>NC_054872.1:16182768-17432768 GCF_018320785.1 Cheilinus undulatus
GACTGGTGGTTTTCACAACATATTCTTCCTCCAGACCCGTTCAAACGCATGTAAAACCATGATTGAACAGTGTAATGGCTTAATTTGTCAGTGTTTTATGTTGAACCCATACTTACTGATGAGAGTTATTCTTGTATGAGCTTTTGGAGAAATATTTACAAAAATTTGAATTGAAAGATTTAAGACATTTACATTATTCATGCATCTTCCCTCTTAGGCCGCACACTAAAAACAGCTGGGTTATTTTATCTACCCAACTGTGGGGTTATGAAATGTTTAACCCATTATTGGGTTATTATGGGTTATTTATGGGATTTGGGTTATTTTTGTGCAACTCATGTGCTGAGTCAAAATCCATCAACCCAACATACATTGGTTGACTCAGCACCTGGGTTGTTTGGGATTTCAACGTCATGACGTCATAGCGTCATCACATCAACTTCTCTTGCCATCCACCATGAAGCACCAAGCGCGATACAAATATCAACACTGGCCATCCTCTTGGATAGCCAAGTCAATAATATAAGGTTTGTGCACACTCTATATCTAATTCACATTGTCTGTTTTGCGTTACCTTTTAAAATAGTATAGTGGTGAGACTCAGGAAGCAGTCGCCTGGAGCAGGGACTTCTGGGTATTACTTTGTGCAAGGGAATTCACTCTTCTAATGTTCTTTAATGTTCATGTTTCATTGCAGGGTTGTAATTGTGCATGTTGTGTTTGTTGGTTCATGTTTTTGGGGTAGGGTGTTCTTTTAAAGTGTCACACCATGAGTGAGGGGGTTAATGGTGCAGATTACCTTGTCTGTATGTGTTTCCGTTGAAAAATAAATGATAACTGCCCATGCAGTGGATGAATGGAAACAGTTTATCCGTTTGGTTAATTAATTAATGAAAGTAGTTCATAATGCCCATGGACATATGGTCGCTGTTCAGCCACAAATGTGCTTGTTATCTTCACATTGGATTACATTCTTTCGCTAGTCTGCATTGCCTTTGATATGGTGATATCTAAATAGTTAATATGATAGCAATTTTATTGTGCTGAAGCTCTTTTTGTGATTGTTTCAGATCTATGGACAGCGTTGTTATTAACGCGTTGATTGAGTGGCAGCTGACAGACCTTATAGAAGAATTTAAAGGTAAGTGTTAAGATCCTTCATGTCTGCTGTGACTCCTCTGAAGATCAGCAGGCACACGTCTGCAGCCTGCAGCAATCAGCCACAGGTGTAGCCACTATGGCCTAATCAGGAGTCTATAAAGGACTTCTGAGCACATTGTTCAGTTTGCTCTGCTGCTGACAAGATACACCCTGGCTGTCAAGTGCATCAACAGTGAGTGTTATTTGAAGCTGTTTAATTTATGAAATACATTATATCTAATTTTGATTGTTTGATCAGATAAATTCTTGTTAAATGTAAACTTTAGTTTCTGAGCATTATTGAGTATGATTTGTTGCTTGAAAACCATCAGTTAATTATGTTACCCTTTCTTTTTTGTTAAATACAGAAACACCACTTGACAGCCTGTAAATAAAACCCTTTAACTTGGACCTTTGTCTTTGCTTTGAGTGATTCCTGACCTTCAAATTGATGCTGATAAATGCCAGCCCTACAAAACCGTTACACATTTAGAACAGTAAGAAATTCATTTTATTGTATTTTTACCATCCACAGCATATCAAGTCTGCATTGCTAGTCAAAGTGATAATTTGGACAGTCATGGAGTTGACTGCATTTCTTTTTTTGTATAAATTCTTATGAAATAAAATTTCCTCTCTTTTCAATAACTTCCATGTAATGTGTCACACTGACTCCGATAAATCAATAGGGCACATGTCTTTTGTAGGCTTTCAGTGCTGTATTCTATATGTAATAATAAATGATGGAACATGCATGTTATTACTATAGCTTGCGTGTAATTAGCCACACCTTTTTGTTTTCTGCTCTTCTGTTGTAAAAACAAAGATGTCTTAGTGTTTTCTATTTTGTCTTTCAGAGGAGGAAATTGATGAGGAGAGTTTTTGTCTATTAGATGAGGCTTTTTTTTTTTTTTTTTTTAGCCTGGAACAAACATGGTGGAGTACCTCCATGAGGCCAAGGCATCTACACCATACCCCTATGTCCTGACACTGGGTAATGACCATCACCATGCATCTCAGGCCTTTGTGATCACTGATGGACAGGCAATTGAACAGGACGCACTGCTTCAAGCCGTTGATGTTTGCTTCAAGGCATTCTTTGTGTTTGACATTCAGTACCCGAAGCAAGGTACACATGTGTGGGAATTCTTACAGACTGTTATTTATAAAATGCCAGGAGGGGAGTTCCAACTAGTGCAGTTTCTGGAAAGCAGAATACTTGCTTGCAAGTTAGGGGTACTACAGCGTTTTACATCCACATTCCAAGAATCTTCACCCAGTTCATTAAAAGGATCGTAGTTTTGTTATTGTTTATGTTTTTGTAAAAAAAAAAAAAAAAAAGAAAAGAAAAAAAAGTCTACATAGTAATTGTATTTATTGTATTTTTTATTTAAGCCTTATTTAACCAGATAAGACCTCATAAGACCTAACAGCACTAAAGGGCCAGTTGTTCTATTATTGTTGATTTTTTGTAATAAATGTTTTTCGCTGATTCAAGTATTGTTTAAGTTTTTATTGCATAATATATTTGCATGACCAAATCTATCATGTATTTTGTTATAGGTTTGTAGTTTAACAGTTTTACAGCTATGGGTAGTCTATTGCAATTTGTGTTCTTATAGACTACACTGTAATGTTATAATTAATAAACAAATGTGTAGTTGAATGAAGTCAGAATTGTAATTAATTTGACCAAACATTTAGATACAGAATATAACAAATATTAAGTAGAAACAACCCAGAATTGTAATTAATTTGACCCAACATTTGGGTAGAGTATATAACTAATATGTGTGGTTGAATTTACCCAGATTTGGAGTTAATTTGACCCAGCATTTGGATGGAATATTTAACTCATCTGTTGGGTTAAAATGGACCAACCCATCTTGATGTGTCAAATTAACTAATGCTGGGCTGGTGCTATTTTGACCCAGCAGTTGAGTTAAAAAAACCCAAATTGGGTTATTTTTGACCCATAATTTTTTAGTGTCTGTGATTAGGAATTATTATTATGAATTATATTTATTATTTTATGTGTTTCAAAGGTATTATTACTTCAGCAGTTTTTTTCATTGACTATTTTTTTTTTCTAAAGGGGGAGAAGTTTTTATAACTATTCAGAGCCCAAGACAAGAAGAAACAAAGATCTCTTTTTATTTGTGGTATATTATTTAACCATGTGATGTTCAACTTTTCAAAGGTCCAGAATGTAATCATGAAGTCCTTAAAAATTGTAAGAATAAAGTTAGGATTGTATAATTTCAGAGTTTCATGTTAATAAGGAAAGGAAGCGTATATGGTTACTTGGGTTGGCTCCCCCATCTCTGTGTAATACAGAACCAGAATGATTTTTCTCAGCCAATCAATGGAGATTATAACCTGACGTGCCAGATGGATTTGTTTCACACATCCATATGGAAAACCACTGATAGACAGCATTTGGGAAAGGGCAGAGGTTTTGGAAAAAAAACTCAGAGGGTGATTGGTTGAACGTTCTGTCTGTCACATCTTTAAAGGCCAATCAGAGCAACAAAACACGTGACATCTTCGCCCCAAACTGAGGTGGGCCAGAAGCAATGAGTAAACTCCACAGAGAACCACGTGAACCATTGCGACTGTAGATGACTTGTTGTTTTTGAATAGAAAACAACTCACTGCTGTTCTTTGTTCTTCTTTTAAGGAAGAAGTATCGTCAAGTTCTGATAAAACTGGCACTTTAGCAGCATCCATGCTAATGTCCTCTGCCATAACTGCACAGCTTCTTGTTGCTGCTTGCCTACATCACGACTCCGCCGCACCCAAAAGTACTGCCCCTTGTCTATCATTGGTCCTGTCACTTTCTAACCAGGCCCAAACGGTTCAGATGGGAGCTTTGCAAGATGGATTCACCAGTGAGAAACACAGAAACGGGCGGATCCATCCTCTTTGCAAGGTTATGGAGATCAGTCAACATCACAGAAAGTGATATCACAGAATCTGACCAATGACCAGTGGCCCAGATCATCTCAAACTTCCTGTTCCCTCCAGAACTTGCAAAATGCAGTTTTATGTCTCATTTGGTCCCAAACAGATGGCCCAAAAATCCTAACTAACCATGATAAGATGATGAGACTCAAACATTATAAAGGTGAATAGTAGTGCAGAATGTCATAATCATTTTTCTGTGTAGAAGTTCGAGCAATAACTGAAATTTTTCATGAAAAATGGAGGAATCATATTTGGGCATGAGCCCATTTAGGGGTGTAAAATGGTGCCTATATTAAAACATATGACCAGTTCATCTAGCAACCATACTGAGGATGTTCTCTTGAAAAAGGGTTATATATAGGATAATAGTATCCTATAATGTAGTTGGATGTTGCCACAGGTGTGTAATAACATCAATAGTGATCTGGTGAAAAATTAGATTCATTTATTAAAGTTTTCAAGGAATATTTATCACAACAGGAGCCATTTTTGGTCATTTTCACAATATAAGACAGTTTTAACACAATTTGAGCCATAAATTGTAAAGGAACAACAATATACTAGTATGGTCACTTTGTTGACTTTGACTTTTACCATAATAATGTAAAATATACAGAAAAGGGACAAAAGTAAAAAAAAAAAAAGTATTTTAATGAGTGCCCCTTAAAGGGATAAGTAGTGTTGAAAAAAATTGTAAACAACAAATAAAAGTCAGCATTAATTTGAAGTTCAATAATAAGTCATATGAGTTAAATGAGATGTATATATTTGACTATGAATACAAACTTAGATAACCTGAAATACAAAACATGACTTCTCTTTTTAAAATGCTATCATAACTGGGAATTCAATCACAGAGCAGGGACTACCTGTACCATTTTGATTTAAAATTTAATTTATAGGAATAAAAACTGTTTATAGACTCCATAATATGGGAGTAACAGGGTTGTTGGTATATCCATGTTTCTTGTCTATACATTTATTCCTCATAACCCTGACTATACCTGTGAAACTAAGAGTTGAGGTTTTCTTTAACTCTGTAAGCTTTATAAAGTTTTTATTTTAATTTAATATGTCAAACACTGGCTCGAGATTCAAACAACAACATAGAATTTGCTAGTATGACTTTTGAGTGTCTAATATGGGAATTATTCTACATTTACCAGCTCGTGGTGGTGCTTACCACTATAAATGTGGCTGTGTTTGTATTTTGTGACTGGCCTAAGCTAAAACAGAGATCTTTGCTGCCATCTATTGGTTCAGAGTTTTGGAATCATTTTGATTTCAGTGTCAGGGAAGATGTGTCCTCCTTACATTTAAAAACACTGAAAATCTATCTCACTTAAAATGTTGAGACCATCAAACAAATCTTAGCATTAGACAAAGATAACCCGAGTGGAAACAAAATGCAGTTTTTAAATGACTGTTTTATTTATCAAGGGAGAAAGCCATCCAAATGTACCTGGCCCTATGCGAAAAAGTAATTACCTCTTTGTTAAATCATGAATTAACTGTCATTAACCACATTCAGTTTCACTAGCCACACCCGGGCCAGATTACTGCCAGGCCTGATGAATCAAGAAATCCCTTAAATAGAACCTGTCTGAAAAAGTGACGCAGGCTAGAAGAAAAGCAACACATCAGCAAGCAACAGAGGAGAAAAAAATTCATTGACATCTATCAGTGTGGGAAGGTTAACAAAGCCTTTTCTAAGGTTTGGGAACTCCAGCAAAATCTGTTAAGAGTCATTATCCACAAAAGGAGAAAACTTGGAACAGAGGTGAACCTTCCAAGGAATGGCCGGCCTACCAAAATCCCCCCAAGAGCACACTGATGACTTATCGGGTGGTCACAAAAGAACCCAGAACGACATCTTATGGGCCTGCAGGCCTCACTTGACTCACTTAAGGTCAGTCTTCATAATTCAACAATAAGAAAGCGACTGGACAAAAATGGCATCCATGGGAGAATTTAAGGCCAAAACCACCAAAAAGAACACAAAGTCTCGCCTCACATTTGCCAAAAAAAAAAACATCTAGTGTAGTGTGATAGTCCTGGGCTGATGTGCTGCTTCAGGACCTGGATCACTTCAGTAATTGATGCAGGCATGAATTCTCCCTACCAGAAAATACTGAAGGAGAATGTCCAGCCATCAGTTTGTGACATCAAGTTCATTACACTTGGGTTATGCAGCAGGACAATGGCCTGAAACACACCAGCAAGTTCACCTCTGAAAAGCTTTAAAAAACAAAATGAAGGTTTTGGAGTGGCCAAGTCAAAATCTGGACTGAAATCTGATCAGGATTAAGGAGGGTATCTTTTTTTTTCTGATACCGGTGCTAAATCCATACATTTTACAAACTGCAAGTGCCTAAATGATACCTGAATAGATACTTTAAAGAGAAAAAGTGTGCTGAAAGTCAGCAGGTGACTAAAAGCTATCTGGGTGTCATAAATGACTCACAGAAATATCTTTATAAGATGCTAGTTGCCAGTATATGGGATAAGAAAAGAAAACCAGTATAACTTAACACTTAAATTACACAAATACCATAAAGCATTTCATTCCTTTCATTCGGTGTCGTGGGGTATTGAAACAAAGTATCAATCTCTGTGATGCATTTGGTCAGGTAGGTATCGGATGTGTTAGTACTGGTATCATGTCGGTACTGGATTTCGATATTCATCCCTTATCAGGATGCCGTGGCACAACCTCAAACAGGCCCTTCATGCTCAAAAACCCTTCAGTGAAACCGAATTAAAACAATTCTCCAAAGAAGAGTGGGCAAAAATTCCTCCACAGTGATTAGAAAGGGTCATTGACAATTATCACAAACGCTTAGTTGCAGCTGTTGCAAACCAAGGATGGCACAACCTGTTATTAAGCTATGGGGCAATAACCTTTTCAGATAGAGCCATGTAGGTTTGGATGGCTTTTTCCCTTAATAAATGAAATCATTATGATAAAAATACATTTTGTATTGACTCGGAGAATCTTTGTCTAATATTAAAATGTGTTTGATGATCTGAAACATTTAAGTGTGACAAATATGGAAAAAAAAAAAAGAAGTGGAAGGGTGGGGTGCTATTTCTCAGCACTGTAAGAATAGTCATGTCAGAGTTTGCAGTCTGAAATTTTCTGTCTTTGTAAGTGTGGAGGAGACATACAGTATTTATGAATTAGTTCATAAACTCCATGTTATTTTTCCCTTTACAAACAGCAGAAAAGTACACTAAATAATGGTATACAATGCAGTACACTGTCTCTGCTGTAAGTTTATGGGAAAATGTATGACTGGAAGTTTGACAGGAAGCTACAGATCCAAGAACACCGGATTGATCTGAAAACATGAATGTTTAATGAAAATGTACGATTTTTTGTAATTCTAGGAGCGCATTACTGATGACAATAAATATACATTTTTCTGTAGGAACAGTATGAGGAACTCCTCTTTTCAGTAAATAAGCAAAGGCAGAGAGTTTGGTGTAGTTTGTCCCTTTTTGTAATGTGGGCTTTAATATTTGACACTCACATCAACATAGTACCTACAGTTTCTTTTATACTAGTGCTTGGAGATTGTTTAATTTAGTTTCTGCTTTAGGTTAAAGCCTTAATTAAAATCTTTATGCAAACTGTATTTACTTTAACTATTTGCTGTTTTACTGTGAATACAAACAACTGCATGTTTTCACATCCAGATAACAAAGCACAGACTGAAACCTTTATCTTGTAATTCATTGTGAAACATCTCAGCCTTTAACTTGCTAGAACCTTTTTTATACAGTATTTACCTTTCCATTATGACATCTCAATGCAGCTTCATGCCTGTCAATCTGTATGCACGACTCTACTTGTCTGAGCTCGTCTTTAGAAAAACACGTTTTCCTACAGTAGTAGTATGTGCTCTGTGGTAGTGTGAGTGAAGCCAAGCTAACAACTTAAACTTAAATGCCTGTGCTGTGAAAACAGAGATCACATTGCTCAATACTCTCACAAACACACACCAACTCGGAGAGTGGATCCCAGTCTGTTGTCCAGATACATAAAATCTCAGCCATAACAGAGCCAATCTTTGTTTCACAACAGATCTCAGGGGAAGCTGACTCCCACTCAGACCCAGCCTTTCAGAAAACTGTAGCTTGTAGACTAAAGTAAGCAAGTAAAGTCAGAGCCATGGTGATAAATTTTGGGTATTTTTTGCAAAGCTGTAAGAGAAATAACTGGTTTCTCTTTTTTAAACATTTCTGCTGTTGTTTCATCAGGTGTTTTCTTCCAGGTGAATGCTGCTTCCTTGTTCTACTATGCAATCAACCAACTTCACTCTTTTCAACAGAAACCTTAGGGAAAAGTTAAAGATTAGTGAGTAGACTTGACTTACTTTTAGTATAAACTTTATTCAATAATGATTTAATCATTAATCATATTGAAACAAAGTGAAATACTTTATTAACAAACGGTTAGTAAAACTTTTCCATGCATTATAACCACTTAATGAGAACTCAATCTGGTGTTAAACCATAGCTTAAAACAGAAAGGAGTAAAATGTATGATTCAAAGCCAGTAACATATTTCTGATATTCCTGACAGCAACACGCCCATTAAAAATGGGACCTGCAAACACAGGAACAACCTGATAACATTATTGTAGTATTGTAATTGTTTTTATAGAAGCAGTGTGTTCCAGTTACACACTATCGAAGATTCAAATAAAACAACCAGCGCCTATCAAACTTATTTATCACTCAGCTTCTGTGAGTGTTGTTCAGTCCAGGCTCCAGGGCAGAGTGAAGCTCTCCTTCTCCAGCTCTTTTTTAATGACTGATGTGAATCTGGCCTCTTGTTCGGAGTTGAAATGGTTTCTCCAATCTCCCACGACACCTGCCACAAAAACAGACACACCATGACAAATGGATGAAAACAAATCCAATATAAATCAGCTTTTGGGAAAACTTTGCAGCTTCAGGCTTCAGATACTAACTTCCAAACTTGTATGTGAAAAAGTAGTTAAAGTACATAATAAAAAGTATTCACCTCCTTGGATGTTTTACCCTTTGAATGATTTTATTAATCAATCCTGGTCAATATCTCTTTTCCTGCTACTTCAGCATAACACCTACCTTATATGTGATGAGCATGTAGCTACCTCCTCTGATACTTTATTTATGCAAATGCATGCACAACTTTTAGTTTTATACAAAGACATGCATTATTTACAAAAATCAACCCCACAAAGATTTTACAAGTAAAGAGATGAACGGTTGCATTAATTTTTCACCAAGATCTTGTATTGATGATGGGAGAGTCTGACCACTGCGCAAAGCCTTCTCCAGCACATCCCAAAGATTCTCAATAGGATTAAGGTCTGGACTCTGTGATGGCCATCCATGTGTGAAAATGATGTCTCATGCTCCCTGAACCACTCTTTCACAATTTGAGCCCGATGAATCCTGGCATTGTCATCTTGAATATGCCCGTGCCATTAGGGAAGAAAAAATCCATTGATGAAATAACCTGGTCATTCAGTATATTCAGGATATTCAGCTGACCTCATTCTTTGGGCACATAATGTTGCTGAACCTAGACCTGACCAACTGCAGCAACCCCAGATCATAGCACTGCCCCCACAGGCTTGTACAGTAGGCACTAGGCATGATGGGTGCATCACTTCACCTGCCTCTCTTCTTACCCTGATGCGCCCATCACTCTGGAACAGGGTAAATCTGGACTCATCAGACCACATGACCTTCTTCCATTCCTCCAGAGTCCAATCTTTATGCTCCCTAGCAAACTGAAGCCTTTTCTTCTGGTTAGCCTTACTGATTAGTGGTTTTCTTAAGGCTACACAGCTGTTCAGTCCCAATCCCTTGAGTTCCCTTCGCATTGTGCGTGTGGAAATGCTCTTACTTTCACTATTCAACATACCCCTGATTTCTACTGTTGTTTCTCTTCAATTTGATTTGGCAAAACGTTTAAGTGATCGCTGATCACGATCATTCAGGATTGTTTTCCAACCACATTTCTTCCTGGAAGACGATGGTTCCCCACTATCCTTCCAGTTTTTAATAATGCGTTGGACAGTTCTTAACCCAATTTTAGTAGTTTCTGCAATCTCTTTAGATGTTTTCTCTGCTTGTTGCATGCCAATGATTTGACCCTTCTTAAACAGACTAACATCTTTTCCACGACCACAGGATGTGTCTTCGACTTGGTTGTTTAAGAAATGAGAAGTTACTCATTGCATCAGCTGGGGTTAAATAACTTGTTGCCAGCTGAACGATAATTGCCCATGCAGTGATTATCCAATAGGAGGCTCATACCTATTTGCCTAGTTAAATCCAGGTGGCATTTTTTTTTTGGCCAGGCAGTGTATATACGCAGTCACTTTCTTTGCATTACATATTTTTGTTTAAATGACATTACTTTGTGGAAATCTGTTTTTACTTTGAAATGAAAGAGGTAGTTTATTTGGGCAAAAAAGCCTAAGTTAATCGACCTTATTGATTTCTAAGTATATAAAATGGTAAGGCATACAAGCAGATGAATTCCCTTTAATGGTCACTATATACATAATTTTGCAAAATACTGCAGCCGCTGCTGTTGTTTTTGAATAAAAAAGGCATAGAATGGGTAAAAACTATCTACACCAACACTCCCTATCCTTGCTTTTTCAATTATGACATCTGTGTGATGTTAAGCAGTGGTTTCTGAGGACACATTATAAAGCTTAATGATGGTTGGCATCATATCTGAAAACAGAAAAATCTATGGTTGGGCTTAAGAAACCTAGAAAACAGCTACTAATTACCCACCTGTTGGTCTAAATGGCCCAGCCCTTAATTATGAGGGAGGGCTGTATGCCCGCACACTTGTTCAGTATTATTAAAGTTTACAATATCCCATAGCATCTACCTTATATGTGATGAGCATGTAGCCACCTCTTCTTATTTATGCAAATGCATGCACAACTTTTAGTTTTATACAATCAAAGACAAGCTTTATTTGCAAAAATCAACTCACAAAGATTTTACTAGTAAAGAAATGAACTAATGGGACTAAAACCATCATTCATACAAGGATAAACAGCTGCATTTCTGCTGTAAAACTGGGATCTAGTGGGGATTCCTTGGTTTTTGGAGCCACCAGAGGAACTCCAGTTTTTGCACTTCTTTACTGGCCTCATTTTGCAACACCTAAGGCTGCAGTCTGTTTACTTTCCCCATGAAAGCTCAGTAGAGTTTATTGTTAACATAATGTTTGGTGTTTGTTTTGATTGTAAAGGATCTAAATTCTTGCATTTATTCAGTACACCAAAAAGGAACAGCTTCTCTTAGGAAATAAATTAACTGTCTTAGTCTTTTTATACCTACATTTCCCGATTTGGGTTGTACTGAACTGATCAGCTTCAATCAAAGATAACATTTCATTTGTTATATGCTTTATTTCAGTTCAAATAAATCTGATCAAAGCAGGCAGACTATTAAAGGACTGACAGTATTTTACCTTTCCTGAAGAAGGGAGACTTGTCCTGGTCCATGTACACCTTAGGCACCAGGCTGAAGTTGGACATGTTGTTTTGTTTCATGCTCTGGAAGGAGCAATGCTCTGATATCTTCTTGATGGTTTCCTCACTCAGATCACGACCCAGGAAATCTGACATCCTCCTGAGTGCTGCAGGAAGGTCCTACAAGAGAGGAACACACAGAAATATTTATCAAAATAAAGCAGAAGGTGTTTGTCTTTATTATCTTGATAGGGGTGTGCAACTGCAAAAATACATAAAGTAGTGTGTATATAATTACATCAAAGTTCAACATCAGAGCATGTTGGGATTTAAGTCTACCAAAGAAACTGATTAGTATGAACAGTATTTTTTCATTAAATATTAGATTCCTGCTCTGTAAAAATTCTACAAACAGCGATTCACCAGCTGGTCTTCATGAAGAAACACAGAGAAAACATAAAAGTTCAAACTTAAGGCCAGCAGCTTATAAGAGGCATTACACTGTGTTGCTAAACCAGTTTTTACCTTACTTAGCTGTCATTTGTTAATAAAATGCTGAACTAGATGGATCATAATCAACCTGAATTTCTGCCCCTTTTCATGAGTAGTGTTTTACCTGAACCATTTCTTCGTATGTGATGTACATGATTCTGTCTCCCAGCTCCGTTTGTCTCCAGCTCTTCACATGGTCAGTCCATTTTCCGAACATCACTGCAGACACCACAGACCACAGTCTTTCTTAAACCTATCACTGCTTTTCTTTGTACTTCATGGCATGAAAAAGTAATAAGTGGCACTTCATTATGACAAATACCAATGCTCTTACATTTAATGATCAATTCATCCAACAAAATTTTCATCATTGTGCTAAAAGGAACTCCTAAGTTGCTGCATTCACATGGATTCAGGCAAACCAACAACAAATAATTTTAGTGGAAACTAGACATTATTAGAGTTGAAAGTTAAAGTCCTTTGATGATATGGATTTAGTCCTGAACAGTGTAATCAAATGTTTGATAGCCCCTTGAAAAAAGGAGAAAATATAAAGGTCACATCCGTGAAGGTGAATGAATCTGTGATGAAACATACATGTATTTGAAAAAAGGGTAACTCTTAATAACAAAACACAAATTAGATCACTTTCAAAATCACTGAATGACAAAATAGAAAGACTGACATAGCAAGCCCCAGACCTGGAAACAGACATCTGCTTCTATTGTACTTCCTCAGAATGCAGAACCATTTTTATCTTTAAACAAAAATTCCTCAGAGTGAATGTTTTCTATGTGATAAGACCTCTTACCCCTGCCCTCCAGAAATTTGGTTATAAACTCATCAAATGTTCCAGGATCTGGGAGGAAACCGGCCATTTGGTGATAGAAGTATGAAGACACCAAGGCGTCTTTTGGGTTCCTCATTACATAGATGACCTACAGCAAAAACGCGGGGAAAAGTAATTCCATTAGACATGCAGTGCTTAACAAATTTATAAGACCACCGCCCAAAGTCAGGTTTATGCCACAGCTGCTGTAAGGGCCAAGTTACATTCATACATGTTAAAGTAAAATAAATAATCAGTGTAATTTTGGGTTGAAAGTTAATCTTTATTTGGGATTTCATTATATAAGTTAAGTTATAAAATGTGTTAAAAGTCAGCTAAAAGTAATTTGATTTAATTCATGTGGCTTGTCTGTAAAGTTTTGAAAGCAGTATGTTACTGCTGTTTCAGCAGTTAGGTAGGTTACTGTCACTCTAAGAGAGAGAGAGAGGGCTCTTTGTTGCTGTGTCAGGGAAAGGCTGATGTCAGAGATGAGGATCAAGCAAGGACCGAGCCACATGGTTTCTTTACCGTAATATAGTTCATTGACTAGGAAAGCTCGACTTTGAATCATCCAGTAAAATTGTTCAACAAACTGTGGATTAAAGGAATTTGTTTTATCGGTTTAACTTTGGAGTCCTGTGGGAGTTTTTTCCTCTTCAAGTGAACTTAGATGAGTAAATCCAAGGCTATCTGATCTTCAACCCACCACAGCTGCCCTTATTTAACAGCATTGATAATTACCAAAATCATTTTTTATGTTTCTGCAATGGTTAACACACTAGTATGTAGAAGCTCTTTGACCAAAATTATATTTTTATTGCTAAAATAATTATTTTTGTTATCCATGAATTTTCAAGTGTGCTGATTCACAAAAAAACTGAAAAAATAGCAAAGCACATTATCATTTCTTGATAAATATGTCAAATCATAGTTATTTACTTGCATTCCTGAACAGAAAAATGAGTTTTAGTAGTTGAATGTTATGCTTGATTAACTTCTGACATCTCAGAGAAGCCCAGTGAGCCGGCTCAAATTTGGGTGAATTCAGTTTGAAATCCCTCATTCCTGTTCAAAATGGTAAAACGTGGAGAGCTCACTGAAAATGAAAGAGTCCGCATTAAAGCACTTCATGATGCTGGATGGTCTTCGAGACAAATATGATAGGTGGTCTAATAAATTTGTTAAGCACTGTATATCAGTGCATTAAAATAATTTAAACACAAATCCAACCAAGTTTTCTCAAAACCCAAAATCTGAGAGGTCATCTGATAAAAGATTTTGGCTAAACATGCCCCTAGAAGACAATCTGGTCCCACTCCTTTTTGGATAAGTAAATCAAATTGTTGCATGTGACATTTGCATTGCACTGTATCTTCTATTTTGTATAAGAGCATTAAGTTTGTATGACCACTTTGCATTCTGTGAGCATATTCAAAGTACATTTCTATCTATCTATCTAAAGATATGAACCCAAAGGTGAAATCTCTGACCACATACCTTGGCTTTGGAGGAGTGGAGGGACGGGGGCATGAGGTGATAAGGGAGATGTGAGACCAAGGCTCGTGGGGAAGCTAACTTATCTACAATCTGCTCTAATCTTTTCTTCGCCAGCCAGGGGGCCCTGTCCCAGTTGGGAATAGTTTGTATTGGAGTCATATCTCCTCCATTCAGTAACAGAGGGAGGATCTCCTGCATCCAGATTGTACCTGTGGAGCAAACAGCCAAAAAGTACTGAATAACACTGCTAAAAATACTTACTACTCCAACTGCATGAAGACTAGAAACTAACACCCTCAGAGTTAACACTCCGCCAGGGTTTATATGGGAACCAATGACAGTGTTAAATTAACACTTTGTAAAGTGTTAAAATTTTAACACTAGCAAAGTGTTAACTAACAACCCTTATAGTGTAAAATGTTAACACTATCATAGCAAATCATCAGTGTTGATTTAATCCCCATGATGTTAAATTCAACACTTTCCCAGAGTTTACATAAGTTCCGTGGAAAGTGTTAAATTAATATCTCTCATGGTGTTAATTTTTAACATTCAGTGTTTTCTCACACAGTGCAAAGTAAGTCATATCAATTATAAATTGCCAGCTCACATCAAACTTCTCAGGTAATGTGAGGTATCTCATGACGAGTACAGAGCTGTAAGACAGTCACAGGATCCATGGTTGCTTTGAGTTTAACATTTGCGCTACCACCATCAGTCAGCCATCCATCACCACAGTCAGGATATGACCAACTGAACAGACAGCTATACTCATGGTGCAGAAGTGTCTAACATAAAAAACAGCAATAATTCTCTAAAAACATGAGCAAAGGAATTCCAACAGCTATAGCTGTACAACAGGCAGCATCTAAACACAACTGAATACATCTAAAGCATCTAAAACTTCTAAAATACATCTAAACAATCTGCACCAAGGCATGATGGGAAAACTCTGCCCCCCAGAATTGAAATTACAATGGGCAGGGCTTAAATCAATTAACTCTCTTCAGAGTTAAATAAACACTGCACAGATCAACACTGTCAAATAACTCCAACACTGAAGGCCATTTAACTCTGAATGGAGTTACAATTACACTTTGAGTGTTAAAATCAACACTGAAATTGTTAACACTGGGAATTCAACACTCCAGTTTTTGCTGTATACTGTCAGAATAATCTTCAGAGTCTGACAATGTTGTCCAATCTCAGAGAAAATAGTTAAACGCCTTGAGTCCTTCCACATGAATCCAGATTTTTTCACTCTGTTCCTTTATATTTCAGCTCAGATTGTATGCAGAATTACCAAGCAGTAGTTACAGTTTGTAACGTTGCCATGGACAAACCTTCAACTATTACTTCATTGCTGTCATACGTAAGTTAATTTAAAGGTGTAATGGGCCAATTCTCAGGCAAGTTTTGCAGTTCTAATGAGCATTTTTTGTATCACGATTTTTCCAAATACAATGACTTCCTCGTGAATCAAAAACAATTAACTGACAACCAAGTCGTAAAATGAGTCAGCTCGAGCAAAATTATACTGACAAAACTTCAGCCATCCTCTTCTCAATACGACATCCCATAGGACCTTGTACATGTCTGTAAACCAATGGTTCCCAAACTGTTTTTGCCCAAGGCACACTGAAAAGCAAGCTGACGTCTCAAGGCACACCATATTAATGTCCTTGCAAAACAGCCTCGTTAGCATGTATAGCAAGTAGCAACATGTCCCAGTCCCAACTGCATGCAATGTGAGCAAGTGCCAGCTACATCAGTTTGATTACAAAGTTTCCTTTTGTAGCATCCTGACACTCTGCAAGTGATGCACTGCAGCTCCCCAGGTTTATCCTCAGTCACCCTGTTCCTATTTTCTCTCTGTGGCTCCTATTAAGATGGACAAGTAACAAGGGAAGAGGTTGCACAAAGGATGACAAGACACCAGGAGTGTCCCACCAGAGGATATTCTTAATTTTCTTCCACTTTTCTCACTCCCAAAACTTGTTAGCTTGTTTTACAAAGAGGAGTGTGTTGCATGGATATTCTCCATACCCATTTATGAATTTTTATGGTCT
Organism: Cheilinus undulatus; assembly: GCF_018320785.1. Lineage (NCBI taxonomy): Eukaryota > Metazoa > Chordata > Actinopteri > Labriformes > Labridae > Cheilinus > Cheilinus undulatus. Next base: position 16,199,265 of record NC_054872.1, read on the forward strand.
GACTTGTGCTAACATGGAGACAAAACTATGTGGCTCACAGCTGTTAGAGGCACCATACCTCCAATTTTCTAAGTAAAAGCATGATATATATTTTTACATGTAACTTTACATTTGCATATTTAACAGATAACAGATGGAAAGAGAGCATGCAATGCTATATGATGCAATGCAATGTGTAACGCTTGCATGCAGTAAGGACATTGGTTATAGTCTCTTTAGCTGTTGCATAGTTGTGGGACTTATGTAAAGTCAGGCCCCGTTTATACGACAACGTTTTCGACTGAAAACACAAACGTTTTGTAGCGTTTTGGCTGTCTGTTTACACGGCAATGGCGTTTTGGTGCCTGAAAACAAAACTTTCTGGAAACGGCCTCCAGAGTGGAAGTTTTTCAAAACGCACCCATCTCCGTCTCGTGTAAACAGGGAAAACGACAGTTTCTGAAATGGCACATGCGCACTACGGCTGCAATCAGCTGTCAAGCACGAGTGCCACAGCATTCTGAACCGAACCGTGGCAGCTCGAGCCAAGCTGTCTGTTGTAGTTTCACAGACAGCTGGAATTAGAAAAGGGGACACATTATTCTCATTTAGAGGGCTATCAGTACCAGTTTCTTTAGATAAAGTCATGCTATTAATTTTGCAAATGATTACTTTTACCTTTTTTTATCGATCATCATGATAATCATCGTCATCATCATCGTAGTGAGGCAGAGAATTTTCATGGCTCATATTAACACAAAAAATGCTTAGCTAGATCAGTCTTGTTATAAAGTAGATATCCACTGAGAATAATTAATTTCCCATGGACAAATTCAGCTCCTACAGCCTTTAACGTCTCATGGATTTTCTCAAAAAGCGCGGCGCTGCACATGAGCGCAGCTGGAGCCTTTTTCAGAATGATATTTCTATTTTCCTATATATCTGCTTCTCGGAAATGATTTAGACTTTATCTATTTTTTCTTTAAGTTTTAATAACTAACTTCAGCCCGTAGACTCCCCTGTCTCCTCCTCCACCGGCACATATCAATGCGCAGCTGATGGAGGAGACAGGATTAAAGCTTCTGTGTTCAGGTTAAAAAAGATAGGTAATCATTTCCAAGAAGCAGATAAAATTGACAAAGGGTAAGTCGAAATATTGTTCTGAAAAGGCTATCATTCTTTTGCTGCGCTAAAAGCAGGAAGTTCGCAGTTTTGGAGAAAATCCACAAGAAATCAAAGGCTTTAGGAGAAAAAATTGTCACTGGAAAATCAAACAGTCTTAACAGGATTTCAGACGGAGTTTCAAGGCACACCTTTTGAGAACCACTGCTGCAAACTAGGGCTGCAACTAATGATTATTTTTTATGTTGACTAATCCATCAATAAATTTCCTGATTAGTCGATTGATCGTGGTTATTTGGCAAGCTAATTTGATCCCCATTTTATGGAAATAGTAGCAATTTAAATGGTAGCAGTTCCCCTGCCTTGCAGGTTACAAATAACTAAAGGATGGCTTTCTTTAAAGTGACTGGTATGTCCATAAAAGTAAATAAAACAAATTGCCCATCCAAAGTCCAAAAGGACAAAGCTTAATGTAAACGAATAAAACTTCCAGCCCAAGTGACTGATCAATAGATTTTAATTTCTTTAAATTGCAGTGCAGGAACAACATGTCAGCATGTTCTGGTATGAGGCTGGCTCTCTTCTTTGAGTAGTGAACTGCAAGTACAGATTAGTTTTTACCGGCCGGTATTTGATTGACCAATATCAAAAACAATAATACGATTAGTTGACACTTGAATTTCCGTGCTGACTAATTTTTATAGTTGACATACTCGATTATGTCGACTAATCGTTGCAGCCCTACTGTAAACTGTCAAACACTTTGGAGGGAACATGCAAAACACATTTAACATTTCTGCAAATTACTGGACAACACACAGACAGGACCTACACGAGCAAAATTTCAAACATTACTGTCACCATATACTTGTCATGAACATAACCAAAACTTTGTCTGTAACAGAAACGCCGACCTGATTTTGGATACAGCGCAGCCACAACATCATCATCCTTAAAGGTGAATTCCTGCGCAAACTTCAAACTTTCCAACGAGAAGTTCTCTTTAGGAAGCAGAATTCCCTGATAGAGCACATGCATTTCCTCAGAAGACATGGTATTTGGAGGATTAACTCTCAGTGAAAGTAAACTCAGCCTGCAGAGCACGGAAAGAGGTCTCTCATATGGTGCGTTCAAAAGCATAGGAAAACTCCCACTTCAAAACATGAAGCCTAGAAGATACTGTCAAAGCTAAAAGCTTTTAAAACCATCACACCTCTCAGTTTTTTATGTTGTCATTGGATTAAAAAAATTATCAGCCTAAATCGTTTTGTTGAAATGTTACACCATTTACTAGAGGATAGTACAAAAGGGTTCTGGTTTCTGCTTCAGGTTAAGGCCTTAATTAAAATCTTTATGCAAACTGTATTTACTCTAACTATTTGCTGTTTTACTGTGAATACAAACAACTGCATGTTTTCACATCCAGATAACAAAGCACAGACTGAAACCTTTATCTTGTAATTCATTGTGAAACATCTCAGCCTTTAACTTGCTAGAACCTTTTTTATACAGTATTTACCTTTCCATTATGACATCTCAATGCAGCTTCATGCCTGTCAATCTGTATGCACGACTCTACTTGTCTGAGCTCGTCTTTAGAAAAACACGTTTTCCTACAGTAGTAGTATGTGCTCTGTGGTAGTATGAGTGAAGCCAAGCTAACAAAGGAACTTAAATGCCTGTGCTGTGAAAACAGAGATCACATTACTCGATACTCTCACAAACACACACCAACTCGGAAAGTGGATCCCAGTCTGTTGTCCAGATACATAAAAACTCAGCCATAACAGAGCCAATCTTTGTTTCACAACAGATCTCAGGGGAAGCTGACTCCCACTCAGACCCAGCCTTTCAGAAAACTGTAGCTTGTAGACTAAAGTAAGCAAGTAAAGTCAGAGCCATGGTGATAATTTTGAGGTATTTTTTGCAAAGCTGTAAGAGAAATAACTGGTTTGTCTTTAAATGTTTCTGCTGTTGTTTCATCAGGTGTTTTCTTCCAGGTGAATGCTGCTTCCTTGTTCTACTATGCAATCAACCAACTTCACTCTTTTCAACAGAAACCTTAGGGAAAAGTTAAAGATTAGTGAGTAGACTTGACTTACTTTTAGTATAAACTTTATTCAGTAATGACTTAATCATTAATAATAGTGAAACAAAGTGAAATACTTGATTAATAAAAGGTTAGTAAAACTTTTCCATGCATTATAACCACTTAATTAGAACTCAATCTAGTGTTAAACCATAGCTTAAAAACAGAAAGGAGTAAAAATATATGATTCAAAGCCAGTAACACATTTCTGTACTTTGGTTATATTGTCTGGAAAAGCGATATTGTTTGACATAAATGGCTGCCTTTACTTTTACTGTGTATCTTTGCACAGTATGTAAACCTGTCAGTCAGTGAAGCTTTTGTTTGCATCTTCCTACATGTTTCTCACAGCATGAGCTCAGTTATTCTGGCCTACAAAATATAATGGAGTCATCCTTTAGTCCAAGCTGAGGTCTGTGCCAAATTTGAAAATGCTGCATTTCAGACATTCCTGACAAGAACACGCCCATTAGAAATGGGACCTGCAAACACAGGAACAACCCAATAACATGATTGTAGTTTTGTAATTGTTTTTTATAGAAGCAGTGTGTTCCAGTTACACACTATTGAAGATTCAAATAAAACAACCAGCGCCTATCAAACTTATTTATCACTCAGCTTCTGTGAGTATTGTTCAGTCCAGGCTCCAGGGCAGGGTGAAGCTCTCCTTCTCCAGCTCTTTTTTAATGACTGATGTGAATCTGGCCTCTTGTTCGGAGTTGAAATGGTTTCTCCAATCTCCCACGACACCTGCCACAAAAACAGACACACCATGACAAATGGATGAAAACAAATCCAACATAAATCAGCTTTTGGGAAAAACTTTGCAGCTGAGGCTTCAGATACTGTTGCGACGATCTGCTTGGAGGAAGCTCTGTGTGCAAGCTGCACGCAACCGCAACCACGACTGTGCTGCTGCACGTGCCCGACAGCTTCTGTGCTGCTCCGTGGCGCACCTTAGCAGGTAAATGAAATCATGACTAATCAGCAGGAGACGCTGGGCTCAAACAAAGTAAGCTCAACAAACCAGTCTGTGAAACGGAGCTGAGGCCGGCAGAAGCAGTCACTAAAGATGGACTTCAAGCTAAAGGATAACGCATGGAAAAAGGACGTTGATCTAAAAAGGGCTACTGGTAAGCTCACGTCTCTTCACTGGACTCTCTTTAAAAAATATGATCCCTGGCTTAGTTGCAGGCTATGCCTGAGCAAAGGATTTAAAATTTCCTGTTGTTGTTGACAGCATGACCTTTTGTGTTTGTTTAATTTCTTTGGGTTATTTACCCTGTTTATTTACAATAAGTTTAAATTATAAGATAAAGCAAGGAACAAATTATTTTGCTTAACTTAAAACTTTGTCTAAAGAATGTGAGTTGAATTTGGGTTTGAGTGAAGTTGATAAAATGTATAAATAGTATTGGCTAAAATATAGTGAATTTTGCTTTATTAAAATGTAAATTAAAAATGTTTAATTTATGTTTTAAGAAATAAAGTATTTCTGTTTATAAATGGTAATGGTAAAATCTACAGTAAAATCAGTTCAAATACTTGATGTCTTGTGAGTTAAAGCAAATGAGTTTTAGCTAAAATTGTGATTAAAGAATTCATTTCTAAAAATCTGTATAAAATAATTCAGGCAAAGGCATAAGATAAAAAGAACAGGTTGATTAAAAACTAAATGGTTCTAAAATGTGGAACTAGGTTTCTATTAATTAAATTGCTTACTTTATTTAAATGTACCTACCTTGTTTAAATGTACTTACCTTGTTTACCTTGATTGATAAAATGCTGAATTTTCTTTACATTAATTCCTATTTTTTGTGTTTGTAGGTTTTTCAACTTCATCCTTTGACCATGTTTGCTGGTTAAATAAACTGAAGTTCGAGTGAAATCCTGTGTCTGGTCAAGTCCTTCCTTTGTCAAGCGTGGGAAGCCATGACGTTGTAGAGACACTTGACAGATACTAACTTCCAAACTTGTATGTGAAAAAGTAGTTAAAGTACATAATAAAAAGTATTCACCTCCTTGGATGTTTTACCCTTTGAATGATTTTATTAATCAATCCTGGTCAATATAATTTGGCTTTTTTTTTAACAAAAATTTTTTTTAATATGTAAGGTAAAATATGCAACTGCATACATATTCACCCCCTTTAAAGTGACTGACCTAATTCAACAGAGGTCCGGCCAATTGGCTCGAGTAGTCTCACAATTAGTGAAATGGGGATCACCTGAGTGCAGTGAATGTGTCTGAAGTGATTGCAGAATAAAGACAGATGTGTCTACAAGGTCCAGTCACACTGGTTAATCAGTTTCCCTGGCTACCATTACGCCATGAAAATAAAAGAACACTCCAAGCAACTCAGAGAAAAGTCATTGAAAAGTATAAATTACAGGGTGGATACAGAAAAAAAATCCATGGCATTGAACATCCAAATGCACAAGGAGGGTTGTTTGTTTGTTTTTAGCTTCTCCTTTCGTTAAATTGATGTATTAGTAATTAAATAATTTCCAAGCGATTCTTTTCCTAGTCATCTCCCATGCATGGTTAGATTGCCTAGGTTCTTTGCCAGTCAAAGCTTTATGGGAGAGTGGCAAAGAGAAAGCCACTGTTGAAGAAAACCCATTAAATCTTGACCAGAATGGTGCTTTTCAACCAACAGGAAAGACGCTGTGTTTGGCAGGCACCAAACACTGCTAAACACCACAAACACACCATCCCCACTGTGAAGCATGGTGGTGGCAGCATCATGCTGTGGGGATGCTTCTCAGTAGCCAGCCCTTGAAGGCTTGCAAAGGTAGAGGGCAAAATGAATGTGGCAAAATATAGGAAAAATCCAGACAGATAATCTTATTCAGTGTGCAAGAGAACTACTGCCAGCAAGACAATAACCTGAATCATACAGTGAAAGCTACACAGAAATGATTTAAAGACAACAAGGTGAATGCTCTGCAGTGGCTGAGTCAAACTCAAGACCTCCATCCAATAAAGAATTTGTATTTGGACTTGAAAAAGGCTCGAAATGCCAGATCCCCATGCAACCTGACAGGGTTTGAACAGTTTTGCAATAAGTTGAAGAATAAAATTATAGTGTCCAGATGTGAAAGCCTGACTGAGAGTTCTCTACATAGACTCAGTGCTGTGATTGCAGTCAAAGGTGCTTCTACTACACACTGACTTACAGGGGGTAAATACACTGCCTGGCCAAAAAAAAAGTCGCCACCAAAAAAAGGTCACACTCTAATATTTCATTGGACCGCCTTTAGCTTTGATTACAGCACAGATTCACTGTGGCATTGTTTCGATAAGCTTCTGCAATGCCACAAGATTTATTTCCCCCCCCCAGGCTTGTACAGTAGGCACTAGGCATGATGGGTGCATCACTTCACCTGCCTCTCTTCTTACCCTGATGCGCCCATCACTCTGGAACAGGGTAAATCTGGACTCATCAGACCACATGACCTTCTTCCATTCCTCCAGAGTCCAATCTTTATGCTCCCTAGCAAACTGAAGCCTTTTCTTCTGGTTAGCCTTACTGATTAGTGGTTTTCTTAAGGCTACACAGCTGTTCAGTCCCAATCCCTTGAGTTCCCTTCGCATTGTGCGTGTGGAAATGCTCTTACTTTCACTATTCAACATACCCCTGATTTCTACTGTTGTTTCTCTTCAATTTGATTTGGCAAAACGTTTAAGTGATCGCTGATCACGATCATTCAGGATTGTTTTCCAACCACATTTCTTCCTGGAAGACGATGGTTCCCCACTATCCTTCCAGTTTTTAATAATGCGTTGGACAGTTCTTAACCCAATTTTAGTAGTTTCTGCAATCTCTTTAGATGTTCTCTCTGCTTGTTGCATGCCAATGATTTGACCCTTCTTAAACAGACTAACATCTTTTCCACGACCTCGGGATGTGTCTTCGACTTGGTTGTTTAAGAAATGAGAAGTTACTCATTGCATCAGCTGGGGTTAAATAACTTGTTGCCAGCTGAACGATAATTGCCCATGCAGTGATTATCCAATAGGAGGCTCATACCTATTTGCCTAGTTAAATCCAGGTGGCTTTTTTTTTTTGGCCAGGTAGTGTATATACGCAGTCACTTTCTTTGCATTACATATTTTTGTTTAAATGACATTACTTTGTGGAAATCTGTTTTTACTTTGAAATGAAAGAGGTAGTTTATTTGGGCAAAAAAGCCTAAGTTAATCGACCTTATTGATTTCTAAGTATATAAAATGGTAAAGGCATAGAATGGGTAAAAACTATCTACACCAACACTCCCTATCCTTGCTTTTTCAATTATGACATCTGTGTGATGTTAAGCAGTGGTTTCTGAGGACACATTATAAAGCTTAATGATGGTTGGCATCATATCTGAAAACAGAAAAATCTATGGTTGGGCTTAAGAAACCTAGAAAACAGCTACTAATTACCCACCTGTTGGTCTAAATGGCCCAGCCCTTAATTATGAGGGAGGGCTGTATGCCCGCACACTTGTTCAGTATTATTAAAGTTTACAATATCCCATAGCATCTACCTTATATGTGATGAGCATGTAGCCACCTCTTCTTATTTATGCAAATGCATGCACAACTTTTAGTTTTATACAATCAAAGACAAGCTTTATTTGCAAAAATCAACTCACAAAGATTTTACTAGTAAAGAAATGAACTAATGGGACTAAAACCATCATTCAAACAAGGATAAACAGCTGCATTTCTGCTGTAAAACTGGGATCTAGTGGGGATTCCTTGGTTTTTGGAGCCACCAGAGGAACTTCAGTTTTTGCACTTTTTCACTGGCCTCTTTTTTCAACACCTAAGGCTGCAGTCCGTTTACTCTCCCCATGAAAGCTCAGTAGAGTTTATTAACATAATGTTTGGTGTTTGTTTTTGAATGTAAAGGATCTAAATTCTTGCATTTATTCAGTACACCAAAAAGGAACAGCTTCTCTTAGGAAATAAATTAACTGTCTTAGGCCGGCCACACACTAGACGAGTTTTTAATCTGAAACAGTTTTAAAACTGTGAGAGACCACAGACTTCAGGGCAATTTCCAAAGATATTTCATCTTTAATCCTCTGAACACCTTCACTAGACGACTCAGCCAGACTTTCAGATCACTGGAGTGTGCTACAGGTGCAGCAATAATCATAAAACAGGGGAAAGACTCAGGACGAAATCCTGGCTGGAATTAAGGTACAGTTGTGTTTATGGTTGTGAGCAATGAAAGTACATATGATTCGTCTGGTGATGCTACCTGATGTGCTCGCTCTCACTGGTTGTTGTGGGTACTCCGTCAGCGGCACTACGACCTAGAATCATGAATATCAAACGTGTTTGAGATTTACGATTCGGGATTTTGGAGGCTACAATGCGATTTGGAGCAGTACAATAATCATGTTGACACCACACACATGCAGACTACTCAGACAAATAATCATTTGCGATGAGGCTCCAGTTGGTATACGCCCCCACGATCGTCAGGGGAGTCAAATCTTGGCTAAAATCAGGCTGAAAGTCCTGTAGTGTGTGGCCGGCCTGAGTCTTTTTATACCTACATTTCCCAATCTGGGTTGTACTGAACTGATCAGCTTCAATCAAAGATAACATTTCACTGGTTATATGCTTTATTTCAGTTCAAATAAATCTGACAAAAGCAGGCAGACTATTAAAGGATTGACAGTATTTTACCTTTCCTGAGGAAGGGAGACTTGTCCTGGTCCAGGTACACCTTAGGCACCAGGCTGAAGTTGGACATGTTGTTTTGTTTCATGCTCTGGAAGGAGCAATGCTCTGATATCTTCTTGATGGTTTCCTCATTCAGATCCCGACCCAGGAAATCTGACATCCTCCTGAGTGCTGCAGGAAGGTCCTACAAGAGAGGAACACACAGAAATATTTATTAAAATGAAGCACCAGGTCTTTGTCTTTATTATCTTGATGGACTAGCCAAGAAGTCAGACTTAGAATTATGATAACATCAGGTCAATTTTCTATAGGGATGTGCAACTGCAAAAGTACATAAAGTAATGTGTGTATATAATAACATCAAAGTTCAACATCAGAGCATGTTTGGATTTAAATCTACCAAAGAAATTGATTAGTATGAACAGAATTTTACACTAAATGTTTGATTCCTAACCTGACAAGCCAGATGGATTTGTTTCACACATCCATCTGGGAAAGCTTCAATAGGAAACGTTTGAGAAAAGGCAGAGGCTTTGAAAAAACTCTGAGTGTGATTGGGTGAACATTCTGTCTGTCACATCTCTACGGGCCAATCAGAGCAACAAAACACATGACATAGCTGCTATTGAGCTTCGCGTGCGCAGCTACTGAGGACTAACGCAAAACATGGCGACTATAGACATCCAAGTACTCGACTTTTGTCAGTTTTGAAAAGAAAACAACTCACTGCTGTTCTTTGTTCTTTTAATGAAGAAATGTCGTCAAATTCTGATAAAACTGGTGCTTTAGCAGCATCCACGCTAATCTCTTCCTCCATAACTGCACCAGCTCTTGCTGCTGCTTGTTTACGTCACGACCCTGCAGCGCCTGAAAGTACTGCCCCTTGTCGCTGATTGGTCATGTTACTTTCTAACTGAGCCCAATCGGTTCAGATGGGAGCTTTGCAAGATGGATTTACCAGTGAAAAACAAGGAAACGGGCGAATCCATCTGCTTTGCAAGGCTATTTGATTCCTGCTCTGTAAAAATTCTACAGTGATTCACCAGCTGGTCTTCATGAAGAAACACAGAGAAAACATAAAAGTTCAAACTTAAGGCCAGCATTACAGGCATTACATTGTGTTGCTAAACCAATTTTTACCTTACTTAGCTGTCAAAAACAGTCAATTTTTAATAAAATGCTGAACTAGATGGATCACAATCAACCTGAATTTCTGCCCCTTTTCATGAGTAGTGTTTTACCTGAACCATTTCTTCGTATGTGATGTACATGATTCTGTCTCCCAGCTCCGTTTGTCTCCAGCTCTTCACATGGTCAGTCCATTTTCCAAACATCACTGCAGACACCACAGACCACAGTCTTTCTTAAACCTATCACTGCTTTTCTTTGTACTTCATGGCATGAAAAAGTAATAAGTGGCACTTCATTATGACAAATACCAATGCTCTTACATTTAAAGATCAATTCATCTGACAAAATTTTCATCATTGTGCTAAAAGGAACTCCTAAGTTGCTGCATTCACATGGATTCAGGCAAACCAACAACAAATAATTTTAGTGGAAACTAGACATTATTAGAGTTGAAAGTTAAAGTATTTTGATGTTATGGATTTAGTCCTGAACAGTGTAATCAAATGTTTGATAGCCCCTTGAAAAAAGGAGAAAATATAAAGGTCACATCCGTGAAGGTGAATGAATCTGTGATGAAACATACATGTATTTGAAAAAAGGGTAACTCTTAATAACAAAAGACAAATTAGATCACTTTCAAAATCACTGAATGACAAAATAGAAAGACTGACGTATCAAGCCCCAGACCTGGAAACAGACGTCTGCTTCTGTTGTACTTCCTCAGAATGTATCTTTAAACAAAAAAAATTCCTCAGAGTGAATATTTTATATGTGATAAGACCTCTTACCCCTGCCCTCCAGGAATGTGGTTATAAACTCATCAAACATCCCAGGATCTGGGAGGAAACCGGCCATTTGGTGAAAGAAGTATGAAGACACCAAGGTGTCTTTTGGGTTCCTCATTACATAGATGACCTACAGCAAAAACGTAGGAAAAAGTTATTCCATTAGACATTTATCGGTGCATTAAAATAATTTAAATACAAATCCAACCAAGTTTTCTCAAAACCCAAAATCTGAGAGGTCATCTGATAAAAGATTTTGGCTAAACATGCCTCTAGAAGACGATCTGGTCCCACTCTTTTTTTGGATAAGTAAATCAAATTGTTGCATGTGACATTTGCATTGCACTGTATCTTCTATTTTGTATAAGAGCATTAAGTTTGTATGACCACTTTGCATTCTGTGTGCATATTCAAAATACATTTCTATCTATCTATCTAAAGATATGAACCCAAAGGTGAAATCTCTGACCACATACCTTGGCTTTGGAGGAGTGGAAGGACGGGGGCATGAGGTGATAAGGAAAATGTGAGACCAAGGCTCGTGGAGAAGCTAACTTATCTATAACCAGCTCTAATCTTTTCTCCTCCAGCCAGGGGACCCTGTCCCAGTTGGGAATAGTTTGTATTGGAGTCAAATCTCCTCCATTCAGTAACAGAGGGAGGATCTCCTGCATCCAGACTGTACCTGTGGAGCAAACAGCCAAAAAGTACTGAATAACACTGCTAAAAATACTTACTACTCCAACTGCATAAAGACTAGAAACTAACAGTGGGTGGAAACAACTGTCAGAATAATCTTCAGAGTCAGACAATGTTGTCCAATCTCAGAGAAAATAGTTGAACACCTTAGACCTCCACGTGAATCCAGATTTTTTCACTCTGTTCCTTTATATTTCAGCTCAGATTGTATGCAGAATTACCAAACAGTAGTTAAAGTTTGTAACGTAGCCATGGACAAACCTTCAACTATTACTTCATTGCTGTCATACGTAAGTTAATTTAAAGATGTAATGGGCCAATTCTCAGGCAAGATCTGCAGTTCTAATGAGCATTTTTGTATCACCATTTTGCCACATACAATGATTTTCTCGTGAATCAAAAACAATTAACTGACAACCAAGTCGTAAAATGAGTCACCTCCAGCAAAATTATACTGACGAAACTGAATTCATCCTCTTCTAAATACCAGACATCCCATAGGAACTTGCACATTTTTGTAAACTGTCAAACACTTTGGAGGGAACAAAAACACATTTAACATTTCTGCAAATTACTGGACAACATGCAGACAGGAGCTGCACGAGCAAAATTTCAAACATTACTGTCACCATGAACTTCTCGTGAACTTAACCAAAACTTTGTTGCTGAAAGAAACGCCGACCTGATTTTGGATACAGCACAGCCACGACGTCGTCGTCCTTAAAGGTGAATTCCTGCGCAAACTTCAAACTTTCCAACGAGTGAGTCTCTTTAGGAAGCAGAAATCCCTGATAGAGCAGATACATCTCCTCGGAAGACATGATGTTTGGAGGGTTAACTCAGCGAAAGTAAATCTGCCCGCAGAGCACGGAAAGAGGTCTCTCATATGGTGCGTTCAAAAGCATAGGAAAACTCCCACTTCGGAACACGACAGACTAGAAGAAGATACTGTCAAAGCTAAAAGTTTTAAAACCATCGCACCTCTCAGGTTTTTATGTTGTCATTTGATTAAATAATTATCATCCCTAATCGTTTTTGTTTAAATGTTACACCACATTTACTTGAGGATAGTACAAAAGGGCTAGTTTCCTACAGAAGCACAGTTGTTGTAAAATGTCCCCTCTTCTCTTTAATGTAAGCTAATACGGTAGCGTTTTAAATACAGCATTCAAGCAACAGCAACTTTTAAACAGTAGCTTTTTCAGTTAAATCCCCCTTCTTCCACCAAAGACTAGGAAGATTCTGTATTGACGACTCTGTGAGAGTGACATGAACGCAGCAGAGTATTTCTCCTGATCTGTGCCAATTCATCTACAACCAAAAGATAGCAGGGCATTTGCCTAGTCGTAAGAAGCAAACAAAAGACCTCTAACCAAATTGTGCTGGCTCACCTCAACGAGGTTGTCGGTCTTAGGCAGCAGCACTAACATCTGCCCCACCCGGACATTTTATGCGTTGAATCTCTTAAAAAACGGCACTCATCTCTGTCACTTTATATTAACTTCAATTCTGTATCAGGTTGAATATTTTACCTGGTTACAGCGTTCTGTTGAACACACTGTAAAAATGCCAGAACAAAAAAACACTTCCTTAATGAAAGAGGAAAATAATATTCTGCTGAAATCAAATATTTCATATCTGTAATGCAAACAAGTGGACATATTTGTTTGTTACATGACTTTGGCCTGGCTGCATACTATGTTAGATTTAATGTCAAGTTAATTTAAAGACTGCCACTCCACTTTTATTTCTGGTTGCGTTTTCTTTTTTGGTCGTTTTTTATTCTAAACACACGTTTCTTTATTTTAATGGCCATTAAGGTGATATTAAAATTAAACTTTAACACCAAAGTCTCTTCTGTTGATTTTTCTTAATTTTTTTCTTTCAAGCCACTATTGGGTGTGTCCTTTCTTTCAGGTGTCTCTATGTCACCGGGAGCTCTGTAGATGAGGACAAGATTATTGGTCCCCCCTATAAAAAACTCAGTTTTTCCCAAGTGTTGTTAAACAGAGAAAGGAATTTTAACACAGCTTTTCCACACATCCTAGTTTTATTTCGGATGCTTACATCATTTAACTTTGCACATAGAAACAAAATTATTTCACAAAAACTACATAATTTTAAACCTGCCGTTTTTTTGGAAAGTAACTTTGCTCTCATCTGCATATCTTCCAGTGACAAAGAGGCACAAGGATAAGCAACCTCTGTAATGATGATCATCTGGGTGATGAGAACCATATTTCATTTTAGCATAGGAATGTGAGAATTATGACTTATAAACACAAGTACCGATTATTTAAACAGTCACTCTGTTTAAATTACTCTTGTTGTTGCAGTCAGAAAAGCAAATACATGTGAAAAGTGGGTGTTTTAAAATAATGTCGTATTATTTAATTAACATTTGCTGTTTTTTTTATTTGTAACTGCTAAGAGTTCCATTACTTCAAAGATAAGCAGATGAAAAAGTTTAAATTGAAGAATATTTTCCTCATCTTGACATAATTACATCTTGTTAAAGAACTTGGAAAAAAAGAAAAGTTTAATGTGATCATCGACCATCAAAAACGACAAAGCCTGAACAGTAAATGCTCTGGGACTGAGATAAGACAAAAACATTTATTAATCAAACATCAAAATCACAGAATCTTACAATGTTGGTGTTAATGCTGAGAGGATCCCAGTGTAATCATAATGAGGGCTGTACTCAGCTTTTTCACTTTATATATTTTTTCTTTTATCAGAGAAAATCTTGCTACTGTCATGTTTCACTATGTTTTATTTTTGCCTTGATATAAATAAATTGATATTTGTGGCAACAGAATAAACTATAACAGAAGAAAATCACTAATAAATGTACTAACTCTTAATGTGGCCATGTATGCATGGACATCTGATAGGAAAGATTTAAGTTATTCATTAAGTTTTAATTCATTTCTGGCTCTACTGATATAAAAAATATCACCTTTAAAAAAGAAAACATCACAGCTTAGGCAGGCCGATCGTACTGAAGCTTCCCGGTGTCACGACACATCTGTGTCAGAGAAAACCAAACAAGACTAACTGGTTGCTTCACCTACTGGCGAGTTCTTTTTCTGGATTTGTAGGTCAAATCAGTCCAACCATCAAACTCAAACCAGCACTCTCCATCAGTCTCTGGTGTTTTATGGTGACAAGAAAGACTGAAATGATCTCAGGAGTCATTTTTTTATGACAAACCCGGGTTCAGTCTGTCATAGGATATTGTCAGAGCTGTTTAGTTGCTGTGGACCAGAGTGACAAAGAGAAACAGTGAGCAGAGAGAGATGGCACCGGTCAGCACGGCCTTCACCAGCAGCACCGTCCAGCTGCCCAGCAGGAAGACGTGGACAAACAACCTGCAGACAAAATGCAGAGACACAATGTTAAAGACCATGTTACAGGACAAAACTGAACTGTCCGCATACTGGTTAAAGTGAAGGACAAAATGTGAGTTTATTCAACTCCAGCAACAAACTCTGGGAGCGCAATTAATATTTCTACTAAATGAAAGCTGATCTGCTCATCATCTCATTGGTCTGTATTTCTTTATTATAAAGAGTATTTTACTGGTCAAGCTGATTATCTGTTATTAAAATGTACAAAAAGAAAATTAGGGAGATTTTAAGAGCATTAAGTGACAGAAGCACTACACTGAATTATCTCTAACCTACCACTGAATTTTTATACTATTTTTGTGATTGAATCCATTTTGTTACTTATTCCTAGATAAGGCAGCCTGAAAATGCAAGGAACTTGTCTATGAAACTAGTGCCACCTTGTGGTTTACTATGTAAAGGGCAAAAGTATTCTTCTTGTAAATACACTTTCAACATAAAAACATAAATACACAAAAAAGACATAAAAACAGAAAGCTTGATAAAAATAAAGTACATTTAACTGAATTATTTGCCCTTTTTTTAACCTCAAATTACTTTACTAAGCCTGCAGAACCAATATGTTTTGATTTCTGTGATTACCTATTTAGAATTACAAAGAAAATATCTTCAGAAAAATGTTGTTTTTTTTTTGGTCCTAATTTATAACAATAACCAGTGTTTACCACAAGTCTGAATTTTACTTTTTTTTTTACTTACTTTTATATGATTTATTCTGAAATTTTCATTAATATATTTATCCAATCAAATCAAACTGGTATAGGATAAGAGACGAATGATGTAAGGTAGTTAAGGAACACTCAAAAGATAGAGGCTTCATCACCCTATTCATTATGGATAACATTACTTTTACAGCATTACATTATTACTGAGCATTCAGAGCCCAGTTCCTTCAGAAGTTTCATTGTCTAGTTTTATAAATCATTCTTTATTCTTAAACTTATTTAGTGGTTTTAGCACAGCTTTAATCCACTCACTTTCAGGTCTATTATTCACACACACATCCATCTACCCCAGCTTATATAGTCCCTCCTCCTCCTCATGATCACCTGTGTGATCTTAAATCTATTAAAGCTGCACTATGCTTGATCAGTTTCTTCATTTACCACTTGTAAAGTGTATCTTCTGTGCTTGTTGTGATTGCTTGAGGTTGAGCCTCTTTTATGTCTTTTCAGGATGCAGAGCGTTTCAGACAGCTCTAGAACATGCACCCAACGTTTGTGGAATAAAGGGAGATTATAGATGAGTTTATTGATCATGGAAGGTGGTGATGAAACCTGAATGGGACACGTAGCGGCTTAATGCCACCTGTGAGAAAAATGCTAGGCATACCATGTCAACAGTCAGCTCCACTGTTCACGCACAACTGCTCAAACACGTGTGCGTTAATGAAATGAGGCAGAGAGCAGGTTGCTGCACTAAAAATCAATACTTCTCTTGCTCTTTCTGATTTGACCAAGTATCATCCCCTTAATCGTTCATTTCCAAAATGTTTCATTTTGTGACAAAACGGGGCAATATTAAAATTCATCAAAGGTTTCTAAATGTATGCAGGATTTTCCTGCATTGTGATAATGTAACTTGTGGGAAATAAATATTTTGGACACGATTTCCACAATCCCACGCCAAAATACTGGAAAAATGAACCTAATATGTGCTTTCAAATCCTCATCAGGAGGGGGAAGTGTACAGAAGCTGAGTTGCAGAGCAAAGTGGGGTCAAATGTTGGTGTAGACACAGCCGAAAAACAGCTTTATCAAGGCTGTTAAAAAAAGAAAAAAAAAAAAAAAAGACTATGCCAAAATGATCTGTCAGTTTACTTGGGTTGGCAGCAATTTACCTGGGCAGGTTGCCCATTGTGGGAAACACAGCTAACTATCAACAGGACCCACTTATTCCAGCTAGCGCTGAATCATTTATGAGCATACCAGACAGTCACAGCACGCAGTGTTTCTTTACCGAGATGAACAGAAAAAAGGTCAAGATTGGGGTGTAAAGAAAAACTTTTAAGTACCAGGAGACATCGTTGTCTGTCTCCTCTGTCTATGACAGACAGATAGCCAACAGAGGAGTTTGCTTGAATCAGTATGCTTGTATTAATTAATTTATTCATTATAATCTTGATATTCTCCTTAAAAAAAATCCTCAGACTTAAATCTTAAATTGGCCACAGACTCATTGTATGTTCCTTAATAGTGTTTTTTCCACAGCTGAATAAACAATTTAGTTTAATGATGAGTTTAACTGTGTTAACCTGTTTAAGAGTGTCTATGTTTGTGCTGAGAATGTGATTGTGAGTAAATGCATGTCAGACTCACTCCATTAAGAAGGCCTTGTAGACACAGAGAGCCAGCAGCACAGTAACAGGGAGTCTGAAGCTCTTAGGAAGGTCGTATCGTGTGAACATCCATACTACTGCTGCCATGGCGATGTAATGCACCTAGAGAAGAGACAGAAATAGCAATTTTGATTCCCATATCGTGCACGACAAAATTTTAACATAATAAAACAAAGGTACTAAAAAAAGCCATGTAAAGAGAATATTTAAAACACATGCAAACTACAGGTGAGAAACTATTGTCATTGGCTTATAATGTCAGCAGAGTGGCAGAGGAAATCTGGGATCACACAGGGATAGAGAAGTGATGCTCACCAGACTAATGTTAGAGTCAAAACTCATCTGGATGTACTTCCAGTCAAACTCAATCCCTCTGGCTCCGACCCACAAAGGAAGACACCTGAACAACGGGACACAAACCGTGAGGTTCAGCAAATCTTTCATCAAACTAAAGCTGCTGTTTCCTCTAAAGAAACAGTGTCGGTGCTTACCTGGACATTACAAGCTCTGCTGTTGCCCAGCCCATAGCAGCCACCATGATCTTGTACTCTCCTTTACCAGCGTTACGAGACATGACAAGATGGAGGCCCAGCAGGTCGGCCAGGTCCACTGTTGCTTTCATAAACTCCTGGAGATCATAAATACATTTTAAAACCTATATTATCTTCTATGTACCTTATCCATCTATTCAGATGCATGGATAAAGTACATAATAAACTATAATAAAGGTTCAACACTCACCCCTACGAAGTCATAAACTCCTGCTCCTCCTTCCCATGTGGGGAAAAATGTTGCAAGGAACAACATCTGAAACACAGACGAACATCACACCCTGTAAAACTTACACTTCAATTGTAGAGATGGAAAAACATGAAGTATCAACAAAAAAAAAATCAGAGAAATATTATTGTACTGCTTGTAAGGTTGATAGATGATGTTGAGTGTATTCAAAGGCAACATGTGTTAATTTACTGCTTGCATATAGATGTTTTGCCCACATTAAATTAGTAAGATGCCATCAGTTAGCTGCTATTTATGAGAAGCGACCTCTAAATTCTGTCTTATATAAATACAGCAATTTTCTGATACAGATCAAAGTTGCTTCCACATGTCACCTTATAAGACCTAAAACTGGAAGAAAAAAACCCTCCAAACTAAAATCTGATGTTTTCATGGGTAACTGAATGAATGATGACAGTAGGACACAAACTTTGAGTTAGTGTTTCCCGCAGTCAGCCCCTCTTGATATTGTTTATCTAATTCCAGGGAATTTGCCTTCATATAATCCAGATTTTAAAACCAGCAGAGAGCTAACTCACCTTGCAAAGCTGGACAAACAAATAAGTTGCTCCAGCCTGGACACATCTCCAGAAGGCATTGTATTCTGAGCTAAAATTTGAACACAAAAACATAATTTTAATGAGAAGACTTTAAAATGAAAAGGCACAGAACATGACATTTTGCAAGTCATGACAAGTGGAAGATACAGAAGCAAATTTTATTGCTCAGATGAGATACCAGTTACAAAAAATATTCAGTTGTAAAGCAAAGGTGCTACTAAACTAAAATTCTAAGAAGATTATGTAGACCCCCCTCCCAAACCTCTGCCACTGCTAAGCTGATTATTAACAGACTTCTTAATCTCTTAGCATATGTTACAACAACAGAGGAATATAAAAGAAACCATGTATACATACAATAATCAGCCAGGACAGTTATTATTATCTTTTTTACAAAAGTAGATATACATTTACAAAGAACTGTATCACGACAGTTCCAACTCCTCTTCACTGGACAGATGGATATCACGGATTATACAAATACACATTATTGACAACCCAAACTGTAGACATGTGATTCAGACAGACACTTACAGGCCGCTGCACTTGTATGTTATAAAGTAAGGAAAATATGCCAGAGCAAAGCAGTTCCCGAAATGAAACAGCGTCATGATGTGTGGTTACAGAATCCGGATCGCTGCAGAGAAAGAGACCAAAAAGCAAAATAATTACAAATCACTGATACAACTCACCATACTAATATTTTTATTATCAAAGTGTTTTTTATTAGACACACATTTTGACACAAAATTGGAAAAAAATTAAAGAGGCCATCCCAGATCTTCCTTAAATCAGCATAAAAGCCCTTTCATTCTAGTCTCAGGACAGAGACACCTCAGCATAGTGAAAGGGCTGTAAACTGGTGATCACAAAGCCCACCTGCTTGAAGTTTTACATCAGAAGTGGCTGAACATTATGCAAGGGAAATGACAAGAAACAGAAAAGATGTATTTGAAAACAGGGGACATTTTGCAAATATTCTTAACAAACCTCATCCTAACTTAAAACACAGCTGTTACATTGTTTGAAATGAGTGGGGACTTCTTTCAGTTGAATTATGGCCTGCAAAAGTGTATGTAATTTTTCTTTATCTGTCATTATAAGTTGGGAGAAATGCTGGATAAAATAAAAAAGATACTCATTTATTGAAATAAGCACTTACAGATAGCACAACTAGAGAAAAATATGCCTTGCCACAGCCCAGGGTTGGAAATGAACTTCTTCGCCTATCTGCCCCAGGAAAAATAAAACAGTGCTGTCATATAACCTCTTCTAAGCCAAGAAACATTACATTTAAGGAGAAATAAAACCATAGACGTGCAGGGAAACCTCCTATTTAAATGACTAATCTGGTTTCTGGATCATAGATTTGTTTAGAGACGATACAATCTCCTTTATTTATGGATTAAAACCACAGAAGAGTATAGTTACTTTACGAATTTACATCTGTTTAATAAGATAGGTGCATGAGAGAGGAATGAAGCCATGAAAAGCTGCAGGCAGGCACTGCCTGAAATACACAAAAACACTGAAGCCATATTTCGGCACTAATTTTTTCCAGTATTATCATCATTAGACAGTGAGCTGTGCAGGAGTTTCCTGCTTTCTTTGTGAATAAAAAGTAGAAATGACCACATATGAGAGACTTTGACTACTATGTGTATCCTGTGGTACTGAAGCAGGCATCCATTTATTTTGATTTTAATGAGAGTCATGTCGAAGTTAAAACTCTAGTATTGTACAAGCCAAAGTCACTTTGACTCATCGCCTCATACTGGAGCTACATTCCTACAGACAGCTAACAGACTGAATAATATTTGCAGAAACAAACCTAATGCCGTCAAAATGATGTCAGTCTTTTAGAAAGAGACTTATTTAACCAGTTAACAGAGGTATATCTTTATCAGATTGTCATTAAGGAAATTAAACCTCTCCACATTAGCTAGCTAAAGATGCTACAAGCTGTCACCGGTGTGGACACGCTGCTCCTCAGATCTTTACATAAGTTTAATCATAAAACTGGATTTTTTTACAGCAACATTTATAATACATGACGGAAAATTTGAAATAAAACATTCTGTTCAGGCACTTACCGGTAATAAAGCAGATCAGGGAAAACAAGACTGCCGTATTTCACTTAAAGCTATTTTGTTGAATGACGACCGGAAATAGCCTTAGCTCAACCTGGAAATGCCTCCGACGAAATCACCCCTAGGAACTAAATATTTTACACGACATACTCCCACCCCGTAGTGACGTAAAAAATATGTGTCCAGAGTGTGTGTATGGTATGAATTACAAGCATTATAGGACACAATGGTGTTCTTCAGTCACTTTATTTGTTTCAAACAACATACAGACACAGGCGGCCTCATGAGAAAATACAGGACTATGTATGAGTAAAAAACATAATGAGGCCTAACATTTAGATAGGCTACAAGTGTCAACCTGGACTCAAATTTAAGCTTATAGACTAAAGAAGTTGATATTGACCATAACGTTCACAAGCTATTGTTCAGCTGACACAATTTTATTGACTTTTTTAGTGGGTCGTTTGTGAACGAGTTGTTACAAAGAGCTGATTCTTTCTCATGAATGATAAGATCCAGATCCTGTTTGAGAGCTGTTTTTTAAAATCATCTTTACTGTTACTAGTATTATTTCTGTATGTGTTTTATGTTTGTGTATGTTATGGATTAGTAGGGATGATCATTTTCCATGCTTCTCTGCCACAGGCACACCATGCAATAAGGACTCAAGCATGATGGCGTAACATTAATGTTATATACAAGCTGTTTATACTACCCAGCTAGTGAGCAGATTTCATCTGATCTGCAAGGTGTTTTGGGGAGAAATTATATTTTATAAAATAATTACATTATATTTTCATTATTCAAAAACAAAAACAATAAAAACAATAATTGGAGTAAAATACTGGGCTGGCAGGTCAGGGGTTAGCACTGTTACCTCACAGCAAGAAGGTCCCTAGTTTGCTTCTCAATAATGGCCTTGTTGATGGTTATAGGAAGCGATTAGTTTCAGTTATTTTTTCCCAAGGGTGTGAAGCCAAATATTAAGTTGAGGGTTCCAACAAAACCCATTTTTTAGTTTTGTGAAAATTATGTAAATTTTGACTTTTGGCTTTTTCTTCTGCTTTTTTGTGTTGTTCCAATGTACAAACAAATAACATAATGTATACCAAAAACATTTGTAATTGCAACAATTTCTTGGAGAAATGGTGTATTTTCTGAAAAATTCCAAGGGTTCCAATACCCCGACTGTATGTCATGGTATTGCCAGCTCAAGTGAAGCCAATGTGGTATTGAATGAGGAGCCATTTGGGAGCCGAAATAGCTCCGAAATGACCGGGATCACTAAAAAGAGCCTAATTCCCATTACTACTGAGAGATGTGATGGTCCAAGGTATGTGCTCACTGTAAACAATGGTGGAGAAAAGGTAGCAAAAATGTCCTGAAGGCTCCTGGCCAATAGTAAATAGGCTTATCATCTCGGTGACTCATATAGGAAAAAGTCAGAGTCATCAAAACATTAGTTGGACTACATGTTTAATCCTGTTTATTGGCATCAAAATACAAATATTTTTAATCTGGCATATGAAAGCAGCTTAAATGAGAGAGTTAACCAATTTAGAAAATAAAATTTTGCATATAAAATAAAGAAGTGGACAACACCACATGACTTTTTATACATATAAAATGCTGAAATATTTTATCTTCCACACAAATTCAATTTTTTAGGTCAAGGATTACAAAAAAACATCATCAATCAAACCCAAAAGTAGCAAAGGTTAAACATGAGCATCAAAAACTGATTATTTTCAGCTGACTGGACAGCTGTGTGACAAAGATATAACTGACCCTTTTCTGTAGGCATGCAACCTAATTAAAAAAGAGGTTATCATGGTGAAGGACAAACTTAAAGCTTAGGTCATTTCACACAATAATAATCAGGGGAAATGGGTGCAAAATGGTGGCTGCCTGTTTGGTGACAAATATGTGTGTAACACACAAGTTTAAACCACTTAAGAAGTCACTTACATGCACACAAAAAGTTGTTTTCTAAGACTAATGAGCCAAAGAGGCTTATTTTTAATTAGTCTGCATTTAAAACTACATATACAATTGTTAATTGAATATCTAAATGACAAATGGAAAAAAGTAAGTTCAAAACTATAAAAAGCAATTGTATTTTTTAGAAGACAGCATTTCGTTGAAAGTTCTGGGTAAATCCTGTCACTTTTATCTTACATTAAACAACAGTCTCAACAGCCTCCTAATTAGCTTTGTAAGTTTACTCTGAGCAATTGAAAAGTGACAATTTAGGTTTACTTGGCCTGCAGACCCCCATATGGAGAGTGTAATCAATTCTGCAGATAGCTGGGTAAACTTTAAAGAAATATATTTTAAGGTATCATATACTTTTAAATCCTGGTACAGAGTCATTAGTGATTATGATGTTTGAATGCAAGAAAATAGAAAGAGACTTTTCTCTTAAAAACATCTTTTACATACATACTGCCTGTTTAATATTCTCTTTGTTAAAACTCCCTAAATGTGCATTCCTGAGCATGTATGTTTCAATTTTAAAAGATATACCAACAATAGATATAATCATTATGTCTGCTCTGGGCAAATATCAGTTTGTTGATGTTGAGAACAGATTAAACAGGGCTTGATATTGAACATTAAATGTATGATTTTAAAAAGTTTTCAAATCTGATTTTACTGTGAATCTATAAACCTTGAGGTTCATCTTCGTCTGACAGGATTTTAGTTTTGACACAGATGAAGTTTCTTTTCTCAGTGCAGTCCCTGGTGATCCACTCTTCTGTGTCATAAGTGGACAAGGTCCCACAGTGTTTCCACTGGGATGGACAGCGTGGCAGCTCCCCCTCATCCTCCACTTCCTCTCCATCAAGCCAAAACCACTCTCCTCCCAGGAAACGCAGGCCGGTCCAAACCTGAGACACATCAAAGAAGTGAAATGGTCTTATCTCTGTGAACTCAGACTTTTATTCAAATCAACTCTAATATTGATTAAACATAGACGGTCCATCTGGAAATGGAGCTGTCATTTATTTATTATTAGTTTTCTGTAAAACCTAAGGTAAATAAGTGACTGCATAAATATCCACCCCCTTTTAAGTCCATCCACCCATCTTCTGCACTGTTTATCCTGTTCAGGGTTGCCAGGGGCTGGAGCCTATCCCAGCTGCCATTGGGCAAGAGGCGGAGCACACCCTGGACTTTTTGCCAGTCAATCACAGCCCCTTTAAAGTGACTAACCTAATTCAACAGAGGTCCAGCTAAGTGGTGCTAGTATTCCCACAATTAGTAAAATGGAAATCATGTGCAGTGAATGTGTTTCAATATGAATGTGATCGTAAAACCCCAAGCAACTCAGAGAAAAGGTGTAAGTCAGGGGATGGATACAAAAAAAAATCCAAGGCCCTGAAAATCCTCAAAGTTCAATTAAATCCATCAATATGAAATATAAGGAATATGGCACATGAGTAAATCTGTCTAGATCAGGCTGTCCTCACAAACTGAGTGACCATGCAAGAGGGAGACTAGGGAGAGAGGCCACTAAGACACCTATGACTACTCTGAAGGAGTTACAAGCTTCAGCAGCTGAGATGGAAGAGACTCTGCAGACAACAGTTGCCCAGGTTCTTCACCAGTCAAAGCTTTATGGGAGAGAGGCAAGGAGAAAGCCACTGTTGAAAAACACTCAACTCGAGTTCTCCAAAAGGCATGTGGGAGACTACATGGCTAAGTGGAAGACATTTTTTTTTGGTCATGAGACCAAAATGGTGCTTTTTGGCCATTAGACAAGACGCTATGTTTGGCCGATACCAAACACTGCACATTTCCACAAACACACCATCCCCACTGTGAAGCATGATGGTAGCAGCATCACACTGTAGGGATGCTTCTCAGCAGGCAGTCCTGGAAGGCTTGTAAAGGTAGAGGGTAATTAATGTGGCAACATGTAGAAAAATCCTGTAAAACAATGTTATTTAGGCTGTAAGAGAACTACGGCTCGGAAGAAGATCTATTTTCCAGAAGAACAATGGCCTGAAGCATACAGCGACAGCTGTGGCCAAGTCAAAGCCCTGACCATAATCCATTAGAAACTTTGTTGCTGGACTTGAAAATGGCTCTTCATGC
The DNA here is from genome assembly GCF_018320785.1 of Cheilinus undulatus. Lineage (NCBI taxonomy): Eukaryota > Metazoa > Chordata > Actinopteri > Labriformes > Labridae > Cheilinus > Cheilinus undulatus. The sequence continues at coordinate 16,224,040 of NC_054872.1, forward strand.
CAGATCCCCATGCAACTTGACAGAGCTTGAGCAGCTTTGCGAAGAAAATGGAGTAAAATTGCAGTGTCCAGATGTGGAAGCCTGACTGAGACCTATCCACACAGACTCAGCGCTGTGATTGCAGCCAAAGGTGCATCTGCTAAATACTGGCCTGAAGGGGTTGAATATCCATGAAGTCATTAACTTTACAATACATATTTTATTTAATTGACATTTCTCTGAAGAAATCTGTTTCACTTTGAAATTAAAGAGAATTTTGTATTTTTTTTGTCAAAAAGCCAAATTAAATTGACCATGACTGCTTTATAAAATCAATAAATGTGGATGAATACTTTCAGGCACTGTGTGTGCTTAGTGTACAACAGCATCCATGCCAAAGCAGGTTGGCATAGATGGACTGTCATACACAAAGCAAGATCAAATTTGTTTTTTTTTTTCGATTTTTATTTGTTGTTCATGAGTTTTGTTTTGGAACCATTATAGACTGTTTTGACTAATGGCTTTCCGCTCTTTCCCCCAGGATTTGGTTGATCTATGTTTGCAGTTACTGAGTGTTTAAGACATAAAAACACAGAGCTATTACAACACAGTTCAACCAAATCCTGGTCACAGAGCAGAGAGACATTAGTCAAAACATCCACCTGAAGCATCTCTCTCCAGAGCCTGATGTCTGTAATTTTATTAAATGTTCTCCTGCCTGTCTGATGTGACGTGACATTCAGTTTCAATAAGGTTTTCCTGGTTGAACAAATTCTACAGAGATTTGATTAATGAAATAATAAAATGCACTGAACCTGACCTGTAAAGCCAGTGACTATTATGCTTTGAAATTCCAACCTGAGAAAAACAGTGGTAATGTCAGCATCACTTGAAAGGGTCACAAGCCCAGTGCTGCCCATGAGGGGGGATAAAGGGGGTCAGAACTATCAAAAGTCAAAGATTTTGTTATTTTAAGACAATTCAAGAAACATTCTGTTGGCTGACACTACTGCCAAACCTCAACAGTGTCTGCAGTGGAGATCCTGTCTCTGATGTATTTATAGTCAGCCAAGGCGTTCAGAGTCAGCAGACTGATGGTGTACTTGCACTCCCCCCCTTTGTCACACTGGGTGTCCATGTCCTGGCAGTGCTGCAGAGCTTCCTCCCATGTCTTGTTCTCTTTCACCAGCTCCAGATTGTCACCCAGACAAAGGTATGGAAGCTTTGTGGAGCATGCGCAGCTTTTGATCACTTCTGCGTCAATATCTAAAAATGCACAGTCTTCATCATCTGGATTAGCCGGCTCCCAGATCTCTTCACCTCTCCTGGCCAAACACATGAAAGATATCTGGCTTACAAACTGTGTTTTTACCTTTTTTTTATGAATGAGCATGAAGACAGTTTCAAACTCACCTCAGACTAACCTTCTTCCAGGCTGAGGGATCCTTGGGGTTTCTGTAAGCACCGACCCAAACCTGCCTGACATCCTTTTCCAACAACCATGAGACAGTAGGTGAATGCGCCGCTCTAGCTGGGGGGACCAAGTCGATCCGAATCTGCCTGCAGTCTCGTCTGGCCTCGGTCCATGTCTTCTTTCTGGTTGATTTCAGCAACACATTCTTTTTCAAGAGGGACGCTTCAAGGTACAGAGAAGTTGAGAGCAGGAAGGTGAGTATGAGCTGAGGGCTGTTTATGATCTGCATGATCAGTTCTGTCTTTAGTGAAGACATCCCTCTGCTCTTATAGATTCTGAACCACTGGACACTCCCATGTGGACACACCTGCTCCAGATGACCACCTCTGCTCTCAAATACAGTGCCGGATCCCTGTGGGTGAAATACTTCATGTTATTATTGTCCTTGAACCTTTTTTATTTCAATCTGCCACAGTTTTAAAACACATTTATATGATAAATATTTATTTTTGTGTTAAATATGTAAGTTTCATATTTAAATCATCTTCCTGTTGGTCTTTTCAGTTTTTTTTAAACAGTATTGATATGAAAACAACAAAAAAGTGCTGAGTAACTTGCATAAAAAGATCAACATGAGAAAAGGGGACTTAAGGGGGGGACACACTCCCTTGTTCACTTTATTAGGTACACCTGCTCAACTGCTCAGTAATGCAGATCAGCCAAACACACGGCAAAAACAAACGACTTAATCAAACAGACATGATTGAGAAGATGTGCTGGAGTTCAGATCAAGCATCAGAATGGAGAAGAAAGATGATTTAAGTGACTTTGAATGTGCCATTGTTGTTGGAAGTCTGGCAAACTTTCATGCTATTAACACCAGTTTCTGACCCAAATGTCAGCAAAAATCTGCCTTTGTTTTCTCTCTCAAAATTTGCTGAGCCTGCTCTTAACTGACACCTGGTGTGGTCTCCCGTTGCTGAAGCCCATCAGCTTCAAGGTTTGATATGTTCTGGGCTTAGAGGTGCTCATCTGCCCACCTTAGTTGTAACAAGTGGTTATTTGAGTTATTGTTGCCTTTTTATCAGCTTGAACCAGTCTGACCCTTCTTCTTTGACCTCCATCAACATGGCATTTTGGCCCTTTGATATTCTCTCTTTTTCTCAATATTACTACAATGACCAGTCATGCTGGGCTGCAATGCTGGTTGCTTTCAGTGTTCACGCACTGCTAACAGAAAATATGATTATAAAGCTTTCATAAATTATATGATACCAGCATTATATAAATAGGGTTGTTGGTTTAAGCCATTCTACCGGCTTTCTTACAGCATTGGTTTTTATTGCTTAAAAATAGGATGGATCATGATTTTGCTAACCTTATTGGCCCCCCATGTGGCTGGACCCCAGAAAGCTTTCCCCTTTATCCCTCTTGGACATCCCTAGGTAGATAAAGATCAATACAGGGCTTCAGTCAAAAAAAAAACCTGCATGGACAAACAGCAACAAGACAGGGAATTAAACCCATCACCAGAGTTAACCTCTCTCCTCTTAAAAAAAAATATAAAGAGGCTCTGTTAATTTTTTAGAAAAAAATATAAAAATTCTCAAGTTTAAAAAGTTGTCAATTTACAAAAAAAGTTGTAAATGTAAATGAACCGAAATGCAGAATTTTTGAGATTATGTGGTTAAAAATACAGCTGTCTGGTTTTAGTTTGTGTTTTTTTACATCTTTTACTTACACTGTTGTAAATTTAGGATTTTAAAAACTTTCTAATGTCAGATAAAAGACTTTCTAAACTTAAAAAATTCAATTTTTTCTTGTAAATTTCTGACTGACCTAACTCTGAAATTTTGAGTTTGATGTCTTATAAAAAATAAGTTTATGATGTCAGTTTTTTCTCAGAAAGTTGACTTTGAATTTTTGCACAAAAATGAATGGAATCTCAAAATTTTTAATGCCTTAATACATTATTTTTGTGACCGTTATTATTTTCTTGAATGTATATTCACATGTAATTTTGACAAAGTCAGAGTAGACCAGGTCCCGCGCCCCCTGATACCTTTGGGGGGTGCCTGGATGCCAGGTTGGGAACCACTGATCTACAGTTGTGTTTCCTAAACTTTTTTGGCAACCTGCTTGAAACAACTTCATACAACTAAAACCAACTGTGGGTCTTTTTCAGACTTTTCTTCAGCCTAAGGTTCTGATTTGAATTTCGATTGTTTTTTTCTCTTTGTTATTCTGCAGTAAGCTTCTCAGCTTTGACTTACACATTGTGGCATATCCAGCATTAAAGAACAATATTTTTCTGTAGCTGTGGGCTTAATGGGAGTTAGGAAGACAGAGGACAGAAAAGCATGTTGTTATCTGCATAGTTTTGAATAGAGAGATTTAAATCTGGTTATTTGCCTGCAGCTTGCATGGAGAAATTTTGAATATATAGAAAATTTGAATCAGCCTTTTCAATTCGGAGGAATAGAGTCCTCCTCACTGCACATGACTGATTTGTGTCCACTTTATTTTTCTTTTTTTCTTCAACCCATTTGATTTTTATGCAAAGGGCTCAGAGACTTAAAGCACAGACTTAACCTCACTAAACCACTCCTTTCTTCAGTGTTTCTTACGTGCTTGGAGTTTTCAAGCTTCCACACTCTAATGTGTGTGTTTATACGATTTATTCATTTATTTTAAATAAATTTAAATTTTAAATTTTAATCACTTTCCACATGTTTGGTTATTTCACAGCTGAGATGATGCCATCAACATGGACCCTAACTTTTGTGTTTTGGTCCCTACAAAGGAGTTACAGTATTCATACCCCTTTAACTTTTCCACATTTTTTCATCTTACCACAAACATAAATATATTTCATTGGGATTTTGCATGATAGGCAAACAAAGTGGCACATGATTGTAAAGTGGAAAGAAAATTATACATGGCAGAGGTCCACAGCTCAGGTGGGAGAACCTGTCCACAGGACAATTATTAGCCGTGCACTCCACGAATCTGGCCTTTATGGAAGAGTAGCAAGAAGAAAGCCATTGTTGAAAAAAAGCCACAAGGAGTCTTGTTTGCAGTTTGCCAAAAGCCACATGGGGGACACACCAAACATGTGGCAGTTTGGTGCTTTGGTCAGATGAGACCAAAATTGAACTTTTTGGCCTAAATGGAAAACTAACACTGCACATCACCCTGAACACACCATCCCCACCGTGAAACATGGGGGTTGGCAGCATCATGCTGTGGGGATGCTTTTCCTCAGCTGGGACAGGGAAGCTGGTCAGAGTTGATGGCTAGATGGATGGAGCCAAATACAAGGCAATCTTGGAGGAAAACCTGTTAGAAATGGCAAAAGACTAGAGACTGGGGCGGAGGATCAGCTTCCAGCAGGACAACGACCCTAAACATACAGCCAGAGCTACAATGGAAGGGTTTAGATTGAAGCATATTCATGTGTTAGAACGGCCCAGTCAATGTCCAGACCTAAATCCCATTGAGAATCTGTAGCTAGACTTGAAAATTGCTGTTCACAGATGCTCTCCATCAAATCTGACTGAGCTTGAGCTATTTTACAGAGAGGAAGAGAGCACCCTGTACTGACTCCCGGGGACTGAATACTTTTGCACACCACACTTGTCAGATTTTCATTTGTAAAACATTTTAAGTCATGTAACTAGCCGATGTGCAGTAATCAAGTGTACTTGCAAGAAGCACAGAAAACATGTAGTGTTCATATGATTTGGACGTTGTATGTTACATGAAAATGGGCCTCATTCCCCAACATCATAAGATTTGTCTGAAATTTGTTCTTAAGAAAGTTTCCAAGAGTAGCCTAGGTCAGATTCCTGACCTGTTTTTATTCAGCTGAATTATTCACAGGTGTGAACAATTCAGCTGCCATGTCCTTGTAAAGTGAAAGTAGTGCACATTTTTGCTAATTAGATTCAAGAAACACCCCTTTAATTCCTATTTAAGGACATTAGACTGCAGGGCTGTGTGCAAACACAGAGGGCAAGATGTCAGTGACGCGAAATTTATGTTAACCATGAAAACAATTGCACCCTGGACTCCAAGCACTATGTAAGAAAAGCTGCAGTAGTTCTAAAGTTAAGGTAGTATTGCTCCAGATTAAACAGGAAAGGCTTTTTAAATTGTAATTAAATCTAGTAGTCGATATCAAGTTACAACCATGTAAATCACATGATCTCAGTAATTAAGCATGTTGTTGTCTTCAGAAATTAAATGCATTGTGCTGTAATAAGAAAAAAATGCATTCCTAAAATGATTAAATCTGGGGTGGGCACTGGACACATTTTTTCTACATGAATATGATTTGATGGAAACTTTCATTATTCCAAAAGCTGATGATGGCAGGTAAGCCCATGTGACCAGTGCATATGATTATATGTACAACACAACAACTGAACAAGAACTTCAAAACTGTGGTCCTAACTCCTGAGCTCCTTTAAGTGAAGTATCCTCATTACTGGAGTCATATTAAACTACAAGGGTCATTTTCTTGGACTTAAAAGCCACAATGAGGAAATTCTACATCAGTATCAGCCTGCATTGAAACAACCGATGCTAAAGGTTATTGAAATATACAACTAAATAAAACACTGAAGTTAATCCTTATGTTTTAATCTGTTAAAGTTTTTATGGAGGATCTAAGCTCCTCTGTTTAGGTTTGTGAATGTTAAAATGAAGCATTTTTACTATAAGGAGCTCAGTCTATTAAAACAGAAATACAAGCAGGCCATTTAATCTAATCTTTATTCATCCATGTCTCAAACAGTTCATGTCTGTACTTTTCATATCAGTCCCTGGTGATCCAGTTATTCTTGTCACATTTGGACACGGTCCCAGTGTGTTTCCTCTGGGACAAGCAGTGAGGCAGCTTCCTCTTGTCCTCCTCCTCCTCCAGAGCCCATCCAAACCTGAGACAAGGCAAACTTTCATTTTTTTATTTTAGTGATCTTAGACTTTAATCAGTTTCATTCTTTATCTCAAAGTCATGATAGAAATAATAGAAAATGACTGTATTTTTCCTCATTTTTAACAGGAATATTTAATGAACTTTCTGATGTGGAAATAAGACTTTTTACTCTGAACATCTGACCTCTGACAGTGCATCAACTTCAAGGACAAAAGTCAGAGCCATAAAAATAGTTACTGATTTTGGTCGTTTTACACAATTGAATAAAGCTTTGTTGTATACTCTCAGACCTTGTCTGTGTCCTGGATCCTGTCTCTGATGTATCATGTACAGTTTTTCAAAGACTGACAGTATCCTCGCATGGCAACTTCACGTGTTGTGGCAGTCTTCATCATCTGGAGGGTTCATTGCCTACATCTCCTCACCACTCCTGAACAAACACCTGAAAGGTACAAACACATAACGATGCTGCATTTCCCTCATTTATGTTTCAGTATCATCACTAAATATTATCAGTACTCACCTCAGACTTGTCATCTTTCAGGCTGAGAAATCCTTGGGGTCTTTGCATGCATCTGGACTTGTTTGCAGTTCAGTCTGGTCCTGGTCCCAACTTTCCTCATGGTTGGTAATTTAAACTGATGTGTGACTGATAGTTTATGTACAGAGCAGCTGTATGCAGAAAGCAGACTGAGAGCTGAAGGAAGTGTCTGTCCTTCATGATTGCTCCCATCTTCATAGAGAATTAAGACAGGAACTGTCAGCCTGCTCTTATAGCAGCTGCACACCTGGACACTCCCACTGAGACATCTCTCCTCTTAAATCCAGTCTTTGAGTTTAAATTGAGGCTGGCAGCTTAACTGTATTACTACAGTCATGTAAAACTGGCAAACCACTCCGACACAGGTCTATCAGAAGTCTTTTGTAATGATTTAAATCATTTAAATACATTTCTATTGATGTTTCAAAACTAAAGGACTACAATACAGGAATATTTAAACCACACAGTAAGACTGAACAGTCAAAGTTTGTTAAAAAATGAGTTGTTTCAACTAAAAAATCCAAAATAACTATTTCAGATCTATTTTCCTGGAGTGATTAATCACATTATTAGTTTTAAGTAGTACTCAATCATTTTAAGTAATTTTTTTCATTGCACTCAAATTATTTGACAATTATCCCTTAATCTGCAGAGTCTTTCCAGATTTCCACTGGGCATAACACACTTTTGCACCATGAGTGAAGTTACATACTCTGTGAGAAAGCTCCCACCTGTGAGGCACACCTAAACTTAACACAGAAAGCAAAGAAATATGTCTTTGGTTGATTACTTCTTTGTTGTAACAATGTTTCCTGGCAATAAATGTTATACCGCTGGAAAGCCTGTTTATTTGACTTTTAAAAGGTGCCACATTTATAAGGAACATGCATTTGTGGGATGAGCTGCAGAGCTGAGTATGTGGGTGTGCCCTTAAAAATTTGCCAGATCTTCTCTGCCAATATAAACGGCTTTTTTTTGCCTTTGACTCTCGTTTGGTGTTGTTTCATGGATTGGATGATTGAAGTCTGAAGAAAAAGAACATATTGGCAATTTAACATTTTATTCATTTAACAAACAGGAGCCTCAGTGGAAGAACCATACACAGCCCCACCAGCCTGGTACCTCCTGGTCACACACATCTCTGGGATGGCATCCCATTCATCAACCAGCATTTGTTGCAAGTCAGCCAATGTGGCGGTGTTGGTCACTCTGATACAAACAGCACGCCCAAGCTGATCCTGCGAGTGTTAAATGGGGTTGAGGTCAGGACTGCTGGCTGGCCATTCTACATTCCCAAATTCAGGAGGTAGTCTCTGACAAACCTTGCTCTGTGGGGGCGAATGTTGTCATGTTGAAGGATAGAGTTCTGTTTCACAATATGGAGATAAAGGATTGCCACTGGTTGCAGAATCACATCTTGATATCTGTCTGCATTCAACCTGGGGTACCAGAAACTCAAAACAGTTAGTGGCAAAACAAGCTGTTTGGCATTGTCACTAAGCATTGTGCTCATCCCACAAATGCATGTCCCTTACAAATGTGGCACCATCTAAAAGGGAAATAAACAGACTTTCCAAGGGTATAAGATTTATTGAGACGAAGCATTGTTAAAACACTACATATACAGTGGATGGTATTTTGAACATAGATGAAGAAGACCTCCTAGTCTGGTGTGCACTTTCCACTTATAGTCACTTGTAGAGCTTTAAGTTTGACTGCACTGAGTGGCATAAATGTTCAAGATTCAAGTATTTGAGAGAAATAAGGGAACTTGTTTGGTTTTGTAGTGCACAGGGGATAGACATTGACTTATTATGATAAAAGCAGGAGACCTTAAATTAAACTGCAAATACAACATGCTGATAATAATATTTTAGATTTAGCAAAAGGTCTTGACAAAAAAGACCTCTCAGTTTTATCATATTGTTGCCTTGTTTCTCCTTTATACCACATCTGATACAGCAGGTGGCAGTATGCACATTGTTGTTTGAAAATCTGCCAATGAGGAGAAGGAAGAAAGACAACCATTATAACCACTCTGGTCAAAATCTGTTCATGCTTTTAGCTGACAATGGGGCCCTTCCTGCCACCAAAGGTGATTCTTTCATTTTTGAGACCCCAACAATGACCCTCTACCTACTTTGACATCTACTGTGCAGCTTGGAGAATGAAATAAGTCTATGTTATGTGGATGGTTTTTGAAGAGACAACTCTACCTGCGAAGGAGCACCCTGTGCTCAGGCACAGTTGTGTTCACATCTTTGTGTAATGATGAGTTTTCTGTGAACGAGCTGATTCAAAGATCTAGATCTTTTATTTGGAGTGTTTTTTTCATATTTCATCAAATCAAATGGGCTGACCTTTTCTCCACACCTCTCTGGCACTAAGGGCTTATGTAACTTTAATGCTTTACAGCCAAGGCAGTGAGCAGGATTCATCTGACATTATGAGGAGAAGGGATATTTCTGAAAGTATTAAACAATTTTTTCATATCTAAAATAATGAAGCAAGATTGTAGTTAAAACCAGACAAATATCAATCAAAACAATGCTGAATTTGGCCGATCTAATAGAACCAGTGGTAACAAATGAGGAGCTTTTTGATAGAGCTGGATCTTCTTGCTCAGCTGAATCAAATGATTCAGATCACTAAAGGAACCTGAATTTCCAGCACAACCGTGTCCTCCAGGACCCCCTCTCAATGTGGACTCAGGTCTAATATGGTGGTCAAATGGACTCGGATCTTGGCCTAGATCCTAATGTGAAACCATCTTAAGGCAACTTTAAGTTGCAAAAACTTAAATCTGTTTTTCAAAATGTAATAATTTATCCCCCCGAGATGGACATATAACAAGTAAAAATCTTTAATAAAACCGTTTTTGTAAATGTTTAGTGTAAATACGATCTAATAAGTAAGATGTTGATCTTAAGTGAAGAGTAATGTATATTGTAGAGAAATGACACAAAAAACAGCCCAGTCAGATATAATTGTCACAATCCCTGTCTGTTAAGTTTATTTTTCACGTTTATTTTTTGCACATTCATGTCTGTTTCATTTCTGCATGTTCTAATTTCTTTTCTCTGTTTTAAATTGATCACGCCCTGCCTACTCCTCCCCGCTTTTCCCTCACAGACTCCCAGTCCCTCATGTGTCACTCACCTTGTCTCCTCCCTCCTCTGCTCCTCGTCCAGCACTCTGCTCCTCACACCTGCCCTGCATCACTAATTAACCATAGTATAATACTCACCTGCACACTCACCTCCTTGTTTGTCCGTTGTTCCTCACCGACCACATACCAGCTCTCTTGTAAACTCTCGTCTAGTTTATATGATCACGACCTTGCCTGCCTTCCTAGACTTTGCCTCTGCCTGCTGTCTGTTGGTACCTCTGCCAGTGAGTTTTGATCCATGGTTATTTGACATCGGACTGAATAAAAACTCTGATTATTGCCTCATGGAAAAACTCTGCCTTGTGAGTCTTTGCATTGGGTCCTGCTCATTCTGTGTTCTTGTCCAGGGTACATGACAATAATAACAGGTTTGCTTAGATTCAATTTGCTTTTTTATAAAGACAAAGGAAAATAACAAGTGGACACAAATGCAGCCATGTGAAGTGAAGTGAAGGGATCTGTGCAGGCTCACTCAAATGTTTTACATTCAGTCTGCAGGCAAATGGCCAGATTTAAAGGTCTTAAAGATAGGACATGCAGATGTAGACATGTTTATCTGTCCTCTGTCTTTTGGACAACTTTTCCTCAGTTACAGCTCTGTGCAGTACTGTGAATAAGTATTTGCCCTTTTCTGATTTCTTTTTTGTCTATATTTGCATATTTGTCACACTGTTTTTAAATTATGATTTAATTTATTAATTTAGAACAAACCTACCCGGCTCTATGTAAAAAACCTTATAACTGAACCTAATAACTGGTTGTGCCACCCTTGGTGGCAACAACAGCAACCGAGCGTTTGTGGTAACTGGAAATGAGTCCTTCACATTGCTGTGGAGGAAGTTTGGCCCACTCTTCTAAGCAGAATTGTTTTAGTTCAGTTACACTGGCAGGTTTTCGAGCATGAACGGCCAAATTAAGGTTATGCCTCATGGTCTCAGTAAGATTTAAGTCTTGACTAGGCCATTCCAAAACCTTCATTTTGTTGTTTTTTTTTATTCCTTTTTTTTTTAATCCTTTCAGAGATGAGACAAGTTGTGACCTGCACATTCACCACGCTATGAAATAATCATGGAACATTTCGAGACGGAGATGTTTTAAAGTTAAATGCAAAGCCAGAACTACACTCCAGACATGGCTGCTGCACTGTGTCACTCCGCCCAGTGGTTTACTCAAGAAATAGTTCTGAGTGTTTGCTTCATGTGTCGTAATGTTACATAATTAGACGTTATTATTTCATAGCGTGGTGAATGTGCAGGTCACAACTTGTCCACAAGAGCGTTTTGGAGTTGTTTGATTGTGTATTTGATGAGTTTGATGAGGGAAAGCAAAAAGTACCGTATGCTTACATAGTGTTAGCTGTGCAGCTAATATATCGGTCCCCCAGATCTAGAAACAGCTTGCAACAACAACTAACGGAAATGAACATATAGGAATTGTGGCAATGGGCATATTTGCCAAAATGTTGAAGTATCCCTTTGAGCTGTTGAGGTCCTGAAGCAGCAAAGCAGTCCCAGACCATCAAACTCCCACCATGTTTGACTGTTGGTATAATGCTCATTTATGCAATACTGTGTTAGTTTTACACCAGATGTAATGGGATGCACACCCTCCAAAAAGTTTAACTTTTGTCTCAACAGTCCACAGAATATTTTCCTAAAAGTCTTGGGGATAATCTGAATGCTTTTTGGCAAATATGAAAAGAGTCATTGTGATCTTTTTAATCATCAGTGGTTTTGGCCCTAGAACTCTCCCATTGATGCCATTTTTGCCCAGTCTCTTTCTTATTGTTGAATCATAAACACTGACTTCTCTGAGTCAAGTGAGACCTGCAGGCCTTTAAATGTTATTCTGTGTTCTTTTGTGAACTCCTGGATAAGTACTTCAGTGTGCTCTTGGAGTAATTTTGGTTGGCTGGCCACTCCTGGGAAGTTTCACAACTGTTCCAAGTTTTCTCCATTCGTGGATAATGGCTCTCACTGGGGTTTACTGGAGTCCCAAAGCCTTGGAAATGGTTTTGTAACCCTTTCTGGACTGATAGATGTCAATGACTTTGTTTCTCACCTGTTCTTGATTTTCTTTAGATGGCAGCATGTTGTCTTACTTTTTAACATCTTTTAGCCTGCTTCACTTTGTCTGACAGGTTCTATTGAAGAGAGTTCTTGATTCAACAGGTCTGACAATCATCATGCCTGGGTGTGGCTGTTGAAATTGAACTCACCTTTTAAAACACTTACTTGCCCTTGACTGTGACTATCTTTGACGTACTTGCCTTTTGATTGAGGGGGGCTCAAATGCCCTAATGTGCTTTGGTACTATTGGGTAGTTCAGTTAAGAAACTTGGTGTATTACTATACAAAGAATGATGCCCCCTTGTGGAGAGAGATGGAAGAGCATTCATTAAATTTACCTTTACCTCTCTACCTGTACTCGGCTAAAATTAAGAAACTTAAAAAGAACACTAAAAACCCTATGGTTAGAAACATGTTAAATGTGTGGCACCAAGTTAAAAGATATATCAAAGAAAGTGATCACCTCTCACTTTTTAGCCCAATATGGGGAAATGATTCTTTTCCCCCAGGAAGAAGTGATGGAGGATTCAAAATTTGGGCAGAGAAGAAAATACAAAAAATAAGAGATATTTACAAGTCTGACAATCATCTGATGTCTTTTGACGAAATAATGGTCAAGTATAGTGTATCACTTTTTCAAGTATTTACAATTAAGAAGTTTTGTCAGAATGCAACAAAATCAGTCACTATCTATTCCTGTCTTATCAAAAAATAGAAGACATAATGACAAAGGACTCTCACAGAAGAGGTTTAATCTCTAAAATCTATAACTTATTGGTGGAAGAATCATTAGAATCATCTCTGAAAAGACTACAGGCATGGAGGGATGACCTACCGGAAAACATCCCTATTGAGGAGTGGGAGAAGGCATGTGCAAAGATACAGTCACAAACTGTTAATTCACGCCTTCAGTTACTACAACATAATTGGCTGATACGCACATACATAACACCAGATAAACTTAACATAATAAACAGCACTATACCAGACACATGTATTAAATGTAAAAAAGAGAAGGGCACACTTTTTCATTGCATCTGGCAATGAACCCAAACAATCAATTTCTGGGAGGAGGTTAGGAACTGCTTACAGGATATATTATCCATACATATACCTATTGTACAGAAGCTCTTCTTATTGGGTATATATCCAGTTAACTACAAGATAAGAAGGAAGCATCACAGCTTTTTAGAAATTAGTCTGTTCTTAGCTAAGAGGGTCATTGCTTTAGCGTGGAAAAAGAGGATAGGCCAAGAATAAGTGTTTGGATCTCTGCACTATGTATTAAATCTCTTCCTTTAGAAAAAATTACTTATGCTATCAAGGACAAGCAGGCAGTCTTTTATAACATTTGGGGCCCCTTTGTTTCATTCCTTGAAAATACTGACTTAACCGATATAATAGAAACATCTGAAGATGGTTCTTGAGTGATCCTCTGCAGTTCATCTGGACATGAAATATGAGACATAATATTTGAATTTTATAAACTTAAAAACTGTCATCCCAGTTAAGCAAGATCCTTAACTAAGACTGCAATATGTGTTTGTTGAATATTTTGAGTTTTTTGTTCATTATGTACCTAAATTCCTTCGTTATGATTTATCTATGTTCAGTTGATTGTGTATTTCTGAACATGTATGTAATGTAAAACATGTGAAAACAAATAAAAAATAATGTTGGCAAACAAACAAACAAACAAACAAACAAAAAAAACACTTACTTAATCATAGATAATTCATGATTAATGGGGATGTTTGGTTGTTCTTCTGGAACATTGTCCCATCTCTTTGCAGGACCACTGGATTAGCTCCAAAGATCCTGTTTGGAGATGGAACGACTGAGCATAAGAGTGACCATGAGATCCAAAATGATGTGCCTTTTGCTCCAGTTTGTCCCATTATGTCACGTCCCCTCCCATGACTTATTTGCTGTTATTTGCCGGTTGTAAGTAGGCATACTAAGCAAACATGTTTGAATGTGTGTGTTTCTCTGTGCAGCCAAACTGTGATGCTTTGCTAAAGCTCCGCAATAAAGTGTCCACACTTAATAAGTCAAAAGGCGCAGCTTTAATGCTCCCCTTATCATGTTGTAGGCCAATCACCACGAACATGCAATGGCACACAAAGACACTGAGCCATTATGCAGTTGCTTGGGGGAAAACACACTTTTCCTTGCAAACAGGCTTAATTGCATTAAGCATCTAATGACGAGGACTGTAATAGCATTGCATAAATAGAAGATTAGCCTACTGTCTAATAGAGCTGATGGCAGTGCCCTGCATCTTTATTGATGCAAAAACTTTCCAGAGCTCAGAAAACAATCACACCTCAGTAGGACTTTAGCTGTTTATTTTTATTTCATGCTTATATTGAAATGACAATGATATTATGATTTCTTGAGCAGACCTCCTGCCTATATAGGACTATTTTTATTTCAGTCTAAGGCTTACACATACAGTAAGGTTTGTTTCTCATGATCTATTTTGTAAATGTTACGATTACAGCTAAACATTATGACTACAGAGTATGAAAACAGCTCAGTCTTAATCTAAAGGCAAACTGGTCTTAGTAAAACCATCTCTTTCTTCTGCTATCATTCCAACTCTTTGTGACTCTAGTTTTAGGACACAGTGTAGGCACAGATGAAGTTTCTTTTCTCAGAGCAGTCCCTGGTGATCCAGTTAGTCTTGTTGGTTTTGGACAGGGTCCCGCAGTGCTTCCACTGGGTTGGACAACGTGGCAGCTCCCCCTCATCCTTCAGCTCCTCTTTATCGACCCAAAACCACTGTCCTCCCAGGAAACGCAGGCCAGTCCAAACCTGAAACACAGAGAGAAAACCTGCTTAATCTTTGTGAATTCAGGCTAATGTTCAGATAGACTCATGTTTTCAAATAAACTTTAGAGGGACCATTCAAAAAGAGAAACTGGCCTTGACAAAATTGATGGTACCCTAGAAAAGATCAGAAAAGAAGATAATGGCTATAAGACCATCTCCATCAGCTTGATGTTCCTGCGACTACAGTTGCACATATTATTCAGAAGTTTAAGGTCTATGGGACTGTAGCCAACCTCCCTGGACGTGGCTGGAAGAAGAAAATTTATGACACACTGAAGAGATAATACCAAAGAGCCCAGAACAACTTCCAAAGAGATTAGAGGTGAACTCCAACTCTCAAGACTATCAAGGCATGCTGGATCCAAATGGCCTGCCCCAGTGTCAGAAAGCTTGGTCTCAGTCACAGATCATGGATCCTCCAAAAGGATAATGACCCAAAACACAGGGCTAAAAGCACCCAAGAATGGCTAAGATCAAAATATTGCACTATTCTGAAGTGGCCTTCTGTGAGCCCCAATCTAAATCTTATTGAACATCTGTGGAAGGAGCTGAAACATGCAGTCTGGAGAAAGTCCCCTTCAAACCCGAGACAGCTGGAGCAGTTTGCTCATGAGGAGAGGGCAAAAACACCTGTGGATAGGTGCAGAAGTCTCACTGAAAGTTACAGAAATCACTTGGTTGCAGTGATTGCCTCAGAAGGATGTGCAACACAATACTATGTTAAGGGCACCATCATTTTTCTCCGGGCCAATTTCTTTAGGTTTTTTTTTTTTTTTTTCTGATTCTGCTGAATCACAATTCAAAAGCAATGTTTGATTTTCATTAGTTAATTTTCAGTACATTTTATTTGTTATCACTTTTGCCAACTGTGAATTTTTTTTTTTTGCCAGGGTCAGGGCTCTGCAAGTTTTCTAAGCCATGTACAATTCTACCTCCTTTTCATGGTGAAGAAAATTTGCCACACCCTTTGTGTAATGAAAAAGGTCCAATGAATGTTTCAATTATGACATGTCTTCTGACTTTACACTTAACAGAAAGGTGCTTGGATGAAAGTTTTAAAAAATATGACCTCTGAAATATGCTGCTTGTTAACAACAGAAATCAATGTGGACTTCCTGTTTGTTTTACTGCATGGGTCCAAGAAGACTTTTCATAGATCTTGAAATGTTGTTTCAGTTCAAGAATTTTCAAAATCCTAGGTTAAACCTGCTGCAGGGGGTTGATTTTTTTAAACATTGTAGGGGCGCCACTGAGGCAAAAAGCCACGCCCACCAACAATTACCATATCCATGGCCCAATCCCAATGTCCACACACTCACTGACTTTGAGGCGTGCTCCCGCTAAGCCTGTGAGGGCTTGTGCTGTCCAACTGTCAAATCGTAAAGTATGTGAGGGATCTCTTGCTGACTTTTTGAGTGCTTCATGCACCCTTTCTGTGAGTGGGCATCTTTGCAGACTTAGCGTGAGGAAATTACCCACAGTTCATTGCATTGTGATGTATGACAGGGATTCTCGAGGGATGCCCATTGGTAAACGCTTAAAGGTGAAGTGAAAAGACTGAAATTGTAAACAAAAAACATGGAGGGTGCAAGAAGGGGTGGATGTTGCTAAAAATAAGTGTTTGTCCTGTAAGCATATTATATAAAACAGCCTTCATCCACTGAGAAAACAGGTCTATAAGTGAGGCACGCTTGTTTTTATCTTTGTTTAGAGCTCTGCAAGATGCTGACTGTCAACAAAAAACAAAAGGCTGTCCCGTTCCTGTTTCTACCACTTCTAGCCCTTTCAGCCTCACTCACAATCACTTTCCAGGTGCAGTCAGTTAAGTCAATAAGGGCTCAGGGCTCAGGGCTCAGGGTTTAGGGAGGAGTTTGAGATTCAGCCCATCATTCCATTTTGCCACTGGGTATTTTTTTACCAAGTTTCATGGCTTTGCAAGTTTTGTAAGCACCAGATAATTCTATTTCCTGTTAAATGTCAAATGAAAAATTGTCATAGCCACACCGTTTTAGGAAAGGACTCTTGACCTTCATATTTGAGTCAACACTGGGGAATGTGCATGTGGTAATTTCAGCAGGATTTGGCCAATCTTGTAATAAATTTAGTTCTTTTTACTGAGGACCAGCCACTTTTATCACATTATGAAGCATTTAAATTTGAGGGGCTGCCATGGCCTAATGAGGAAGTTCTAAATAATTTTTGACTGAGGACATCTCAATAAAATTCAGAACAAGTGACTTTCTCTTGCCAGAGAGTGGCGCTGCACTATTTTCTAAAATTTAAAATATGAATGTGGTCTAGCCTGGACTGTACATGAAATTTATCTAAGATAAAGCAACATATTCCAGAGTTATGACTGTTCAAAAATTTAGGGTGAGACAAAATGACGACTTTTTTGTTTGTTTCCCCACCAAGGCCATGCCCTCTGGTGAAAGTCACAGATTTTTGCACAGACATAATCCACTTCTTTAGGCCTTCCTGACACAAATTTGACGTGGATATCGTCAAAGGACTTTTAACAGCTGCTTGCACTGTAAACCTTGACATTTCCTGTCACCACTAGGAGGCGCTATGATCCATAGAAACATAACCATATGACTGTGCAGACATGAACACTCCATAAACACAGTGGACAATGCACGCCTGAGTTATAATCAACTTCCTGTTTGTCATGCAATATGCAAATTTGAGGGCTCGTCACAGCCACGCCTTTTGACTTATGAACATGTACATAAGAACTTTTCCTTATCCATGTCTCATCTAGCTCTGTGCAAATGTACATGTTTGGTGCTCCACCCTAATAAGAAGTATATCACTGTTAACTTTCAAACCTCATCAGTGTCTGCAGTATAGATCCTGGCTCTGACATAGCCATAATCAGCTGGGTTTTTCAGAGTCAGCAGACTGTACTTCTGCTGGCACGTCCCCTTCTTGTCACACTTGATCTTGTCCCGGCAGTGCTGCAGCGCTTCCTCCCAAGTCTTCTTCTCTTTCACCAGCTCCAGGTTGTCCCTCAGACAGACACCTACGATCCTCTTTGAGCACACAGTGTACTCAATGTCTACTGAGGAAGGGCGGAAAGCTCCACATTCATTAATATCTGGATTAGGTGGAAACCAGATTGTGCTATTGTCACCCCTGGAAGAAAAACGAAAAAGAAACAAACAAAAGAAAAACAGAATGATTTTCAGGCTTAGAAGCAACATCAAACCTCATTTTTGAAGATTAATGGTAACACTAGTATTGTTATTATGAGATGAAAACATCAAGATCTTGAGAAAACAACCAACTTAGATGTTACAAGTTGAAAAATAATATTAAGTTGCTACATCAAAACAAGGTAAACTAAAAAACATGGATGCATGTCCACTTAGGACTCCTTTCCATCATCAACTTATTGCTACATTTTTTTTTTTCAGACACAAATTCTCGATCCACTTAAAACCACCTAATGATCCATTTTTGGGTCCCTACCCACCAGTTGAGAGCCCTATTTTACAGTTTTTCTCAGTTGCTTTGGTACATTTCTCAGATCAGAATTAAAATTCTCAAAACTACTTGTTCATTCTTCACATCATTGTGTCACTTGTGCACATTAAAAAAGCAGTTTCTCATTTCTTTGATCAAGTTGCAAATGCTTTGGTACATCCATGCAAATGATTATGTACAATTCTCTGCTGTTTCCTACATTATCAGTTGCATATGTCATGTTGATCAAAATGTATTATAATGGGTCTTTGCTGAATAGTCTCACCCCCCACAACATTTAGGCATTAGTTCATCACATAAGTCTTCACATGCAAAATGGTTGAACATGCTGCCATAATATGTCAAGCATATTTCTATGCATTTCCATTAGACTTTTTTTTGTTCTGAATCTGGCCTGAATTAGTAAATTGCTCACAGGTGAATCTTGATTTTCTCTAATGAAGGGAAATGTGTGAAGCATTAGATCAGCCAATGATCAAGGAATTTGATTGAGGAGAATTTGATGATTGAGGAATTTTCTCAGCATGGAGATGGAACGTACATGATCTCCAGCCACATACACAGATGACCTTTTTGGCTCCCATGGATGCAGCGTGTGATGACATCACAGCAGATACCTGCAGAGGCTGGATAAGACACTCTAAAAGATTCTTTCCACGCTGCATCGCAAGAGAAGAAATTCATTGTGATGTGGATGAGAATTTGTGGCCCAACAGACAGGAATGTCAGGAGGTGTAGGAAGACTGCGCTGTAATTCCTACAGCACTGCATGTGCAGTGGTCCTTAAAAAGACTGTCCTATGTTCACATTTTTACTTTTTTTTTTTTTTTTTTTTTTTTTTTTTTTGTTTGTGCTGTGCAGTGCTGTCTTTTCCTTTCTGTATCACAATGACATCATCTGTCAACAAATTACGGTACAAACAGTAAAAGCGTAAATGTGATTCTTGTCCAGTCTCTTACAATCAATCCCTACTAAGGTGTCACTTACAATTTACAATAATTGTCATCAAAACTTTATCCATAGTTTACATCAGAACATCCCTCCAGAGTACACTGTTATATTGACAACATGACTAAGTAATCTGACTGTCTTATCCATACACAATGACACTAATGTGTTCATTGACACAGATATTTAGTTTTGAGAGATGAACTAAGGATTCTGAGCAAGAGACTGGCTTTTGCAGGTAATCCATGGTGTTTTGCTGTATGTATGAATTGTTTGAGAAATGCACTTACTGTTTTGCAAATGTAGAGGATGATTTGAGAAATGTACCAAAGCGACTGAGAAAAACTGTAAATATTATACTTACGATATATTGATTGTCCTCATGACGTTGGAGTCTTGAGGGTCTATGTAATTACCGATCCAGACTTTAGGTATATTTATGTTCCACATCCAAAACATCAACCTTAATTCTTCCGCCATCTCAAAAGGCACCAGGTCAACCTTTTTTGCCCTGCAAAACTTTCTGGCATCGGTCCATGTTGTCGGTATGGCAAATGTCATTGCCTTTTTCAGGACATTCGCTTCAAGGCACAGAGTGGCTGTGAGCAGGAAGCAGAGTGAGATCTGAGTGCATTTTTTGTCCTTCATGATCACTCTGTTCTTCCTAACTTGAGTCTCCCTGATCTTATAGAGATCAGATAAGCTGCACACCTGGACACTCCCACAGCAGGGCTGCCCATAGAAATGTCTGGGCCCCTGAAAATCCTGGAGAAGGGACCCTCCCTAGTTGTGATGAATGGATGGTATCAGTGACAGTGTGGATTGGTGCTAGCATTGGTCCGGGTCAACAGTTCCCTTATTTTGGAGCTGAAAAATGAGTAAAACAACTAGGTTCTGATGTTGAAAACATTTAGTTCCTCTGCCAAGGAGGTTATGTGTTTGGGTGAGTTTATTCGTTGGTTAGTTTGTTTGTTAGTTTGTTAGCAACATAACTCAAAAAGTTGTGGACAGATTTTGATGAAATATTCTGGAAATGTCAGAAATGGCATGAGGAAGAACTGATCAGATTTTGGGAGTGATCCAGATCACCGTCTGGATTCAGGAACTTTTTTAAGGATTCTCTTCTATTGGGAGATAGGGCTAATGGCGGAGGTCTGCGCTGTTACCAATTTACACCAGGAGATGGCGGACATGAGCAACTTCAATCCCAGCAGCATTTTGGGTGTGTTTCTATTCAAAGTTTTGGAGTTTATAGAGTTTGAAAGACGCACGCCCGGTCGAAGAGACGAGTCGGAGCGTAACAGAGAGAAAACCAACGAATTGTAGCGAGAATACTCACAATACTGGGAGGAATAGAGGAATATTCACCCTCTGCCATGACTTCCAGTCATCCAGTGAAACCATGGGTGAGACTGTCAGTGCATCTGTTGGCACCAGCAGGCAATGCCTCAACCATGACAGGCCACCCGTAGCAAAGCCAATGGTTTACCTCACCGAGTTTCCACCCCACTGGGCAGGGAGTAGTCTGCAAATTAAAAATTGGTGGGGGGGGGGGGCACATGAGGACGGATCCAGGAATGTATTTAAAGGATTGCTCACTATGAGGAGATAAGGCTAATGGCAGAGGTCTGCGCTCTGGAGTGCTTTTCTAGTTCGGGCTTGTCCGGTATATCCAGGGCCTGCCATATTAGCTGTTAGCTCATATGTCGCTGAACTTGAGCACTTCTCTTGTTAGTACTACAGCAGAGAGCCACACCGAAGGCTTGTCTTGGCAGAGTAGAGGTAGAATACACATTTCGGTCAGGCATTTCAGCAAGCTTCCCTGATATTTGCGGTGATTTTTAAACTTTTTTTTTGCTCTACCCATTTTTGACATTTTCTTTACCACTTCTTACCATTTTTTTTTTTGCTGCTTTCCTTTTTTTTAACCACATTTTCTTGCCACTTTTTACCCATTTTTGCTGATTTTCACCAATTTTTACCCCCCGTCTTGTTACTTTTAACCCATATTTGCTGCTCTTATAAATTTTTCCATCAGTTTTAACCTAATTTTGCTGTTTTTCCATACATTTCTACTATTTTGCCACTCTTCTAACCATACAAAGCTGATGGTTCTGTCAGACTCCATCTTTATCATCAGGCAAATCCATCTTGAAAGGTCCAAGCTACAATATTTGTGTCAAACCAAACACGGTTCACATCAGTGTGCTTTAGGCAGATTGAGGTGGTAGCTATGGGCAGGGTTTAGACGTGGACAAAGTTGTTGTGACCCTTCCATTAAAGAAAGAAAAAAACACAATGGCTACTGAAATAACTTGAATCTGATAAAAGTAATAATAAATAAAATGTACTAAATTTAACCAATGAAAATCGAACACTGCTTTTGAACTGTGGTGCAGCAGAATCATTAAACAAACTAAAGAAATGGGCCTGGAGAAAAATTATGGTACCCTTAACTTAATATTTTGTTGCACATCCTTCTGAGGCAATCACTGCAACCAGGTGATTTCTGTAACTTTCAGTGAGACTTCTGCAGCTGTCCACAGGTATTTTGGCCCACTCCTCATGAGCAAACTGCTCCAGCTGTCTCAGGTTTGAAGGGTGCCTTCTCCAGACTGCATGTTTCAGCTCCTTCCACAGAAGAAGGAGATTTAACATAGACTCCAACAAACTATCTGTTCTAATTCTTCTTGATCTCACTGCTGCTAGTGATACAGTGGACCACAATATTTTAATCAACAGATTAGAGGAATGAGTGGGGCTGTCTGGTCCAACCTTACTTTGGGTCAAAACCTATCTGCAAGATAGAGACTTTGTGTCCATAGGTCATTTTAAATCAAATACAGTAGGTTTTAAGTGTGGAGTATCTCAAGGATCAATTCTTGCACCAATATTATTATTTCGCATTTACATGCTACCACTACTACATATCATTCAGCAACACATAATGAACTACCACAATTACGCAGACGATACACAAGTGTACATTTCACTATCCTCAGACGATCCCGATCCCATAAACTCCCTCTACCAATGTTTAAATGAAATACACCTGTGGATGTCTGAAAACTTTTTACAGTTCAACAAAGACAAAACAGAAATTCTCATATTTGCTTTCAAAACTCAGAGGGATAAAGTCACCGCTCATCACACTTCAGTATCCTTAAAATGCAATACAGAAGTAAAAAATCTCGCTGTCATCGTGAACAGTGATCTAAACTTCAAAAGCCACATAAATCAGATCATAAAATCAACATTTTATCTTCTAAAAAGATCTAAAAAATAAGGAATCTTCTGTCAACACCTGATGCAGAAAAATTAATAGATGCATTTATTATTACAAGTAGGTTAGACTACTGCAATGGTTTATTCACCGGCCTTCCTAAATCATCTGTTCAGAGATTACAACTCACCAGAGTTCAACAGAACCAAAAATTTTGAACATATCACGCCAGTCCTCAAATCTCTCCACTGGCTCCCAGTCCAAACTAGGGTTGATTTTAAGATTTTGTTGCTGGTTTGCAAAGCACTGAATTGCATGGTGTCTCAGTACATAAAAGACATGCTAATTGGCCATGTACCAGCCAGAACTCTCAGGTCTACAGGCAGCGGTTTTCTGACCATTCCACACATTCATTCCAAAGCAGGGGGAGGCTGCTTTTGGCTTCTATGCCCCGAGTAAATGAAATGCCCTGCCCATAGATCTAAGAGTGGCTCCAACAGTAAACACTTTTAAAAGCAAGCTGAAAACTTTGCATCAGTTTATGGCTAGATCTTATTGCTTGTTTTTCAGTGTGGTGTATATGTGTGGGTGTGTGTGATGGGGGTGGGAGGGTATGTGTGTGTATTGTGTGTGTATTTTGTTGGTGTGTTTGCACGCTTCAGTCTGCGTGGCTAATGTTTGATGGGTGTGTTGTACTTATTTGACTTTCTGCCTTCATTTCTCTTCTGTACCTTCGATTTTATTTTTAATTTGCCTGTGATTGTGAAGCACATTCTGTTGCCTTGTGTATGAAATGTGCTAAAGAAATCAAGTTTGACGTGACTTTACAGATGTTCAATAGGATTCAGATCAGGGCTCATAGAAGGCCACTTCAGAATAGTGCAATGTTTTGTATTTAGCTATTCTTTGGTGTTTTTTACCTGTGTGTTTTGGGTCATTATCCTGTAGAAGGACCCATGACCTGTGACTGAAACAAAACTTTTGTGTCACTGCGGCAGCACATTTGGCTCCAGAATGCTTTGATAGTCTTGAGATTTCATTGGACACTGCACAGAATTAAGACACCCTGTGTCAGATGCAACAAGGCGGCCCCAGAACATCACCGAGCCTCCTCCATGTTTCACAGTAGCTACAGTGTTCTTTTCTTTGTACACTTCATTTTAGTGTCTGTGATCATGGAGCTGATGTGACTCATCAAAAACCTCCAGTACTGTCTCATCTGTCCAGAGGACACTCTCCCAGAAGCTTTGTGGCTTGTCAATATGCATTTCGCCAAATTCCAGTCTGTTTGCTTTTATTATTTGCTTTCAACAGTGGAGTCTTTCTCTGTTGTCTTCCATTAAGTCCACTCTGGCTCAAACAGTAACGGATGGTGCATTCTGACACTGATGTACCTTGACCTTGGAGTTCATCTCTAATCTCTTTGGAGGTTGTTCTGGGCTCTTTGGTTACCATTTGTATTACCAATCTTTTCAATTTGTCATGATTTTTCTCTCTTCCAACCACGTCCAGAGAGGTCCCATCGACCTCAATTTTCTGAATAATACAGTATGTGCAACTGTAGTCAGAGGAACATCAAGCTGATGGAGATGGTCTTGTAGCATTTACCTTTAACGTACTTGTCAATCAGTTTCTTTCTAATGTCCTGGGACAACTGTCTCCTTAGCTTTCTATGGTCCATGTTCAGTGTGGTACACACTATGACACCAAACAGCACAGTGACTCCTTTTCACCCTTTAAATAGGCTGACTGACTGATTACAAGTTCGAAGACACCTGTGATGCTAATTACAGGACACACTTGAGTTTCACATGCCCCTATGGTCATTTTATTCTACGTCTTTCCTCAGGGTTTGGTCAAGGCCAGTTTAATTAGATTGGTTTTTAAATGATTCTGTTGAACCACAATTCAAAAGCAATGTCTGATTTAATTGGTTAATTATCAGTTAATTCATACATTTGATTTCTTCTGTTAGTTTACTACAACTGCAATTGGTTTCATGTTATTTCAGTGATCATTGTGGGCTTTAGTGGTGGCAAGGCACACTAGAATGCCTTGAGGCAAAGCTTGGTGTGCCTTGGGAATTTGTACAACCATAAGCCATTACTACAACTTTATGAAAAGTACTGCCCACAGAAAGGTGAGCCTTGAAAAACCCAGTGAGGCCCTCCCCAGTTGCGATTTATTGATGATATCAGTGCATGTGTGCTGGATCAGTAGTATTGGTGACGTCCTGGTTAACAGTTCTCTCATTTCGGAGAGGAAAAGTGTGGAAAGCTATGGTTGGGTTTAGATGTTGAAATTATTTATTTTTGCTAATTTTAACCAATCAAACCCATCTTACTACCAATTGATACCAATAATTTTCGCATCTTTAACACATTTTTGCTGCTTTTTTGCCATTTTTTCCACTTCTTTCAGTCACATTTAACTAATTTTTGTCATAAAAGTACTTTTTGTAGCTTTGATAAGAGTGATAATTATTCAGGTTAAATAGATTTGTCAACACAGGTGAACTTAACAACGGACCATGGTTTTTCTCCTCCATGATCACCAGTTGGATGGGACTCAGAAAGCTCTTCCTTTATCCCCCTTTATGGGCAGCCTTTACTGTAACATTATTCAAAGAGCTTTTTTCTACCAGTATGAATACGGTGTGCCTTGAAAGTTTAGCTTTACCTCAGGTGTGTCCTCGGCAAAAAAGGTTGAAAACCACTGCCCTATCATGCTAACTCACCACATCCACCCCCTACTCTGCCCTAAAGGTGTGACTTGTGTTGTTTTTTCAACAGATTATTTTCCCATGCCCCTGGTAATACGCAAGGACATCCAGAGCACGACCTGGGTTGTGTCAATCCCCCTTTCTGCCTGATGGTCCCCCAGGCTGCTTACTCACCAATCTTACTCTTAATATTTTTGAATGATGAGTTCATTTATAAAGGAACAAGACCATCCAAACCTATCTGCCCTATGTGAAACACATCTTTTTAAATGATGAGGTCATTTATTAACATCTGTGCCTTACTGCAGCCTCAGATTTTGGCCCAAACCTATCATTCAGGGATGTCCCTGCTTATTTATAGTAAGACAATGTGAAGCAACATCCTGCAGGAGTTACGACAGCATAGTTCACAATAAGAGTGTGACTAGCCAGCATGAAGTCCAGTAGATGGGGCATTATGAACTGCAATATGTGAAAAAAGAGACCCTGCCTTGTTGAACAACCTTCAAAAACGTGTTGATTGTTGTCAGAAACACTAGAAAAGTAGCGTCGCGTATGGCTTCAATCCATGTTTCATGTCATTGTGCCGTGACAGACAACAAATGTTTTACCTAAGATGAAAACAAACAAAGTGGACGCAAATCCAGCCATGTGCAGTGAAGGGAAGAGATCTGTTCCTCATTCAAATGTTCAACATTCAAAGTGTCTTAATGCTTAATGGGGAAATTAGGCTGAAAGCAAATGAAGAGATTTAAAGCTTTTAAAGTCAGGCGATGCACATGTCAACATGTTTGTCCTCTGTCTTTTGAACCACCAGGTCTCTACTACAGAATTATGAGCTGAACATGTTAAAGGAGATAAATTGTCTGACAGAGGTTATGTAACATCCACAGTTGCAGATTATTTATATTTTACACTTGAACATACAGTATGGACAGTAGGGTAGAGAGAAGCACAGTCTATTTCAGTTACCATAGAAAAAACAGAGTTCTTCATTCATTCTGACTGAATTCTCTTTAAAAGTTACCTGAACTCTCCCAGCTCTCTTACTTTTTAAGGCAAGCTGAGCAGCTGACTGCAGTCTGTAGGACAGATGATACAGAAATGTTAATGTAAGTGCTCAAAATGTGACCTAAAGTGTCATATTTGTTATTAATTTGTCCTGTTATAACTGTATTAATTCCCACGTTATCTGTGACACTATGTCCATATTTCCCTCATTCTGTGAAAGGTGCTCCTTTCTCAGAATGCTTACAAAGAAAAATACAGACATTTTTAAAAACTCTTCATTTCAGACACCTTTCATTTGTAGTAATACAGCAAAGACAGGAATAAATCAGGAGCTCCTCTTCTTACCCAGGGCATTGCACATACCTTAAATTCAGCTGTACCTTAGAGAGACAGCAGGAGCCTCCATCACAATGCCACCAGTGCAGTGTTAATTTTATCAGCTAAAATAAACCTGCCAAAACAGTCATGAAATGTGTGTTTGATAGATTATTTATTTGTTGAAACAGTGCTTCTTGGCAATAAATCTTATACTGTTGGAAATCCTGTGTAACGGTTGGACTTGTATTTATTTTTCTTTTCTAGTGATGGTTTAGTTTTTGTATTTTGATACAGTTTGGAAGGCTGTGTGTTTTTTCTGTTCCTGTATCCTTTTGACATACAAAAGGATGGTGGGAGTAGTTAGAGATACTGAAGCTCTCCAGCTACACAGCTGCAAGCAGTGCGAGGCAATCAGCTCCAGCTTTTATTAGCCTGGCTGAAGAGTGGAAGTGGCCAGAGTATGCCTTAACCAGCGTGGTAACAGGACCTTGCTCTAGCTCTGTTTTTCAAAAGACTTTGTCATTGTCCTACGTTTTTCATGAAGACTAATTTTCTTTGCTCTCATGTTTTCTTCCACTGCCTCCGTTCAGACTCCACATGCCTCTACCACTTCACCAGCCTCCCTTCTTCAGTCAATCACACCAGCCATCTTGTGTTCTCAATAAATATCAACTTCTACCCAGCATCCTAGTCCATGTGTCACTCCTGGGTTCAGACCAAAGTTACGGTCAAAGCCTGTTTATTTCCCTTTTAAATGATGCCACATTTGTAAGGAACATGCACCGAGCTGAAAATCTGGGTTGCACCTGTGAAAAATGGCCTGTCATGAATGTCACCAGACCAGTCACACACTTGAATGGCATCCCATTCTTCCACCAGAACTTGTTGCAAGTCAGCCAGTGTGCTTGTTTTGGTCACTCTGATACAAACAGCACACCCAAGCTAATTCTACAAGTGTTTAATGGGGTTGAGGTCAGGACTGCTGGTAGGCCATTCCATCCTTTCCACTCCCAAATTCTGGAGGTAGTCTCTGATATGTTGTCATGTTGAAGGATAGAGTTCTGTTCCAGACTGGAGATAAAGGATTGCCACTGGTTGGAGAATCTCGATATCTCTTTGCATTCAAATTGCCAATCAGGCACCTGATTGTCAGAACCTGGGGTACCAGAATCTCAGAACAAGAGTCAATCGCAAAATAAGCTGTTTGACAATGTCACTTAGCATTGTTCTCATCCCACAAATGCATGTGCCTTACAAATGTGGCACCATTTAAAAAGGAAATAAACAGACTCTCCAAGGGTATAAGATTTATTGAGAAGAAGCATTGTTACAACAAAGAAATTATCTACCAAACACACATTTCCTTAGTTTTTCTGCTAAGTTTTAGTGGTATAGTACTTGAGAACAGTCTTGGTCTTGCGACTGGTCTCAAGACCACATTTTGAATATCTGGCAGGACTCGTGATTTCCCATCAAGACCAGTCAAGACCAGTACTGATCTGCTATTCTTGGACTTCATTAATGTGATAATAAGGAGAACCACTTGCTAAAACAACAAATAGCTACACCTGCAAAAACTCAGACATTAGTCCACCTTATTTCTAGTCAGAAATCCCTCTAAACACTTACTTTAGGCCCCATTCACCTAAAATATCCAGATTGATATTTTTTCAGATGTTTAAAATAATTCTGGACTTGTCTGTTGTTTTTAGATACATAAAAGGATCTATTTCTTACAAGAAGTTAGTTGAACAAATTTGTTAAGATTTAAGATTTTTGCACGTTGTGCCTTGAAAGAGTTGCAGACACCTTGTTTTTCTCTGTTACATTTATTAAAAAGAAAACTAAAATCAAAAGGAGAATACTCTTTAAATGTTCAATCATATCATGTTTTTTTAATGGATTTTTATGGTCTCAGTCCCGGTCTTGACTTAGTCTCGACCCTCATAAACCTTGGTCTTGTCTTGGTCTCTGACAGTGTGGTCTTGAGTACAAAACTACTAAGTTTATAATATACAGTGGAAGGTATTTTAAACATGGATGAAGAAGACCTCCTAGTTCAGTGTGCACTTTCCATTTATAGTAACTTGTAGAGCTTTAAGTTGGACTACATTGGTTTTGTAGTGCACAGGGGATAGACATTGACTTATTATGATAAAAGCAGGAGACCTTAAATTAAACTGCAAATACAACATGCTGATACTATTTTAGATTTAGCAAAAAGTCTTGACAACAAAAACCTCTCTCAGTTTTATCATATTGTTGCCTTGTTTCTCCTTTATACCACGTCTGATACAGCAGGTGGCAGTATGCACATTGTTGTT
The DNA here is from genome assembly GCF_018320785.1 of Cheilinus undulatus. Lineage (NCBI taxonomy): Eukaryota > Metazoa > Chordata > Actinopteri > Labriformes > Labridae > Cheilinus > Cheilinus undulatus. Next base: position 16,253,021 of record NC_054872.1, read on the forward strand.
TGAAAATCTGCCAATGAGAAGAAGGAAGAAAGACAATCATTATAACCACTCTGGTCAAAATCTGTTCATGCTTTTAGCTGACAATGGGGCCCTTCCTGCCACCAAAGGTGATTCTTTCATTTTTGAGACCCCAACAGTGACCCTCTACTGTGCTGTGCATCTTCATATACCTTATAAGTGATGTGTTGTCTGTGAAGCTGATTCAAAGATCTAGATCTTTTATTTGGATCCTATTTAACAGTGTTTTTTTCATATTTCATCAAATCAAATGGGCTGACCTTTTCTCCACACCTCTCTGGCACTAAGGGCTTGTGTAACTTTAATGCTCTACAGCCAAGACAGTGAGCAGGATTCATCTGACATTAGAAAGAGAAGGGATATTTCTGAAAGTATTAAACAATGTTTTCATATCTAAAATAATGAAGCAATATTGTAGTTAAAACCAGACAAATATCAATCAAAACAATGCTGAATTTGGCCGATCTAATAGAACCAGTGGTAACAAATGAGGAGCTTTTTGATAGAGCTGGATCTTCTTGCTCAGCTGAATCAAATGATTCAGATCACTAAAGGAACCTGAATTTCCAGCACAACCGTGTCCACCAGGACCCCCTCTCAATGTGGACTCAGATCTAATATGGTGGTAAAATGGACTCGGATCTTGGCCTAGATCCTAATGTGAAACCATCTTAAGGCAACTTTAAGTTGCAAAAACTTAAATCTGTTTTTCAAAATGTAATAATTTATCCCCTCGAGATGGACATATAACAAGAAAAAATCCTTAATAAAACCTTTTTTGTAAATGTTTAGTGTAAATACGATCTAATAAGTAAGATGTGGATCTTAAGTGGAGAGTAATGTATATTGTAGAGGAATGACACAAAAATCAGCTCAGTCAGATATAATAACAGGTTTGCTTGGCTTCAATCTGCTTTTGTTGAAGACAAAAGGAAAATAACAAGTGGACACAAATGCAGCCATGTGACGTGACGTGAAGGGATCTGTGCAGGCTCACTCAAATGTTTTACATTCAAAGTGCCTTCATGCTTCATGGGGAAATCAGTCTGCAGGCAAATGACCAGATTTAAAGGTCTTAAAGATAGGACATGCAGATGGAGACATGTTTATCTGTCCTCTGTCTTTTGGACAACTTTGCCTCAGCTACAGCTCAGTGCAGTGCTGTGAATAAGTATTTGCCCTTTTCTGATTTCTTTCATTGCTTTTTCTTTATTTGCATATTCTTCACACTGTTTTTAAATTATGATTTATTCATAAAGGGATAAAACATATCCAAACATACTTGGCCCAATGTGAAAAGTATGCCCCCTCTAGACCTAATAACTGGTTGTTCCACCAACTACTACAACTGAGCATTTGTGATAACTGGAAATGAGTCCTTCACATCGCTGTGGAGGAAGTTTGGCCCACTCTTCTAAGCAGAATTGTTTTAGTTCAGTTACACTGGCAGGTTTTTGAGCATAAATGGCCAGTTTAAGGTCATGCCACAGCATCTCAGTCAGATTTAGGTCTTGATTAGGCCACTCCAAAACCTTCTCTTTTTTCAAAATCCATTCAGAGGTGGACTCTCTGGTGTGTTTAGATCATTGTCCTGCTTAATAATCAAAGTGTGCTTGAGTTTGATTGTCTGACAGGTCATATTTCGTATTCATATTTTTTTGTGAAAAAATGAGCATTTTAGCTCAATAGGCTCTATGCACAGCAGGGTGTGACGTGTTTCCAGTGGAAAATAAGGCTGCTTTACCACTTCTGCCCAACCATCACACGAAGCCAAAATGGAATCTAAACCGTCCTAAGCTGTGTATATTTGTTTGTTTTTTCTTTGATTGTTTGTTGCAATTGTTGTTTGTGTTTACTCTTTAGCATAATGGCTTCCATGTTTAAATGACTTTTCATAAACGGGTTAATAGCACTTCTAGACATCATTGCTGTGTGCTGCAATGTACATGGTCAGCTAGATTTAACTTGGCAATGACAGTCATCTTTGGTAACTCATGCAAATAGCGAGTAAATGGCAATGAATCTGCCATCACACCCATTCTGAATTTAATCTCCCAACTGGTAGTTTGGGAGCTGCCTGATGCCAAATGTGGAAGCAATTGGTGCGTAGAGCCCATAGCTCCTAGGTCACATGACCTGATGACTCAAAATCAGTGCTAAATTATACTGCTACTGTTAACACAAGCAGGAATATGTATATATGCTCTTGATTGCAATGAGAAGTTCTGTTCTGTGTTTACTTATGTAAATGAGCAGCAACAATAGCCAATGATGTGCGCTGGATGTGTGTGATAAAAATGCGCATTTACTGTGTGTCTATTGACGTGTGTCAATAAAGTTGTTCTCCCTCTCGGAGAGAGAGCGTGAGATCCAGTTCGAGAAGAGCTGATGCCCCACTGTGTGTTTCCTCTGTTTATTGTTCGGTCTAGTTCTGGATATGTATGCTAGTTATGCTGAGCAAACTGGCTCTGCTAACAGGTTATGGGCCCAGAGTTATCCAGAGAAAGTTATCCAGCGACCCACCACCGAGAAACAGCGTGTCCGGTGAGCTGTATGCTAGGCATGCTAGGCTAGCACCATGAGGAGGTGAGGTGAGTCAAGTGGCCGATGGTCAAAGCTAATTTTCGTGGAGATGAAAAGAACTATGAACTGTGGGAGACAAAATTCTTGGGCCATCTCTGGCTACAAGGATTAAAGGACACTATTCTAAACGTGCCTACTGATGAAGATGGGGATCCGGTAGATGACCAGGATGAAAAATGCCGAAGCTTACGTGGAGCTGATACAGTTTTTGGATGATAAAAGTTTATCACTGATAAAGCGAGAAGCCGCTGATGACGGGCAGAAAGCACTCAAAATACTATGAGACTATTACATTCATGGACGAAAATATTGGCACCCCTGGAATTTTTCCAGAAAATACATCATTTCTCCCAGAAATTGTTGCAATTACAAATGTTTTTGGTATACATGTGTTTATTGCCTTTATGTGCATTGGAACAACACAAAAAATCAGAAGAAAAAAGACAAAATTGACATAATTTTACACAAAACTCAAAAAATGGGCCAGAAAAAATTATTGGCACCCTCAACTTAATATTTGGTTGCACAACCTCAGAAAAAAATAACTGAAACCAATCGCTTCCTATAACCATCGACAAGCTTCTTACATCTCTCAGCTGGAATTGTGGACCACTCCTCTTTTGCAAACTGCTCCAGATTTCTCAGATTTGAAGGGTGCTTTATGCAACAGCAGTTTTGAGATCTCTTCATAGGTGTTCAATGGGATTTAGATTCGGACTCATTGCTGGCCACTTCAGAACTCTCAAGCACTTTGTCTCCAACCATTTCTTGGTGCTTTTTGAGGTATGTTTGGGGTCATTGTCCTGCTGGAACACCCATGACCTCTGATGCAGACCCAGCTTTCTGACACTAGGCCCTACATTGTGGCCCAAAATTTTTTGAAAGTCTCAGATTTCATGACTCTTTGCACACAGTCAAGGCACCCAGTGCCAGAGGCAGCAAAATAACTATTGCTGGGCCATTAACGGCATTAATGTGCTATGTTAACGCGAGACTTTTATTGCGCAATAAGAAAATTATCGCATGTTAATCTATTCACTAAAGGGGCTTACACACACACCGCCAAGCACATGTAGTAGGCTACCAACACGCCTCCAGTCATTTCCAATGGGAGGAGGGCGAAGGTTTGGGTCTGCTGTGAGCAGCCCAGCCAACATGTCCAGCTGGGCCTCATGTGAGGTAAATGCGGGCTTCCTGTGTACCAAGTGGGCAATGGTACTGGGTTCCATGTAGGTTCTATCTGGGCTATGTGGGCATGGGTTAGAACTGGTCACCCATATCTGGTTCTCATAGGCAAACACAGGTGGGGCAAACATGGTTCCCACATAAAATTGCTCATCTGAAACCCACCGAAGACCCAGTCCAATACCCACACAAGCTCATATGGGCTAACACAGGTGGGCTCCTGTTGGAACCCAGGAGCAAAACCAGATGGAACCCATGCCTATATGCCCATGTTAAAACCCACATGGGGGCCAGATGGAAATGTTGGCTGGGCTGTTATATCCAGTGCTTTAATTGGGCCGGTATGCAGCGGTACGATGTACCAGCACTTCTAAATTTTGCCCCTTGGCATAGCGGGACTTCTTCCAGCTTACCGGTACGCTCTCCTGTCCTCTCCACAGCTGACAGCTTTACTGGATGATTCATGATTGCATCTAAATAGATGCATTCTGTGGCACATGGCACTCTTCCCACTGTGTACCGTGAAGTTTTTATCTGAACAAGAATCCAGGTGAGCTCACCTGGCACGGTTGGAGGGAAACCAGAGATAATATCGTTCACCTCTCCTGGACAGTGACGCAGCGCCTGAGTGCAGCGCCTGCTCCACGGAGCTTGATGCTCCACTGACACCTGTTCGTACTGCCGCTGAACGAGAATCAACAACAATATTCAGTAACAGTATTTAAAATGACCGAGCAGAGTGTTGGTCAAAGGATCAAGGGCTGTAGTTTTGCTTAAAGATCAGCTGACTCACTGACAAAGACAAAAAGTCTGGATATACGGTGACAAAGAGCGCTCACAGATGGAGCACAGACTCGGGGTGTCAGTGAGGGGAGGGGCTGATGAATCTCTACATTTGGTGACAAACAACAACTATTAAACTCACTGTATTTGATATTTCTAATTTATTTCTTTTAAAGGCCTTTTTACTTTTCATGTGCAGTATATAATTTATATGAGTAGCCCTATATGATTTTTGCTCCATACTGCCCAAATTAGTTCTGGGATTGTGTGAGAAGAGAGTACCGGCACTTATTTTTTTTTCCACTTAAAGCACAGGTTATATTTCCATGGTTGAAATCCACATGATAAATGAGCAAACTTTGGTGTTTAAAGTGAGGGTTCAGTGGTGAGCAAGCGAGGTGTTCTCAAGCAGTCTGTGATGCATTTTCCTTAATATTTAGGTAGGTCAAGCATTTTTTTAATGTCTTCAGCAAATTCAAATCTAGCATTTTAATGTAGATTAATCTAGATTAACTACAGGGTTGCAGTGAGATTAATCTAGATTTAAAAAATTAATCTATGCCCAGCATTAAAAATAACCCTAAAACATCCTTGAACCTCCGCCATGTTTGACTGTAGGTACTGTGTTCTTTTCTTTGTAGGCCTCATTCTGTTTTCTGTAAACAGTAGAATGACCTGCTTTTCCAGAAAGCTCTACCTTAGTCTCATCTGTCCACAAAATGTTCTCCCAGAAGGACTGAGGCTTACTCAGGTACATTTTTGCAAAATCCAGTCTGGCTTTTTATGTCTGTTTGTCAGCAGTGGGATTCTCCTCCGTCTCCTGCCATAGCGCTTCATCTCATTCAGATGACCACGTATGGTCCGAGCTGACACTTTTGCACCCTGAGTCTGCAGGACAACCTTGAATTTATGTGGAAGTTGACTGAGGTTTTTTTTTCCACCATTCCAACTATCCTGTGTTGCATTCTTTTGTCAATTTTTCTCGTCCATCCACGTCCAGGGAGATTAGCCACAGTGCCATGGGTTGTAAACTTCTTGATTATATTTCACATAGTGGACAAAGGAATTTCAAGATCTCTAGAGATGGTCTTGTAACCTTGAGATTGTTCATATTTTTCTACAGTTTTGCTTCCTAAGTCCTCAGACAATTCTGGGCTCTTCTTTCTCTTCTCCATGCTTGGTGTGACACACACAGGCACACAACACAAAGGTTGAGTCAACTTTTATACATTCTAAAGGTGAAACTTGTTGCAACAAGTTCAAGTGATTGGAAAGCAGAGAATACAGACATAGTGTGCCTTAGCTGTGGACCAAAAGGACACAAAGCAAGAGCTTGTCAGCGCAAACAGTGGTGCAGCCATTGCAAAAGCCCCTCTCATCGGGATACAATGTGTAGACGAAAACAGAGACGAGATGACGTACGAAAAGTTTCTGAGGAGGAGAATAACAAGGCATATGCATTCCGGATGAAAGATGGAGACATGGGGATTTGTCGTGGTATCAAGAAGGAAGGTCTGATGGTCGACACGGGAGCCACGTTGCATATCATCACAGATATAACAAAGTTCAAAAAGTTTGATGACAGTTTCCAGGCCGAAAAACACTGTGTGGAGTTGGCTGACAGCACAAAGTGAGAAGGAGTGGCGGAGCGCAGAGGAGATGCGGAGGTTCTCTTAATTGACACAAGGGGGCGACACCACATCACAATGCTGAGACAGGCGCTGTATATACCCTCTTACCCACATCGTCGGGGATCCACAGGCTCACAAAAAGGGTTGAACCTGACATGGTCTGCCATACTTTTTGTTTGTGTTTTTTCTGTTTACTTGGACTCTAAGATCCAATAAATGAAGGGTCTGCTCTGCCGGCAACATCGGGAAAAAAAAAAAAGTGGCCATTTTAGTGTATGTACCCTTCATTTTTTTTCACAGAAAAATGTGAAAAATGATTTTTTTCTTCAAAGCCTCAGTGGGTTGGGTAGGCTGTCAGTAAATGCATTCCAGATACACAGAACACTTGTGGTGACATCATCCACTGGAAAAAAACCTCTTAAAACTCATTTCTACATGATTTGGGATCAATTTAATGCAAAAAAAATTAGGCATTTTCTCACTTTTTCCAATATTTTCATCGCTACTTCATTGGCAATCAACTATGGCCCCAAGTTATGACATCAGTCAATATGCTCTGCTTTTCACCAAACAGTATACTTAATCCACAGAAAGAATAATAAAAATCCATCCAAATCACTGGTTCTGTGATGATTTCACTGCTAGCTGAGGATCAACAGGCTCAGAAGTGCAATAGAATTTTTGGCTATTTTAAAAGTTCCTGAAGACATACTGGATATTTAACATGATTGTTAATGTTCTCATTATTAAACATCATGGCCAAGGCATCTTCTTAATTTTCACATAACTCTGTTTTCCCAACGGAATTGTGCAACACAAGAAATATAACACAGCAAAATGTTTTTTATTATTTTATTTCATCAGACGACAACTATTACAACTTTAACAGAATAAAATAATTTAACATAACTTAATTAACAAGGTGCAGGTCCCTCTGAGGTGGGATAGTCAGGAGAGATGCACACTGCAGATACTGCTCTGGGGACAGACCTTCACCCTTCACCCTAAATCAAGTGCCTTCTTGCTTTTCAACATCTTCCTCTGGTCAACAGTTTTACCATTTGTGTACTTTGCACGGCATTTTGTCGTGAAAGTCACATTGAGGTTGCAGCTCATTCTCAAGTCTGAAAGAGATATTGTCCTTTCTGCTAGTTACAGCATATAGGAGGGAAGGATAGCCTTGATCCGTCAGTTTCTGAAGAGGACCAGCGTTACTGTCTGTTTTCTGACATATTAAGCAAGCAGTTTACAGTGCATCCGGAAAGTACTCACAGTGCTTCACTTTTTCCACATTTTGTGATGTTACAGCCTCATTCCAAAATGGAATAAATTCATTTTTTTCCTCAGATTCTACACACAACATCCCATAATGTCAATGTGAAATTTTTTTTTTTTTTCAAATTTATCAAAAATACAAAACTAAGATATCACATGTACATAAGTATTCACAGCCTTTGCCACAAAGCTCAAGCTCAGGTTCTTCCTGTTTCCACTGATCATCCTTGAGATGTTCCTACAGCTTAGTTGGAGTCCACCTGTGGTAAATTCAGTTGATTGGACATTATTTTTCAAAGGCACACACCTGTCTCTATAAGGTCCCACAGGTGACAGGGCATGTCAGAGCACAATCAAGCATGAAGTCAAATGTCAAAGGAAATGTCTGTAGACAGGATTGTCTGGAGGCACAAATCTGGGGAAGGGTACAGAAAAAAATTCTGCTGCTTTGAAGGTCCCAGTGAGCACAGTGGCCTCCATCATCCATAAATGGAAGAAGTTCAGAACCACCAGGACTCTTTGTAGAGCTGGCCACCCATCTAAACTGAGCGATCGGGGGAGAAGGGCTTTAGTTGGGGGGGACGACCAAGAACCTGATGGTCACTCTGTCAGAGCTCCAGCAGTCCTCTGTGGAGAGAAGAGAACCTTCCAGAAGGTCGACCATCTCTGCAGCAATCCACCAATCAGGCCTGTATGGTAGAGTGGCCGGACGGAAGCCACTCCTTAGTAAAAGGCACATGGCAGCCCGCCTGGAGTTGACCAAAAGGCACCTGAAGAACTCTCAGACCATGAGAAAGAAAATTCTCTGGTCTGATGAGACAAAGATTGAACTCTTTGGCGTGAATGGCAGATGTCATGTTTGGAGGAAACCAGGCACCGCTCATCACCTGGCCAATACCAGTCCTACAGCGAAGCATCGAGGGAAAGATGAATGCAGGAATGTACAGAGACATCCTGGATGAAAACCTGCTCCAGAGTGCTTTTGACCTCAGACTGGGGCGACAGTCCATCTTTCAGCAGGACAACGACCCCAAGCACACAGCCAAGATATCAAAGGAGTGGCTTCAGGACAACTCTGTGAATGTCCTTGAGGGGCCCAGCCAGAGCCCAGACTTGAATCCTATCGAACATCTCTGGAGATCTGAAAATGGCTGTGCACCGACTTGAGGCTGTAATTGCTGCCAAAGGTGCATCAACAAAGTATAAAACTTTTTTCACATTGTTATTATGGGATGTTGTGTGTGTGTAGAATTTTGATGAAAAAAAAAAGAATTTATTGCATTTAGGAATGAGGCTGTAACATCACAAAATGTGGAAAAAGCGAAGCGATGTAAATACTTTCCGGATGCACTGTAGTTGGTACTGGGCCGCTTTCTCTTCAGCTGCTTGATTGAACTCAGGCTCCATCCTTTATTCTTCTCCAATTTACGTCACTCCTCTCCTATTCTCTCCTCTTCACTCTTATCTTCCCACTTACTTACACTTACTGAATGTAATATTTTTCAGATTGCCTATACAATGTTTAATGTAGTATATAGACTCAATGATAGACTATGTGATCTTATTCCATTTTACACTCCCTCTCATGCACATAATACAAGGAACAAACGACTCCCGAAGGGCAAGAAGCGAAAGCTGAAGAGTACAAGTTTTAGTGTGACATGTAGAGGGTCCACAAATCTGGAATAAGCTTGAAACTGCTATAAAAATGTCATCATCTTTGTCTATCTTCAAAAAGAACCTCAAAGGGTTTCTGATCTTTTTTAACAGCTTCCCATATGAAAACATACTCAAATTGATTGATTTATACTGCTATTTTCAAAGTGTCATTGTCTATATGTATTGTATCAGTGTCATATTTAGGATCTTGAGAGTAAATTTTAGGGTATTTTAGAGTTCTGAGTTAATGCTAGGAATTGTGTTTTAATGTGTTATTGTGTAAAGTATGTGTTTTGAATGTTATATGTAAATGTATAACTATGTCTGGGCCTCATTTAAAAGATCTACATGGCTTCTCAGGAGTCCCTTTTCACAAAGTTTTTTAATGAAGTATCTTGATGGATTGTATTGTATTTCAATGATTTATGAATAAACTGATTGATTGATTGATTGATTTTCCTCTCCTGTTCAATTCACTCCTCTTTCTGCTTCTCTCTTCTCCGCTAAATATCCACCTATCAGAATTTTGAGAGTAGCCTAAAATTCTATTGCACTTCTGAGCCTGTTGATCCTCAGCTAGCAGTGAAATCATCACAGAACCAATGATTTTGGATGGATTTTTATTATTCTTTCTGTGGATTAAGTATACTGTTTGGTGAAAAAAATGGCATATTGACTGATGTCATAACTTGGGGCCATAGTTGATTGCCAATGAAGTAAATATGAAAATATTGGAAAAAAGAGAGAAAACGCCTATTTTTTTTTTTTTTTTTTGCATTAAATTGATCCCAAATCATGTAGAAATGAGTTTTAAGAGTTATTTTTTCAGTGGATGATGTCGCCACAAGTATTCTGTGTATCTGGAATGCATTTACTGACAGCCTTACCTAACCCACAGAGGATTTGAAGAAAAAAAATCATTTTTCACATTTTTCTGTGAGAAAATGAAGGGTACATACACTAAAATGGCCACAATTTTTTTCGCGATGTTTCCAGCAGAGTAGACCCTTCATTTATTGAATCTTAGGTCGTGTTCACACCTGATAGTCAGGGGACTCGGTCCAGTTTGGAACAGAAATGACAACATTGTTGCACTTTCCTTTGGTTTGGTTTGCATTCACACTGCTCTCTTGGTCAAGCTGACCAAGCCGTCTGAACACCTACAACCTCTGCCTGCTAGGAGCGCTGTCTCCACAAACAAACAGCGACCAAGAAGAAAAGAAGGCGTAAAAGAAGACGATACTCCTTCTGCCGGTCTTTTCTTCCACATAAAACAATGAAAAAACACAGAATTTACGCTGTCTTGTGGTTTCTGCTCTTGAATTTCAGCATTATGAGCAGCAGGCAAAGTGGTGAGCTGTCAAGCATGTTGTCCTTTACACGAGACGAATAAATCAGCACGGACTACAACGTGTTGCCATGGCTACCCAGACGCCAAGGGAGGTATCGACATGTATTTGAGCGTATTAAATCACATACAAATCCGTATATCATTACGGTTTATGCCTCATCCCGCCTTTGGTTCACACGTTGGTCTGCTTTGCGTTCACACCTCCAACGAACCGCACCAGGGTTTGTTAGGGAGCGGACCAAGACCAGCTGTTTCAGGTGGACCATAGTCTGCTTGTTTGGTCCGCACCAGAATTCGTGTGAGCGTTCACACCACTCGAAATGAACCGGACCATCCGGGAAAATGGACCAGAGTTCGGTTAAAGCGGACCAAACAGCTCTGGTGTGAACGCACCCTTAGTGTCCAAGCAAACAGAAAAAACAAAAACAAAAAGTATGGCAGACCATGTCAAGTTCAACCCTTTTTATTGAGCTTTTGAGCCTGTGGATCCCCAACTAACAGGACATCTTTTCTGTGAAATCAGCTACTTCTAATGAAGCAAGACATCCTGCATGACAAAGATGGTACAAAATTCCATATTCATGAGTATAACAGACTGTATTATCTGCAGACAGTGCAAAATGAATGTGAGAATAAATGTAAAGGCAGTTACGATGTGCAAACATGGCACGAGATCCTAGGTCAGTGTAATTTTGACCATATTCAGAAGTTACAAAATGTTGTTGAAGGTATGACAATCAAAGGGAAACAGACAGACCTAACCCATAATGTGAGGTGTGTACTCAAGGAAAATTTGTTCAAACCAGCAGCAGAGAGCCTGATGTGACAGCCAGAACAGCTTTAGAGTTAGTGCACACCGATTTAGCAGGACCAATAGATCCAGCGTCCAGAGAAGATTACAGGGTTGCATTATCTTTCACTGATGACTGTTCAAGTGCAATATTTCTGTACTTTCTCAAGAACAAAAGTGACAAGGTGCAAGCAATTGAAAAATTCCTTGCTGATACAGCCCCTAAAGATCAAACGAATCAGGTCTGACAATGGGACAGAATTTATGTGCAGAGATTATCAGGTGCTACTTATCAAAAATGGAATAAGACATGAAACCTCTGCGCCCTACTCACCTCACCAGAACGGTACTGCAGAGCGAAACTGGCGCACTTTATTCAACATGGCTAGGTGTATGCTAATTGAAAGTGACTTGCCAAAAGAGTTATGGACTTATGCAGTACAGACAGCAGCTGTACTGAGGAACAGATGCTTTAACAACCACACAAAACAGACACCTTACTTTATGCTGACAGAAAGGAAACCAAGCCTGTCCAGAATGCAAAAGTTTGGGTCAGTGTGTTATGCCTACAAGTATGACAAAAGAAAACTAGACTCAAGGTGTGAAAAGGGAATCTTTATTGGGTATGATAAAAACAGCCCAGCATACATGGTCTATTATCCCAACAGTAAGAAAGTGCAAAAACACAGACTGGTGAAGTTTGTGACCAAAACAGTTGCAGAGCAACAGACTCAGACTGATATGTCAGATGGTGATAACTTTGAGTTGCAGCGTAAAGCTGATAAAACCAGATCTAATGCTGATGCAAGTACAATCCATACTGAGGACCAGATTCCAGTAAATATGTCTGAAGTGAGCCACCAAACACAGGACAGTGAGAACAATCCAGAGCTCTCAAGGTACCCCTCCAGAGTTAGGAGAAAGCCGAGTTACTTAAGTGACTATGTTTCTGATGAGGGAAATGATGATCAGGCACAGATTCACACCGACTATTGTTACAGATTGATGTGTAATGTTCCACAAACTTTCAAGGAAGCTGTTACAACTCCCAACTCAAAAGAGTGGATTAAAGCTATGGATGAGGAAATTGAATCGCTAAGAGAAAACAACACATTTGTCCTTACAAACTTGCCAGAAGGTAAGGAAGGGGGGGCAGATGGGTTTAAAGAAATGACCCGAAAAGGCATTACGTCATACTGTGTAATTTCATCTGATACTGGCTTGGAAAGTTTCCAACAATTGCAGGAAAAGTACGATTTAGAAAAACATGATTTCTACAGATATTTACAACTTAGGCACCATTTTGATAGCAACATTAAAACGTCAAAGGAATGCGACAGGGACCTCATTAACATTGTCATTGATGCCTATAAAGGTAAAATTTATAAGAAAGTTGTTTCTAGGATATATTTATGCCTACAATCTTACAAAAAACTATCAACATTCTATGTTAAACACAATTGGGAAAAGGAAGCAAATATAACCCTGACAGAGGACGAGTGGCTAAACATATGTCAAATAAACTCCTCCACCAGTTCAGGGCAGTGGAGGGAATTTGCATGGAAAAATATTATCAGATTTTTCATAACCCCAAAAAGAACATATCTACAAGGCGGCAGAACTGAATCAGGATACTGTTGAAGAAAATGTAATAATGTGATGGCTGACCATTGTCATACCTTTTGGGGTTGCCCAGTAATCCAACCGTACTGGCTAGAAGTACTTAAAGAAACAAAATCAATCCTTGGTTTTGAAATTGAGTGTAACTTGAAAACTGTATATTTGTGCAATCTACCAATTGAACTAAATCCCCAAGACAAGTACCTTCTGAAAATACTACTGATAGTCAGCAAGAAATCAACAGCAAAGAAATGGCTTAAGAGGGAACCACCGACAGTGAGAGAGTGGACAGCCACTGTAAAAGAAATATACGAAATGGAAATGCTGACCCCTAAGATCCCTAAGATTCTATGGTCATAAAGCCCAGAAGTATTGGTCGAAGTGGCTATCATATGTAAATGAGAAAATGGTATAGAATAAGGCCTTTTGTGTTTTTCATGTATCTACTCTCTATGCTATGACTGAAGTTTAATGCCAACTAGTGTTTTAAGACTGGCAATAAGTCACTCTGGCACTGGGAACTCCCTTTTTGATATCATTGTTCACAAACCTTTCAACAATTTTCGTTTCTCTATCATATTTGTGCCTTATGGTCCTGTCCGAAGAGACAACTTCCCCATTCCCTAAAGTGGATAGGATGGACTTTCACTGGAGAGACGCCCACTCAGGCCTGGCCGGCTCATAACACATGCACACACACATACACACTTTTCCTTTATACATTTACTTATTTATTTCTACATTGTCTTCCATCCGTGGATTGCTGTAACCCCATGCTACACAGAGCAATATTATTGTTTGGGGGTTTTTTTTGTCTGTCTTAGATACACCATACTTTATCTCCCTTGGTGACCTGAATGTTCTGTACAATCTGGTTTGTGTTATGTTCCTTATAAAATTTTAAAACTCTGTACTTAAAAATAAAGTTAAAATAATAATAATAATAATACTGATGGAACTGACAAATACAAGGCATGTTATGTAGCCAAGGGCTATAGCCAAAAGATAGGAGTAGACTACGAGGAGACTTTTTCTCCTACTGCTAACCTAGCAAGCGTCAGAGTATTAATGCAAAAAGCAGCACAGGAAAATCTGATTCCACATCAGATGGATGTGAAAACCGCGTATCTGCACGCACCCATAGACTGTGAAATATACATGGAACAGCCAGAGGGTTATGAGGTACAGTCAAGCACAAATGAAAAGTTAGTGTTTAAACTAGAAAAGTCTCTAAATGGACTCAAACAGTCAGGTTGAAACTGGAACAAGACGCTGCATGAATATCTGAGTGAAAACAACTTTGAACAAAACCCTGCAGATCATTGTGTTTACACTAAAGAAACTGGAAAAGAGAAAGTGATCATTATAATATGGGTTTATGACTTAATTATTGCTGCAAGTAATGACAATGTTCTTAAAGTGGTAAAAGATATGCTCACAGCAAGATTTAGACCGAAGGATTTAAGTACACTGAAACATTTTCTTGGTATTGACTTTGAACAGAGTGACAAATGTGTGAAAATGTCACAGACAAAATATGTGGAAAAAAAATCATTGAAAGGTTTAACATGCAAGACTGTAAACCTAGAGAAACACCTTGTGAACAGAAACTCAACTATTCTGAAGATGCAGAAATGATGAGCGATGTCAGAAAATACAGAGAGGCAGTAGGCAGCCTTATTTATCTGACTACATGTACAAGACCAGATTTAAGTTTTGTAGTAAGCAGACTGTCACAGTATTTTACTCAGCCGACAGAAGAACATTTGACTACTGTAAAACATGTTCTAAGATATCTGAAAGGCACAAGTGATAAAGAGCTGTGCTACAGAAAATGTGAGAATGACAAACTGGGATTGAAAGCCTACAGTGATGCAGCCTGGGTTGCTGATGTAAGTGATAGACGCAGTACAACAGGATACTGTGTTAGTTTAACTGAAAGTGGTCCTGTGATTTCATGGAAAACTAAAAAGCAACCAACTGTTGCATTGTCAACTTGTGAAGCAGAATATATGGCATTAGCTGCTACTACACAACAATGTTTGTATCTTACACAACTGTTGAAAGGACTTGATGAACAACAGTACACACTACCAAAGATTTACGAGGATAACCAAGGCACAATACTGCTGGCTAAGAATCCTGCAAACAGACAAAGATATAAACATGTTGATATTAAATATCATTTTGTAAGGTCAACTGTAAATGAGGGAAAAGTGAGTTTGGAATACTGTCCAACAGAACAGATGGTGGCAGATGTGATGACAAAACCAGCAACAAAGTTTAAGTTTAAAAGTTTTGAAACATTTTTGTTTGGATATTAACCATGTTTGTAAAACATGATGCAAGGTGGAGAGCCTTATGATGTTTGTTTTGTAGTTATAACAATGTGAGAGCAAGTGGGGGTGTTAACATAAGCAGGAATATGTATATATGCTCTCAGTTTTAATGAGAAGTTCTGTTCTGTGTTTACTTATGTGAATGAGCCGCAACAATAGCCAATGATGTGTGCTGGATTTGGTGATAAAGATACGCATGTGCTGTGTGTGTCTATTGACGTGTGTCAATAAAGTGGTTCTCCCTCTCGGAGAGAGAGCGTGAGATCCAGTTCGAGAAGAGCTGATGCCCCACTGTGTGTTTCCTCCATTCATTGTTCGGTCTAGTTCTGGATATGTATGCTAGAAATGCTGAGCAAACTGGCTCTGCTAACAGCTACACAAGCTGATTAAAACACACCTCTTTTTATCAGATTTATATTGTCAATATAATTTATATTAATATTTTTAATAAAAATAAGCATTAGCTCAATGGGTCCAAGGTCATGTGACCTGATGAATTGAAACCACTACTGGATCATGCTGATCCACCTCTTTCTATTGAATTTTAATATTGTAGACTTTGTTTTGAAAAACGGAAACTGATACAATCTGTAGTATCTCCCTCTGAGTCATTTCTGTCTATTTACTGTAACCGTCACTTAAAATTTTGGGGCAACTGGCCTGACCAAGCAAAAAAAAAACAAAAAAAAAGAAGTGATGGCTGGCTTTACCGCAGTTGTCAACACCTGATCAAAGAACAGGCAGTTCCTGAGGTAAAAGCTAATCCTCCACACTAATTGCCATCTGTTTGGATTTTGCTACAAATCCAGTCCATGCATCCGTTGGCGAGTTAGCAGGCTAGCATTTAGTGGGTGACCATCGCTGTGGAGGCTTAACTCTGACCTCAGGAACTGCCTGTTCTTCAATCGAGCATTGGTGTTGATAAAGTGGCAGGTGAAGGCTGGACTGGCCGAGGCCGTTGCTGATATGCTCAAGGACAGCGGCAGCCACCCTGAGTAGCACTGCCACCAACTTTGCCACGTCTTTCAGTATGGTCCTGTGTGGCTGGGACACCTCATCTGGAAAACTTTGTGGCAGGCCAGCAGAAAGGTTCAATAAAGATGCAGACTGCCCCCTACCATACTCGACAGATTACACAGCCGGACTGGGATTAAATATGTGACGTCACTCTCCTGTGCCATCCACTTTTCTTTTTCTTTTTCTAGTTGTTCGGACTTATGAGAGGTTCACAGCATTGCCGCTGGGGAAAGGGAAAGGTGATTCATTTTGTTTTTTCTTTGAACGATGATAAGGAATGTGCGAAATGACGAGTGAAATGTAAATTCAAAGGACAAGATGCATTATTATTTTACTAATGAGTCACAAAATGGGAAAACGTTTTGAAAGTGAAAACGCTTTTCTGTTAATGCCTTTTTATTCAATAAACAGCCATTTATGTTTAATTAATGAAGGCAATTAAGCAACGCATTTACAGAAAATTGAAAAGTAAATGTCTTTTTCTTTTTCATTCGAATAATGTCAAACATTGAGCAAAGTGATGATGAAAATTAAAGTAAAAATTTATTTATGAATCACAAAATGCACACATATTTTGAAAATGAAGAAGCATTTCTGTTGGTGGTGTGGTTTTGGCCCCAAAACTCTCCCATGGATGCCATTTTTGTCCAGTCTCTTTCTTATTGTTGAATCATGAGCACTGACCTTCACTGAGTCTAGTGGGACCTGTCTTTAAATGTTATTCTGGGGTCTTTTGTGACCTCCTGGATAAGTCTTCAGTGTGCTCTTGGAGTAATTTTGGTAGACCAGCCCCTCCTGGGAAGTTTCACAACTGTTCCAAGTTTTCTCAGTTTGTGGATAATGGCTCTCTCTGGGGTCTACTGGAGTCCCAAAGCCTTGGAAATGGCTTTGTAACCCTTTCTGGGTTGATAGATGTCAGTGACTTTGTTTCTTAACTGTTCTTGATTTTCTTTAGATGGCAGCATGTTGCCTTGCTTTTTAACATCCTTTAGCCTATTTCATTTTGTCAGACAGGTTCAATTTCAGGGAGTTCTTGATTCAACAGGTCTGACAATATTTAGGCCTGGGCATGGCTGTAAAAAATTGAACTCAGCATTTCAAAACATGTGGTTAATCACAGAGAGTTCATGATTTAATGAGGGTGTTTGGTTGTTCCTCTGGAACTTTGTCCATCTCCACACAGGACAGGAATGGAGGGGTAGAGTGAGGTGCTAGAGCTACATGTCCCTTCAAACAAAGATTTTATAAAAGTGCATTTCCTCCCCCTTCTGTTATGGGAAATCTCCCAGAATGCCTTATGTATCACCAGCAAGATGTGAAAATCAAGTCAAGAATCTAACATCATAATTTAATGATGTTCTTTCAAACTGTGAAGAAGCACTTATAAAACAAAGGGCTTTCACAATAAAACTTATCTTTTTGATGATTTTAATGAGGGTCTAAATAAGGGCTGCACAATATTGGGGGTAAAACTGTCACTAGGATATAAAATTGTTTATACGTTATATAAACAACACTATGAATATTATGGAAAATCAAAACCACTTTTGAAAGTATGATCATAAATGTACGCTGTCCAATTTTAAATTACAAAATTAAGTGCAGTAATTTTTTACAGATTAATTCTTATTTATAGAGGAGGACAGTGGATAGATTCCAAACAGCGATAAGAGAGTGGGGGAGGGACATTCAGGAAGGAGCCACTGGCTTGACTCAACCCAGGCCGCCCATGTAGATGGTGAGCAACCTAATCACAGGGTCATCTGTGCCCTAAAGAAGTACAATAATTTAACACTGCAGCTTCTTTGTCTGTCTTCTGCTCGTCATGTTTTACATGATTTATGTGTTTTCTAATGTCCATTCTGGACCCAAAATAAATCCAAAAATGTGTTTTTAGACTCCAAGTTGGCACCACATAGTGTGAAGGTTGTTGACAGTTAACTGGAACCATCTTACTACTATAACTGGCAGCATGTTTGTGTGTCTGTCTCATTTTACACACCACACCAGTGCTCCAATTTTTCTTCAAACGGCTCAGAAGACTTCTGGGTGTACTGGTTTGAAACTGGTGCCACATGTTCAGACTTTAAATAAAACCAAAAATGTAAATAAAGTTAAAAGGTAAAATAAGTCAAAAGGCACAACTTTAATGCTCCCCTTATTTTGTTGTAGGCCAATCACCACAGACATGTACCGGCACACAGAGACACTGAGGCATTATGCTTTTGCTTAGGGGAAAACACTCTTTTACATGCAAATTGGCCTTATTGCAGTAAGCATCTAATGACGAGGACCGTAATAGCATGTCATAAATAGAGTAAGGATTAGCCTAGTGTCTGTGAGAGCTGATGGCAGTGCCCTGCAGTTTTTATTGATGCAAAAACTTTCCAGAGATCAGGAAACAATCACACCTCAGTAGGACTTTAGCTGTTTATTTTTATTTCATGCTTATATTGAAATGACAATGATATTATGATTTCTTGTGCAGACCTCCTGCCTATATAGGACTATTTTTATTTCAGTCTAAGGCTTACACATACAGTAAGGTTTGTTTCTCATGATCTATTTTGTAAATGTTACAATTACAGCTAAACATTATGACTACAGAGTATGAAAACAGCTCAGTCTTAATCTAAAGGCAAACTGGTCTTGGTAAAACAATCTCTTTCTTCTGCTATCACTCCTACTCTTTGTGACTCTAGTTTTTGGGTTAAGTGTGGGCACAGATGAAGTTTCTTTTCTCAGAGCAGTCCCTGGTGATCCAGTTGGTCTTGCTGGTTTTGGACAGGGTCCCGCAGTGCTTCCACTGGGATGGACAGCGTGGCAGCTTCCCCTCATCCTTCAGCTCCTCTCCATCAACCCAAAACCACTCTCCTCCGAGGAAACGCAGGCTGGTCCAAACCTGAGACACAGAGAGAAAACCTGCTTAATCTTTTTAAACTCAAACATATATGTTCGAAAAAAAACCTCTAAACTTTAGAGGGACCATTTAAATGAAGAAACTGGCCTCGACAAAATTGATGGTACCCCTAGAAAAGATTAGAAAAGAAGGTAAAGGCCATAAGACCATCTGCATCAGCTTGATGTTTCTTGTGACAACAGTTGCAGATTTTATTCAGAAGTTTAAGGTCCACTGGACTGTAGCTGGTGCAACAGGAAAACTGATGACATATTGAAGAAACGCCTGATATGAATGGTAACCAAAGAGTCCAGAACAACTTCCAAAAAGATTAGAGGTGAACTCCAACATCAAGTTACATCAGTGTCACAACAGACAATCCATCACTTTTTGAGTCAAAGTGGACTTATTGGAAGATGACAGAGGAAGACTCCACTGTTGAAAGCAAATTATGAAAAAGCCAGACTAGGATTTACCAGAATGCATACTGACAGCAGGTTGGCAGCAGGAAAGATGCACTCTTGAGTTATATCTTTGAATTGGAGTGTTATGTCACAATTAAGTTGACAACATGTTAAAACCATGGGGCGGCGCATACAAATGCAGTGGCCTGGCACTCCATCACTAGCAGCAAAACAAAGCCCTACACCTACACCAGGACTGACATTCTGTGTATAAGAGACTGCTTCTTCCACTACTTCAAAGGAAGTGTGCCCATGGAGTTTACATCTTTCCAGACAGAGATTATCTAGAGAACAGGGCACTTGGAGACTGGAGGAGGAGGGGGACGCGGAGAAGCATGGCACCTAAAGCCAGGTGGGAAGGAGGCAGAGACAGCTTTGTGCGAGAAGACGGAGCGGGGCAAACAAGCCGGGCTGCGGGCTAGGCTAAAAGCGGCCCCTCACAGACCTAAACGTACCGAGCATCTTTCTTATGGGTGCCCACTCCCTTGCCAGCCAGATGGATGACGTCAGGCTGCGGATTTCTAACCACCGCTTTGACCAATGTGTTTGCTGCTACAGAGGAGACTGACAAATGTAATTTTGTTATGTTTCTACAAAGCAATTACAATTAACGACTATCTCTAACTATATTGATAAGCCACAAATCTTCTGGGAGAATGTCCTTTCGAGACAAAGCTGGGACTTTTTGGCAAGGCACATCACCTCTATGTTTACAGACGTAAAAATGAAGCATACAAAGAAAAGAACACTGTACCTCCTGTGAAACTTGGAGGAGACTCGGTAACATTTTGGGGCTGCTTTGCTGCATCTAGCACAGGGTGTCTTGAATCTGTGCAGGATACATTGACATCTCAAGACTATCAAGGATAATGACCCAAAACACAGCTAAAAACACTCAATGATGATTGAGAACAGAACATTGGACTATTCAGAAATGGCCTTCTATGAGCCCTGATCTAAATCCTATTGAGCATCTGTGGAAGGAGCTGAAACATAGAGAAGCCACCCTTCAAACCTGAGACAGGTGGAGCAGTTTGCTCATGAGGAGTGGATCAAAATACCTTTGCAGGAGAGCAGAAGTCTCACTGAGAGGGAGTGCTTGATTGCAGTGATTGCCTTAAAATGTTGTGCAACAAAATATTTTTCTCCAGGCCTGTTTCTTTAGTTTGTTATAATGATTCTGGTTTTTTAGTGATGATGATGGAAACTTGTCTTTCAAAGAGCACATTCAGTATGCTGCCAAAAAACTGAAGGGTTTGCTTGTTTTTTACAACAGAAAGAAGTCCTGTGTCTCCATTTTGTCAAAAAGAGACTAGCTGAGTTCACGTTTTTACCTATTCTTGATGGTGCTGATGTTTTGCACATAAATACCTCTGCTCAGAGTCTTTGTATGTTGGACAGGGTGCATCATGAAGCTCTGAGATTTATCACTCACTGTGCTTGTCTTACTCACCATTGTACTTTATATTTTAAAGTCAGCTGGACAGCTTTGGGTACAAGTTGTCTTCATCTTTAATATCATTCAACAAAAATAAGCCATTTAAACCGGCAGGCCATTGAGACAAGTGCTGCCATATAATTGGGATCAGCTGATCTCACACATCTGCTGACGGCCAGCTGATTCTCTCTATGCACGCTATCAGCTAACTGTATTCAGGCTGCCAGATTTAAACTGCTCTAGCCTTTGCTTCACCCTCTGCAAGTCATTTTTTGCAATCTCCTCCACCCCAGCACCTCCTTTATCCTGCTTCTGACTTAATCGATGTCAATCTGTTGTCACTGATGCCTGCTCTGCTCTGGGGTGTTTGATGTTTCTCTCCCTGCCTCAGGCTGTCCCAATTGGCACAGGAAAGGCATAAATGTGTGCTGTTCCTCCTTGATGCTTTCCACAAAGTCTTGTGGGAGAGCAGGGGATCCCAGAACAGCCACGCCGTCAAATATAAATAATGGCATTAAGTGCATATTAATAACTGCAAAAAAAAGAAAAATATTTATAACTACAAATCATGTGTGTTTCTTGACAAAGTGGTCCTGACTGAAATCTATAATTCTTTAAAAAATACAGCCTGTGACAGACAGTGAAATAAAAGGCCCAGGTCATTTCAAAGGCAATAAGAAGTATATCACTGTTAACTTCCAAACCTCATCAGTGTCTGCAGTGTAGATCCTGGCTCTGACATAGTCATAATCAGCCGGGTTTTTCAGCGCCAGCAGACTGGACTTGTACTCGCACACCCCCTTCTCATCACACTTGCTCTTGTCCCGGCAGTGCTGCAGCGCTTCCTCCCAAGTCTTCTTCTCTTTCACCAGCTCCAGGTTGTCATTCAGACAGACACTTAGGATCCAGTTTGAGCACACAGTGAAATTCATCTTTCCTGTGGGAGTGTAGAGACTTCCACAATCATCAGAGTCTGGAGAAGATGGAAACCAGACTGTGCTATTGCCACCCCTAGTAAAAGAAAGCGGACAAGAAAACAAAAGGACAAAAGGACAAACAAAACCAAAAAGAAAAAAAAAAAAGAAAAAAAAGCAGAACAGTTTTCAGGTTTAGAAATGGCATTTGACCTCATTTTTGAAGATTAATGGTAACACTAGCATTATTATTATGAGATGAAAACATGAAGATCTTGAGAAAACAACCAACCTATGTGTAACAAGTTAGACAACAATTTTAACTTGTTACATCAAAACAAGAACTAGAATACATGGATGCATGTCCACTTAGGACTCCTGTACATCAGAGTTCTTGACATAGTTTTTTTTTTTTTAAGGCAAAAATTCTCGATCCACTTTAAACAGCTCCATCACCCATTTTGGGTCCCTACCAACCAGTGAAGAACCCTATTTTAAATATTATACTTACTTTTTACTGACCGTTGCCATGGCACTGGGGTCAAGAAGGTCTCTGTAATTACCGATCCAGACATCATGAACGTTACGGCTCAACAGCAACCTGGCCAACGATAATTCTGCCCCTATGTCAAAAGGCACCAGGTCAACGTATCTTTGCCTACACATCTTTCTGGCATTGGTCCATGGACTTGGGTCCCGGAGTATCAGTTCCTTTTTCAGGACATTCGCTTCAAGGCACAGAGTGGCTGTGAGCAGGAAGCAGAGTGAGATCTGAGGGCATTTTTTGTCCTTCATGACCGCTCTGTTCTTCACAACAACATCAGAGAGAAACAGTCTCTGATCTTATAGTAGCTGCACACCTGGACACTCCCACAGCAGGCCTGCCCACAGAAATGTCTGGGCCCCTGAACCACGGATCAAAATGGTCACTCTAAAATAACTTGAAACTGTATTAATAAATAATGAAAATGTACTGAAATGAACTAATGAAAATCAGACATCATATTATTTGTCATTATAATAAACAAACCAACAAAACTGGCCTGCACAAAAATGTCCTTTACTAAACCATTAACTTAATATTTTGTTGCACAACCATTTGAGGAAGTCTCTGCAATCAAGAACTTTCTATAACTCTAAATTTCTGCACTTCTGCACCTGTCCACAGGTATTTTGGCCCAGTCCTTGTGAGCAAACTGCTCCAGCTGTCCCAGACTGCATGTTTCAGCTCCTTCCACAGATGTTTGGTAGGATCAGGGTTCATAGAAGGCTATTTCTGAATAGACTGATGTTTTGTTCTTAGCCATTCTTTGGTGTTTTTAGCTGTGTTTTGGGTCATCATCCTGTTGGAACACCAATGACCTGTGACTGAAACCTAGCTTTCTGACACTGGGCAGCTCATTTTGCTCCAGAATGCCTTGATAGTCTTGAGATGTCATTGTACCCTGCACAGATTCAAGACACCCTGTGCCAGATGCAGCAAAGCAGCCCCAGAAGATAACCGAGCCCCCTCCATGTTTCACCAGTAGCTACAGTGTTCTTTTCTTTGTGAGCTTCATTTTTGCATCTGTGAACACAGAGCTGATGTGACTTGCCAAAAAGCTCCAGCTTTGTCTCATCTGTCCAAAGGACATTCTCCCAGAAGCTTTGTGGCCTGTCACTATGCATTTTGGCAAATTCCAGTCTGTTTTTTAATGATTCGCTTTCAACAGTCGAGTCATCCTCAGTTGTCTTCCATTAAGTCCTCTTTGACTCAAACAGTAACAGATGGTGCATTCTGACACTGATGTACCGTGACCAATTTTCCTCTTGCGGCCATGTCCAGGGAAGTTGGTTACAGTTCCATGGACATTAAACTTCTGAATAATATGTGTAACTGTGATCACATGAACATCTTAAAAACAACACTTGAAGCTTTTCATGGGTCTGTGGTCATCACGGGTGGGGTTTGCTGGTGTATCCATTGGCTGCTGCCATGGTAGCTACTAGCTCACAGACAGCTGTGGGAAAGTGGCAGTTTAATCAGAGCTGGACCACATCTTCTTTTTAAACAAACACTAAGAATCACACCGAAAGCTTGTCTTGGCAGAGAAGATGTTTTTACACATCTCCTGACTGGCCTCGGCATGAATCTTATTGACTTAGGAGCTCTGCCATTCACAGCTATGGCAGCTGTAGCCTGTCAGCTCAGGTAAAGCGCAAGTACAGCCGCATTTTGTCTTGATACTCTGATTGGCCCATTATCAATGTGACAGACAGCATGGAGGGCCCTCAGGTTTCATCATGGGGCGCAATGCACCAGTCATGGTGCATTGGGCCCCATTGAACTCGACGGTATCTCTTTTGTCCGGGCCTTATGACCTCTGGTAATATGCCTGAATACCATCAGCAGTTTTCAGGGCCTTCGGACATCCAAAACACAACCAGGGCCTGGATGGTACACCTTGGCCATTTTAACTAATCAAATCTGACCCATACTCCACCCTAAAGGTGGAAACATTGTTATTTTTTCAACAAATTATTTTCCCATTCCCCTGGTCAAGGACAGCCAGAGCATGACCTGGGTTGTGTCAATCCTCCTTTCTGTTCGATGGTACCCCCAGGCTGCTTACTCTCCACTCTTACTCTTAATTTTTTTAAATGAGTTCATTACCTCCGCCTAGGAGGTTATGTGATCAGGTGGGTTTGTTCATTTGTTCGTTTGTTAGCAACATAACTCAAAAAGTTGTGGACAGATTTTGATGAAATTTTCTGGAAATGTCAGAAATGGCATAAGGAAGAACTGATTAGATTTTTAGAGTGATCTGGATCACCGTCTGGATTCAGGAATTTTTTTAAGGATTCTGTACTATTGGGAGATAGGGCTAATGGCAGAGGTCTGCGCTGTTACCACTTGAGGAGATGGCGGACATGAGCAACTTCAATCCCAGCAGCATTTTGGGTGTGTTTCTAGTCAAAGTTTTGGAGTTTATAGAGTTTGAAAGATGCACACCTGGTCGAGGAGATGAGTCA
Organism: Cheilinus undulatus; assembly: GCF_018320785.1. Lineage (NCBI taxonomy): Eukaryota > Metazoa > Chordata > Actinopteri > Labriformes > Labridae > Cheilinus > Cheilinus undulatus. Next base: position 16,277,999 of record NC_054872.1, read on the forward strand.
GAGCTTAACAGAGAGAAAGACAGTGAATTGTAGCAAGAATACTCACAATGCTGGGAAGAATAGAGGAATATTTACCCTCTGCCATGACTTCCAGTCATCCAGTGAGACCATGGGTGAGACTGTCAGTGCATCTGTTGGCACCAGCAGGCAATGCTTCCACCATGACAGTCCACCTGCAGTGAAGCCAATGCTTTGCCTCACCGTGTTTCCACCCCACCGGGGGGGGGGGAATAATCGGCGAATGCTATGGTGGGGGGCACATGGGGACAACCAGGAATTTTTTAAAGGATTGTTCACTATTAGGAGATAGGGCTAATGGTGGAGGTCTGCGGTCTCTGAGTGCTTTTCTAGTTTGTAAAGGGACAAGGCCATCCAAACCTACCTGGCCTTATGTGAAGCATAATCGCCTGCTTGTTGAATCAAGATTGAGCTGTAATTAACCTCTCTTACTCTTTTTAAATGATGAGGTCATATACAGTGGGGAGAACAAGTATTTGATACTCTGCCAATTTTGCAGGTTTTCCCACTTACAAAGCATGTAGAGGGCTGTAATTTTTTATCATAGGTACACTTCAACTGTGAGAGACGGAATCTAAAACAAAAATCCAGAAAATCACATCGTATGATTTTTAAATAATTAATTTGCATTTTATTGTATGAAATAAGTATTTGATCACCTACCAACCAGTAAGAATTCTGGCTCTCACAGACCTGTTAGTTTTTCTTTAAGAAGCCCTCCTGTTCTACACTCATTACCTGTATTAACTACACCTGTTTGAACTTGTTACCTGTATAAAAGACACCTGTCCACACACTCAATCAATCAGACTCCAACCTCTCCTCAATGGCCAAGACCAGAGAGCTGTCTAAGGACATCAGGGACAAAACTGTAGACCTGCACAAGGCTGGGATGGGCTACAGGACAACAGGCAAGCAGCTTGGTGAGAAGGCAACAACTGCAATTATTAGAAAATGGAAGAAGTTCAAGATGACGGTCAATCTCCCTCGTGGGGGATCATGAGAAAGGTGAGGGATCAGCCCAGAACTACATGGCAGGACCTGGTCAATGACCTGAAGAGAGCTGGGACCACAGTCTCAAAGTAAACCATTAGTAACACACTACGCCGTCATGGATTAAAATCCTGCAGTGCACACAAGGCCCCCCTGCACAAGCCAGCACACGTCCATGCCCGTCTGAAGTTTGCCAATGACCATCTGGATGATCCAGAGGAGGAATGGGAGAAGGTCATGTGGTCTGATGAGACCAAAATAGAGCTTTTTGGTATAAACTCCACTCGCCGTGTTTGGAGGAAGAAGAAAGACGAGTACAACCCCAAGAACACCATCCCAACCGTGAAGTATGGAGGTGGAAACATTATTCTATGGGGATTCTTTTCTGCAAAGGGGACAGGACGACTGCACCGTGGGGAGGATGGATGGGGCCATGTATCGTGAGATCTTGCCCAACAACCTCCTTCCCTCAGTAAGAGCATTGAAGATGGGTCTTGGCTGGGTCTTCCAGCATGAAAATGACTCGAAACACACAGCCAGGGCAACTAAGGAGTGGCTCCGTAAGAAACATCTCAAGGTTCGGGAGTGGCCTAGCCAGTCTCTAGACCTGAACCCAATAGAAAATCTTTGGAGGGAGCTGAAAGTCCGTGTTGCCCAGCGACAGCCCCGAAACCTGAAGGATCTGGAGAAGATCTGTATGGAGGAGTGGGCCAAAATCCCTGCTGCAGTGTGTGCAAACCTGGTCAAGAACTACAGGAAACGTCTGATGTCTGTAATTGCAAACAAACATTTCTTCACCAAATATTAAGTTCCATTTTTCTGATGTATCAAATACTTATTTCATGCAATAAAATGCAAATTAATTATTTAAAAATCATACAATGTGATTTTCTGGATTTTTGTTTTAGATTCTGTCCCTCACAGTTGAGAGACAGTGTATCAAATACTTGCTCTCCCCACTGTATTAACATCTGTGCCTTACTGCAGCCTCAGTTTTTGGCCCAAACCTGTCATTCAGAGACGTCCCCGCTTATTTCAGCAAGACAATGCAAGCAAGACAATAAAAGGGTGTGGCTAGCCAGCATGAAGTCCAGACCTGTCTCCCACTGAAAATGTATGGGGCATTGTGAACTGCAGTAAGTGAAAATGGAGACCCTGCTTTGTTGAACAACCTCCAAAAACGTGTTGATTTTTGTCAGAAACATTAGAAAAGTAGAGTTGCGCACGGCTTCAATCCATGTTTCATGTCATTGTGCCGTGACAGACAACAAATGTTTTACCTAAGATGAAAACAAACAAAGTGGACACAAATCCAGCCATGTGCAGTGAAGGGAAGAGATCTGTTCCTCATTCAAATGTTCAACATTCAAAGTGTCTTAATGCTTGATGGGGAAATCAGGCTGAAAGCAAATGAAGAGATTTAAAGCTTTTCAAGTCAGGCGATGCACATGTGAACAACTTAACCCCTGTCTCTTCAACGAGATCAATTAACCCTCATGCACACAAATGGTCTGTCTCATAAAATTGCTATAAAAATGTAATACATAAATATGTATTTTTTACTTTAACTGTATCAGATTGTTTCAACAACCTCAGACCTATCCATAGATAGAAAGTTTATTAAATTTTTTTAAATATTATTTATGTTTTTATGGTCTTTTTGTCATTGGAACCCCAGATTTTTTCAACAGGAAAAACACAAAATGTGTAATATTTCCAAAAATGAGGTGCAAAATGACATATTTCTGATGAAGATATTACAGCCTTGACGATGACAATAATTGATAAAAAATATTGATTTTAATGCATTATTATTTTTGGCACAATGAGAGTTTTAAAATAAAATTACACTTGTTAACCTGGTGTACACAAACGGTCTGTCTCATAAAAGTACTATAAAAATGTAATACATAAATATGATTTTTTACTTTAACTGCATCAGATCTTTTCAACAACTTCAGACCTATCCATAGTTTATTAACATTTTTCAATATTTTTAATGTTTTTATGGTCTTTTTGTCATTAGAACCCCTGATTTTTTTTCAACGGGAAAAACACAAAAAAGGCAGTATTTTTTTAAAACTGAGGTGCAAGGTGAAATAGTTGGGATATTACAGCCTTTACTCGGTCAATAATTTATAGCAACACAGATTTTGATGCATGAAACAATGACTGTTTATTCAAAAAACTAAAAAAAAAAAAAAGCAACAAATGTAGCAGCAGTGGAGAATAGTCTAGCTAAGTGCATAGTGTTCCCTAAAGAGCTGGGTCTTTAGCTTTCTCTTGAAAGTAGAGAGGAACTCTGTGGATCAAATGGAGTTTGGTAATTCATTCTACCATCTAGGGACAACAGAAGAGAAGGGTTGAGTTAGTGACCTTGAAGCCTGATATGCTGGAAGTACCAGGCGCCTTTCACTGGCTGAGCGTAGTGGGCAAGAAGGAGTGTAGGCCTGGATGAGGGACTCCAGGTAAACAGGAGCAGTTTTGGTTACTGCTTTGTAAGCAATGATTAGAGTTTTGAATTTAATGCAAGCTGGAAGCCAGTGTAGGATGAAAAGAGGAATGACAAGCTCTTTTGGGTTGGTTGAAGACCAGACATGCTGCTGCATTCTGGATCATCTGCAGAGGTTTAACTGTGCATGCAGGGAGGCCTGCCAGTAATGAGTTGCAGTAGTCAATGCACGACATTACAAGAGCCTGTACCAGGAGCTGTGTTACATGTTGTGTCAGGTAGGGTCTGATCCTCTTGATGATATAGAGGGCAAATTGGCAGGACGGAGCAGTCAAGGCCACATGAACTTGAAGGTTAACTGGTTATCAATCATGACACCCAGATTTCAGGCAGACTTACTGGGCAGGAGATTATTTGATCCAAGCTAGATACTGATCTGTGGTTCGACAGTGGGATTGGCTGGAATGATAATAAGCTCAGTCCTTGACAGGTCAAAATGGCAGGTGGAAAAAATGGCAGAGTCACTTCGGGTGAGGTAAACCAAAGGATTTCACCATTTTGTGACCTCCATTGAGAGCTGTCATACTCCACTGCCTCTTCCTCCTCCTTTTCCTCTTCCTCCTCCTCTTCAATTTCCCCTGTCAAGTTGCAGGGTCCCTGTCTGGAATGTATTCCTCCCCTGAATCCTTCTGGCTCCAAGGTGAGTCTTCACTGCTTGTCAAGTTCCCTTGCTGATCAGGAGGTGTTGCCTGAACTTGAACTATATTCTTGAAGTTTTCTTTCATTTATTTTCTCCAAAACGAATAGGTTGAAAACCTGAACAAATAACAATAGACAAATCAATCCTTTAGTAGTCAAATAAAAAAAATCCAGATTTTTAATGTCTATTTCCTGACCAAATATCATAATTATCTGCTGAATAAAACTGCTTAACTCTGCCCAACCCTAAATAGCATTCAGACTACTACAAACTACTACATCTAGGCAGTTGTATCATATATATTACTTTCATGCATAATTAATTCAAAATATCAGTTTAATTTTACTTTAACTGTTTAAATAAACAAATAAACTGACCGGTGGCATCTCAAATGTCTCCTCTGATCTCCTGATCTGCTCCTGCTGATGCTCTGCAGCTCCTACCCAGTAATATAATTAAGCAGCATGCTGCACACCTGGTGCGTGCTGCATGTGGCTGTCTACTCTACAGCACAAACAACTAGGACACCCAAGACCCATCCACCATATTAAAAAAACAAACCAACAAATACACAACTAAACAGTAAAATGTCCTTTTTCATTTTGGCCTGACACCTCCCACTTAAGCTCCTGGTTGCCAAACCCAAGGAGGTCAACAGATGTTGGCAGCTGGATTTGGCCTTGAAGATTACCTTCTTTTCCTTTCCTTTCCTTTCCTCTTCTGCATTTATTTGTTGTTCTTCTATGGGGAGGCGAACTATCACACGTCTCACATCCCTGTGAAGTACTGTAGCAGGGATTTTCAATCTCTGTCTTGTTTTGTCGACCTTGCTTGTCTTGTTTTGTTGCGTAGGCTTCACTGAAGGGACTGGATAGCTTGGAAACATGCGGACATTCACATCTCTTACAATGCCTTTTTTGTCCATGTTGACACCAACCACTTTGGCTAGTCTGTACTGGCCTCTCAAGGCATTTTGATCTGCCAACCAAACAATGTCTCCAACAGCCACATTCCATTCCTTAGTGTGCCGTTTGTTTCTCACAAACAGGTTTGGTCCAGCCAGCTGACTCCACTTCCTCCAGAATCTGTCCACTTCTGTTTGGATAGTTCTCAGTCTTTTGTAGGAGTAGCCTTCAAAGTCAAAGCTTCCTGGGTCTCCTCTTGGTGTAGCTTGACCCAGAAATAGAGAGTTTGGGCTGATGTATTCTACACAGTCTTCTCTGCTTTGAGTTCTGGCATCAATGGGCCTCTCATTGGCTAAGTTTGCTGCCATGAAAAGGAAAGTTTGAAATTCACTCCAGGTGAAGGTTCCATTTCCTCCCAGGTTGTTCAAGGCTCTTTTTACAATGCCTACAGCTGCTTTAGTGGCTCCATTTCTGTGAGGTGAGTCTGCAGGAGGAATTTAACTCCACTCTGTTTTCTGTTTTGCAGCTTCATTTTCAATGTCCGATCTCTCCAGCCTAGAAACATGTAATGCTCCTTCAGGGCAGGCTTGGCTCCAGTGAAGTTTTTCCCAGGATCTGACCACATTTTCTTTGGATGTCCCCTCAATGCAGTGAATCTTTTGTAGGCCAGGAGAAACCCTTCAGCTGACTGGTCACCAACAACATCTGTGTGTATTGCTCTTGATGCCATGCAGCAGAAGACAGTGCCCTACACCTTCAGCTTTACTTTTTTCCTTACTTCATCTTTTACCTCGTATGGCCCAAACAGATCTACTGCTGTGAATTCAAATGGCCTCGCTGGTGTTGAACACTCTGGTGGAAGATTGCCCATAATCTGTTAACATTTCTTTGCTCTGGACTTTCTGCACAACACGCAGCTGTTCACAGCTTTTTAAGCCAACCTCCTGCCTTTAACTACCAAGGCTTTTCTCCTCCTTGTACACAGCCAGTCTGCTGAGTGTAGTGTCATTAAATGTAGCTCCTTCTTGGGCAGCAAGAAAAAGATCTCTCAGTGCATCATATTCTACAACAGTGAGCACAGCTTTCCTTGCCTTTACTGTTGCCTCTTCTTTTGGAGGAACAGTCTCCCACTTTGCTTTGTGAGGAGCTGACCGCTGCAGTTTTCTCTTCCATTCTCTTGCTGCTCTCCATACCCAGGCAAGGACTCTGATGAGCTTAGTTAGACTGCTGAACTTTCTTACATCAAGAAGTTTTCCTACCACGGAGCCAGCTGGATCTCTTTGGACTGGAGCTTCTTCTATGCTTTCAGGAGGTGTTAAAAGGGTTGTGGGCTTATCATCAGTGCTGCAGAAAAAGTCTTTCTTTGAAGCCTTTCAATGCCCTCCTTAGTATTTGTTGCAACTTCTTTTGCTGACTTTATTGGCCACTCCTCTAGGGGCCTTTTGAGGAATGATGGTCCATTTTACCACTCAAACCCCTTGTTTAGATTTTCTGGGGTTGCTCCTCTTGTGAGAATGTCAGCAATGTTAAACTCCCCTGGTATCCATTGCCAATCTTCAACAGATCCAGACTTTTGAATTTCACTTACTCTGTTTGCAAAGAAGGTTTGCTATCCATAACTGTCATGCTGAATTGCTCCCAACACTGTTTGACTGTCCAGCAGGTGGAACCACTGCTCAACCTCCATTCTGCTGTGCTTTTCAATGTATCTCCTCAGACGAGCTGCAAAGACTGCACCACAGATTTTTGCCTTGACAGGTTCTCCTTTCTGATTGAGTGGTGTGAGTTTTGCTTTGGATTCAACCAGTCTGATCTGGACCCCATCTTCTGTCTCCCACCAAGTACACCATGGCACCAAAGCTACTGTCACTTCCATCTGAGAATGTTATCCCCAAGGTTTCCCAGTCCAGCTGACTGGTGTGAGGTTTCTGTGAAAGGTGATTTGCCTTAGCTGCACATACTCTTCAAACAGCTTGATTGCATCCTCTCTAAGGCCTGGTGACAGTGGCCTGTTCTAAGTTTCATGAGTCAGACTTCCACTCCTGCCTCCTGGAATGCTTTTCTTACAAGTATGGCTCCTTTCTGTTTTACAGGTGTGACAAGGCCAATGGGGTCATAGATGCTGGCTACTTGACTTAACAGCTCCCTTCTAGTTAGGGGATTTGGAATCTTTTCCTTCACTTCTTCCCCGAGAAGGTTTCTGCCCACTCTCATCTTCTTTTTTCTTTTTGAAAAGTTGATTGAGGTCATCACATAAAGCTTGTCCTCCTCCACCAGGTATCCAACTCCAAGGGCCTTATTGTCTCCTTCCTTCAATTGATTTGGGAGTATAAGGACTCTTTCCTCTTCTGCCATTGTTTCTGGTGCATGTTTGTCTTTTAGCTGCCTCCCACTTTGGCCTGAATGGACCCATGGTTTCAGAAGAAATCCCCAGCTTTCAGGATCTCCTCAACCTTTCTAGTGCACTCGTCTAGTTTCTCTTGGTCATTGTGGGATGTCAGGATATCATCACATAGCAGTCCTCTAGGACTCTACGCTCCTCTTCAAGGTGGAAAAACATTGTCAGCCTTGCTGTCTCACGCATGGCCAGCTGTGCTATGCAACCTGCAGGACGATCACCAATGTTAACTCTTGTTATTGCAAACTCACCGATTTCCTCATCTTGACTGTCTCTCCAGAGGAATCTGTGGAGATGCATTTCTTTGTCTTCAAGCCACACAGAATTGTACATTTTCTTGATGTCACCCAGTGCTGCGTAAACTCCTCTTCTAAACCTGAGTAAAGCTGCTCAGATTGGGTTGAGGACATCAGGCCCTTTCAGCAAGAGATCATTCATACTCAAGCCCTAAAACTTTTGACTACTTTTCCACACAAGATGAACAGGGGTTGTCAGAAAGTGGGGATTTGGCGCCACCAGGTGACTTACGTACCATACTGGTCCCATCCAGTTGGCTAATGTCTCCTTGGAGAGCTTTTTCGCTGCACCTCTTTCCACCATTTCATGTACCTGCTGTGCGTAGGCAGCTTGCCACTCTGGCTCTCTACTGAGTTGCTTTTCGAGTGTGGTGCATTACTGTGTGCATCTGCTTTTACATAGGTGAGACCTTGATAATTTCCATTTCTCTCCCCTCCACCAGTGTCATTTCCTTTCCTCCAGGTTGACAGTTACCACAACAACATCCTCAACATTTTGGTTCACAGGCTACTCAAATACTGTCCCACTTCCACCATTCCAGGAACTCTCTGCCAGCAACTGTACTCTGAGTCTCTGCCTCAATGAGCTCTTCATATCTTACTGCAGCTGTTCTCATGGAGTGTGCAGTGTGTTTCTGACTTGTGTGTGGTTTTCTCTACTTTTTCAAAGAGATCTGGGTGAGCTCCAGCAACAGTTTTCTCCAGTGGGCTGTCCCAAAGGACAAGATCACTAACTATCTTCTCTCTTTGTGGAGCAAGTCGACCCTCTCTGTGACTGATGAGTTGCTCAATTTTTTCTGGTCTTTTCAAATCTTCTAGGTTGGTTTCTGGAAAGAACTTCTTTAGCTGCTCTGCTTTGACAACCTTTTGAACATTAGCTATTTCATTTAGACCATAACATACAAGTTGATGAACTTGTTCTGTGCCTCTGGGTGTTTTGACTCTCACCTTGAGAAGATAGCGTCTGCTGCTGACCCTCATTGCCATTCCTCCGACTTCATGGACAACCAAGATGATTTTTTTCACTTCTTAGATTTAGTCGGTTCGTAGCTTTGTGAGTGATGTAGTTGGTGTCTGATGCCAAGTTGATCAGGGTTCCACTTTTCTGGCCTGCATTGGCTGTTACCTCTAGCAGCATCATGATGACTGGCAATTCTTCCAGTCCACTTGCTTCCGTCAACCTAGCCTGATCCTTTTCAGCACAGTTTGTTACTGCAGTCATAGTAAAAGCTTTCTTGCATTTTTCTGCCATTTCAGGAGAGAGTTCAGCTATGAATTTCTCTTGTTCTTTAGTCAGCTTATGTCTTTTCTTACACTCTACTTTGCCTGCTTCACCTCTGGATTCTCCTTTAGAACACAGGAAATAATGATGGTCTGAAGAACTCCCCTTTCTGCAGTCTTTGTTTCTGCACAGGTAGGTATCTTCACACTCATTTTTCTAATTATGACATTTTAAACACCTTGTACATGCCCCCAGCTTCTTCACAGCATTTAACTTCTCAGACAGCTTCAGTTCTTTAAACTGTTTGCAGAAGAACAGTTTGTCTTTGCGTCTTGCATCTCCACAGTCACTACAGCAGCTGTCTTTCTTTGTAGAACAGGCCGAAGAATATTTTCTTTCAAACTTCTTGTCGGATTTCTCTTGTTTCTCACCAACACTAAGCTGTTCAAGTTTTTCTAGAATTTCTTCTTGGGTTTTCAGGAACCTGAGGAGGCTGTCAAAGTAGTTTGCAGGAGTGACATTATTGCCAGGGTTTACCATGAATACAAGCCAGTCCTTCTTTACAAGGTCAGGTAGTTTGCTTTCTATGCGCTTAGTTACCAGTCGGTTTTTGATCGCATCTGTCTCCCCAAGCTCTGTAAGGTCAGCCAGGGCTTTCTCCACAGTCTGGATCAGGTCAATAACTTTTCTTGGCTGATTCACTCTTACCACAGGAATTTTCTCCAGGTCTTCAATTATCGCCAGGGCAATTGTAGATTTGATTCCATATCTATTTTCAAGAACTCTGAAGATGAAGATTCCGCAGAATTGTATGTGGAAAGTGGAAGGTCTCGTGAGATTTTTTCATCTATGCTCTCCAGAAATTGCATCTTCTTCACCGCAATTGAGCCAGTTGGTTCTCCTTGCTTTTGAAGGTTCTTCCAGTCTCTCTTCCATCTGTGACAAAATCTCTTTTGCAACCATGATATCTGGGCAGATTAATTGGCTTGATTCTCACAATGGCTTGTGGTACCATGCTTGTTGCAGCTGCCATAGAAGTCATCACAGATACACCCTTTTGCTCCTCTTCAATTCTTTGTGCAAACACAAAGTCTGCTCTCCTTACTTCAAGCTTTTTATGTAATGCTTTTAGACCTGTGACTCTGCCATCTAGGCTGGACTTCTCTGTGTCTGGGATCCACAGCTCCCACGATGCAAGGCTTTTGGTGGCTTCCTTGACCAGCTTCTCCATAAACCCAAACTGCATTTCATAGCCATCACGATTAACAGCAGTGACAGGTGTTGCAGCAAAGTTCTCACAAGCCCTCTCTGCTTCTTGGATTGCAGCTGTAAGTTCTTTCTGCCCATATCGAGAACAGAGGTTGGTTGCTTGCTAAGCTCTCCTTCATCACCATCAGCTTCAACTTCTGCCAAGAGACCAGCCCTGTAGTCATCAATTGCTTCACTGACATTTCTTGCTTCAGACACAAGCCTCTTGAATTCTTCTCTAAGCTCTACTTCTGTCAGGCTCCATGCTCCTCTGCTCAGGAAATTAGCTAATTTTGTAAAGGCACTTTAAGCCAAAGTTCTCTCCTGCTTGAGCTGCTTGACAGTCTTTCCAAAAGCTTCTTCAGCCGTTTTGTGAAGCTGTTTCTTGTTGCAGTGCAGTCTGTTCCCCTCATGCATCAACAGCTTTCTCTGGTAAGGCCATTTATCCTCCAGTATTCACTGTCACACAGAGATTTTCAACTGTCAAGTTCCCTAGCTGATCAGGAGGTGTTGCCTGAACTTGAAAGGGCTGAGGTGACACCAGAGGACGCAGGACAACTCAATTCTTGAAGTTTTCTTTCATTTATTTTCTCCAAAACAAACAGGTTGAAAACCTGAACAAATAACAATAGCCAAATCAATCCTTTTGTAATCAAATAACCCATGAAAAACCAAACATGTTGAAACACTCAACCCATTAAAAACAATCCAGATTTTTAATGTCTATTTCCTGACCAAAAATCATAATTACCTGCTGAACAAAAACTGCTTAACTCTGCCCAACCCTAAATAGCATTCAAACTACTACAAACTACTACATCTAGACAGTTCTATCATATCTACTAATTTCATGCATAATTAATTCAAAATATCAGTTTAAATTTACTTTAATTGTTTAAATAAAAAAATAAACTGACCGGTGGCGTCTCAAATGTCTCCTCTGATCTCCTGATCTGCTCCTGCTTCTGCTGCTGCTGCTGCTGCTTCTGCTCTGCAGCTCCTACCCAGTAATATAATTAAGTAGCATGCTACACACCTGGTGCATGCTGCATGTGGCTGTCTACTCTGCAGCACAAACAACTAGGAAACCCAAGACCCACCCACCATATTAAAAAAAAAAACAACAACAACTACACAACTAAACAGTAAAATTTCCTTTATCATTTTTGCTTGACACTGCTCATATCCTCCTCAGAAACATGCGCCTCACTCCCCTCAGACGACTGCACAAATGAAGCAACTGCCTGCTCCAAGTTCAGAGAGCGCTTCATGGTTGTCCTCTGGAGAAATGACCAGCCAAGTTGTGTTTGAAGTTTAATTTTTCCCTGATCAGAAGGAAGCCTTATTGGATGTGTGGAATAGTATGTTTTTGCAGGTATGTAAACAGTTTTTTGTGTGTGTGGATGTGTGTGTGTCTAGCAGCAGTCCCCTCAGGAGAATAAGGAGCATTTTTTCTGACCTGGGATTTTACCAGCAGTGAGGATTCATCTGAGAGTGAGGACTGATTAGGGAGGGAATTCCCTCTGGACACAGAAGGACCCTGCACAGGGATGTTTGTCTGCATGTGTTTGTGTGTGACAATCGAGAAATCTCAGGTCAAATGGGCTCTGTTTATGTTTTTTTTCTTCTCAATCATATTAACTCATTGAGTGCCATCCCTGTTACAAAATGGAAAGTGCCTTGTGCCAGAGTTTTTTGCCATTTTGAGTCATCTTTCAAGACCCACAGAATATTTTGTACTATGATTCTGAAAACATCAAATAGCTCAAATGAAAGAAAACACTATATTTCATCATGGAAAAAAAACGTTTGTTTGTAGCTTGCTCCGTTCTTGATTTATCTTCAGTTGAATAGAGGCTCACCAAAAAGACCACTTTTTGACCTCGCGGCATTCTTTAGCCTCTTTGCCGGCCGAGGCAGATCAATAAAAGTGCCGATCCCTGGATTCGCTGTCATTAAGTTCAGTGTTTGTTTCAGTGAGTAAGCAATTTCTCAGGCAAAAGTTTAAAGTTTCTTCCAGCATCTAAGTTAGAACTCTTAGCTTAGATTACCTCCGTAACGATCGCTCTGCTCTTTGACCCCAGGGTCTCCACCTCTGATGTTTGATCTACCATCACTTCCAACTGTAGTGTTCCGACTACCTATCCCAGAAGCCCCAAAATTACTCACAGGGAGCGTGAGCGCGCCCCCTTGTGTCAGCCGCCGAAAAAACACTTTGACATATATATATACGTCAATGGCACTCAAGCGTTGTTTTTAAATGACGTATATATACGTCGATGGCACTCAATGATATAGCGCCACCATTTTATATCAGAGCAAATATACCAAGACCATTTTATGGTGTTCATATTTATTACCTCCGCCAAGGAGGTTATGTGATGGGCAGGGTTTGTTAGTTTGTTAGCAAGATAATTCAAGAAGTTAAGGACGGATTTTGATGAAATTTTCAGGAAATGTCAGAAATGGCATAAAGAAGAACTGATTAGATTTTGGGAGTGATCCAGATCACTGTCTGGATCCAGGAATTTTTTTAAAGGATTCTTCACTATTGAGAGATAGGGCTAATAGTGGAGGTCTGCACTCTCTGAGTGCTTTTCTGGGTTATTCATTTATTAATTTATTCAGCTTATTCATTTTTTAAAAATCCCCAAATACCAACCTAATCCAAATATAGTATGGCACAGGGCAGAGCGTGGCTCGTTTGGTGCATAAATTACTATTGTGTTGATTGAAGACAGGAGTCTGAGACAAACTTCCTTTTGGACAGCTAACCCCCAATTTCCATATACAGCGTGAGCGCCACGGAATGCCGGCGAATCGTACTGCAAAGCACTTCGCTCCCTCTCCAGTCTATCAGAGCATTTCCATAGCCGGCACTCCAGACCGGCAGCGGCGTGTGCCTGGACCGGCACTTCACTCCGCTTCGTTTCAGATGCACTGCAGGTCTATTTTCAGTGCCAGCCGCTGCCAAACCTCGTAAATTCACTGTCGTTCAGAAAGCACCAATCATGGAAGTCACAAGTGTAGAAAATCCGTTCTTTCAAAATAAAACACAATGTACGGAGTCCCGATTGTAAATCATCATTATCTACATTACGTCTCATCCTGCAGCGAGAGCAAATGGTCATGAGAGGTCAGTGGGTCATAGAGCTACAACTGCACCATTGATGGGGAAAAGTTAACTTTCGGGGATATTTAGCCAAAGAATTTCAAGAGTACCTTGATGCAGACAAGATGGCCGACATACATCCAATCCATACCGGAAGTCTCAACCAGAAGTCCGTATGTGTAAGGCTAGGCTTAGGCATTAAAACCTGAGTGGTTAGGTTCAGGGTAAGGCAGTGGGGAAGGTGATATATTTGAGATCCAGCACCAAGGGTTAGGCTTAGGCGTGAAAAAGACTGACAAACACAGGCAGCTGAGTCCAACATGAAGAAGAAACTTCCACTTGGGACTTCCGGCATGGATTGCATGCATAGCGACGCCCATGTTGGTCACCTTGACTGCAGTTGGGTCCCTCTCAAGAATTTTGCATAAAACCACAGATCCTTTAAGCAAACATTAACCTTTTAACTTCTTAATGTACTCATTCAATTGCGGAAGCAATAATATCATGACTTACACCTGAAAGGATGATAAATTAACCCCAAAAGGTAAAATAGTCTGCTGTTGACATACTATCACTGCGTAAACATGCAGTTCTCCCGTGATCTCTTCCTGCTGATCAGGACTGCGTGCCGCGGCGCTGCACTCTAGACTTGCTTCCAGTGGGCGAGGTCACTCTCTGGAAACCTGCGGTGCTTCGGTGCGCTGCGCGCACGCTGTATATGGAAATCAGAGGTAACAATCTGCACTATGGAGTAAGGAATTCAGGACCTTTGCATAAAGGCCTGGCTATTATGGGGGCGGCAATACTGAATTCCCACAAGGGGGCAATATCGACTAGGTAAGATAGGAGAATAAACAGGCATTAGCCAGGATGACTCAGCAAGGACTGGGGTCCTTTACTCCTGCTCACGTTTCTCTTAGCTAGTTATTCCACTCCTAACTGCAAAGGAATGAACATTGTATGCGTTGTATGCGAAGCTGTAAGTTGTTGTTCAGTTCATAATTCATATTTCATGACATTTTCAGCCATATGCAGTGTATTTGTGCACATTTAAAATGTGTTTTATGATGTCTTATCCTGTTGATATTAAGCTAATGCTAGCTTGCTAATGTTGCTGCATTTAAATGCTATAGCATGTATATTACATGCCAGTGAAGTTTTATATCAGGTGTGTGTTTCTGTGTTTTTAAGTGTCTTTGTTGCTTTTCATTCCTAATAACAAAAAAATTCTTTGATGTTTCAACTCAATTTCAGGAAGAAGACCATCCTGCATGGGGCAAAGCACCTGTGATGAGAGACTTTAGAAAAGACTTGCAGTCCACAAAAGTCGAACATCAACCCTGAACCTCATCTCCCATCAACCCTAAATCTTTTCTCCAAAGCTCGATCTACACAGACAAAAGTGAGACGTCAGAGTTTCAGAACGGCCAGGAAGATGTTTGTGTTGAAGCCAAAGGTAATTAGGGCTGTCAATAGATTAAAATTTTTAGTCAGGATTAATCTAACAAATTTCACAGTTAACTCAAGATTATTTGCAAATGAATCACACTTTTTTGTCTGTTCTAAATGTAACTTACAGTACTATTTCTCAAGATTTAAATACCCTCATCAACATGAGCGGACAAAAATACTTTCTTTATGCAAATGTTTGTTCATGTCAACAATACAAAACAACAACAGATAATGTCCAAAAATTCTCTAGTCTAATTTCAAAGCTCCAAAAATCTGCTGAGAGCATAACATAGCAAACTCAAGCCCAACAAGGACAACAGATGGAGATACTGATCTTAATGTAAGATTACTGAATAATACCACAATGTAGTGTTTAACTCCAGACTCCTGGAAGTTACTCCTCTGTTGTTCTCAGCAGCTGAACACAGAACAGCAGATCTCATCATAAAACGTGGACATAAAGAACATGGTCAGTGAAGTTTAACTCACTCAAAGATCATTCCTGATCCTTCACACTAAAGCAGAGAATTTCAGCCTCACATAAAGGCTCACAGAAACATCCCTTTACACCAAGAGGACTCACAACAGGATGATACAAAAAGAGACTAAATACAGTTTGAGAATCACACTACAGATTACTGAGAGAAGTCAAGTCTCCTCTGAGAGCTCAGCAGTAAGGCACAGACACATCTAACGGTGTTTCACTGTTCTGATGGGGTCAGAGGTGAGTAAGATGGACACATCTGCCCTACTCAGGAGAAAAAGCAAGTAATTACTTAAAAAACATCTGCTATTATTTAACAGCTTTTTATTTTACAACTAAAAAAAATGCTCAAATGTAAAATAAATGCTGACAGTTAAAAATTACTGTCATCAGTCCAGTAGATTTCCTGGAATGATGTCAATAAACACACATTTGAAACTGCTTTTCAAAACTCATGAATACAAAGTAAAAGAAGTCTCAATGGAGAACTTTTAAGGTGTAGTAAGAAGACTTGACCATCTTTTCATTCTTCAGATCATAGAAGAGCTACAGATTTAATCTCAAACATTTATTTCTTCATAAATAAAGGGGACCCACAGTCTAATAATGCCTTTTAGCTTATATTATGATATTCTACAGAGCTTCTTCACTCTCAGGCTCACCTGTTTTCACCTCTGCTCACCTGTCACACAACAGCCTCTCCTGCTCTATCTCCTCCTCCTGCAGAATCTTTGACACTTTAGCAGGATCTTGATTTACAGTTTTTTAAATTTGGCATTCATTTACAGTTCCAATCGATCGTTTTTAGTTAGTTTCGTTTTCTCTCTGAATACTTTCACTTTCAAGCAGGAGCTGAGTTTAGTTTAGTTTATTTAGGTCCCCATTAGCAACAGCAAGGCTGCAGCTATTCTTCCTGGGGTCCAACAAAATTATACATACAAGAAAAAAAAAAACCCATATACATATATACGTATCCAGTATCTTACATCTTACTAGTATATCATATATCAAATATCTTGTAATTTCATATTTCAAAATCCAACATACAACAGTATGTCTCCTTAATATACACATACATCCAACACAATACACATATAGATATGTTATCTTACATCCTGTACCCTGTATCACACATACATATATATCTCATATCTTACCTCTATACATTTAATATACATAAATATACACATACAAATTCACACAGTTGTTGCTTCCCAGATATGTCCTCATTTTGATAGATGCTGTTTTACCAATATTTTAAATTGATTTATGTTAATGGTGAGTTTGATATATATAGGCAATGAACTCCATTCCTTCATACCTCTATAAAAACAGTGTTTTTGATGGCATATGTTCTCGCTTTAGACATTGTAAAGTTTCCCACAGCTTCATGTCTGGAGATGTATTTATAAATTTCTGTACTAAGAGAAAGATTCTTAAACAAAATCAAAGGTGATTTTGAGACAGAAATATTTCTAGTGAAAACGATCAGTGAGTATAATAGTCTGTCTGACCAATAGCCAGTTCAGATGTTTATGCATTGAAATGATATTTGGTGTTATAGTTGCATCTGAGTGCTGTACGGGCAGCTCTATTTTGCATAAGTTGTAGTTTGTTTAGCATTTCTCCAGTGGCAGTTGACCAACCTGCTGGGCAGTGGTCAAGATATGCTAATGTAAGTGCTTGAATAGTGTTATTCATTATATCTTGAGTCAGAAAGGTGGCATGTCAAGGCACACTGGCAGTCAAGTGGTTAAGGCACGCACCATGTACGCAGGCGACCCGGGTTCGAATCTGGCCCGTGGCACTATTTTCTGCATGTCTCTCCCTGTTTCCGACTCCATCCACTGTCCTCTCTCTCCAATAAAGGCATTAAAAAGCCCAAAAATAAATCTTTAAAAAAAAAAAAAAGAAAGGTGGCCTGTCTTCTCATAATAGATATACCTCTACCCATTTTCTCAATTATATTATTGATGTGTTTTTTCTATGATAATATATTATCTACTGTTACGCCCAGAAGTTTGGTCTCATGTACTTGATTTACAGTGTTATCATTTATTTTTATATTTAACACAGGATTTCTATCAATAATATAATTTGATCTAAGAATCATGCAATTAGTTTTTGATATATTCAGCACCAGCTTATTTGTTCTCACCCATTCAGCTACAGCTTTCAATTCATTATTTAAGAGTGGGGATGGAAGAGAGGTAAACGGAGCTATAGGAGATGTGATCGGACCAGTCAGCTGTCAATATAAAGGGTCAGCGCAGCTGTAGAGCCAGTTCATAGCAGATATAAATAAATGAATAAATCATACTGGCCCTAAAGTGAGTCGACCCACCGGGAAATGCCCATTATGCCAGATAGCGAGTCCATCCCTGCTTGCAGAGTTGTCTGAGCGTCTCTGTTGTAAATAATCCAGCATGGCTAAGGGGGCAGCTCTCTGCATGGCGGTGTGCTTGGCCAGCAAGTGGTACGGGCTATGTAAGACTCTATGAACTCCTGGTAACTCAGTTAATGTCGACAGTAGGAGCAAATAACTTCAGTCTTATCTGGCTTGACCGAGAGCTGAACCTGCTTTTCAAAAGTCTCTGTCTTTTATTCATTTCTGCTCGCTTGTACTGCATCATGACAGCACCGCTTCCTGATCTGGCAAACTATGGGATGGGTCAAGGGTCACACAGAATGCGCATGCATTAATCATGGGACAAAAAATTAGCGGCATTAAAAGTAATTTGAGTTAATGCGATAACTTTGACAACCCTAATATATAGTTGCAAGAAAAAGTATGTGAACCCTTTGGGATTTCTTGGATTTCTGCATAAATTGGTCATAAAAAGTGTTCTGATCTTCATCTAAGTCACAACAATAGACAAACAAAGTCTGCTTAAACTAATACCGCACAAAATTTGATATGGTTTCATGTTTTTATTGAACAAACCATGTAAACATTCACAGTGCAGGGTGGAAAAAGTATGTGAACCCCTAGGCTAATGACTTCTCCAAGAGCTAATTGGAGCCAGAAGTCAGCCAACCTGAAGTCCAATCAATGTGATAGACTGGATGTGTTGGTTAAAGCTGCCCTGCCCTATAAAAAACACACACCAGTTTTGAGTTTGCTGTTCTCAAGAAGCATTGCCTTATGTGAACCATGCCTCGCACAAAAGAGCTCTCAAAAGACCTAGGATCAAGAATCGTTGACTTGCATGAAGCTGGAAAGGGTTACAAAAGTATCTCTAAAAACCTTGATGTTCATGTGTCCACGGTAAGACAGACTGTCTACAAATGGACAAAGTTCAGCACTGTTGCTACTCTCCCTAGGCGTGGTCATCCTGTAAAGATGACTGCACAGCGCAGAATGCTCAATAAGGTTAAGAAGAATTCTAGAGTGTCAGCTAAAGACTTACAGAAGTCTCTGGCACATGCTAACATTTGTGTTGGCAAATCTACAATAAGTAAAACATTAAACAAGTATGGAGTTCATGGGAGGACACCACGGAGGAAGCCAAAAAAACCATTGCTGCACGTTTGAAGTTTGCAAAAGAGCACCTGGATGTTCCACAGCACTACTGGCAAAATATTCGGTGGACAGATGAAACCAAAATTGAGTTCTTTGGAAGGAACACACAACGCTATGTGTGGAGAAAAAAAGGCACAGCACACCAACATCAAAACCTCATCCCAAGTGTGAAATATGGTGGTGGGGCCATCATGGTTTGGGGCTGCTTTGCTGCTTCAGGGCCTGGACGAATTGCTGTCATTGACGGAAAAATTAATTTCCAAGTTTATCAAGACATTTTGCAGGAAAACTTAAGACCATCTGTCCGCCAACTGAAGCTCAACAGAGGATGGGTGATGCAACAGGACAATGACCCAAAGCATAGAAGTAAATCAACAACAGAATAGCTTCAACAGAAGAAAACATGCCTTCTGGAGTGGCCCAGTCAGAGTCCTGACCTCAACCCAATTGAGCTGCTGTGGCATTACCTCAAGAGAGCGATTCACGCCAGACATCTCAAGAATATTGCTGAACTGAAACAGTTTTGTAAAGAGGAATGGTCCAAAGTTCCTCTTGACCGTTGTGTAGGTCTGATCTGCAACTACAGGAAACGTTTGGTTGAGGTTATTGCTGCCAAAGGAGGGTCAACCAGTTATTAAATCCAAAGGTTCACATACTTTTTCCTCCCTGCACTGTGAATGTTGATATGTTTTGTTCAATAAAAACATGAAAACATATCATTTTTTGTGCAGTGTTAGTTCAAGCAGACTGTTTGTCTATTGTTGTGACTTAGATGAAGATCAGAACACATTTTATGACCAATTTATGCAGAAATCCAAGAAATCCCAAAGGGTTATTCTTGCAACTGCATATATATATTCTCATTAAGAAAGAGTAGGGAAAAATGAGGAATCGTCTATGAAATGCATGACTTGTGTGGCCGACTTGGACAGTTACGGGCAGCGGTGGAATTTGAGGCTCTATGGTGTACCTGAAGCTGAAAAAGAAAAGTGTGTACAGAGGTTATCAGTGTTTGTCAGAAAGTGCTACCATGCGAGATGGAAAACAGTGTTGCCAACTCCTCAGTAAGGAAAGTAGCTATTGGCTGTCCTAAAAGTCTTAAATGAGATAAACAGGATGCATGCAGTGATGCATGAGCTGCAGGGGGAGAAAAAAAAGCTAATATAAATATCTGTGCATCAGTAAGCAAAATGAATTAGATAAATAAAGCAGCCAGCCCCTTATGAAGACATTTGGTGAAGCTTCAGAAACAGACTGTACATCAAGATAGCCAAAAGAGATCCAAGCCTATATCTAGAGCTCCCTCTGCTGGCTGGCTGCAGTGCAGGTCATAAGCCACACGTCCACCATTATAACAAAGAGGACAAAAGTTAAATAGACTATGAATCTGTCAAATGAATCAGCATTTATATTTATGCTGATACAGTTTATGTCCAATTAAGTTAATAAGCAGAGTAGAGGAAGAAAGGGAAAGAGAGTTTGACAAAAAAAAAAAAAAAAAAACATGGGTAAATGAAATATAAGGCTTCATTCAGTTGCAGTTGTGCCACCTGATCAGTGGTTGCTCCACCTGACATTTACACTAACTGTAAATTAAACAGGCAAATAGTTTGACAAGTTACTTTTATTCTTGTTAGACAGTGGACACATCATTTAAGTAAAATTTAGCTTTTAATGTACCACCTGACACTGAAAGTAAAACTGTAATTATTAAAAAATATGTATGTAATGCCTCATTTACCTAATTAGAGACAAACTTAATGTTTTTAGAGCTTTAAATAACATTATTTATTTGATATATTTAGGGAAGAGTATCAAAATCCAGTAATGACATGGTACAGGTCCGAATCACAACACAGATACTTCATTTCAATACCCCATCACCCCAAATGAGAGGCAAGAAGTTCATTTGTGTGATTTATGTGTTAAAATGCACCAATTTCCCTTTCTTATCCCATGTTCTACTACCATCTTATAAAGACACTTCAGTGAATCATTAATGATACCCTGACAGCTTTTATTCCACTAATGACTTTCAGCACACTTTTTTCTCAAGTGTATTGACTCATGCACCATTTAGGCACCATTTTAGAAATATTCATTCAGCACTGGTATCAACAAAAACCAAAATGATACCCAACTTTACATATATTGAAACTTAATGCAGTTTCACTTTATTTTATTTTTATTTAACCAGATAAAGACCCTTAGTGATCGAGATCTCTTTTACAAGGGTGACCTGGCCAAGAGGTCAGCAGCGCACGTTGCAATAAAAAAAAACATTTCAGAGACAGATTCCAAGAATAAGTTAAAACAAACAATAATTTGGAAAGTGCACGGGTAATTGCAGATAAAGTGCTGGAAAATGACTCAGTGACAATTTTTAAACACAGGCACTGGTCCATGGTGTCACCATGTCTGGAAGGAAAGACTTCAACTGAAATGAGTTCAGACGGTTTCCAATCAGTCTGGAGAGTATTCCATGCAGCAAAACTGAATCCTTTTCTCCCCAATTCAGTCCTGATGTGAAGAACAGTCACTGTGCAGCACTTTGGTAAACGTAATGTTTTGTGAAATGTGCTATATAAATAAATTGGATTGAACAAGTAGATGAACAATGTCAGAGCGCAAGGCATAATGGCTTTTAGTTCTTTGAAGAGTAATTGTCTTTATGTCATCTTAAACTGTTTTCAACAGTGTTAGTAATCCGTTCATTTAATTGGATGGTTGTGACAGTTGACATTTTTATAGTTTGAGATGCAAAATATCAAAGTAAATGTATTTTAAAAATAAACTGAAAATTTATCCAAAGTAGCTTTCATAGGAAAAAATGATATGTACCATGAACTGATTTTTTTAAAATGGAAATAATAGATTTTAGGCACAAAAATATGCACGTCATGCCATTGACCTAAATTCAGCCAGAAGACTTTCCATCTACTTGAGTTTTTGCTCCAAAGAAAATGCAAGACTCTGCTCTGCTGTGGACTGTACTGACCTAAGATATGTTAGTCCTTCATCTAATAGTTATGTACTTTGGTTAGTGGAAGAGGCATGGTGTCAGTTCCTCCTGTGCCTGTTTGGCTGCACATTTCATTACCAGCAAAATATTCCAGTTTACACTGTAGACATCTTAGCATCACTTTATACCACAGAATGAGATGGATGCACCCTGTCCACATTAATATACGTTCAGTGATTTTAACTTGTGTTGATGAAACGTAACTTTTATTCCCAGTTGATAAGTGAAAAAGTTAAAGAATAAATTGAATTATTAGTTGATGTTTTCTACAAGGCTTTATAGGACAAAATAAACAGGAAATGATAATAAACCAAGACACCATGAGGTTTTTCAGCTTTTATTTCTTTATCTCTTTACTCTTAAGCAAAGTTACAGTAGCTCTGCCTCTCAGCTGCCTCCGTCCACTGATGAGTAAGCCTTTAAAACACACCAACAGGGAGATGGATACAGTAGATACCATGGTAATGAGCCATAACGACACATCTAAAGTGGCAGAGGGAGGTGAAGAGGGGGCACACGGACACAATTACTGTCACCAAGCGATCATCTCGTTTTAAAAGGAAAAACTGATTAACTCCGAACACTCGAACACACTTGCTGCTGCCTACATATACTGTAGTAGAGCTAAGGGCTGTGATGCTATAACTCGGCTATGGGAGGGGACTGTGTGTAAAAGACAGGGGAGGGGAGGGGGGTGGTCCCTTTCCTGACTTCCTTTCAGGACAGGAAGTGTCTACTCCTTGGAGTGCATGTACAGCAGCAGGTCAGCGACACGGTGGCTGTAGCCAAACTCGTTGTCATACCTGGAGAGAAGGACATGAAAGAACCAAGATTAGTGATTTTATATTCCTCTTTAGATTGCCATGGCTTCTTATTTAAATACTGAAAAACAGATGAGAAAACTCACCAGGAAATGAGCTTGACAAAGTTATCGTTGAGGGAGATTCCAGCACCAGCATCAAAGATGGAGGAGTGGGTGTCACCGATGAAGTCAGAGGACACAACCTGAACGACACAAACAGCACAAGTCAAGACATCCAGAAGTTAGAGATACAGCCAAGGCTAAAGAATAATCTTTTAAAACTTACACACAGCTTTATAATTCATGTGTATGCCCAGTGTCTGACTATGCCCTGGTGTTTGGGGGTCCCAGGAGCATCAGAGTTCTAATTCTGTACATTACAGAGCAATTCGGGCCTTCTTGGGAGTTCATAAATCCACATCAGTCCTGGCTATAAGTGGAGATATGGGATGGGAGCCTCCAAAAATCAGACACAAATGTGAAATGCTGCAGCTCTGGAATAGGCTTGTAAGGATGCCTGATAAGAGACTCACTTAAAAGATTTTTAATTGGGATGTTTCTCATTGTCATCCCTGGGTCAAGGAACTGAAAACTGTCTTTAGAGCTAATAACATCTCATTCATTTTTCAAAATAAGTTACTATCTGACATTCAGGACATTAAGAGTTCTGTTTACTAAGTACAGACAAAAATGGTCTGTCGATATATGGTGTAAACTGAAACTACGAACGTACTGTCTTATGTAGTTAATGTTGAATAGTAATGATGTAGAGTCTTATGTGAAATATAACCTCAACAGAAGACAGAGATCATCATGTGCACAGTTGCACTCAAGAACTTTAATCCTAGCCATAGAGACTGTCAGGTTTAATGCCATTCCAGAGGAGAACAGAGTGTGTTCGTTGTGTAACTTTGGGGAAACTGAAAATGAGATTCATTTTCTGTGTTACTGTCCAATTTATGATGACTTAAGGGATTTACTTTTTAGGAAAATGTCCTTGATTAATGCTGACTTTTTCTGGTTTGCTGACTATGAAAAACTTGAGTTCTTTTTAAGAAAAGGAACCTTTGCTATAGCAGATTTTATCGGCAAAGCCTGGGAGAAAAGGCAGAGTGTTCTGTTTACTACTGAGCTGGGAAAAGATCACGCTGTTTTGTACTTTTTATGAGCTTATCTTTTATAAAACACTACAGTTGTATTTCTGGTGTCTCAAAAACTCATGAGGGTTGGGCAATTTTTGTGCATGACACATAAATAAAGTACAGTCAATCAATCAAATAAGTCTTGAGTTTCATGTTATACATCATCTCATTATGCTGCTTGTTAAAACAAAGTGTTCGGTAAAACATGGTGGCTGGTAGATTTTTGAATCCACTAACCAAAATGGCAGGTTAATTTCCAACCCTGATGCATGGAGTCTCAAACAGAGATGGGAGAGTAGGGTTGTAAATAGCAGACGCTGGGAGTTGAATCAGGGGCTGCTGCTCTCAGGGCTGTGGCCATGTGCCATGAGGTTTAACCACCAAGCAAAACCAGTGTGATAATCTGTTATGTCTTTCCGATTTCAAATTTTAATTCCACCATTAACCTCCTTCCTTCTCCTCACCCTGTCCTTGCTAACTCCTAAAAATCAACGTTTCCCATCTTTCTCAGCAGCTCTGGTTCTGGAAGTGCATTTTTCCATTCAAATCTTTCATAGACATTTTGCAGAATTCATGTATCAGCACTTCTACAAAAGCTAACCAGCTAATAACATACTTTAAAACTTTGAAGACTTTAAGTCTTTGAAACGTTTTTTTCGGTGCAAAAGCACTCTGGAATGGGTGAAAGGAACCTTTTTCCTTTTCCCCCAAGACTGTGCACTTTTTTTTTCACCAGGATAAGGGAAATATATACATATATACAATGTTGGAACATACTGTTGTTTGCATTTATATATATCTTCATTCTACAGCCGCAGGATGGCCATCATCAACAGCTGACAGCCATTGTTTGTGAGTTTGGTAGACATTTTTGTTGTTACAGGACACCACATTAATCAAAGGTGCTGCTGTGACACCTTAGGAATGTGAGTATTGTAGTATTTTTGGCTGAAATTGTGAATAAACCATGTTTTCCTTAAAATAAGGTTATTATTTTATCAATTTGTGTCTTTTACAGGAGCATATTGGTTTACATTCATGTAGCCTGTGGTTAGTCTAACATGGATATTTTCAACAATATGTCTAATAATCAGATCTGCTATGTAGAAAAGGAATTTTTACTTCTGGAAACATGCTTTTGAGTTTTGTGATAGCAATATTTGAATATCTTTATTTTAACTGGTGTGTTACCTGGTCCTCAGTGTAACCTAGCACTCCCTTCATTGGCCCGTGTGCGGCCTTCTTGCAGGCCTCCTTGATTTCAGCGTAGGATGCAGGCTTGGAGAGACGGCATGTTAGGTCCACCACTGACACGTCAGCCACAGGCACCCTGAACGCCATGCCAGTCAGCTTCCTACAGTATTGAGGTGGACAAAAGAGATAAGTTAAACATATGTCACGCTGGGTCTTTGGTGTTTCTTAACCTCCTAGCCACAGTAAGAGCAGGTCTGATAATCAAGGTAGTAACTAATGCAGCTCTTCTCACCCGTTGAGTTCAGGGATGACTTTGCCTACAGCCTTGGCGGCACCAGTTGAGGCTGGGATGATGTTCTGGTGAGCACCGCGACCATCACGCCAGGCCTTGGCACTGGGCCCATCCACTGTCTTCTGGGTGGCGGTGTAAGCATGGACTGTGGTCTGTAGAGAAGAGATGATATAAACTCTAAATATTATGAAAAAGCTTTTAGAACAAGAGTAATCAAACTTTGGAGATTCAATTTAGGTATTGTGAGTCAAATACAGCAGTTTTACAGTGACTCACCATGAGAGCCTCCTCAATGCCAAAGTTATCATGGATGACTTTAGCCAGGGGGGCCAGGCAGTTGGTGGTGCAGGAGGCATTGCTTTAAACCAGAACACAATCATTACAAACAGACTTTACTCCACTGAGTGTATGCAAGAATATGATGGCATCTCTCCTCCATTTAAATCTGAAAACAGTTAAAAATTATAGGTGAAAGTTCTTTACCTGACGATGTTCATGGAAGAGGGGTCGTATTTGTCCTCGTTAACTCCCATGACAAACATGGGGGCATCGGGTGAGGGGGCGGACACAACCACACGTTGAGCTCCTCCCTGGATGTGCGCCTGTTGTGGAAAAAAGAGGTTAATAGAACAGGCAGAAAAACTGGATTGTCTGGCATTTGTCATTGTTTATATGTTTACATACAGAGGCCTTCTCCACACTGAGGAAGACTCCAGTGGACTCCACAACGTACTTAGCTCCAGCATTGCCCCAGGGGATTTCTGCAGGCTTCATGCTAGAGCCAGAGAAAGAACACTGTCAGTCTAAAAGGCTTAAGTATTATAAGACAGCAGAGTGAGAAGCAATCATACAATGAGGAGGGAGTGAACTGTATGTTCTGTGCTTTTATAGTTGTGTGCATTACACATTTGCATGACTACATACTTATAGTACTACATACATATAGAGATTCACAAAACATCACTCTTCACCTTTCACTTCAGGAACTTTTCTGGATGACAGAAAATAAAAGTAAAGTCTGGGACACACTGAAAGATCTTGAAAATCTTAACTGATTTCGAACATCTTGTTATGTGGTGTGCAATGCAAAAACCAACACAACACACCACACTGTATTGGACACTCTTGACACACACACTTGAAGTCTCTTGGTTCTGCTCCACTTTGTTTCAATTTGACTGTGGTATGTTTTAAAGGTAATATTACAAACACACATGTTGTTGCCACAAACTGCTGGTCCTCCATTTCTGATGTCCATTTAACTTTATGCTTCGTGTTAACTGTTTTCACCATGGCTGTGTTTGTTGTGCTCCCTCCTTATGTTATCTTCTTCCCTGAATGGCTATAGTTTCTGATTGTCTTCTTAGCAAATTAGAGAGTAACATCACTCTTAACACAGCTAAAACTACACAAGCTCATCTTTAGAACTATCTGATAATCCAGCCTCTGCTAGTCTTGGTTGGAAGAGGGGAATAAGGCCCAAAATCTGCCTATCTTTTTGTGTACCTTTTAGGGTGAAACACGAATCAGTGCTCAGTTGGTGTTTTCTCTGCAAAGAGGAGGTCCGTGAGTCAATGGACTACAAAAACAGTGAGTACAATGACTGGAGGAGCAGCTGCATGAATGATGCCTAATGCAGCAGAAAGCTTCATTTCTTTCACTGGATTTTCACACAAAACCCATCCATGCTGTTACTAAGTTTAACTCTATATTTGAACCAGTTAAAAAACAAATGGGGACCACTCTGAATCAAATAAATTTAGCTAACATCTGTCTCTCTTGGGTGACACTGCATTATGTGACTCTACAGCAAGTAGCTGGCCTGTTTTTAACCTCACTTTATCTTGTTGCCTTTGGTTAACATCAACACTAACACCTGTTGACCCTGTCTTTTGGGCACTCAAACCGCTAAACTTCATCATCACTTACCACTGGAAAACGGAGATTTCTTGACCATCGACTATGAGCTTGCCGCCTTCTGTGCAGACGTCACTGCGGCAACGGCCATGGGTGGAGTCATACTTGAACATGTAGACCTGTAAAATAAGAGGTGGGGGGCTTGAATAGACATGATGATTCTGGTTGTATCATCACAACGCTTAAACTATTACTTAGTTAACACTATGGTGACCATGGACTCTCTGATGGCTTTAAAACCAAATGACAAATGAAATCAGTAAAACTTTACAAAACCATCATCTATTAATACATTTTACTGCCCTTTAGTTTAGTTTAGTACCTTTTCCCACTAAAATTATATTTAACAATTTATAGTGCATTCAAAACTTCTCACCATATACTGTAAGTCAATGAAGGGGTCGTTGATGGCCACGACCTTAATGCCTTTTTGGAGGCAAGCCCTCAAGACAAGACGGCCAATACGACCGAAGCTGTGGAGCAGAGATGAGAGAGACAAAGAAACACATTCATAAAAGTTGTTTCATAAATTTGGGGGAAATTCCTCAGGATGCTGAGCCACTCCTGGGACCTAACATTACTCCTGTAACAAGGCTTTAAATCTCTATCAAATCTCATCACATGCAGTACCAATGAAATCCCTGTTCTTCATCACTGTGGTGAACAGAACTGAGAATGTACCCACTTCCTCACATGGACATATAACATATATTAGGGGTTAGGGGCACAGGATATTGGATTTGGCAAAATCAGACACACTGACAATTACAAATATATTTTAGCCCATGCCAATATTAATATATGTACATCTGTCATTCAGACCTTAAATTTTAGTCCTTGAAACGCACTTTAAAGTTGAAGGAATGATGAAGAAAAAAGATAAAGTCCATATAGGCCAATATTTACAGCCAATAAAGGTCTATATCTACAGCTGATATAGACCAATATTTACAGCCAATAAATGTTTATATTTACAGCTATGGACCAATATTTACAGCTGATATAGGCCAATATTAACAGCTGATATGGACCAATATTTACAGCTGATATAGACCAATATTTACAGCCAATAAAGGTTTATATTTACAGCTGATATAGACCAATATTAACAGCCAATAAAGGTTTATATTTACAGCTGATATGGATCAATATTTACAGCTGATATAGGCCAATATTTACAGCCAATAAAGGTTTATATTTACGGCTGATATGGACCAATATTTACAGCTGATATGGACCAATATTTACAGCTGATATAGGCCAATATTTACAGCTGATATGGACCAATATTTACAGCTGATATAGACCAATATTTACAGCTGATATGGACCAATATTTACAGCTGATATGGACCAATATTTACAGCTGATATAGACCACTATTTACAGCTGATATGGACCAATATTTACAGCTGATATGGACCAATATTTACAGCTGATATAGACCAATATTTACAGCTGATATGGACCAATATTTACAGCTGATATGGACCAATATTTACAGCCAATATAGACCAATTTACAGCTGATATAGACCCATATTTACAGCCAATAAAGGTTTATATTTACAGCTGATGTAGACCAATATCATCTGATGCACAGATGATTCAGACGATAAAAGCTTATATATGATATAAGCTTATATACAGCTGATGTAGGCTGAAATTCATAGTTCATATATCAGTTGTGAATCTTAGCAGATATTTCAAAACATCTGCAATTTTGTGAATCCTATTATGGGTGGTTTTTATTAAACATTACACAAATTTTTAACCCATGCAAATTTATTTGATCCCGTTTTCATAAATTTTGACTTTTTCCACTGATAATATATCCCAATCCCCAGAAAGAAATATGAACCACTGTGTTTACATTTAAAGATAAACTCACCCATTGATTCCAACACAGAGGTCTGACATGTCTGCTGCTTGAGTGGGACTGAGTTATCTGGAAGAAAAAGAAAAACATAAAAACCACTGTTAGAGAAGCTAAAGCTACTAAATGATGACAGTTAGGGGTTGAATAATTATCAACCACACAAATCATCAGGGCCATATCTGGCATTTGGTCGATTATCTGTATCAGTTTTTCATTTTACAAATCGCGGACAAAATTCATTTAAAAATGTGAAACTTTGGCTCCACTGCAAATTTTTTCTTCCCAGAAATTCTTAAATCAACGGCAATTAAAATATTCTAAGTGTTTGGAAGCCCTGGTTAATCTGTTGCAACCTATAAATAAAGGCAAAAATGCTGTGTTGAGATATCATTACAGGACATATACAGACAGTATTGTATACTATTTCTCATATCATATGATGAGCTGCCCCAAATTTCCCACCACTACTTGTAACTGGTATTCAGCCGACCAGCTTCTGTGCTATTCCCCCGTTGTCCTTGCTGGTTTTCAACCTAACTGGTTTTCTGAGACCTTTATGTGCAGTTTAAAGTGTGTTGATGAAAATGTCCAACTCCTTTGGATCATATATTGTGTCTTATCTTATCTTATCTTATCAGCATTTGATTGTAAAATTTAAGATAACCCACACCTCACTTTGCATGTACAATTACGTGTTTAAAAGAGCTCTGAGGAACATGTTTGAACATCTACTTCTTGTGAAATTTCTTCTGCAGCATCTGTGAGATCTTTGGCAGTTCTACAATATCATGAACGATAAGTGACAGCCTGACTGAGACAAGGAGTGTGACGCATTAACAGTCCAGGCTGAAACTGAACACCTAAGTGGTACAACTCCCCGATACGTTTTTAATGTTACTTTCATGGGTATGTTACTGTTGAATATAATAATGTTTAGTGTGCTTATGCTGCAGGAGTAAGCAGGTTTTATATAATGCAGGGACATATTTAGAATACAATGGGATAAGCAGAGAGAGAGAGCGTGGTAAGTATGCAACTAGACAGAGACTTGTCTGCATGAACAGAGAGGAAGCCTGGCTTTGAATCAACTATGTGACCTCCTTTTCCCTGGGTTCCTGCTCCTTTTCAAACTGAAAGCCCATTACACTGCCTGCTTCTCTTCTCCGCCTTCTTTTTCCACCAATCAAATCCTTTCTCTTTTCCTTCTCCTGTCCCCCCCATCTTCTCCCTGACTCCACCTGCTCCTCTCCTTTGCTCTATCGTAGATGAGAAATTTACTGCATTAAAGATGTTCTGTGTGGATTAGGTAACCATGTTTTAGGCTGACCAGCCACTTCCTGTGTACGCGTGCGTGCTTGAGTAAAAGTAATTAACACTGATTGTCCTTGAGACTGGTTGGTTGTCATATTAGACTACAGTAATCTCATAATCTGGTTTGTGTATGTGTGCGTCTTATAGTGAGTGTAAATGAGTGTGACTCAGCGGGGGGGCATATAGGGCAGGCTGCTGATCTGTAGAAATGCATTATGGGAGGACTGTAAATAGACAAAGAGTTACAAGATTAAGACAAATCAGCTCAGTCATCCCCTCACATACAAACACACAGTTTGACAGAAATGTAGAATAATGTAACCTTTTTAATTTGTTATTTACTGATAAAAGATGATCTCTCTTGAACTGGTCAATAAGAATAAATCTGTCAATCAGTCTGCCTAAGTTTTTTCTAATGTTTCTGCTTGTATTGGTTTTCTAGGTTTGGAGCATTTTTATCTGTGTGTATTTGTCGCTTTAAGGCTAGGGCAGACATGTTTGTGTCCTTCTGCTGGTATCTTTAATACAAGGTCACCTACACCGTATGCTGTTTTCATATTTCCTCTATACTTTTTGTTCCCACCTTTATCTTTTGTGATTCCACAAAACTCTGCCATCACCCTCTCTTTCCTCTCTTTGAAACTTTCCTTCCAGCTTTTGTATTGTCCACAGTTTGTCTAAGCCATTAGCTTTTGCTCTCTACACTCTCCATTTTCTCTAAACAGTGTGGTTGCCCTTGGTTTTCAGTGAAATGGCTGCTCTGCTGACAAATGATACTGTTTAGTAAACACAGGGTGTTACCAGTATGCTGCTTCACTAAAGTAAACCACTAAACAGGACTGGAGCACAAATTTGGAGGTTCAAATCGGAGCCTAGCAGATTTCACAGAGACTTGATTAGTAGAAATTCTGGTTTGAGTCATGGTTGAATAAAATAAAGACACAATTATTTGCTTCCAGCTTTGTATGAATAATTCATCGTTAATTTTTTTTTTCTCTTCTAAGAAAATACATCAACTTTACAAAGAAACTTGCCACTGTGTTTCTTAAATGTCGTTTAATAGTTAATTCTAGCCAACATACCCAAGCCCATGAGTGATACTGATGGGGAAATGAACGCTTATGGCAGTGATCATCAACTGGCAGCTCGACGGCCACATCAGACCCCCACATCTTCCTATCTGGCCCCCAGAACACCATTAAATTCATAAATATGCAGAGGAAAAATATATTGATGTGTATCAGGTATGTTTTTTTATTTAATTCCTTACAGTGATAAAAAAAAAACCTTAACAACTGAGACTGAAAAAATTGTCTGGATAGGTTTAATGTTTGACCCATTTTACAGAAATCCACCTGTCAGCCATTATTAGCAAATATGATGCATGACAAATAGACACTTTATAGTTTAATCTCGATTGAAACTGTGTTTTTTTTTAACCTAAGGTGTTTTTCTGCCTGAGAATTAAAACTTGTTTTTTAAACCAATCAGGACACGGCGTATAAGCATTAAAATCAGTGATGGAGAGCATAACAGCTCCAGAATAACTCAGTCAACCCATTGTGGCTGGCTATGGTTAAGTGACTGATCTGGCTTTTACAGGCTAAAAATGGCAAAACTTTTAAAGAAAACATTTTAAAGCATGTTGATTAGAGCAAAATGTCTATTTGTTTTAGTTTAGCTGAAAGTTCGCCCCCAAAACATCTATCAAGGAAAAGCTGGCCCTTAGACAAATGTAGTTGATGACTCCTGGCTTACAATGTACACTGTGGGTGTCAGGCCGCAGTTCATATATTGAAGATGTAACACTCAGTACATCCGTTCCAAGAATGGACTTGCATTAGCGAGCTCCATGATGAGGTGCCATCCTGCCATGGCAGGAATCAACTCACCCAGGAACAGCCTCACATAACTTAGCACCTGCCTGAAGCTTCACACCAGTGTAGTGACAGCAGCATCACCACATACATGCAGCAGGAGGAGACTCAGACTTCACAGAGCACTGTATTGCATTTCCTTGACAAAGCAGGTACACACTGCCATTGTGATAGAAATATGATATATTGTTCAGTCCTAACATACTATTAACCAAATAAACTCAATGGGGGAAACGAATGAGTCTGTCCAACTTAAGAACTCTTTTATGTGAACCACAGAAGCTGGCTCCCATTTGAGAATAAGTTTCCTTTCTTCCATATTTATTGTTACTCAATGTACCTTTGAACAAATTAGCTGTTCCTAAATGACAAGCCATTATGGACCTTAAAGAGAGACTCCACTGAACTGAGCCAAATGATCTGGATCACGATAAAATGACAGATTTCCCAACACAATGACCAAGGATGGGTGGACCTCAGGTGTGGAAACATAAGAAAGATCAGAGATTCCAGTGACAAACCATAACTATGACTGAACCGAACTGACTTTACTCCTCCTCCATACCTGCTGCTGTTTGTCTGTGAGATTTTTTAATCTGTTTTCCTGAACCTGCCATCACTTTCTGGACACAACAGTGGCTTAAGACTGCTTTTTCACAGTTTGAAAGGGTAGCAAAATCATAAACAGCACAAAACTTTGCCATTGTCATAGCACTTCTCTCTGCAGAAACCACTTCCTGATCCCATTTGGATTTCTTCGATATAACATGACGGCATCGGCAAACAGCCTCTTCCTTTGGAGACTTTAATGAGGGGAATGTGCATTAGTGTCTGAGTCAGTATGGTTATATCATGCACTTGGCAATTCCTGTCTCTGTTCCTGTCGCCAAGCAACGGTTCTTGGTAAACTAGGGAAATGTTGATTTCTGGTTGATTTAAAATAAAATCACTGGTGAAGAATGGTGCATAGTTTGTGTTAAGTTAGTTGATGTCTGCTTTAACCGTAATAACCATGGTGCATCTGTGTCAACGTCCAAATGTAAGCTGCCTTTAAGAAATCTTATTAAAAAGCCAAAACACCTCATGAGTCATCGCCAGGAATTAAATCAAGTCTGTTTAGGACTATCAGGCTCTGCATAGCAACACTGCTCACCTTTCTAATATGGTTTATTATAAGGTATGGTCTAGTATACCTTTTTCGCAATAAAAGCAATATTTCTGACCTGTAACAGTTTTGTAACATCTATGCTGCCTAAGTTATAGTTCAGTTGCATTTTTATTACTTATTTGTTTAGATTTTCATGTGCGGTAAGTGGCTAATTAAGAAGTAAAATATTGATTGTCATGCTGACAGCTTGTCTTTCTTCACAAACACAGTGGTGTGTCTTGACGGTAGACCAATCAGCCCTGGTCTGCTCCTCAGCGCACACTCTGTGACAGCTCACACAAAAACACACCACACTAACAAAGGCAGTACTGTGCAGAGCAGAGAGGAGATGCATGTTGTTTGACTGCAGCTTTCAGTCTGCTGACTCTCATTTAAAGGAAGGGTTAGACAGACGCTGGGGAGACGTATGAAGTGTAGCAAGGCCACTTTGATATTTTCTACAGTCACTAACTTCTGCTAATAAATTGATCTTGTTTCTAGAAAGGACTAAACTGTAAAGTCAAGTACTTAGAGCTCTTTCCTTAGGTTGCTATCCTTGTTATTAATGGGAAAACACCTGTGCACAGGCTTTCTAAAGCTACATCTGCTTACAGTAAACAAGAACAGCATTACTCCTCTTTGCTACAATAACAGGAGCTAAACATATGAATTGGATTTCAGAGATTAGACAACACCATTCAAAGTCAATCACTTGACAAGGATGATGCAACCATCTCCTCTGATTGGTCAGACAAAGGGAAAACCAGCCAATCAGAGAGGCGCTGTAGAATCCAAATTAATAAGGACACATATCCAGACCCCATAGCTAGATTAGTCGACCTATCTCTCTGTCTGTCCATCCATTTTTACTCTTTTGGTTCTGTGGGTATCATATCCTCCTTTCCTACCAAACAAAACCATCATTTAAATTCAACACCCTCCCTACAGCTCCCTGTTAGCCTGTCCTTGCCACTCTTTGTCTGCCCCCTCATTCAGCACAAGCCCACCTTCTCCCCAAGCTCTGTGACCCATTTTCATCTCACAAGCCCAGACGCGGGATTGGGGGGGGGGGGGCTGTGTGTGCCCTGGGGAAAAGATGACTCAAAACCAGACAACCAGAAAAGGACAAAAGACAACAGGCTGCATCAGGTGGTTGAACCTCAAAACGGACAGAAAATCTGCCAGGGCACTGAAACGGCAAAGGAGGCGAGACATGGCTGGAGGACAAGAGAGAGAATGACAAAGCATTTCAGTTCTGTCAACACCTCCTTAGATGTCAAGCACGGACACACAAACATGGCTTCATCTCCTCCCTCTAATATGTCAGCACTCTCTGAGGGGAGCTTTGAGGACAGTGTGTGCACCCTGTTCATTTTCTGCAGCTACAAACCCTTATATGGGTCTGAACAACGACGACATTAATCCTTAGAGTATGGTTCATCTCTGCAGCAGGAAAATATTAAACATGCTGTCAGGACTTCATAAACTATTTCATGCATAACCCACACTTTGAGTGATTACTAGGGCAACCTGTATGGATGTACAGTACCAATTGTTTTTTAAGTTAAAGAGAAAAATTAATATTTAAAAACAACTTATATGAATCAGTGATGACAGGATATCTATTTACTGTAACTCAAACACTGTAAGAAGGCTCTCTGTGGTAAAATGCCTCAGCTCATACAAATATTTGCACTAATTAATCTATTTACCATACTAATTACTTATTAAATCTATTTCCTGTACTCAAATGCTGCATGTAATTAATCTATTCACTTCATATGCATGTTTGCACCTTTAAATCTCTTTACTGTCCACTGAGAGCAAAGCTAAAGAGTTAACCTCCTTGTTGCATAAGCATACTTGGCCAATAAAGCTGATTCTGATACACTCAACTCAATATATACTAGGTTCATGGTAGCATTTAGTAACTTTTTTATTCCTTTTTGCAATTTTTTAATTTAAAATGACATAAGAGTGTGGTTTCACAAACACTAGTGATGGGCAAATAATAATTTAAAAAAACCAGCAAATGCAAATTATAGTTGCTTTTGGACTTAATTGCTCTAAAGGTTGAGAATGCTCTAAATAAACAGTCAAAACTAAGCACCGTTTATTCAAGATGAGATCGCAACATTTTGAAGTTGGCTTGTGAGGTGTGGCTAACAGCAGAGCAAGCACAGCAACCCTTATGTGCAGTACATTTTCACTCAAAGCTTTGGTTTAGGGATGCACAGAATGATACTGGTACCGGCTATTATTTACTCAAAAATTATCTGGGACAAGATGTAGTAATACGTATTTACTAATGTGGCACCAGTTGGTGAATAAAGCTCATGCCAAAGTCAGTCAGGACAAAAACCAACACGTTTTTTCCATCAGGAAAAGCTTTCAAGGCTATTTTCTTTTCCTTTAATAAAAAAAAGTCTGTCAAATTCTGATAAAAACTGTCACTAAAACTTCATCTGAACTAATCATTTCACCAGTGGCAGCCATGTTTTACTGGCTTGAAGTACACCTAAACCCCGCCCACAGTTAGTGTAAACTCAGGTCAATCCAGTCGGTACAAGAGTGGAAACAGCTTTTCTGATTAGAAAAGATTTCACTGCAGTTCGTTGCACTTTATAAATAAAGGAATGTTGTTGAGTTCTTGAAAAACAGCCACTATAGCTTTGCCTGAGCTAATTTCTTCCCTGGCAGCAGCCATTGTTTATAGGTCTTCAAAACTAAACCCTACCAGCAGCAACTGCCTTGTTCTCCTGAAAGGACACTGATTGTAGGGATGGGACTGATCTGATCCAATATCAGTATCGGGTCCGATATGGATGTAATTAATAGATCTGATATCTGACTGGCTGCGCTGATCCAATTGACCGATCCAAATCCATCCTACAGTCTGCGGTAGACCATGAACGCACCGCAGTCTAACACGAGACAGTCTGTGTGTAACTGAGCTAGTATTAGTTAGGATGTTTTTAGCGGTATAATTACCTAGTAGATTAAATGTAAATCTATATTTAGAATAGTCAAAACTAGTCTAAAGATGAGATAACACAAAGAAGAGTGGGTGTGACGTTAATCTGATAATGGGCTGCGCTAGCGTTGAAAGCTAGCGCCGCTTGCGCCTTCGTTTCTCTTTGCAGATTAACATCGTGCTTTGATATCTGACCTCTTTTCACTTTGGATGAGTAGTCGTACGTGAGCTTAAACCTCGACAGCCCACATACCACTTTATTTCCATTTACTCCTTTTGAAAACTGTTGCTAACTGCCGTTAGCCACCAACAAGCTACTGGTTGTTGACATCGGGTGAAGGGTCAGAGAGGAAGGCTGCGGCCATTAACTGAAGCTACAGCGGTCTCTAGTGGCAGAAGGTCCGTTACAGTTTAAAAGAGCATTATAGACAGGGATTTCAAGCACATGTTCATAAAAAACTACAGGTAATTAGTTTAACCGACTAGTAAATCAGTGTTTAGTAGCAGTTCAAATAAATTTGTTTGGAATACATTTAAATTCAGTTCATTTTTGTATTTTTTTTTTTGCTTTTTAATAAGAGGAGCTGGGTGGTTTACTACAGCTTCATGTAACCTCACACATAATACCAACAACAACAATAATAATTGTTAAAATATATATATATATATATATATATGTATCAGAATCAGTATCGGCACATATTTCTCGGAATCGGATTGGAACTGAAAAAAAGTGGATTGGTACATCCCTAGCTGATTGTTCCAGTATTTTTTCAGCCCATGCACAAATATTTCAGATTGGAGCTTTGCAAGATGTATTTGCCTGCAGGGGAGACATGTCATCTGAGCAATCCAAAGATCGCGGTCCTTAACTGTTTAGAAATGTTAAGAGTTAGTTTAGCCAAATAGTTATGCAGGTGCTAAAGCCAAAGGACCAACTGTTAAATCACGCTGCTGGTCAATCACCCAAACCCCAGTAAACACTGTTCTTTTATGTTTGGTTGTGTAATATTGATTTTTGCCAATATCTGATATGCCATCATTTCCAAATTCATTGTAGCTGACATGGTTGTTATAATTTAATGCAGTTCAGACCTAAAACTTAAGGCTTTGAAACACACTTTAAAGTTTATAAAATGAGGATTTAAAAAAGAAAAAGACTTCAGCTGACATAGGTCTGTTGGACTGGCCTAAAACTCCACAAACTTGTTTGGACTTATGACCAATATTAACAGCAGATACGACAGTTACTGTATCAATCATTATATCAATTATTATATTAATTATTATATCTTATAATTTCAGTTTATCTGGTTCGTGAAATCATGAAAAATGTATCAGTGGTTGAATGAACTCTCTGACTCTGCCTTTACTTCCCCAGCACCCCACCCCCTTTTGTCTGTCCTTCTTTCAGCTTCTCTTGCCCATTTAACATGCCTCTAGCCCTCTGTCACACCCTGCCTCAGTGTTTTTCCACTGCAGTGCATTGATTGGCTACAGGCCAGACAAACCATCCAATTAGGTAATGTTCTCTTGTCTGGCCCGCCTCTTGGGAATCAAATAAATCAAATATAGGGTACCAGTCTCTTATATGCTCTAATACTATGGATTTACTTCCTTTTTTCTCTGCAACTTTTGAGAACTTTTCCTGGGCTCAACTTTTTTTTTAACTCTACACCTGCTCCCCCCCCTTTATATAGACTCGTCGTGAAGACCGTGTCACTTTGCTGCCCAAACTAGTCAGTTAAATGTCCAACACCATCACATCACTTGTCTGACACATGGGCACACAAGGCCACAGACTGTGAGTCCAGCTCAGCAGGCTGGGTCTCCTGCTGACAGAGACAGACCAATGAGAAGTTTCCATCAGACACTTCACTGGGTGAAATTTACCATTACGCAAAGATCAATTAATTTAAAGTGGTAACTGCTTTTATCCCTCCTGAGATATGTAAGGAATGAATGTAACTTTCAGGGCATTGTTTGTGCTTGCAATCATGCACAGCTACCACATGAATTATTAAAGGCTGTGTCGTATCAAACTGCAGAGGGCTCAATAGGGGAGAGAGGTAATACCAGACCACACAAACAGTGCCTAGAGCCCTACTGTTTGAGTTTGTCAGCAGTCAAATGACAGATATCCTTCCTGAGGCTCTGTCTGTCATTCACCTCCTCTCTGCTCTCAAAACTACAGTTACAGCACTGCAGTTTTATGCTGTTTGCAGCCCTTTTCTTATAATGCTATGCAAACACCTGCACCTTTAAACAGCCACGTCATTATACTTTTTGAAGTCTTTTACATCTTAGTAGTGTCATCCTCTCCTGCTGTGGGGTTTATTTCCTTTAAGGGGTGACTGTTGGGTGCTGAGTCACTCCTGAGTTCCTGTCTGCCACACTTCCTGGAGAAGATGGCTGCTTAAAAAGTCAGCTGCAGAGCAAATCCAAAGGGGCACACGCTTTCCTCTGCCTTGAAACAAAACCTCTTAAGTTGTCAAGAATGTTTGATAGTTCCATGCTTTACAATAATGCATATTTTTAAATTATACACATTTTTGACAGCATCAGCAAGCATGAAAGCTTTAGAATAAAAAACGTAACATTTTTGGTCATGTTTGACCGAGAGCTGCCATGAAGAAAAGAAAGAAAACACTCTTGATTGCACAAATGTGAAACACTGCCAAAGTGTTGTTGAAATTCAGACAGTTTGCCTGAATTTTTGTTAACGAAGAACAAGAAAATATCCAACATTGGTCACCTATGACTTCAGTTTTCCATGCTATGGTGTTGAAATAACTCAGTATAATTTGATTTTTAATGGAATTTCTAAAAAGTGCACATATCTAATATCTTGACAGTCCTAAATCACACTACTGTCAAGTGAGAAACTTGTGATAAAGTGGAAAAATACCAGAACAAATGACTCAAGACTGTGGAATTAGTCACATGAAAAAAATTCCCTTTTGGTACAAGTGACTGCTCACGGGTAGTGTAAGTGTTCACCTAAAGTGTAAGTAGAGTAGCAGTTCTTTCATAGTAGAAATGACTAGCCTGTCTGGGCTGTCAAAGTCTCTTTTAATGCTTTAACTCACCTGACTGTGGTTTGTTAAGCTGGAATCCCATGTCCTATGTATTGCTAATGTGCTCTAGCTAATCCCATTGACTATTATCTTACTCCTTAGACAGCAAAGGTGAACGTGCTGCTTTAACAGCCGCTGACATTTACATTCCAGACATCTGGCTGACACCTTAATCTACAAGAGCTAAATAAATACCAAGAAAATCATGAGTGACATAGCAGGATAACTCACTTCATTTAAGGTAAGGAATTATTTGGGCCTGTGATAAAAGAAAATAATAATTATACTTAAAAGGCAATATTTTAGACAGGTACAAGCCTGTGTAGACTAACTGTCAATGCATTCATAAAAGTGCTTTATTATAGCAAATTTACCATGCATTTCCTGCCATATATAATATATTAACTATAAAGGATATATTAGTGAGTCTAAAATTGTTATTAGCTATAGCTATTATAGCTATAGCTATTATATTGTGATTTGGAGCATGTATAAATTTGTGGTTATGGGACACATATATGCCTAGCATCCTTTTGGCAGCATTAGGCCTTTTACACATGACCCTCAGTCACCTATGGATGGAAAAAGGGGTGTGACTTCCCATTCATGACTACGACATGAATGGGGAGTTTTAATCATACAAGATGTTTGGTACAGAAGTTGGGTACTGCTGGTCAGCATCACTACAACAGCTCTAGGCCTGCTGTGACCTTCCTCTGATGGAAGAATGACCTTCAGCAGAGACTAGGCCAGACTTAGCTGCACTTTCATGTGCCACACCTACATGAAATGAATGGAAGTGGCTGTGAAAAGACACAAGCAGCTGCTACAATAATAATGCAGTTATATGTTCCATGTTGTAACTGTTATTAACTATTACCAAGTGAGGTGATTAGAAACATAAGGATTGCCATTTTCTGCATAATGTATGACTGTGGCATCTGTATATTACAGTTGCATATTTTTGACGGACCAGTTTCTGATTTTGAAAGGATGTTAAAATTCCTGCCCCATTTTAAAGCTCGACTTGTTACATTTATCGGTTTATAAACTTGTGCCCTACATTTGGAGTATATCTGATTGCTAGATTTAATGGGAAATGAGCAACTATCATGACCTAGTCTCACTTCAAAAGAGCAGGCCTCTTTGCAAACCGCATCAACAGGTCTGTCGAGTCTGGAGTCAAACTGCGGCAGAATCATGCGACACCACACTGTCTCTGTGTCCTTCAAACGCAGCACAGGAACACTTCACAGCACCACGGTGTCATCTATCGACATTTACAAAAAGGCCAGACTACACATTTTAACCGTGTCGGTTGTTGCATCACAGCATCCTCTGCTTCCCGTCATAACGAGACTAGAACTCATCTCTGTAATCTGTGGCGTAACGACCACAGACTTCATCATGAAGGCCAGGGGCGGCACGTAGCTTCACCTCCGTTCAGCTTCACGTACTCATAATCCTCGTAGAATAACGGCGTCATTGCCGCTCAGCACACTATGTACAACAGCGTGAATACAGCCAGGGTTTCATGTTAAATCTATTTCTTTCTGACCTCTATCTGCAGGGACTATTATGAAGCATTTTATCATGATAAAAACGCTGGAATAGATTTTCTAAAGGGTTACATAACACGGAGACTAATCCACTTCCGCAAAGATGCAGCAATGGGAGCCTCCAATGTCACGTCACCCGTACAGATGAATGAACTGCACAGTATCAGTGGACCTTATCTATTTAGCGCGTATTTTCTTAGACTAAAACGCTGTTTATACTTCAATCCCAACAGTTTTGGTGGCTACATGATCCACTGATAGTCTCTGGGAGAAGCATTACACAACGACCAGCTTCTCTCCGGACTGCAAGGCCACGGCCGCATCCCCTCCCATCCTCGTCTGTATCCACATGCGTCACTAAAGCGTGCACGCTGTACACCCCCCATTCAAATGTATTGAGCTAAATGAGCTATAGGATGAGCTACTCTTTCATCTGCTCATCTTTGATACGTGCCCTTGTACGTTAAATGGATACGAGGCTGGTTGAATTAAAGTATAGAACATTGTCTACATGAGGTAACGTCAGAGCATGGTTACAGACTTCCGCTTATCTAACGGTTTTCACCTACGGCTTGAAAAGCGAAAATGTAACGGTAAGGATGACATAATGCGATGAATGAAGCTGCTATTGCTAACTTTTAAAATCAAAGTTGATGTCTCACAGGCATACACTTGTACAACGTCTAATAAACGCATACTCTGAACTATTCTGAAGTCTTGTAAACATATTTAAAGTGTTCAATTAGACTATTTTTCTACTGTGTGTTAACTAGAGGTTACAACGGCCTCTCTAAACTGAAGGGTAAATCGGTTTTTGCAGCTTACCTCTCCGTAGATGCTGCTTGGGTCTGTGTGCGCAGGCTTCACAGCCCCCTTCCGCTTTTATACCAGACACGTGCCTCAGGGAGCCCGGTCGCCCTGGTGACGTGACGTCATGTCATCCTCTGCTGCCGGGATCCATTCGGAACGAGGGACTGGTCACGGCCTCTGTAACCACAGGGATGAAACAGTCTGGTTTACGTCTTTTTTTTAATATGTATTTAATACACACAGGAGCTGATTTGATCATTGAATGTAGTGTTCATCACTAAAGACGAAGACAAACAGTGAGGAAAATCAGAGATTTATGAAACATTGATAGGAAGTAGTGAGGGGAATGATTAAGCAGTTTGTTTCATTTCCACCATTAGAGTTTGTCACGTGTAGGTGGTGAAAAACAGAGGAAACGTTGCCTCATACATAGACAGCCTTGCCTTAAAAACAGAAAACTTGAGGCTTAATAGCACGTTGGATAATTATAGCCTAAACCGTCCTCTGTCTAAACCCCATTGCTCCCCATTGCATGCTCCTATAGGGCATTGGTAGACATCCACTGTGCATCGACCTGAAAAGGACTGCAGACTGGCTACCCTATGGATTCAGTGCTTGTGTTTTTGTGCAGGCTACCCATATGGATGCCGCAACGTTATGTAAGACATCATGAAACTAACATGTCACGATCTTATGGAACGGCTGCTCTGCTGAGGTGGATGCACTTTGCATCTAGCATATACACGATGAAGTAGATACCAATGTAATAACACTACGTTAACAAAACATATACCAACGTATGCTAAAACTCCTCTCTTTACTTCAGAGCACGTGCTCGACTGAGATCGAGGCTACGTGAGGCAGGATG
Source organism: Cheilinus undulatus (assembly GCF_018320785.1). NCBI lineage: Eukaryota > Metazoa > Chordata > Actinopteri > Labriformes > Labridae > Cheilinus > Cheilinus undulatus. Next base: position 16,320,671 of record NC_054872.1, read on the forward strand.
CGTACAGTGCATGGGAAATTCCTGCAGTGCAGTGCAAAAAGGAAGAGTCATTGACCGACAGAGATGCACACATGCTGCCATCTCAAATTTCGTCATCTCTGATTGGTGCTTCATTTCCGCATTATCAGGCAAGAGTCTATCTATCTATCTATCTATCTATCTATCTATCTATCTATCTATCTATATCACTACTGATATTATAATCTTCTAACTTTGTTATATGACTTGATATAAACTAATAAGTTTGTTGCAATTTGGAGTGCATCTCTCTTAATAATTCTGAGCTCATCACCAGTGGTATGACTCATTCAGAAACCGAGCAAAAGCGCCATCTGCTGGACATATCAACATTTTGCACCACCTAACTGCTTTGCATTTGTTTTACATAGATATCGTGGCTATGTTAGCTTTATGAAGCTAGAGGGAGCAACCGTTTGTGCAACTACTTCTAGACCTCATAAGCCGAAACACAGTGGCCTAATTAAAGACCCCGTAAAGTGAAATACAAAGAAAGTGTCTTAATGCACTAGATATGATGGAATATGGTTGCTGTAGACGTGTGAAAAAACTGGGCTCTACATGTGACTGAATTTTGGATTTAGACAGATTAGAAAGTTTTTTCAACTCTTTCTTTGTACAAATTTGCAAATCTTTGCACGCATTTACACATCTTAGCACGCATTTGCAGATCTGTACACACATTTGTGGACTTGTGCATGCATTTTCAAATCTGCTTTTGCATTAAACGGTGTTGTTTTTTTGTTCATTGTCAGGTCAATTTGCCAAATTTATCAGCCACAGTGGTCCATGGATCATGTAAAGTATCATAACTGAGATTTGAACCAGAAAACGGACTTTGTCTCTTCTCTGGCACAGAGCCAGGCAGCTGTGCTCTGATAAGGTCAGCGTAAGGTCAAGGGGCAGGATAATGGCGTGAGTGCTTTTCTCCGTTCAGATTTGAGCATTTTCTAAATTTGAACGCATCATATTTCTCCTGAGTGGGCTTGGCTTCCTGGTGCGGGTTTTACCCCCTCATTTTTTATGATTTTGAAACTTAAGTTTATAAACCTATGGATGTTTAATTTGACTGAAATTTAATCTAGGGGTTCATAACACAGGGACCTTTCATACAACATGTTTAAATACAGATTAATTTTCACTTTACAGGGTCTTTAAATTGTTCTCTAAATTTTGTGTTGCTGAAACTGTGTTTCCTTTAAGACTAAAATACCTCTTCACAATGTCAGCATCAAACATTAAATTTTGGTTTTGTGACAACACTTGGTAGAACCCATGGCAGTCTTAAAAAGTTGAACTGTTTTGACATATACCTATATATCTTGATATATGAAGCAACAATGTATTAGTGAAAAATTTATGTATACAGTCATTTATTTATGTCTTAACATGCAGATTTTTTGGGTGCAAAGAGCAGTCTGACTCTGACACTGTTTGGAAAGAAAACCTTGACATCCAAAGTCAGTTTAGCAACATTCCAAATATTGCCATGAGTAAAATAATTAAAGGGATAGTTCTGTGTTTTTGAAGTGAGGTTTTGTGAGGTACTTCTGGGTTTTACCTACAGGAGACAGCATCAGTGGGGCCATTTTATTTACCAGGTTATCTTTATGAGTGCCAGGCTTTACACCACTATGGATGGAGTCTCAACTAATAAGTAATTCAAAATGGGCTACATTTTGATAAATCAAAACCTCCAACTTGAGGACATACAGTATGCATGTAGTAGTTAGATTTATTTTCAATCATTTTTGTCACCATTTTATTGCAGAAGATTGCACATCCTCCCTGGGGGGATCCATCAACCTTTATTGACTTAAGAAATACCTGTAGGTTTTGAAACAAGATATACATCACAGTCAAGTCTGAATCTTTATTTTTGATTCAAAGGAAATAAGAAGCTCCAGCAACACTTGGAGAGAACAACACTAGAGAACAACTTTCAGACCATTTCTGCTTTTGGCCTCCATCAGGTTCATCCCGACTGAGGCCACAAGTTGTTCTCTAAACTTTGTTGCTGACGCTGGTTTCATTAAGAACTGGAGCATGTGAATAGCCTTTTAAACCAGCTTCTCTTCTTTCTAGCCTTCTCCTCCTGCATTTCCTCTGTCTTTGCCTCCAGCTCATCCATCCTTCGGGTCATCTCTCTCTCTTTTGCGACCCACTCGTTCTTCTTCTCCTCGTGGCGTCTGTGGAGCATCTGCAGAGCATCATGGAGGGAGCGTCTCTCCTCCTGCCACAGTCTCTGCTGTTCTTGAAGCTTCTCCTCAGCTTTCCTTTGTGCAGCTTTTAGTGTTGTGTTTTCTCTTTGTACCTGATCGAGCTGGACCACAAAGGAGGCCCTTGCCTGTTCTAGCTCCTCCTTGGACTCCAGCTCATCAGTTTGCTGCTCTTGGTCCTGGTGGTTTCTGACCTGCTGATATACATTTGGAGCTTTCTCCTTGGGCTCCAGCTCATCAGCTTGCTGCTCCTTGTCCTGCTGGTTTCTGACCCACTGATATTCTTTTGGAGCTTTCACCTTTGCTGGAGACTTCAAAGTTAGGGCCTGATTAAGGAGATCCAGCTGGACGGTTTGCAGGTGAAGGTTGATATTTTCTATCTCTTTAGCTTGACTGCACTGGAACCCCTGGCTGGTGCTTTCTTCCTTCCCGCGGCAGCGTTCAGTCTTCAGCGCCTCCTTTAATAAAGCAGCCTGTTCCTTATGCTGAAGGTACAATCCACACACTTCACCCCCACAAGTTTAGCTGATTTACCTGTTGCTGAAGTGATCAATATCCTTATTTACTCAGTCCTGCAGATCTCCTAGCCTCATCTATCCAGATGAAGGTAAACAATAGTCTACCTGAGCCTCTTTAACATGTAAAATGTCCTAATTTGGACATGAACATGCTTTTAATTGAAACAGTGATGTACTATCAACTGTACAAACCTTGTATGACAAGTGATACAGCAATAATGACATGCCATTCTTGAATAAGCCTGTTCTGAGCGGCTCTTTAATGTGAACCCCAGTAGCTAGCTCCCATTTGAGTACCAGTTTCCTTTCTTCCGTTCTTTGTTGTTATTTAACCCACATTTAAAAAACTAAACTGCTAAAAGTGAGGAGCCATATGGGAGCCAAACAACCAACTCTGCTGGGCTGAGCCAAATGATCTGGATCTCTTAAAAGAAACACATTTCCCATCACTATGTTTGAGAGTGGACAGGTCTCCGCTAAGGGAACACAGGCATGATCAGAGTTTAATGAGCTAACCCATGGCAAAACTGTGCTGAACCAAACTGAAGCGCTTTTGGGAAAATGACCACACGTGAGCGTTGTGTGACACAGCTCATCCAGGCTGAGGGTTTTTGAATTTGTGCCTGCTTTCATTTCTCTGTGAGTTTTTTTTACTTTTATGAATATTTCACTACTGTCAGGGCACTAAAGTAGTTTAAGAAAAAATAATGTTTTTGTTTTTATTTTTCATACTTGGTATAATCATACACAGCTCAAAACATGGCCTTTTGGTACATTTCACTATGCAGAAATCACTACTTACCCTCCAACAGCATCTCTCCCCTGCTGCGTGGTATCATCTGCAAAGAACCTACATCCTAGAAATTATGCTGCTTGTAAAAATAAGTCAGTAGCTGGTAGATTTTTGAATCCACCAGCCACTGTGGCAAAAAAAAGTATTTACAACCTTGATACAGTGTTAACAGCATTTTATATTGCATTATGTCTATAAGCTCTCTGTAGTTAAAAAAAAAAAAAAGTTTTTCAGTTTAGAAACAAGAATGAAATGTTCAGATTATGACCAGATGGGGCCATTTGTCATTTGGCCATTTCTCACCTCTGGCTCTGGCTCTGGCTCTGCCTATGGCTCTCATGTAAAGAGCATATGTGCAGTAAAATAAATTTAAATAGTCTAGTCTGTGCATCATGGTGTAGTCTTCTTTTGCCTAATATTTTCACATATCACAGGCTAATCCAAAATTAAATCTTGGCCCGGTACCTGATGATGATGCTTTAAAATTGGCCTGGCTTTAGTCTGGGCTGCTGAATATGATCAACAGAGATCCAGGAATATCAATGTTCATAGGAAAGTGAGAGACCCTTACAGAGGGACTGATACTTATTAGGATAGACTTCCACACAAACAACCAAAAGGCCGCAGAGTCATGCTGGGACAAGCCTTGGACTAGAACATGTGCTATGGAAACCCAAACACTGACAAGAATGTAATTAACTACAGGGTTTACAGACAAACTGAGAGGACATTGCATGTTAGGCCTGTCTGATTCTCTGTTTATTTCTAGAGTGACCCAAAGATAGTGGCAGTCAGAATTTCCAACACTGTGACCACCATAGGCTTCAAAACTTCGTCTCAGAAACCCTTAGAATACGTCCATTTTTATACTTTCTATGTCTAAATGATGCTTAATTATTGTGCGTGGTATGGTCTTTATTGCATGACATTACAGACAGACAGACCGTGGTGCATACAATGAACTTAACGCAGCATCAATAAAGTTTTAAGATTGTGTCCCTGAGGATCTCCATTTACTGTCAAAGTGCATCTTTATGTTTTTTGGTTTTGAATGTTGGAAACACACTGATTTATCTCTGACAAATGCAGCAGGGCTGTAAATCCTGAACTGTCATTGTTTGGTCTGAGCTGCTCTGGTCTCAACTCTGGAGGAGATCCTGCTGTTGAGAAAAAAAACGAGGCAACTACTGTCGTCTCTTTATAACTCTTCTCATTTTTATCTGCTCACTAAACTTTTTTTAAAATTTTCAACATAAATGCTTGGACGGTGAGACAGCATAGATATTTCACCAGCATGTAATCTCTAATTTGTGCAGCAGAGGGCAAACTTGTACCTACAGTAATGTAGTTATTCAAAGCAGCGATTCAGTCAATTCAGTCTTTTGTGTGTTCAGTTGCTGGTGAATCTAATATTTGAATAAACATTTTTACTTGAGAACATAAATTGGAATCTCTTGCAGATCAGCTTAGAGAATTTTTAACAATTAATTTTATAGCTGTTCATCAATCAGATGTTAGGAAAAAAATGTAGTATAACCACTGCGGCTTTAAAAGTAGTCAGTGATTTTATTGAGTCATTGGACAACAAAGAACAAGGACCATTTTTATAGACAGGCTCCTCTGTATTGGTTTGTCAGGACAATCTGTTCATTGGTTGAAAATTATTTCTCAAACTGATGACGGTGTGTACAGGCTAAAGGCCTTACTTCTAAATGTCCTAAAGTTAATAAATGGGTGCCTCAGGGCTCAGTCTTGGGACAGCTGTTATTATCACTGTATATCAACAGTCTCAGTCACAATGACACTGTCATTTTTTGCTACACTCCTACACAGCATCAGCTTCTCTGTTGCTGACAGGAAGCTTTTACTGCTTTTCAGGATTCTGTAGGTTGAAATTGGACCTGAAATCTGACAAAACCAAACTTATGGTGTTTTCAAGCACAAAGAAAAAGTTGCTAAACCTTCCTTCTATCACAGTGTCTCAGGGTGATGTGACTGAGTCTGTCTCTTCTTTCAAATATGTTAGATTCTTGATTGATCATTCTTTAACTTTTAAGCTTCATATTGAGTAACTATAAAGAAGTTAAAGTTGTGTCCAGGTTTTTACTTCAGAAATAATTCTTGTTTTTGTTAGCTAAGAAAAGACTTGTTTCTGCCACTTTAATGCCTTTGATTGATAATGGTCATGTTTTATATAAGCATATATCCTTTGAATGCCTTAAATCTTGTACTAAACACAAACTTCTGTGCATTCACTGGAGATCAATGGACTTTACTGAGTCATTTTGTACATGCTTTCCTGCATAATACATAATTAATGAGACGTGCTTTATGTGCAGTAATATGGAGCACCGATGACATTAACTTCCTTATAGATAAAAATTCTCTCCCCTGTTTTGCCTTAACAGAACATCTTGCTGAGGATTTAGGCTCACAATCAGCTCTGTCTGTATCAGGTATGGTTCTATAGCAACTTTCCTCTGAGACCCAAGAGTGTTGCAGTGGCAAAACCCACCATAACACCACAACATTTCACCAGTTGTACTTTAAACCATGGAATATGAGACCAAAAAACATAATATATAGATGTTGACATTCTACATTTGTTTATTTCTATTGGTTTTTATAAAGTAGAATAAACCTTTGCACTCTAACAATTCACTTTGTGACTTTTTTCACCCATGGTGTCAGTTTTTCCTGGTTATTTCTCATCATTTCCTTTCTCCATGTATTGTAGATTAAGACTCAGAAAGCGAAAGCACCTGTGAAAGAGGGAAAAACGCATTTATTGATATTGAGACTTCCTTCTATAAACTGTGAGCTGAAACGAGCTGCTAGCCAAATGACAAATCTTTCATATTCACCTCCTACCACCACTTCACAGGAAATTTAGGTCTGAGCGGAGGTGTGTGTGGGCGTGTGCAGATGTGAACGTATGAGATTTCAGGCTTTCCTTCAGACACAACATTAGAAAAACAAACCGTTTGTCATTACAGCTCAAACTTTGAAAATAATTTCCACATGTTCCAGTCGTGTCAGGTTTTAATAGCCAGAGTATTATCCTTAATTTTCACGTTTACATTGCTCCACGCACCTATGATTATATCTTTTTCTTCACGTTTGGAATCCACTGAAGGTGATTTAAGACGACCTTAATGCTGCAAGCTCCAACAGTTCGACACAGAGAGCCCATGGTAGCATTAAAACAACCTCCTGACCCCCTCAGGCAGAGAGCGGGCCCTCTCTGATAATATTTTCATAGGCTGTGAATTATAAGTGTTTAAAGGGGCACTAATCACACAGTCACACTCATGCCAAGAGCTGCTTAGCATCACTAAACCACAAAGTCTGGATGGAGAGCCTGCAGGGACAGAATACAGCCAAAGTTAAAACATTCATTATAACAATTATTTTTTATGGCCTATCAGCCTTTTAAGAAGGAATTCAGTGGAAAATAAAAGCAAAGATGGGGATGATGGGACATGAAATACAGCAAAGGCAGCTTTATTCAGATTTAAACCCTGGACATTACTGTAACTTAGCGTGTGCCTGTGGTTTCAGAGCATTTCCAGGATTTTCCAAACTTATCAGAGCCAACATAAAGCTGAAAACATCAGTAGCCAAATGTTGACAAAGATAGCTTTAAGGCAAAAGTCCTGGCTGGATGTCTGAGCCTGACTTAGTTAACTTGTCAGTTTTTTTTTGCTGTTCAAATAGCGGATTAGCCGTTTGTAAATGGTAAATGGGCTTGAGCTTGCAGAGTGCTTTTCTAGCCTGACTACTCAAAGCACTTACCTATTCACACCACATTCACACATGTCTGCAAAGTGTTCATCTGCATTTAACTATCCCATGCCTCACATTCATATGCCTCTGGCACAACAGTAGGTGAAAATTTGGGTTCAGTGTCTTGCCCAAGGACAATTTAACATGTGCCTGCAGGAGCTGGAGATGAAACCCCTGACCTGACTATATCACTAAAACACAGCTGCCCCTAAAGTAACCTTTGGGTCATTACCATGGTAATTGATTGAGGTTTTATCCATGAAAACATGGTTTCTTAGTGACAGTGAAGTAAAAGCTCATTAGATGTAAAGGTGAGGTGTGTTTTAGTGTTGTCCAGCAGAGGGCAGCAGAGCTTTCAAACCATCATATACCAGTTTTAGCATGAGTCTGAGCAGTTTCCTTTTTGCTGGAGGGAAGCTGGGAAAGAGCAAGTATTCAGACTTTTGTGACTGACAAAACTGACTTGTAAAATACATTTTCACCATTTTTCTGTGCTGTGATCTGAATTCAATGTTTCTTGGAAGAGCCACAACACATTCATGAGTTATTTATTATACTATTAAAAACAGACAAGCTCTGTTTTTAATAGTATAAAGTATCATCAGTATAACAAAGAGGAAGCTTACACGACAATCAAATTCAAATAACACTGTGTCAATGGCAGACTCAGGATGTTTGAGGGGCAGGGGTGAAAATAATAATAAAAAAAGCACCTGCTGAATGCAGTGGGGCACCAGCACATTAACTGTTGTCATGTTCATTTATGGTCAGTCCTGGTTATGATTAAAGTTTTGTTATTATGCTATTATCCTATACTTTTGTAACAAGACCAACACAGTCTGACTGCAGACTGTACATCTCTGCAGCCACTCTCTCAGACCTTTTATCTGAGATGCTGTCTCTTTAAGAACAAAACCATAATTTTCTGGTAAAACATATTTCATTTCTTTTTATTCAACTTTATTCATAAATTCTGGTCGATACATTAAAAGATAACTACATTACAGACACTAAAGGCTAAGCAACATTTCATAAATAAAATTCAGGAAGGGTCAGAGGTCTAATCTGGGATTAAATTGTCTATAGACCCATTTTAGAAGTAGTTGCATGAACAGTGGCTTACTTTAGCTATGTTAGCTGGGTTTGCTACATAATTAATGTTACTGCATAAGCCAATGTAGCTTAGCTAGCTTTAACAAAGTTAGCTTTAGCAAACGTAGCTGAAGCTAATGTGGATAATGTTTCATTCTAATACCTTAACAAGTCTTTAGACCAGGTGGAACTTGCATAAACATAGAAATATATATGCTCATTATTAGTGGTATATCCTTTCTTCTGAAACCATACAAACATTTTTAAGTAGCCTGTAGCCTCCCATTTAACCACACAATAATCCACCAATAAATGAACGATCAGAATCTGGACTCATTGCTGAACATAACGTTCCTCCACATGTTTAGATTCCATTGCATGTGTTGCTGACACCAGCATGAACGGGCCTGGCAGTCATGGTGGGCCTCCTGGCAGCTCTCTGAGACCAGTGATTGGCTGCGCACAGTCTGTTCCAGATTGTTTGGGCAGAGAGTCGTCGGCCAGATTGTCCTGCAAACCCTGACTGCAGTTCTGTAGAAGACAGCTAAGTGCTGACAGGGTGAGAAAACGTTCTTCTTGGGACGCCTACTTTGCAGCCTGCCTCTGACATCTCCGTTATATGGAACTTTGCTTTCAGTCTGGAGATGGTACTGCTCACTCCAAACAATGCTGCAACTTGGTTTTCTGAAACGCCAGCTTGAAGTTTCCTTATCCCATGGGTCCAGGTCAGTCAAAAGTGGCATGCTGATTCTTGGAGCAGACACCTACCAACCACTGTAGCAGGGCCCATGATCACAGGTGGCAATCGGGTAACTGATTGTCAGCACCTGGGGCTACAGAAGCTCTAAAGAGGAGTCAACAGCAACAGCAAAACAAGCCAGTTAGCATTAGCAGAGAAGAATTGGCATATTTTTTATGTACTCTGCTCTGCTACTCATCCCACAAATGTATGTTACTTACATTTGTGGGGCCATTTTAAAGGGGAAATAAACAGATTTTCCAATGGTATGAGATTTAATGCCATGAAGCACTGTTACAACAACAACAAAAAAAAGTTCTACCATACACAAATTTCCTTACTTTTTGTACTTAGTTTAGTTTAATTTTTAAAGCATGGACAGCCTGAAAGAAGAAAGAGAGGAGCAATAAAACTATATTTTTAGATATTATACATTTATATTTTACTATATGCATTATGGATATGATTTCCAATATCTTTTCAATGAATTCACACAACATATAGACTTTTAAATACTAACTCATGAACTCAAACTGTTATTAACACAAAAAAAAAGAAAGACCTCCTGAGGGCTCATGAAAGTATACGCAGAGGGTCCTCCAAAGAAGGCAGGGAAAGAAAGGAGAGTGAGCCGATAGGTCCTGGCAACAACTACTGGTCCTCCCAGTGTTGTTTTGTATAATCTAATTCTTCTTTGATGCTGTTTAGTAAACTCTTTTCTCTTAATCTTTTTACGTTTTAATCATGGAAAATAGTTTTAGACTCATACCTCATATTTGATGAACATCTATCATGACTGAACCTTGAGGCCTCTTGGAGCATGATGCACCAGGCAATTGCCTACCTTACCCTACTGTCATCTATGCATTGGATGCTGTTGTTTTGTTTGTCATTTCTGCGTGGCTCTCTTTACATTATGCCCTACTAGATAAAAGGATCTGGTAAATGCTCCACAATAATAATACATTGATAAATGAAGGCAGGTGCCATTAAAAATTTCAGCATATTACCTGCAAACCTTGGGGCTAAGCCCCCTCCTGCCTTTCAATCTTAGTGACGCCCCTGGGTAGAAGTGGATGGTATGCTCTGCGGTTGCAGCAGCAATAGTCAGAAATCCAGCATGAAGACTAAGTCATCAATTTTGGATTAAATGCAATTATATTCAATGTCAGCAACATTTTCAAAAAAGTTGAGACAATGGCAACAAAAGATTCAAAAGTTCAGTTCATCCATCCAATATCTATTCCAATGATCCTTTCAGGGTCATGGGATGCTGGAGCAAATCCCAGCCGTCATTAATAAAGAGGCAGGTAAATCCTTGACTGGTCACCAGTTTATCTACAACATAAGACAAACAGCCAATCATGCTCACACCCACACCTGCAGACAATTTAGAGTCACCAGTTAACCTAACCTGCATGTTTCTGCTCTGTCAAAGACTCTTCATAAAAGGTCCTGTCTACCAGGGCTTCAGAATAGGAACCCTCTTGATGTGAGGTGGCAGCACTAATCACTCCAACACTGCTCCCCCACTGAAAAGCTGTGAAGAAGAAAATCTTGAAGACCATTGCACCTAAACACCTGGGGAAAATGGAGTTTTAAGGTTGCTTATTTATTATTTCATATTTTATGTGGCATGTACCACATAGTATGCTTATATGTCTGTCCTAAACTTTAAGTGTGCTGTTGTCTGTCTTGGTCAGGAAACTCTTGAGAAGAGAATTGAGTCTGCCTGATAGAAAGATGAAGATGAGTTCACTCTCTGGGGAAGACTGCTGGAAAATAGTGCTCCAGTTCAAGAGTGGTAAACATGACTCTGTCCCTTTTTTTTAAAACATGTTGCTAGCATCAAATTGAAATGGGTGTATTATCTCCCAAAAATAACAAAACATCTCTGTTCCAGCATTTGGTTATTTGCCTTATTTCAATCAAATAAGGGGCTCTGGAGACAGGATTGTACAATTATTTGTCTTTCATGCTGTCCAGTCGCACTGTTATTAGTGAGTTGGTATCGATGGGCCCACATTCCTACCTCTCCTCTTCCTACCTGTCTCTTGTCTTCATGTATCATCCTCTCTCGTTCTCCGTGTTGTCTTTGGCTGGGCTCTGAGGGACTGGAAGTGTCACCTCATCACAGCAGAGCTTTGTTTCCCTTGGAGGCCGCAGTAGGATGTCTGTTAATCTGATCTGCAACCCTCAACCTGGATTTGGCAGCTTTCTACAAACACTGTTGGCTCTTGAACGTCTCCATGTCCTCGCAGCATTGTCTTTCTGAGAGACAGACGGCCTGTAATAACTCTACAATCAGCGCTCAGCGGTGCGTGGGGCTCTGCCAGGTTTCAGCCTCTCCATCCATACATTGGCTGAGTTTTCCTCTGGATGCAAACACGGTATTGTGCAATGAACGCTCTCAAATAACACTGAGCTGCCACGGTGATGGACTTGTTCTGACAGTCTAATAAAAAACACTTGAACGGTCCATTTCTCAATTGTATTCAGTGGGTATAGACCATTTCTCCTGCAGCGGAGTTAAGCTGAATGGCAGGAGCTGGTTAGATACAAGATCACAATTTAGGAAATCACTGCAGGACGTTCACTCTGTGCTGTCAAAACCACAATACGACAGAGCCAAATATTACTCCCTTCATTTGAATGTCTTACAAAACACTCCTGTTAAAACAATAGAGATGAAATATCTTCACTTTTTGAAGCCAAAGTATTTCTTTTTTAAAGAACAAAGTGAAGAGGGAATGGGTTTAAGTATTTGAGCTGAGGTGGATTTTGTGAGCTAAAAGGGTTTTCAGGGTGCTTATATCCATGCAAAGATGCATTCTGTTTAATGGCCTGCAAATTCTGTTAAATTAGGGCTAAAAATCATGATTTATAGATAAAAATATCTAAGGACAGCTTAACATCAGAGTTTCAGCTGAGGTGCATTTACCCTAAATTACAAAAATTCTTTAGGACCAAAAGGGGCCTGGCTGAGGACCGTTAATCTCTGACAGCTACTTTCACGGACTGTTCACCTGAAACACCGTAAATATCAGAAAGAATGTGCTGTAATATGCCAAACTAACATATTTTCAGTTTTGGATGATTTTTAAAGTCATTTTATCCATAAACAAAGTTGGGCAGTTACATTCATGAAATAACAACTGTGTGAACATTACAGACTAAAACACATTTCATAAATAAAACAGAGTAAAAGAGCAGAGGTTTGTTAGCTTGACCTAAAGTTAACATAGCTACATAATTAATGCTGCTACATGAGCCAGTGAAGCTAAGTTTCCTTTAGCAAACATTTCTAAAGCTAACATGGATACACTACGTATTTACAAAGCTTTCATAGCAAAGCTGCTTTGTGAGCATAGCTTTAGCCATGTTAGCTGTGTAGCTTTGTAAGCTAAATAGTTATTTTAGCTATGTAGCTCTGTTATCTATAGCTAAGTCAGCTTTAGCAAATGCAGCTTAAACTTACACAGCTACATAGAAAATTATCTACTTAGCTTCCATAGCCAAGCTGCTTTGAGAGCTTAGTTTTTGCTATGTTAGCTGTGTAGTCATGCCAGTTACCCAGCTATGTGAGCTACGTAGTGTTGTTATCTATAGCTAAGTCAGCTTTAGCAACATGAGCTTGAGCAAATATAGAAAAAAGCTAACATATCTATGTAGAAAACGTATCTACTTAGTTTACTTAGCCAAGCTGCTTTGTGAGCTTAGCTTTAGCTATGTTACCTGTGTAGCTGTGTTAGCTACGTAGATCTGTTATCTATAGCTTAGTTAGCTCTAGCATCATGTGCTTTAGCAAATATAGCTAAAACTATCTTAGCTACATAGATTATGAGAAACAGCTAATGTAGCTGCTTTGTGAGCTTAGCTTTAGCTACTTTAGCTGCATAGCTTTGTTAGCTACATGGCTTAAACAGCTAACAGAGTTACATAAGCTATGCTTGCAGCATTAGTGTTTCCATGGAGGACAGTTTTTTCCTGTCAGCAGACATTTTACTCAGCTTTATTAAATGTTTTGTAATCAGGTTTTGCAGGTCAGGTTTTTAACTGTCAACTTTTGTTATCCTAACCCTATCCTTAACTCTCACTGGAAGTTTAACCTGATGTTATTCATAAAGTTTTGGCGTGTATCTGCTCAGAGATATACGGTGTCTCAGATGGACTTTCTGTGAGAGTTGTGAATGTTTTGTCAGAACCTCTTGGGAAGAAGGAGGGATAAGACAGGAAGGTGGGTCAAAGAGCTTCAATCATGGCTACAGCAGAAGGACTGTACGTGATGCCAGCAGTCCTGTCCTCTGTAAAGAAGTTACAAAGAAGAAATAAATGTGGACGCATACCGAAGTATCAAGAAGAGGACAAGATGGAACCAGCTATCCTTCAAATACAGCTTGAGGTATGACTGTGAAACATTTCAAAACAATAAGCTCAGTTGTGTTTTGCACCATTATGTGTGCTAGCTTCACTAAACTAAAGGTCGCTCACAGAATAGATGCTTTCCTATTGGTCAAAATATGTGATGATCACCTTAGATCAGCCCAGGGTATCAAACTAGACAGAAGATGTGAGAAAAATGTAGATATGCTGGTTTTGTTGAACCATTCTAGTCACATTATCAATTACACTATATGGACAGCATCACTCTTCTTGGAGGGTTTCCACAATTGTTTGGGGGAATTTGTGCCTATTCATTCTGTAGAGCGTGTATGAGGTCAGGTACTGATGTTGGACAAGAAGGCCTGGCTTACAACCTACTACTAAAACCATGTCTTTACAGTCCTCGCTTTGTGCACTGAGGTAGTACCATGTTGGAATAAAAAAAAGGCCTTCCCCAAACTGTTGCCACAGAGTTGAAAGCATAGCATTGTCCAAAATATCTTATAATGCTGAGGCATTAAGATTGACCTTCACTGGAGATAAGGGGTCTAGCCCAAACCCTGAAAAAAGTCAGGTTAGCAGTGTCTATTCATGAATATTTGTCAGTGACAGAAGATGGTTATTAACATAACATGTGTGTTTAAATAGGTTAAACATGTGTAAGATATGTGGGCCAGTCCATGTTCAGCATCAAACTAGTTTTCCAGTTTATGAGGTGAAGTGTGTTTGTACGGATGTTCGAACACTTGTTGCGGTTTAAAAACAGCAACAGATCAGTCATTTGGTGGTTTGAGTGAGAGTCAGCATAAAGTCTTAAAGAATGAAGCAGGGCAGAGGAATGTGTCGGTGTTTTAGACGTGGTATGGCAGAGTTAAGACGACATTCCTCAGAGTACAGCGTGTCTCTTCTCTTCAGCTCACCTTCTGTCAGGAACATCAGGTGGGTCTCTAGAGAGATGAGCAAACTTTCTTGGAGGAGCGGAGAGAGGAAGAGAGACAAGCAGAGAGAGACAAAAATAAAAAATACAGAGATGAGCAAACTGTTACAAGAATAAATACTGACTGTGCTTCTGTAGAAAGGTAATACAAGCCTGAAATAACCGGCAGCAACATTAACAGGTAATAAAGTCTATGCAGACGTGCCAATGTGTGCTGACGAAAACACATTATTAGTTAAACATATACAGAGGCAACAGCTTTTTTTTTTTTTTTATCAAAATGTACTTTCATTCCTTCATACATGCAGAAGTCTGTTCAGATAAATTAAGCTTTCTCTTAAGTTGCAGTCTTCTGTTGAAACAGTTTCCACATGAGTCCATGCACTATGATTTTAGCCTTATGCTTTTCCATTTATTCCTAAAATATTGCCTGCAATAACATGCTGTGCATAAAATCAAGGAGAATGTATTTTTCTATAAAAGCAACCACCACACGAAGGAACATTTTATTCTGAAGAGAAAACGTTGAACCAGCTTCTTCCACAGAAAGGCTGTTACTAAGTATTTTAGGTCCAAACTGTAAAAGATATAAAGAAAGTTCATGTAAAATATAGTAAAAACAAATAGCATGGTAGCAACCTGAATTCATGTAAATATAGGAGCAGGAGCAGAATACTGTATAACTAACAGATTACTGTAATTTAACAACATTACACGATTAAAGACCAGAGTTTTATTTATAAAGCTTCAAATGACTTGAAAAAATGAGAAAGATTCTGCTTTAATCATCCCTCAAAATTCAATTTTAAACTCTTTAAATGAACATGCTCCATGGACTGAAATGCAAACAAACTCCTACGTACATTCACTAATGGAGAGATATCAGAGTTAGAGGCTGCTGCAGCTGAGGTGCAGGGCTGCACACAGAATAAGCTGGGCCCCTGAAAAACCCAGAGAGGGTGCTCTCCCCCAGGTGTGATTTATTGATGTCAGTGCATGTGTGTTGGATCAGTAGCATTGGTGCTAGCGTTCTGGCTAACAGTTTCTTCATTCTGATCATGAAAAGTAGAACTAACACTACTTTCATTTTGCCACTTTTTACCCTTTTTTGCCTCTTTTCCTCCATTTTGCAGAGTAACTTTTTTTTTTTTAAAGATTTGTTTTTGGGCCTTTTCATGCCTTTGTTTGATAGAGGAAGGACAGTGGATAGACTCGGAAACAGGGAAGAGATGGGGATTGACATGGGACAAAGGGCCACAGGCCGGATTCGAACCCGGGCCGCCCACGTACATAAGTAGCACCTTAAACCACTCGACCATCTGTGCTCCCAGAATAACATTTTTTTTACCCAGTTTCCATCATTTTTAGCACTTCTTCCTCTATTTGCTACTTTGGACTGATTTTACTATTATGCCACAACTTTTTGTCAACTTTTGGTAATTTTGTCTCATTGTTTCCAGTTTTGTTGCACGTTTTTGCAAAGTTTAACCTTTTTTTTTTTTTTTTTACACCGCTTTCCATCCATTTTTAACCCCTTTTTACCCACTTAAGCTGCTTTCATCCCAATTTTACCAGGATATTTCAACTTTTGGCCATTCCTGTAATTTTTATCCCATTTTTTCATCTGTTCTGCAACATTTTTCCAATTTTTAAAATCTAAAATAGGTCATTTTAAAAAATGGGATAAAAGTGCCAAAAAGAAACTGTAAAAAATGAGCAAAAAGTACCAAAATAGCTGGACATTGCCACCATCACCAATTAAAAGGTAATTCTGTTTTGCCAAAGGGCATTTACATTTTCTTGAAAACGTTCTACTGTACTACAGCATAAATAAATACAATTTGTTTATCATTGCTTTGATAAGAGTTGTTATGATTCAGGTTAAAAATAAGGTATCATTATCATGGCTTAATTTTACAATAGATCATGATTTTGCTGACCTCCATGGGTCACCAGTTTGGCTGGGCCCCAGAAAGCTCTTCCCTTTACCCACCCTTATGAATGGCCTTGCTAAGGTGCAGAGCAGTTATGGGAAGGGAACCTCAGCAGTGAACAGACACCTCTACAGCTACCAGACCGAGCTGATCTGACCTGGACTTGAACCATTAGTACCCTGTGGTTCCAAACCAATATCCGTACACTGAGCAATTTTTATTTATTTTTATTGACCAGAAGGAGAGCAGTTTTTTAAAACCTCATCTCAGACAAAGATTTATTTTTTGATATACTTTATAAAAAGCTGGAGCCAAACCATCTTATTGTTTTACACTTGTGAGTGTGCTCAGTAGACATCAATAATGAAGGCCACATAATAAACTCAGAGCTAAAATGATGTTTAAACAGCTGCTCAGTCCAGTTCTCCTCCAGAAAAGCAGCTTAAAGTACATCAGCAGGCTCCTCGTCTTCCTCTTCATTTCTTTCACCTTCCCATTTGTCTCTGTTGTGTTTTTACCTTTTTACCCCTTCTCTTCTTTCAGTATCAGGATCTATCTTAACACATATTACAGTAAGACTTTGACTTTACTCATCTTCTCCTCCTCTCTCCTCTCCTCCCACCTTTAGGCATCATCACCCAGTCCTAAATGTGACCTCGCTCCTCTCTCTCACTCCTCATCTCTCCCTCTTCTCGTCACTATCACGTCTGCCTCTCAGTAAATCAGGACTGTTTAGTGTATTAAACACTTCGTCCAGCAGCCGGCCACCCAAGAATCACCTCTTTTTACTTTCCCTCTGTTTTACTATTGTGTTTTTCATTATTTCTCATTATTCCCTTTCATTTCCTCTTCTCCTCCTTCACTTAATTCAGTCTATTTATTGTTTCTGCCTCCCTTTTACTCGACCTGCTTGTTTCACACTTCATCTCTCCGTCTCTTTCAGCACTAACTCTGGTGTCATGTGTTTGTGTTGGTCTGCTCTGCACTCTTTGACATGTATATGGACCTAAACATGAGCACAGTGTTTACCCAGATACCTCCATGAACTGGCTTTATGGTATCATTTTTGAGTATGATTCACATGCAAATAAGAGATAATTCACTTATTTGTTCATCTTACAAACCATTTAACATTAAGAAAAACAAGTCTCCCAAAAGCCAGCACTTTTCTCATGCATATGAATGACAGAACTGATTTAATATAGTCTGTCAACACAGTTCACTGTGCCATCCACAAATGCAAGTTAAAGCTGTGTCATGCAAAGAAGAATCCATTTATGAAGACGATCCAGAAATGCTGCCGTCTTCTCTAGGCCAAAGCTCATTTAAAAAAAGACTGAGGCAAAATGGAAATAAAAGAATCCTGCAAAAAAGACCAAGGACTGCTGAGCAGATTGAATCCTACATCAGACAAGGATAGGACAACATTCCTCTCCCAAAAATCCAACAACTGGTTTCCTCACTTCCCAGAAATCAACAGACCGTTGTTCAAAGAAGAGGGGATGCTACACATGTGTTACTGCCACCAGATTTAAAATGTTAATAAAATATGGATGTGTGAGATTTGCAAATCATTTTTACACAGTTCATTTTATTCACAGTGCCCCAACTTTTTTGGAATTGGCGTAGTATAAATGGATGTCCTGCATATCCATTAAAGCACTGATCATCAACTGGCCCCTAAAGCTTCCTGTCTGGCCCCCAGAAGATCATTAGATTCAGAGAGGCAGGAAAAGAAGATATTGTGGTTTTAAAAGAATCTTTTGGCTTTAAATGTCTGCAGCTGTTAAATCCACCCCAAAGGCAATTAATATTCAAATAGTTTTAGAATGACTTCACATTTGATCTGTATTTATAGGAACTCAATTGTCAGCCATTATAAGTAAATATTTAAAAAATGTGTTGAAACTGGCAAAAATAGCCAGATAAAGTGGTGAAAAGGGGTTAGAGAGTGGCAAAAATGGGCGATAAGATCCAGATGGGTTGTGGAGTGGCACAAAGGGACAAAATTTTGCAGGAAAAGTGGTGAGGAGATGTTAAAATGTGGCAAACCATTATCATTAAAGGATAAAAGGGGAAAAAAATAAATCAAAAATGGGTGAAAAGTGGTAGAAATGGTGACATAAGTAATGAAAAGTGGCAAAAATAGACTAAAAGGGGCAAAAATGAAAAAAGGAGGGATAAGACAGGCAAGAAAAGTGGTTTAAAGGAGTTAAAGAATGACAAAAATGTGGGTTATGGGGCAGAAATGGTCAAAAAGTATCAAAAATGGGTTAAAAGTGGCAAAATGATGCAAAAATAGCCAATGGCAGAGTAGTAAAACTGCAGAAAAGTGGGTTAAGGAGTGATTAAATCACAAAAAGTGCCAAAAATTGGTTAAAAGTAGCAAAAACGTGAAAAATAGCCAATGGCAAAGTAGTGAAACTGTAGAAAAGTGGGTTAAAGAGTGATTAAATAGCAAAAATGGGTTAAACATGGCACAAAATGTTGCAGAAATGGCAGAATGAAGCAGTGAAGTAGTGAAAAGTGTTAAACATGAGTTCATATTGGTGCTAAATCAAAATTGTTGAGGGCCAGTTCTCTGGGATTTTCAGGAGCCCAGTCAATTCTATGGGCAGGCCTGTCTCCTTGTGGTCTACAGCATTGTATATTGGGATATACAACACTGGTAATGTCTAAAAATGTCCTGCGTTTTGAAAGAAAATACAAATACTAATAAAATAATATGTTAATCAGAACAAAATATCGATTTAATTTTTCTTTATTTGGAAGTCTGGCCCTCAGAGACTGTCAAGAATAAATCTGGCCCTTGTGCAAATGTACTTGATGACCCCTCCATTAAAGGCCTCTGAACATCAAGAATTTTTTCAGGCACACATTCAGGTCCAACTGAAAACATCTCCGCGACCCACTTTTGGGTCCTAACTCAGACGTTCAGAACCACTGCTCTGCAACACACTATAAAGGCAGGAATGTTGTGTTTTAGTTGCATCTCACAGCACAAACCTTGTCATTCACATTGCCATTTGTTTTGTTTATTTTGTGACTTTTGCACATGCAGAATGCCTTGTGCTCTTGTTGGCCAACATCTCTCTCCCTCTCACTCTCTCTCCTGATACTAGCTGATCAGAAACTTTCATCACGCCTGTCCCATAAATTCACCCGTTATTTCACAACCTCTTGTCAAACGTCAACTTCTATCATTGTTTAGTTTGAGAATTCATGACAAAACTCTGTGAAGTTCCCACGCTGAATTAATTGACGTTGTCAAACTTCCTCGTGCAGATCAGCTGTTTTAAAATCAGATTTGGGGTAAAAACAAATAAAGAAAATGTATATTTTAAGGTTATTTAACAAAAGATAATAACACTGAAGCAGAAACTTAAAAAAGGCCATAAAGAGGAAGAGAAAGAAGCAAAACGGATGAGCTGCTGTGTGTGAGGGAAGAGGAGGGGTGCAGGGTTGTGTGTGAGGGGGTGTAAGGGGGGCAAGATCAGCTGGTTTCGTTTTATTTTGAGAAGGCCCCAATAAAACAGATATCCAATAAAGTGGGATTAATGTTATGATGAAAAAAACCCATAGTGATCCCTTTTTTAGATGGATGGAAATTAAAAATATCATTATTGCAACAAGGAATATGATCATTAAAATCAATGATAATATTTACTTTTTTAAAACTTTTTTTAATATTACTTTTAAGATACTTTTGAGTGTAGTTACGTGAGTATGTCAGGGCAATAGTGGCGGCAGTTTATGGTAGGCCTCGTATCAAAGTCTGCTTAGGACCTCACTTTGATCAGGGGCGGTCCTGGATCAAATTGTCCTTCAATGAATGGAGTATGTCAGAATCACTGTATCATGATACCATCAGTATCATGGATAAAACTGTATTGTAGTGGGGAATACACCAGAGTCCTATTTGTTGCGATTATTTTTGCTTCACTAAGTGCTGCAGTGTCCTCCTTTTTGGTGCTGTGGAAATGGCCACCCTAGCAGCACATGTTTAAAATGTGAAAGAAAACTTACAAACTAAACTAAAGCATGGTGTCAGCTGTGGTTCAAGGTATCAAAGAGAGTTATCTTGTTTCTTCTTGAAGAGTATTACAACCTCCACGTACACTGAACCCTCATGTTACACCCTGAATAACAGTGCAGGGATTTGATAGACTATACCTATGTCCTCCTGCTGCTGCTGGTGTGTCATAGAACAGAAAAATGGTTTTGAATCCACACAGAGAGTTACTTCCTCTGTGACTGATCCATGTACTAAAAGAAACTGATTTTCATGGCTTAAAACATTTGTGTAGTGTATTTTTCACGGCTCCTGGAGCCTCCGCTCCATCATATTTCTGACACACAGCTCCCCTCCTCCATCAAACGCAGCAAATCAATCTGCTCTGGTCTGATGGAGGCTGACGGGCTTGTTGTGTCAGACAGGAATCAGACCTTGACCACCTGTGTCGATTTCTACCGCTGAACCACCAACAATAACAAACATAAGGAGGTGAATTTGATCCACTCACATGAATTTAACTGTATGTTTTACTGATTAAGAGCTGCAAATTATGATCTGTCCTTGGGCAATCATGTGGGGGGACGGCAATTAGTGGGCTCTTAGACGAAGGACCCCTGTGTATATTACACAGTTCTAACAGTCATGTTGAATGTAAAAGTCTAAATATATCATGTGAAGTATAATCAGTCCCCTCCCCAGAAACAACTGCAGTAACTCTATACTTTTATGTTTTGTGTCATTAAGGCATGAGTGGGAAGTTTTATTCATCAAATCTTCAAGACTTTGTGATGTCCATGGGCTTAATACTGCTCCTTTAAAAAAGACAGAGTTGGGGTATTCTTCATGATGCTTCAGATTAAAATATTATCAGTTTAGGTTTATTACAGTTCTTAAAATTGTGGTACATTTCGTTATATTGAAGGAAGAGGCCATAATTCGGCACATAGATTTCCAAAGTTCTTAAAATAATCGCTTTACAACAGGGATATTCATAGCCAGTGTATTTCAAAGTCAGCTGAAAACAAAAACTCAGACTATTGACTAGTAATGTTTGTAGTGATTGGTTAACTAGAATCTATAGCTTTGTCAACTGCTGAGTTGTACTTGCAGTTTCTCGAAGCAGCTATCCAAACAAATGCTTCAACCAGCTGCCAGAGAGTCTGACACTACACTGCCTATCTTCTACTTAAGAAATGCTCCTTAGGCCATTTTTTTTCAGTCTAAAAGACATTTTATTGTTGAGATTTGAGGAAGGAGAAAGACAATTCTAATGACATCAATAAATAACTAAAGATCAGTGTTGGGCAAGATACTGAAAAATAGTAACTAGTTACATTTACTGGTTACTGCTAGCAAAAAGTAACTGAGTTAGTAACTGAGTTACTGCTTTGCAAAAGTAACTAGTTACTTTGAAAAGTAACACAAACGTTACTTTTTTGCTTCACTCCTCTTTATTGTACACATCACATTAATTGTGTTGTCGTGGCAGTGTGAGAGGAAATAACTCTATTTTCATATAACATTGTAGCCTTTATTATTATGTTGGAAAGTAGTGAAACGATAGAACTTAGTAGAAATGATTCTTAACTTTTGACACGGTTAAAGCATTTTACACTGTTTAAGAAGTCTAAAATAGATGTAGCCTACTCTATTGACAGTGTACAGATTAAATCCCAGCTGCTCTCTAAATTTCTCTCTGCCTCATGTTCCTCTCTCGTCTTACGTTTTTTTAAAATTATTTCTCTGAAGGCAGAGGACTTTACAGCTTTTATCAGCGTGTCTTTAACAACATAACTTGCTATTAGTCTGTTAGTGCTGCCTTGGTGACACGCTCAAGGCGTGATTTAAAATCAGCCTTGGTTGTTTACATGGAGTGACTCCTCCTTGGTCTGCCAGGCTAACGTGAGATGTACCTGGGTTAGCAGTGTTTGTAGCATCTGGCTCTCTGGAAACTAGCTTAGCTGTAGCGTGTGTTTAACTCTGTACTTCGTAAGGTTGGAATAACTGTTCTTCAGAAAATTTACTTCCCTGTTCTTTATCCCAAGGAGGGAAAAGTAATGCTGGTGTTTCCAAGACAGAGAGCTCACGCTTGAGTCCTCAGCCATGATGTGTTTGCGCACTTCAGTGCCTGTGTTTGTTTGTGTGTGTCTGCAGAGGCTCTGTCACAGGATGCTGTAAAAGTAATGAGTAAAGTGTGATTTAAATTCTCAGTTATTGTAACAGCATTTCTGACTTGAGAAAGAAATGTGTAACGCTGCTAGTTACCATAAAAAGTAATGGTGTTACTGTAACACATCACTTAGTAACTCATCAGTACCAACACTGCTGAAGATAAATATAACTTTGAGTTAAACCTGTTGATGCAAGGGCTAAAATAATTCCCTCAGTTCTTATGTAACTTTCCTTCTGGAAAGTTCTGGATTTTTTTCTAAATAGTCATGCATTAAGGCAGCAGAGATCTCAGTTTCTAAGCTAGTAAGAAACCCGAGATATGAAATGAATCTGTTGATACAAACAAGTAGCTAAAACTAGCTTATGGAGGAAAGCGCTAAATAATGCCATATGAGATTGAACAGATGATTATGAGTATTTTGGATGTAATACTTTCTACACACAACACAAGAATAAACCTATCCATCTATATTGCTGTAATTAACTTAAAACGTTCCTTAACTGTACCTTGTGCTTCCTTTCTCTAAAGAGAAACAAGTTTTAAAAACATTACATATTTCTTTCAACTTGCTTCTCCCTTTTGCCCCTTTCTTTCTGGCATCATTGTTCAGTGGTACTCCAGCTCCTACAGAACTCAGCTGCAAGAATGCTGACAAGAACCAGAAAGAGAGATCACATTACACCGATTTTAAGGTCTCTGCATTGGCTACCCATCTCTTTTAGAATAGATTTTAAGGTTCTTTTACTGGTTTTTAAAGCTCTTAATGGTCTTGCGCCTTTTTATTTATCAGATTTGCTTTCACCCTATGAGCCCAGTAGAGCCCTCAGGTCTTCAGGAAGTTCTCTCTTAACGGTTCCCAAAGTTAGAGAAAAAACTTACAGTGAGGCATCTTTTTATTACTACGGCCCTGTTCATGGAACAGCCTACCTGAAGACCTGAGGGCTGCACCTGATGTTAATGTTTCTAAAGGCAAACTCAAGACCAACCTTTTTAGTCTAGCTTTTACCTGAATTTAATATTCTCATCTTAATCTGTTTTAGTAATTTAGGTTTTATCTTATTCTGTTTTAATTTCAGAATGATCTTTTAGTAGTTTATCCTCTTGTTTTACCGTCTACACTAACCCTTTACCTGTTTGAGCATATCGCCGTTACCTTTTAGTGTTTTTATTCTCATTACAGCACTCTTTAATATTTTACACTTTAACCTCACCTCCAGTGTTTACTCATTTTAAACCTTCAAGATGGCGTTTCCTCTGTGTGTAATGGGTACATACATTTTCCTGTTCTACTAGTGTCTTATTTATGATGCATTTTTGCCAATACTGTGAATGGATTGTGGGGGGGTGGGTTGGGGGGTTGGGCAGAGTGGGTTTGGGTCATACCCCCTTTTATCTTCTTTTAATTTATCTGTCTGTGTGTGAAGCACTTTGTGCTACATTTTCTTGTATGAAAAGTGCTATATAAATAAAGTTTGATTGATTGATTGATTGATTGATGTGGCAACACAGAGGCTGTCCGTGACTTTTTAGCCATTAAAACAAGAATGGAGTACTAAACTAGTATTCTGATTTGAAAAAAAAAACTCTCCACTTTCAAGATCAAAATACTGCCAAACCACACTGCACCACTGTGCTGCTTTACATCCAGGTAGTAGGTCAGTATGACAGTAGCTTTGAATGGAAGCTACAGCCCCACCTGGTGGTGGGTGGCTGTGTCACACAAGGTTTGACAGGCATCTTATGCCTGAATTAACAGGACAAGTATATTAAGAGCAAAAGACTAGTAATTAGGGTGCCAACAGCATAGATGACCGTTTCTAATCATTTAATTGACTTAACATGCGCACTCAGCGCCCACTACATTAGGTACACCTTCCTAGTACCAGGTTAGACTCCCTTTTGCCCTCAGAACTGCCTTACTTATGGCATAGTGCAAACAAGGTGTTGGAAACATTCCTCAGAGATTTCCTCAGTGATAGCATCAAACAGTTGCTGCAGATTTGTCAGCTGCACATCCATGATGTGAATCTATTGCATTAAGATCTGGGGACTGTGGAGGCCATTGGAGTACAGTGTTACAGTGTTATTTAGCAGACTACATGCCCAAATTTACTGAGTTGCTGCCATGTGATTGGCAGATTAGCTATTTGTGTTAACAATCAATTGAACAGGTGTATCTAAGATAGTGTTACATTCACAACTTATTGAGTTTTTTAACACACAATCAGAGTATTTGGAAGGATGCTCGTTTCCAACAGTCATGTTTACCTATGATAAGGACTGAAAGTTAGGATAAGCATCAGATTGCAATGAAAACTTCTACCGTCTGTTTGGACAGCATTAGGCTGGGACAGAGAACAGTGAGGTAACCAGTCTGGTCTGGTCTGTAGCTGAGCTCAAACCCATGCTGCTGCCAGCACACGACCCCGGCCTGCTGTACCACAGATCACCTTGTTAGTCTCTATTTCAGATTCGGACCTAAACCTGGAAGTTCCATCTGTGTGATTCACTTCAAGGCTGACTGGAGGATCGGGTTGCCCCTCCGGCTCCCTGAAGAGCGTGCTCATGTGGGCTTTTAGAGCTTGTTCGTGCAGACATGCTACATGTGAATGTCGACAGGCTTTCTATTTGTACACATGTGTAAATATCTAGTGTGTATTTGAGTGTGTGTTTGCTGAATGAAGGCCAGGTATGGGTTGAAGAGAAGGATTGATGGCTCTGGAGGGACTCGGCAACTGGAACAGAGAACAGCAGACAGACGGATGGACGGACGGAGGGAAACAGGGGAATAAATCAGACGAAAAGAGGAGAGGAGGGCAGAGGAGAGCAGAAGGAAAGATGAAAAAGAGGGGATCATAGAAAACTGGTCCAGACAAACAAACTGCAAATTCTTCAGAAATGATGTGATGCACGATTTCAATAATAGCCCAGTAGGTTTGCAATATGTGCCGTCATTCAGAGATGCCAGGAGACCATAGGAAATATCATATAATACTAATGTATCTGACCACAGCCGTGCTTGACTCTGTGCAGACACATACGCACACCTCATATCCATCTTTCCTTTTCCTTTCGTTCTTTCTCCACTTCTCTTTCCCTCCTCTCACCACATCCCTTACTTTCTCTCCTCTCTGCTGCTAACCCTTTAAGCACACACACACAGACAGTGACACACACTGCTGACCACATCCCCTCCTCTCTCTCAACCTCAGGTCGTGTGGTAATGACTGTGTGATGGAGCCTCGTGGCCAGCAGACTGGCAGAGGTATTTTTAGCACTTCTGGTGGTTTCCATCACTAAATACGCTCCAACTCCATATTTCAGGACTTAAAACCAACCTCAAAGGGAGACAGGAGGAGTAGGTAGCAGTTAGTTTAAACTATTAGACATCACTGTCAAATGTAGCAGGGTGATTTGTGGATCAACGGGAGGACTGTAATTGGTGATAACTGAAAAAAACAACAACAATTAAGTATCAGTTTAGAAAAGCTTGAAATAAATACAGGAACAGAACTTCACTTGGTGAAGAGAAAGTAAACGTTACATTAAAGACCCTGTAAAGTGAAATCCAACGCTTCTGTCTAACACTCTAGAGATGTTGGAATGTGGTTGCTGTGAAAAAACTAAAATCTACAAATGACTGATTTAGACTGTAAAAAAAGTTTTTCACCTCTTTCCTGGCTTGTTTTAGTTTTGGTGGGGCTAATATGTGGGCTCATGATGTCACGAGCCCACAGTAGGAGTGACCCCGCCCCTCTAACACTACAATATAAAATCACAGAGCAGTTCATCTCTGCTGTTAGCTGATGCCACTGCCTTTTTTAAAAGTTAACAGTCAGTTAAATGCTGTTTTTTGTTCATTGTGAGGTAAAAGTTGCCAAATCTATCAGCCAGAATGGGGTATGGATCATTAAAGCATCATAACAGTTTTAAGCATTTTAAGAGTTTAAGCCAGAAAACTGGCTTTGTTTCTTCTTCTAAGGTCAACAAAAGGTCAAGGGGCAGGCTAAGGGCGTGGGTGCTTTACTCAATTAAGACTGTAACTTTTTTTTTATTTGAGAGGATTGTATTTCTCCTGAGTGGGCATGGCATCAGCTCATTCAACAGACATGCCCACACCATCCTGGAGCAGATTTTACAGCCTCATTTTTCATGATTTTAAAGCTTATTTTAATAAACTTAGGGATGTTTTATTTAACTGAAACTTGACCTGTGGGTTCATAACACAGTGACCTATCATACAACGAACCTAAATACAGATTTATTTTCACTTTACAGGGTCTTTAACTCAGCGCTTAAGTTGCAATGCAAGAGAAGAAATAATGAGTGGAAATAATCGTCACACTGAAAGAATTTCCCTTAATGTGGCATCCATTATTAAATAAACTAAAACAAAAAGTAAGGAAATTTGTGTTTGGTACATTATTTCTTTGTTGTAACAATGCTTCTTGGTAATAAATCTTACATTGTAGTAAAGTCTGTTTATTACACTCTTAAATGGTGCCACATTTGTAAGGATCATGCATTTGTGGGATGAGCAGCAGAGCTGAGTATGAGGGTTGCACCCATGAAAAATGTGCCAAATCTTTTCTGCCAATGCCAAACAGCTGATTTTGCTGTTGCTATAGAGTGCTGCAGTCGTAACATAATTTCGTTGGCAAACCTGGAAGTTCGCGTAGCATGGGTTCCCTTCATCGTGGAGCCTATGGGATTTTTCAGTGGGTTTTTGGATTTATGCTGAAAATAAGCTCTGTGTCCAATAAAAGTTTATAAAACTTACATGTTTTGTTCATAAAGATAATCTTCATAAACTGATCATATAAGAATCGTATCTGGTTCTTTAATCTAACTGTCGAAAGTAAAAAGCTAACGTCATGCTATATTGAACTACAACATGGTTGACTGAATTTACGTCATCACACACGGATATTACTGAATGGCTCAGTTGCCACGCTTGGATGATGACGTATGTAGTCCTTGTTAGCTATCTTTTAGCAACCGCCTTTATTAAGACGTGAAAAGATACACAATTCAAAGGTGGGGCACATTTGGTTGTATTTTATGTCGTAGGATAAAACGTTAAACTCTCCTGAACTTGTGTTCACCACAGACCTTATTTCAGGCATTTAACCGAAAATGCATTCAAAATTTCCATAGACTTTCAGACAAGGGAACCAGAAGTGCTAAAATGCCAACTTTCTTCTGCATTTTAGGACTCATTCCTGCACCACTCCATTGACTCTTGTTTTGAGCTTCTGATACCCCCAGGATCTGCTAATCAGGCACCTGTGAGCATGGGTCCTGCTACAGTGGTCAGTAGATGTCTGCTTCAAGAAGCGGCATGCCACGTTTGACTGATCTGGGTAGGGCCTGTCGGTTGGGCAACTTCAAGCTGGTGTTCCTCAAAACCAAGTTGCAGCATTGTTTGGAGTGAACCTTAGTACCATCTCCAAACTGAAGGCCAAGTTCCATATAACGGGGAATGTCAGAGACAGGCCATGAAGTGGGCGTCCCAAGAAGACAACACCCCAAGAATACTGTTTTTTCACCCTGTCAGCAGGAACTCTATCCTCCAAGATGACAACACTCACCCCCACAGAGCAGGGTTTATCAGAGACTAGCGCCAGAATTTGGGAGTGGAGAGGATGTAATGGCCTGCCAGCAGTCCTGACTTTAACCCCATTGAACACTTGAGGGATCAGCTTGGGTGTGCTGTTCGTGCCAGAGTGACCAACAAAACCACGTTGGCTGACTTGCGACAAATGCTGGTTGAAGAATGGGATGCCATCCCACAGCAGTGTGTGACCAGGCAAGTGACCAGCATGAGGAGGAAGTGCCAGGTTGTTGTGGCTGTGAATGTTTCTTCCACAGGCTACTGAGGCTCCTGTTTGTTAAATGAGTAAATTGTTAAATTGTCAATATGTCTTGTTTCTTCAAACTTCAATCATTCAATCCACCAAAAAGCGTCAATGGCGGAATCAGCTGTTTGGCAATGGCAGAGAAGATTTGGCACATTTTTCATGGGCACAACCCACATATTCAGCTCTGCTGCTCATCCCACAAATGCATGTTACTTACAAATGTGGCACCATTTAAAAGGGTAATAAACAGACTTTCCAACAGTATAAAATTTATTGCCAAGAAGCATTGTTACAACAAAGAAATAATGCACCACACACATTTCCTTACTTTTTGTTTTATGTTTATTTCAAAGAGATGCAACTTAAGCACCAAAAACTCGAGACGCTCAGGAACCCCGGCTGGTACAAATCAGATAAATTATATTTTAACAGTTGCTTTGAAAGATCTTTTATTAACCAACATCTTCAGTTTCTCTACCACTGCTTTTAACACCAAAATAAACCAGAAAGTTGAAAATCCCAGCTGGTTTAGATCAAGTAAAATCTTTCCTGACACGTGCTGTGTGGGTGATTTAATGCATGTGGTATTATTCTGTTATCAGTACGAAGGATCCATGACAATAACCTCACCAAACTTCAGAAGTTTCCCTGAAATGAAGTCTGGCCTTCAGTAACTGTTCAGTCTGGGCTCACGTGTGCCTTTTGTGTTGTAGAAAAGCTGCTGTGTCAGCCTCATTTTGGGCTGATAAAACAGCTGCTCATGCATTACTCACAATGTTTCCACAACGACCAGTCAGCTGCAGCTGCCACTAAACCATTGATTTAACTCTAACACTTAACAGAAACTCCCCTCACACAGCCAATCTGATCCCACAACAAACTTTCCTTCACTGCTTTTTTTCCATTTTCCAAAATTTAGACCCCTGTGAATTGTCCCAACAATGGGTTTTATGAGTCTTATCCTTGCAAAAATTAGATAAATTATTTTTTTGTGCATGCTGTGAAGGAAAAATGTTGACTTCTGTTGGTTCCACTCTTGAGTCTCTGTGTTTGCTCTGAGGTGAGCTTCAGAGAATAGCTTAGTTAAGATTTGCTAGTTAAGAACTTGAAAATGGATAACTTGCATTCTTTAAAACGTTCAAAGTCAAATCCATATTTTTCAAGAAACATTTTTTTTTTGAGTCGTCAAATATTATGCTGTTCCTTTGAATGTATACTATGTGACATTCTTAATACCTCCCAAATTCCCAAAAAGTTGGGGCACAGTGTAAAATGTTAATAAAAACAGAATGCAATGATTTTAAAATGTCATACATCCATGCTTTATTCACAGTTTAAAATAAACAACATTAGCTCATTTTGAATTTCATGGCAGCAACCCATCTCAAAAAAGTAGGGACAGGGTCATGATTACCATTGTGTAGCAATGCCTCCTCTTTTAACAACAGTCTGTAAAAATCTGGGAAGTGAGGAGAGCAATTGCTGGAATTTTGGGAGGGGAATGTTGTCCCATTCTTGTCTGATGTATGGTTCAAGCTGCTCAACAGTCCTGGGGCTTGATGGGTTTTTTGTTTTATAATGCAACAAGTGTCTTCTGCTGCTAAAAGGTCTGGACTGCAGGTAGGCCACTTCAGCACATGGACTCTTCTACTGTGAAGCCATGCTGTTGTGATATACCACTTTCTCACTAAAATTAGCATCTAAAGTGGGGTTTTTGAAACCCACCCCTAACAATCGGCTAGTGACTCCATTCCCACTGGCAGCAGACCCGGTGTTCTGTCATTTTTTGCTACCCATCAAAAATTGCTAATTTGTGGTTCTGCGCATAGGCCCTATGCCATCAGCGTCACGCCCATAAGGGTTAGGGTTAGGTCATCACGTTGATGGCATCATCATCAGCGCGCCAAAACACAGCTAACACTCACTCAACATTTTAGCTATGTTGTTGTATATAGTTGTGTCTTGCACAGTCCCTGTGACCTGGCACCGAATCTCCTCTTCTCCACGGATCAATAGAAGCTCTCTGATCTCACTGTCTTGCCAGTGCTGTGCCATCTTGCAAATATAAATCTCACATGCTGAGTCCAAAAATCAACAATGCTCATCCCTCAGCTGCCGGTGTCCTTTTGTTGCCCCAAGTTACAGGCGCGATATCATCCTGCGTTTACCCGGGTGTGACGTTCCCACTGGAGCTGATTGGAGGTGAGCCAATAAAAAACCTGAGTCCATTACAGGGTCAGTCGACGTGGGACTGAATGACGATTAGAGCCTTTCCCACTGCCGACAGGAGCAGATTGTTAGCGTGTTTAAACAGGTTTTTCAGTCAGCAGGAAAGGGGTCATAGATGCAGTATGTGGTTTTAGCGTTGTCTTGCTGAAATATGCAAGGTCTTCCCTGAAAGAGAGCATGTGTTGATCTTAAATCTCTGCAACTTTTCAGCACTGATAGTGCCTTTCCAGATGGGTAGACTGCCCATACCATAAGCTCTAATGCAACCCTATCAGAGATGCAGGCTTTTGAACTGTGGTGTCAAATTTTGATAAGTCTGGTCACTGAACAGTGTTCTGTTTTGCCTTAGTCCAGGCAGAGAAGACAGCAGCGTTTCTGGATGGTTTTCACATATGGCTTCTTCTTTGAATGATACAGCTTTAAGTTGTATTTGTAGATGGCACAGCAAACTGTGTCGACAGACAATGATTTCTGCTGACAATGAAATGTTCCTGACCCCATGCATTTGCATTGACTCCAGCCCAGAGTCATGCATGTTTTTAATGGAGTGCCACCTGCGGGCCTGAAGATCACGATCATCCAATACGGACCATCAGCCTTGTCTTCTCATGATTTGCAGAATCTGTGGATGGTGGAATATTCAAAGCAATTTTATGTTGAGGAGCATTTTTCTGAAATTGTTCTGCAATTTCCAGCGAATTGGGGAACTCTGCCCATCTTTACATCTGAGAGACTCTGCCTCTCTAAAATGCTTCTTTTATATCCAGTCATGTTACAGACCTGTGCATAATTAACCTAATGAATTGAGAAATGCTCCTCCAGCTTTTTCAGTCTTTTCTTGCCGGGCCCCTACTTTTTTGAGATGCATTGCTGCCATCAAAATTAAAATGCACTAATATTTTTCATGAATAAATTCCTCAGAGTCAAAAAGATTTTCTTTGTTTACTGAGTGTTTGAGCCTGTTGCAAGGAACTTGCAAATTACCCTTAAATCCCATTCCTTTTAAGATTCCCCTCATGTCATTAATAGTGTGTCAGACACTACCATGTCTCCCTGTCATACCAGTATCAAAGTGCCATGTTTATTAATAACTTTCTATTCATTTTTACCACAAAATGTTCTTGTTTTGCAGGTTTCCTGGTAGCACATGTAAATAAATGTCAACCTCAGCAGCACTACCTCTTAAGTCTGCATCCAATAAACCCTCTGGCTCTGCTGCCTTATTGAAATGAATTTTTGAATGATCCTAAAAAAGCAGCAGATCTTTGTTTTAAGTCCAGTGGGAAACAAAAGTTAAGAGAAGAAAGTTGTCTAAAGCCAAGAATCGTCTGTACTCCCTTCTGTTGTTGTTACAGACTTCTGGGGTGGAAGCATAAGTGCAGATTTATCTTAAAATATCTATTTAAGTCATCCATAGTGTTTGACATTGAAAAGAAGCAGAACACTCTGTCTCTTACAGCATCTTATTTATGGAAATGAAAACATTATCATTTGTTCTTCTTGCAGTAGGAAACAGTTTCTTGAGCTGACTGATGGCTCACATCGGAGCAGAGATCTTTCTTTCATTATAAAGCGTCCATATTTCTGCATAGGTCTCCATCTTTTCCATCTTTATTTCTGTTGGCAGGCTCTCATTCTTCTCCCTAAACATCTTCTCTCTCCTATTGTCCACAGAGGAGATGGTTGGTTTATGATCCATACAGAGACAAGTGGAAGAAGCACAGAGCATAACGTATAAATCCCAGCACACCACAACGTCTGTCAGGTTAGGTTTGCACTTTGTGACTGCTGGGGTCAGTTCACTTCAGATCCAGTCTGCAAAAGACAGAAACTGAGGGCCAATCTCTCTTTGTTGTTACAAAATCAAATTTGACCCCTTTCATTGTACCTTAACCATTACATGATGAAAAAATGCTCACACATAAACATTAAGTATTATACTGTATGATGCCTCTGTAAGGGAGAAAATTACCAGACAGTTAAAGAACAGTGGTGGGTTAAAAAAACTACAGCTAAGCTACAATGAGGTAGAACCTCTCATTGTTCAAACTGGTGTAGATTTGGGTGTAGAAACCATGTTAAAGGGGACATATTTTACCCTTTTAAGACAAGTCTCTATTGGTCTCAGAGGGCCCCAAAATATACCTGTAAAGGTTATTGCTGAAAAAAAAACTCCAGTATAGGATTTTGGTATGTCTAAAAGTCCTCTGATTCAGCCCTGCTCAGAATGAGCTGTTTCTGTGTCTGTGGCTTTAAATGCTAATGAGCTGTCTGACTCCAGATCTGACTCTCATGATCCTCCTCTCTGCTTGCAGCTTAGAGGAGGATCAGGAGAGGAGGGCGGAACTTTCTCCCAAGTGGGGAGGGCCAAGCAACCTGGGGGCGGGGCTAACTCCCTTCATGACATCATGAAGGGAAAATCTGAGAATGGCTAGTTTCAGCACACATTTTCTGAAAGGTGAAGAAAGAGAGAGGGGAGAGAATGGATTTTCTTGGTACTTGAGTGGATTGTGGACAGGCCAGGGGTACATATTTTTGTTACAAAAGCCTGAAAATGCGATTTTTGCATAATATGCCCCATTTGAAACAAGGTTCATGTGGGATTTATGAAATGTGTGTATCCAGCCAATCAAAGCGACCAAATGACAGATGCTGATAAAGGCAGCAGCTTAAAAAGATCATTATTTGAAAAACATGCCCCTATATTTGCATGGTTCAGCTGGCCCACAGAGTTTACCACATGGAGGTACTTATACAGCTAAAAAGACTGGCCCCTTATTGTGGTGTTCCAGGTCAAAGAATTAAAGAAAATTACATTTTTGTTGTTTTTAAGACTGGAAAGTGGCATTAAAGTGAATCAAGAACACAGCATGTAGAAGGAAATAAAGCCGGTAGGTAACAATGTTGTGGACAAATGGTCTTCAGCTGATATTAGGATATTTAATTCATACATCTTTGATGTACAGCTTTTATATGATATCACAGATTATAATATAATCAACACTCTTTACATTCAGCTTTTGAAAACATGGTCAGCCCATAGGATAGCAAAAAGCTTGCTGTGGCTCTTTAAAGAAGCAACACCCAGACAGGAGGATACCAGCTGGACCCAAGCCCAAACCTGTCCCAGAGTGAGAAGAGAATGGCTTTCAGGTATCCTTATCACCGCAATATGTTGTTTTCAACATGTTGTTGATCCTGAATGTCCGTTGGGGGTTGGGTAGTGAGTGACGGCCCTTAGGAATGAATGGGAACGGAGGTATAAATGCAATATCTAATTTAACCCCACGAGATTAACAACGCACAGCAAACCCACACTGAGTTCAAAATGTGCTGACACGAGTTCAGGCCTGGCGTGGGATGTGAAGTTGCAGTGACCTTTGAATGCAAGCCATTCTTGCAGTTATGTAGTCAAAGTATTTGAGTTCACGCTGACCTTCACCTTGTACCTCAGAAATCATCAGTTCATCCTTAAATCAAAGTGTACATTTCAGTAAAGTCAGAGGAAAATCCTTCTAGAAGTTCTTGAGATGATGCGCTCACAAGCAATGGATGAGTCAAATGACCTTGTGGGCATATTAAAAAAAAAAGTCTATTTTCTGTCTTTACTGTAATCTTCTTTCATTCATACTGTCTTTTGGCTTGCCTGGCCTTGTCTTGTGTCCCTCTGGCTTCATTTCCTTCACTCCTTCTGTCTGTTTTGTGATTTGAGTCTGTCCAGGACTCTGTAGTTCATCTGAGTCAGTGGGTCTTCTGGGAAATCCAGTTCTGAAGGCTCTAATCCTCTCCACTCAGACACAACTTCCTTTTGTGTTTCTCTGTGTGTGTGTGTGTTTATGTCATGACTGATGTTTCATGACCGGCTCTGATAAAAATAGAGAATAATAAGACTTTGGTATGGAAATTAAACATCATGTCAAATCAATGCATACAGGATGCTGCTCGGATACTGCCAAACTCACTTGGAGGATGATGTAGAAAAACTAGACAATTTTTCAAACTTTATTTCTTAAAGCCTGTTGTCATTGCCATTTGTGAATCCTAACTTATGTGTAACTACTGAATTTATATCCATTTTATTGTTGGCGTGTTGCTGTACTTGCTTTACACATATCCAGAGTCATGCTTTAAAACATACAAACTGTAAAGATATCACAGCAGATACAGAGGATCTGCTGCCTATTATGAACCTCTGGGGGGTTTCCTCTGTTTTTCAGTGTTTCTCCTCTGTAGGGGAGCCCAGTGTGCTCTGACCTCCGCCCTGACCACGAACCCTGCAGTCACTGCTCGGGTAAACTGCTCATGGAAGTGGCCGCAAATGAGTGGCACACGAATCCCACAGGGCGTCTCCTGTACATCCAGCTCACTGCTGCTGGTTTGGCACAACTTTTTCCTCAACATATAACAGGACTGGTCCTGGTCAAAGTGGGGCTTCAATCAAAAGTTGATATCACTCACTATGCATCGTATTGGCTAAAAAATTATCAGGATACATGATCGAGGTGTATTACTTACTAAAGGAGACCTTCACAGCACAGCCTATCATGAATTTCACTCTGGATCAAAAAAGCATCCATCCATCCATCATGCGAGGAAACAAATGCGTGGCGTGAATTGAGGTGAATTCCCATTGTGTTCAATGCTTCTTTGACTTTGTTTGCTTATTCATGAGAGTTGAAAAATCTGATCCCAAGCACATCAATGAGATCCTCTGATAACAGTTTTTACATACGTGACAAGAGGATCTCCAAAGGACCAGCCTGGGGTTAAGGAGGTTCATTCAACTGGAAAGTTCAGGAGAAAAGTGTGGTGTCTGTCTGTGGCTACTTGAACTATATACCCAACAGGCCTGTTCTACTGGTACCAGTGTTCCTTTTGATAGCTATTTTTCATTTTAGTCTCACTCTTACTTCCAATTTCCACATACATTGACCGCGCCGCGATCCACTGGCAAATCGCACTGTGGAGCACATTGCTCCCTCTCTAGTCTATCAGAGCACTTCCACAGCCGGCGCTCCAGTCTGGCAGCGGGACATCCCTGGAGTGTTACTCCTCTCCACTTTGTTGAGATATGCTGCAGGTCTATTTTCAGCTGCTGTCAAACCGTGACAATTCCTGTCAATCAAAAAGCTCCAAACAGGAAGTCACAAGTGTAGAATCCAGTTCTTTCAAAATACAACACAATGCACAGACTTCGGATCGTAAATCATCACTATATCAACATTACATCTCATCCTGCAGAAAGGACAAAGGGTCACTGAGAGGTCAGTGGGTCCCAGAGCTACATCGGTGCCATTGACGAGGAAAAGTTAACTTTTAAGGACATTTAGCCAAAGAGTTTACATAAAAGCACACACCCTTTAAGCAAACATTAAGCTTTAAACTTCCTTATGTACTAACCCAATGGCAGAAGTAATAATATCATGGACATACCAGGAAGGATGATAAATTAACCCCAAAATGTAAAATCATCTACTGTTGACTATTCCTGTGTGAACTTGCAGTTCTCTCGTGATCTCTGCCTGTTGATCAGGGCTGCGTGCCATGGTGCAGCGCTCTGGACACAATTCCAGTGGGCAAGGTCGCTCACCTTCACTCAGAGCAAACCCATGGAGCTTCGGTGCGAAGCCCTTAATAGTTTGTCTAGTTTTAGGCCAGCCACACACTACAGGATTTTAAGCCCAATTTTAGCCAAGATTTGACTCCCCCAATGATTGTGGGGGCGTATACCGACTGGAGCCTCATTGCAAATGATTATTTGTCTGAGTAGTCTGCATGTGTGTGATGTCAACATGATTCATTTAAATTGCGTCATAGCCTCCCAGACCCTGAATTGTAAATATCAAACATGTTTGATATTTATGATTCTAGGTCGTCGTGCCGCTGACGGAGTACCCACAACAACCAATGAGATCGAGCACACCGGTAGTGTCACAAGACGAATCATACGTACTTTCAACGCTCACAACCATAAACACAACTGTACCTTAATTCCAGCCAGGATTTCTTCCTGAGTTTTTCCCCTGTTTTATGATTGTTGCTGCACCTGTAACACATTCCAGGACAGCCTGTTGTGGAAAGACAGCAAGACGGTATCGACAGACATCCGTGTTTTGTTTTTTTCTAAAGTCACGTGATCACGCGAGGTCATAGGCAGGTCGGCAGGTGTGTGGTCTCCAGCGATCTGACAGTCCGGCTGAGTCGTCGTGTGTGCATTCAGAGGATTAAAGATGAAAATCTTTGGAAATTGTCCCTAAGTCTGTGGTCTCTCATGGTTTTAAAATCGCTTCAGATTAGAAAAAACATCTAGTGTGTGGCCGGCCTTAGTCAACGAAAACTCAAAATCATTTTAGTCTTGTTTTAGTCCATAAAAAGTTTTAGTCTTAATTTATAGTCCAGACAATTATTCTCTTGCCTGAATCTGGTACCAAATCATGTTAGTGTGTTCTAGGCACCCTGGCAAACCTGTGAGAGGCAGAAAAGCTAAAGATTTATCCACAGTGGAGAAATATCTTGGATTTTGATTGTCAGAGGAAAACTCAATAGCGTCTAGTCTAGTTTTAGTCATCCTGGTGAAAACAAAACTTACTTTTAGTAGGTTTAAGTCATCGAAGATCTATTTATAGCTAGTCTTGTTCTAGTCTTTCTCATGAAAAAAGGCTGTTGACGAATATTTTTAGTCATAGTGTTAGCCTGCGAAATTAACACTGGTACAGATAATAAAGTGAGAAGGCCTTGTAAGTTGCGAAAACATACTTGATTTCAGCCATCTACTACCTTTGGTTTGGGTTTTCCACAATAGAAACAAAGCAGCAGTCCTCTCAATGTTGCCATGTTTGTTGACAACTGACTGCAATTCCAGATGTGGGAGAAGGAAGCCCCTTCCCTCTGGTGTCTTTTGGGCGCTCATGCATGTGCTGGTGGAGGGAGTTATTTGCAGAGTTAAAAATATGTAAGCACGTAAGCTACCTGTATTTGCGAGGTCAGAGACAGAAATAGGTGATTGTTCATGTCTGTTGTGAACACAATAACAAAGAGTGGAACTTGACTGTGTCTACAAAATGCCTTGAACTGATGAACTTTTGAAACAATTCTTAAGAATGGATTTAATAACAGAGTTCTTTTTTCTTTAAGCACACAGTGAGGCTTAAATTTTTGACTTTATTCTTGACAGTTTTACTTAATTTTCAGCTTGTGCAGCATTGTCCTTGTAGCCTCTTTGCTGCTCTCAGAACACAACTATTTATGTTGATGATTCAGTGCTATGTTTTAATAGGAAGTGTTCTCGTTTGACTGTTTTTGCCATTTTCTATTGTCTCAAATAATTTGTCAGACATTTAAGACGGCAGTTTTTTTTCAACAAAGGAAATAAACCTGCTGTACAAAAAAAAAAAAAAAAGGAAAAAAAAAACATAAGGTTTTTTTCCGAAAAATAGAAATCCTGTTAGTAGTTTGGACAATCACGACTTTGTAACTCAATATTTGCAGAGGTTTTCAGGATTTTCAGTGATGTATTGATGTGACTGGAGCACTTTAAAGGCCACAGATTCTGAGCA
The DNA here is from genome assembly GCF_018320785.1 of Cheilinus undulatus. Classification (NCBI taxonomy): domain Eukaryota; kingdom Metazoa; phylum Chordata; class Actinopteri; order Labriformes; family Labridae; genus Cheilinus; species Cheilinus undulatus. The sequence continues at coordinate 16,358,924 of NC_054872.1, forward strand.
ATAGCAAAGTCTTACAATTTTTCCTTGAAGTCATCAACTCTGAAACCAGATCCTGGACTAACCAGAAACTTTCTTACCTGTTGGCACAATATCTAGACCAAACAAATCACTTTTTTCCATGGCAAATTGATCTTATACACAAGCAGAGAGGAATCCGTACTGGCAGGAAACAAAAACCTGAAGGCCAGGTTTACACAGATATAATGACACATAACGTCTCCACAGGGTCATTCTTCTCAAAGCTCTGAAAGACAACAGCAATGAAGAAAGAAAAAAAAAGATCATTTTTCCGGAGCCAGCTTCAAGTTCGTCCCGTAAAAATGACCAATACGGCAGAGTGAGACACTCAAACACTCAGAATATGCAGACGGTCCTGTATGTTATATTTCCAACCACACAGCTATGACTGATGCCCCTTTTTCCATGTGAGCCACTGCCAGTGTACAATCCTGCTCTTATTATTAAAATTGTTAGGACAGGACATGCCCACAGCGCTTAATTTTTAACAATGGAAGATTTTGATTCGTCACTAAGTCAACCAGCTTTGTGCACAAATAAACCCAGGGAAAAAAGATACAGACCTCATTTTTCTTAGCTGTGAAATACATGCCCTCAGAAAACCTCATTAGCAGACATGGCTCATGCGGGAAGACAATGAAAAAGAAGATCTTGTTGTTTTCATGCTTAAAATATAAGATGTGAAGTGGTTAAAACTACCTCGGGACATTTAAGGAGATATCTGAGACCTATAGTTAGTTGTCCTTCTCTTTGCTTCCACCCTCACTGACTGTGATGCACCTGGCTGCTCCATCAGGTCTTTGATAAAGGCTCTCCTGAACACAGTATGACACTAAATATATCACCATAAGACCACATGGACCTCAAACCCTTTCTAGTAGCAAGCCAGGCATCATATACCTGAAAATTTACCTGATACAGTCATTAAGTGGTCAACAATGAAATAGCAGTTACAGACTGATCATGTTTCAGTACAAAATTTCAGTTTGGTAACACTGCCGCTTCGACTGAGTAACTATGTGACAGTTGAGGAAAGGCCATCACTATTGCATCCAATCTACACTATAAAAGACCCGTAACACTGTATGAAATGTTAAAATGACAATAATCCTTCAGTAGTAACAATTATGCCAAGTTCTCAAACTTGATTATTGTGTCAGTAGCAGTACCAGGACCCAGCAGCATGCCCAGTGTAAGTTCTGCAGTCAACAAAGCAGCTGTGACCTGTTATGTAAGGAAGTGCATATGATCACATTAGTTCAAATATCAAGGGTATTTATAATTTTATTAAAAGTGACCTTTAACACTTCTTAAAATGTATGATGGAAACATTTGGAGGTTTGGGGGGTCTATTTGATATCAGGAGTTTGTGGAGACTAAAACAGAGCTCAAATGAGAGGATATATTGGACTGACAGGATTGATTAAAGAGTAATAGCCCAGATATTTTCAAAAATGCAATGGCTCTCTTTGACATTCTGCACAATATCATAAGACTTCTCGTATCATTCAAACTAAATGATGTGCTCATATACTTCACCACACAGTAGCTTACATCTGAGGAGATATGTCTCTGCATCATCTTTTATCCATCCATGTTCTCTTATTAGTGCTGCAGTAAAAGGTAAATTGCCTTGACGTTGATGATTTTGTCTCGTCCCTCTCTTTATTGGGTCCAGACCAGTACCAGTCAGAGGAAATATACTTTACAAATCTGTGCAGCTTGGGTTGCTTTTGCAGCCAGCGCTGACAGTGGTGAGGAGTGGGATTCATATGGAACATATTGTTGTTGTTATGAGCGGTGGAGGCCGTCCAGCTGCCTGCAACGTAAGAAATGTATGGGATCATATGGGCAGAAAAACCACAGCGCTGCTTTTCTCCACAGCCAGAAAACCTCACTGTGTTTCTCTCATTTTATACACACAAGACAAATCTCCGAACATAAACAAACGGATGCACACAAGGACATCCAGCAGGCCCACTCTCACAAATAACCCACACTCGCTCACATGCACGCACAATTAATGCTGTTATAAATCATCGGTCCAATTTTTTGCTGGAGTGTGGAGCCGTTTTTTCTGAAATTCCACAAACTGATCTGCAGTAATTTACGGTGTGTTTTCCACCGAGGGGAGTGATACCGGGTTCTGGGCTGTAAACGTTGCTGTGCCATGTTTATTTTCTTTTCATTTCGTTCTGCCTCTACTAACACTTTACCTTGGTGATTTAAGGAGTCTGAGAGTGCTCCTGGAATAAAACCAGCTGGCACAGTTTCTTTGCGGAGATCCTCCAAGCTCTTTAAGCTACTGAATCCTTTTCTCTTCTTTGACTTTATTCTGCTGTTGGTTTGTAATAGATGGCATGAAACAAGTTCACCTGTTGTACTTTGTGCACCTGTCATCTTTGACAATTCATGAATCTCTCTGTAGGGCAGAGGTGCTCAACTTTGCCCTTACAAGGAGCCATGTTGACAAAACATATCCCAAAAAACAATTTAGAATAGAGATTATAGTTGTGGTTACATGGTCCCTGTCTATACCACTATTGATGCTGTTCTATAATGGAATGACAGAACTGGTAAAAGCTGATTGGAACTTGAGTTGAGAGGTCATAAGGGCAGGACTTAAAAAGGCCCTAAAGGTAATTGGATGAACCTTCTGTCTGTCACATTCATTACAGGCTAACAGAGCAACAAGACAAAATGATGTAGCAGGCATGCTCTGCTCCCTTAGTAACCTGAGCTCGACAGACAGCCACTGTTGTAGTTTATGAACAGTAAAGCTTGTTGATGGATCAGACTCATGCCGAGGGTGGTCAGGAGAAGAGCAAAAATATGAGGTAAGGCTATTGCAGTAGGTCTAGAACTGCCGCCATTCTTTTCTTAACTTCTGACAGACTCAAAACGTGTTACTTTGAGCACAGAAAGGAAAAAAAGTCACATGGTGCTAGCAGTGATCAAGCACTGTGATTTGTTTTTGGGTCAGAAACTGCTTAAATGAGAGAGCAGTGTGAGCTAGGGTGTTGTCTGGAAATAGAAAGAATGAAACTATTTTTCCATTGTGGTCTCTATGGTCGCTGCTTTTTGCCCTCCAGGTATCTGCACTGATCACATGACTGAAGGCTACATATTAGCTGTACTTTCATATCTCTCGCTCTCTCACTATTTTTTGTTTTAGTTCCCATGTGAGTAACTTTATTATTATGATCTTTACGAACACTCAGGTCAGGTATGGGTGCATATGCCAGTTCGGCACTTTGGTCCTGAACTGTTGTTAGTGAAAAAAAAAAAAAACCTTTGCAAAAGCCACAATCCAAGCCTAGGGGTGTGAATCTCATAATGACTAAATATACTGTACATTTATATATTAATCATGGCTTGAACAGAGCTTGGTTGTGTCCTTCTTTCTCTTCACTTTTTTAAGACATTATTTGGGATCAAACGCAAGTTTAAGCAATCACTTTTTATCCCCATTGTCAACCTGGTCAGATACTCATCCAATCTGTCAGAAACCCGGCAACTCTGTCAGATACCTGTTAACTCTGTCAGATACTCGTTAACTCTGTCAGATACTTGTTAACTCTGTCAGATACTCGTTAACTCTGTCAGATACTCGTTAACTCTGTCAGATACTCGTTAACTCTGTCAGATACTTGTTAACTCTGTCAGATACTCGTTAACTCTGTCAGATACTCGTTAACTCTGTCAGATACTCGTTAACTCTGTCAGATACTCGTTAACTCTGTCAGATACTCGTTAACTCTGTCAGATACTTGTTAACTCTGTCAGATACTCGTTAACTCTGTCAGATACTCGTTAACTCTGTCAGATACTCGTTAACTCTGTCAGATACTTGTTAACTCTGTCAGATTCTCGTCAACTCTGCCAGATACTCCTCAACCCCACCCCTTGCGCCTGGACCAGCCCACCAGGTCCTTTGCACCCAATAAGCTGTGATCTGGACCAGGTCCAGTAAAGGTGCCCATAAAAGCTCAGCTACATTTCCATATCAAGCACTGCAGAATAAACAGCATGGCGGCTAATTATTTTAATTTATCATTTAAAATTTTATCAAAATGTAGATATTTAGTGTGTGTTTTGTGCTATGTCCATTTTTAGGATAGCATTGTTAATCAAATAAGGTCATCATGTCATAGCATGAAGGGCTCCTTTAAAAGTGTTAGTACTCCTTAATGCTGTTGGTCATCACAATAACAGTCTGTACTCTTTCATTACTCTTGGTATCACAAGGTATTGAGATGTTTGAGAAACTTCCTTCATATTCAGAGGAGAGATGTGAAATAAAAAATGTCTGCTGACAGACATGCGGTCCACTCAGGGCCAAAGCAGATAATTTTCTGGACTTTATTTCGGTTCAGCAGGTAAAAGAAAGAGTTCATTAATCTCATACGTACTCCACGCTGCCAGCTGCCACTCAGCCACTCAGTAATTGTCGCTCATCAGTCAGCCAGTCAATCCTTCATCCTGTCAGCCGTGTTAGCCAGCCTGTCAGCACCCAACTAGCCCATCAGCTAGTCAGCAAACCAAACAATCCAGAGGAAAAAGGAAAGTAAGACCCCATCGTGCTGGTAAAGACTAGTTTTCCTTCAGGAAATCTGATTAAACCGGAAAAAGAAAGAGGCTGGACGCAGATGTGTGTGTGAGTGAATGAAGGGAGATTTGTATCTGAGTGTGTGTAGGCAGATCCTGGAGTTATTTTCTGTAATACCCCCAGTTTCATTTCAGGTTTGGTTCAGGTCCAGGTGGTTGGCTCTAATGTAGTCCAGATGGACGACGCAGAGCGGAGAGTGGCCAGATTTTTCCAGAGTTTTCGGTCGAACCGGGGCTTTACTAATAAAAGCAGAGGAGATTTTCACAGTTCCGCAGACAAAACCTCGCGTACTAATTCTCGAGGGGGAACGGAGAGCGAGAGAGACCGCAATGTTATACTTTGTTTTTATTAAAGAGGGTGATTGACAGCTTGGAGGGAATTTTCCGGCATTAAAGCAGAGGTCTTATTGGAGAGGACACAGCAGTAAGCGCAGGGACCTGGCGAAGCAAAGCAACACTCTGGCAAGCTGCTACTGGCTCAAGTCTTCTTATTCTTTCTTTTACCATCCACTAATTTCTCTTTAGGCCATCTATAACCGAGATTTCTAAAGTCAGAACTTCCTCCTCCTCCTCACTCAGATCATCTATTAACCTCTTGTATTCTTGCTTTTGTTGCTTCCTATTTCAGCTCTTTTGTTTGATTTCTCGTCTTGTGTCTTATAAATGTGTGCAGCCCGCTCTGAGTTTCACTCAGGAGAGGGCGGTTCATCGTTGGATGTGTACACGCCCGCTTAGAGGCTAATAAAACCTGACTCTGCTCCTGATTCACTGAGCGTGTAAAAGGATGAAACACTTGCAGTCCCTGTGTGAGCGCGTGCCTTCATGCATGCTCCTCAGGGTGTGTCTCAACCTCCATTTATCTCAAAATACATCTAACACGAGCCCAGATCAAGTGGAGAAGGCTGCATAGGTCTCCAAGTATTTCTTATAGCTGATAGTTTAACACAAGGAGGAAGGAAGAGCTCCACATTACCTTCAGTCATACTGGTTTCATACACTTCCACTGTCAGCTGATGGTCGGGGAACCAGGTCTGCTTTTCACTGAGCGTCCACTATTTTCCCATATTTAGCATAAAGGGAAATTGCATGTATTTTTCCTGACTTCCCGTTGTCCAATGAAGAGGGACTGATAAGAGTTAACATGGATGTCTCTGTGTATTGTGTAAGAAAAATATGGGTGCCTGTGTATAGGTGTGTGGGTGCATTCCCATGTGTGTTTTTGTGAGTCTGGGATGGGGGTGGGGTGGTTCCATTCATCAATATTTCAGTATTTATTCAATGTATCCAAGGCTATGATAGCCCTTTTCAAGAACATCCAGTTACCATGTAGTTTATGAATTTTTTTCATTTTTTTGTGTTTGTTCACATTAAAAACAATGGGAGTTATATTATTACTCTGGCTTTTAAAGGGTTAAATTCCTTCAAATTCACCAAAATTTGATTTTTTCCATGAGGCGTGATGTTGATGAAAAATAATGTAAAAAAGTGGAAACATTTTTAAGGTATAATATTTTTTTATTTCTGTTCATTTATAGTGTCCATTTTTGGACACAAGGAGGCTGTGTGTCACTTTTTTATGGTATCTCAGGGTTCTGTGCTTTCCTCTCTTCAGTAGCTGAATTTATTCAGTGTGGAAAATTGCATTTATCCTGCTAATTATACTTCTCTAACAGCTCTGTCATGTTGCCTGACCTGTGCAGGGCCTGGCTCTGCTCTGGCTCAGGATCAGAGCCGGTGCCCTCTCATTTCTAAACATATGGGACCCCAGACCAGATTGCACATGTGAAACCATGGCAACGGCACAGCAGCCGGTGTCAACATCAACACAGTGAAAAATTAAGATTTATATAATTAATCATTTGCCTGTAATGTGATTCAAGCTTATTTTTTTTTGCCATTTCTTGTTTCTTAAGACTTTTCCTGCCAACATGCTTACACCACTACTGTCACCTCTGTCTGACTTTAACTTTGGCTGTGTTTGTTAATACCACTCTGGCATGACAAAAAGTTAAGACAACAAAGTTAAGACAAATAGAAAAAGTACAAAAGCTTGAAAAATATACAAAAGACATAAGTCAGACTACAGAAGTGACCTCAGCTTTCAACACTTGGGTCATTATTCTTCTGCCAAGCTTACTGCTACCTCCACTGGAGCCATTAATACAGCATTGAGCACCATTAAAGCCTAGCTGCTCTGTAATAGTGTGTTTCAACACAGTGGTGCTTGAACAAGATGATAATGTCAGCATCCATGCTCACAACAATGATAACATGATGACTTAAAGATGGACATGGGTGGGGGACGGATGTTGAAGGAGCTGCGAACCTAAAATCAGACATAGTAAAACATATCATCTCAATTCAATGTTTAAATGTGATTTTCATGTTTTTGCTGGTGTAAAAGTGTGGTATAGCCATACATATTGGGTTATTTTTTTGTTTGTTTGTTTGTTTGTTTTTTTTAGCCTGCATGTCCTAACAGCACCAGGCATTGCACTTTATTGTAGAGTATTGCAAGCTAACTGTCCACACTGCATACAATAGATATTAAATATCTTGAGGTGGCCTGACTTGCTATCTCTGTTTCAGTTCATCCTTAAGGTGTTATTAAGTTCTTCCACAGCAAAGTCATTAAACCATGTCTTTATAGTCCTTGCTTTGTGCACTGAAGTACAGTCATGTTGGAATAAAAAAGTGCTTTCCCCAAACTGGTGCCACAACTTTGGAACCATAGCATTGTCCAAAATGTCTTGGTATGCTGAAGCATTAAGTTTGGCCTTCACCAGAGAAATAGCCCCTAACCATTGTCCCTCTTTCACCAAACCTCACTGCTGGCATCTGCCAGACCCAGACTTGCACATCTGATCACAAAACAAAACAAGTTTTTGTTTCCACTGCTCCACAGTCCAGTGTCAGTGTGCTCCACACAGCTCCATACTACGCTTGGCACTGAACTTGGTGTTGAGAGGCTTGCGTGAAGTCACTGAGCTCTTTTGAACCCGTGTTGCATCACAAATGTTTGCAAATGGAGACTTCATGGCTAGGTGCTTGATTTTACAAACCTGGGTCTGATTGAAACACCTGAATTTAATAATTAACAGGTGTGGCCAAATACTTTTGTCCATATAGTGCATTTCTATGCTGTTAGCTGATTGAACAAAGACTTTGTCTTTTCCAGAAGAGACCATTTCAGACTTTATTAATAATATTTTTAATAAACTTTTAATTAATTGCCAACATTTTTCATGACAATCATGTCTCATAATTTGTAAATATAAAGTGTTATCAATTTAATTAATTGATTAATTAAACAATAAAGGACAGGAAACCAGCTGTCCCTTGAATCTTTGTTGATTTGGTTTATTTGGTCTTTACTCATCAAGGTACATTTTCCAGACAGGCATTAATACAGAGTCTAGACAGTCGCTGTGAGCTCCCAGTGAGATTTGTAGTTTAAAAAAGGGGAAAACCAGAAGAAAAACAATGAAGGAGCGCAGCGGGGAAACAATCATTGGCTCTACAGAGCTGCAGCTCTCCTTATCTGGCATGTCCTCCTAAACCACAAACTTTAGAGCATGAAATGACGTTTGATGAGCGGAGCTGAGGAGAAACAACTGGCTGTCTAAATTCAGAATACAGTCAGGAGATGTTGTGCAAGACAACAATGTTGTAAGAGCAAAATTTAATGTAAAAACACAGAACCAGACCCACGCAGTCACATACAATTACTGAGGCGTCCATGGTGGTATCCTCGCGAGCAGGAAATGTCTTTTTAACAACACAATTAAAGGTGAGCCAGGCTGTGAGCTTACAACAGGAATGTTTACACAGAGGAGCTTTCTGGGGGACAAAGGGGGAGACAGATTCATCGTGGGGGAGAGATAGGAGAGGTAGGGAGAAAGTTGGAGAGCAGAACGAGGAGAGTCAAGGATTTGGCACTTTCACAGGTGTGCACAACAGGGGTTTCGAGAGGAAAGAAAATGTGTACCTGCATGTATGGGTGTTTATGTGAGTGTGTTAGAGTGTGTGGAGCTGCCAAACTGGCCACCTGTCTTTCCCTCGTTGTAGTTTTAGTGTTTCCTTTCATCCGGCCCTCGGCAGCACAGCTCCCACTTGGAGCAGTTAGCCTCCTGCCGTGTGTGACTCTGCCTGTGTGTAGCTCATGTCCCAGCTGGGTTAGAAAGACGAATGTTCCTAAAGGTGCATTTCGCTCTTTCCTCCACGTTTTAATATCTTTGTTCTTGATGTTTTATTGAGACAGTTGAAGCCGAGGCAGGAAGTTGGCCAACAGGCCGACGGAGCGGGAGAGGACACCAGAGGAAACTTCAGCTCCAAAGTCAACAGGAGGTCATGCTTCAGGAAAAACTGCTACCTATCCATCTTTAATTAATAGACCTTATTCACCTGGGTACCATCTGAGCACAAAAACATGGACGAGCTGGAAAAACAACAGGAAGTGCTCCTGTCTCCTCCACTGACTCTCATGTTAGACCGTTGAAAAATGTAGACATGTCTTGTTTTGTGCCTCTGAGAGTCTTACAGCTACTTTCGACATTTGTTTGAAAAGAAAAAGAAATTCTGTAAATCAGTAGTTAAAAGAATGTTTGAGATTAATAACCTACACATTAGTTACTGAGCAAATATTGTAACAACATCCATAAAACAAGTATTCTACAAGTGGATCAAACTTTCCTAAACCCACAAGGAGGCAGGTTAAAATGCACTTAAAAATATTTTTATCTTAACAGTGATTCAGGAGTCTTGTTACATGTCCAGAGTACAATGAAGAACTTTCAGTGAATCCGTCCAACTTTGCAGCCATGGCTACACTATATGTACTAAAGTATTTGTTAGTTAATGATTGAATTCAGGTGTTTCAGTTGGACTCATTGCCATCTAGTCATGCAGTCTCCATTTGCAAACATTTGTGATACAAAATGGGTCGTTCTGAAGAGCTCAGTGACTTCAGTTATGGTACGTAAAATTACGGAACAAGGTCAACGACTGCTGAGACAGATGATACGTAAAGGTCGCCAACCCTCTGCTGATTCCATAACTGAAGTGTTCTAAATTTTGTAGTGGGAGCGTCATTGAATGGGTTTCCATGGCTGAGCTGCTGCTTGCAAGCCTCATTTCACCAAGTCCAGTGCCAAGTGTCAGATGGATGGAGCACACCAACACTGGACTATGGAGCAGTGGAAACATGTTCTTTGGAGAGACGAATCACACCTCTATGTTTGGCAGTCAGATGGACCAATCTGGGTTTGGTGGATGCCCAGACAGTGTTTTCTGCCTGACTGTACTGTGCCAACTGTGAAGTTTGGGGTAAGATAGTGGTAAAAGGCTGTTTTTCAGGGTTTGGGCTAAAACCCTAATCTCCAACAAAGACCAATCTTAATGCTTCAGCATCCCAAGACATTTTGGACAATGCTATGGTTCCAAATTTGTGACAACAGTTATGGGAAGGCCCTTCTCTATTCCAGCATGACACTGCAGCGGTGCACAAGACAAGGACTATAAAGACATGGTTTGATGAGTACACTGAGGAAGAACTTGACTGTATGGGACAGAGCCCTGACCTCAACCCCATCAAGAACCTTTGAGATGAACTGGAACAGAGATTGTGAGCCAGGCCTCCAACATCGTAGATGCTCTACAGAATGAATGGGCACAAATTCCCACAGTGTTGCATGAAAGTGGTCCCAGGATAGATCTCTGGGGTGCTCATTTTCTGATTTTTCACTTTTACTTAATTTCTGTCAGTTGAAGAGTTGTGGAGCCTATTACAAACAATCTTATAATTGATATTTCCATATTTTTGAAGTTGGATCATATGAGGTACTTTGCAATTGTAATGGCACAGCCTCTAGAGATTTAAAGTCCCTGTCATGTCAAATCAAGGCTTTGTGTCTTAAAGGGGACATATCTTACCCTTTTAAGACAAGTTTATACTGTCCTCTGAGGTCCCCAAAACAGTAACTGTCTAATTATCAGCCATTAGAGGAGTAAAGCCATAAACCTACTAGGATGACAAATTTCCATTCAGCCCTTCCGGTCTGAGTCAGTTTCTCCAATTTATCACTGCTAAGTTGAAGACGGTTGTTAAAACAGACTTAGTATGGCGGGGAACTCTGGATAGGGAGTGATGCAGGCTGCAGGTTTCTGTAAGCTGCTAATGTCTTAAAACTTGGGCTGTAAATCATTAACACACATGCTTGTGATTAATCTTGAAACATTAACGCGATAAATAAAATAATAACACAATTTAATCATATGACTAAGTTTGACCACAACTTGCTCCAGGGCGGATGTTTACATGCCTGGGGGTGAAGAGGTGAGAGGCGGGTCAGTCACAGCCAGCAGTGATGAGTGAGGAGGCAGACCCAGGTTTACTTAAGGGCAATATTCTTTTTAAAAAGCTGGTGAATGGAAGTTAAGATAAAACCAAAATTGTGGCTTCATCCTGCAGTGATGGACTGTTTTTACAGCAAACTTTATAAGCTGAAGACGGAAAATATGATGTGTTGAGGCAACAATCAGTAAATTAGATGACTGTATTCTATCTTATGATGTGTTCAAATGTCACATAAAATTGGAAAATTTAGTTTTTGATAAACTTAAATACAGTGTGAATATGTGTTTATATTTGAGGGATAAACAATAGATGTGACAGACTGAATCATAGCTTTTTAACTCAAGCACTTCTCAGCTAAGACCACCTGTAGATTAAATATTTGCCCTTATTTGTCTTTCCTCCAAACTATAGAAAGCATCAATAGTGGTATCGATAAGGACTCAGATCAGCACTTTCAATGTGCTGTTCATAGAATTTAAAGAATAAAAATAAAACACCTAACAATAACAACCTTTAAAAATCTGTAAACATAAATATATAAAAATTAGGGCTGTCAAAACTGACACGTTAATGCGGATTAATCCATCATGATGTTTAATCTGATTAAAAATTTTAATGCAATTAACCCATCTACAGAGCAGAATGACTCAAAATCCCTGAAACATCTCTTGCAATGCATTTCGGGCAGTTTGTCCAAGTAGAATTACAGTTGAGCATGCCGCTGCACATGTGCAAATGGGCTCTTGATCTGGTAGTGACCAACTCCATATGGAAGACGCTAAACAGCACGTTGGCCCTCTCGATGTGAAACTTGAGTACCAAAAAAACCCCAAGACGGAACAGTCAACCGACATAAAGTATTATGCACATTCTGCAGGAAGGAGTTTTCTTTTCACCGAAGCACTTCCAGCCTAAAATACCACATTAACGCGAAGCATACGTTCGTCGTAGATTGAGTCCGTTTGCTTATGCAGAATGAAACACGATTAATATAGATTAAAAATGAATGATAATTAATCATGAATAATCGAAATTAATCCACAGAAACCCTGTGATTAATCGGATTAAAAATTTTAATCATTTGACAGCACTAATAAAAACATACTTAAACTATTTAAAAAAATGCTGTGATTAATCATGATTAATCACAGTGTAGTGATGTGATTAACTTGATTAATTTTTTTAATCGAGTAACAGCACTACTTAAAACCCAATAAATTATGCAGAGAAACCGTGTTCGTCCGTGAGCCTAGTCTCCCCTCTTAAAGGGGCAACGCTCAGATTACTGGGGGCTAGTGCCTTAAAAAACAGAAATAACCCTTCAAGATCAGACGATCCACACCATGAAGTAGAGTGGCTGTCTGTAACAAAGCCTTTGCTCAGTCACTGAGGATTGCTGCACAGGTTTTATTTTCATGAATTACACTGAATATGCATTAATTTGGATATCTATGGGAGTTACTGGGACACTTATTCATTCCATCTTGAACCTTTTAAGTGGGAAGTTTCCATTGATTTTTTTTTTATTTCAATGCATTCCTTTATGTAATTCTCTTTAACTGTCTCAGAATAATGGGTGAGGAATCTAAATGTGCAGAGAGACAGATGGAGTAAAGACGTGAAACAGAGAACCTGATCTGCCGCTCATGACAAATGTAATGAAGATGCAGTGAAAAATCAAATGACCAAACGTAGTGTTATTATCTCAATGAGCCATATCCTACAAGATTCACATGTGCAATGGGAAACCAATTGGCCTTGTAACGATTGTTATTGTTGAGCTCACTGGAAGACCCAAAGCATGGATGTGATGTGTGATATTTTCCTCCAAAGGTGATTACAATAGATCACCAATAGTTTCCCATATTTAGGCCTTCACAGCGTTCATCCAATTTTAGACTGCACTCCAAATATGTTTCATTTATCAAAATCATCTCCAGGCTTCATCCTGCAGCTTGTCTGGCTCTGGTACCATCTGCTGATGCCAGGACAAAAGCTGCTTTTTATTACTCAAGCTATCAGCATTCACACGCCACATTTCCACGGGGGCATCGTCGTCAGAGACCATTTTATTGATAATAAGAGCCGCTCCATCATCCAACCTCCGGTTCACCTTGGTCCAAAACCGCCCACTTGACTACACGGCAGCAGCCTGCCCTCTCAGCTGATCTGTTTTCATCAATGTGAAACACAGAGATCATTAGACATATAAGCTATATCACAGATCCTCAGTGTGTGTGCTGCAGTGTGTGACAGCACGTGCAAGCAGGCGTCCATCTATTTGAAAGTTCACTGGAGTACCAGTGCGTGAATGGTCATCTGTGTGCGAGTGAAGTTGTGCATGTGTAGGCGTTGGGGGAACCTGATCTGACTGTGTGGGAGGAACCGGTTCCTTTTTCCGCGCTCTCTGCCGCTCAGACAGACGCTCTGCTAGAGAGATCAGACTCTCAGACTAACTGGACCAGAAGTCATTAGGACATACTAGACACACATAGAAGATTTTTTTTTAAATCTATTGCTTCCTTTAAAAAATTCTCTCAGCAGTAAGATCATCTACTTCCATAATAGAACTAAGATCTTTTAAACAAGACACCCGGCGCTTTTTAAACCCTCGTCTCAGGAAGCAGCGAGCAGCAGGGACCACTTAGCCTCAAACAGTGCCCTGAGATTTAGTCTTTTGTTTCCCGGTGTTACGTTTTGGAAGGAAAGTTTGCTCTGGCACTTGAGTTTAAAGGGCATTTCAAACACAATGTGCCAGAACATTCTGTCTGTGATATAAGCGATTCTGCAGGAAGGATTTTGCAACAATCTTGGTTCGTTTTTTTGACTGCAATTCATACTTTTTGTTTAGATTTCAGCACAAAATCAACCCTCTAAATATATACAAACACATTTCCAAAAAAGTGAGGACACCATCTTGAACAGAATGCATAGAAACCCCTTTTTGAACTGAAATTGGTGAGAAGACATCATTTTCTAATCGGGGTGAACCCCTCCTCACCTTCACTTCAGATAGACTCAGTCCTTCTGGATTCCTTTGAAGTACACAGTCACATCAGTAACATGTTTCAGTTAACATCAAAAACAACTTTCCTGTCCTTTGGTGCCACTATCCTAATTTCTTGAAAGGCATTGCTTCTTTGAAAGGCATCAGATTAGAAATTTCAACCTCAACTTCAACTTTATAGAACTTCTATTAGGAACTTTATTTGTCTGAAAGCATTAGTGGGCATGTGGCTTAAATGTCAGCACAGCAGAGGAAACCATACATGAACATGAAATATATCACGTTCAGTGGCCAAAGTGCAACCAACCGTGGTGAGTAAGTAAAGCCTGGAGGCCGTTATGATAATGCTTGCGCAATAAGAAATATATGATGCCTGAATGTGAATATTGTCTTATAAAAGAACAAGCATTAATATGAAAACTAGTCAATAGATAGACCTTTGCATCTGACGTCACAATGTTTGTCTCACCTCAAGCTGGAGGCAAAAGGGACACGTTACTTATTGAACACCAGTGCTAAATAAATACTTTCATCCGCAAAATCCTCACTGTGATCTCTGCAGTGCACATTTTGTAAGGAAAGCTTAGAAAGCTTGAAATCTCAGGCAACAGTTGTTGTATGCAGCTGCTGAAGCTTGTAACTCCTTCACAGTAGAATAGTTGTCTTGGTGGTCTCTCTCAAGAAGTCTCCTCCTTGCACGATCACTCAGTTTGTGAGGACGGCCTGATCTAGGAAAATTTACAGATGTGCCATATTCCCTACATTTTTTAATGATGAATTTAACTGAACTCCAGGTGATGTTCAGTGCCCTGGAAATGTTTTTGTCTCCATCCCCTGACTTAAATTTTTCAATAACCTTTTCTCTGAGTTGCTTTGAGTGTTCTTTTGTCTTCATGGTAGAATGGTACCCAGGAATACTGATTCACCAGTGAATGGACCGTCCAGACGCTTATGTCTTTATAGTTCAATCACTTGAATTTTTATAGGCACTTGAAGGCAAACATTTCCTGTCTCTTTAAAATAAATGTATCTGAAGTAGGCTTATTTGATAGTATCTTTGTGTTATTTTTTAGTCAAATGTAGAGTTTTAATTTTTTGATGATCATCAAGTTCCTTATTATCTATTTTACAGAATGTCCCAAGTTTTTAAAAGGAGTTGTATTTCTGATTTATCTCTAAATCTCCACCTTTCTGAGTTATTTCATGAAAGTTTTTGTGACCTCATCCTCCTTAGCTCTCATGTGGAATGAGAGTGTTCAGAGGTGTTTAAAGTTCCTGGGTGTTTGTGAAATTACTCACACAATAAATCTGCTTTGTTTTTAAACGCGGCTTCCACTAAAAACTGAGTTTTGGCAGCAGGATCAAGTGACGTTCAAATTTTTGTTGGTATTTTTTTTTTCTTCCCTGGGCACTTGTCACATTGAAGGGAAAAAAATACTGTGTAATTGGCACCTCGGTCACAGAAACAGCTTGTTAGCATTGTTAAAAAATAATTTGGAAACACTGAAGTGGAGCAGCACAGGGGTCAGCCTCCATTAAAAGAACGGCTCATTTACATTCAGCTTAGTGGTGGAAAATGGAATAGAAATACACTATTATGAGCTTTAAAAAGCTGAGGTAGGACAATATAGACGGGGTGCAGACTGAACTGTAACATGTTTGGACTCTGAAGCTATTTTTGTCACCAAAACGGGCCAACATCTCTCTCGCTCTTCAGCCTAAGTGCACAAAGCTTTCAGGTAGATTCCAAAAACTGAAATTAAGCCAGCTGATGTGTCTTTTTCTTATCAAACATATCTCCTTTGGCCTTCTTTTCAATATTTCACTCAGCATGGGGCTCAGTTGTGTTTATAATCACTGCTATGTTTATGAGCTGCAAAACTGCATCCAGTTGGTGATGCTTCCTGGTCCGATCGCTCTCATTGGTTATTACAGGTCAGAGACAGTTAAGAATGGGGAGGATCAGACTCAACTGGCAGCAGTAAAATAATTGTACTGGCACCGCAGACTTAAGTATTATTTAGATAAATAGCCAGTTGTGACAAGCCCTGGATGGGATTGGTGGGTTGGCAAATCACACCAAAAACGCCTAAAAACTCCTGTATGCAGCTTGCCGAAGTGTAATGAAATATTTCCACTTGAAATGATACAAATACACTTGGATCTGAGTTTTATGGTTTAACCTCAGCTCTTGTTTCAGTGGAATGAATTTCTGCAGGACCTGTAATTTAGCTTTCTTTTAAACAAGTGACTGACTATAATATCACAGCTTCATTGACAGGGAGAAAGGAAAAAACGTATGTCTGATTGAGGGAAAAGAAGACGATTTTAATGAAACTGGCATCATTTAAATTAATAGGAGAAACAACTGCATTCCATTTCTAACTTCCTGATCGTTTTCCATAAAGGCCACTGGGATTTGAAGAAAATCAGAGCAGTAAGATGCTGGAAAATGTGGGACAGGGGCTGGAAATGTTGGAAAAGGTAACAAGAAAAAGGAAACAACTTAGTTAAAGAGAAGGAGAGAGGGGCTCACTTTCAAAAAATGCAGGAAAGACTTGAATGTGATCTTTATTTGAAGAAAGAGCAGCAAACTGGAGCACAGAATTACCCAGAAATCATGTGGGCTGACAGTTGAGATATGAGATTAATGTCCTGAGATGAGAATTCACCAAACCAAAACAAAAATAGGCTAATGCCATTTCAAACATGCATTCCTGGATATTTCAAGAAAATGTGGCTGGCTGTCCCTTCCAGCGAAATATCATCTCTACCTGATGGTGTCAAACTTTCCTCATCAGCCAGAAGGAGTGGAGTCCAAGGGGGCAGGACATGACGTAGAAAGATCCATACAGGAATGGCAGATCTGATGACAGCTTTGCCTTTAGATCAATGCTAAATATAGTTCTACCTATTTATAGACAGTTTAACAATTAGATAAGATAGGACATTGTCTGAGGCCTCAAGATATAGTCATTATATACAGTATGTGCATCAAATATGAGATATCCAGTTAAAAACCTTTTCAATGCTAATGCAGGTCCTTTAAAAAGTATTGCGCCCCTGGGATGTTTTACCATTTAATTGATTTGATTAAATCAATAAAATCAATCACTTCTTTTGCATTACATTCACTTTTGTCATTACTTTGTAGAAATCTGTTTTCACTTTGACTTTAAAGAGTTTTGTGTGTTTTTTGTTGGAAAGCCAAATTATATTGATCATGATTGATTTATAAAATCAATAGAAAAGGTGGCGCACTGAAGGGGTGAATACTCTGTATACTCACCCTGAAAATGTGGGAAAATTTCAGACACATGAAAATGTTGTATGTCGATAAACAGATGCAGAGCAGATTCACATTCTTCATATTCACAACTGTATTTATTGAAAAACTACGTTTCCCCATTTTTATGTGACATTTAAACATATACCATATAGAATATAGTTGTCCAGTTTACTGAGGTTACCTGAAGGCATCACATTTTCCATCTTTGAGCCCGTAAAGTTCACTAAATTACTCTAATTCAAGCAATACTGAATACTGAAACACTGTGACAGATCCATGGCTGGAAATGTTTGACTATTTAAAGACTCACTGAGGACAACCTTTACTATTGAGAGAGGACACCACAGACAGATCTGGATCCCTAAAGAAGAAAGACTGTGCACCCACTGCAGCCAACAAGAGGTGGAAACAGAGCTGCACTTTGTAACCACATATCTTTTATACAAGGACATCCAGGATAAGTCCTTACCACCTTGCAAAACAAAAAGACTTCAGCAGCACGAGCAATGAACAGAAACGTCCATATCTGCAGGAGTGTGCAGATGCTGCTGGGCATTATGTGAGTTGTGACAAAAAAGAAGAGCCTTAAACACCACACCACCACCATGGACAGGGCTGCTATGTATTCAAAAAAGAATTATATAGAGAGGGTTTTATTAAACATCCTTTTTTTGTTGTTTTTTTAACCAATATTTTGTCTTTTTTGAAGTTAAACACTGGTTTTTGATACCTATACCAATTATAAAACTTCATTTTGTTTTGTAATTTCTTCTTTGGCCATGCAAACAGATGTTTTTCCATACCAATAAAGCTTGTTGAAGATAGATAGATAGATAGATAGATAGATAGATAGATAGATAGATAGATAGGAACAGAAGGTAAGAAAAGAGGTAAATGGTGTGTAGCTAAACACACTGGAAAGCCATCACCCGTCAGACTCGGTCCAGTGGCACTCCAGGGAAAAGAGAGGAAGAGCAGAGGAGGAGCAGAGGAGAAGAGCATGTGGAAAGGTAAAGAAGAGGACAGCAAGGGGACACAGGCAGATGTCCAGGCAGCCGTACCTGCAAATTCAATTCTGCACTTTTTTCTCCCTCCGTCTTTCCTCTGCTTCCATCTTCAAACCCTGTCTGTCAGTTCTTTGCCCCAGGCAAAAAAAAATAAGAAAGATGGTGTATGTCAGAGAGAAAGAAGACAGAGAAATAGATAGAGCGATGTCAGAAGTCAAACTTAGTGATGTGAGCTACAGGTGTAGCTGCCAAAACTCTCTTTAATGCTCGGTTTAAGGCTTATTTCTAAAGGGAATATGCTAAAAACATACAAAAAAATATATAATCTTTCATTCACCTAAACAAAAAAGTATGATAAAATCATCATTTGGTATAAAAATAGACAATATAGGAAAACGCCAATACATGGAAATAATTTTACTCCCAGATATACAAAACATTTATTGGTCATCTTGATCTATTTTCCAGCACGATGACATTTTCAGGAAGTGATTATTAGAAATAACCAATACCACAAAATGTTCCAGCATGTTTTTTTTTCTAATGCCATGGCTTTTGTCAATGTTTCTGCACAGTTAAACCTTTCATTATTCATCATGAATGCTGGTTAAATTACATTGTTTCAATATATAATGTTATATCACATAAATATACATTTATATTTCAGTTTACACATCAATAACACACAGGTTTTCAGGAGTACAAATCTGTCTCTCATGTGCCTTAAGTTCCTCAGACTCTGAACAGAGAGTCACTTTGAACGATATGTTAAAAAAGTCCACCTTAAGTGTTGTTGGAGATTCTTCATAGCCTCGATACGAATGAGAAAGATCTTTAAAAGTACCGCTCAACTTTAAGAAGTGTTTCAAGCTTATTTGAAAACACAGTAAACGTTCTTGTAGAGGAATAAAAGAAAGAAAGGAAAAAAAGATGTTTGGTAGATTTCCTTAAACAGTCCTGTATGTGCTTAAAAGTTCGCAGAGTCTTTGAATGCATCACACATCTGATGAGTCTTCAGGTTGGAGAAATGTTAAAATCACTGAAAGAACTGTGAAGCAGTTTGTCCGTGTGGTTAGTGTCCTCGTTAACTTCTGATGGCTGTCTTCCTGTCTCTGTCTTTATTCTGCAAAAGAGAAAGAAAATATCCCACATTACTGAGGATTCAGAACTGAAATCCAGGACACAGCTTCACTTTAAAGTGTAGTCAAATATTTCTCCAGTACCAGTGGCATTTTCTTAGTTTCACATTAATCAAAGCACTCGAATATGCGGTTTTGATTTGTCATTTTAGCATTTTTAGTACTTTTTTATTAGACCAGAAAGTTGAAGTTTCACAATGAATATGCTCAGTCAAGAATTCACGAGTCAAACTTCTAATAACTTAAATGATCTTTATTTAAAAACATCAGTCATATATGGTCATAGGTAAGGCTGTCAAATAGCGGTGTGACAAAACTCTTAGCTCACAAGACGAGATGTAAAATGCATTGTTTTATTGAGATTAAATTATTAAGACAAGTAAATAATATCATGTCACCTGTTACATTTTAAAGAGAGGCTTTAAGTATGTCAGATACACGTTTATTTGGTCAAAGAAAAGAACAGTTTAATGTTGCTAAAGTTCAATTATTCATGTTACAGTTTACATCTTCAGTTTTAAACTATTAAATTCAAAATACACAGTAAATGCTCAATTTTAACTCTTTGACAAATGGTGTTAAATTTCTGTATCTAAAACAGAACTGATACTGAAGGATTCCCAGCTATGACATTTTTAACACAGCCTATGTAAATTTTTAATTGAGTAAAGTAAAACTCCATCCGGGTTTGTTATCAGATCAATGTTCACACTGAATAGACAGTGATTTCCTCAGCTTAAGCTTCACAGACTCTCTAACCCTTTTTTCTGAACCCTCTTTCTGTAATAGTTCGCATTCATTCAGATTCAAAGATCCTGCACGATCACAAGAGTACGACTGAAGAACCAACACACTTTTAAAATAGAAAGGAAAACCAGTGAATCAACTCAAAGATGCAGTGTGTCGTGGGAGTCATAATTCCAAAATATCAAACATGTCAGAAATCTTTTGATCAGGTGAAGCAGCTAGTCGGGTCGTGGCATGACAAACGAGGCACAACCCAACTTAAAGCCTGTTTCAGACTGGGAGCGTGACACACACGTCTCGACTGCAACATGCCTGGATTTTCAGTTTGATTGCATGTTAACAAGTCAGGGCTTTCAGACTGCCTGCATGTGCGCTGCATCTCGCACACCTGATACGCGGGGCTCAGGCTTGCAGAATTTAGAGGTTCAAAGTCTCGCCTATTTTTTCTGCACATTAGACAGGAAAATGATAAATGGAGAGCCATGTTTACATCGTTGTAGCAAATATGCACATCGAATATGTTTACAATGTGTTTCCTGATAAACCTGAGGAAGGCCACAAATGTAAATGCACCTGTTTGATAAAGTTGTTCTCCAAAGATCTACTATTAGTGAACTTTCTGTCTCCACACTGGTAGAATATGTCACAGGGAAGTTAAACCCAGTAAGTGCTTTTCTGGATTGTGCTTTTCAAATTAAAAGCCCGGTATAGCATTTCTGTAGAGAAACTCTTTTCACTTGTACAGAATGCTTTTGTTTTGAATAAATCCCGACATACTTCCTCTATACACTGAATCAAGTAGTTTGTATTTAGGTTTATTCAGGTAAAACTTGTGAAGAAGTTTAGGGCTTTGAGAGCAGGGAGATGCAGCTGACACGCAGCAAACTCGCACCCTGGGTGAAAGTCATACCGGCAGGAGCTGGAGCAGACGCGTGGCACACGCAAGCAGCAAACCACACTCTCAGTCTGAAACGGGCTGAAGGTTGGCACAACTTCCAAGTGAATAAGACTTGAAATTCGTGGCTGAATCAGATGGAATTCACAACGGTGTACAGCTGGCTTTAGTGGGTGAAGTCTGGAGGTAAGAGGGGAGGGGGTGCTAAGGGATGAAGAAAGCATTTTTAACTAGAG
The DNA here is from genome assembly GCF_018320785.1 of Cheilinus undulatus. Lineage (NCBI taxonomy): Eukaryota > Metazoa > Chordata > Actinopteri > Labriformes > Labridae > Cheilinus > Cheilinus undulatus. The sequence goes on from NC_054872.1 coordinate 16,380,225, forward strand.
CATGTATTTTGATCTGAAAATCTGCCCTGAAAGTCATGCAGTCTGAATCAAACTTTCTGAACCAGGGTTGAAACTTCATCATTTTTAGTGTAGACTCACACAAACATACTCTTTACAGTAGCATGCATTCTTAGCAGTAAGTAGGACAGTGGTAGCTAATTGTAAAATACATAAAGAACTGAAATATGGCCTACGGGGTAACATCATGATCTGCATGATGAAATGCTTCTCATTTATCTGTGGTATATCAGGACACAGAGGCCTTGATTTCCTGGCTGCTGGGGAGACTTTCTCTATCTGGCCAGGAAAATAACATCACTTTTTCCCTCCACACTTAACCTCTGCTCCGCTCAAGTCTCAGGCTGTCCACTCCTAACTTTCCAGCCCACAGCCTCAGGGATTCATCAAAAAACACCACTGAGTGATATGCAACACAAGCTGCCTTCATCTTTCTCATTAGTTTTCACAGTTAATGTTTAATTAACTTACGGATGATCTTAAGCTATCATAACTTTAACTGTGGTCAGCAAAGATGGTGAAAAACTGGCTCTCTGGTTTCATTCAGAAGTGATGACGGGAAATTTAATTTGTAGTCAAAGTACACAAAGGTGCCGGATGAAAAACTCTCACAAGTGATCAACTTCTGTGCACCTCCTCTCCCTCTCGTATCGTCTCGTCCAACCCTCACCTCCCCCCCCTCGCCTTCCTCTCATCAGCCCAGCACCTGTTCCACATTTCCTCTCAGACGGAGAAAAAGGTGTAGGTGTTTGGAAAAATCCGTCTGACTGACATCAACAAAGGTGGGTAGGTGTTTGGAAGCATATCAGGCAGTAATGAGAGGGTGAGATCATCGGAGCTGGACAGAAATCAGTCCTCCTACTGACGGAGGTTTATGTGAGGCACATAAACAAATAGTTCAATACTTCCTCCAGCTGGAGCGGGAGAAGGCAATATTATTATATTACCATTACTTAGAACTGAATCAGGACCATATTTCTTCTTGGCAGCATGTGCAACATCATTTTGATTTTCTTTTAAATTTTTTAGGAGTATTTACAGTGACATTTTATGAACATTCTGTTGTTTTCAGTGTATGCAAACAGTATGACCATGGTGACATATGCCTGGTGGAATTAAAGAAACAGAGATTTCTATGAAACAGCAGAACTGCCATAGAAACACTGTTATTGGAGAGCTATTTGAAACCTGTTACACTAAAAGTAATAAAGAATTAAAAGCAAGAAATCCACCTCAGTAAACACGACCAGTTTTATTGCAGCCACAACACTTGAGTCTAGTTATACTGATCTAAAAGCCAAAATTTCTTGGACAAGTTTTGAGTCATTTTTTGATTTTGTAAATATAGTGTCAACTTGAGATCAGAATTTATGCATGTTTTCAGGGTGCTATGTTGATATAACATTAGTATAAATGTGTTCTTAAATATTTTAAGCCTTTTTTATCATAAGGGTGCTTGTTTATTGCCAGTAGATAATCGTTTCTATTTTTAAGTAACCTCTAGGGTCTCTCATGAGGGGTAAATCACATAAAAATACTGAAGTACTCAGGCTACTTTTATTGTGATACAACACCTGTTAAATACTCTAGCTCTTTATCTTTCTCAGTATGCAACTCTGAAACATAACAAGCAGTATTTGGTTTGTTTGCTTCCTCAAGTCAAAGCATTTTGTCAACCCATCTTTTTAAAGGTGCTATATAAATAAAGTTATAATCATTATGGTAACTGTTAAAAGTAAATCTAACCAACACTGCTCATGACATGATAAAAGCAGGAGATTATCTGGTGGTCCAGATAAAAGTCCAAAAGACCCTCACAAACTGCAGGCAGAGTTTTTTACAAGAAAATTACAAAAATAAAAAAAAAATTAAAAAAAATAAAAACCTCTGTAATGTCAAGGTGAAAACAGATTTCTTAAAAGAAATAAACAAAAATACATAATGTAAAATAAGAGACTACATAAATATTCACCCCCTTTAAAGTGACTGACCTAATTCAACTGAGGTCCACAAAGTAGGTGCTAGTAGTCTCACAATTAATGAAATGGGGATCACCTGAGTGCAGTGAATGTGTCTCAAGTGATTTTAGTATAAAGCCAACTGTGTCTGGAAGCTCCAGTCACTGGTTGATCCATATTCCTGGCTACCATTACACCATGAAGATAAAAGAACACACCAAGTAACACAGAGAAAATGTTATTGTACAAGTACAAAAGTACAAGTCAGTGAATGTTACAAAAAAACTTCAATTAACCAAACATCCCTGGCACTTAAATCCATCATCAAGAAATGGAAGGAATACTGTGCATGTGTAAATCTGCCTAGATCAGGTCATCCTCACAAAACTGAGTGACTGTGCAAGAAGGAGACTAGTGAGAGAGACCACCACCTATAACTACTCTTAAGTAGTTACAAGCTTCAGCATCTGAGATGCTGAGAGACTCTCCCTCGTCAAAGCTTTATGGAAGAGTGGCAAAGAGAAAGCCACTGTTGACTGAAGTTCACCAAATGCTGTGTGGGAGACTCCATAGTCAAGTGGAAGAAAGTTCTTTGGTCTGATAAGACCAAAATGGTGCTTTTTGGCCATCAGACAAGATGCAATTTTTGGCAAACACCAAACATTTCACATCACCACAAACACACCATTACCAATGTACTGGTACCGTGGTGGCAGCATCATGCTGTGGGGATGCTACTCAGCAGTTGGCCCCAGAAGGCTTGTAAAGGCAGGGGGTAAAACAAATTTGGCAAAACATAGGAAAATCCTGGAGGTGAATGTTCTGGAGTGGCTGAGTCAAAGCCAAGACCTCAATCCAGTAGAGAATTTGTGGCTGGACTTGAAAAGGGCTGTTCACACCTGATCCCTGTGCAACCTGACAGAGCTTAAGCAGTTTTGCAAAGAAGAATGGAGTAAAATTACAGTGTCCAGATGTACACGCCTGATTGAGACCTACTCACACAGACCCAGTGCTGTGATTAAAGCCAACAGCATCTACTAAATACTATCCTGAAGGGGGTAAACTTGGCCTAACTTCTGTGTTGGTGTGATTTTCTGTCTAACTCAAACTTTTTAAAGCACCAGGTGGATAAAACAAGTGCTGTTGTGATGTTTGTTGGCAAGTTTGTTCAGAAAACTGTTGGTATTTATCAGTGAAATTTAAAAAAGGATGCAAGTTAGAGAATAATAATAGGAACAAAGAAAAGTGTGCATGGAGCTATTTACAAATTGACATAAATGAGAGTGAAAGCAGAGTGAGCGCTGAGCGCCAGTGTTGAAGGCACAGCTGTAGCTGGTTCAGTCAAAACAGGCGGCGGGGGCTTTAAGGGCCGCCTGGTAGTCAAAACAATCTGCTGAAGACTAATCGGATATGCTCAGATGACTTCTCTGCTTTCTTTTTCTCCAAACACCCACACAGACACACAGAAACCAGCACAGACATACCACACAGATCCCTGGGGGGTGATTTGTCCAATACTAATCTGATTACCTGATGCTGTTTACTCTAGATACGATTTAAAGATATAACCCCATGGAACAGTATTGTTTGATCATAGTTTACTATAATTATCATAAACACTCTTAACGGCATCTTCATCATCTTAAACCTTTAGGATGTTTTTCTGATTCTCAACCCGCTCTGCTCCTTTACCTATAAAAGATGATTTTCCACACACACACTCTCCCTCTTTTCCTGCGTTAAGCCATTCTGTCAAATATAAACATCTAATTTAGTTTTTGGCTGAGTGAGGAGAGGAACGACCGGTTGGAAAAAATAATTCCACTCGGGTACTGGCCTGACATTCGTAAAGGAAGATTGGTATTCAAGCGTGAAATGAAAACTGGTAATATCCCTTTAGTTTATTGAGTGAAAATATGTGAATATGAGTCGCTGCTCTCTGGTGTGTCTTAGACGCTGAAATTACCCTCATAAATGATCATCGATTAGAGGAGTATAGTCGGACGTAAAAGGGAGAGCAATGAAAAACACATCAGAGTTTTGAAATGATGCTAATGAACAAACCAAAGAAGCCACAACCATTTATGTGGTTTGGACGTCACATATGTACTTCAAGTTCACTGTGGTTTGTTCATAAACATCCTGATGTATATCTCAGATTGACTAATCACATCAGCTGTCCTTGAAGGTATTTCAATATTAAACTCAGCACAAGCCTGACTTCATTTACACCAGTCTAGGGTTTTCATGGTACTATATGACACTAACAGCTGCTTAACACCATAGGATTAAAAGTCTTACACAACCAATATAAAGTACTTTATACTTTTAATACCAAAAATAGCAGGATCATATCTTCACACTGTCTGAACTACACATTTGTTTTAGTGCTAAAATATATTTGTGTGATTCAGCCCAGTGATTCTCAACTTCACACACATCAAACTTTTATTTTACACTTTTTCCCATTATGATAAAAGGTACATTTGGATAGTTTTCTAAAGATCTCAACTTATTTATCTAATCTTTGGAAGCCCCAGGCAAAGATCAGTACGAGGCCCCTCCCCATTGAGCAAAAACAGCGAGATTCTAATAAAAATGTAATCAGAACAACACCTGATTCATATGACAACATAAATACAAGTCTTAGAGAGAATATTTTGCAAGGCTTTGTTTATCCACCTTATTCCTGGGGCTGCTACAGTAAATCTGAATATGGGCGAAACTGAAGTACATAAATACATGTGTTCTAATACAGCAGCTAACGAGAGAAGCTAACAGAATGACAGTTGTTTCGATAGGAATTCACCTTGAATTTGTGAATATTGATATATTTTTGTAATCACACATTCACATTGTTTGTATTGTAAGCTGTAAGTAAGTAAGTAAATAAGGTGGAGACCACATTATTGGTGGTCTACAGTAGCTATGAATGTGGGTGGAACTTCCCGTACAGTAACAATAATAACAAAACGCGATTCTTCCAAGGGCTTACTAAAGTGATTTAGTGTCAACAGTGGTTGTTCTGAAATAAATAAATATTTGCAGCAATAAATACTGCTTCATTTTTGTTAAATCAATATGAGCTAAAAGTTTTAAATCATATTTTCTGTAATGCTCAGTGCCTGTTGCTTTGTTCTTGGTACTTACATTGTGACAAAGTTAAATTTGTCTCTCACAACAGAGTTTTAAACATGCTGTTCACTGTCTAAGAGCATCTGGGATGTGATTCTTTCAATATTAATTTATCATTAATTCTTAATACTAAACTTGACTTTCACCAAACTGAAGAGCTGGATAGTTTTATCAATATAATTCCCACATTTTAAGAGGGATTAGTTTGTGAAATAAAACTTTCAGCATCCCCACAAACTAGAAATTTATCTGAAGATCGTCTCTTTCTATACTGACATGGAACTAATAAAGTTAGCTAAATATGTTTGTCTCGGTTATCTGAGGTAATGTCGTTACATTGTACTCTCAAGTAGAGAGTGGAGAAATGATAACGTTATCCTGATTGAGGTGGAGCAGTCGAAGTTTACATATTTTGATATCCAAATTGCTCTAATAATCACTTCCAGCGTCTCATTTGTATTCAAAGTCCCATTTAGATAGAATGGAGTGAAAGTTGTGCCCATATTTCATGCAAAGAATCATGGGGCATAGGAATAGGGTGGATAGTCTTAAAATATGCAGTAAAACTTCTACAAAGTCTAAATTGTCCAAAAACATTGTAAATATTTCTATATCTTAAGATTGTAAAAAATTTCCCATATGTTTCAAATAGCCAAAATCTCGCCTAATTTATTAATTTATTAAAAATCCTCATGATCTTAAGTCATGGATTTATCCAAGCAAGACAGACCACTGTCCAAATTGCAGAAATAACATGGTAAAATCTGGAAAAAAAAAAACAGGTGGAACTTGCAAGGAATGAGGCAAATATGTTGGCAGCAATTGGAAAATTGGGTGGATGTGGCTGGGAGCAAGGGCTTCCAAATGTTAGCTGTTGAATGTCCCATTATTTTATAACTTGCACCCTTTTTTACTTGTGCGGTTTAGACAGTGTTCAGGAGTTTACCTGCAATTTCTGGCATTCAAAAACAAAGAACTGTCCATTATCTAGTTGAAAAGATATACTTTTTAACCCCTACCTATGAGGACTGTATCTATTGTATCTATCCCCAGGTAACTGCCTTCCTTTGCCTAATGGTAAAACCACCTATGCCCATTAATGTGTTAATTTCTAGAGATCCCTAGAAAACAAACACATTTACATGTGATCATTGGAAACTGAATCAAATGTGGGCATGTTATGTCCTCCAAGGGCGTCTGTGATAATGCACATTTCATAAATATGTATGTTTTTTTTTCCTGTTTCTTTGTTCAGTCATATGTTTTGCTCCATCTAAGGTCCAAACTGCAGCATTTTTAATACTTTTAATACATTTGAGTGGTTGGAAGTTTTTGGAAATTTGGGTCACAATTTCTCTAAAGGAAATGAGGTGGCTAGACCATTTAAGAATCTCTGGTGAATGACAAGAGAATTATGTTTAATGTTTTTAAAACTTTGGCAGTTTTAACACTGTCAGTCATTTAAATTACATTGAATTATAATCAGCTATACATTGATTTAAAACCAGGGCTGTCAAAGTATAAAAAAAAATTTGTAACAGACAATATCAGAATTTCTGTGCAGCTCACACATTTTGAAATTTCACCATCTGCATTTTTAACAGCATTTTCTTTTTGGATTTTGCTACTGTCTTAACCCTTAGAGTAATCGACTTCCTGTTTGGATACATACCTGATTTTATTTTGAAAGAAAAGGAATTTTGGGTAAATCAAAGATGATGACATGAACTTAACCATGGGAAAGGACTTTGTTATGGATTCTAAAGGAAACAGGAAAACAGTAAAAGGGTAAATGTTTGATATCAATAGCTGCAGATGACTTTTGATGTGTCCGTTGAGCTGGATGAGTTGTTGAACAGAAATGAGTCATTGAGGAGCAATGGTCGACTCATTTTACATCACTAGATGACACTGCAGTGGCTTAACCAAAATGTGCTGGAACAGACAATAAAATATGGTATTAATGCTATTAAAATGATAATGCACTAATAATGAAACTTGATTAATCATGACTAATGAAATAACATTGACAGTTGTATTTAAAACATATGGTAATATAAAGTACCAAAGAATTTAAAATTGGGGCATAATGGAAGGACGAACAGAAGTCCTAGGTGTTCAATGTTGAGTAATTTCTCGATTGACACCCCATAAAATTATGCTGGCAAACCTCTGCACAGTCTACATCACATGTTTGTTTGTAATATTTAAGGACAAAAAAATGTGTGTCATATACAGTTGTGCATACGTTTAAGACACGTAGGGCACTATGGATTCATCACATGTCACAACCTGAGGCTGAGGGTTCAACACACGTGTGAAGCTCGGCAACCAAGGTCAAGCTTGATGGCATCTCTTTTGTCCAGGCCTTTTCACCCTTGGTTATACAGCCAGAAACTGCCTGCGGTTTTAAGGCCCTTGGGTCATCCACAGCATGACCAAGGCTTCTAATCCTACCAACCCCCTGAATGAATGGTACCCTTGGCCTTACTCCACCCCAAAGTTGTGGACATTGCTATATTTTCAACATGTTATTTCCCCATGCTCCTGGTCATATGCAAAGACATCAAGAGCACAACTTGGGTTGTGCCAATCTTCCTTACTGAAACCTCAACTTTTGTCCCAAACATGCCTAAAACTTATACACATGTGCAAATCTATGTTTTCTTTCTTCCTTTCATGGCTGCTTTTGGTGAAAAGCAATATGGGTCATTTTTTACTTAGACTCAAGAAGAAAACCACTAAATCGACTCTGAGGTGCATATCAACACTTGGAGTTTATCACAGAATCTTTTTTAAATGTGTATCAGCTATTGTCTGCTAACACAGTAATTCTTAAATGGTTAGTCGGGGCCTAACAATGGGACAAAGACTCCTACATGACCCTGTACCTGGAACTAAAACGCACCAAAACCCCTTTAAGCCATGCTTGTTTTGTCCTGTCTCTTATATTTTTTACATGCTTTGTCCTGTCTGAAGTCCTAACTATACTTTCTTTCATTAAATAAATCTGATTGGTCCAAAGACAGCATTTATTTTGTCAGAAAATGTGCTCTGAAAGTCACATTGTAATCCTTTAAGGCTTTTGTACTTTTTGACACTTTCAATCATTAAAACTGTGGCTGTATCAAAAAATGCATAGCATCACAGTTTCTACGACTGACAACCTTACTCAAGCCACAGATGCCTCCACTGTGCTGCATTAAACACAAGAAATCCCTTCATCATCAGAGCTAAGATTAGCACCCTGTGACAGCCAATATGTCATTAGCCTTAGTAGATATTTATAAAAGAAACTGCTTAATTTAAACATCCAATTTCTGCTTTTCTCTGTGTTTGAGTTTGTTCTTCTCCTGGCTCGACTTTCTGTGTTTTTGTTTGAATTCGCTCTGCGAGCGGCCCTCTCCCTAAAGACCAAATGACAACAGAATGATAGTTTTGCTAATAGATTTTGTTAGTTATCTGAGCCGACTTCTTGTGTTGGTGTTAAATTAGAGTTTAACTGCTTCCATCTGTGCTGAAAATATACAGACAGGTTCATGCATGAAGCCTCACGTCATACACAGAGCCGGGTCCAGACACAGGCACACAGAACGTGGGTAAGAATATCTTTGAAAATCTGCAGCTGTACATAAAGCTGCCTTCGATGCACCTCATTAGCATAGCTTGAATGAGAAGCAAACAGGCTGTGCATACAGCATTACCTCTCGGCAGCGGTGTGCAGCATTTTATCAGTAAATGAGGGTCATTTTAGTTTTCATCTCTGACTTTATATATTTTATGCACACAAGTGACGTAAGGCTTTTTTTTTTCCATTTAAAACTCACTAATAACCAAATGTCTGTGAAAACCGCAGCCATTAGTTTACTCCTGCATCAGTCTTATCCGTGCATTAAGACTCTCGTATGGTGCACGCTCCACTTCATCTCTATAAAGAAGCAAAGTGTAGCCTAAAAACCAACTGTCCAAACCGGAGGATAAATAGCTGAAGTTGATTATCCCGCTGAGTCGTTGGATATTTCTCTGCCTCTCTTTAGCTCCTTCTCCATCTCTGTTTCCACAACTTCCTGCACACCATTAGTTCAGAAAGTGTTGAAAGCTCCGTAGTGATCCAAGGCTGCTTAAATGACTAATCATATATGAGGCTTTTTTTTGGGGTGTCTAAAGGCACGATGAAGTGCCGTCTAGCTGAGAGGAAAAAATAGCAGAAGTGGAGAGACTTTGATAAAGCCTCTCTGAGTGTGGTGGTGCTCTGTATTTCTCCGAGTGAGCGGCGAGGGCGTTTCACAGAGTGGTTTTCTTTAACATCGCCATCAAAGCCTGTCGTCAATGTGTTTCTAATAGCAGCAGCCGAATTAAACACTGGCTGAACAGGCCTCAGCAGAGGATAAATCATTTACAGAACAATTAGCTCATTTGTTGCTCTGCTCTGCACCGCCAATGACTTCCAGACACAGGGAGCCCGCCAGTGTGTGAGCGTACTGTACGTATAAAAGCTGTAAAAGTGTCACTCTGTGTCAGTCACATCCATCTTAAATTAACAAACACACACAGATCAAATACCCACAGTGTTCCTCTCTCAAAAAGCACATTTTACTTTGCACATGCACAACAAGACTCACAGATAACTCAGTTTCCAAATGCACAGCACAGTTTTAGTGCCACTGTCTTTCCACACGCCCTGCTTTCCAGCCACACGCCAAAATCCTCACGTGTAAAAGTTTTACTGCAGCCTGGGATGAAAATAAAAGCTCTTCATGATATTGGGAGCTGTCACTTGTGCTCTCTGTTTGGCTAAATTTACACGTTTCTTTTTAATTTCTCTAAATTCCAAATAAATAACATTCCTCAAAGCCTCAACTCGTGGCTTTAAATGCTTGTAAACTCAATTCAATATAACCATCTCAAAAGGGCAATGCTTTTTTAAGCTACCACACTGTAAGTATTAATTTTTATTTCGTTTCCAAATGTGTAAATACTCCTTTAATTTGTAAAATGAGCTTCTGTAATAAAATGTTTTGGAGTTGAGAGTGGAAAAACAGCAGATTGATTGCTGTTACTGGCAAGTCTCTGTTTGCGTTCGTCACTGAATTGAACTGACCCTCTCACTGTGTCAGGCCAAGAGAAACAAGACAGCAGCACAGGAAGATGTAAAAATGTTTCAGAGGTTGTTGACTAAGGACAACAAAGTAGTAGAAAAGCTAACTGAAACCATCTTTTTTTGATGAAAGATTTTATTTAGAGACATTTTATTTAAAGAAATTTGTAAAGTAGCATTAAAGAGATTCTCAAAGGAGTTTTTAAAGCTACTGTGAGGAAATGTCTGTCTGCTTTTATTTTGGTGACACTCATAGACAAAGCCATATTTTTATAGCTTTGTCCTGTACATAAATGAAGGTCATTCCTGACAAAGGTTTACACAGTAATCTTATTAATCAGATTTTGCTTTCTGTCATCCAATTTTTGTATATTTAGTTTTTTCAAAGGCTAACTAAATTGTTTTCTAGACTTAGAATTACAGTTTATTATAGGACCTTATCTGTCTTTTTCTCATTCATTAACTCTTAATTATGGAGACCTTATAATAATATCAGAATGGGCAATTTACAACACAGAAGACTCATACCTCTGAGCCCTGTGCTATTTTGTATCCATTTTGTCTTGCCTGGTCTTTTTGTCTTTAAAAAGTTTGTAAAACATCAACCCTCTGGTTCACAGTCAAGCTCTAAACATCCTCTTTACATAACAACCTGGGCTTTAAGATAATAAAAATTAAAACTTAAAGATTGATTTGTATTACACACAGCCAAGAATAACAAAGGCATAAAATAGTTGTCCCATCTCCAGGGGACGAAAAAGTAAAAAATAAACATTCTGTGTCAAAAAAGTCAAAAAATCTCAAAATATGCACATATTTACTAAAAAGTGCTTTTCGAATTTGCTTCTTCTTTTGAGTGCCATTAGTTTGCCCATCACAATACATTGTGGGAAACATTATGGTGACCAACGCAAAAGCTGGTGACAGGAACAATCAAAAATAGATTGAAAAACTGATAAAAAAAAAATAGACTCAATCTCAGAGTTACTGGTGTGGATTAAATCTTTAAATGTCCCAGAAAGTCACCCAAGTTCCAGGCTTGCTAGATAAGTTTCAATAAGAGCTACGAAGGCATGGACAGCATCATTAGAACAGCAAAATGAAGGGTTTCCAGAGGTAGAAGTATGTGAATACGATTCATGGTTCAAAAGATAATTAACTTTGAGTAGGCTTTCTCTCTGTGTCGGTCTCAGATGGTTAACCTCTTGGTTCCCAACCCAGGACACCCCTAGGGGCAAGACAGTCTGGCTGTAGACCGTGGATTTCTAATGACCCTTCTAAAAGACCGACACTTTGAGACGTCTCTGTCAGAACGGAAATGCCACAAGTTGCTGGTATTTCCAGTTTTAGATGTTAAAAAAAGTAAAATAAATAATCGTCTTTTAAGTCTGGCAGTTACATTTATGAAATAACCACATCACAAACATTATTTACCAAGCAACATTTCTTACATAAAACAGAAAAAGGTCAGAGGTTGGATTATGTATAGATCTGTTTTGGAGGTAGACACACAAACGGTGGCTAGCTTAAGCTTTGTGAGCTTGTAAGCTTTAGGTAAAGCCAACATAGCTATGCTGGCTATGTAATTATCATTACTAAGTAAGGCATTGTATCTTAGCTAGCTTTAGCAAACATAGCTAACGTAGCAGCTTACGTAGTTAGCGTTAGCTTCATAAGTATAGATATCCATGAACTTTGTGTACTTTAGCTATGTTGGCTACATTAGCTGTGTAGCCTAGTTATCTACACAGCCAACAGAGCTATGTAAGCTACATTTGCTGTGTTACAATGTTTTCATGGAGGACAAGCTTTCAGTGAGCAGACTGTTTTTCTCTGCTTTAATAAACATTTTGTAATCAGGTTTTTGACTTTTAGCTTTTGGTATCCTAACCTTACCTAACCTAAACCTAAACCTAAGATTAAGCATGTATTTCCACTCAGACCGAGATGTCTCACAGTAACTGCAAGAGGCAGCATCTGAGAACTACAGTCTCTGCAGACCCCTCTCCAAGGGGGGACGCCAAAGATTTTAGAGGGTACAAGGCTTTCTTTGCTCTGTGGTTGCCACAGTTAGAGTTGACTATCATTAGTTTACACAAAGGTCCTTCATTAAGAAAAGCATGCATAGTGTTTTTTTTTTTTTTTTTTTTTTTAGAGTTTAATCAATGAAACCGTTGAAATCAGAGTTGATTTTTGACGGCAATGTGTCATGCTTTCTTTTTGTAAGAGTCTTGGTGGGGGGGTTTAGCTTGTCTTAGGTATATGTAGGGGGTGTCCAAAGAAAAATGGTTGGTAAACACTACTATAAACTACCTTGCAATTGTAAATGTCAAGTCATCTTACTTGTTGTCGATAGGGACGGCAAAGACTGTTGACATAGTGTGCTTTGTACTTTTAGGGGGGCATCTTAAACTTCAAAATGCTCCCACACTTTAGAAGTGGTGAAAGCTGCCCGGTATTACCTTGGCAAAGCAGATGGACTGGCCCATTTCCGTGTTTCTCACTTGCACAGTTTGGGCCCGGTTAGAAATGACAGGACCAATCAGCGTCAAGGGGCGGTGCTTTCGGATAAGACATGCAATAATGTGGCAGATTTACACAAAGGTAGATAAAGTAGTTTACATTTTTCAAGCTACCGTGTACAGGGATTTTAGGACTAGAATTACCTTTGGACCTCTGATAATTCACAAATGACTCCCTGACCATGTTTGGTGTGGTGCATTTGCACGAGATTAGTGAAGTCTGTAAATGTACTCAAATTTACAGACGTTTCTGAAGGTAAACATGAGGGTGCTGCAATGACATCAGTGACTTTTTATTTCTTAAGTTTATACATAAAAAATGCACATGCCATGTGAATCACGTTCTGCAGGTGACGTTTCCTTCATCCTATGCACACTGTTCACAGTTTCTAAGAGAAAACATGCGCTCAAGCATTTTTCCCCTTTCTCTCTCTGTGTATATGAACATCTTGTCCATGACTAATAAATTACTGAAACATTTCCTCCAACTCTCCCGTTATACATGGAGGCCATGTAAGCACCTGTGTGTATCTGAAGCTGGTCAGACAGAGGAAGAAAGAGAAAGTTGAGCATCTCTCCCAGTAAGGTATGAAAACGAGAGAGTTCTGTTAAATATAAACCTCTTCTGTTACTTTTTACAGTTTTTATGCAGTTCATGCTGATAATATCATCCTACACTCTATAAATTTGGGATTTTTACACATCCACCACAGCCTACAACTGCAGATAAGCTGTTGCAGCCTAACCAATGAAGGTTGAGGGACACATTTCAAATAGTAAATTGTGTTATGAATGAAATTCACAACTAAATAATACCAATATAAGATCAGGCACTTGCAAAGAGAAACTGTGGGAAACAGAGCAGAAGCGTGCATATTTAGAGAGCAGCGGTGCACCCATGCACCTTTAGACACTAGAATTTAAATGAATAAGTAAAATAAAGCCATTCTTACACATAAACTGACATTAACTGAAAGAGAAGCACTTTTAACATGTGTCAAAACTTTGTTAACAATCTCCTACGCAGCCTCTTATCTTATTTCAATCAGAAAAATTTGCAAGAAAAAGCGGCATGGACTGTAGAAAAAAAAAAAACCTAAATTACAAAGATGCTGATTCATACGTGATTAGTATTACGGGTGGACCAGTGTGCATGCTGAAATATGGTAGGTGATTTGCCCTTGAATTTTTACCCTGCAGATTACAGCTATGATTGATTTGCAAAGGATTAAAAACACAGACGTCCTGCACAATTATAACAAATTACAAGAGATCCCTGGGTAATACTAATCCCTTGCCATTAAAATTAGACATTAAGTGCCCATGTATAGCTGAAATAATCCTTGTTTGATAAGTATGGAATATTTGGGGTCACTGCTAATGTAAACTTTTCTAACTCCTCTTAAACAAAAGTATATCCTCCTGCTCTAACTGGAATAAAACAGATTAAATAACTATGGATGTCTCTTTATGACCTATAAAAGCAAACTAGGCCTTCAAAGACTAGACTGAATATTTCTATGTGGAAATTTTAACAGTCTGAAGCTGCAGCATGGTGAAGATGTTAATTATCGCCAACAGCCTTATTTGGTACATGTTCCACCACAAATATTCTGGATGATGGATGTATTTGTCAGACAAAAGACAGCAGAATGAGACATGCATGAGCAGGAAAAAAATCAGCAGAAAGAAGAGGTACTGCTTTGTCCCAAAGATGAGAGTAATGTGTGCTCCTAAATCAGCTAAAAGGCGATGGAGATCATAGAGATTGTGTAGTTTTAGTTACAGTATTGTCTGTATATGTTAATCTGAGGTAGGTGTAAGACAAATAGCAAAACAACCTTGTTTAACTCAAACATTCACAGTTAGTGATATGTTGGATGTCCACAGGGTGCTGAAAACAGCAGAAGCTTAAACGTTCTCACTGGAGCTCTAAGTGCCAAATAAATATGTATTTACTGCGCTAACTGGACTGACACATTTCAAGGTGGTTTGAGAAGAGATGTGCTGGAGATAACGCAGCCGCCATGATTAAAAAAGCAGGAAAGATACAGGTTAAAGGTAAGTCCAGTCCACCTGACAGCAGCCGCAGAGGCCTGCACAGGATATCTGCATCAATCAAGCCGACAGCGCAGGGATTTGAGCAGCCCCCTGCTCACCTTAATCCTCCATCCTCAGCCCTGAACATCTCATTTACAGATGGATCCATCAGGAGCGTTCTTTTTTTACTGCAAGTATCACAAGCACAGGTTAGACTTTCCCTGCCAGACGGCTGCTGCTCCACCCTACAAATGCTTTTTGAACACTTGTCAGGATATATGTGGACCAAGAGGAAGGACTTGGCCTCCGATCAAAAGATACTGAGAAGAAATGTCCCACAGTGCGCAGACAGAGGGCTGAAACTAAAGAGGATAAAAGAATATCTCGTGGCGGTGCGGTTTAATAGATTTACAGAACAACCGCCCCACTGAAGCTGCGCAACAAAAAAATGGCAACACCAGACAAGAAAAACAAGGATTTCTTGTTCTCCAGGCGCACAATGAGGAGATTTTCATTGATCTTCAGAGCTTTAAATATGTTCACTTTGACAAGAACAGCCCAAAGAGGACAATTTATCTCAAAATGGGTTCATATTTTTTAAATCCTGTGCATAAAGTCCCACATAATGAAATCCCATCAGTATAGCAATGAATATGTAATTCTCCCTCTCAGTGCAGTAGTCATTACTAACACACTGTTTGTTTTGAAACTGTTATACTGTATGGACACATAATAAGAGGAAATGAGCGTATACTTTTCTCACTTTCACCCTCTCCAGCTCTGGAAATAAGCATAATTGTAGCGGTGGGTCTAAGCAGAGCTGACAGCTGTGATGAACCTCAATGAGCACAAAAACATACAAAGAGAGCACAAAGTCTCGTTTTACCTCCACAATCGTTTCCTCTCTGTAATCACAGCTCTGACTCTGCCCTTTAGCCCACTTAAACCTTCTGAATGGCCACTTTTCCAGGGAAAATTAAATCCTCTCAGGTGCTGCCAATCAACGGTTAACCTTTGAGATGCCAGGTCTGCGTCCAAACCCAGAAATCACTCTGATGAAATCCTCTAGTTTCTCATAGCCAACAACTCCATTGCAATAACAATTGTTTACAAATACTAACTACTAATATGAGTAAATGTCTTTTAATCAGCTTAAGAAATTTAATAATTTATCATATTCCATTTTTATTCTTAATAATATAACATACACTATATTCTTTTCAATCAATCTGCCTCCAAAATAGTCCCAAGTATTAAACTTTTACGACTGATATGCAACTTTTGCTCAGTGAATGAGTACACCAGCTTATGAGGGTATTTACTGGAAAAAAAAGACTGTTTAATAATTGTTATAGTGAGCTAGCTTAGTGGTTATGTCTGCAAACAAAAAGGGATTTTATCACTAGGCAAAGGTAGGTAATCGTCTGGGGCATAGAGAAATCTCACTTCACCCTGGGGGGCAAACAGGAATATTTATCAGGAGCAGTTTCTGAGCAGTACTGCAAAGTTTCTTTCAAATGTACTGTTTAGCCAAAAAATACATATACAGAGAAAAAAACTGTCTTTTAAATCAGTGGTTCCCAAAGTGGGAGTCAGGACCGCTGGGGGGGGGGGGGGGGTGTCCACAAGATTTTTTTCCAAAATAACAAAGAGAAGTGTGATATCATGTTAAAATGGTAAATTTGATCAATTATTGTAGAAATATTGTTAAATGAGTTCCGGTTTAAAATGTAGATCTGGACACAATGCTTTGTGCAACATCATAGGGAAGGTGGGGTCTCTGATGCTGTTAGTCTGGGAACTCCTGTCTTAAACCATACTGAACTAGAAAAACAGACCTCCGCCATTAGCCCTATCTCCCAATAGTACAGAATCCTTTAAAAAATTCCTGGATCCAGATGGGGATCCGGATCACTCCCAAAATCTAATCAGTTCTTCCTTATGCCATTTCTGACATTTCCTGAAAATTTCATCAAAATCCATCCATAACTTTTTGAGTTATGTTGATAACAAACTAACAAACCCACCCGATAACATAACCTCCTTGGCTGAGGTAATAAAGGTAAATTACTTAACCAGCATATTAAAAGTTACAGTCCATACTAAAAATCCCATAAATACTTGAACTCGAATGGAAGTCCCTTGTACTTCCTTATTTGTTTATCTAAATCAGGGAAGACTAGAGAAAAACATTCATCAGACCTGCCTGAGGCTCTATGAGGCTGTTTAACTGTCCCTGCCTCTGCTCAGCTTTCCTCTCTCTTGTTGTCTTTGCCTGTTGACATTATAAAACACTTTTATATGAGCTTCATTCATGTCTTTTGAAGGTTTCATACTATTGTCCCTATTATTGCTGGTTTCTCTGCTTACTTGGCAGGGCACTGAAAATGATTAGATGTGTAGTCCTCCTTTCCTGGTCATTTTTACTGACCTGTCTGACAAACAAACACAAACATGCATGGAGTATTCAGGTTATTTACACAAAAGAAGCAATGCTGACTAACTGAAGTAATACTAAAATATGTCTGATATGTTTCTTTCTGTAACTGTAATGTTTTGCTGTGTGAAAATCCAGAACTCAATAAAAACTGCAGTTTTCCTTTGTTTTTGAACATTTATGCCACTAGTGAGTCACTTTAGTTGGAAGGTGTGGACTGAACCAGGAAATCCTCGTCCATCATGTTCAGTATACCATCCATTTTGTATTGTGGTTGGATCTTCTCTGAGTAAGTAACTTCACTCATGGTGCAAAGCTGTCTACTGCCAGAAGTAATTCTGGGAAAATGCTGCACATATTGGGGGATGTTTGTCAAATAATTTGAGTACAATCACAAAAGTGTGATTTGTAAGTTGACAAAACTTGGTCCTCAAACTCAAACTTAGTCCCTGCACGTGGGTCTCACTGAGTCAGTAACTTCACAAAAGTTACAAAAGTATATAGTGCCCAAAAGCATACTGGGAAACCTTGCAGATTGAACAAAAATCTAGGCAACCCTGGTACACTTCACCTGAGCTCATAGCTCTACGTTAAAGGAACAATTCGCAGTTTTAAGTTGAAATAGCCTACAAAAATACACTACTGCCACTGAATCACAAATCTGGATTAGATTCATGCATAATATTACATTACTTCAGCGAACACTTAAATACACTTTTTAGAGTTCGCTGTTTGTCTACCCTGTCCATAAATCAGTAATGGGGTTGGTGTTTTTATTGATTTTTTGATCTAAGTAAAGCCCTTTTACTATTTTTACAAAAAAGTCTGCTTATTAAACTGATTGATAAAGTCAGGGAAATCTGAGATTTCTTTAGGTTTCACCTGACATATCACATGAAAAAGGAGTGTTTTCTCCGTAACAGTGAACACCATTGACTGTTGTTGTGCTAATAGAAAACAGCTCCATGTGAATGGCGTCCAGTTAGAGTCAAAGCGTCTACAAGTGAAGGTTTTGACATGAGAACGTTTCAGACTAGTTTTCTACCCAGCATGCATTTACAGGTCAGTGGTGTGTCTGCAGCAGAGAGCTGACAGCAGCAGATAATATTACAGCGCTCCTACTGACAGCTCTGACCTCCACCCGGCTGATCGATACGCAGGGAGAGGAGGGAGAGGAGGGGGGGACGAGAGACAGAATAAGAGACTAAGAAAGGATAGGAGAGAGGAAAGGAGACGGTAAGGGTGCGAGATCAGGGTGTCTGGGTTTCTGCGGACGTCTAGGCTTTCACTCACAGAGGTTCAGAGGGGAGGCAGCAGGGAGGAGGGGGAATCACACTGCTGAGACTCAGGTTATCCCCCTGCTAGAGGGTCTCTGGGTTTCGACACTGAGGAGGGTATTAGCTTTCACACACTGCTGGGGTAACGGGGGGAGTCTGCCAGATGTCAGCTCCTCACCCATAAATCCTGCTAAATGGGCAGCGGCTGGGTTTGAGGAGGGGGCCGTTTAGAGGACGTCACCTCTCTATCATCGACTGAACAGGCCGCTGCTGTTTGTTGAAATCAAACTGGAGAGTTAAAAGTTTAATTTTAGTCAGCTGATAAATGTAAGGAACTCATCTTTGCTGCTTTTTTTTTCATCAGAGGGACGAGTTTCTCCTGCAGGGAGTGTTTCTGATTATGTTGATTTCCTGTGTGGAATCAATCAAACTGGAGGAAGCTTTACCATATTTCTATTAAGATTTAGACTTTTAGATGGTTCAGACATGGGAAGGTTTCAGACTGAAAACAACTAAACTTTTGACTGATTTGTTTGATTTGTATAGAATCCTTAAGGAAAAATTCATTTGTGTATATATCATATGTTTTTATATGTTTCATTTAACTCCATTCTCTGTCAAATAGTTGTACTTTAATGAAGTTAAAAGAAAAAACACTTGGGACATCTTTGAGTTTGAAAATACTCTACATTCTGAGTTTTTAAGATGCCTTTTATTGTCTTTTTTAAGATTACTTTTTGGATATATTTTTTCCTTTATTTTGACAGAGCAGCTAGAGACAGGAAATGTGAGTGGGGTAAGACATGCACCAAAAAGCACTGGGATAGGAATCAATCCTGCAACTAGTGCAAAAAGGACTGAAGCCTCTACATGTGGGCACCTGCTCCAGCAACTCACCCTTACCTAGTCTTAATATTCTGTATACACCCCTGTCTTAAAGATCTAAAATGAACCCTCTTACCTACACTCAAAAAATAAAACAATTATATCTTAAACCTTTTTCTTTTTACCATAAAGACAAAAATCCCAGAGGATCTGGCTGCAGACCTCTATGGTGGGGCATTTTGGGCTCATATGTCACAGACCTCTACAATGAGACAACCTAAATTGTGGGGTGGGAAGAGACGTGCATTACAAAAACCAGAACCAGAATGACGCACTGATTGATGTGGCTATTTTTCACAACACTTATTCTGTTCTGGGTCGGGGAGGGGGGCTGGAGTCTATCCCAGCTGTCATTGAGCAAGAGGCAGGGTACACCCTGGACTAGTCGCCAGTCAATTGATATAGAGACAGAGACAGACAACCAGGTATGCTCACATTCACACCTATGGCCAATTTAGAGTCACAATGGACAAGGACAAGGCCCTGACTGGGAAGCGAACCAGCAACCTTCTTGCTGTGAGGCAACAGCACTAACCACTGCGCCGTTGTGCCGCCCCCAACAGAAGCATTTTATAAATGAAAATCAAGATTTACTGAGGGGTATACATTCTAATCGAACCCACCACAAACTAAGAAAAACCCAAAGAGGGTTAGGGTTAGGCACCTGAACCCTAAAGGTTAGGGTTAGGGTAAAGAGGAGGGGGCAAAGATTAAAATTAACACACTTCAAACTAAGGAAAACCCCAAATAGGGTTAGTACAGCACTTTCCGTCCCACGGTTGAGTTTGTAGAGGTCCGCAGCCAGATGCCCCACGAAAAACTTGCCGTTCATCACAAACTTGGCCAATACTTGAATTTTCCCTCTTCACTCTGCAGTAAGACTGTGTTTAATCATCAGACACTGCTTATTTATTTATTTTAACTTGCCTATCATAAGTGATTTCTTTGCTTTATCAGAGGATTATTATAACTGTCATGATTGCTAAATTTACTGCATTGTTTTAGTTATGATTTATTGCAGGACATGTGATATAGTTTGTTTATAATGTACTGAACCACGATGAATTGAATTTCAACCAGTTATCATTTCCCATTTCTAACTATCCCTCCCCCTCACTATGTGTAAAAATAATATAGGTTAAGAGTTAGCAAGATTAAAAACATCAAGAACATTAAGGGCAGTTAATTTTGACCCTAAGACAAAATAAACAAGAATCTGTGAGGAACTTTTAGAGCAGTGATCATCAAATGGTGGCCCAGGGGCCACATCAGGCCTCCGACATCTTTCCATCTAGCCCCCAGAATGGTATTAAAAGAAACGGTATTCAGAAAATGTGTGTCTTTTTTCATAAACTCTGTACAGCTTTTAAAACAACTCCAAAAACATTTGAGGTTTAAACAGTTTTATCAGGAATGACTTAATTTTTCATCCATTTTACAAAATCAGTAAAAAGAAGTAATAAAACAGTACTTATAGAGACTTATTGAAAACATTTTGTTCATATTTTTGGTGCACTCAGCTTGTATCATATTATAATCCAATAATTGAGGTATGAACCACACTGTTTACTGCCACTGTTTAGGAAACTCTTTCATCTGAATCTGACCCCTCTGTGTTTTGACAGGCATTATAATAAATGTTAATCTTGTGGTCAGTGGTCTCTAAAGCATTTGTAGCTTATAAAGAAGAATCAAATATTAATCATTGTCTGTTTTATAACCAGTTAAAGACTCCTAACTGTATGTTTAAGCTAAAAAAAAGAGCATGCGACTCTTTGTTTTCTACTGATTTTCAGTTTCAGCGTCGACCACTGATGTTTGTTCTTCAGCAGTCGTGATTAAAACCTCTCATATTCAGACTGACGTCAAAACATTCTTAAAATAATACACATGGTTTTGGAAGGACTTCATGGTCGCCTTGCCATAAATCTAACTGACTGTGTAAATACCCTTGTAAACTTTAGATATTTTTTTTTAAAAAAGAGAAGAAATACAAAAACAGAACAGATTGGTCAGGATGTTTTTAAAACATCTTGTCCGTGTTAAGGTTAAAAATGAGTCCCACTCCTGCTTACCCTCTCTTGGCTTCACAAAAATCCTTTCTGCTTGAGAGTTTCAGAAAGTGCCTTCCACCTTTAAGCCACCTGCTTGTGTAAAAGGAACCCCCAACAGAACAATAACACAAAGTCCTTCACCCCCAGAAGAGGACTTTAAAGAGGTTCTGCTTTTTACTGTCCCTCAGGGCCAATCAGGTTTATGGGCACGCTCACTGATCTCAGGTCAGCTTTAAACACCACATTGACCTCAAAGCTCAGCACACTTTCCAAACAGAGGCTCCAACCCAGAGTCTCAACATCTTTTCTGACCCAAATCTGGCTTTTTTATTCTTAATTCAGGTTGTTTAAAATGGTTATAGTATTTTTCTCTTGATTGTGTCACACCGTGAAATCTAGAGGGTGGAAATAATTCATAAATGAAGCTTTTAAAACTCTCACTAAATGCAGCACTTCTGTTTTTACCATTTTTAGCCTGTTTTTGTTAATGCGATGTGTTTGCGTCTGCTCACCATTTTCCTCTGGTTGCTGAGGCAGAAAGTACAGATGTGCTTTGGCTGAGCTGATTGGTCGGATCCCCGGCTGGGGGAGGTGTTGACGTGGAAGAACGGTGGTGAGGGAGCGTGGCACGGCTGTCCGTCGTGGAGACCCTCGCCCAGGAGCAGCACGTTCCCCAGATGGCTGATGTAGCTGCTGGCCAAACGCAGCGTCTCGATCTTTGACAGCTTCCTGCTCAACATAAAAGAGGAAATTTACAGTATTCATGTGAACACTTCTCACTCAGAAACACCTGTATTGGTGGCAATCATCTGAGAAGCACAATAGTGCAGAATTGATGTAACTTCTACACGCTATTTCAAAATACGGTGCAAAATCAACAGAACTTTAAATCTGGAAACTTAACCCTGGTGAGCATCTATTATAAGAAATATGGTAATCTCTCAAGATTTAAGGTAAAGGTGTCACAGATCAATTAGAGGCCTGTTCTTGAAATATTGTGAGTGTAATTACGAAGCTTTAGTCCAGATCTACATCAGGATCAGATGATTAATATAAACATATTTCAGGTTTGTATTTTTGCAGAAGACTGTCCCGTGTCCCTCGTGATTCTGCGTACCTGTCTGCAGGCTCAGTGGGGATGAGCGTCCTCAGCGCTGTGAACGCAGTATTCACAGAATTGGTCCGATCTCTCTCCCGAGCGTTGGCTGCAGTCCTCTGGCGACCCTCGCCGATGGGAGAAGACCCCGGGGGGCCCAGCCTCCCCATCATGGCCCCCATGTCTACTCCTCCTCCTCCTCCTCCTCCCCCACACAGCTTCCTCTTCCTGTTCACCTTGATGTGAAAGGCAGATGGCGACGAGGACAGGCGGTAGGCGGCAGAGTTGGAATTGTTGGAGCGCTCTTCAGAGCCCGAACCTTCGCTGCCGTTCTCATCGTCGTCTTCGGAGAGGAGGGCGATGTCGCCATACAAGAAGCGGCCTGCAGGAGGCGCTGTGCGTAGCATCGCGAATGTCATCTTTATCAAAAGATGCTCTTATTGGTCGATCTTTGAGTTTCTTCTGTCAGGCTCCTGAACTCTGTTTTCAGAAGTTTTTTTGCGTATTTTTCTGTGCTACTTTCAAATGTTTCCAACGATGAAATTATCACTCCAGCTGCAACTTCTCTTCTCTCCAACACTTGATGAAGCCAAGTGAGTGTGATGTAGCCCCTAAGATGCTGAGTCAGGTTTAATTTAACGGATCAAATCTTGATCCTTAGTCATCGGTCATGAGTCTCAGGTGGCTGCAGGTTCCAGGTCAGTCTTGTTTTTTTTCTCCTTGTTTGTCAAAAATCCCAAGTCCTAGCTCTTCTTTTTGTTAATCCTTTAAAGAAAGTCAAATTAGAGTGGCATTTTTCAGCCTAATGCCTCTCAATCAGTCCTCTTTCTCTTCTCAAAGCTTCTCTCTCAGTCCTTTGGCTCTTAACTTCTCTGTTTCAGTCCCAAACGGCTCCCAGTCTGCTGCAGAAGTTTGTCTCTCCTTTAGTCGCCTCCAGCTTCTCTTTACGTCCTCACTCTCCCTCTCTTTCTGCGTCTTTGCTCCACGTGTGCCTGCTGTCTGAGTGTTTCCGTCTGCCTCAGGTCTTATAGCCGGTGGGAGGGCCTGGAGGACTCGTCCACTCCTCCCTCTGGGTGCCGAGGGTCCCTCGGCTGCTGTCGAGAAGCAGGCCAGAGAGACCGGAGGCAAGAGGCGAACCCTCAGCAGCAGTTTGTTTTGGCTGCACGCTGATGTGTTTAAAGGCAAAGTCAACCTAAAACAGAACCAGAGTCGTCCTCAGTCGGCAGGATGGTTTGGTGGTCTTAGGGACCACAGAGGCTCTGGACCAACATTCTTCATCTGAACACTGTAAACACGTCTGATTTGTTGGATACAACAAAATAAATGTATCATCTGATGCAGTGAGTATTACATGCCTGAGACTGAAGTCATCAAATGTCTGTTTAAGTTTGTTTTGAACTGTTTCTACGAAGACAGTAAAACTTAAAAAATGTTTCTTTTCTGCCCTTTTCTACCACAACAGCTGACATGATCTGTGGTTTCTTGTACCCCTAATCTTGTGGAGAAAAAGAGCATATTTATTTTTTCTTCTTCTGGCTGGCTTATCAGACAAAATATGGAAAATACTGATTTAAAGACTTACAAAATTTTGAAGTTTGCAAAAATGAAAGAGCATCTTATCCTTTCAGTGTTAGCAACTCCCTGTAAGATAGTCGCTCATACTTAAATCCAAAGAAGATGCACATAAATTGTGTCATAGTTAATTTATAAAGTAAATATTGTTACACACATGATTATTTTCATTTATTTTCTGAACCTTTTTTTTTATTGAGTCTCAGATAAACTATGAGCTCACGCCAAACTAGAACAGGGTTTATTCTGAAAAGAACATGAGCCACAGCCATGAATGTTTTTTTTTTCTTCTCCAAAGCCATTAATGGTAAAATTTTCAAAAATGGTAAATTGGTAAAGTTATATAAAATAAAGCGGTGGTTCTGAACTGGTCTAACCTATAAGGGCTCACACCAACTCCTTCATGAGAATCTGCGACCCACATTTCTCTTTTTCAACCGAACACATTTTAAAACAAAATATGTAGATTTTTTGCACTGAAATATCTATATTAACTTGAAAATTGACCATTCCTATGTTATATATATATATATATACACACACACATTTTTTTTTTAATTGAGGTCTTACAATATTTCAAATATTATTGCAAACTCACCTCTGTGACATGGAAACCCCTGACAGTCGTCGTTTCCACTGAGTTAAGACCAGCACTGCTCAGCGCCACCCAGGACTCACTTCATAAGGCGTACTTGCTAAACAGTAAACCAACAATTGGTTTTAATTCCTAAATTTCTCATAATGGGGGAGAAATTCTCTAGTATGCTGTCACATACTTTGTGGTATAGCTCCGGTAAAACAGTGTCAGTAATGTAATGTGAAGACGGCAGGGCAGAGCGTAGGTCTAAAAGCTCAAGAAGATGACAAAAACCCAAATTCTCCACCACAGAGATGGGCTGGTTTTTCAAAGAGATGAATTCGACCAATTTTTCTGTTATCTTTTTTGCCTTATCGCTCCTTCAAGGGAACTTGTCTTTCCCCTTAAAGCCCAGAGTTTGTTGCTTCGGTGTAGCTGCCTTCACTGTTGCTATAGTGAATTCACTGTATTCCGCTGCACGTTTTGTTCGGAGGGTACAAATTAAATTTGTAGTGTTAAATGCAGCTCTGCTGCTACCACCTCGCGAAACAGTCATGTTACAGATGCTGCAAGTGGCCACTGGACTGTTTTCACTCTCACGTTTGAAGTTTTTCCACACCGCTGACATTTAAAAATAGGACTGCTAATGTTGCTGCTGCTGGTTTGTTGTGTTACTGGTGCATTGACAGCCTGCTGTAAATCATGCTCTGATTACAACAGCTGACGTAAATGATCAGATCAAAATGCGCAGTTCAGAATGCGGATCTCCAGTCAATTAAAAATGCTGTCCAATACATACCATCGGGACTGGGACACCCCTGGCTTTATGCTCAGCATTACTTACAAAAGCAAAAGAGCCACATTTTTGTTGCCTGTTTCAAAATAAAAACACCTTCTTCTTCAAAAGTTGGGAACATAAGGCCAGCATTGCTGGATGTTTCCATGACAGGACCTGCAACAAACTATTCAGTCAACAGAAAAGCAGATCATGCAAAAGGTAGCCAGGTGGTTAGCACTTATGCATTGCTATCTGATGTGCACACAGTATCACTATTAAATGGCTTCTGCTGGCCATTCAGGGGCCCAGCTATCTCTGTATGCTATATCTGAAATAAAAACTTTGAATGCTGTTTTGCACTGCTAGCAAACCATGGCAAATTTAGCAGGGGTTCCTGTAAAAGGTTGGGATTACACTAGACATCTACTAAAACAAAGACAAGAACTTATGGTAAGTCATATCTGACCCTCAGCTTCAACTGTACACAGCGGTTAATGAAGAGAGAAG
The DNA here is from genome assembly GCF_018320785.1 of Cheilinus undulatus. Lineage (NCBI taxonomy): Eukaryota > Metazoa > Chordata > Actinopteri > Labriformes > Labridae > Cheilinus > Cheilinus undulatus. The sequence continues at coordinate 16,406,179 of NC_054872.1, forward strand.
CTCTTCCTTTTCTCTGGACATAGATTTATTCTTCTGTGTCGATGGTGATGGGTGGGGGCTTGAAAATATTTTCAGCTGCAAAAGTGGAGCCCGGCATAAAAGGTTTGTGAATCACTGCTCCAGTGAAGCAGGCTGCTATCATAATGTTCGACTGTGCATTTGGTTGACAGAAGCGGATGTTTTCTTCAGACCACATTCTTGACAGCAGAAGCTGAGTAGCGAGAGTTCCCTTTTTCTCCTCATGTCCTCTTTCCCTCCCTCTGCCTCCCTGCTTTGGGCCGTGTTTGTCCCTGGACAGCAGGCTGGGAGGCGTGCAGCCGCAGAGCTGGACAGTTCAGGCTCGTGGTCAAAGCCAGAAACTGGTTTCATTCAGCCACAGCTGAAGTCTTTTATCTGCCGAGCTGCAGGGCCTGCAGGCCGTTTGTCCTCCAGGGATTCAGATTTCTAGGGTGGAGTGTGTTTGGTGATGAAGGGGAGGCTCAGGGGTGTTTAGACAGGGAGTTGCTTTTTTTATCACTTACACTATTTTTAATAATCTGTCTTCATCAGAGAGAAGAGACAAATGAGAGGAGACAGCAGAGGGAGTGAATAGAGAGCCAGGAATAAAGACAAGAGTGGGAGAAAACTAATGAAAGACAGAGATCCATCTATCAAGATATCTAGCCAATATCCTGCAGATGCTTATTAACGATCAGTAATAAAGTGTCGAGAGGAAGCCTGAGGAATTCAATTCAGCCTCAGATTTTACTGAAACTTTTACACAGCCTTCCTCAAACTCTGACCTGCTTTTCTTGCTTAAAGTCTTTTGGATTTTATTGTCGTTGATCGAGCAACTTAACTCATTTCCAAGGAACTGACTGACCCTTAAATTTTATTTCCTGCTTCGACTGTGCAGAGTTTAAAGGTTGACAGCCTATGTAAAACTCAACTCTGAAGTCTGTAATCCTCAGTGGTGCATTATTGAAAACTCTAAACCCGGCTGCCATCGCTGGTATGCTTCTTTTGTGTAGATTGGCAACAGAGAGCTGCTGCTGAAAACTAATAGCACAATGAATAATCTGTCAGTTACACAATGTTACAGTCGACATTCATCACTGTTTTCCTCTGCTGTCCATATTTCTCTCTCCTTCCCTGCACTTTGTATCTATGTCTACCCTTCAATCTCAGTCTGGTGTTTATTTTGTGGTATGGACTGGATGAACTGGGGCTGAGCAGGCTGCAGCGCAGACTATAGAACCAACACCAGTACACACATGACGGCCTAAATGGAGGAAACCCACCAGCTAGTGGTCTATAGTGGGAGATCAAACCACTGTCTATACCATAGACCATATTAAGATGGACGCAGAAAATGCTGCCTGGGAATGAAGCCAAAATATTTAGAGCTGTCTTGACTGACCGCAGTGTTTTCACTTTTTAGTCATGTGAGCGCACAGGGCCTTCAGGACAGAAAGAGCTTAGGGGACCTGAGCTTTTTCTCTGAAATTAAGTCTTTGAACAGGAATTAGTTTGGCCAAAAAAGATTTGTGCAAATTTCACAAAGGTCCTGTTTCTGCAGAAAATAAACAACTGGAAAAAGTTTGATCCTCGGAAATGTTTCTTTCCAAAATTCTCACAAATTCCTTAATTTTTAAAAGAAATGACCCAAAATTTCTGTGAAAATTCTTAAATATTCCTAAAGCATCCCATACAAGGTACCCTAAAATGTCTTGAAATATTCCCCAAATTTTTCAGTGAATCTATCATACAGCTGAAACTTTCCAGTAAAAAAAAGTCCCTGAAAATTCCTGGTAATTTTCAAGTAAATTCCAAAAAGATACAAAGCAAATTCCCCAAAACACCATAGAAATGATGGAAAATTCACCCAAACATCCATAAGGAATACTTAAAATTTCCATGAAAATTCTTGAAATTTCAAAGCCCCATTCCCTAAAAAAACAAACCCATTTCCAAAAATACCGAGAAAATGCCAAAGAGAAAAAAAAAAATCAAGCAAGAAATCAAGCCAATTCCCCTAAATTTAACTTTTAAAAAAATGATGGATCAAATACCCCCGAAAATCCAGAAATGTCCTTTCAATGCCCCCCCCCAAAATAAAAAGAAATCAAAGCAAATTGTTCCCCAAAACTTCCAATAAAATTCTCCAAAATATACAGACAAATCCCTGAAGTTTTCATGACAATTCTTGAAAAATTCCAAGCAAACTCTGAAATAAAATATCCTGACAAATTTCATTGAACAGTCCAGATAATGAAAACATTCTCAGAACATTTGAATCAAATGACCTAAACTTCACTGAACAGTCTGGACAGTTATCTCAGAAGTCTGAATAACAGAAATGATTAAGATGTTGTAAAGCCATAAGACATAAAGTCCTCATATGTGTAGGGTCTTAGGAGGTTCAAACTCTTTGCCGCTTCAGCACTATTTACTAATTTAATTTTCCACCTCTTTAAAATGACAAACACATCACATGACAAGCACAGGACGAGGAGATATCAAAATAGAGCTAAATTTGCAGGTACTTGTGTCCACTATACAGAACCTAAGACACTTCAGTCACTAATTACAACCAGGTCCTTCACAAAGCTTCACTTTGTTGAGGTTTACAAGTATTTAGAGAAGAATTTCTCCTCTTAATTAAACAGCTACCACGGAAAGAGAGTACAGATAGCTTCAAGTGTTCAAAAAGTGTGTGGATCAGTAATCCTGCCAACTGAAACAAAGAGGGGTATGCTCCATAACTGAGGCATAGGTTAGTGCTAATTTGTTAGCACAGGGCCAAAACTTCCTATCTCCAAAATCACTACCTTTCAGGGAATCAAAAACCATGTTGAGGGGTCATAGCATTTATAATGACAATTTTTATTACTTTAAAAAGTGTTAAAAACCCTCCACAATGCCCTTTTGGTCTGGTCCAACAAAGTGCAGTGTCAATAAAGTTCTAATTATTTAAAGTTATCACTAATGATCAAATGTTGTTGGATTTAAAAAGGAGCAAATGTAATGCTATGATTAACTAACCTTGCAAAGCAGATGGATTTGCCCATTTCCAAGTTTCTCATTAGTGAATCCAGCTTGCAAAGCTCCCATTTGAACAGAATTGGCCCTATAAGAAAGTGACAGGACCAATCAGGAGTAAGAGGCAGTACTTTCGGGTGCGGCAGAGTTGTGACGTAAGAGAGCAGCGACAAGAGACTGGTGCAATTATGGCGGAAGAGATTAGCGTGGATACTGCTAAGGCGTCACTTTTATCAGAACCTTAAAGACTTACAGGACGTGACGTCCAGCCACCCTGTGAGTTTTTTTGAAGGCCCTGCCCTTTCCCAAACACCGTCTATGGGAGCTTTTCCAGGTGGATGTGTGAAACAAATCCATCAACAACTCAGCGGACAAATCTGTCTCCTGTGTGCACCAGATAATCAGAGAGGAGACAAGGTGGATGATGATGCAATGAAAGCCCATAGCTGGCTGTCTGCAGATACAGGAATCTGTTCTGCTGTGGACTGTATGAACTGGAGGGACCTTTTATTAATGAATTAGATGTGTTCAGTTCAGTGGCTAAACCAACCAGATTCCCTCTATGCATGTCTCTAAATGCTGTTATCAGTGCCAATCATTGAGTGTTTTTGTAATTAGCATGATGTAAAATTTTGCAGTAGAAAATGACAGGGCTGCATTGACCATATTAGTAAACAGTCAATAACAATACACAAATAAAACTGTGGAAATTCAGGTTTCACAATACTGTAACAGGGATCAGATTCAGAGAGAAAGATGAGAAAAGCATCAGGGGTTGGCACTCAGGGATCTCGCCTCAAGGCAACACTTGTCTGATCCTGCTTGAACGGCCAAGTCTGTGTGGGCTAACGTTCTGTGGTTTATGTCTAATTTTTGCACTGCCATGCTTGACATGCAAATTCATAATAAATGTCCTTCAATTCCTGGCAGACAACAACAAATGCCCAAAAAAAAGACAAAACTGGACCACAAGGGGAATGGAAACAAGTAAGCAAAGTGGTTTGGACCACATTCATTTTTCCACTCTCCTCTCGATCTCTTATGACACATCCGGTCACTGGATATCAGATTTGTTTAAAAACAGTTGTCTGGCTGTGAAACGTCTGAGGCTCAGGCTGGATCTACATTACATCCTGTCGGTTGTAAAAGCGCCTTCCTTTGCCCCAGGTGCTCCACAGAAGACTTTACTGCAGATCAGATACCAACATCAAATCTTCCCCTCTGTTAGGCCGGCATTCACGATAAGACTGCTGAAATCTCTCTGTGAAATAACAGCTAACACTATACACCTCGTTCACTCACACAAACATAACTCAATAATTCTGGGCTCATATAGTGCAGTATGACTGTAAAGCACAACCTGAGTGCTCATTCTGTATGTTTCCTTGGTTACCACAGACTGAAATTCAAGAGTTTAGTTTAAAATGCTTGCACCAGTGTTAATTAAGTCGACTAAAACTATGACTAAAAATGTTCATCGACAGCCTTTTTTCCATGACAAAAATTAGACTAAGACTAACAAAATAGATCTATGATGACTAAAACTAACAAAAACTAGGTTAATTTTTTGTCAAGGTGACTAACACTAGACTAAAATGTAATGTAGTTTTTGTCAGGCATTCAAAACCTGTGATATTTCTCCACTGTGGGTAAATTTGTCAAAAAAATAATGCATCTGTATCTCTTTTGTCCCTCAGCTGTAGAAGCAGGGACCCCAGGTTTGGCAGGGTGTGTAGAACACACTACCATGATTTGGTTCTAGATTTAGGCAAGAAAATAAATGCTTGGACTAAAAGTAAAGACTGAAATGTGAAGACTATTTATGGACTAAAACAAGACTAAAATGTTTTGAGTTTTTGTCCACTAGACCTAGACTAAAACTTAAAAGGATAGAAATGACTAAAATGTGACTTAAACTAAAATGCATTTTATTTAAAGACAAAAACTAAGACTAAAATTAAAAATAGTTGCCAAAATTAACACTGGCTTGCAAGCCCTGAAACACTCGTTGACCATCTGAAACAAACAGTATACCTAGCTGCTTTATCATGAAAACAATCTATGAAGATAAAAGTCTTATCTTTCATGTTAGGAGGGGAGGACACATCAAACAGGCAGACCTGATGTTGTCCTGGTGCTTTTAGACGCTGGCTGACAGTTGGCGTAGGTGCATCATGAAAAAACAGCCCTCAAGTTTAGAAGTCTGGCTCTGCACTCTCTGTCCCAGTGTGTACTGTTGTTCAACCAATCAACCATCAATCGATCAAATAAGCCTGAAATTTACTCCGTTGGTCAGGAGCATTAACTGTACTGTTATATACAGCCTTGATTATCAACCTGGAGTAAACCTCCACTGAACAACTGTGGCAGATGTCAGGTATCCTGCAGTAACAATACAGCAAAGGGACAGATGCTGGGCTAGACTACACCCTAAGTTAAAAGTCTTTATTCCCCCATTTATGGTTAACCATCACGTAACACAGGCAGGAAGTGACCAACTTAGTGGAAAACTTCACTCATGGTGCAGAAGTGTTCAACATCAAAAACAGCAATAATAATAAAATCATCTAAAACACTCTGCTCGAGGGTATGATGGGAAAAGTCTGCCTGCCAGATTTGAAATGCCAGTGGGCAGAGCTTAGGTCGTTTGACTCTTTACAGCAGTGAACTCAGATAACTCCAACACTGAAACCAATCTAACTTAGAATAGAGTTGAAATTACATTTCAGGTGTTAAAACCAACTCGGAAATGTTTAACCTTGATAATTCAACATCTTTTGCTGTGTATCAGCCTTAAGTTTCACAATTACTTCATCTCTGTTATCGACCTTTGTAGCCTCCTGTGCTCATTGTAACTAACATATCATTGAGCTGATATTTGTCCACAACCTCAAAATCAACATAAGCTCTGAGCTGGTGTCAGAAACAGCCTCATTCTGCATAAAGATGCTGAGGCTAATTCAGAGGTATCAAAACTATGGCCCGGGGGCCAAATGCAGCCCTTGGCCCATATCTAATTGGCCTGCAGCAAATTCTAAAACATACATGAAAAATGGCCCACATTAAAGCATGAAACGTTTGCTTTATTGTAGTGTATAGTTTATCTGGTTTCTCTTACTGACAGACGAGTGTAGTTTTATTCTACCTTGGGGGCTCTTTCAGGGAGGTAACACAAAACTACACTCGTCTGTGAATGAGAAAACAGACAAAATTATAGTTTGTGAAGACAGTAAGAATTTATTCGGATTTGTGTATGTTTTACTTTCAGCACTAGGAACAGCTAATTTGCTAATTCTGTAAACAAACATTTTGACACAACAATTCATTAATGTCCTTGTTTTCTAACTTAACTTTAAAGCTTATCAAATCACTTTGTGTATTTTTACCTATATTGGACTGGATTGACTTACTTTGATGTCATTAAGGGGAGGTATATGAAAGTGGCCCCACCACCCTTGAACTTTTCAGTATGTGGCCCTTGGTGGGGAAAGTTTGGACACCCCTGGCCTAAGTGGTTTAGGTTCTGTATTCTCTGCCACTGTAGTAGTTGTTTTGGCTGTGAAATAACAAAAGCCTTAATGAAAAAGGACGGCAAAGAAGGGAGTTGCCAAATGAAAACAAACTTTGCCTTTGGCGAGCCAACATCGCTAAGCAATCAAACAGTTCATTGCTCTCGAGAGGGAAAAAACATGACAACATGAGATAAACAGTGAGGATTTGGATCTGATTCGGATTTGGATCCATTTCTGACTATAATAGGCAGAGAGAGCATGGTAAAATGATTTCAGTGCTTGAATCTATCCTGATTTAACAACAAATATCTGGGGAAATCTTTTGATCTTGATCCACTATTGGTGCAGGGAGTATAAAGACCAAATGGTAGCTACATTTGTACAGTATTTTGCTGCTTTTTGATCAGCTAATGAAGAGATCATTTTGGCATGAAATTCATTAGGTCAGAATTTTAGTTATAAGAAAATTGAATAGGCATTTTAGAAAAAGGCATTTAATTCTGGGCAGTGGAAGTCTACAGACTATCACAAGCTTACTTGAGCACTTCGAGCACTGACCCAAAAAGGATATTTTTTTTTGTGCTGCTTGATTGGTTTTCTTGTCTTTCATACCTAGATGCCTTGATAACTAACTCTGTTCAGACTGACTGTATGTACTGTAGGTTTGTGACTCCCCTCTATACTGAATTCTATTCCCAAACCAGTCTCGCTCTCTGTGGTCCATCATTACATGCATTAGCATGATCCTCCTCTGATTTGCATCTCCCTCGAGTATGTGGCTGCTCTCACACAGTATCCATTTCTCTCTCAATTGATGCCCGCAGGCCTGAAAACATGGACTGGGTATAATGTAGACTGTAAAGTTTTCATAATCACACACGGCTGCTTTGGCCAGAGGAATGTTATATAAAGGAAATAGCTACATTACAGCACTGTAATGGTGACATTTACATAAAACTACATAAAGTGTTGACCCAGGTCTGAACGCAGACTCTGGGTTTTACAGAATCATAACCACTGGCTGTCAGTTATAGACTGAGAAATGATAGTGAAGCTTTTACCTAAAATTGCATTGAATATAGATTTATGATGTAGACAGCAGATACTGTGAAATGACACATGCTATAATCATTCATGCAATAGACATGGATATACTAGTGCTGAAGATAATGCTTTGCTTAAGATGTAGATACCATTTAGACTTTGAAAAATTTTAACAACATTGAGTCCTTAAACTCAAACTGCTTAAGCAAGCTTTTTTTTTTTTTTTTTTTTTTTTCCAGGTAAAAAGTTTTAAGATATCTCCAATGATGCTCTTTGTACAACAGCAACTCCACATAGGCTTGCTAGTTATTATTTTAATTATTGATATAAATAAATATTATCAATCAAGATTGATAGATAATGGGGCACCACCTTGAAAACAGGGAACAACAACCAAAAAGGAGTAAAAATCAGTCTCAGAGTTAAATCTTAAATAAAAATATTGCTAATGATGAATTAATATTTGTATTAAAATAAATAGACTGTATGAAATCACACACTGCCCCTTGCAACCAGGGATTATCACACAGAAGACACAATTACCCCTGTCAGCTTCTCTTAAATTTTGAAGAGGATTTATCAACCAAAGCGGCACCAATTATAATCATCAACATTATTATAAAGCTAAACTACATTCCAAACAAACTATTTACAAAGCACACAATGTGGCCAATTTGTGTTTGTGTATGTATAAGAAAGAAAGATGGACAGGAAAAACAAGATGGTGAAAAAACACAAAAAACTGTGGCAAAAAAAGAAACTGTTCCTCACAGCTTCATCAAACAGAAACCCAGTCAAGGGACTTTGATTCAACGACAGTTGAACTGGTGTTTCTGTAGGTGAAGCCACTATACTGGACATAAATGGACACAGCAAAGTCAATCAACAACTCTTGAGCCGAGACAAGACAGCTTTCAACAAATGCCCATTAAACATTTCCTGGAGCTACTTCTGCCCAGACAATAGCCTCTCCCTTGTGATCACGCTTAGAGTCCGTTGTCCAACTAGATCCAGGATTGAGCAAAGGTGAATCCATTGTCATGATCCCTGTCTGTTAAGTCTATTTTTGTTCACTTTTATTTTTGCACATTCATGTCTGTTTTATGTTTTGCGTGTTCTAATTTTTCTTTTCTGTTTTAGATTGATTCCGCTCCGCTCACCTCGCCCCGCCCTTCCTCACTGACTCCCGATCCCTCATGTGTCACTCACCTCGTCTCCTCCCACTGCTGCTCTCCGTCCTGCATGCTGCCCCTCACACCTGTCCTGCATCACTGATTAGTCATAGTATAATACTCACCTGCACACTCACCTCCTTGTCAGTCCGTTGTTCTCCATAGTTCACGTTCCGGCTCTTTAGTTTGCTCTCGTCTTGTCTACTGTTAACGACTCTGCCAGTTTTCCTGTCTCTGCTCTTGCCTGATCCCTGCCTGTACCTTTGCTTGTGAGTTTTTGGATCTCTGGTTTTTGACTCGGACTGAATTAAAGATTCTGATTTTTGCTTCCCGTCAACTGGTCTCCTGAGTGGTGCATTTGGGTCCTGCCTTATTCTGTGTTCTAGTCCATGGTTCATGACATCCATAAATGTTTCTTCCATGGTTTGGGTGTGTCTACACAAGTGAAAAGTCTGAATCAACTGTAGTTGAGAGCAGGGCTCGCACTGTCCCTCTGGCAGTAGGAGAAGAATTGTATTGTGTGTCCTTCGGCCACCGGTGGTTTTTCTGCAGCACCCCTGGAAGAAGGAAGAAAAGTATTTGATTAGTACTTGATGAGCCAATGGCTGACTGTGCCAAAGTTTTAGGTGAAGCTGGGAGAAAAAAGCAACACAGTGGAAGGAGGCTGCAATGGTGATGGAATGGCCTTAGGGGAGACGATCACAGATTTTATTACCTGTGCCACATCATTTGGACCCCTGTGGTTTTCCCTCCATACAGTCCAATGGAGAATGTCCTTTTCACACCTTGGTGTGAAGTGCTAAAATTGGCTACTGGAAAGATGAGTCCTTAGGTTTTGATGGCTCTTTATTTTTAGATCAAAGAAATTGTTTTTAAGAATTATTTAGCGTGTATCTGTGTGTGTGCACCGCAAAGAAAAATCAGCAAACATTACACAGCTGTTTCTGGAAAATAATGCTCCCTTTAGATTCAGTATACCCTATTACAAAAAGGGTGACCATCTCGTGCAGAAAAAAATGATGAGATTATGGTGATCTAGCAATCAGAGGTCTGACTCAGTAAATGTTGTTTAGTTAGCCTAATGTTGTTTAGTTAGCCTAATAAAGCCAGGTGTATGAATTTTCATTACTTTGTTAACATATGACCTAATAAAAGATGACTAACATAAACAAAGTCTGTTATATTACTTTCTACCACTATTATTCTGATAGCTGTTAAATAGATCGAAGGCTGTCAGCATACAGAGCTTATGCATTTTTTGTTTCAAAAATATCATAGTTCATTAAATTGAATGCAGTCTTTGAAGCCTAAAGGTCTTTATACACTGGTTCGGTTTTTTTTTTTTTTTTTTTGGATACATAATCTGAAAAAACAGCATCATGCCCTTCAACATTGCACACCGAGTCCATTGCGTTTTTACTTTTCTTCATTGCAAAATTTCTTTTAATTTGGCAAATTGCTTCTACTGCAAGCCTGTGACTCTGTTGCTCTTTAAAACCTATCTGAAAACATCTATCCTAATAGAGAGCTTCATACAGAACAAACTTGTGTGCTGGAGCACTGAGCCAAGTTGGAGAGATGGAGAACAACTCTTTAATTCAGTTATGACTTGTGAGTAGGCCACAAATGTATGCCTTTACCTGTTGTTTCAATTCAATTCAATTCAAGTTTATTTATGTAACACATTTAAAACAGCTTCAGTTGACCAAAGTGCTTTACATGAAGGAAATTATTTGCCATGGTTGATATCCGCATAATTCTCAGGTAAATGTTTAAAGTGAGGGTTCAGTGTGACAGAGAGAGGAAGCAACCAGCACTGATCTGAATCACCAATCACCCATTTTAATGACTTAGACTGATGGGAAAATAAAATCGAACCTGTTGCCAAAAAAGCAATTATGGACGAAAGTTTCAGCGTCAGTGTACTAACATGATTTTAACAGCATGAGCTGAATGAATTTCTTTTTTAACAGGCAAAAAATTCAGACAAAAAAAAAAAAAGACAGTGTGCAACGGCCTTAAACGTTAGACTAGAATGGACTAAAGTTGAGCAGGTGGGGACGTCACACTATCTTTACTTAAGCGCACCACCTGCATACAGAGCAGGTAAAAATATGCAGCGCTCTCCAGTGCTCAAACTCATTACAATGTGTGAACCGGCTTTGGTCTTCCATCATCCAGCATCTGATATTGGAAATATTTTTAAAACAGTAAACTAAATCTTAAATGACACGGGTCATATTTGCTTGCTTGAAGACGAGGATTGTCTTCTACATGAGAAGTGAACACTGTGCTGTTAACCTCATCTCTCCATGCTATTAAAAAAATCAATCACCTCAGAGATTGTTCTTTGTATAAAATATTAGTAGGGAAAAGGGTGCTTTATGAATTAAACGCTGTAAATAAAGTCATATTTGATTTTATGCTATTAAAAATATTAAGGCGAAAAAAAAAGACAGATTGTAAAACGGTATGAGGGAATTTTTGGGGGAGCAGAAAAAAGTTTTGTGCAACCTCTGACTAGCTGTCACTCTAATGACTGATAACTAGATTATTTTCAGCTGGCACAATATGTTTACCCTCTAAAACAACGTGTTGCCTGTTGATGTGGAAAACAGCTGAAATAACTAGTTTTAGCTTAGCTTGTTGGCATACCCTCAAAGCTGAACAGATACGCTGAGGCGGAAGAGCACATGCATTGCAAAATAGTGCCAAAACATGGGACTTCAGGGTGAAAAATAAGATGCTTCAAAATGTTTTGATAGAGTGTATGGTAGAGGTGGGCAGTAAACCGGTATTAATACTGTCACTGGTAAAACTTCTGCCATGGAATGAATGTCTGCAACACCGTCATCACCAGTGTTGCCAACTTAGCGACTTTGTCGCTATATTTAGCGAGTTTTCAGACCCCTCTACCCCTCCACTCTTTTTCAAAAAAGCGACTAGCGACAAATCCAGCGACTTTCTCTGGTGTTACTGGAGACTTTTGGAGAGTCTGACGTTAAAGCATGTATCATTGTTGCTCCTCTCCGTCGGCCCCTCCCCGTCCCAAAGCACTCACGGGCAGGACAGTCCTCGAGGCAGTCTGTCTCAGCCTCTACAGTCTATGGTCTCAGCTGCAGTTGGAGCAGGAGATGCTCACGCCCCCATGTCAGACTGCAAATTAATCGCTTTGTGAAGGTGCCTTAACAGTTTTTTCTGTTGTCCCTTTTTGGTAGATTTAAAGTTGTTAATGAAGACTTTATACAAAAGATATTTATAAATGTTATGGTTAAAAATGTTCATGTTTCACTGGAATTTGATGTAGGCTTGTAAGTGGACCATAAGGCTTAAAACTAAACCAAACGTAAGAAAGCTAAACTTCTAAGAAAAACAGAATAATTGATAGAATAATAAACTAAAAATAAAAATTAAAGTTACTCTGCCAGAGTATCTCTCGAGTCATTTTTTGCCAGTCCCAAGCCCAGATAAAGGAGGAGGGTTGGAATTGTGACGTTATAAAAACAAGAATCAACAAGAGCAAGTTCATTTGTAGTTCTATACATCTTAAAAATCTTTTTACTCACTTTTTGTCTCTCATGACGTTTTCTCTCTTTCCTACAGCATCCATTACAATTAAATGCATACCCATGATTATGCAAATTAGGTGATGACATCATTTAGCGACTTCTGACGACTTTTAGGACAGCCAATAGCTACTTTCCTTACTGAGGAGTTGGCAACACTGGTCATCACAGGTTTAAATGCCTACGTTGTGCTGGGATTCACACAAGGCATATCTGCTCCCACAGCTGGCGGAGCGAGTGATTAGTGATGGGCAGCTCAGGCTGAGTCCAGTCATTAGCACGTTTAGCTCTAGTCTTATGTGTAGCCAGATCACAAACCGGACGTCACTCACTCTTGCTGCTGTAACTAAGCAAGATTATCAGGCAAAACACACGTTCTTTCCTCTCTAAGTTTAATCGCTGTAACGCAACAGAGTCTGTGGCTGTTATTATTCTGAAATGCTTTTATTGTGAACGCCTTCATCAGGAAATGTGCTCAAGTCATTAGCAGCTTAACACACCTCAGCAGCATGGAGAAGAAATGTGAAATTTAGAGCACAGTTAGACATAAGCAAACCTAGAGAGATAAAAAAAAAATTCTGTGCTCCAATGCTAAGACATTAAGTGAGTATGCCAGAACGCTTTTAAATTTTGTAATACAGTGATATAAAACCATTACCGTCAAAGGCAAAAAAAAATCCCATGATATGCAAATGACTGAAAAAACATTGTTATTCGACCCATTTTTACATAAAACTTGCTTAATTCAGTGAAAGTGTACCCATCAGTAATGCTGTATAGCTGAGCTTCTCTGCTGGTGCGACCAGCAAGTCCTTCTTAAAGGGGCAATGCACACTAAAGTCACTGGAGGCTAGTACCACTATTATTGCCAAGTACCTTATATGACCCAACTTTAAAATATCCTTTTTAAAGATCTGCTGTCACTTGTGCTAAATTTTTAATTAGAATAGTTTCAAACTCTTGTGTGCATCTTTCAGCAAATACCTTTCCAAAATGAGTTGCAGTTACAGAGATAAATAATCACATCTGTGTTTTTAATAAATTGAGTGGAGTTCTCCTTTAAGAATGAAGCAGCAGCAGCACAGTAGTAGAACACCATCTGATAGTCATTACCCTCCTCCCTGCTCTCTCCTCCTCCTCTCCTCTCGCTTGATACTCTTCTCTCAGCTCAGACGTATTATTCATTAGTCTGATGAAAAACACCCACCAACTTATCCTCACTCTCTCTCACACACACAATAACACAAACGCACATCACGCTCACACAAAGTCCCAGCCCAGCTGAACTGCTCTGGCGTGGGTCAGGGACCTGTCAAAACTCGGAAGCAGGTCTGGACCCGATACGGTACCACAGAGCGGGGAAGGAGGGGGGACTCTGAGGAGCTGAGCTATTTATCGTAGTCCTTGGACGGTCATTCCTTTTTTTTTTTTCTGAAAGTGATAGAAGGAGAGGAAGAGACTTGTTATGGTGCCACTGAGCAGACGTCTGGAGAGGGTCATTACCAAAAAAAACTGTCTGCTTCCCAGCGAGGACAGAAAAGAATAGAAGAAGAAGAAGTTTGAAGACAGGAGGAAAAGTAGGAAGGAAATGAAGTAGGAAAGGAAGGAATATAGAGGGGAGAGAGCTGGCGGCGGCCTGCCAATGCTCCAGACTGCGTGGTGTATCGCATGGGGATAAAATGGTCGGAAGTGCTCGCCCCCCTATAACTTGCACCCCCACCACCAGCCCCAATTTCAGCCTCATTCAGCCCCAGCTCCAGCCACACTCGGCTGCGTTTCCCAAGAGAGGCCGACTCTACAGCTGGCCTTATTAAACCGAGAGAGACAGAGAAAAAAAAGACGAGAGAAGGAAAGAGAGGTCACACAACTGGAAGACATCAGCTGAAACCGTGCTGGCTCTCTTTTTTTCCGTTCATATCCCGTTTTATGATAGAGTTTCTCACAAACACTCTGGCGGAGCACTGGGTTCAAACACATAGTAAAAGGCTATTGTTTGATTCGACATCCCTCAGAACACTGTAAAACAATGAAACAAATGCCTGGAAATTAAAGTCTGTGTGACTTTTATCTCAATTGTCTGAGTGTGTCTGAGGGCTGTCGTCATGCCTCTGAGCCGCGCTGCAGGAGTTTGTTAGAATCAGGCGGTGTTTGTGAACACACTGCAGCAATAAAAGAAACTTTGAGGGCTTGAAGTCTGTTTCCAATCCATTATCTGGTGTTCATTTGTAATTTGTTTCTTTTCTACTGCAGCTTGACTGAGTTTGACTTTAACCTTTAGGGGTTTTCATCAGGATCATCTCTGCTTTAGAATAAAAGCTCGACACACTTTCACACCTAGACTAAGGATTTCCACAAACAGTTACTCACCATTGATCTGCTCCACTTGGGAAAATGTTGGTTAATCATGCTGCTAAGTTACATCTCACATCCTGTATCCAAAGACATAATCAAACCGGCAGCACTGTACAGCTAACAAATCTATTACTCACATCTAGTTACAGATTTTGCATTAAAATGTAATATAACTTATGTCCAGATTAGTAAAGACCAGTCTATAGACCCAGGGCTTGACATTAACTTTTTTGCTCACCAGCCATGGTGGCTAGTGGTTCTGCAAAATTACAAGCCACTCAATATTTCCACTAGCCATAATTTTGGTTTTCGGAAACTATGAGCTATATGCCAAATTTGGTACTAAGGGTATGATATGACACACATGCTCTACTTTCCCTCATCAATATGATCAATATCAGCTCTCCTCTTAATAAAGCACCTCTCCCTGTACTCATACTTCACTGTTAGAGACAGACAGTCATCTAAGAGTCAAAACTCTTAGATTTTTGTTTTCTTCAATGGATATTAAGTTTATGCTAATATTAAAATACAGTTAATTGGCTGTTAATTCGGAAAAACTACAGCATATTACAAAAACATCTCTAATTTTCACTCTGACAGATGTCTACCAGAGAATGTTGAGTGTTCAACTTCTCCTGTCCTCTGCTCTATTCTCCTTTAAACTGTATGGTGGTAATGTCTTTATACATCTGTCTAAAGTTAATTAAAATACCTGTTTAAATAATAGATGACCTACATTTGGTCCATGAAGCTCTCATTTGGAGAATATTAAACAACTGGACTGTCTAATGTATAATATAAGAAACAAAAAACAATCACAGTTTAGTTGAATTCTTTTTTACTCCTAAGTGATCAGTTACAGACTTTAATCCTTCTGCCTCTGTTTCTCACTGCCTCAGTGAACTGATTTAAAGTTTCAGAGATTCTCTCGTCTTTTATATCCGTTAATTATCGATATATGGCAAATCCTAATATACCCTGAATATGCAAACGTTTAAAAGTTTTCCATAACATTTAAAGTATTACGCACATTTGCGCAGGTTTTATCATTTAGATGGCCCTCAGCAAACAAAGAATATAGATGAAGTGTTAATCAAACCATGTTCAGACACATTACACACCCTGGCTCCCACGAGCAACAGAGACAGAGCTGGAGCACCAACACATAAAAAGCGCTGATGCGCTGATCCTCCATGGATAGAGAGGCGCTTTAAAGCAGAAGGAGAAAGTTCAGGTCTGAGTTTATCGTCCAACATTTTGAAACACTTTCTCTAAACAAATAGAAGCCTCATATTACATAGACTCATTACATATACAGTGAAATATTTCAAGCCTTTATTTGTTGAAATATTGATGATTGTGGCTGACAGATAATGAAAACCCAAAATTCAGTGTTTCAGAAAATTAGAATATTACATAAAATCAATAAAAAAGGATATTTTAAACAGAAATGTCAGGCTTCTGACAAGTATGTTCATTTTTATGCACTCAATACTTGGTTGGGCCTCTTTTTGCATGAATTAGTGTAGCAATGCTGCATGGCATGGAGGCATTCAGCCTGTGGCACTGCTCAGGTGTAATGGAAGCCCAGGTTGCTTTGATAGCAACCTTCAGGTCGTCTGCATTGTTGGGTCTGGTGTCTCTCATCTTCCTCTTGACAATATACCATAGATTCTCTATGGGGTCAGGTCGGGCCAGTTAGCTGGCCAGTCACACAAAGTAACACCATGGTTAATGAACCAGCTTTTGGTACCTTTGACAGTGTGGGCAGGTGCCAAGTCCTGCTGGAAAATGAAATCAGCATCTCTATAAAGCTGGTCAGCAGAAGGAAGCATGAAGTGCTCTAAAATATCCTGGTAGATTGCTGCGTTGACTGTGGACTTCAGAAAACACAGTGGACCAACACCAGTAGATGCCATGACAGCCCAAATCATCACTGACTGTGGAAACTTCACACTGGACTTTAAGCAACATGGATTCTGTGCCTCTCCACTCCTCCTCCAGACTCTGGGACCTTGATTTCCAAATGACACGCCAAATTTACTTTCATCTGAAAAGAGGACTTTGGACCACTGAGCAACAGTCCAGTTCTTTTTCTCCACAGCCCAGGTAAGACGCTTCTGAAGTTGTCTCTGGTTCAGGAGCGGCTTGACACGAGGAATGCCACATTTGTAGCCCAAGTCTACGATTTGTCTGTGCGTAGTGGCTCTTGATGTGCTGACTCCAGCCTCAGTCCACTCCATGTGAAGCTCCCCCAAAATTCTTGAATAGATTTTGCTTGACAGTCCTCTCAAGGCTGCAGTTATCCCTCATGCTAGTGCACCTTTTCCTACCACACTTTTTCCTTCCACTCAACTTTCTGTGAATATGCTTGGATACAGCACTCTGTGAACAACCAGCTTCTTTAGCAAAGACCTTTTGTGGCTTACTCTCCTTGTGGAGGGTGTCAATGACTGTCTTCTGGACTTCTGTCAAGTCTGCAGTCTTCCCCATGATCGTGTAGCCTACTGACCCAGACTGAGAGACCATTTAAAGGCTCAGGAAACGTTTGCAGGTGTTTTGAGTTCATTAGCTGATTATGATGAATATGATGGAGTGTTTAGTACTGGTACTGGTATCCAGTAAGTACTGTGTTGCCTTTTTCCGTCCAGACTGGGCAGGATTGACATTTAGATGTTGGATGCCAAAGGTCAATAGTTAGATCATAAGACAGTAAAATAAGCCCTCTCACACGCTTTGATTTTTATTTAAATCTATGCCTGGCTTCATTATAATCCATCTTTCAGCTAGCAGCTATACCTCATTTTTATTGTACAGTAAATTATATTAAATTTAATTGTAAGCAAACTATATTAAGTGACACAGCAAAACCACTCTAACAATCTGATATGCTCTGTAATATATTCTAGTGCAGGTTTAAGGTCTGGTCAATGTCAGCAGATATAAAAAATCAAGACAACATTCATTTTTCTGCAGCCAATCAGATCCCTGAACAATGCTTGTAAGTCTCTTCTGGGGAGTATTATTTAACTGTTTCCTGTTGAATGATGGTCAGAAACATAAGATGAATGGAGAGACTCTTAACGAAGGTGTAGAGATTGACTGGAGTTGACTGAGGGCCAGTTTGG
Organism: Cheilinus undulatus; assembly: GCF_018320785.1. Taxonomy (NCBI): domain Eukaryota; kingdom Metazoa; phylum Chordata; class Actinopteri; order Labriformes; family Labridae; genus Cheilinus; species Cheilinus undulatus. Next base: position 16,423,977 of record NC_054872.1, read on the forward strand.
AAGCACATGCTGTGAGCTTTGTTTCAGTCTGAAATATCTGAAAGCTCTCTGTAGACATTAATGTGAGCCTTTCCCTCATGGGAAACTGTTAGAGGCTTTGTTACAGCTAAATCAGTTCAATACAGACAGCTGCAGTCAGCCCACAATCCATTCATGATGTGGAGTAGTAAGTGATATTAAAAAATCAGAGCTGTGATTACTCAGCTCAAAAAAGGCCTCTCCAGTGTGAGCGGATCCGGCCTCCTTTTTACTCGCTCTGAGTTATAGACGACATAAAAGCAGCTCCCCAGACTCTGCACTTAAAGGCTGTGGTCGGTAGCAGCTCCCCCCTCCTGTTACGGAGCAGCGCTGGAGCGGTATAGTAGCAGGCTAAAAGAGAAATCAGCTGTGATGTCATCGCCACTAATGAGGTGGCAGGAACGAGAGTGACCACCTGACTGACTCACAGGCTCACCTCGCTCCCTCTCTGTATTTTTAACTTTCTCTTAAAATCTCCCAAACACTCACTCCCTCTTTCCCCTCCCTTCATCTGCACCACCTCTGCCTACCGCTGCTGTTGTTTTTCTGGTTTGTGTGATTTCCCCAAACTCTTCAGCGTGCTTATCCAGGCTGTCCTGCTCAGTTGTACCGCAGGTTTTTGACTGCAGCCGTCTTCTGAGCAACACTTTAATGAAGAAGTAAGACAGCATGAGCTCACACAAAAACACACAACACAACTAAATTCACTCATAGTTTACCTAGGTGCCAAAAACTTTGACCAACAGGTCATCTTTAAACAAAAACACTGGTGATTGCTGTATACACCATCTGAAAAGCAGGAAGGACAGACTACCCGCTGCTGTAAGAACTCATGAACTGTGCAAAAATAGAGTTTCTCAAATATAAAATATTCAGTATTTCAAACTGTGTGAAAGTAAATTACAATGTATAGGTTTCACTACAAACATCCCAGGAAAATTACTGTCCATATTTCAGCTAGGACAGAGGTCCACAGGTAATTCTAATCATGTGTACTGCATCAACAAGATAATCCTCTTAATTTGGTTAAATCTGTGGGTTATACTATTTCATGTTTGTATACTATTTTCATGTTTTTTCATGTGAGGGTTTAGAAACTTTGTATTGTTCAGGTGTTGGTTAGGTGGTGTGCTAAAATATATGATTATAAACAGTATATTGTATATTTATAGAACAGAGGTACTAAATGTGTCATAAATCATATAATTGGTTTATGACCAAAAAGTTTCTTTGCATTATTCCATTTGACATTTCATAAACAATTCATTTAGTCAGTAAATTATGCCATTGTCCTGAGTACCATATCTCATGGCTGTCTATTTTGACCACTTGCATTGCAAAATGTGGTATTTAATTCTTCTCATGTCAGGTCTTTTACAGATTATGATTATCTTAAGTTGCTACAAGTGTGTAGGAACCTTAAACAAATTGCTATTTGAGATTTCAGTTATGGAGCATCTAACCTGTAAATTCCACATACTCTGCCTACGCCATGTTCGAGGTGTGCAGTGTTTTTTTCTCTGAACAATGGCGTGCATCCTCACACACTGGATGTGTTTCTGGAGTGAGGCGTAGCAGCAGAACGCAGCCCGGAGCAGCTAGAGACAAGGGATCACAGGTTCACCTCAGAACTATGAGTACCAGTGGCATGTAAACAACGGATAACTTTACATTTATGAAGCTGATTAGGTTCACCTACATATTATTCTGTGATATTTTTGCTTTTACCATGGGTGAGTACCTGTGGAAGTAAAAAAAATATCAGCTTTCTTGTAAGGATGTGTGGTTATAAAACTCAAAACTTAGTTTTTCTTTTTCTTTAGCATTGTGTTACCCTTTTGACTGACTGATGACCTTGTGCAAAAAGTTGCAAATAATGTTGATATAGTGATAAGTCTAGTTGTGTTTTATGTTGAAGTTGGCTGGGTGCTTTGCACATTACTCCACATTTTTAGATTATTCTCCACTACTTTGATTGATGCATTTTGGCAGCCAGCTCTGCTGAAAGTAGACCTGGCATTCATCTCGAGCTGGGCCGAGATGGGTCAGAGAGTGTGCTGTGGAGTGTGCAAAGGCTGACCTGAAAGGGAGCAATCTTCTGCAGAGTGCACTTCACTTGTAGATTACTTTACAGAATGTGGAATTTGAGGGCAAGGTCCTAAAATGGGATTATCATCTACATTTGAATAAAGGCCAGCTTTTTATTGGAAGACATTGTGAGGGCCAGATTTTCACATTATATAAAAATATGAATTGGTTTAATTAACATATTACTGTTTAAATACTTCATTTTCTTACAAAAACATCTAATTTTCTGCTTTTAATGGTCCCTATCAGCTACTGCAGCTAGCCACAAGTGAAGTGGAGTGGAGTGAAGGAGATATTATGGCCGCATACTGTTGGACCTGTCATGTTCTTTTCTGAATTTGTCACCAGTGTAATGTGTGTGATTGGTATAAATAAATAAATAAATAAATAAATAAATAAATAAATAAATAAATAGAAATGATAACATGCAGGAAACAAGTCTCACACTAATGCAGATTCAAAACACTTTGCATTAACAGAAAACATTAACACAGATCGCTTCTCAACAGAAGTACAGATGAACATGCTTTAGTGTTGAACAACAGTCTAATGTGAGAAGGCAAAATGATATTCATGATACTTCAGATCAGTGTTCTCAAATGGTGTGGCAGGGTATTCTGGTGTGCCTTGAGTCTAGTTTAGGTGTGCCATGAGAATTTCTGCAACCATAACAGATGAGAAGCTTCACACTATTTAAGGTTCATCGTGTCTGTGACTAACTTGTGTTGTGTTCACACCAGACACGAGTTAAATCATTTACTCAAGTTAGTTACATGTAAGATCAATGTAAAGATGTGAGTTGATGCAAGTTTGCTGCAAAACGCACAAAATGAGTAATTTGTGCGAATTTGTGCCAGGCTCAATGCGCTTTTCCCTGCATTTGCTTGTTCCCGAGGGTTGAAAAATCAGAACTCAAGTGAATCACTCGCACCCAGATGACCAGTCAACACTAAGATCCCCAGGTGATGTATTTCACACACGTCACTGGAGGATCCCTGGAGGACCAGCCTGAGGGGAGGAGGTTAATTCAACTGGAAAATGGAGGAAAAACTTGTGGTGTCTGTTTGTGGCTATCCCGAGATATACACCACAACGTGCCTGTTCAGGAAAAAAAAAAGGAGCTCACTTGGAGGAAAGTGAGTGAGGAGGCTGGATTGCCTGGTAAGTTGTGAAAACATATGTCTATCACCTGATTTGAAACATCTACGAGGGATGCACGATATTGGATTTTTGCTGATATTTACAGATATATTTTAGCCGATACCGATATTTAATATGATTTACAAAAAAATTCAGTACACAACTTAAAGTTTGAGGATGAAAAAAAAAACAAACTTTTTTTTCTTAAAACACACTCAAAAGTTTAAAGAATGAGGATCTCCAATAACAAGATCTCAAATGACATAGGTCTGTTGGTCCAGCTTAAAAATCCACTAATTTATTATTATATATGGCCAAATTTTACAGTCAATACAGGCTGATATACAAGGCCAAAATATCGGATGTAAATATCAGCAGAAATTTTGATATCTTGATTATTTGCCTTTTTTAGGCAAATACAGGTCACAACTTGTCCACAAGAGCGTTTTGGAGTTGTTGGATTGTGTATTTGATGAGTTTGACGAGGGAAAGCCGGAATAATGTCTGCTTACATTGAGTTGGCACAGCAAGTCCGAACTCGGCAGCGCCGATCTAAAAATAGCTTGCACCAACAACTGAAGGTAATGAACCTATTACTGAGACTATAGGAATTATGGCAATGGGCAAATTTGCCAAAATGTTGAAGTATCCCTTTAAGGCTGAAGAGCCATCCATCTGTTGCTGGTGTGACAGCGTGTGCATTGATTCATTCAAGCTAATCTTCTCTCGTGCACACCAGATTAAGGCAGGGGCCACCGATTAGATTATTTGTGATTGGAATAGGATACTTAAACAAAGATTTGGCACTTTTAATACAAACTTAGAGGGGTTGTCTGCCACAATCAACATACTTTGCTCAGCCTAATATTTGGACTGAACACAGTTGGTCTGGCTCTGCACAAAAGGAAACAAACACACTCCTTAAGAACTTTGAGGGCTCTCCAATTAATGAGTTAAACTTCATAATTCTTTCTAAAAGCCAAAGGAGAGCCTATGACTGTGACTTTACAGACATCAAGGCTATTTTCACCAGATTGAAACTTTAAAATACAAACACAACCACGCCAGTTAAAGTACACAAAACAAATATTCATGTTCAACTTGTATCTGTCTCTTTCATTTACACTAATTAAAACTGTTAGGGTTTTATATTAGAAGCAAATGTTAGCTACAGTGACACCTTTAAAGCTTTATGGTGGCAGGTATGGGTTGAATCATTTCACCGAAAGTACTTAGTCTACAAAAGTGACATTATTTTAATGTCCAAGTCATTTTACTGAACTCCAAACTCTGAGCTATTCCTTTTGGTCAAAGCTTAAAGATTTCCAACACTCTTTCTTTTAACAACTTTTTAAATGCCCTTTTTTTCACAAGCTTGACTTTGGAAAAGCTTTAGTGGAGGTGTAATATAAATAAATATTAAAATGTAAAAGCAGTTTTATTATCGGGTCAAAGCCAAAGCTTTCATACATCATACTGTATTTTATGACTGTACTACTGTGGTGAAGCAGCGAGGCGACTTTCCCAGAACAGACCTTGATGAGTGAAAAATAATCTCTCTGTAAAAGCATCACTGGAATCATTGGGCAGTGGAGGAGTGACGAGACACTTTTTTCTGCTAGTCCCGCTCCAGGAGCTTAAAGGTCATGGTTACCGACAGAGCTCCAACTGTTGAGATGATATTAACGTGGTTCTGTCTCAGTAGCAGTTTTATGGAACTCCTTCAGGGACAAACTGAAAAAAAGTTTCTGGTATGCATAAGAAACTGACCATGTCTACTAGAAGAATTTTCTGCTCACAAGAAAGTTTGATGTGCTTACAAGAAGCTTTAGCACGCTCAAGACCACTACTAGTGCAATGCCAATGGCTAAGATGGCCTAAGATCAGAGTGAGGTCATCTGTAACACTTACTGTTTATGCTACTGATCCCTGCATTGCGGAGTCAGTTCTTTTTGAACACTGGTTTTTCAGCAAGTATGATTATTATTGGGTCCCAACTGATACAGATTTTTCGGGGCCAATGCTGACACCAGTATTAGGGAGTTAAGAATTCAGATAACTCATATATTGGCCAATTAGATTTTTATATACATTTTTTAAAATTAATTAATAAATTAAGCAAGGCTAAGCTATTTTGCCAACCCCACTCACATGTTCCAGAGGGTCAAAATATTAGGAACACCTCTTACAACAACAGCAACACTCATTATACTCTGAGTAATGAACATGAAGAAGATTGAATAATCTCTCTGACAGTGTCAACATTTATAGTCATACATTTATTGAAGTAGATCTCATGGTAGAGATGTTATTGGTGTGGATTACATCGCACAGATGTGTCTAATGATGGTTAGTGAGTGTATTTGTGTAAGATATTTCTAAGGCTAAAACACAAATGCACTGTAAGAGATAGTGTTATGTAGGAAGTGTCGTAATTCACAGGACTCCTCCTTGTCAGGACGTGCAGGAGGATCCTCCTCCCCTGAGTGTTAAAGGCAGTCACGTCTCTATGCTCGGGAGCTTTCTTCTCTGGGAGCTCACTTTTTCCTATCTCTGCGCAGAGCGAGGGTGAAGACACACAGATGGGTGATATTTGTGACATTTGTAACTTTATATGTAATCTTTAATAAACTTTGGGTCAATGACCATTTAACCTGAACTAATCCTCTCTTTGTCCTTCTGCCAATAAAAGAACAGAGCAAAAGTCTGACATTTGCAAATGATGAATTTATTATCTTTGGGTAATAGATAAGCACCGTCATAACAGTTACTGGAAAAACAAGATCTGAAATGCTCCTCTCTGATGTCCCCTATATGTGCTTTCACATTGTCTCTCCTCTATATTTCTGAACTGTGAAGTCATTACGATCTAGGTCTAGTCTTATCTTGCAGCAAGCTGCTGTTTGAGTGATCCTAATATTGCGGTGAGATATTGCATCATTACATTCATTGTGTCATTGCTGACCTGGCTAAGGTTTATAGCTAGCTAATGTTAAGCTAGGTTATCTTAACTTTAGCTTGCTAACATAAACAGTTAAAAGGATACAGGAAACTTAAGGATCTATTGTTTATTTCACAAACTAGAGATAAACTTACCTTTGAGGATACTCAGCCATGCTGCTCTGAGCTCTAGCTTACTCTGCTGCAAGGAGGTAAATATGTAGTGTATGACATTAAAAGAAGTCAGAGCGCCCTCTGCTGGATAGATAATAGAACACAGACATCATGTCTAAGTAAAACCAAGCCTTATCTCCTGCTCTTTATCAGTGAAAAAACAGTGTTAACATCGGCATCTATCGGCCGTTGACTGATTAATGATTATTTTCAATAGACTATAATCGTCTGATTAAATCAGTCTGGCCCTAATTATTAGTTATGGACACTGTTTCTTTTTTAGCACCTTAATTATTTCAGGGAACAAAGGAGATTTAAGTGACTTTGAATGGGGCATGGTTGTTGGTGCCAGACAGGCTGGTCTAAGTATTTCAGAAACTCCTGATCTACTGGGATTTTCACGTGCAAACATCTCTAAGGTTTACAGAGAATGGTCTGAAAAAGGGAAAATATCTAGTGAGTGGCAGTTGTGTGGACAAAATGCCTTGTTGATGCCATAGGTGAATGGGCAGACTGGTTTGAGATAATGAAAGGCAACAGTAACTCAAATAACCCCCTCACTACAACCAAGGTATGCAGAATACCATCTCTGAACACATTACACATGGAGCCTTGAAGCAGATGGGCTGCAGCAGCAGAAGACCACACCAGGGGCCAAACCTGAGACTTAGTTCGCATGGGTTTACCAAAATTGGACAATGGAAGATTGGAAAAACCATTGTCTGCTCTGATGGATTTTGATTTCGGCTGTGACATTCAGGTGGTGGGGTCAGAGTTTGATGTAACCAACATGAAAGCATGGATCCATCCATCTTTGTATCAAAGGTTCAGGCTGGTGATGGTAGTGTAATGGTGTGGGGGATATTTTCTTGGCACACTTTGGGCTCCTTAGTACCAATTTACATCATTTAAACGCCACAGCCTACCTGAGTATTGTTGCTGACCATGTCCAGGCCTTTATGAGCACAGTGTACCCATCCTCTGATGGACACTTCCAGCAGGATAATGCACCATGTCACAAAACTCAGATCATCTCAAACTGGTTTCTTGAACATGACAATGTATTCACTGTACTCCAGGGGCCTCCATAGTCACCAGATCTCGATCCAATAGAGCACCTTTGGGATGGGGTGGAATGGGAGATTCACATCGTGGGATGCACAGCCGACAAATCTGAAGCGACTGTGTGATGCTATCGCGCCAATATGGACCAAATTCTCTGAGGAATGTTTCCAGCTCCTTGTTGAAACTGTGCTGCAAAGAAGTAAGGCAGTTCTGAAGGCAAAGGGGGTCCAACCCAAGCAAGGTGTACTTAATGTACTTAATTAAGTGGCCAGTTAGTTTTTTTTTTTTGTTTTATTTAAAAAGAAAAAAAAATAGATGGTAATTGGTGTAAGATGAGGAGGTGAAGCTCTGTGGGATGTGGAGAACAGAAGATGTGAGTAGAAGAGTTCATCTGATGAACTTGTTAAAGGAGGCTGAGGGTCGGAGAGAAAGATGTGTGAAGTCAAACCTTTGTGTTAAGTGTGTGCGTCTGTGTGTGTTTGATGTTACAGTCTTGTAAAGCAGCAGCTGGAGAGGGCCGTCCCCCCGAGAACCACCGCAGCCGGCTAGTAAACCACACCGACACACAGACACAGATACAGTCTTTAATAAAGCCATTGCGCTGGAAACTGACCAGACCGGGCCGATCTGAGGCTCGTTTAAGGCGAGAATGACTCGGTCACGCTCTCTTTCATAAACATTCACATCCTCTTAGACAGAAAATAGGACAGAAAAACGTCCTTATACTGAATTTAAAACGTATTAACCAGCAGATCTCTGATCAGATAGTAAAAACTATCAGGGATGAAAGGCAGAAGTATTGAAATAGTGAACTTCTCTTGACTGATGTTATCAATTACTAGTATAAGTATATATATAGTCTGCATATGGTCCCACTGTAAAACTGTAAATGTACTGTAAACCTGCACAGTCCAGATGTGGAGTTAGTAATACAAGCCACAGCAGGGGGGGACACCTTGTGAGTGCTATGAAGTCAGAAGCTCAGTGAAACTCATTAGAGAACTCAAACACCTGGAATAGTCTGATAAATACCAGAGAGAGGTAAAGTTTCTCATCTTTGTTCAAGATTTTGAACATTTTCAGACTTTATTTATGTATCAAGACTGATCAAGTAGCAGGGACTTCTAAATGTCTGCTGATTTATGTGAAAATGTAGGTTTTTAACACTGGTTTTGGTGTTTATTCACATGTGCAAATAAGAGACAGCAGGTGCAAAAGCTCAGGCAACAAGTCTGTGTGTTTATGGCGAGTTTCTGTGTAGACAAACATCAGCTGCAGACGGAGCTCCAAATTAGTCTGCACCACAAGAATCTCCATATTTAAGGAAACCGCTGTTCTTTGCACATTCGCATGTCATCAAATATCTTTTTTTCCTTGATTGTAGGAAATATATTGGATGACATCATGCTGCAGCTGACTGGGAGCAAACAGTCCTTTTTTAGAGCAGGGAGAGATGATATAACGCAGTCCAGATGAGCCTCTCCAAGGATTGTCTCATTATCACACACGCCGCAGCTGCATGACCACGGTGTGTGTGTGTATGACTGACTGTGTTTATATGTGTGTGTGCAGCCCGTGTGTGTGTGTTTCTGTGACCATTTAAACTCTGCTCACAGTCAATTACCAGAAAATGACTTGTGTGGACTATTTTCCCTCCAGAAAAACTAATGATAGGGTTTGGGTTAAGGTTAGGATTTGGGTTGGACAGCAGGAAAGTCCTGGACTGAGCTCCATACGGAAGACGTGAAACCAGAGGCGGAGCCAGAGCACAGCGAGGCAGGAACTGGACTCCATCCAGATCTGATTGCTCCCACCCCAAAGTTTTTAGTCTATCTAAAGATATTTTGGGGGTTCCCGGTTTAAAGACACTATGTTATTTCTCTGTCATGAAGACTATTTTTTTATTATAAATATTAAACAGACCAGACTTTAGTTAATCTTTCAAAGACCATTAAAGCTAGGGATGCTCTGATCTGGTTTGTTGATACTAGTCACTGATCTGCTGATACTAAAACCCATAACACTTCATGTTTTGATAGAGCAGTTGGTTAAGCTGTTGACAGTGTCAGCTACCTTTTATCCATGAAGAAGATGAGACTAGGACTAGATACACATAGATCTTTGGCAATAAAAAATGCTGTTGTAAGTTAAGGATTTTTTCAGAGACTACAACCAGACTAAATGTTGATAATTCTCTACTGAGCGTATAATCTGTAAAAACACAAGGAGAAAGAGAGTATAGATAGTGCATTAACAGGAGTGTTTTACTTTTATAATTTATACTATGGCTAGTAAAATTAGTTCACAGCATATTTTTCTTATAGTTTAAGTATTTGTATGTTATTTTAGATTTTGAAATGTTTTTTATTGTCAAGTGTTTTATTTTTATTCCTTTAATTCTATGTACAACACATTAAATTGCTTTATGGAAAAAAATATTATTTATAACTAGGGCTGTCAATAGATTTAATTTTTTAATCACGATTAATCTCACAATTCCATAGTTAACTCGAGATCAATCGCAAATTAATTGCACTTTTTTTGTCTGTTCAAAATGTACCTCACAGTACTATTTCTCAAGATTTAAATACCCTTATCAATACAAGTGGACAAAAATACTTTCTTTATGCAAAGGTTTGTTCATGTCAACAACCTAAAACAACAACAGATAATGTCCAGAAAGTTCTCTAGTCTGAGCTCGAAGATACTGAATGCTCCAAAAATATACTGAGAGCATAACATGGTAAACTCAAGCCACAACAGATGGAGATACTGACCTTAATGTAACATTACTGAATACCACAATGTGGAGTCAAACTTTAGACATCTAGAAGTTAAATCCTCTGTTCTCAGCAGCTGAACACAGAACAACAGATCTCATCATCACACATGGACATAAAGAGCATGGTCAGTGAAGTTTAAATCACTCAAAGATCATTCCTGATCCTTCACACTAAAGCAGAGAATTTCAGCCTCACATAAGGGAAAAAAAAGGTTCACAGAAACATCCCTTTACATCCCTTTAATTACACTACAGATCACTGGGAGAAGTTAAGTCTCTGCTGAGAGATCAGCAGTAAGGACACATCTAACGGTGGTTTACTGTTCTGATGTCAGTCAGGTGGACACATCTGCCCTGCTCAAGAGAAAAAGCAAATATTTACTTTAAAATGTCTGCTATTATTTATCAAATTTTTTACTTTCAAACTAAAAAATGCCAAAATGTAAAATAAATGCTGACAGTAAGAAATGACTGTCATCAGCCCAGTAGATTTACTGGAATGATGTCAATAAACACGCATGTGAAGCTGCTTTTCAAAACTCATGAACACAAAGTAAAAGAAGTCTCATTTGAGAACCTTAAAGGTGTAGTAAGAGGACTTAACCATCTCTTCATTCTTCAGATCACAGAAGAGCTACAATTTTCATCTAAAACCGTTTTTTTCTTCCTGAATAAAGAAGACCCACAGTCTAATAATGCCTTTTAGCTTATATTATGATACTCTACAGAGCTCATTCACTCTCAGGCTCACCTGTAACCTCTGCTCCCCTGTTACACACCAGCCTCTGCTGCTCTGTCTCCTCCTCCTCATGTTGCAGCTGTATATTCACCAGCATCAGACCCGCTCCTATAGGGACTGCAGAGTCTTTGACACTTTTGCAGCATCTGGATTGACTGTTTGTTTTAAATTTGGCATTTATTTACAGTTCCAGTCGATCATTTTAGTAAGTTTCGTTTTCTCCGGATACTTTCACTTTCAAGCAGGAGCTGAGTCGGCTTGGGAGAGGGGGTAAACGGACCTTTAGGAGATGTGATCAGACCAGTCAACAGTCAATATATAGTATCAGCGCAGCTGTAGTGCCGGTTCATAGCAGATATAAATAAATTAATAAATCATACAGGCCCTAAAGTGCGTCAGCACACCGGGAAACGCCTGGTATGCCAGATAGTGAGTCCATCCCTGCTTGCGGTGTTGTCTGAGCGTCTCCGTAGTAAACAAATCCAGCATGTAGGGGGCGGCTCTCTGTATTAGCGCTGTGCTCGGCCAGCAAGTGGTGCGCCCTATTTAAGACTCTATGAACTCCTTGTAACTCAGTTCATGTTGACAGTAGGAGAAAATAACGTCAGTTTTATCATACATGATCTGAAAGCTGAACCTGTCATTCAAAAGTCTCTGTGCTGTATCCATTTCTGCTCACTTGTACTGCATCAGGACGGCGCCACTTTCTGATGTGGCAGACTACGGGATGGGTCGGGGGGTCACCCCGAACGCGCATGCGTTAATCGTATGACAAAAAAATTAGCGCCGTTAAAAGTAATTTGCGTTAACGCAATATTAACGCGTGAACTTTGACAACCCTATTTATAACTCATACATTCAAAATACTAACATTTTCTTGCATTTTAGTTTAGAGACAATACAAAAACAATAAAATGTTCATTAGATTTAAATATTTATTCTTCTTTAGTTACTTTGAAAGTCAGGCCCCCAAAGAATCTGTCAAGGCAAACTCTGGCCCTTGTGCAAATGTAGTTGATGACCCATGTGCTATGGAGGAGCTGTCGTCTTATCTATTCTGTCATAGTTTAATTAGCCCTACTAAAGTCACTTTTTCAAAGGTCCAGTGACCTGCTCGGCACTTGGCATGGACACACACACGTGAGCCTTTGCATGCTGCGCATACATGATCTGTTTTACTTGCCGTTTGTGACTATGCCCATGTTACACTCTTCTCTCTGTCTCTCCTGCTCATACAGGAGAGAGGGTAACAGGTTCACTGATACATAAACTGAGTCGGGGGGGGTAAAATAAAAAAATGTTCTATTTGTGTTTTTGATGTTCAGCCAAAGTATGTGCTACATTTGGTCAAAGTGACCTTAACCTCCGAGCTAACATTTGCCAAGTGGCAGAATGTACCTTTAAAATAGCCTGCAATATATAATTTTTCACAAAATGTATGGCCTGGATGTTTTGTATAATCTTCATGCGTAAAGGAGGGGAGGAAGAGGAGGAGGAGGAGGGAGGGGAAGCTGTGTTTCCGACAGTAGCCAACACCTGACAGGTTCCCTCACATCCGACTTCATTCGGTCTCAGAGAGACTCCACACATGGTAAACCCATCACAGGCACCAAAACACACACACATACTCCCACACACTGCCTCTTTTTTTCATTCACATACAGAAGACACATTTTTTTCCCAGTCTGACCTGGAGACGACTTTAATTCAGATCTAAAAAGACAGGAAGTACAGAGACAGAAATATTCAAAGACAAAAGATCATTTAGCTCTCATGAAGTTTGTACCGGTGAAGTCGGATATTAAGATTAGCTGCTGTGAAAATTTGAACAACTGAACGAGGTTATCTTCCTGTTTTCTCACTTTGAATGTCTAGCCTAGACAGCAAAAACATGAGTGTTGAATTCTCAGTGTTAAACATTTCAGTGGTGATTTTAATACTCTTAAGTGTAATTTTGAGTCCATTCAGAGTAAATGGTCTTCAGTGTGGGAGTTATTTGACAGTGTTGATCCCCCAGTGTTAGTCCATCACTGTATAGTCAGTTGATCCAAGCCCCAGCTGCTGCAATTTCAAATCTGGGGGGCAGAGTTTTCCCATCATGCCTTTGTGCAGGGTGTTTAGTTGTGTTTTAGATGTTTTAGATGTAATAAGATGTTAAGATGTGTTTAGATGTTGCCTGTTGTACAGGGATCACTGCTAGATTCACTTGCAAATGTTTCTTGAATAATGTTAAGTTCTTACATTTTTGATGTTAAACATTTTTGCACCACAAGTGTAGCTGTCTTCTAGATTGGTCACTTCTTGACGGTGGTAAGAGCTTTCCCACCATAATGGGGGAGTAAAGTCTGCCAACTCAGGGCACGCTCCACCCCCGACCCCCCCACCTCCACACACAGCACGCGCGCCCCTCGCTCCACCCGAAGGAGAACAACCTCTCCCACTGGAAGCAAGTCTAAAGCGCGGCACGCAGTCCTGATCAGCAGGATGAAATCACAGGAGAACTGTGATTTCACACAGGAATAGTATGTCAATAGCGGACTATTTTACCTTTTGGGGTTAATGTATAATCCTTTCAGGTGTAAGTCTATGATATTGGTACTGATGATGATGATATGATATGATATTGATACTGCACGGCCCAGCGTAGACCCATATGTACAGAGGCTATGCTAAGGTCTAGTAAGCACAGCAGTGTACTCATGCTAACAACAGCTAACACGCTGCACGCCCCACCGTAGAGGTCTCCAGCTGAACGCCCCAGCCTAGAGGTTTTGTTGAGGTCTGCAGCCAGACCCTCTTGGAGTGGAGTGCTGCTGCCGGTCTGGAGTGCTGGCTATAGAAATGCTCTGATAGACCAGAGAGGGAGCAAAGTGCTCTGCAGTACGATTCGCCAGCGTTCCGCAGCACGTATGCTGTATATGGAAATTGGGGTTGAGTCTGCCTCATTGCTCCTTGATTGTAATTAAATACCTCACAGTGTGAAGTGTCAAGCAATGATGTCAGGTGAACCTGATTTTCAATACACATTTTGAGAAACTTGCATGTCATGTTCCTTATGAGGTCTTTGGAAGAGGGGTAGTGGTTCTCCACAATATCTACACCCACTGGACTTGGTTGTATTACACTCATTAGTGTTAACACACCAGAGGTAAGTGTAGTTTGGTAGAGTTGATTTTTCAACACTGACAGTAGTGTAGAGTACTGTCAACACTACTCAATGTGTAAATTTTTAACACCATACAGTGTTAGAGTGACACTGGCTCTGTGTAGTAACACTTTGAAAAGTGTTAAATTAACACCCAAAAGTGTGGACACATAGAAACACTTTTCAAGTGGTGATTTTGCTGTGTACTGATGCCAGGACTGTAAAGGTGGAGGCCTGGACATCCTCAGGGCTAAAAAAATCTTTTATTTGTGTGAACTTGCAAGTCTGGTCCAATTCCCAGGAATGGACTACCCAAGAATTCAAGTCTGAAAGGGCTCAAGTCAGATGACTGTCCTCGCTCTCTCTCTTCAACATGTCTGTTTCTCCCTCCTAGTGTCTCTGCTGGAAAGCCAAGAGCACTGACATTCCAGCATTTCTTTTGTGAGTTCTGGGTTTGGATCATTTTGATTTTATTAAGTATTTGCAGCGCATTTGCAATTTATGCATTTATTTTTGACTCAGATGTTTCCATGATTGTGTTTTGGTCTGGCTTTGGTTGTGCTTCTAAACTTGTATTACTCCTGTTCTCTTTCAACTGGAATGCATTGGTCCATTGCAGGCCATATTCCCTTCTTGGCCACCATAGAAAATCTTAATGAACTAGTAAAGAAAGTTCATTAGTTAAAAAATATTGCTCATCATGTGAGAGGAGCATCACACAGAGAGACAAATAGAAACTAAAGGAATGAAAAAATCTGCCTCTAACACCTCCAAAGCTCGTCAACTTAGCACAATATTTGTCATGTGTGAAAGACGAGAAAAAACAACACTTTGTGGTTTTTCTGGGTTTTCTATACCAGTCTATTTACAAGCAGGGCGCCTGAAACACCTCAAAATGACGTCAAGGGTTTCCCTTTCCCATACATCAGCCTCTGTGCCAAGGCAAAACAACCAGCTAAGCAGTAGTATTTACTCTCACCATAGAGGAGATGGAGTAGGATTGCTCCAATGGGTAAAGAGGGCTTTCTCTATCAAAAAAAACAACAACAACAACACACAGACAGAGAAACAATAAGAGAAAAATAACAGGTTTAAGTGTCAACCAAGAGGTTAACATTGACATCCTCATCAAAACAGCGGTCCTTGTATTGGGATCTAATAAGGTAAAAGTGACTATTTGTTTTAATCTTTTGCTAACAGCCTCTAATAAAATCATACACTAATTTGTACAAAGGCCAGTTTTTTTTCTCTGGAGACATAGAAAGGGCTAGCCTGGCACACCAGATGGATTTGTTTTTTACACATCCATCTGGTAAACCACTCATAGACAGCAATTTAGAAGAGCAGAGCCTCTGAAAAAAAAACTCAGAGGGTGATTAGATGAACATTCTGTCAGTCACATCTTTACAGGCCAATCAGAGCAGCAAAACACGTGATGTAGACATGTCGGTACTTGACTTTTGTCGTTTATGAAAAGAAAACAACTCACTGCTGTTCTTTGTTCTTCTTTAAACAAAGAAATGTTGTCAAGTTCTGATAAAACTGCCGCTTTAACAGCATTCGCGCAAAGCTCTTCCACCTAGTGGTGGGAGTATTGGTACTAAAGTATCGATATATCGATGTTTACCAAGAACAGTTTTGGTATCGATCCCTTTGGCAAAGTAACGATACCAAATGAGTACTATAAAATATGTCTCACCACCGCTTCTCCACTGAGTACCTCCCTGCCCCTCTCTCTCTCTTCCAGACTGTTTTGGCTTTACTGCCAGTCCGTGTCACATGAATTTGGAGACCAATCAAACATGCCTTACCTGCTTGTCCATGTCACATGGCTCTAAGGTCCAATCGGACATGTCGATCCTGCTGTAATATGTGACTTTGACGACCAAACATTAATGAGTAACAGATTTCTGCAACTCCACTCGCTCGCATTTTATAGTCTGTGATGTGAACCTGGTTGTCTTTCTCACTCAATGTGGTCCCTAAGTACATTTCAAAATTGTAAGAAGACAAAAAATACTGAGATCACATGCCAATACCATAAAATGTGTAAAGACCAAATTGTAGAAACATAACAAGATAAATATTTCTATGAAAGTCTTTGATGACTTGTATTTCTTACATTTTTGTTTCAAATTAGCGGGTGTAGATGGCTAACCGTACTATCTGAATTTTAAAAAAGAAAAAAATTGGTTATGTTGTGGATATTTTAATTCTGTGTACAAGTTTGTGCTATGATTATAGTTTTTTTTTTTTTACCAGATTAAACACTGTAATTTAATTGAATTTTCCCCCTAAATTAATTTCTGAATGACCTGCATTCGCCTTTTTAACTGCCTGAAATGTGTACCTTTTGAAAGTTTGCAAGCCCAATATTTTGTTCTTTCTTCAAAAGTATCGGTATCAGTATCAGTATCAGTATCGATAAAATTACATCAAAAAGTATCCATATCGAATTAAAAAACATTGGTATCGCCCATCTTTACTTCCACCATAATTGCACCAGCCTCTTGTTGCTGCTTGTTTATATCATGACTCTGCTGCGCCTGAAAGTACTGCCCCTTGAGGCCGATTGGTCCTGTTTCTAATCGAGCCCAAACAGTTCACATGGGAGCTTTGCAAGATGGATTTGCCGGTGAGAGACGTCCTGCTGCAGTCTTTTTGGCCTCACTCCTGACTGCGTCTGCACAAACTGCAGGCACCAGTATGCTATGGGAGAAGGTTATCTTTTGGCCAATTGCTGCAAAATCTAAAATGTTTGTGAAACCATGCAGCAGAAACTTGTCAGACCACTGTCTCTCATGTCTACTGTAATCATGTTTTTTGCATTATCTCTTACTACAGCATGCACTACAGACTTGTCCATTTTACGCGTTTGATGTACATTGGTAACTGTCATCTATCTGCGTGAGTCCCTTTGCAGATGGGCCGATGAGCGTTTACAAGCCCCCCCATCAGCAGTTTCACTGATGCATCAGCGCATCACTATAAAACACCTTTACAGGAGCTTTACATTTTTGTCTAGTTTTACACTACGTCCATGTTAGACTGGGACTGAACAGAATAGTATAGTTGGAACTTTTTATATGGATTAGGATGAGGTTTGCTGAACTGTGGTTAATAGAATAGCTAAGCTCTAAGTTTTGACCCATAAACACCTAAAACCTTATTGTGTAACTGTTTTAACATTGGGGTATGTCAGACATCTCTTGATTTTCAGCAGCAAAGATACACTTCCTTTAATTTGACCTCAATAAAAAATAGGACATAAAGTAAACTCAACTGCAGCCTTACACCACAAAACAAAAATGTTTCCTTAACTCATCCCGCCTGGTTAAAAGAAAACCTGATCCTATAGTCGGCTCGGCTTGGCTGGAAGAGGCTCAAAAAAGATGTAATTTTGTCAGCTGCCACTAGACGGGGTGAGAGCCGGGGGGAGCCAAACCCCTGCCCATAATAACCACCAGACATGACTCATTCAGCGAGGAATACCACAGCAGCCACAGACAGGTCTCTGGCAGACGAGGAGCAGAAACCCGACCCTGCAGCCCAGTTTGTGAATGGAACTGAAATGAGCAAAACTAGAGTGAATTTAATAGAGCTCCTATAGGACTCAAAGATTTAAGAGTTTTAAAAATTCATAAGTATTTGGTTTGGCTTTTTTTATGAAAGTTAAGAGTCTGAGAGGCTAAATGTGGTGATTTTTATTGATACCAGTTCAACAGAAAAAAAGTCTCTCTCTCTCTTTTACAGTCTCTTTTTTTTTTCCTCTTCTTTAATTCCCGGTTGGTTTCATTGATTCTTTTGGCGAACTTCCCCCTAATCAAGTCATCCCGCAGAGCTTCTCAAAGACAGCACAGGAACAACACATCACCTTGTCAGATATGATTGTAGCTCTGATCATCGTCAGTCTTTGCCCGGACTTCCCCCCATGGAGAGCACCACTCAATGTGAAGACTAACATATGTTGGACAGTCAAATCGTTATTTGCTTATGTGGAGTCCGTCCAAGGCTGGAGGGCCTGCAGAGCCAGGAGTCTAATCTGTGGGCACGAGGAGGAGGAACATAGAAATAACATATTGTACAACTTAAAGAATGGCAGGGGAGCAAACTGTGAGCGCTCACGTTACACAAAAACAGCGGGCAGGAAGTGTTTTGCAACAGCGGAAAATCTTCAGGTCCAGTCTGACCACCAGACGGTCACACTTCATCGGGCCTGCAGGCTGCGGTCAGCGGACGGATACCTTCCCTACCGTAAGGGTTGGATACGCTGTCATGCATTTGTCTATTGCTCCCACTCAGAGTTTTTCCCCCCATGTCTCTTCCTGTTCCCTCTCCTCAGACAAACCAAGCACTAAAGTTATGATAGTTTGACGTTTTCATTATTGTTTCATTTCAACTTTTGGTTTTCTATTTCAGTTCAGTTTTATTATTTTTAATGGTGGTTTGTGTTTTGATGGAGCTTTTCAGAGGAACCTTTAAATTTATATTGACTTTAGTGCGCTGTGGACAAAACCATCTAAGCTCCTGCTGATTTTGTCTTCTACTATTCCTTAATGAAAAATCTCATCCGGATATCTTTAAACATAAAGATGTATCATAAATTGTGAATCTTGTTGTAGAAAAAATAAATAAAACTGTTTTCTGCAAGATGTGGTTCATCACGTCATCTGATACAAACAGTGGTGTTAAGATAACAGTTTCAGAATAATCAGTCTTGTTCCTCATGGTCTCATTGTTTCTGTGATTCATAAATAAACACCAAAATAAATCCAATAAATCTAGCCAGAGAAAAATGGCAGAAATTGCTTGAATTTTCTGAGGAAATATTTCATGATATAGTCTGAGTTGTTAGAAACTACATATACGTACATGATGTATTGCTATCAAATAATGAGACTGTGCTTATGAGGATAAAACCTCAGTATTCTCAGTCACACCTAAGTTTTATGTAAAAGTTGAGTAATCACACTCAACTGCTGTAGGTTTCCAATAAGTGATGCCTTAAGTTCACTGCTAGCCACTGATTGAAGTAGCTAGCTAGCAATTTGGGTTTCTTTCAATTTGTTCCATAATTTCTCCACAAATTTAGTTGCATTTTTCTTTTTGATCAGGAGTCTAAAGTTTTGGGAACACTCTTTTGTAATGTTCAAATTATCATGCAAAATTTGCCAAATTGTCTATCAATGGAGACTGATTCGGCTCTAATTCATATATTGCGTTGTTGATTGAACTTTTTGTTGAATTTGTTGAACATTTTCAGAAGTTTTTGGTGTGCAAGGGGCGCCCGGAGCATTCATCCCCCGGACATCCTCTCTGCCTTCACAAAATATTTTGTGCCATTCAAACACATCGCATGTAGTGTTCCCCATACACTTCAGTTATTGTAGGGAAAGATTTAGGTGCTGTTTTATTCAATTTAACCAAAAATTTTAGGTTAGTGCGTTGTTCAACTTTTATACTAATCATTTTCCGACACCGTAGAAAAAGCATGGACACTCTAATCAGTAGCTAGCAATGAACTAAAGGTGTCACTTATTGGAAACATGCAGCAGTTGTGTGTGAATACCCAGCCTTTAATATGTAATACTCGATATGACTGTGAACCACTTGGTTTAATCCTCATAAGTCTCATTATTTATTTGCCATACCTCATACAGTTGAAACTAGAAGTTTACATACACTATATAAAAATGCACATGAACTTTTTTTTCTCACCATCTAACATTAAATCAGATTAAACTTTTCCTGTTTTTGGTCAATTAGGATTACCAAAATTATTTCTATTTGCTAAATGCCAGAATAATGAGAGAGATCATTTTTTAGACAATTTTTTATCATTTTCTTGAGAGTCAGAAGTTTACATACATTTCATTAGTATTTGGTAGCATTGCCTTTAAACTGTATGACTTGGGTCAAACGTTTTGGATATGCTTCCACAATCTTCTCACAATAGTTTGCAGGAATTTTGGCCCATTCCTCCTGGCAGAACTGGTGTAACTGAGCCAAGTTTGTAGGCCGCCTTGCTTGCACATGCCTTTTCAGCTCTGCCCATAAATTTTCAATGGGATTGAGATCAGGGCTTTGTGATGGCCTTCTCAAAACATTGACTTTGTTATCCTTAAGCCACTTTGTAACCAGTTTGGCAGTATGCTTAGGGTCATTGTCCATTTGGAAAACCCATTTGCACCCAAGCTTTAACTTCCTGGCTGATGTCTTGAGATGTTGCTTCAGTATTTCCACATAATGTTCTTTCCTCATGATGCCATTTATTTTGTGAAGTGCACCAGTCCCTCCTGCAGCAAAACAACCCCACAACATGATGCTGCCACCCTCATGTTTCACAGTTGGGATGGTGTTCTCAGGCTTGCAAGCTTCCCCCTTTTTTCTCCAAATGTAACGATGGTCATTATGGCCAAAAAGTTCAATGTTAGTTTCGTCAGACCACAGAACATGTCTCCAAAAATTAAGGTCTTTGTCCCTGTGTGCATTTGCAAACTGTAATCTGGCTTTTTTATGTTTCTTTAGGAGTAATGGCTTCTTCCTGGGAGAGTGGCCTTTCAGCCCATGTCGGTACAGGACTCGTTTGACTATTGATAATGACACACTCTTACCAGCTTCAGCCAGCGTCTTCACAAGGTCTTTTGCTTTTGTTCTTGGGTTGAGATGAACTTTTCGGACCAAAGCACGTTCATCTCTGGGACACAGAACCCGTCTCCTTCCTGAGTGGTATGATGGCTGGACATCCCCATGGTGTTTATACTTGCGTATAGTTGTTTGAACAGATGAACGTGGCACCTTCAGGCATCTGGAAATTGCACCCAAGGATGAACCAGACTTGTGCAAGTCCACAATTCTCTTCCTGATATCTTGGCTGATTTCTTTTGATTTTCCCATGATGTTACACAAAGAAGCAGTGTGTTTCGGGTGTGCCTTAAAATACATCCACAGGTGTGCCTCTAATTAACTCAAATGTTGTCAATAAACCTATCAGAGGCTTCCAAAGACATGACATCATCATCTGGGCTTTCCCAAATTGTTTAAAGGCATAGTAATCTTAGTGTATGTAAACTTCTGACTTTGAAGAAAGTAATAAAAATTGTCTAAAAAAAATCCTGTTCTCATTATTCTGGCATTTAGCAAATAGAAATAATTTTGGTAATCCTAACTGACCAAAAGCAGGAAAAGTTTAATCTGATTTAATGTTAGACGGTGAGAAAAAAAAGTTTAGGTGCCTTTTTATATAGTGTATGTAAACTTCTGGTTTCAACTTTATATGATTCAGTTGGAGTGGAAAGTTGTGCTTCACATCAATGTAGACCATCAGTAGAGTGCTAAGCCCAAGCTCAAAAGTTGTTCAAAAGTTTCAAAGAAGGCAGCACATCTCGAAATCCAATTTATGGATGTAAGCCAAGTAAACTAGTGAAACATTATTGTTTTGTCCTCATTACTTGAATTTCAAGATGCGCTGCCTTTTTTGAAACTTTTTAACCTCATATATGATGCCAGCTTAACTTGGCACAGAGACCAATAACTACAGCAGAACAGCTGGAGGATGAACGGAGCGGCAACAAAGGGGAGGTACAAGTCTATGTGAGACATTGACCTCCAGTGGAATAATTCAGTAACGTTTACTCTGATGTAACCTCCAATTTCCACATACATCGGCTGTGCCACATTGATGAAAATTGAAACTAACAAATTTGATGATAAAAGTGGAGGTCATAAAGACTAATGTGAATAGAATTATTCAGCAATAAAAATGCATTTCAATTAAAAAATGAAGTGATAAATTTTGATTTGATTAATTTAAGGTTGATTTGTTGCAATTTAATGAAAATAGTGGCAATTTTTATGATTTGTATTGACTTTTTGTGACTTCAACCCTCAAGGCAACTTTCCTTAAATGGTAAATGAAAATATGTGGACCGTTAATGAAAAATGAAAAATTACAACAATTCTCAAAAATAATAATCATTTATCACTTTATTTTTTAGTTAAAATGCATTTTTATCACTTTGTAATTCAGTTCATAGAGTTTTTATCACCTCCATTTTTTATAATTTAATTTTTGTTAGTTCCACCCTTTATACACGAGCACCTTCTTTGCTCCAGCTGAAGGTGAGCTACCTTGCATGCTGTGCCACACAACCCTGAGCAGTTTGAGTCAAGAGGGCAAAAGATCACGAAATAAACTAGAGTTCAGGCAGGAGTAGCATGTAAATAGCGGATTACTTGGTTGAATTGCTGTTTATTTTGGATGATTTTATGATTTTATTGCTTCTACCATGGGTGAGTACTTTATTAAATCAAAAGATTTATGTTTCTTACAAAGGAAGTGTGGCTTCATGTAAAATTCTGAGGTTTTCCACATTAAAAGTTAACTTTTCTTCATCAATGGCACTGTTGTAGCTTTGGCTGTCTGATCTCTGGATGACCTTTTGCTTGTGCCACAGGATGAGACGTGATGCTCTTATAGTGATATCTGCAAGTCTGCAGAACCCGGAAGTAGCATTTTTCGACTGTAAACACTCCACTTCCAGAATGTCCGGTTGTAAACATAGACGTAGATTCGCACCCGAGCACACATGTAGGAGCACACAAACTTTTTCTTACACATGTTGCTCACTCTCAGACATCCATATCTAGTGGCATGAATCATTTCATTTAAGTCTGATGATATTTAATGAGTGAAATAGCGCTTCAAACACTCTGAGTCCATGGAAGAAATCCTGCATACGCGTTGCTGAAGGGGTTAAAATGGTGGGCTGGCACTATCTGCTCTGATCTGATCACTGTGGAATGGTGAAATTTAGAGCCCTGGTGATTGACTGACTGCATAGAAAAGGTTACTATATGTTGTTTTGGTGCCATAGACAGTCAAAAAACATGTTTTTAATAAAGTCTGTTGTCCAGATTTTGGACAAACAAGGATGGATGGAGCTATTCGGCGTCAGTAGAGTTCTATGGGCAACACATTTCTTTTTTTTTATTATGAAGAAAAATAACTGGTCAAATTTGATGTCTCAATCGATAAAAATGTGACTATCAACTCAAAATAATGATGATAAAAATGATGAATGTCCTCAAAATGGGCATAGTAGGATCCGAGGGTTCTTTCTTTATTTGTTAAAAGGGATACCAGCCAGGGTTGAGGACCCCCCCCCCCCCCAAAAAAAAATAAAATGGTCTTATAAAATATAGTTGAATTAACTTAAGAATTTTAGATTAAAAAAGGCTGGTTTTTGAAGTGTGCTGTGAATCACCTATCTGACACCTACCCCACCTTGTATGCACACAAGTACTTTGGCTTGACTCCACTGGACAAGGAAATGCCTATTCTGACCCATTTTATTATTATTATGAGAAGTTGATGAATGAAATCAAAATGCTGGTTTTCTGTTTAGTGATTATGCCTTATGATGTACCGTTTTTATGGAATATAGTCATCTCTTCAAAACGAGGAATAGTGTTGAGAAGAAGGCCGTGGAGGAAAATGCTGGAAATGCTGAGTGTGAGAGGGAGCCATGATACTGAAGTCAGTCTGACAGGCTGAATGTAGATATTTCAGTGCAGAAATTTGACATATTGCAGACCAGACATGTTTTCTATATTTAATATTATTTTAGTTTTGTGCTAATAAATATGCATTTATCTCTCCTCTTTTTTAATCTTGAAGGACGTCTCACACACAGCCTGCGTTTGAATGACCTTGTGCAATTTGTTTTTCCTAAAGTCAGAACTGTATTGGGAAAGAAGGCCTTCTGGTTTTCTGCATCTTTTGCTTAAAAATCTGCACTCTACATTCAAAACTTAAGTATGCTTCTGTTTTAGCTGATTTTTTATTAATAATTTGCCAGTTTAAGGGTTTTTGATTAATTAAACTTTACATCACTGCCACTCTTGGTCAGGTCTCCCTTGGAAAACATATTTCTGATTTCAATGGGACTAACCTGGTAAAATAAAAAGACTAAAATTTAAAATACTAATCATTTTCAGTTGGTTGTGTTTCTTTGTGAAGGTTCATTTTTATTTTTTGTGCAAATCAAAGTGTCTAAGGGAAATCTAGTCTTTGCAAATGATAAAAACCTTGCCAAGCATGAACTTTTCTAAACCTTCCCCTCTTTCTGTGTTCTCCCCCTTTTCCCTGTGACTTCCTGTTCACCTCTCTCTCTCTCCATCCCCCTTCTCTTTTTCCTCTCTCCTTCACAGCCTTTACCTCATCGTGTTTTTGCTTCCTTTCTGCCTCCTTTGGCCCACCTTCCCCCTTCAAACTTTCTCATTCCTCCATCTCTCACCCTCTTTCTCTCTCTGTTTGTGGTCAGTCACACTTAATCTTGCTCCATCCATCTGTTTCTCTTCATTCGTTTGGTCTGGTCTGTTTCCCATTAAGATTACATCAGGCTTTGACCTATTAGTGCGTCATGATCCTTTTGAAGTCATTCTGTGGTTACAGGTTAAGCTCAAAGCCCACCACTCGTCTTTCTCTACATAGTACAGACTGTATTTAGAGGGGGAGCTTTCTAGAACTTCTCAGCCTCTGACCAAAATGACTTCTTTTTTTCTGGGATCATTAAATCATACGAGCGTGTTTGTCATATGGAGACCCGTTAGTGGAGGGCCTGCGACCCATTTTGGGTCCCAGCTCATAATCCAATGTAGCAATCTGTGAACTGGAATATATTGTTCATTTAACCTCATATCCTGAGGATTTTGATTATTTTTTCAAGGTAACTTTCCCAACCAGAGACTCTCTGGTTCTTATTAAGGTTCCTGTTTAAAGTCAGGTTTAAATTCCTAACTTAACATAATGCAGACCTCTTGAATAAATTTGTGTGTTATTTTAAAGAGTTTCCCAATAGCCTAATGGTTAGAAACTGGGGTTGAGTTGTTTGCTTAATATATATGTTTCCAATGCACTTTCAAATTTAATTAAGCCAAAAATAACCTAAAAAATCATTAAATAGACATACAACTTTGTGTCATTGTTGAAAACTGTCTCTGTGGCTGCTTTGTGGTGGCAGCAGGCTGAGCAAGTCAACCCAGACATCCCCAGCAAAACTTTCCAACTCCTTCTGGAGGATCCTGAGGTGTTCACAAACTGGACAGGATATCTTATACTTCCAGCACATTCTGGGTCTTCCCAGAGGTCTCCTCCTATCTGGACATGCCTGGGAGACCTCCAGAGGGAGGCACCCAATAGGCATCCTAATCAGATACCCAGACTACCTCAGCTTCTTCCTTCTGATGTGAAGAAGCAGTGGCCCTACTCTTAGCTCCCTTCCAGATGTCTGAACTCCTCACCCTATCTCTAAGGCTGAGCTCAGCCACCCTCATTTTGAGAACACTCATGTTGGCCGATTGTACGCCCAGTCTCATCCTTTAGGTCATTACCCAGAGTTCTTGAGAGGTAGATCAATTGGAAAATCAAGAGCTTTGCCTTTTGGCTGAGCTCCTTCTTCACCACAACAGTCCAGCACAATGCCAGCAGCTGATGCTGCACCCGTCTGCTGGTCAACCTCATGCTACCCTTTACCCCCACTTGTGAACAAAACCCTGAGATAATTGAACTCCTTCACCTAAGGCAGAGACACACTCCCCACCGGCGATCCACCGTTTTCGGGCAGAGAACCATGACCTTGGATATGGAGGTGCTAACTCTTATCCTGAAGGCTTGGCAGTGAACTGCAAACTGTCCCAGTGCCTGCTGGAGGTCCTCAGCCGAAGAAGTCAACAGAACCACATCATCTGCAAAAAGCAGAGATGGAATTCTGAGATCCCTGAATTGGAAAATCTTCTTCCCCCAATGGCACCTCGAGATCATATATCATCTCAAGAAGAGTATCCATATTAAAGATTTTAGCACCACCATTTACCCAGCAAGTCTAGATTTGTGCATCACCAGTATGGAAATTATCTGCCTATTCATTTTGTATTTTCATTCTTGTGATGCATTTAATCAGTCTCAGTAGTCAGATGTCAGAGCTTGGAATGACATCTAGTGACAGTGGACAAGTTGGTGACTTGGGCACTTATGTTCTTCTGACTTTAAGATTTGGAATTCTGACTTTACGTGACATTAAAGATGGCATAGCTGGCTCACATCTTGGAATTTCGGAATTCCAAAATTAATCTGGGACATACCATTAGTTCAAATAAACATCTTCATCATGTAAATCCCTTTAATGAGAGGATCCTTTAAACAGTAGTTCAGTGTTTTTCAGGATTTTTTTTTTAATTGCCTTGTCGGCTTTGAGAAGTACACTCATGAATAAATATTATTTTATTGCTATCTAGGACTGGGCTGAGGATGGCGAGTGAAGGACAAATTATTTGTAAAGAGATTAAAAGTTTTCAGAGAGAGAGCATTGGATAACCAGATTTAATGTGAAATAATGGGCTGAAATTCCACTGCTCATCAGTCGACCTGCCAAAGCAAGATGCTAAAATGTAGAACTGATGAGGGCAGGACTGGCATTTGTTCTGAGAAGATGGGATGTTTTATGACAGAGGTTATACTGGCTTCTCACAGTAGGTGGCACCACAGCAAAATCACAAAATTATCATTTAAACGTGTAGAGGAACAGACATTGAATGTAAGATTTGATCTAAATTGGATGTTTATTATGGGAGTTATGGTTACTTCCTGTCAAAATGGCAAGATCTGAAAATGGTCGCCATAGCTAGTGACTCGTCCTTTAAAGAAGCATGTCAGTGTTGTGGAGAAACACTGAGGTCTTTCTTTCATAAAGTAGGGTTGAAAGGTTCAGCACAGTAAGAATGAAGAAATGTTCCAGCATTGCCACTTCTTGTTGCCAGTAGGGGGTGCTATGAATAGATGTTTGCATGTAGGCCTGTTCAGTGTGGTACTGTGGTGTTGGCAAAAAAAAAAAAAAAAACTTTTGACCACTAGGGATTGTGTACAAATGTTTCAACAGGTAAAAGTATTTTCAAAATCATCCGAAAAAGCCTATTTAGAAATTGATGAAGCTGGTGGACTTCCTGTTTGGGTTTTGGCATGGGTCCAGGAGGCTTATTTGTAGGTGGAGTCATGGTGCATACGCGGAAAACCCTTAGCCTCCATGTAATGTAAGGGCAGAATTTAAAAAAAAGATGTTGTAGGAGAGCAAATCAAAATTCACCCCTAAAACCCCCTTCAAACATGTTGGCCACAGGGGGCGCTGTGATCAAAAGAGGATTGTGATGCATGAGTGGATTCAGGCGCGACGTGTGATCATCACCGTGAAGTTGGTGATGATTAACATAAGCACCAAAAATTTATATGACATAATTGTGCAGAACACACAGCCAAAACTCAAGTTTTTAATAACTTTTGATCTTGAGCTTGTCTAGAATGACCATAACAATTCTGGAGTCAGTCAGTTAGATTAAATCCCTAGGACCAGTTTGTTAAAATGTGCAACTTGTCCATCTTTGAAAACACAAAAATTTACCTGTTTGTAGTGTGCTTACTGTGCATTTTGGAGGATGGTCCAAAGAGGCTTATTTTTTCTTCTTGTAATAATACATTTGCGTACCAATTTTCATGCCTGCAGCTCTGGCCAATTCCCTGTCTCACATTTGGGGCCACCATGGGGCCCCTGTGTGTTGGACTTGTATGGTTTCACCAAAATACAAAAATGGACAATTTTGAGGACTTTGGTGAGTTTTTGAGCATGTTAAGGCCCCCAAATCAATGATTCGTTTGGCTGAAGTATAATAATAACAGCTACAGTTTCAATAGAATTCTTTTGTCCACAACCCCTTTAACATGTACACATGTTTGGCAGGGATCTACTTTCAAAAGGGTGTAAGGGGTTCAGACTTCACTTTTTAGTACAGAGGGCCATATTAAATCTTTTGATGCTTATTAGATTCAGCAACAGTCTAACCAAAAAGAAGGGCAGGGATCTTAAAATTTAACAGGATACAAATCAGAAACACATCCACATTTCTTAATCGATCCTCTATATTTCCCCTGACTTGACTAATAATTAAAGCATCACTGTTCATTTCCAGATGTAGACCTCGATATCATCTCTTCAACCTTAAAGTTCACTCCCTTTTTCCTCCTGACTTGGAAGCCTGTGAATAGCGATTGACTGAAATGTTAAATTGTACATCATCATTACTCCTAGGTCAGAGCGCGGGTAAGAAGCCAATTGGCCGAGCTGTGACGTTAAACTGACATCTATTGGCCGAGGCACTGCAGGGTGGGATGTTAAAGTCATTTAGACTCATCAGGCTAAGTGGACACAGTTGACTGAGAGGTCTCGAACCTCCCCACGTCTGCTTGTGGGTAGATTTCTGCGCCAAGTATTCTCAATTAGAGCAGTGGATGAGAGGACATCTGGGCTGCCGAGTATGCGTCTGCTTGACTAATGTGTGTTAATGTGCGCCAACAGAGCTGGATTCATTTGATAAATGAACCGTGCAGCTCTTTTTAACAATCAGTCAGTCATGATTTCAAAGTTTGAGAGAGATTTTGTCAGTGTCAGAGTGAAGTGAAGGCTGACTGTCTTTCATAATGCGATGAGTTGATCTCTGGATGTTTTGTAGGTCTATTATAGAAGAAAAATCAGCAGTCAATAGTACTTTTATATGGAAAATGTATCTACAGTGTGTGTAATGTAAAGTTGTCAACCATTTAAATGATCTTACAGAGAAATATCATCTCATTTACACTGTTAATTACTCTTAAGTTGCTCTGTTTTTAGCATCTTTCAGTAAATTTTTTTAAAGAGCCCTAAACTTCAGTGTTTCCATTAACTCTCACAGTTCTCAATAAAACACAAACAAAATATTTGTTGTCAAAATTAATATTTGTTCACTATGTATATTGTAATATGCAAAGGACTCATCCAGCCCGTCCTTGTGTTCCCCCTGTCTCTATGGCATTATCACCAAAAAATAAACACCACCTCTGAAAATAAAATAAAAAATGTCCCACATTAGAACGCGAAGCTTGTACTTGATTGCTTTATACTTATGAACCCTCGTGAATTTGGATCATAAATTGATTTCTAAAAGAATCTTATGAAATCGTTGGCTTGTTAGTCTGAAAACTCACATATTTTCATCTCCTTGTATTTCCTTATGTGGGACGACTTTCCTCTATTAATATGGCGGTGATGCACGAAGAACACAACGAAGAAGACATCAAATAAGGAGAGACTGTTGTATGGCTGACATGATCACAAGGATATCACAAGTTTGGTAAAGTCACATCATTGACCTTTAAAGTGTTTCTTTCTGAGGCAGAAGTGGAAAAAGTGAAAATAGAAGCAGGTAAAAGTTTAAAGAGTGGACTGGGGGGGCGGCAAACACCCTACTTCCTCCTCCTTCTTTTTACTCCTCCTCCTCCTGTCTCCTGCCACATGATTCTGATCACCATGCAACTGTCACCGCAATAAAAAATCCTCTCCATCACTGCATCTCTAAACTCTGCCCTGTCTGACTGACTGAGGTGAATGAAGATACTGGAAGAGGTGAGTGTCTTACATTTAATCAGCTGAATTTTGTGTGATTAAAATCTTGATTAAAATATTTTATCACCTCTCTTCTCCTTGTACTTTTCCTCTTCTCCGGTGACATTTCAGAGCTCGTGTCAGCGGAGATGTTGGCAGGTGTGTTGGTTCTGGGCATCATCCTCACAGCTTTACCAGGTAGGAGAGATACACAAACACACAATCTGAACTTTTTATCATCATGATATATTAAACAGAACAGGAAAAAAGGATATGGACTTTATCTTCATTACTTAAAGGGAGCAAAGATGACCTGCTAGACACCATGATTGTCTCATAATTGCATTGTATTCCAGATGTTTAAAAATGTGTCAAACCTTGTGGAAAACAGGTGGAAACAGTTAAAGATAATTGCATGATTTCCATTGTGCATATAAGGTCCTGCAGCCAGGTGCCCTTGCCTTTACGCTCAGGTTATTTATAAGTATTGATTGACTTTTGTGCAAGGTAGTCAGCCAGGCAGGCAGTAAGCAGCCCAGGACGACACCCCGGCTAGGCTCAGTGTCACTGCTTCAGTTTTCTGTCCCTCTGTGGGCGGATCAGAGCTGTGGTTTGACAAGTTTTACTCTGAGGAGCCACTCTGAAGGAAAAACTGAAATTTATGCTTCTTTTAGTCTTCTAGTACAGTGTGTACTTTTAAAAACTTTTGGATTTTATAGTGCAATCATTTTTTATTATCCTGCAAGCTGAGAAAAGAGTAAAACATGTTACCACCAGTTTTAAAATCACCATAATAAAGGTGCAACTGGGAACAAAGAAGCTCTTATGTTTTATGCTCTGGCTCTTTTTATACATTTTTACAATAATGCAACATATCATATTTTATCAAATTTAATTTTTCTGTTTCTTGTCACACTGAATTCTAACTTATTGTTTGTTATCTTATTATGTTATGCCCTTTTGTATCATATCTTGTTGTAGCTTGTCGGGTTGTGTCATATCATGTACAGATGTTACAGATGTACTTCACAGCTGTTTAATATGCTCACAGTCTGACAACAAAATGTCTTTTAAAAAAGCATTACAATGACAGAGCACTGAGTGATCATATTGCTAAAGACATGAACTCACTTATATGAGCTTATTTACCTTTATTTATGTTTTATTGCCCTTCAAGTTTCCAAACAGCTGCATTATTCACTAAAACAATCGGAAGATTTATAAAATGCTCCTAGTTTTCAAGATTTTTGTCCAGATGGCAGCTTCAGGGGAGGGAATCAGGTAGATTTATCACTATGTAAACATCACAAATGCACAGTTCTAGCTTGTTGTTTTAGAGATTTGAATAGTGTCACAGGTGCTGTATTGTTCAAAGTGATAAAAAGTTGCAGTTCATCTGAGACACCGTATATCTCACAAAGTGCCAAATTTTTCTGGTACAACTTTTCCCATGATTGAGATATTTTTTTAATTCAACATTATTCATAAACAAAATTTGGCAGTTAAATTCATGAAATAACTACATTACAAAAAGTAAAGACTGAGCAGCATTTCATATATAAATTTTTTTTTAAAAAGGCCAGGGATTAAATTGTGCATAGATCTGTTTTAGAAGTAGTTACATGATGGCCAACGGTGGCTTGCTTTAGCATTGTTAGCATTACCCAAAGCCTACATGACTGCGCCAGCCCGAATTAACATAACTACCAAAGTCAATGAAGCTAATTTTGCTTTAGCAATATAAGTTTTAGTAATAGTAGCTAAGCTAAATAGATAACATAGATTTGTAGCTTCTGTAGCTGCTTTGAGAGCTTAGCTCAAGCTACATAGCTATGTTAGCTTTTTAATGGAGCTACATAGTTATGTTAGCTCTGTTGTCTATGTAGCTTACACAGCTAACAAAGCTCTGTTAGCCATGCTGGCTCCATTACAATGTTTTCGTGGAAAATTTGTTTTTTTTTTCTTGTAAACAAACTGTTTACTCAGCTTTTATTTTTATGTTTTGTAATCTAGTTTAGCAGGCCAGGCTTTTAACAATATCATAACCCTTACCTCAATCCTTATCATAACCCTAGGCAAAATTTTAATCCAATTTTATTTCAGAAGTTTTAGCGTGTGTCACCGTTCTTAGGTATAAGATGTCTCAGGTGAACGGTAGTGAGAGTGACTGTCACAGATGAATGGGATACAACCAGACTGTATTGGAGGTTGTCAGGTGATGTAACATGCATAATTTTGAAAAGACTTAAACTGAAATACCTGGAACACAAAGTGCTCATCATTCATAGCTGCTTTTTAAAACTCCAGGCCTCTGTGGGATCATGTTACTGACAGCTATGAATTATTATTAAATCATACATCTTTGTGTTACATCTTATTGCATTATGTTGTATGGTGTCATCCATCCATCCATCCGTTTTCTACACCCCTTTCCCTGTTGGGAGTTGCGGGGGGCCTGGGGCCTATCCCAGCTGTCATTGGGGGAGACCCAATGACAGGGTACACCCTTGGCTGATCGCCAGTCAATTGCAGGGCTGACATATAGAGAAAGACAACCAGGCACACTCACACTCACACCGAAGGGCATTTTAAATTCAGCAGTTAACCTAACCAGCATGTTTTTGGTGGTGTATGGTGTCATTATATTGCCAAATTGTAACATGTTGTACATAATTATATCATTAGTATCATACAGTATGATATACTATGGTTTAGTATGATATTGTATGCTTTCATACTATGTTGCTTTGGATTTGAATGGTATTTAACAAGTCCATGTCTTCTGCAGGTATCCAGAGCAGGTGGAGTGTGACATTTTCTCGAAGGGAGATCTGTGTGTGGGCAGGAACAACCGTCACTCTGCCCTGCCGTTATGACCACCCTTCAGGTATCAAAGCAGTGAATTAACTTTGTCAGGATGTCATTTTAAATTGTCATATAGTGGTGAACCAATGCATGAAAGTCTTTGGATGACACATAACTCAACAGGTCCAGGTCACATGACTGGATAGAAGTTCATAAAACCTAAGTTTCTCCATCTTTTCCATTTGTAATCTTTCAAGTGTTTGTTGAGAAGAAAAGAGTTTGAATGATAAGTCTTTTGTGTTTTTCTCCATAGGTCACACTGTGAAACGGGTCATGTGGTTCCGGGTTTCTTCAGACGGTCGAAGGGAGTTCACGCATCACACAGACCCAAACCAGATCAGTCTGTCTTACAGGGGCCGAACACGGTAGGAGAAGCACGCAGTGGTGTTTGAAAAGCTGACATAACAATGAATGAAATACGACATAAATATATGAGTCGTTTATTCCAGATACATCGGCGGCAGCTACTACAGCTGCTCAGTGCAGATCCGGGCTGTGAGGCTGAGCGATGCGGGTCAGTATCACTTTAGGTTTGAGACGGACCAGCCGCTGGGCAGATGGACCTCCCCCAACACCATCACTTTGGATGTTACAGGTTAGATTCAGACACAGATAAACGGACTTATAACAGCCCTGCTCCAGACTAAAACATCAAGTCTTTTTTAATATCAGACCTCCAGGTCCAGGTTCATCCAGCACGGCCGGCTAACATGTTTGGGTTTGGTGAGACGGTGTTTGTCGGCTGTCAGGCTTCAGGGTGTGCTGCACCTGGAAGGAGTCTTGCTTTATACAGGTGTACATGGGAGAAAGTACTTTCTGTTAGGCTTTTAGATCATATGCTTCAATATTTAAAATAATTCATCTTCAACAATGGACATAATCTGTTCTTCTATAGGAATGGACTGAACCTCGGCTCGTATGAGAAATGGATGATAATAAACCGCTTTGACCTGCAGCATGCAGGAGCGTACAGCTGTCGACCGATCCCACCACAGAACGTTCAGTCACCGACTCTCTCCCTCGATTTGGGACGTGAGTTATCAAAAACAGTCAATCAGACAAAAATATACCTTCCCTAATCTTTCAAAGTTTACCAGCTTTTAGAATTTGTGTATCTCTTTAGTATTTTAGATGCTAAAACTTCATGTAAGAGTGCAAACTGCAATTAACATTTTGTATTTTTTTATATTCACTCCCCTTTTCTGTTCTTTTTCTTGACATTTCTGTCTCCTGTATTCCTTTTTTCTTTATTTTACAGACGCTCCTCGCTCCACCTACATTTCAGTCTATCCTGTAGGAGAGTTGTTAGAGGGAGGATCAGCAACTCTGACGTGCAGCAGTGACGCAGCGCCACCTGTAGAGAGCTTTGCATGGTTCAAAGGTACAGGACAGCTGTTTTGTCCTCAATTCTATTGGGTGATGTCAGTGACACGAAGTGTTTGATGGCTTTACTTTAATACAGTAGAGTACTTTTGTGTTGCGACATCATGTGTAACTCTGCTGTTTTATAAGAGAATAACACGCCATAAACTTAACAGATCTTTAATTTCCTCACAACCTGACAAAGAACTGGGGAAAGCCTTACAATATTACACACAGACTGTGCGTAACACTGCATCCCCCACTGAACAGCTGTTCAGCTGTTTTAATGAAAACAATACAACAAATGTTTGGTACTATATTTCACCAAGATGACTTTCTTGTCCCTTTTGGCCAAAAAGTCAATATAATGTGAATAATTTTGCAGTGTAACGCTTCCCTTTTACAACCTTCATGAGTTAGATGTACATACACACTGAACAGCTGTGTTTACCCTCAGCTGGAGGCAAAAATGTACCAAAAGTTAGGGGAGAGATGAAAACAGTGCAGATGCTTTGAGATACTCTTGTGTTTTTTTTTTGTTTTGTTTTGTTTTGTTTTTTGTTTTTTTTTACGTGACTAAAAAGTGATAGAAAGATAAGGCCGTTTTTCTCTCTGTAACAGATTAATTTTATGGAAAAAAGTAACTAATAGAAGAATACCTGAAGTGCAAAATAATGCATTACATTCATCGTGACAACAAAAAAAAGGAATTTGAGTATTCTAGTGGATTGCTTTGTAATGTGATAAATAGGAATGCGAATGGTTAGCAGACTACATGGCTAAATTCAGATATCTAATTTGGCGGCACAAGACTTAACAAGTCAGTTTGACTAATTATCTAACATTTTTGTCCTGAAATTCCAATCAATTGCTCTTTTAAAACTGTAATGAAGCCTCCTACCACTAGTAGCAGCTGTAGCTTCAGTGAATTGTTGCTGCCTTCTTGTCAGAGCTTTACCAAAGCACTTTGCCAGACGTCAACATGAGAAGTGTAGCACTTAGCATGTTGTAGGGAAAGCAGGGTATGACTGTGTTTGAACTATAAAATGGTATTCATGTAAGCTGTTGAGGGTTATACTTACAGTTTACTGCTCAACTGAAGTGACAAGTAACCACTTTCAGCATGACATTAATCTGCAAAGAGGGAATAAAAGCTGGTGGAGCTAGCTGCTAACTTAGGTTACACTCAACTCTTCATACAAGCCTCATATCATATACCCACTGAGTCGAAGACTCTGTGGGGAGTTTGACTGTTTTCTGAGATTTTTTTCCACAGTCTAGTCGGTTAAAAACAATTTGAAATCACATTTAACTGGATGGGCTGCACGGCAGCGCAGGGGTTAGCGCTGTTGCCTCCCAGCAAGAAGGCTCCTGGTTCGCTTCCCGGTCAGGGCCTTTCTGTGCGGAATTTGCATGTTCTCCCCCGTGTATGCGCGGGTTCTCTCTGGGAACTCTGGCTTCTTCCCACCACCAAAGACATGCTCATTAGGTTAATTGGTGGCTCTAAAATTGGCTGTAGGTGTGAATGTGAGCGTGCCTGGTTGTCTGTCTCTCTATGTCAGGCCTGGGATTGACTGACGACCAGTCCAGGGTGTACCCCGCCAATGACAGCTGGGATAGGCCTCAGCCCCCCCGTGTCCCTGAACGGGATAAGCAATATAGAAAATGGATGGATAGATGGATTTAATCGGATATGGAAATAGCCGCTTTGGAAAATCCTTAGTGATTAGCCCAACATTTGTGACATTATAGAACATTTTTTCCTGCAGTTAGACAAAAAAGTGAAAATGTGAATAATTTGTCAGATAGCAGTATCAGGTTATCCTTAAGCATATACATAAGATGTGAATTTCTTGGAAGCCTTCTTCAGATGAGCAGGAGTTGTGAAAAGCCTGATTTGTAAATCTACATCAAATCTATGCCACAATAGTTGCCATAAATTTTCAAAGCCCTAAACCTACATTTATGTAATTTCATTATTGAATCAAAGCCACGAAAAGAATCATTCATCAGACTGAAAGGGATAGAGAGCAAGAAGAGGCTAATAAATTCATAAACTAATGTGAAGGAAATAATGCATGTCCATTTAATTCAACAAGAGCTTGTGATTTTCTAAGTGCGTGTGTTTCCTTGTCTTCTCTGCAGACATGGACAGCGGCAGCATCCCAGACAGCTTCAGGCCTCAGCTCCTCCTGTCTTACCTCAAATACAGCGACAGAGGAGAGTACTTCTGTGTAGCACGAAACTCACTGGGAACCAACCGCTCTAGACCACTTCTGCTGAATGTCACCTGTAAGTCATATTTGTTGTTTTCATTTTTATCACAGGCTTTCTTTTTCCAAAGTTATAAACGATTTAAAATGAGAACTAAACGCTGAGCTCAGGAGTGTAACGTCTGATGCATGTTTCTATCTTAGGTCATGTTGTGTAAATCTGTCTAGGGTCAGTCTGGGTCACATTGATGAGGCAACGGCTCAGTTTTAAACATGAATCATAACAGGATTCTTCTATCATGTGGAGTCAGTAAGAAGTGATACAAAAGGAACTGCTGACTTCTAACTTTTGCTTTACTCTGGTTTCTCTTTATGTGTTAAAATAGTAGAGCTGAAGTCTGTGAAGATAAAATACATCTACAACAATGGAAGCCAAACATTTATGTTTCACTCCATTTTTGTTTGATACAGAATCTCTATCTCATCTCTTGAGATCTAGTTATGTCATTTTAAAGCAACAACACTAGCTGTTCCTCATTCTGGAGAAAACCAAGATTTACTTGGTGTCACTGGAAAACAGGCTTACAAAAGATATATTGATTCATGCCATTGTCCTTTTAAAGTAAATATCTCACCAGCCAATCACATGGCAGCAACTAAAAAAGTAATGCATAATAATAATGCATGTATTTAGATGTTCAAACTGAACATCAGAATGGAGAAAAAAAATCTCTTAGAACTGGCCTGTTTGCACACAACACATGATGACTCCCTTGTAAATTGTTGTCTTGAATTGTCACTTTAAATCTTACGAGTATTCACATTATTAATTTGTTTAAAAGTATATCACCCTGTCATTTAAAAGCATGTTTATGACAACATGAGGGAGAAAAGCTGTTAAAGAGGCACCACTAGCCTTTTAGCTTGTCTCTGATTCACCCCGTTTATCCTTACTGCACTGCATACAGTATGCAGGAATACCATGTCACGATGGGAGAGCCACAGGAAGCATGCTTGGGCTGTTGTTTGCATAAGAGGCAGAGAATTCTGATCTGAGGCCATCAATGATGATGTAGTGTTACACATTATATAGGTGCAGAATCTACCACAGTGCTGCCACTTTGTATTCCAAAATGAATCAACACTGCAATATGTCAACAGGTTGAATGACCTTTAAAGTCAAGCAGCATGTAAATCGCTGGTGCTATCAGTTTAACTCTATGTTTGAAAACACTGTATGACACTTAAATGAGTGGCATTTACTGAGCATCAAACTAAAGAATGAATGTAGCAGTAAGATACTTGAGTTTTGCTGTCTTTTTTTCAGACTCTCCAAAGAACACACGTGTGCTGCTGAGTCCTCCAGGTGACATCAGAGAGGGATCATATGTAAACCTGAGCTGTGTAAGCCAAGCCCACCCACCTGCAAGCAGGTACAATAAACACTTCTTTATCAACTATGAATGATGTATTCTTTTATCCTAACAATTGTTTTGTTGATTCTGTCATCATTTTAATCATACTTACATTTCCCATTATTTCAAAATCTTGTTTTTTTATGTCAATATTTCACTTTATGATTCAGAAAGTGGCACGTTTGACTTAATGTCCAGCCCTGTCATTTTCATCATCATCGTCATTTTCACCATGCTACCTCCTGCAGGTACACTTGGTATCACATTGTAGGTGACCAGGTGTTGAATAAGGGAAACTTCCAGAACCTGACGTTCCCATCAGTGAGAGCTCGTCATGCCGGTCAGTACTACTGCTCAGCCTGGAACCGTCTGGGATACCAGAACTCTCCTGTGGCTACGCTCACTGTACTGTGTAAGTAGAGGCTGTCTTATCTAACAAGTGTAGGATGAAAACATAAAAAAGTTGTTCAAAACTCTTCATTTCCATTGATAAACCCAAGTTTGTTTTATGTAATAGCTTCAAAAATCCTACAGTGGTCTGGAAGCACAAGACAAAATTACACTTTAATAAAACCTGAAACAAATTTACAAAGTCCGATACAAAATTACAAACTGAAACACTTTTAACAAA
The DNA here is from genome assembly GCF_018320785.1 of Cheilinus undulatus. Classification (NCBI taxonomy): domain Eukaryota; kingdom Metazoa; phylum Chordata; class Actinopteri; order Labriformes; family Labridae; genus Cheilinus; species Cheilinus undulatus. Next base: position 16,462,021 of record NC_054872.1, read on the forward strand.
AACAGTTTAACATTTTATTGAACAGATTTAAGATTTAAAAGGCTACATTTAAAATGTTAAATGTACATTTTAAAATACAAAGCACAAACCTCTTTTACATTTTAAATTTTAAATTTTAACTTTTAAATTAGTTTTGTCATTAATGAAAGATTTTTGTATTAAGAAATGTAAACATAGTTGGATTTATGTACATTTTTTTCAAGCTTTGTACAAGTGTTTCAGACTTGTAATTCTGAATGACACTTCCAGGCCACCATAGCTATTGACCATAAATCAACCTAGCATTAAGCTCCATTTTTCAGCAGACACTTTATTTTTTGTTGCTGGTCCTTTTGTTATTTTATGAGTCACAAATTAACATTTTCCTTAGCTAAATTTCTAAAAGTAGTGTTTTTTCTTACCAATCAGTAAGACTGGTGCTTGTTTTTAATCCATTATACTACTGATTTAATTTGAAGTAATGATGTTTCTGGAGGAAATCTTAACACATCAAATTTAAAAATAGAGAGGTAAAAGAAGAAGCAGAATCAAGTGAAGAACAGATACTCCAAAACCATGCACATCTCTGTGTTTAAGTGCTTGACTTTTCCTTTTCCTTTTCAGATCCTCCGAAGAACACGTCTGTCCTGGCTCGTCCCTCCACCGTGGTGGATGCTGGTCGCCCTCTGACGCTGACCTGCAGCAGTCAGGCTAACCCCGCCGTAGACAACTTCACGTGGCACCGCCTACCTCTGGACGGGGGCTCTGTACAATGTTAGCATCGTAAAAATGTGGTTCCACTCAAGGTTAACATTACAGAATCATCAACTCTCTAACCTGTGGATTATGAGGTGTTATTGTGAGGGTGGTGTTGGACTGCCTGTTGGTTTGTTACCTCCATCACTGTCATTTCTGTGTGTACTCCCTGTAGCGTGGGGCTCAAAGTCTGGGCCTGTCTTCACCTTCTCAGAGGTCAGCCCTGGAGAGAGCGGTCAGTACTACTGCGAGGCCAGGAACCGAATCGGAGCCCACAGCTCTCCCATCCTCACCGTGCGAGTCAGAGGTAAAAAAATGATTCACACATGGAAGACAGTGGTGCTGAAAGATACTCGAGCATTTAATGGCGCTTTAGCCTGGCTGACTTTGGCTTCTAGCTTAGCATATTTTTGTCTGAACTTAGCAGAAGATGATTGTGGTTATTAATATATTTCTTTATTAGCAGTTATTAATTTGCAGTTGTTGCTGTTATTTATATAATGCGGTGTGGCTGTTCTGAGATCTCCTGCCGTTCCACGAGCCAATAGGAAAGCCTTAGGCAGGGAGAGAAGCAGCAATAGACTCAAAGCAGAGCAGGTATCAGTGACAACAGAGTGACACTGATTAAATCAGATGCAGAATTAAAGAGGAGCTGGGGTGGAGGAGGGTTGCAAAAAGAGGCATCCAGAGGGAGCGGCAACCCCAGTTTACATATGGTAGCATGACTGTGATTAGCCAATAGCGTGCCTAAGGGGAAACAGCTAGCTGTCAGCTGATGAGGGTTTGCTTGAGATCAGCTGACTCCTTGGCCTGCCTGAACTAACGATATATGCCCAATTTTGACAGGCAGTAGATTTGTTAAATGCTAACTGTAGTAATAAATCTGCAGTAAGCAGTAATAAATCTGCTGATTTATTACTGCTGGTTGCATCTGCTCCTTTGTTTATGTGATTGTCATTTACAGAAGTGTCATGGGAGAGATGTGGTGTTTCTGATAAGTAGTGAAACCCTCCTGCCTCTGTGCGTATGTTTCTGATTATCTCAGACAATGACTTAAAATAAAGTACAACTGAGATTATGTCTAGCACAACGCTTGGATGGTTTTTATGATCATTTGAAGTGAAGAGTGATGAGACCCCCCTCTCTCTATCACAGCGAGGGTCCTCCTTGTCTCTGTGAATGGTGTCATGGTTTCTGGCTGTTTTTCTATGAGTCATAATGACTCATGTTAATCCGTCTCACTATAAGCGTAGAGGATGAGGGTGATGAGGTGTTGTGGAAAACTATTTGAGTCTAGATGACTGAAGTTGTGGAGTTTGGTTTGGAAATCAGAAGTGGAAACATAAGTCTGAAGTCTAGACGCTTGAAAGATGATGCACAGTCTTTTCCTCTTTCTCCACTTTCTATTTTTATATTTCCGCTCTTTTTAAGGCTCAGTGTGCTTCTATTTTTACACAACAAATTATTACTCTTCATTTCCTCTCTTTTCTTGATGTCAGTGTCACACTTATTAATGTTGTTGTTTCTCTGGCAGGTCGTCTTAAGGTCATTGCTCTGGCGTCAGCTGTAGGCGTGTCTGCTGGACTCATCACTCTCACTGTGGCCATTATGATCAGGTGAAAGGAAATACAACACTTTAACTCACTGCTAGAGCAGGGATGTCCAAACTAAAGTCTGTGGTTCATTTTTAATTGGCCTGCAGCAAATTCACAATTCACAAACGTAGCACAATTTGCCACATTAGAATATGATGCTTGTGCTTGACTGTATTGGTCTTTTCTAGTGGCAAAACTCTACAATGCTGCTTTTATTAGCTCTACAAACAAGTATTTGGCAAGAGGAATCCAGTGACTAGCTTCTTCATGTTTAAATTGAGAAAACAACATAAATGGGAAGCATAATGACAACTAAAATAATACTGATATCTTTCAAATCACAGTTTCCTCTCAGATTGTATCATACTAATCATCTTTCAGCACTAACGCTCCGAGAGAGTGGCAGCTTAGTGCAGTTTGCTTTTGTTTTGTGTCTGCATGTTGAAATCAGCCATCACTGGCTCCCCCTCTGCTGAGTGGAGCATTGTTCTCATCCTGTGAAGGGGCCATTTCAGCCGGAGCCACCTTGAAATCTGACAGGGATTGTCTTTTTGTCTTTTCAGCCATCAATGAAAAGCTGTGATTCAGGCTGTTTTTTTCTGTAAACTTGATCAGTTATTAAGGACATGTTAAACTATAATGAAACAAAAAAAAACTGTTAGATGAAACTATTTGATGTCAATGTGAAAACAGGTTTCTAAAACTGAATGTCAATTAAACAAAATATGTGAGTTAAAAGAATGTATAAATATTCACTCTCTTTAAAGTGACTGACTTAATTCAACAGAGGTCAGCCAATTAGCGCCAGTAGTCTTACAGTTAGTGAAATGGGGATCATCTGAGTGCAGTGAATGTGTCTCAATTGATTGCAGTATAAAGACACCTGTATTTGGAAGGACAAGTCACTGATTAATCAGTATTCTTGGCTACTAGGGGTGACCCGGAATAGTCAGCGATTCGATGATTTGATTCGGAGGAGTCTGATTCGACTATGAACCTCATAGTCGAATGTTATTATGTAACCAAGATCGTACTATTCTGACTACATGGGGCTGCTAAGCCTGAGTTTCCGTTAGCCAGCATTTGCTGTTCATTGGCCGGTAAAAAGGGCGGAAGTCCAGCAGATAAAAACCGGTCAACATGTCCGGCAGAAAATATACCAATGACCAGATAAGTAAATACTGAATACTTGCATATTATATTTTGTGTAACCTAGAAGATATGTTGCGAGCACATGGCTAATTATGTATGCACGATGACATCAAAGCAAATCTATCTCATTGCGCATGCTCAGTATTGCTGGGTACAATGCAGGGAAAGTGGGAAAGTTTGACAAGAGCTTTCTCGTAAAGCAGAATTTCAATCTAGGTGGTTTTCCTGGTTAACCAAAGGCTTAAGTGGTATGGAGGGATTTTGTGTCATCGCTGCAAGTAATGAAGAGGCTGAAACAAAGGGAACTGTACAGCTGAGCGTCGTAAACACCGATGCAGCAGCAGAGAGAGAGGCTTACACAGGGCAGAGTTGTAGTGAACTTTGATAAACTATGACCAATCCTCATATAAAGTTGGATTGTAGTCAACACAGAATCACATCGTGCAGAACAGCATGGACCGCTTGGAGCTTATAATGAAGGCTCTGTCTCTCTTCCTGGCTAATTAGCAGAAGAAGTCTTGGATAAGCCATTAATGAGAGGAGGACTGGACTGGACTATCTACTGTGGAGCTTTTGTCTTTTCGGGACTAGTCCAAATAAACCAGGATGGTTGGGTTTCCAGCTTTAGCAGAGGTTACAGTTTTATCATCATGAGGACTGATATTAGCAACTGACAGTAAGACTCATTTTTCATTTGAAATGTAGAGTTCTAATGTGGTGTCCAGTTAACAGAGCACCTTTTTATGTGTTTGGATGCTTCGTTATTGTCGGTGGAGGATGGTATTTGGCTGTTGTAAGCTGCAAAGTTATGACAGTGGCCAAAGTGCTAACGGGCTAACGGTGCTAATGTGAAGCTAACTGTTGTTGTTTATGAGTTTAACGTGGGCGTATATTGTGTAACTGACTGCGTGTGTAAGGAAAAGCATACAGCTTTCATTTTGATACTCTAAACCACTTACACAAAAAAATAAGAGAGATTTATGCATTTTGCTGCTGTTAATGCAGTAAAATAATGTTCAAGCAAATAATAACAAAAAAAAAATCAAATGCTTTGCTCTTTAATTTATGAGGAAATGTGGTGCAGTTCTGCTAAATCTGCCGCTATACTCTAGCTAACTGCTACACACTGACCGCAGCCATTGCCAATACAACTAAACCCCGCCCATAGCGACCACCTCAATTTCCTCAAGTGGCAATGATTGGTCCAAAATGATTGGTGGAAACAAAGCAATTAAAAGACTTTTTTTGCAAGTTAGACAGTGTGCGGGAATTCTCTTCACATTTTATGTTGCCCCTTAGTAAAAAAAAAAAATTGGACACCCCTGTGCTAGAAGAAGAATTTTTGCATAAGTGCTCATCTTGGGTTATTCTACAAATTATTGAACCATATTTTACCATTTTTGAAGGAGGCTTGCAAAATAATTCAGTGTCAGTGATAAAATAGTCAAAATTTTCAATCTTCATTACTATTCAGTACTTTTCAAATGATGTCATCTCTGTTATTTTTATCTGATAGATAGTACCATAAAGTACCAAAGACAGAAAAACTAGATTCCTCCAGTCATATTTTAAACATGACAACTGCTTAGGGAGAGCAGAAGAGAGAGCACTCTCTAAACTGCATAATTTCACCTGACATGTTGCTAAAATACGTGTTAAAAATGAAGACAGTATCAGGAGTTTGCCTACATTTTTAGTATTTTAAACAAGAATTTTATTATTAATGCTGTGATATCAATACAGGTTTTAACATTGTTTTCTTTTTGCTTTTTTACTGTACAAAAACTGGTATTATGAGATCCTTAGTCAATTGTGGACTATTAATAGTGTTTAGCCTTATATTTTTCTGTGTTTTATAGACTGGTTACCAAGCTGTTTACTTGATGATATTTGAATGAGCTCTAAGTAAGGAGTAATGAGTTGGTTTGATGACATTGACCATATCTTCACAGTAAGAACATGCACAGAGTCGACATGGAGACATTAGAAGTACCAAATAAGGTAAAATACTCTTTCTGAACTAAACTTAACACAAAAAGTAAGGAAATTTGTGTTTGGTAGATTATTTCTTTGTTGTAACCATGCTTCTTGGCAATAAATCTTATACAGGTGAAAAGTCTGTTTATTTATTTTTTTTAAATGGTGCCACATTTTTAAGGAACATGTATTTGTGGGATGAGCAGCAGAGCTTACATTACTTTACGTGTTATGTTTTAGTCTCATAATTTCTTAGACATCCTCTGTTGAACTTGTTCCAGTAAACAATGTTTTTAATACTGCTTAAACTGATCATCATTCTGTATTCCTGTTAAAGACAAACCTTACTTTCCTCTTATCCATTGTTTACCCTTTACTTCTATCCTTTGTGTTTTGTGTTTGACCCCCCCAGCGTCCGTCAGTGACAGCTGACACCACGTTTTATGAGTCGGCCCAGCAGACACTTCCAGTGAGGAAGGGCAAGATGTCCGACATCCCGGTACACAACCCTGTGATCAATCTTACAGTCTTAGAACCTGTGCAAAAAGAAAATAAGCGTATAAATCAGTTCATAAAACCATGGCAGCCATGTTTCTGTAACATCAGACCCAGGAGGGAAGCTCAGATGTTACTATCATGTCCTGGTCTTTATTTTGTAGGATTAAACCTTATCAGAATTGCAAGTAAGTTTTCATTCTGAAGCCTCCTAATTGATAGAGAAAAACCTAAGGACTAAAAAATAATTCAAGTCCAGTAAAACATCAAACCATATTTTTGTAGGCGCACAAAAAATTCAATTTGGGCAGAGGATTGATAATTTTGCACTAATCCCTAGATTAAATAAGCTATAAGCATGTATTAAAATGAATAGGAACATCATAATCAGTTTGCTAGTAGAGAGCCATAAAAGTAGTAAAGTTACTTATGCAAGTATTAAAAGAGTTTACAAAGACAGAGCTACATGGTTTATGCTATAACATACAAATGTTTATATCTTGTGATTTCTTCTTTGGGCTTGTTCAAGATGCATGTTGATATCTTGAAAAAATGCATGCCTTTAGTTTTGTATCAATGATTATCAACCCAAAATATCTGCAGCTGTTGTCAACTTGTTTTACAGTTTCTCATCAATCAGGGAGTTTTCAAAGGGAAACAGCCAGATTTGCAATGTTTAAATCAGCCTGTCTCAACCAGGGTGCTGCTGCATCCTGTAGGTGCCTACTGGCATCAGGGGTGCTTTCAAAATGTTTCAAATTTAACCAAGAATTACTGTAAATAATCATCCATTTAGCTATCCTGGCATAAATAATCAAACTCTCAGTTCAGCTGGTGTCCATGGTGTGACAAACATGTTAAAATGTGCTTTTAAGCTCTTCATGACCAGTCCACATGCTCACCAAGGCATTTTAAATGTTTAAAGAGATGACCTCATATATTTATTTTCTTAATTCTATTAAAGCATGAATTTCCCAGTAGTCATAAGGGTTTTAAATGTTGTTTTCTTACTGATATACAGTATTTTGGCTGAGATGATGAGAGTTTTTTTTTTTTTTTTTTAATCTTAAAGTTTAACTTGACAGAAAAAAAAACAAAAAAATTATGAGACAGTGTGAAACCTGGAACATAACCCTTTTACATTTGAGCTTCCACCCTTCAGTGTTTTCATCCTCAGATCTGTTTAACTGAATGTTTGTTTCTGTGCAGGAGGAACCCGAGGATTTGAGTGACAGCGGCCACCCTGCCATCATTCCTCTGAAGGATGCTCCTCCAATCACTGAAGTTGAAAGTCGAAGCTCCACCCCTAACTATATCACTGTTCAATACTCCAAGTTGTCTAGGTAAACACTACATTATATTGCATGCCAAAACTATTCATTGTTGTGTTTGAATATCTAACATTTGTTCTTTTATTTATTAATTGTTAGGCTCTTTACTGATATATTTAGACTTACTGTATGCCTGATACAAATAGTATTTTTATTCAGAGTACCTGAGCAAATATTTTAGTCATTTGGGCCAGTTTTGCAGCTTTTGATAGGTAGGGAGATGGGCAGGTACTTAGATGGTTAATGTTTTATAAGCAGGGTTCTCAAGGTTAAACAAATGAATCATGACTAATGAAGGTCCACAATTAGTGCAGTGATTTTTTTAATCATATGCCTTTATTGTCGCTTTTAGCACACTATGGTTGAATCCCTGCAGCGTCTCTCTGCAGCTACAGTGATATAAAAAAAGCCTGCCAGATTTTCTAAATCTTAACTGATCTTTCAATGTGAGAGTCTATCCACTTCTCCAACTTCCTTTTTTCACTCTTTGACATTCTGTCCTTTTCTGTCTGCCGTCTGCACCGTCTGTCTCCCATTCAGACTGTCTCTACACAGCAGTAATCTTTCATGTCTTGCATGTCGCTGATTTTATTTTACAGCCACACTGGCCCTCTTCCTGTCTTCTTTATCTTCCTGTCATCACTTTCTCTGTGCTTTCAACTATTTTTTTTCTCTGTCTGCTGTGATATCCAACTACTCTGCCTGTTTATGAGAGCATGATAAATTTATTGAAGTTTTAGAAACTCTTTAGTAAATCTGTGGTAAAGAAAAGACTCTTTTTTCATGGTGTAATTTGACTCAGATGTAAAGATGAATCATGCAGCTGCTGTTTGTTGTTTTCTTTTTCAGCACAGAGCAGGTGCAGGTCCACAATCTGCCACGAGGGGGAGACAGAAAGCCGAAGGATTGCCCAAAAGTTGTTTACACTTTGCTGCAGCAGCCTCGCAACTGAAGAGAGATACACTGACATTTGGCTTTTTTTTCTTTATCATTCACAAACAAGAAAGTAATAGTTTGCCAAGATTTACAACTACTTTATTTTTGCTGCTTTTTTTTTTACTCCCTACCACCTACATTCTTATCTACCTGCTACACTACTACTTCCCTGCCTATTGTTTCTTACCTACAGTATGCACTGAATTGCATATCTACTGCATACCTTTTATCTACTCTCAAATGTCATTCCCCTTTAACTTTCTCTGAACACAGCACACCTGATGTGCACCGGTCACTGTACTTGTTTGTCTACGGGACATAAAGTCACTACTGTTAGACCCTTACAAGGATGAATGAGTGCCTGCATGTTGTCATAAATTCTCTACAGATCCACAGTCCAGGAGGATATCCTGGTGTTAACTCGGGGCCCGGGGCTCTAATAGTTTAACATGCCTTTTTTGTTGTTTTGTCTGCTTTGTACCTAAGCTGGTTAATAAGCATAACATTATTTTATAAATATCCGTGCATTTAAGTGTATATTTTTATCTATGGTTTTCATATTTTAATGAGCAATGTGTTAACTATGGTTAAATTAAATTTACATGTATGATTTCTTTCACACTGGTTTATGTTTATTAGCCTAATTTTGCTCTCTGTCTCTGCTTTTCTCCCCTCAATCATCCTCATCCTGCTCTCTGTCCCTGCTTGTCTTGCTTCAGTCATCCTCATATTGCTCTCATTCTCCGTTTCTTCAATTTATCATCCTCATCTTGCTCTGTTGTCTACGCTTTCCTCCTCCCAATCATCCTCTTATTGCTCTCTGTCCCTGCTTTCTCTTATCATAATCCTCATCTTGCTCTCTATCCCTGCTCTCTTCTCTGTCATCCTGATCTTGCTCTCAGTCCCTGCTTTCTCTCCTCTGTCATCCTTATCTTACTCTCTATCCCTACTCTCTTCTCTGTCATCCTTACCTTGCTCTCTGTCCCTGCTTTCTATTCCAATCATCTTCATCTTGCTCACTATCCCTGCTCTCTTCTCTATCCTCCTCATCTTGCCCTCTATCCCTCTGCTGCTTTTTAGTCGGTATACTAAACTTACTAAAAACATCCTTTCACTGACTCTGTGATAAAAATAAGACTGTTTTTTTTTTTTTTTCTGGTCACTTAAAGGGGATTATTTGCATTTAAACATAATTCTTCTGAAGGTAGATAATTAGACTTTTTGTGTATTATTTAATTAATGTAATCAAATGCAGTCATTAATATCTAAACTACATAAAATTAAACCAAAAAATAATTTAGCAGTCATATGATGTAATTTTATTTGTTCACCAGCATTTGACTCTAGGGACAAATCAAAAAGGTTGGAAAATCTGTGAGAAAAAGTGTGTATGAATAAGACCAGTACTACAAATTTTGCTCTTTCATGCTTTCCCATGGTGGTAAAAATTTACTTCATGATTTGTAAATAAAGAAAAATATATATGCCCAATGAACTGTTTCTGTTTTGGTATTCTGCAAATATGAAATAAAATATGGAGTATTCAAAGTCAGACATTTAAGTTTTGAGGGTTTTTTTTTTGTTTTTCAGCTTCAAACACATAAAGACTACGGTGGCAACAAAGACCTGTCATCAACGAGAACTACTGACAGGTGGTTATGCCTCCACAAGGTATCCAAGAAGAACAGCTATGATGTACCTCAGAAACTTGATCTGTTCATCCTTGAGTCAAAGTTTGAAGGAAATATCTCAAAACAGTATTTGAAATATTGCATCCATAAGTACAAGATAAATGTGGCTCAGTGACCTTGCACTTTGACCTTCTGACCAAGGCAATAAAGGAGGAAAAAGGGGAGAATGTTCTGGGGGCCCTTGGAGTTCTGTAAAACATGGCTCATTGTAAGGTTAAGCTGCAATGATTGTATTTCATTACTTGTATACTATTTAGTGTATGAATATATAAATGTTTGGGAGTGTTTCTGTGGGAATTTGGGCCCATTAATTCTGTAGACCAGGGGTTTTCAAAGTGTAGGAAAGTGAGCCTCCCCCAAGAGAAAATAATTTATTCCGTGGACCCCCACCACCATAAAAAGACACGATCTTAACAACTTTATTTCCAAACATGTATGTCTCATCTTTAAGCATTTTTATTTTAACATTTTTATATTTTGTTCAGAATACATTTTTAAACATCCATCTCTCCAAGACGATCAATTGATCAACTTATTGCCAATGCGACCTGATTTTTATGCTCTACCCTCTTATTTAGTGGGAACTATGAGTTTACATCTATGCAGTTGATGCAGAACTGCATAACAACAGATCATCTTTTACCTTCAGCCTTGCCTGATAATCACTTTTGGTCATTGTTGGTGCAAAAATCCTGCACTTGCTCTCACCTTGATATTTTAGTGAGTGTAAAAGTGAGGGTAAAACTTCCCCTCTCTGTGGAGTTTGTGTGTGTGGATAATTTACCGCCTCGAGTCTTCATGCATACCACACCAGCCTGCTCTCGTTCATTGGTCTGTTTAGCTATGAGCAGCTCCCAAACCCACATTTTGTCGAGGAGAAAAAAACTATTGATCTGAATAAGTTTGTCATTTGTCAGCCAGAGCCACCCCACCTGTGACATCAGTTATGACCCTGCTTCTCTCCCCCTACTACCTACACCTACCGCTGTGAGACTGCTAACACCAGATGACTTCCTTCAAACAGTATCATAACAGTATGTTGAGGCATTAAGATGGCCCTTTACTGGAGATAACAGGCCTAGCCCAAACCCTGAGAACAGCCCCATACCATTATCCCTCCTCCACCAAACTTCACAGTTGGCATAGTGCAGTCAGGCAAGTAACCTTCTCCATGCATCCACCCAACCCAGACTTGTCACTCTGACTGCCAAACAGAGAAGCGTGATGTCATAAACTCAATCCATGAAGCTCCCACTGCAATGTTTGTGTTACATTAATACCAGTGGAAGTTTCAGAGATGGAATCAGTAAAGCATTGTTGAATTTTGCACACCATGTATCTTAGCAGTTGTTGATCCCGCTCTGTGAATTTACTTGGTAGTCTGCCTTATGGATGGGTTGCTGTTGTTCCTAAATGCTTCAACTTTCTTATAATATCCCTTACAGCTGACTGTGGAATATCCTGAAGTGATGAAATTTCATAAACTGCAAAGGTGGCATCCATCACAGTACCACAGTTGAAGTCTCTAAGCTCATCAGAATGACCCATTTTGTATCACAAATGTTTACAATTGGAGACTGGATGCTTGGCTAGTGCTTGATTTTATACAGCTGTGGCAACATGTCTGCTTGAAACACCTGAATTCAGTCATTAACAAGGGTGTCCAATTACTTTTTTCCGTACAGTGTACATAAATATGTAATATCTGTTATGACCTTTGAGTGTTTTTGAGATATTGTGATCCCAGCATGATCCAGGCAGATGGATGGTACAGACCTGTTTGAACAAACCAATCAACATAATACCTCCGGCCTTGGCTATCTCAAGGACGGAGACATGAAGATATCGTCCATTAAATTTGCTCATTCCTCTTTTTATTTATGCTGCTAAAGTTTTGCCCCTCGGATTTCAACTGTTCACTTTTCTTTACCTATTTGAGACGTTTTTAAGATAACACAGCTCAGTAAAAGACATTTCCACATTATAGATGTGTTTCTATTATAGCACTCAAACCACAAACAGGATCTTAGCAAATGTAGGAACCTTTTCTTTTGCAACACAGAACATTAACTTTTTGTCTTGTAATATTGCACTTTTGTCCAGAGGAACAGCTAAATAAAAAAATCCACTAGTTGTGACACTTCCTTCCTTCATGTGAGACTGATATGGGTATATCAGACACCAATGAAACATTACTTAATCCTGCTGTGCAACAGCACCTGAAATGTAGCTCAGTTTCCTTCCATTTCTCTTGATCATTGCTGAGACATTTCTACACCTTGGCGGAGTCCACCAGTGGTAAAGTAAACTGACTGGACATGATTTAGAAAGGTACACAACTCTTGACAGAAGGCCTCACGGCTGACAATGCAAAAGCCAAAACCAGAGTAAAAACCAAGCTGTTAGGTCAAAGGAACTGCCTGCAGAGCTCAAAGACAGGATTGTTGCAAGGAACAGATCTGGGGAAGGCTACAAAACGTCTGCTGCACTGAAGGTTCCCAAGGGCACAGTGGACCGAGAACTAGGACTCCTCAAAGAGCTTGTCATCAAGCCAATCTGAGAACTTGTGACCAAGAACCTGATGGTCCCTCTGACTGAGCTCCAGAGATCCTGTGTGGAGATGGGATAAAGTTCCAGAGGGACAGTCATCATTGTAGTCCTCACCTGATCTGGGCTTTATGGTAGAGAGGCTGCACTGAAGCTTTTTTGACAAAAAAATACAAAACACCTATTTAATGTCAAAGTGGAAAGATTTCTACAAATTAATGTCAATTAAATACAAATATGTAATTTAAATTAAGTGACTGCATAAATGTTCACCTCCTTCAAATCAGTATTTAGTAGATGTACCTTTGGCTGCAATCACAGCGCTGAGGATTTCCACTAGACTTGCACATCTGGACACTGCCATTTTACTCCATTCTTCTTTGCCAAACTGCTCAAGCTCTGTCAGGTTGCACGGGGATCAGGCTTTGACTCATCCACTCCAGAACATTCACTTTGTTGTCTTCAAACCATTTCTGTGTAGCTTTTCTCTGAGTTGCATGGAGTGTTTATTTTGTCTTCATGGTGTAATGGTAGCCAGGGATACTGATTCAGCTGTAACTGGACCTTCCTGCTTAAATCACTTGAGACACAATCACTGCACTCAGGTGATCCCCTTTTCACCAATTATAGGGCTAGTAGCACTAGTGAGCTGGAACTCTAAAAGGGCTAAATATTTATGCAGCCACTCATTTTCCCTTACATATTTTTATTTAATCAACATTACTTTGTAGAAAGCTGATTCTACTTTGACAAAGATTTTTTGGGTCAAAAAGGCCAAATCATCCAGACCATGATTGAGTCATAACACCAATAAATGTGTAAAGCATCCAAGCAGGTGATATTTTTAAAAGCGCTGTATTTAAATGCTTTTTATGCAGTCTTTAAATGCTTTTCTTGTTATAAATGTTTTTCTTCCCATGTGCAGAAACGGGCAGCCATGCTTTCAGAGCAGCTTCCCCTAACACTCTCACATAAAAACACATCTGACACAATATTTTTGAGCAACACATCCTGTGAAGCTCCACCTACTGAGTGTGCATGTGCATCTATCTAATGGGAGGAAACAGAGTGGTGATAACAAGTTCTGCTTTTTATACCATCAAGTCAAAGCAGAAAAAAAGAACAAAGTACAACGTTATGCTTCAGTAAATGCGTCAATCCTTGATTCAGCCGGTGCTTATTCTTTTTCTTTTGTAACATTGTTCTTTTACTGTCAGGTAACTGTTTCATTTATTTTATTGTGTGGGATGAGTTCAACAATGAAAACCTTGATTCTGCTCATTCTGGTAACACTGCCTGGTAAGTAAAGATATTTTTCACCTTAACTTGGACCAATGCTTGATAGAGCACTCAAATAATTTAAACTTTCAGATTTTAGTGATTTATGGATGTGATTGAACAGGATCCTGTGAAAACTGTTTTTAATCCTTCTTTCTTTTGCTCTCTTCTCACCCAAAGGTGTGTGGAGTGGAGACTGGGATGTGACCTTCACAGATCAGTGTGCTCTGAAAGGATCATCAGTGGTGATCCGGTGCAAGTATGACTACCCTTGGCATCATTTAGTCACTAGTACAGGCTGGTATAAAGCAGTGAGGAAATCTGGAAGGTTGGTGCTGGTTCCCTTATCAGAAATCTCTTCAGACCCAAATCACTTCATATATGTGGGTGACAAATCATCTGACTGCAGTCTGAAGATTAACAATGTGCAGCACTCAGACATAGGAGGTTACTACTTTCATTTTAAGACTACGTTGAACAAGTGGACAAGTCAGAGACCTGCTGTTTTGACTGTAGGAGGTAAATAATGGGAACAAACTCTAAGTTTATACCCATTATTTTTGTCTCTTGTTTTAATGAGCTCTTCTTTTGTGTGTGAACCAGAGTTGACTGCTGCTGTTCAGCCAAGCACAGTGACAGAAGGAGATAGTGTCCGTCTGACCTGTTGGTCAGGGTGTCCTACACCTGTGGAGAAAGTCTGGTTCAGAGAAGGACGACATGTTTCAAATTCAGTCTTCCAGGCCAGGAGGACGGATGCTGGGAGATACTACTGTGGTGTCCTGAGACAAAACACAGTCCGATCTGCATCAGTGGTTCTCAATGTTCAATGTAAGCAAAAACAAACAGAAAAACCACATAACTCTTGAATGTTTATTTCCCAAAGTACATTGTTACCTCCGCCATGGAGCTTATGTGATCAGGTGGGTTTGTTTGTTTGTTTGTTTGTTAGTTTGTTAGCAACATAACTCAAAAAGTCATGGATGGATTTTCATGAAATTTTCAGGAAATGTCAGAAATCCCAGCAGCATGTTTTTGGTGTGTTTCTATTCAAAGTTTTGGGGTTTATAGAGTTTGAAATATGCACACCCGGTCGAGGAGACGAGTCAGAGCGTAACAGAGAGAAAGACAGCGAATTGTAGCAAGAATACTCACAATGCTGGGAGGAATAGAGGAATATTCACTCTCTGCCATGACTTTCAGTCATCTGGTTAGACCATGGGTCCTTCCGCTATGACAGTCCACATGTAATGAAGCCAATGCTTTGGAAGGATTCTACACTATTGGGAGATACTGCTAATGGCAGAGGTCTGCGCTCTCTGAGTGCTTTTCTAGTTACTGCTGCTGACAGAAAGTGTATGTATCCAGAACAGATATGAAGTATTTAATATAAGAACAAGCACTTCTTGGCAAAGTTAAGGTGGATATATTTATTGTCACTGACTCTGAAGGACTTCTGAAATGCTTTTAAATGATCCATAACCTAACTTAAAACATCCAGAGAAAATGTGACACTGAAAAGAAAAATGCTAAAAAAATAATAATTAAATGTAAAAAAAAGAAAAAAAGGAGCACATGATGTCCAGTGGAAACTCTAGTTAACAGTCAAAGTCATCTGCAAAACACGCTGCATTTATGAATGGAATCTAGAAATAAAAATTCACCATGTGTTTTTTACTGCTGCTGTCATACATCATCTCCATGCGTCCCCTCAGAAATGACAGTAGATTTGTTTACACTGACTTTTTTTTTTATCCCATGCGAATGCACCACACTGACCGCTGATGTCACAGGGTGATTCATGAATTATCAGAGGTCTGAAGGTGATACTAATCCCATGCAATTAGTACTTAAGATTATAAGAAACAGCAAATCTTTATCATCTCTAATTGCCAATTTAGCTTTATTCTCTACATTTTGACTTTCTTTTATCATTATTTCAACTTTATTCTCAAAGCATTATTTTTTTCTTAACGCCTGGCCCTAATCCTCTTCCATAGTAAGAAATTGCAAAGCAATGCATAAAAGTTCTACCCAGACTTTTTGTTGCCTTGCCTTCCTTGGACATTGGATTTAGAAGTGGATATACACCGTTTACCTGCATGTACCACGCACAACTCAGTGTGTACAAGTACATCAATAAAAATTTATGATCCCTCTCCCTTTAGTGAAAGTGCTCCAGACAAGTTGAGTCCTTTATTTAAGAAATATTTTTCCATAAATTTATTTGAAATCCATAAAAGTATCAAAAGTGCATTAACCCTCTGAGACCGGCGTTGTTGTGTACGACATGAAGAGGCAGACATTGTTCAAAGTTGAACAACTTTTGAACCAAAAATCTGTCACTTGTGTTGTTTTTTCCTCCATTTTGCCATCCTAATGATGCTATGCATGCCTTTGCAGCCCTTACAGTCACTTTTCTAGCAAGCCTGGAACTTAGGTGACTTTCCAGGGCATTGCTGAAGTTGGATGCTGGAGCTGGGAATGACATCATCTATGATTAAAAAATGTAATCTTTTAAAGAACCCTACTTTTTTCCATGCAGCTACAAGCTGTAAGTTCAACCTGCGATTTCCATCTGAAACCCTAATTTCCTACCGCAATCAGCCTTGCTAATTATACTTGTTAGTACCTTTTGCTGTGGGAAGATAAAATGTAGATACATTATAACCATCATTCAATCCAGTAGCTTTGTATGTTTGAACATGTAAAGGTGGTGTGCAGCTTAGCAGCTACCATTTCTCCAGCTCTAAAAGTTGTGAACTGTGCCTTTATTACATTTTACTTCTTCGACCTTAACCTCCCTGTAATTGTCATGTGTCTGAGTTATTAAGAAACCTTACGTGAATCTTTGATCTTCACATTCAGATGCTCCCAGGGGAGTCTCTCTGTCAGTGAACCCATCATCGATGGTAGTCAAAGGGCGTTCAGTCACGTTGACCTGCAGGAGTGAGGCTAACCCTCCCGTGGGTTACAGCGGATACAGACTGTATAAAGATGGACGTTTGATCTCATCAGGACCAACTTACACCATCTCTGATGTCCAGCCGAGCCACAGCGGACTGTTCTGGTGTCAGGCCTGGAACAACATCAGGAGGGACGGCATCAGCCTGATCAACTCTTCTCAGGTTCACCTGGATGTCCTGTGTAAGTGCTGACATGAAACAGAGAAAGGCTGATTTTACAGGCTCCATTAGTTAGGAGAAAAAACACTCATCAGGTATCCAGCTGCACTGGGGACAGGCTCAACTATTCACTCAGAACAAAATGAGAAGCTCAGTGTTGAAAAATTAGACAAATGAAGAAGATTCTGTAATATTACTCCTTCCTATGTTTAATTATAGCCAAAGTGTGTCTGTCTGACTGTTATCTAGATTTGTTATGTAATATAGTTCAGTCAGCATGTTGTAGGTTCAGTTTACAGAAACATAAGCGGATACTAACTTAGAGAATCACTGCATTTTAGTATAAGAATCATTTAGAAAATTAGCTTTTATTTGAATAATTTGAGCAAATTCACCCTCTGGTCAATCAAATATATCAGTCAAAAAATCTGCATCTGTATAGCTGCGTTTCACAACTAATTTTATCTCAAGACACTTTGTAAAAGTGGGGGGTGGGGGGGGCAGTCGAGACTGTACAATTTGTTATATTATTCATCAAAAGACAGAACAGCACTCAGCAACATTTAGCACAATTACAACTGCAAGACGATCTTCTTTTTTAAGAGGTGTTGGGCTTGAGCTTAAAGAAAGATGAAGAGAGAGACAGTCAAAGCCAGGGGCATAGCTAGGGATTTTGGGCCCCCAGAGAGAATATTACACAGGGTCCTATTTATTTGGTCATTTGGACATTTTTAAGGGACAAGCAGGGCCCCCCAGTATTATATATTTTACTCTATTTGATATAAATTTCAGTCTGTTGACCAGTTTGTCACTTTTGATTCAGTAATGACACTAATTACTAAGAAAACAAATGAAACACAATTTTCTTTGCAGACTTCTCAAGGGCCCCTCCCTACTGTGGGCCTGGGTAATCAGAGCCCTTTTCCCCCCCGTGCTACGCCCATGGTCAAAGCCACAGCAATGAACTTTGTGGATTTATGGCTCCAATGCCAATTATGATTTTATGAATTATTAGGGACAGATAAATGAGTGTTAAATTGTTCATGATAAAATTTAAAGTCCCTGTAAAGTGAAATCCAAGATTTGTGTCTTAACATACTAGATATATTGGAATGGGGTTGCTGTAAACGTGAAAACACTGAGATCTATTTTTGAATGAATTTTGGATTTAGAGCATTATAAAGTTTTGGTTTAATCTGGGAAGAGCAAATACAGTGCCCCATGACATCCCAGGGTGCTTTGTGAACTACCCCCTACCCCACAAAATGCTACAATGATATAAAGTTCACTGAGCTGTTCATCTAAAAACTGTCTACTGTTAGCTAATGTCACTACGGGTCATTATAAGCCTCGTGCCAAGCAGCTGTGCTCTGACCATAGTTTACCGTAAGATCACGGAGCAAGCTAATTGCTGGAGTGCTTGACCAAGGCACAGCAGGAACAATATCTTATCTGCTGAAGGTGTGTTTGAATCTAAATTTCCCTTGTCTTCTGTTTTGGATGATTTAAAGAAGCCCTCTGTGGCTTTGTCTCTCTCAAAGCAGCAACAGTTCAATCCCTCTTGTCTGTTAGCATTGTGATGCTATGGTTTACAAAAGTATCTGATGATAGACATGTTCTGTTCCTGCCAAGTCTGTCCCAATCACAACCTCTAATTCTAATCATCAATGGAGACTTTTATTTTGAAGATCAACATCAGGAAATGGAGTGTTTTTAACAGCACCTTAACAACAAAAACGCCTCATACACAGGAGAGAAACATAACTTCACTTCAAATTAAATATTTGGAATTCCTCACATGTGAAATACAGGATGACAAAATGAAACAGACTCGTGAGTGGGCGTGGCTTCAGAGCATTTAACCAGTAGCATATTTTACCGCTTCTGGGTGTTTTTTCATGGCTTTGTAGCTTAATTTATAATCTTGGAGATGTTTTTCATGACTGAAATTTGCCCTGGTGGTCCATAACACAGCCGCCTGTCATACAACAAACCTTAAATACTTGTTTGTTTGTTTTTAGCACTTTACAGGGACTTTAAACTGTTCATTCTGAGATCGTTTAATCTGAAGGATTTTTGCAGCATGTCTGTCATCAGGCAAATCCATCTTGCAAAACTCAAATCCGATACACAGTAGGTTTGTGAGTGGTCTGAAAACATACCTGACCAATTAGCAGTTTTTAATCAGATCGAGATGACATTTATTTTTTGAAATAGGAGCAAAGAATGACATTGAAAGCCTTTCCTGGCAGAGAATATGTTTTTGCACCTCCCCTGAGTCCCGATTGGCCTCAACACAAGTTTTACCCACTTACTCACCCCCACCGTTCAAGGAGTTTGCCTGCCAAGCTCATGTTACCTATGGGAGCTCGGCAGGCCTACTGTCTCATTTGGTCTTTTTGCTCTAATTGGCTGTATTGAATATTACAAACAGAACGTCCAATCACCTTCTGAGAATTTTTTGAAAAGTCCCGCCCTTCTAAAACACTTTGTATGGAAGGTGTCCCACATGAATGTGCATTGTATCTCATTCATGGATATATGAAATAGCCTATCTGACATTTTAGGTCATAAAAAGGTCACATTCATAGGAAATACAAGCTAAAAGTGTTTTTATCAACTTATCTGTTGAATATTTCCAACACTCCCCTGGTTTCTTATTCCTTGTAGACCCTCCAATGAACATTTCTGTTACAATGGACCCTCCTCATGTCTCTGAGGGTGGCAATGTGAATATGACCTGCAGCTGCTCTGCAAACCCTGCTGCAGAAAGCTACACCTGGTTCAGGAGGACAGCTTCTCCCAGCTCCACCTCCAGCATGCTGCAGGTGGGCTCAGGACAGGTGCTGTCCCTCCTCTCTGTGGAGACGTCCCACACTGGACTGTACCTCTGCAGGGTCAGGAACAAAATGGGAGAAAATAACTCAACAGAAATGCTGCTTACTATGACGGCAGCGGATCATGGTTTGTATAACTTAATTTCATGGTGTATCACTTTAATTGCACAACTGCCATGAGGAAAAATGACTGATAAAAAAAATGTAAAATTCCAACTTTATTCTGTTTTTTCCTCAGGGACTCAGTCCATTCTCGCCTTAGCTGGAGTCGGATTTCTTCTGTTGCTTATGCTCCTGTTAGCAGTTTTTTTGTTTTGGTGAGTCAAAGTGTGACCCGGTGACTCACGTCACTGTAAGTTCCTGGTTGAAGTGCACACATTTGAAGTTTTTGCGTCTCTTTTTAGCATGTTGTGTAACTTTGTACAGCTGTTGTCATGACTGCATGTGTAACAGCACACACTCTGTGTGTCACACCAGTTTGTACTAAAATTTGAACACGCCTCTGCTTTAGAAGGATAAAGTGTATTTCATAATTAGTTCTATTTTGAGTTTATTTTAAGTAAATATAAATATATATAATATATATATAACCACAACTTACCAGCTCAAACTGTTATAAATGTGTGTACCTTTACCCTAGCAGCAGTTTTTCGCAGTCCTGAGCTTCTGTTTTTCCCCTTATTACAGAACAACTTCCTGTAAAATGTGATGTAAAAGATTAAGCAACTTATTTTTAATAAAGCTGTTTATCTGATTTTTCTTGTCTTTGTAGGAGGAAAAAGACAAAGTATGAAGAGAAAAAAGTGAGTACATCTTACAGTGCCCATAAAAGGTGTACATCCCCTTGGATGTTTTACCCTTTTGATGATTTTTTTTAATTAATCATGGTGAATATAATTTGGCTGATTTTATAAAAAAAAAAAAAAAATCTTTAATTTGAAGGTGAAACCAGATTTCCACAAAGTAATGTCTAAAGTATAAGAAAAAATAGATATGTGAGGAAAATAAGTGACTGCATAAATAAGGTTTGAAAACTTTTTATAGGCACTTTTTATAGTTATTAAAAGACTCCTGAATTCCAGTTTCATTAATCAGCACCATTCACAGTCTCAGTTCTGCAGAAAGAATAAGAAGTGAAATATCTTGGTATAGTTTTTTTTTTAGTGGCGTTTTCCTGTTATAAAACGTTCTTTCAAATCTGGACTTCACGTTATTGCATCATAAAAACAAATGCAATATCAGAACTGAAACTTAAGTTTACCCAACAGTACACACAGAACACAGAAGCTGTGAAGCAGAAAAGGGAATTTGACTTCTTGTGTCACCTCCTGCAGGACCGTATTGTCTCCAGTCGAAGCAATAGCTCAACAGTCGCTGAAGATCCAGTTGACAGTGTTTACATGAACATTGGTGCTTTATCGTCTTTCCCGCTGCCTGTGAATGATCAGGACTTCAGCCCTCATTCAAAGGTGGGCTCACTCACAGAGCATCATGTGCATATGGTTGCTTACTGTTTACTAATTAGATTTTATTCTGTCCTCCTCAGGCCCAAGCATCTGTTGAAGATGACGTTACGTACTCAGTAGTGACCATCAAACCCAAAAACTCTGCTCCTTCACATCGCATGAACAACAACAGAGCCACCAGGGAGTGTCGGTAGGTTCACTGTGTCACAAACACAAGCTATACACTCACCCACCAGTTACCTGTCCAACTGCTTATTAAAGTGCATATCTAATTAGCCAATCACATGGCAGTATCTATTGAGGCACGTAGACACGGTCAAGATAATGTCCTGAAATTCAAAGTGAGACTCAGAATGGGAAAGAAGGTAACAAAGCATCTCTGAGTGCACAGTGCATTGAACCTTGAAGCAGCTGGACCACAGCAGCAGAAGATTAACACTCCTGTCAGCTACAAACAGGAAACTGAGGCTACAATTTGCACTGGTTTACCTAAATTAATCTAGGAAATAAAGAGAAATTACATTGTTTTTTAAAAATGTGTTCATCACCTCATAACTGTCAGAGAAGTCACAGTAATAATACACCACTTGGACAAACATGTAACAAATAACACTGATTTCTCCTCAGGTTGGAAGCAGGAGAAAATGAGGACTCTGTGATCTACTCCACTTTGGCAAAACCCAGCTAGGTGTTATTTTTTCCTGAGTAAAAAGAGTTTTATCATTATCATCCAAAAACCTGTGAATCATCATCCTTTTAAGGAGGTCATGAAAAATTCAAAGCTTTGTCTATAAAAGGCAATAAGAAATGAGATTTTGGATCAAGTGCAATAGTTTCAAAACCACTCAGCTTTAGTTAATGTGGAATTGTCAATCTTTGTATTTATTGTATTAAGTTATATTGTTATGTTATTGTAAGTGTTATTTTTTTACTTTAGCACTGTAATTTTTACTGAATACAGATGTTGGTACTTTTTATCACTATTCAAAGCAGATAGATTCGCCTGTTTCCGTGTTTCTCACTGGTGAATCCATCTTGCAAAGCTCCCGCCTGAACTGTTTGAGCCCAGTTAGAAAATGACAGGACCAATCAGCATCAAGGGGCAGTACTTTGGGGCGCAGCGAAGTCGTGACGTAAGCAAGCAGCAACAAGAGGCTGGTGCAATTATGATGGAAGATATTAGCATGGATGCTGCTAAAACATCAGTTTTATCAGAACTTGACGACATTTCTTTGTTAAAAGAAGAACAAAGAAGAGCATTGAGTTGTTTTCTTTTCAAAAATGACAGAAGTCATGTACTGACATGTTTATAGTTGCCATGGTTCACGTTAACCAGTTCTTTATGGAGTCTACTCCTTGGTAGGGGCACACACGCTCGTTAGTGGCTACATCACGTGTTTTGTTGCTCTGATTGACCATAAAGATGTGACAGAACGTTCATCCAATCACCCTCTGAGTTTTTTTTCAAAGGCTCTGCCTTTTCCCAAATGCTGTCTGTGAGTGGTTTCTCAGTTTGATGTGTAAAACAAATCCATCTGGCATGCCAGGTTATTTTTCTTTACATAATCTTCCAGAATTAGTTAGTTTCAGGAATTTGACTGAAATATTGGGAGAATTTGCTGCCTGGATATTTCAGGACATTTTCAAGTATTTTCATGGAAATTTAAGAGATTTGTTTGAATATTGTGAGAGGTTTCATTGGAAGTTGTTTGTGAATGTGGGGTGGTCTGTTGAAATTTTAAGGAATTTTCATGGAAATTTCAGGGGATCTCTTTTGGGTATTTCTTCATAATTTTCATTTGAATTTCAGGGAATGCATTAGTAAAATCAAAAGGAATGGACATGAGGCCTAATGACTTGAACCTTTGAATTCCAAACTGTGTCAAAGTTGACACTTTTAAGTTTGAAGAAACTCCTCCAAGTACTCTTGAGATGTTGCATTTACAAGCATTATCATAATCTTTGATCTTTGACCTCCAGAATCGATTTAGTATATCCTTGAGTCAGATTAAACATTTCTGCAAGCAAGATATAGACATCAGAACCAATCATCTTGATCTTTAAAATTTATAATCAAACCAGTCCTCACTATAGAACTAATAGAACCTATCCCAATCTCCAAACCAATCAATCAAAGCCTCCTAATATTGATTAATAAACAAGGGATGAAAATGAGGCCTATTTACCAAGACCTTTGACCTATGACCCCCAAACTCTGATCCGATCTTGAGCCAGAGTGGATAATTTATGCAAATTATAGAAGACCCTTCAAAGGATTTTTGAGCTAATGTGTAACGGACGTACATGGACAGGCGTATGTAACGACACACAGACCTGGGGACAACCTGATAAGAACATGTCTCCAGCCTTGGCTATCCAATATGGAAGCAACAAAAATGAAAGTCACTTACACTGAAATGCAATGTTCCTCAGTATTATTAGACTTTGTTTCATATTTTGTAATTAAATTGAAGTTTTTTTATTCTGTTTTTATTTTAATACAATACTCAATGCAACAATTCACATTTTTCAGTATTACTTTCTCTTGTACACATCAGGGTTATTAAAAATACATACATGGATTTTGTTTTTCAAAGTGTTGATGAATATTCCAAGGATTGTGAAGCCATAAGCAACTAAAGACTCAATGTCTGCTTTATTATTATTTAATTGTATTTCATAATTGTATCATGAAAGTCACATTGCATTGTATATTGTATGTCTGCTAATGACACCAGCATTAACTTTTGTCATGTTTTTCAATTTTATTAAGGACAGACATATTTAATCAAGTCATAAGAGCTTCAATAAAGTGTGCAAATAACCACTGTTTGACTCAAAATGTTTTTTTCAGGCACTTTTTTTCTAAATGTGTAAAGGTATTATCAAAAAGAAAAGAGCGAAAAAATAATTCTTCATGCCACTGTTACCTGACCTATAAAAAAACTAAAAAAAACCTAGGTAAAATGATGAAATATATTTCTGTGTTTCAGTTTTTAAAGAACAATGAGGATTTTTTTTTTTTTTTAAATCAGTTCTTCACTCTTGATATTTATGAAAAGACACAACGGTGCATGGTGATGATAGAAAAGATGTTTCCATCAGGATATATCTCTGAGATTGTGATTGTGATTAAGACTCCTGACTTTTTAGGGCATTTAGATTGTAAAGAAATCTGTAACATGTCTCAAAAAAATCTACACATTGACAAATATTTACAAGACGACAACAAAATTCTGATCTTAATATTACTGAAATCCTGTTTTATCCTCACCAACAAAGTCATGAATGAACATTTTTTTCCTTTATAAAATAAAACTACTGCATATAAAGAGGCATTTATTTGTAGAAATTTGGATATGTGCTGTTATTATATAAAATAATTCTCACAAAGGACAGTTAAAGTTAGCATTACTCAAAATTTATCAAGTTTTAGATCTGTAGCTCTATGTGCTTGTTTCTGTTTGTGTTTTCCTGCTTCCTTCATTAACACTTTAAAATGTAAAAGTACTTTACAAGCACAAAGAGCCAAGCTTTTAAGAGATCATTTATGATCTTTGTAAAACTCAGAAATGCAGTCTGTGTTAAGTGTGGCTTACTGTGCTGGATGAAACAATGTAACTAATGAATATATTTTTATAATCATATCCAGAGTGCTATGGATGAACCTACAGTGCATTCAGAAAGTATCCAGACCCCCTTTTATCAGTTTTGTTTGTTGCAGCCTGATGCTTCAGTAGTTTGAACTCATTTTTCTCTCTCATTAATCTACACTCAGAAGCTGAATGACAACTTGAAAACTGAAATGTTACACTGACATAAGTATTCAGACCCTTTACTAAGTACTCAGTTAAAGCACCTTTGGCAGCAATTACAATCTTTTGAATATGACGCACAAAGCTTTTCTCCTATCCAACTGGATGGGGACCATTGGTGGACAGCCATTTCTAGGTCTATTCGACACGGATGCTGGATATGGTTCAAGTCAGGGCTCTGGTTGGGCCACTCAAGGACATTCACAGAATGGTCCCTAAGCTACTCCTGTGTTGTCTTGGCTGTTTGCTTAGGGTCATTGTCATGTAGGAGGGTGAACCTTCAGCCAAGCCTGAGGTCCTGAGTGCTGCTGAAGAGGTTTCATTGACAATAACTCTGCATTCATAACTCTTCCATTCAGCTTTCCCCTAATGCTGACCAGTCTCCCAGTCCCACAACATGATGCTGCCACCACCATGCTTCCCTGTTGGGATGGTATTTGGCAGGTGATGAGGTGTCCTCTAGATATAATGTTTAGAACTGAAGCCAAACAGTTCAATCTTGGTTTCATCAGACCAGAGAGTCTTGTTTCTCACAGTCTGAGAGTCCTTCAAGAGCTTCAAGTGCAAACTCCAAGTGGGCTTTCATGTGTTTTGCACTGAGGAAAGGCTTATATCTAGCCACTGCCATAATGCCTAGATCAGTGGAGGGCTGCAGTGATGGTTGACCTTCTGGAACTTTGTCCAATCTCCACACAGGAGCTCTGGAGCTCAGTCTGTGTGACCATTGGGTTCTTGGGTTCTCTGTCAGGATCCTTCGGTACAGCAGATTTTTTTGTACCCTTCCCTGGAACTGTGCCTTGCAACAATCCTGTCTCTGAGCTCTG
The DNA here is from genome assembly GCF_018320785.1 of Cheilinus undulatus. Taxonomy (NCBI): domain Eukaryota; kingdom Metazoa; phylum Chordata; class Actinopteri; order Labriformes; family Labridae; genus Cheilinus; species Cheilinus undulatus. Next base: position 16,487,822 of record NC_054872.1, read on the forward strand.
CAGGCATTGTCAGCTGTGAGGCCTTCTTAGAGGGGTGTGTGCATATCCAAATCATGTCCAATCAGTTTAAGTTACCACAGGTGGACACCAATCAACGTGTAGAAACATCTCATAAAGATCAAGAGAAATGGGAGGCACCTGAGCGAAATTCCAAGTGTTGTTGCAAAGGGTCTAATTATTCATGTAATTGGGATATTTCAGTAATTAATTTTAATGCATTTACATGTTTTTTCATTATCTTTTTGCTTTTTTTATGACAGAGTACTGAGTGTAGATTAATGACAATAAAAAGGAATTTAAATGACTGTGACATAACAAAATCAAAAAAAGTGAAGGGGCTATGAATACTTTCTGACTGACCTGCACAGTAAGTGAATGCTCATGTGTTAAAATGCTGAATTATAACTTCTAGTGACTGCAGCTGTTGAGAAAATAATCTAATTGGAGCCCATAAAACTGGCATCTTTGATAGTGTATTAATGTAATTCCATCTTTAGTCATTTGGTGTTTAATTATTGTATAAAAAGACATGCCAAACTTAATAACTCCTTTAAGAGTTCAAAACTTCCCATCTCTTAAAGAGCTCTTTCTGTCTGAGGACATCTTTCAGCAGCTTTGGTAGACACAAAATAATTTTGGCATTAGATCCTCATAATAAAGTTAAAGATAAGGCGTTATCTCTTGGACCATGACCCGAGGGCAACCTGACATCCTTTTATCCTTTCTCTGTACAGTCCCCGTTGACTTGTCTTTCAAAACAGTCATCCAAGAATAGAAAAAGTATAAAAGAGAATGTAGGAATCTCATGTCCGGGCCATTTTGTGAAGTCCTGGTGAGTTTTGATAATTCTGGAGGAGAGAGACAAAAACAAAGTGTGTGGTTAAACACATCTCTAAAAGCAAGAGGAGTTTTACAGTCAACTAAAATAGTTAAAGCAATCTAAATATATCAATTAAGAAATCTTAGCGCATCTGTCTTTATATTTAGTGGTGACAAAGAACTTTAAACGGATATAGTTGTCCATTATTACATGTTTAAAGAGGAGGAATAAGAGAAGTCAAAAAAAAGCTTGTCCTCTCTCACCTTATTATTCTACTATCCATGTAAAAACAATCTCTTGCAATGTTGGACAAATTTAAAATGTCAAAGGTTAATAAACCAGATCAAATATGTGTTAAATCAAGCAGACTTAATTTAGCTGAAAGGTACACAGAAAAAACATCCATAACAATAAATAAGTTAAGGTATAAGATGAGGCAATAAAAATCAAAACAATCCCGTCTCTTACCCTCATGGCAGTAGATATCCAGGGTAGAAATCTGGACACTCTGGTGTAGACGCCGGGTTTCTTAGCCATGGCACAGCCCGTTCCCCAGCTCACCACACCCAGCAAACGATAGCGGCTGGTCTTAGATAGGCAGTCGTCTGCCACAAACGGACCACCACTGTCTCCCTGAAAACACACACAGACTTTATAAGTACCCATGTTGAAAAAACAACCAGAATTCTAGTAAATGGGCATATAATCATAAATCATTATCTCTGCTTAATGCCAACAAAACTATAGAAACAAATAACTGAGTGGAAAATAATCAGAGAATGAGTTAATAGATCACAAACAGATAAATGTACAGTTTGAGTCTCACAGTTACCTGGCAGGCATCAATGCCTCCTTTCTCATAACCAGCACAGAACATACTGGTGGTGATCTGGTTATCGTAGTATTCAGGACCGTTACAAACGTTGTCGCTAATGATCGGGACATTTGCTTCCTGCAGAACATCTGCTTGATGACCTGCAAGCAAGAAAAATGACAATTCATAAATTCAAGTGTTAACTAGGTCCTGTACTTTTAAATATTACTGGCAGACTTAAATTTGAAAGACAAAAGCAGTTATTTAAAAGCAAAAGCACATGTGCTGTCAACAATTTAGATCAAAATGGCCAGGAAAAAACAGGCTGCATCTCTTAATTTTGTGCTTTTTATAAAGTGGTGAAAATGAAAACTCACCGTAGTATCCTACGTTTCCCCAGCCTGTTACTGTTCCAATCTGTCCATCGATCAGTCGTTGGCCGTACGCTGGCAGGCAAACAGGCTGGATGTGTTCTGCACAGAGACATAGACATGTAAGAATAGCAATACCATGTTCCCAACCACTGACACAAACCTTACTGTGCAATTTTAATTTTGCATTTATCTGCATTACCTGGAAACTGATAAAGTTCCCTTTCACTTTTGACTGAGTCTCTGGTTAATTAATGGCCAAGAGACTAAAATTACAAAGCAGGGATGCACTATATTGGAATTTTCAAAATATCCAAATATATACAAATTAATTTCAGCCAATACCTATACCGCTATGGATATTTAAATGTAGGTCCGACCTAAAACTTCAGCCTTTAACACTAAAACTGCCAACTGCCATCGAGTAAAATTTAGCTGAGACTGTTCTGTAATTGTGTCTAACTTTGTATTTATTACATTTTTTAGTCCGTCAGTCTTTGCCTTTTCTGAAAAGCTTGTTTTGTAACACTTTGTGCCCCCAAAAAATTGTTTGCATAACTCCAGATTTCAGGTTGGAGCGAACAGTCCTAAGACAATTTTGGATGTGATGGATCATCATCCGACAGTGATCTAGGTCTCTCTCTGTGCTTAATGAGCTTTTCATTGTCTATGATTAAATAATTCCCCTTTATCAGAGCTCTTTATGAAAATCAATGCACTCTAATAATGGGTAAATTTTAGCTGCTGGCTGTTTCAGGTATATAGAGATCCCTGTCAGTTCTAACGTTAAAGAACACCCAAAGGAGCTACAAAGAAACAAACTTTAGTCCTTAAAACACACTGTAAAGTTTTATTTACAGCCAATACAGGCAGATACTTACAGCAAATAAAGGCAGATATTCATAGCCAAAATAGGCAGATATTTACAGCAGATATAGGCCGATATTCAGGAAGCAATTCCCATATCTGCGGATACCTATTATGAGCTTTTTAAGTTAATATCTACCAATATTAATGTCATGCTGAGAATATAATGCATCTCTTTTGCAAAGTAAGTAAAATTAATTGTAACACATCACCAAGTGCAATATGTAAATTGCAGAGGCTGGACTTTTTATAATAAGCAATCTTTTTGAGAAAGCAGAATTAAGAAGTAGTATACTTCTGACAGTCTGCCCTGACCTTACAGTCATTTCCTGAAATTCAAAATTTTCAATAATATACAATATTACAATATACATTTTTAGCATAGACAAAATTTGCTGAAAATAACAATATTATCTCCAATATTTCCTGAATCATTAAAATATCTTTCATATACCTTGGATTTTTTTTCCTGTAAGCCATACAAGAACACTGAAACTGTTCATCAAACAGGGTCCTCTGCTGTTTAAGATTTCCCTCTTTTTTAAGCTGTAATTACAAACACCAAACACCAGATGGCAGAAGCAAATTACTTACCAGTTTCTGTATGTCATGGTAGGATAAGTTTTAGCCAACATCCATTAGTAAACAATAATTAAGAACCATTAAACCTTGACTACATGACTTTATGTTGGTCAAGTTTAATTTATATACAGAAATAAAGTCACTCCCTTTTTCCTTTTTCCCCTGAAAGGACTTCATTATACTGCATCCTCATCTTGCTCAGAGGAGATGATGCAACACTTATTTTTTCAAAATATTTCTCAATAACCCATTTAACATGTTAAAAAAGATTCATTACATTTCAGATATTTTATGAAGACTTATACACAATATGCTAACTCAAAAGAAATCTCTGTCTCCTAAAGTCATTACCATTATGATCAATAACTTTCACATCAATTTTCAATCTAAATTCAAGCTTCCTTTTAATGACTATCGAGAAGCTATGAAAGATGCTGGAGGAGATCCTTGCAACATTTTCCCATTCTCAGTGTGCTTTAATTAAGTTTTTAGATGCAGGATGGCAGAGTTGTCTGGGTTAATATTTGTTGAACAAAGAAACATTTGTTCTGCAGACCTTCAATCTTAGAAGCAGGAAAATCTCCCGCAGGTAAATTACCAGAATGACTGACGTTCCAAGCCCTCTTTTCTTTTCTGTTCTTTATTATTTCTTATTAAATCAATAATGTAATCAAATCCTCAGGTTTGTGTAGACTAGTGTGTTTCTTGATTATAATTATGTGTTTCTGTATTTGTGTGTCCTACCACTGAAAGTGAGAGGCTGTGTGAGGGCCAGGACAGCAATGTCTCTACTGTTGTCATCAATGTTAGCATCCACAAAGGGCAGGTAGCTGCTGTGGTAAACGATGGTCTTCACCTCCACCAGGTTACCGTTCCCAGGTTTGTTGTAGATGGAGCCCAGAAGCACACGCCATCGGTTAACAAAGCGATTCCGTCTGACAAAAAAAGGGGAGAGAGGAAGACTGAAAATGTCTCTTTTTCAAGCTTAGTCTGACAGACACTGAAATAAAATAACAACAGCATAAACACCAGCTGAACAAAAATATCTGCACACCCATGTAGTAAAACCTTCTGGTGTGTGTTGACGATTCAACGCATATCCAAATCACGGAATTAAGGCTTTCTAAAAATGTACCAAAACATTCCTAAAGTTTTGCATGATTTCATGCCTGATCACTTACTCAGGGAAGCAGTGAGCTGCAGAGACAATCCAGCGGTCTGAGATGATAGATCCCCCACATTGATGGACTCCTTCATACTGCAGGCTCACCTGCCACGGCCAGCTTCCCTGCCTGGCATCCACACCATTAACGATACGGTCTGCAGCAAAACTTCGCCTGCCGCAGTCTGAAGAGAGAGGTTTAATGCCTGGACTAACTACAAACTTGTAAAATAAACAAGCATAGGCACAACAGAAGCATAGACAGAGGAGTCCAACTACAGAGCATGAAAAACATTAGCTCATTTTTAATTTTACAGCAGCAACACACTCAAAAAAGTTGGGAGGCAGCAACAAAAACTGAGGTCTTACTCCCCAGACGTTCACAGACTGTTGTTAAAAGAAGAGAGGGTGCTACACAATAGTCAATATGGCCCTGACCCTACTTTTGTAAAGTATGTTGCTGCCATCAAATTCAAAATAAGCTAATATTTTTCATAACTTAAAACGTCTTCTTTTCAACATCTTATATGTTGTTTATTTTATATTGTGAATAAAACATGGGTTTATGGGGTTTGAAAAATCATTGTATTCAATTTGTCTTTACATTGTACACAGTGCCCCAACGTTTTTGGAATTGGGGCTGTACATATGAACATGTCAGTCAATTCAATTCAATTCAAAACTTTATTACAGACTCTAGGTCCAGAGAATAAGTCAGATCATACTCAATTCAAATTCTCAAAGTTGATTAAACACACCTAGATGATGCAGTTGGAGATCAATTTATGTTGCATGCACATCCCAATCAGACCAGACTGGACTAGAACTCTGGCCATGCTTGATAGTTTCTTTACTGGGCTCAGACCCAGAAGTTAAACAGCATCAAATCTAAGAATAGCAGGTCATGTTATTGTCTGTCTTCACTTTGTAATATTTGGCATATTTGTACCAAAAGAAAAGAGTGAATGCAAAAAGTAGAGAGCTGTAAAGTCTGTTCATATTTTCATTATTGAATATGCAACCTGTTAGCTGTTTACTGACTTGATAGCTCAACGGGTCAATAGGAAGAAGGTCCACAGTAACTACCTGAAAGGGGGGCATATCACCATCTTTAGTAACAGACGCTAATGTCATTAAAAAAAAATTCTCAGCTGTGCATGGTTAAGTCCAATCAAATTTCCTCATGGAACCATAACCTTAGCTTCACTATCTGTCTAAATGTACTGGCTGTGTCTGTGTTGGACAGAATGAGTGAATATCTTAGCTCACATCTTACCTTGACACAGCAGAGTGAGAACCTCTCTGCTCTCACAGTCACTGGAACAAAAACGCAAAGAGTTATAAAGAAATCCTGATAGCCAAAAACAGAACATCTAAACTGAGTAACTCCTTAGCTCCTTCTATTCTAGCTGAGTAAAAGAGCTGAAGAAAAGACTGAAAGAGCAGCAGAGAGGACAGTGAGGCTGTTGTGACACAGGTGAAGGATCAATCAGGTGTTTGTTACCATGGGAACAATGAGTCCTTGATTTTCTTGCCGTAGCTGAGCTCTTTCTCTGTTACACAGAAGAACTCGCCTCCATCTCCACTGGCCTCTGGCACTGATGTGACAGAATAATTCACCACACTAAAAAAACAAGCATACATTAGCACTGTATCAATCAGTACTGCATAAAAACATTAAAGATTTAAACACCTCACCTGACAAAACCCACTTCTTCACAGCTGATGCTAGCTAGCAGCTCATTGGCTGATGAGGAACACACTTGACGCCACCTTTTGTGAGTGGAGTCGAAGACCCTGAGACGCTGGTCTGCAGAATTTACCTGGACTGCAGTAAAAAATGAGAGGTTAGTTTTAAAGCAAGCTTGATAACCTAAAAAAAATCAAGGAAAAAACATGCAAACAAACGCAGATTTATCATTTTTAATTGGTTCTGTAAAAAAAAACAGTAGCAGTATCATTGAGGGTTTAGATACATATTTTTATATTTTATTTTATTTTTTACCTCTTCATATAGGTATTTTAAGCTTGAATAAAAATGCAACCTTTCAGCCAGAATCGTGCACAGTTACACAAAAAAACTACTTTTAAATTATAGATATTTCATATTTTTTTAACAGCTTTGGTGTGGAGCACAGCCATATGAGCGCTGACGTTCTGTTGAGTAATGTAACAGCACACTCTTCTGGTCTGACAGCTTTATTGTTGTTTTTCACATCTGATGTGTTGTAAAATACGTTTTTACACCTGTACATAATAGAAATGTATTTAAAGTATTTGCCCTCTCCATACTCACCATCATACAGTCCCATGTCTTCCTCCATTGTGCAATATGTAACTGAAAAGGGTACAAAAAAAGTGACAGGCATTTGTTAAGTCAAAGCAAAAAAGATAGAAGCTATTAACACAAAATATCATCTTTTCCATAGTGAGAATCTAAAAAAAAACAAATATTGTAAATATGAAAAGAAATACATAATAATCAAAATGTCTCATAAAAATAATGTTTTATCTGTCTATATGTAATGCATAACACTGACGTCTAGTGTCCAGTCAGTCTGTCACATTCATCACAGGCCAACCAGAGCAACAAAACATACAATCCCCTCCAAACGTATTGGAGCAGTGAGGCCAATTTGCTTTAGACTGGAAACATTTGGGTTTGACATTAAAAGGTGAAGAGACAAGAGATAAACATTTCAGCTTGAATTTCCAGGTTTTTACATCTGGATCTGATACACAACTTAGAAGACAGCACCTTCTGTTTGAACCCACCCATTGTCATGTGAGCAAAAGTATTGGAACATATGACTGACAGGTGTGATTTATTGCTCAGGTATGTCCTATTGCATTGATTATTCACACAATAAATAATGCTGAATGTCTACGCTTAGTTTTAGATTTGGATTTTGCCTGTGCAGACTGCATTTATAGTTAGAGGTGTAACCAACATGAAAACCAGAGACAATCAGAAACATTGTGGGAGCTGTAAACAAAGTCCCTAAAACAACTGTTAGTGACATCAGGAACAACCTTCAGAGGACAGGAGTGAAGGTATCACCATCCACTGTTCACAGAAGACTTCATGAACAGAAGTACAGAGGCTACACCAGAGGATGCAAACCACTCATTAACAAGAAGAACAGGAAGGCCAGGCTGGAATTTGCCAAAAGTACAGAGATGAGCCTCAAACATTCTGGGCCAAAGTTTATTGACTGATGAGACAATGATGAGCCTTCACAAAGTGATGGAAAGACTAAAGTTTGTAGAAAGAAGGGATCTGCTCATGATCCCAAACATACAAGCTCATCTGTGAAACACAGTGGAGGTAACGTCATGGCTTGGGCTTGCATGGCTTCTACTGGGATGGGCTCATTAATCTTCACTGATGATGTAACACATGATGGCAGCAGCAGAATGATCTCAGATGTCTACAGAAACATTTTATTTGCCAATTTAAAGAAAGATGCAACCAAACTGATTGGAAGATCCTACCTCATGCTGCAAGAAAATGACCCAAAACACACTGCCAAAACAACAAAGGAGTTCATCAGGAGCAAAAAGTGGAAGGTTTTAGACTGGCCAAGTCAATCCCCAGACTTAAACCCTATGGAGCACGCATTTTAGCTGCTAAAGAGGAGACTGAAGGGAGTAAGCCCCCAAAACAAACAACTGAAAGAGGCTGCAGTAAAAGCCTGGAAAAGCATCACAAAAGATGAATGTCAAAGTTTGGTGATGTCAGTGGGTCACAGGCTTGATGCAGTTAATGCAAGAAAAGTATTTGCAACTAAATATTTAGTCTTATTCATTTTAATCTGTTTTAAGTCTCTCTGTTCCAAAACTTTTGCTCACCTAAAAATTTGGTGCTCCATTACAAATAACGCTCTCTTCTAATTTGTGTATCAGATCCAGACATAAATACCTGGAAATAAAAGCTGAAATGTTGATCTCTTGTCTCATTTTCATCTGTTGATATCAAAGTCAAATGTTTTCAGTCTACAGCAAAAATAACGGAATTGGCCTCATTGTTCCAATACTTTTGGAGGGGAGGCTTTGACAAAGTGGGCAGGGAGAGTAAACTACATAATGTAAGCTAGACAGGTAGCCCCATATTGTTGTTCACTATCAGTGGAGCCAGATGATGAGTCAAACTCATACAGAGGACATCTTTTCCACCTATGAAAGCTTTCAGTGCAGTTCTTTGTGCTTCTTTTAATCAATATGTGTGGTCCAGTTTTGATTAAAAACCGCTGCTATCAATATGTCCAAGCTAATTGCCTCACTGGCAAATAGGATTTGATGTTTTTTATTTTTTATTTCAACACATGTACTACCGGCATGTGTTTTAAAACCTGTTATACAAACACTTGTTGGCATGCACTCAAAAGCAAGGGAAGTGGAGCCCGCATCTCTACAGGCATGTCATTTAACCTTTTATCAAAATGCTTATAGTCTATAACGTTTTTTTCTGTTTGCTTTTGCACTTGTCAAAGCACTTTGTAAACCCATGTTTTTAAAAGTGCTATACAAATAATGTTATTATTATTATAAGGTGATGTTCACAGCAGTGCTGTAAGTATTTCATAGTTGAAGAATTGGTTTCTCTCTTCATAGGTTAACTGAATTACATCAGGACAGAGGATCTAATGAAGTTTCTTTTTCCTCTCTGTCTATGACACACACATGCTCTTTTTCTCCCCCTTCCCATTCTTCCTCCTAGAGGCAATATGAGAAAAAAATAAATAATCAATTATTATCATGTATGAACTGGGAATCTTAAGTTAAAGTTATGTTCTGTGTGCTTTAAAACAGATAAAGATTGGCTGTAAATATAAGGCTATTTATTTCCGCATTATGCTCCAATACAGAGCTTCAACCAGCAGCAAGTTCAGAGAATGTTCTCTGACATTTAAAATCAACTATCAAGTTAGCTCCATTTTTCAAAGATCAAATAATGTGCTTTATGTTTTCATTGTTTTATTTCTTGCTTATATTCCAGTTAGTGTGTCTTTTTATTTCCATTTCCATTATGTTTTTATATAGGTGCAACTATATGTCATCTATATCCCATTTCTGATGTTGTTCAGACTGTAAAGCTTCATTTCCTTCATATTTACAGTTTGTTGGTCTCATGTTTGTATGTGAAAGCATGTGGTCTGACCTACGGCCCAGACGGCTGCTCCGATGGCTCCCAGGGTCATCAGCACCACACACACTCCAATGACACGACAGGGGGTTAGCACACAGGTCAGCGAGATGCCCCTGCTCCCTGCAGATACACAAACTCCCACTAATGAGTGTATATACATGTGACAGCAGCAAACAAGCCTTTACCATTACATAACACATAATACCACCAGGTTTTACATACGCATCTATAAAAGAAAACATTGCAAATGTAGAGTTCAGTTCAGACTCTTTATGGTGGATGTTTAGCCTAAACAAACAAGAGCAAAATGGCCTCTTTGAGCTCTCTGTCCTGAAGTGAAGGGGCATGCAAGCTCTTTCCTGGCAAAGCTTAAAAAGTACAAATGACACTGATCAGATCAATAGTCTAAAGTCTACCATTTCTGCACGAAGCAAGAACAAACTTTTAAACCAAGATATGGTGCCATGTCTGTGCAGCATGCACGTCTATCAGTGTGTGAGCACCTGCATGTGAGTGCTGTTCTCTGTGTCCCTCTCTGATCTGAGCAGAGCTGAGTTTATCAACTCTACATGCAGCTTAAAGTTTAAATGCTTTTTACTGCAGACAGAATAATGCTATTAAAGCAAGGGTGTAATGATTAACAGTTATAAATCCATACAAGTGTGCCACTGACTCAGTGTCATGAAATCACTTACAAAATGTTTTTGGCACCCCGTTGTCTTCCTCTTATGTCAAGGTTATTTGTTTTAAGCTGTATTTAACAATGGAACTGTTGAGGTTTCTATATATCTAAAACTACCAGTAGGTTAGAACACAACACAGCTTGTTTTACTTCCCATAACCAACCATAAACACATTAATTTGTGTGGATTTAAAAAATAAAAAGTTTGCTTTGATAAGATTTAGGAAATCTCAATTAAGGATGAAACTTTTACCAGTTCTAATGATAACCATGATTAAATTTCTCTACAGCTCTTATATCGTTGACCTTTTGTGGTAATCATGCTTTACTATCATGAAAATACATTTTAGACAGTTAGTGTAATGGGTTTGTTTAGTGAGGTTAAATGAAAAAAAAAAACATACAGGTCAACCAGGGACAAAAAGAAAAACTTTTAGGGAAAGAAGAAATTTCTATGTCTCTCCTCTGTTCTCACACCTGCAGCAAGGCACTGCACTTTCTGCTGGAGAGAAATACAAAACAGCAAGAACGGAGAACTTAAGCAGTAGACTAATAAATTCATCTGCTCAAAGCACAACAGCATTATCAATGACATTAAACCAAAAGGAGGTACCTTCAACTAGTGTTGTACTCAAAACCGCACTATCCACGACCAAGACTTGCCCAAGACCGAGACCGAGACAAGACAAAGACCATAAAAATCAATTTTAAAATAACATGACAAGGTTGAACAAGTAAAGAGCATTCTCGCTTTCATTCTAGTTTTCTTTTTAATAAATGTGACAGATAAAAACAAGGTGTCTGCAACTCTGCAACTAATGAAGTCTAAGAATAGCAGGTCACTGCTGGTCTCCACCGGTCCTGATGAAAATCCTGAGTCTGGCCAGTTCAAGACCAAGACAAAACCTAGTAAAAATGCTGTAGAGTCCGAGACAAGTCCAAGACATTCAAAATAGTCTCAAGGCCAAGACCATTCTCGAGTACAACAACACTACCTTTAACTGTTGGCTTGGAAACACTCAGACTGTTGGAGTAATAAGCACTGCCTGGCTGACGGTGATCAGATCACCATGAAAAGCTGTTGCTAAATTTTTATTAAGTCCACTGGTTAAAATTGTTAATCTAATATTGAAATCCATGTTTAAAATGGCTGTAAAGTTAATTATCTCACTTAATGAGCTGATAGCTGGTTGTATTATGATGTGATCTAGACAAATGTTAATGTGATGTGTTCAAGTGAAACATTTTCATGAGAAACCTGAATGCAGTTGCAAGGAACTTTTTTAGTAAAATAAAATAGATATATCAGCTGCAATTGTGATCTTTAACCCTCAGCTTATAAACCTACCACTGCTGTTAAAAATGGATTGTTATTTTGTTTTTCTGACAAACTATGGACAACGCTCCTCGTACTGCTTGATGGCTTGAAGCTAAAGTGCTGTCCTGCTCAGGTCTGTGCTACGCTTGAATAAAATACAAAACTAATATAGAAGAGATTTAGATTTGAAGTCTAGTTTTAATGCAACAGTCCATAAAGCAGCTCCACAGTATTTGGATGAATTCTCTTATTTTTCCCCCAGTGCAAAGTTGATGTGAAGTTTTCTGGGCGTTCCTCTTGACTGTACCTATATCAATAGTAATCACTGCACCAGTTTAATCACAGGTGAAGCCTTCATTATGACATTAATATCAACCTTATGTTTGAAGCTACGGCAAGTCAATATCAAAGTGCACATCCCCCAAGTGGGACATAAGAGTAAAACTCGTGTAAGCAGACATCTGTCTTCGTCTAAATATAAGGATAATTCATATTAATACTGGTGAAGCAAATACAATACTGTGCAGAACTTTCAGGCATGTTTGGGCCAAAAGCTGAGGCTTAAGTAAGGCATAAATATGGCGAGTAAGCTGCCTGAGGGCACCATCAGGCAGGACATAGGATGGACACAAGCAGTCCACTAAATGCTCTTGCATATTACCAGGGGCATAGGAAAATAGTCTGTTGAAAAGGTAGGTCGTGGCCACATGGCCTAGGGTGCCATCTGGGTGGGTAGTAAGGTTGCCACAAGCCCATGATCATGCTGTAGATGTCCAAAGGGCCTGAAAAGCACCAGAAATCTCTGGTCCAATTACCAGGTGGAAAGGGTATGGACAAAAGAGATGCCATTAAGCTTAACCTTGGCTGCTGAGCAACACATGTGTTGATGAATCCGTAAGGCTCTACATGCCTAGAACTTATGCACATCACGAAATGCTTTTTTTTATGCTGAAAGCTCATATTTCACCCCAAGTCAAGGGGCTATTAATACTTTGTTTCACCAGGGATGTAAAGTGATGGACAAAAGATACGCCACTGAGCTTAACCTTGGCTGCCAAGAGACAGGTATACATTGGTATTTACATGTGTCAATCTTGACTCTAGTCATTTTCCCCCTCCTCCCCAGCCCTGGGTTGTGGGACATCAGGCCCTGTGATGAAACCTTAAGCCTAAAACTTGACTAAATATTTTATTCTTAATGCTGAGTGCCCAAATGTCAGCTGAAGTCAAGTGGCTATTCATATTTTGTTCTTGTAACAGCAAGGAGAATCAGCTATTATTAACATGGTTTTCTGTTTCAAACATTGCATCATTGCATTATAAGACTGTCAGGACTGTAGTTATATAGTTTAGCTGTTATTCATTTGCCAGGAAACAACTGGAGATACAGTAAGTATATGGTGTGTCCCATCACATCAGAGAAAACACTCTACATGCCTCATTTCCTTCCTACTGCCTTCCCTGCTCTCTCACAATCTGTCTCTCATAAAAACATTTGAGAAAGAATAATGTTTGGATGAATAGTGACACAGGGTGAACTGGATAGAAATGTTCACATTAAGGGGTGTTTCCTATATTTTATTTGGATATAAAAGGGCCCATCTGCTCCATCCCGACTGCATTTTTGTGAACATTTCCTGTTCTCTGTTTTGTCACACCTCTTTTCCCTTCTTTGTGCCTCATATCTGCTTCTATGCCTCCTGAAACTGTCCTTGCTACCCTTTTTACAGTCATCAGTCACCTCAAATCAACCCGTCAGCATATTATGAATATTGTGGGTTTTTTGTGTGTGAACTTGTGTTATATTAGAAACATTTATAAAGTATGTAAGAGAGTCAAGGATCTCATGTCCATCCAGTGGGGACATTCTAGATATATCTTTGTGCTTTTGAGGAAATACTCCAATGTTTCTTCTGCACACTTTAACTCCAGCACAAATACCACTGTACTGATGCTTCCCACCCTTATCTTTCCAAATTCTCCTTTCTTTCTCTTTCTTTCCTGCTCACATCCCCCAACACAGTGATCGTTTCCTAAACACAGATGAGGACAGAACAAGCTCTCTTTTGTGTCCTGCTCTACCCGAGACCACCCGCTCTCGTGTGTCTTAATGTGGGTATCATGGGTCAGGTTCCTCTGGAATCATCTAGTCAGTTCATGCCCACGTGCTGATGATGAAACAGTAGAAGTTGAAAATATTTGTTAGTGCAGGTCATATACTACACATATTTTATAGACACAAACACTGGATAACTGCTGTCTGTAACTGTATGCAGTTCATAGGGAACAGCAGTTATGTTTTAACACATTAAATGGTGTTTTTTCTGAATGGCATTGTTTTAATTCAGTTAGAGGAAGAGGAGGCAGGCAAAATGATAGAAATTAAGGCAGCACATCCAGATCATCTTGGATTCAACTTGATAATCATATAAAAGAAAACAGTGAATAAAAACAACTAAACAAATTGTCAACTTTTTTTGCTCAGATGATTAAAGTAATTCCATAACTAAAAATAAATAAATAAATAAATAAATAACAAAAAAAAAACTATTTTCCAACATGCTCCAATCCTCTGCTCCTCTTTCATGTGTCTTTACAGGGCTATGCGATACAACCTCAAAATACAGTCTTGGATCCTTTCAGGCCAATTAGGGGTGGGTGAAATATCAAGTATACCCAAGCTATCGCAGCTATAGCCACATAAGATGCATAAAAAACGATATCACAACAATCCAGTATAAATACGTTTTAAGCCTTAGGAATGTAATTCTCTTTGGAGTTTCACTTCTCCCACTGGTCCTGAATGCCTCTCTCACAGTAGACATTACACTCCCCCACCCATCCAAAAAAGTTCTCCTCTGTGCATGAATGTTTTAATATAAGAAGGAGAGAGAGGAAAGCATGAGAGAGCAGAAAAAATAAACAAACCACAGTAGTTTGAGATGAGACTATTTTGTTCTGAAGAAAAACAGCGCTGAATCTGTCCACTGTGGTTCGGGTTTTAAAAGGAAGATGTCAAAACAAATGCAGTAATCTGCAAAATATGCCGAAAGATTACTCCAACATTACCACAGCAGTCACACAACACATCCCCAAAGACATTGCCCCAGGAAGTGTTGTTGAAAAGCCAGGATTTGAATATAATAGTAAAGACACTCGACCCAAAGTATGATTTGCCTGGATGCTAATTTTTGCTGAAAACTCCCTGTCAGAGTCAGTAAGAGAAAAAGTGACCCAGCAGCTAACAAATGTGATCCCACGCTCCACAACTTATCTCAGCCTAACTGTGCATTGCATCAACTGGGAGTTAGAAGTTTGTACCTCCAAACAAACGTTTCCCTTGATGATCACACAGAGAAGCTCCTTGCACAAGGTATGAAAGATGCTCTCATGTCATGTGACTTATCAGAGATCTTATTGGAGATAATGGAACTAATGTAATCAAAGATGTGAGCCTGTGGACAAGACTGCATTGTTTTGACTAGGTGTTATGCAGTTCTGTATGGAGTTTATTACCTCTGCCAAGGAGGTTGTGTGATCGGCAGGGTTTGTTCGTTAGTTTGTTAGCAACATAACTCAAAAAGTTACGGACGGATTTTGATTAAATTTTCAGGAAAGTCAAAAATGGCATAAGGAAGAACTGATTAGATTTTGGGAGTGACCTGGATCACTGTCTGGATCCAGGAATTTTTTAAAGGATTTTTTACTATTGGGAGATAGGGCTAATAGCGGAGGTCTGTGCTCTCCGAGTGCTTTTCTAGTTCTTCAGTAGCAGCGACGACGTCACGTGTTTTGTTGCTTATAAAGATTTGACAGACGAAACATTCATCCGCATTCAACCTCCGAGTTTTTTTTTTTCAAAGGCTCTGTCCTTTCCCAAACGCTGTATATCGAAGGTTTTCTAGATCACACATCTATCTGGCATGTCAGGTTATTCATTACCTATCATGAATTAAAACATGTGATCTGAAAATATTTTGACTAAACACTGGGCTTGTCTTCCTGGCAAGTATATCAAGGTTGAGCTAGTAAAACGCAACTTACTCAAGCTAAATTTCTGCTTAAAACCACACAGCTGTGTTGAATATAGGAAGTAAAATGAACAGTCTAACATCAAGGTATCATTGCTGTAGATCAAGAACCGTTTTAGTGCAGTCTACATTTAGGGTTTACCCACAGTATGACTGCATAGTTTCTTTCCATGTTTTTCTCTCACCACTTCTGTAATCTGGCATGAGACTAAAAATGAATCATTGCTTACTGTTAGTGAGCCGTCAACACTGTACGCACAAAGGTTTTATTCTGGGTTAAGTCCAACCTCAACTGTGAGTCACCTGACCAGACAGGAGCAGCATGATGGAAAAGGCTTATTTCTTCAATACTCATCCTCTGGGAAATCCTTTACGTAGCACACATCAGCCTCCTTTATTTTAATACCTAACTGCTGAGTGGAAAAGCAGCTATGTGAAATGTGCAGTCTTCCAAGATCTTTACACCAAATAAGCACAAAATAGCCACAAAATAGCATTAAATTGATATGACACAAGAGACAACCATCTGCTATTGACAAATGTTAATGTCGCACAATTTTGCCAATGGCTCGATGTCTGTCTACATGGCCAATTTTTGCCACTACCGATGTTAAACCTATGCATCTCTGTACATTCTTGTCTCTTAATATGGCTTATTGTTACATAGTTGACTTTTTGCATTTATCCAATCTTTAAGCAAGCTAGTAAGTAAGTTAGTCAATTAATTATTGAAGTTGTTGATTTTGCAATAACGCCTATGCTACACTATATTGCCAAAAGTATTCACTCACCCATCCAAATAATTGAAATCAGGTGTTCCAATCACTTCCATGGCCACAGGTGTATAAAATCAAACACCTAGGCATGCAGACTGTTTCTACAAACATTTATGAAAGAATGGGTCACTCTCAGGAGCTCAGTGAATTCCAGTGTGGTACTGTGATAAGATGCCACCTGTGCAACAAGTCCAGTCATGAAATTTACTCGCTTCTAAATATTCCAGTCAACTGTCAGTGGTATTATAACAAAGTGGAAGCGATAGGGAATGACAGCAACTCATCCATGAAGTTGTAGGCCATGTATAATGACGGAGCGGGGCCAGCGGATGCTGAGGCGCATAGTGCGCAGAGGTCGCCAACTTCAGAGTCAATCGCTACAGACCTCCAAACTTCATGTGGCCTTCAGATTAGCTCAAGAACAGTGAGTAGAGAGCTTCATGGAATGGGTTTCCATGGCCAAGCAGCTGCATCCAAGTCATACATCACCAAGTGCAATGCAAAGCGATGTAGTGGTGTAAAGCACGCCGCCACTGGGCTCTAAAACAGTGGAGACGCATTCTCTGGAGTGACAAATCGCGCTTCTCCATCTGGCAATCTGATGGACGAGTCTGGGTCTGGCGGTTGCCAGAAGAACGGTACTTGTCTGACTGCATTGTGCCAAGTGTAAAGTTTGGTGGAGGGGGGATTATGGTGTGGGGTTGTTTTTCAAAAGCTGGGCCTTGCCTCTTAGTTCCAGTGAAAGGAACTCTGAATGTTTCAACATACCAAGAGGTTTTGGACAATTCCATGCTCCAAACTTTGTGGGAACAGTTTGGGAATGGCCCCTTCCTGTTCCAACATGACTGTGCACCAGTGCACAAAGCAAGGTCCATAAAGACATGGATGAGAGAGTTTGGTGTGGATGAACTTGACTAGCCTGCACAGAGTCTTGACCTCAACCTGACAGAACACCTTTGGGATGAATTAAAGTGGAGACTGAGAGCCAGGCCTTCTTGTCCCACATCAGTGTGTGACCTCACAAATGCTCTTCCGGAACGAGTGGTCAAAAATTCCCATAAACACACTCCTAAACCTTGTGGAAAGACTTCCCAGAAGAGTTGAAGCTGTTAAAGTACTGCCCCTAGTCGCTGATTGGTCCTGTCACTTTCTAACTGGGCCCAAACTGTTCAAACGGGAGCTTTGCAAGATGGATTCACCAGTGAGAAACACGGAAACAGGCGTATCCTGCTGCTTTGCAAGGTTAGTTGGTACTTAGGTCTTCTACATGAGTGAGCCAGCTTGCGGTAGGTCTACTTTGAATGATTATGACATAAGGGCTACAAGTCAAATCTGAAAAGCAGCAATGACTGAACGATGACGTAACAGCAGGAGTGTGCCTGGTCTGTGAATTTTTTCAAAGACATTTTATGATAACACGGTAGATGCACCTCAGCTGACACTCTGGAGTTCAGTTACTGTTTAAAAGTATGATAGTTTACTTGCTCACTGTTGTGTTCTTATCTATCATCTTCCTCCTGTTAAAGGTTCTGACATTTGTTCAATCTATTTAATGTAACGGGAGGTTCAGATTTTTACATTTCCTGTTATTCAAAAACATGACTGAGTAGGGGTGTGATGAGACGTTTATCTCATGAGATGAGATGAGATGGGACTTGATTTTACACTTCTTACACAGTTTATCTTGTCTAACTCTGACTCAAACTGTACATTTTAATGCTCTTTAAATCAGACCTTTCACTTTAATAGTCTACCACATCCTTATTTTACTACACTATGCATGCATTGCTACAATAATAGTGACAATAAGAGGAAGAAAAGCACTCGGAGAGTGCAGACCTCCGCCAAGGCAGCTCATTCCCCCCATGCTGTGATTTACTCCACTACTAAAAATTATCTCCCAATAGTAAAGAATCTTTTAAGAAATTCCTGGATCTAGTCTGTGATTCAGATCACTCCCAGAATCTAATCAGTTCTTCCTTATGCCATTTCTGACATTTTCTGAAAATCTCATCAAAATCCATCCATAACTTTTTGAGTTATGATGCTAACAAACTAACAAACAAACCCAGCCACTCACATAACCTCCTTAGCAGAGGTAATAATATTAATAATAA
The DNA here is from genome assembly GCF_018320785.1 of Cheilinus undulatus. Lineage (NCBI taxonomy): Eukaryota > Metazoa > Chordata > Actinopteri > Labriformes > Labridae > Cheilinus > Cheilinus undulatus. The sequence continues at coordinate 16,506,511 of NC_054872.1, forward strand.
TAATAATTAAAGCATTTAGATTATTTTGAAAGTAATTTAAAAACTATTTACAACAGACTGATTTATATATATAATAATATAAATATATATATAAGTATATATAAATATATAAATATAAGAGCTGCATCAGTAAAATCAAACTATTTCTCATCCTCTTTAAGGACACCAAATTTAAAAAAAACTCAAAAGAAATCTTTCTGTCAATAACACGTTTGTTTTTTACAGTAATTTAGAGAAATAGGTTATTTTATCGTTTTGTGGTCTTTTTTCTCATATGAGCTTTGACAGTGTTGGACACGACGCACAGATGAGCGTGTGTGTGTGTTGGTGAGTGTGTGTCTCTGCTCTGTCTGCTGTCAGACAACAAACAGGGCGCATTTAACTGGGGCTAAAACTTCACGTTTTGGAGCTAACAATAGACTCTATGGCACTCAAGCAGAGTTTATTTTGTTAAGTTTACCACTGCAGTATACAACGACCGTTGCGCTCCACATGTTAAGCTTCTGACTGATGATACACAAAGCCAACAGCTGATGGATGTGTGACTGACAGACGGTGAGATGAGAAGGAGAAATGACAAAGCAGCCACTGAATCAAAGTTACAAAGTCACAGATACCGGCACTATGAGCGAGTCTGCACGCATACGTGACCTAAATAAACACTGTATCCTCCTCATAGAGACTGCTGTGGTTTCCAGCAGTTCATGCATGGCCCTGAGTAGCGCGCTCTGGGGGAGGGGGTGGGGGATGGAGCAGTGCTCTGAATAGGTCACGTAACGGCTCTGTTACTTCATTAGCTGGCAAACCAGCAATTTTAAAGTGTCCAGGGCATCTTTGTGATCTTTTATAACTTTCAGTTAGATACTGTTTTCTGTAAGGAGAGCTGTTGCTCCTGGTGTCGAGATGATTTTCACCTCTACGAGAAATCTTGTGATGTTTTGATCTCACGAGATCTTGTCACACCCCATGACTGAGCTTAGCATCTTTTCATCCAGCCACAATTAAGGTATTTGAACAGGTTCCTAAATGAAAACTGATGTTATCCCCTCCCTAAATAGACTTAAGTGAACCTAAGTGTGGTAACAGTGAGATGACAGATAGTGCAGACGCTGGAGGAAACCTCACACAGACACACACAGATGAAGACAGAGCAGAAGCTGTGACTCACTGTGGTAGAAGCTGCCGGGGCAGAGAAGTAAAAATAAACACGATCATAACGTGCAGTAAATATTAGCGTGATCAAACAAACACTGCTCTGCTGTGTGACTGTCACTGTGTGTACCTGCATAATGCTACTGTGCTTGTTCCAACATGCGGCATGTCACAGTTAAGGTGAGGTCAGTTCATTTCTGTAAATAGACGACGCCTCACCTCATCTAAACACACCCTAAGTTCGAGCATATGTGCCACTCCTTTCTAAACTGTTTCTCCTGTTATTACACACACACTAAACACATAACTCGCTGCATATGAGTGGACTCTTCCAGCAACTGTAATGCCAAACGTCTAGCTCTGTCCAGACACAGAAAGTCAAAACTGCACAACAAGGACACAGCTACTAAGAAAACCTGAGGACTATTGGCTTCATTGTGCTGACACTTTGTCCCTGTGGTTTAAGGTAGGTATTTGTACATTTATTTATTTTTCTGTATGGGATACATACACACATAGGGTGAATTATTGCCTTAAAGTAGTGAGATTAGACTTCTTTACACCAAAAACTGACTAAAAAGGCAAGCATGTGGTTTCAACACATAATACACAGTTCCTAGCTCCTGTTGGCTGGAGTGCTTTCTACCAGCAAACACATCTTATCTCTTCTTCTATAAACCATCATCATACTGATGGCAGTAAACTCATCAGGAGTCATAAAAGTGGATAGTATTTACAACACTTCAGTACAATAATGCTGCATACAACCAAATGCAAGTTGTTAAAGTAGATGTAGATTCACCTGTTTCACTTAAAATGATGAGAGCTGGAAAGAGTCTACAAAACTAAATGTTTATAGACATCTAACACAGACGACCTGCTGCTGTGGAGCAAACTGTTTACAACTTCTTCAACTACCAACATCATCACTTTAACAAGAAATGTTTAAGTGGATCTATAATCTGGACGACTTCAACTGCTACAATTGCCATTATTAGTCCTTTCCAAAATCCTCATCATTTTAATTGCTAATGCTCATAAAACAATGTTCAGGTTTCTGTTAAATGTGGGTATTACATCGAACTACCAATATATTAGCAAAATAATAGCCTTATCCTAGAAAAGATATTTAAGCTAGATATATGGCCAGGGCAGCCATAAATGTCTCTGATTTATTGTTGCTGCTCTGCTTGTTTTGTTGCTTTCTGCATCTCCCTCTTGGCTTTTTTCTGCATCTACCTCTTCTCTTTATCAACAGAGCATTTTCTCTTTTTTTGCATTCTCCTCTTCCTGTTTCTGCATCTTTCTCTCTCTGTCCCTTCACGACCCCAACAAAGCTTCTGCAGATGATTGTTCAACATGAGTCTGTTTTTTTTTTTGAAAGTTTCTGCCAGGAATAATAAGTATTCCCTTGCCACTTAAACTTTGCTAGATAGTGCAGCGCTTACAGCAAATTAATGTTGGGTCTTCATGGATACATTAACAAAGAGTAAAGCCCAGACATGGCTTCTTGTGTCTTGAGGTTACATTGATTATGTCTTGGTGTTAAAATAAAGACTGAAAAGATTAAAATGAAGCTGTAAAAGCAACATTATATGTTGCAATAAGTTTAATCTGGTTCAGGGTTTGGTTTCATCAACACTGCCATCAGCTATATTTGGGTCAAGGCTTTATCAAAGGGGATAAACAATTTTTTTAATCAGATTTTTAAGCTGACCAATATTTCAACAAATGAAATATAGAGAAATAGGGTCAGCTTTAAAGGCATCTGTTAATGTTTAACTTGTCAAGTGGTGTCTGGTCCCAAATACAGAAAAACAAGCTGAATGAGCTCCAGAATGACAAGCACAGCATTTTAATCTGTGTATGTGCATGTGCATGTACTTGCATAAATGTGTCTGTGAGTTTTTTCATGTGCACTTACCCATCTTCCCCTCTGTCACAACCTTCTCAGCATACATCTTAACTCAGGAGGTAGCTTTGGACAATAGACAATGGTCGGTCTCCTTCGTTTCTTTAGTCTTTATGTCGTTCTCTCCTTCTCCCCTTGGCCCCTCAGGGCGGGTGGTCTTAGACCTTGGCAACAAAGATTTTCTGGAAATACAATATTAAGGTTTTAAACTCAAATGTCCAGCAGGGATATTTCATGCAGTTTTACCAGGAAGTGGTTCTAATGCTTTATTACTAAATCAGTTAAATAAAGACAGTTTCTAATGACATCATAGCATGGTGTAACTTTTGTAATTTATGATACTATTTGTAGTGGGGACAGATCCAAATACTCAAGTACTAAAGTACACACCTGCATCATTATTCTAGTAATATTCCACTACTTGCACACCTCACTCAGCGCCCTATGGTTTATGGATTCAATATTTTTGTTCAGTTGGTGGCACATGCACTAAATAAAATAGCGAGGTCTAGAGCAGTCTTAATTTTGGCAGCCATTTTAAATTTAGACTTTGTCTTTAGATTAAAATGTTATTTAGTTTTAGTCACAATTTTGTTGTTTTAAACATTTATAGTTTTATTTGACAGAAACCCAAAAACTCTCTTGTTAAGCCATTTAACTCTCTCTCCAGGCCCCCTTTCGGCCTGCTCTCACAATGCTCAGTGCATCCTGGCCTGATCACGAACACTTAACGCACCGACATCATCACGCAGAGCATCCACTGATGATGAATTTATAAGTCCTCATGACTCACCATCACCAGTATACATCAAGTATTGTTGTTTTAAGGCTGTTAAATACCCACCCATTTATATGAAATCTGATCTGACACTGGGACTACTGACCTGGGATCAGTTCATTAAGAGTAAGGAGTCCAGTAAGGAGATAGAGAAAGAGGTTTATTGAGATTTATCTCTAACCAACGCCCACTCTGTAGCCTGATCAGCCCAAAGAGTTCCCGGCTTCTCCTGCTGAATGAAACCACGATTTTTGAACTCATATGAATCCTACAGTAGTTCTTCCATGTTTCTGTATACTATACAAATCCCCCTGACATCCTTACGTGCCATGAACTGATCCCTATCTTTGGTTAATTCTGGAGCATTTTAGCGCTGCTCTTCCACCAAACAAGCAGACCTCTAACATCATAGGACTGCTTGTTCCTGGATCAGCATTAAATCTTCAGTTATAAAGACATTTTTACCAAGCCGACAGTAATTTCAACCGTCTGATGATAGTTGAAGGTACATAGGCCACAGTATTTGTAAACAATGTCCCACTCAAATATAAGCAATCAAGCCCACAATTTCACATCTTGTAAAATTAAAATAAAGTCATTTGATATTAGTTTCGTATCACTTTTATGTTAATGAGGAGTTAAAGAGGTTGGTAGATTAACCCAGCACACACTTGTCCATGTACTTGGCAGACTTTCTGTTACGCAGGAAGGATGAGAGTGTTTTTGTCTGGAGAGCAGCTGTTTGTGGCCCACTTAAGGGGAGAAGTTTTGTTTTACAAGGCAAAAACATCTCACATTCATTAAGACACGACTTTGAAAGAAACTGGTCAGAAATATAGACCGAACTGGGCTCCATTAGAATGAGAGGTCATAGTGGAGCTGTGCAGAGTCAGTTTAATTCTTCAGCTCTGATAAAACCTTTGTAAATTGTTAAAATAAAATCAGACAAAAGCTATAATTCTCTCTCCATCTCTCTTGAAAAATCCTGCCATCTCTATCTGCCTCTCTTTCTCTGGACAGCACTGCACTGGCAGGTTGCTGTCATGGCAGCCTCCAGGTTAGAGATGTACCAAGACTAAAATCAGCACAAAAAGTAAAGAAATTTGTGTTTGTTAAATTATTTCTTTGTGTCACAATGACACATTGCAATAACTCTTATACTGCTGGAAAGCGTGTTTATTTCCCTTTTAAATGGTGCCTCATTTGTAGGGAACATGCATTTGCAGCAGAAGTGTTTGTGTGGTGCCCATGAAAAAATCTTCTCTGCCAATGCCAAACAGAGTATCCTGCTGTTGCTATTGAGTCTTGTTTTGAGCCTCTGGTACCCCCAGGTGTTGGTAATCAGGTGCCTGATTGACCCCTGATTGTCAGCACCTGTGAGCATGGGCCCTGCTACAGTGGTCAGTAGGTGTCTGCTCAAAGAATCGCAATGCCATGTTTGACTGATCTGGATAGGGCATCTTCAAGCTGGTTTTCTGCAAAACCAAGTTGTAGCATTATTGGAGTGAGCCTTAGTATTGGTGGAGGCAGTGTGATGGTGTGGAGTGGCATCTCCCTCACTAGAAATACAAGGCTTGTCATCATTAAAGGCAATCTCAATGCAGAAGGTATCAAGATTCTGATACCAGTGGCAATCCCATATCTCCACAGTCTCAAACTTTATCCTCCAAGATGACAACGATGGCCTCCACAGCGCGAGGTTTATCAGAGACTACCTCCAGAATTTGGGAGTGGATTGGATGGAATGACCTGCCAGCAGTCCTGAACTAAACCCCATTGAACACTTGTGGGATCAGCCTGGCCTGCTGTTCCTGCCAGAATGACCAACACAACCACACTGGCTGATTTGAAACAAATGCCGTTTGAGGAATGAGATGCCATCACATAGCAGTGTGTGACCAGCATGAGAAGCAGGTGCCAGGCTGTTGTGGCTGTGTATGGTTCTTCCTCACGCTACTGAGGCTCCTGTTTGTCAGATTGCCAATATGTCTTGTTTCTTCAGACTTCAATCACCCAATCCACCAAACAACAAACAAGAGTCAATAGCAAAATAAGCTGTTTGGCATTGGCAGAGAAGATTTGGCAAATTTTTCATGGGCGCAACCCACATACTCAGCTCTGCTGCTCATCCCACAAATTCATGTTCTTTGTAAATGTGGCACCATTTAAAAGGAAAATAAAGTGGCTCTCCAACAGTATAAGATTCATTGCCAAGAAGCAATGTTACACCAAAACAATAATCTACCAAACACAAATTTCCTTATTTTTGGTGCTATGTTTATTAATGCTCTCCTCCAAATATGATTTCAAAAATCATGCCTGAGGACATCAGAAAAGACTAAAATGTGGCTTCATAACAACAGTTAGCAGAACAGTGGCCACAATTATTGTGGCCATTTCAGCTTCGCTTGAGTTTATACCTTTACATACTCACTTTTCAGTAATTATTATATGATTATGCTAGGATGGGTAGACTTGAGATGATATTTAGAGTAAGTTATTTTTGTTTTAGAGCAGCTGTTTTAATTTGGGTAGATTAATTCACATAAACCTAAAGGCCCAGCCCTTTAACCTTTTACAAAAAAGTTCACATTGTGTACCTTACCTTTCTTATATGGATAACAGACAAAATACTTGACAGAGGCGATTCAATGAGCTGTATTTCCAAACATTTCTATCTTGAATTGATGCTAACAAGCTCCTAATGTTACCAGAACATCTCTCTAGTCAAATATTACCAAAAGTTAACAAGTAACATTATAAACTCCTGCTATAGACAGGATTTGAAGTTATATAAGACCACAAGTAAGCCACAGATGTTTTTTTTCCACGTCTTTACAGTTAATTAAGATGTTTTAACCTCTAACTACACTATAGCTTTTTGTTTTTCTATAGGCCTTAATCTTTTCCCTTCGTTTTTAGGTCTGTTTGGCTAATGAGACAGCAAAGGTCTTTGGACAGGCATGATAAAATAGGTCAACAGACCAAAGTATATTAAAAGGATGAGGCCATGATAAGCTGTCATTTTGCAGCAATAAAAAAATTGGTCTGTACAAATTAAATTGAATAAACTACTTTTTAGCCACCACACTGATATAGGCTAACGATAAACTGTACCTGAATTATGCTAGCTTTCTGTCTAGAATTAACAAAAGAGACTAAACTCGAGGCTATAAATTAATCTTGAAGTCGCCTTTCAGGAAATTGACTCACCTGTTTCTCCTTGCAGCAGGTGGATTTTGGCCTTCTTCTCCTTATGTTACCTATTTATTACCTTTGAAGAAGATACAAATAGCAAACAGGCTACTTAAAGCTTCTACAAAGGACAGGATTCTCAATACGCCACCACAGATAATTCCCAGTTTGCGGTAAATCCTTTTTCTGCTCTCTTCCCAGGTTACTGACCCCACAGAAAGACGAGGAAAACGCACCAAAGTTTTCAGCTGTATCAACCGAAACCACCTGCGCCAGCTTTTAACGAAACAGAGAGAAACATTTGGAGGTTTTTGACTAATTTAGACAAAGTTAGGGAAAGTTAACCCGGAGTTCGAGTCTGTCCGTGTGGTCTTCCAGAGAGGTGGTCAACTAAACAGAAGAGGGGGGCACATGTGACGTCAACGTGCGTCTCTGAGTGGACAAACGGTGCACGAGAGCCCTCGCTGAGCCTGCAGACCTGCTGCAGGTGAGCACATTGTCCCACAAGTGTAAATGATCATAGAAATACACAAGTTCATATGGAATGAAGAGAAGCGGGTGTGAGGATTTCAGCTATTGTTTTTTTAACAGTGGTCTGAGCCCAATATTTTCTCAAAGCGTACAGGCTATTGTCCCTAAACCAGCAACTTGTTAATGTATTTTAAGTTCAATTTGGTGGCATGAAACCACAGTCATCCTCACAGTTCCGCATGAAAGAGAAAATAAAGGAGAAGTTAGACGACCTGACCTTTAAGACTTGTTCATTAAGGGGAAATGTTTGCCTTTGAGTAAGGAGGAGAGAGGAGAGCAGAGCTGTAGGCTTAACAGGGATCACCGAATCAAAAAGTGGTTTGAAAAGGAGAGGAACAGTGGAGAAGAGGAGGTGAGACCACAACAGCTCAAGTTAAGGCTTCAGCAGGAGGTGAAGATGGCTGGAGGAGCTGCACGGATCTGGCTGCTGCTCACAGTCTGTCTCAGAGGTAAGAGAGTCAGCACTCAAACAAGTGAATGAAAACAATTTAGGTAAAGTTGGAAGGATATTCACAGATTAAACCTTTACTTTCAACTTGCAAAATAATATCTTATGAATACTGTTGATGTTTGCTTGAAAATTCATGGGGGCTATGTTATGGCAGATGTGCAACTCTGTGTCCTTATGGTGTTTTACTATACTGTAGTTGCCTGAAAAATAGATGTCATTTTCTCTGGTAACAAATTGGCAGTATGCTTCTATTTGAATACTGTGGACATCTGCAGTAAAACAATTCTCCCCTGCAGCCTGTTTTAGATATTGAATTTTGGATGAAATCCAGCTGATACAGTGCCTATAAAAAGTATTCACCTTGGATGTTTTACCCTTTTAACTGATTTATAAATCAATCATGGTCAATATGATTTGATTTTTTTGACCCAAAAAAATGACCAAAACCTATTTGATGTTAAAGTGGAAACATTCTTCTACAGAGTAATGACAATTACATGAAAAATGTAATGTAGGATGACTGCCTGCAAAAAAAATCAGCGTCTTACAGTCAGTATCTAGTAGATGCAATCACAGCACTGAGTCTGCAATAGTTCTTATGCAGACTGATTAATATTGGTCTCCAGGATTTTCCCATATTTGGTGCATTAATTTCACCCTCTACCTTTACACACCTTCCAGGGCTACCTGCTGAGAAGCATCATCACAGCATGATGTTGCCATCACCATGCTTCACAGTTGAGGTGGTGTGTTTGTGGTGATGTGCAGTGTTTGGTGTCTGCCAAACATAATATCTTGATGGCCAAAAAGCACCATTTTGGTCTCATCATAACAAAAAAAATTTCTTCCACTTGACCATTGAGTCACTCAGTTTGTGAGGACGGCCCGATCTAGGCAGATCTACATATGTGTCATATTCCTTCCATTTGTTGATGATGGATTTGATTGAACTCTGAGAGATATTCAGTGCCTTGGAAATGTTTTGTCTCCATCCCCTGACTTGTACTTTTCAATAACCTTTTCTCTGAGTTGCTCTGAGTTGCTTTGAGTGTTCTTTTTTCTTCATGGTGTAATGGTTGCAAGGAATACTGATTAACTAGTGACTGGACCTTCCAGATACAGGTGTCTTTATACTACAATCACTTCAGTCACATTCACTGCACACATGATCTCCAATTCACTAATTGTGAGACCACTAGTTGGCTGGACCTCTGTTGAATTAGTTCAGTCACTTTAAAGAGGTAGAAAATTTTTATGCAGCCACTTATTTCAGATTCTATATTTTCATTTAATTGGCATTGCATTATAGAACTATGTCATCACTTTGACATTAAAGAGGATTTTTTAAAATGTTATCTAGTCAAAAAAGCCAAATCATTTTTGCCATGATTGATCGGTAAAATAAATAAAAGTGTAAAACATCCAAAGGGGTGAATAATTTTTATCAGCACTGCAAGTCTGTTGGTCCTGACTAAAACTCAACAAACTTATTCATGCTGCTGATTTAACTGCTGATATGATATGATAATAAAAGCCAATATGTTGGTTAGAAATGTTGGCAGAAATTTTCATATCTGCTAGTACCTGTATCATACCAATAACATAGTGCATTCCTACTTTTTTTGACATTGTTCTGAGAAGTCCTGACAAACTATAATCATAGGTGGTATTACCATCAGGCAAAGGTAGTCAAGGGTCATCACAAGGGTCTTGTGCTCCAAGAAGGGCTTTTATCTGTCTCAGAAATGTAACAGTATTATTTTTGCCATGAGTTAACAGTAAAATGTTTTATCCCTTAATCCATAAGAATTTATTGATTCTTGAGAAAATGCTGCATAATTTAATATAACCCAATGATTATACTGCATTAAAACATGTCCTCTGTCCTCCAGGTGTTCTTGCTGGTGATTGGTCTGTTCATCTCCCCTCTGGTCCTATCTGCGCTGTGACTGGTTCGTCTGTAGTTCTTCCTTGTTCCTATGACTACCCTCAAAGTTCCAGCGAAACTCAGCTCTCCACTCAGGTGACTCAACAAAAGAAGGCTTTGTCAGCAGCTGTAGGAAATCGAGTGTTTCTCGACACAAGAGTTCTCTGATGGGGCTAGAATATGAAGTCACAATATACAGGAATGTTGTTATAGAGTCAGGATGGCAAAAACATTTCTCTTGTTCAAACGCTCAGTGTGTGTATAGTAATGAAAACTTGTTTTTTTTTTTTTTTAGACTGGAGGGGAAGTTGTGTCTGAGATGTGGTGTCTCGAGGACAGCCGCTGTATCACACCTAGGTATCTTAAAGGTGCACACACAGTTCATATAAAAGTTTTAGACACAGTGTCTAAATGTCTGTTTATCTATCTGCCTGTCTTAGGTATGTCTTCCACAGCGATGGTATCTTCCCTGATCCATCCTACCAGAACAGGGTGGAGTACCTGGGGAAACCAGGAACAAAGAACTGCTCACTTAGGATTTCTGACTTGAGGCAGTCAGACAGCAGCACGTACGTTTTTTACGTCATAACCAGTCACCCGACACAGAAGATGCCAGAGCAGAGAGGAGTACAGGTGCTGGTAGCAGGTAAGGATGAGTCACTGACCATAGAACTACCTCTGGTTTTAATAAACATGATAATCTGTACCATATCAGTAATTATCACTTCATTCAAGAAAAAATACTCGCCTTTTTATCTCATTGAAAAATCAGCCATTTGTTGTTGGAGTTGGATGTTATAGGAAAAATGTGTTAAATAGACTCATAAATCAATCATGGTCAATGCAATTTGGCTTTCTTGACCAAAAACGAAACACTCTTTGATGTCAAAGTGAAAACAGATTTCTGCCAAATAATGCAAATTAAACAACAATATTAAATGTAAAATAAGTGCATAAATATTTAATCCCTTCAAGTCAGTCTTTAGTAGATTCACCTTTGGCTGCAATACAGCACTGAGTTTGTATGGATAGGTCTCAATCAGGCCTGCATATCTGGACGCTGCAATTTTACTCCATTCTTTGCAAAACTGCTCAAGCTCTGTCAGGTTGAATGGGGATGGGCCTGAAAAACCCTTCTGGAGTCCAGCCACAAATTCTCTATTAGATTGAGGTCTAGGCTTTGACTCGTCCTTTCCAGAACATTCACCTTGTTGTCTTTAAAACTTTTCTGTGTAGTTTTTTTTGTATTCTTTGGGTCATTGTCTTGTTGGAAAATAAATCCACGCCGTAGATCACGGTAAAAACTGTTTAACGTTTCAGTGTGATTTCATTGTTGATTTATCTCTTAAAGTGTGATTTTGACTCCTTTGCCTCTTTTTGAAAGGGATGGATGGATGGATGGATGGATGGATGGAATTAAAGCAATTAGGCACATACCACTGAAAAACCACTGGTAATATTGTACGATATATAGAAAAACACCCAACCCATACAGCTGTAGGAGGAAATGTTGATGAAGGCTGGCACAAGAGACTCTGTATGTCTCATTCAACTACATACTGTTTGTCTGAGGTTTCTTCAGTATTGATTTATTTCAGATGCAAACCAAAAGCTTAATTATTAGTTGTTGAGTTACTTGTCTCAGTTACATTCTTGGACAAATAGTGCCTGAGTCTGAGCACTTTTATCTAGTTTTAACCACTTCCCTTGAGCAATTGTTTGTTTCTCACTTTGTGCTATTTAGAGAAGATGAACCGAAACTCCTCACAGACTGCATGAACTCAACAAGACATGGCTAGCATTTTATAGCGCTGATTTTCCTGGACAATTCCTGCATTAATATTGGTTACAAAATAACTTTCAGTCAAACATGTAGAGACAATATGCTACACATCAGTGCTGATTTAACATGAGGGGATTTAAAGTGATTTAAGGTATTAGTGCTGTCAAATTCTTCCTCATTTCATGTGTACTGATGTGGGGAAGTGGTGGTGTTCTTTTACCACAAAGACTTTTACGGTAGTGACTGAGAAAGGCCTCTGTGGAGTCCGATTGTGTTGTTTTCCTGTTTTTCTCTCTGTTGCCATGCTTTGTCATCCTCTGTGAATCACAGAAACCTAGCAAGGGTTTTAAACTGTAATTAACCTGATTTAGAAATCTTTGAAGAGAAATGTCAAAACAGTTGCAGATGTGAAAAATTGCTGTTTTGTTAGAAAAGGTGGGATAGCTCATTGTTTGTCTAAAAGCCCAGTTTTGGGCTTTCAGCTACCAAGTGGTTAGTCTTGATTCTTTGCCCTGTGCTGAAAACAGTTTGAAATTCAATATCTCAGACTGCATATGATGGTGTCTGGCTCTTTTTGGAGTTTTTTGGATTATTTTATTTAGCTCAGCAACAAGAGCTGGTCTTTAAAATGGCTATTTTTTTATTTATTTATTTATTTAATCAATCAAATTTAGAACAGCAACAAACACAGAAAAAAGGAAATCATTACTCAACTGGGAGTCGTGTCCAGCTACTCACAAAAGTTGTCAGCTTGAGCCGTTATTTCTATCCAACCAGTATGTAGCATAAATATTAATACCTGATATAGCATTGCTTAAATAACCCTAAAAATGTTTTAACCCTTGCAATGGACACCTCCTTCATGTCCAGTTCATGTACACTTGTGTAAATTAACCATCCCCTTAAATGTTTTACCCCTTCATTGATTTTTATGAATTAATAACCCACCCCGATTCGGCTTGACAGAGCTTGAGCAGTTTTGCAAAGAAGAATAGAGTAAAATTGCAGTGTTCAGATGTGCAAGCCTGACTGAGACCTATCCACACAAACTCAGAGCTGTGAGTAAAACCAAAGGTGTATCTACTAAAGACTGACCCAAAGGAGGTAAATATTTATGCAGTCACTTATTTTACATTTAATATTGTTGTTTAATTGGCATTACTTAGTAGATATCTGGATTCACTCTGACACTAACCCTTTGACTTCCACACTAAGAAATACATTTGCAAAAAGTTATTTGTTGGTAAAATTGTGATCCTGCCTCTTCAGGTTTTATTTTTCAGATTACCCAATCAGGAAGTAGATATGAAAGTCAACCAGCTAGTCAGGGTTGTTGTGGACATGTATGGATTTCTTTTATTTCTGCAACAAAAGTTCTGTTTTTTTCATATAAAAACATCACAGGGAGTAATATTTGTTAAAAATAATGTTATATTTATTTAACAAATATATTTCTTGACTTATATGTAAATACTTATAAAATAAACTATGCAATTTCATTGAAATCAAGTACAACCCACAATGCTAAGTTATTCACTGTAAACAGAAAGTTGTTGAACATTTATGAGCAGAGATGTAAACAGGCCTCATATTTCCACATCACACTTGTGTAACTTTCTCACTGGACCACACAGTGTGACTCTATGACCCTATCAAACACCTGCATTCACTTCATGTGGTATGCAACAAAGCACTGCTTTTTGTAGTCCATTATGCCTGTGACTGAGATAGAGGGAGCGAGAGTAGGCCTGTGCGTGTAAAATTGTAAGATTGTAATGAGTAAACCAGTGGTTTCTTTCTACTTCAGGACATTCCAAATGGTTTTAATGGCTTTGGCCAATGTTTGTGCAGTGGCTCTGATTGATTTTCCATCTTCTCTCAGCTTCACAATCACTTGTTTTTCACTCATAGACAGCTCTCTGGTTTTCATGTTGGTTACACCTCTCAACTATAAATGCAGTCTGCACAGGCAAAATCCAAATCTGAAACTGAGCATGGACATTCAGCACTATCTATTATTTGAATAATCAAAGCAATAGGACACACCTGGGCAACAAAACACACCTGTCAGTCACATATTCCAGTACTTTTGCTCACATGAAAAATGGGTGGGTTCAAACAAAGAGGGCTATCTTCAAAATGGTGTATCAGATCCAGACGTAAATACCTGGAAATGAAAGCTGAAATGTTAATCTCTTGTGTCAGATTTATCTTTTGATGTCAAACCCAAATGTTGAAAGTCTACAGCGAAAACAAAGGACTTGGGCCAACTGTTCCAATACTTTTGGAGGGGATTGTACGTACAGTAAATAAGTAATTTTACAATAACCTATTCCAAAGCAGTTGCTTGAGCAGTCACTTTCCCTCTTTCTTCTCTGCAGAATCCTCCAGTGCAGCCTCAGTGTCAGCGAGTCCAGCCAGTGACATCAGAGAGGGTGGGTCCTTACGTCTGGCCTGCTGCAGCCCTGGAGCATCGCCACAGACCCATTTCAGATGGTATAAAAACACAAGCAGCAGTCTGAGGCACTATGGACAGGTGTGGAGCATCAATGACATCACATCTGAAGCCTCTGGAAGCTACTACTGTCAAATAGAGAGCGTGGGAAAATTGCAGAACTCAGCAATGCTTCACATCGATGTCCAGTGTGAGTGGAAGTTCCTCCTTAACTGTGGTACTGATATGTAATGTTAGATAAATGTAAGTCTACCACGGAATGTCCTTTATTTTCCTTTCATCAGTGATAGAGTTAGTGATGTGTTAATCGTGGACAAGTGGGTTCAAAGACCAAGCTCTTACATAGGAGCCATTAGAGAGCCATTTCACTGTTTTGCCCCTAGTTATTTCATAGACACAAGAAATGGATGACCTTTTAATCCACATTGCTGCACCACAGGTATACCATGCACTAAGGACTCGAATTGACGGCGTAGCATTAATGTTTTATGCCAGTGGTGTCATACTGCCAGGTCAGTGTGTTGGTTTCATCTGGTACATGACACATGACAGGATATTTTGGAAAACACAAGGAGATTTTTATAATTTTCCAAAAAAGAAAATTAGAAAATTAAATCCTACGTCAAAACATCAGTAAATCAAAGCATGGCATGCACACTACAAGATTTTTAAAATCGTAACCATTTTTAATGTGAGAGACCTCACACATGTTGAAACACTATATGGACAAAAGTATTTAGCCATACCTGTTAATGATTGAATTCAGGTGTTTTAATCAGACCTGTTACCACAGATGTATTATATATCATCACCGAGCCATGCGGTCTCCATTTGCAAACATTTGTGATACAAAATGGGTCATTCTGAAGAGCTTAGTGACTTTAACCACAGTACTGTGATTTATGCCACCTTTGCAATAGAAGGTTTGTGAAATTTGTCCCTGCTGCATTTTCCACAATGTTCTGTAAGTGATATTTTCAGAAAGTGGAAGCGTTTAGGAACAACAGCAACTCAGCTGTGAAGCAGAGGACTACATAAAAACACAAAGCGGGTTCAGTGACTGCTTAGGAGCATGGTGAATAAATGTTGTCAGTGCTCTTTCTTGATGTAAACACAAAAACTGTGGTGGAAGCTTCATGTAATGAGTTTCCATAGTCGAGCAGCTGCTTGCAAACCTCATATCTCCAAGTCCAATGCCAAGTGTTGGATGGAGTGGTGTAAAGCACACCAACACTAGACTGTAACTGCTTCTCTTTTTGGCAGTCAGGTGGGAGATTCTAAGTTTGTTGGGAGAACATTACCTGCCTGGCTGCACTGTTGCCAACTGTGAAGTTTTGTTGAGGATAATGGTACTGGGCTGCTTTTTTTTTTTGGTTTGGGCTAGGCTTCTTATCTCCAGTTTAGGGTATAGCATCTTAAGGGCTTCAGCATACTTAGACATTTTGGACAATGCTATGCTTCCAACTTTGTTGCAACCACTTGTGGAAGGTCTTTTTCTATTCCAACATGACTGTGCCCCAATGCACAAAGCAAGGACCATAAAGACATGGTTTGATGAGTTTGGTGTGGAAAAACTTGACTGGCCTGCACAAAGACATGACCTAAACCCCCATTTGGGGTGAACTGGAACGGAGATTGCAAACCTGGCGTTCTCATCCAACATCATTGCCGACCTCAAATATGCTCTTCAGAATGAATGGGCAAGATTTTCCACAAAAATACTTCAAAATCTTGTTGAAAGCCTTCCAAGAACAGTGGAGGCTGTTGCATATGAAAAAAGGGGCTAATTCCATAAAAGTACATGATCTTGAATGCAAAGTCACCACAGTCCCAGTTGGTGTAATGGTAAGGTGTCCAAATACTTTTGTCCATCAGTGTATAAACACAGTTTTGCTCTTATTGTGTGTGGTCTGCACTGACATAGACACCACAGCACACACTAAAGGATCCTGTTCACTCAGAGTCTCAACTCTCAAAACTGAAAATCAAGTGTACCTTTAGAGTACAGAAGTTAAATTTAGCCAGTTTTTAGCTATCTGCTGTTACTGTCATTGACATGGCTGTGTTTGTTGTGCTTCCTCCTTCAGCTTGCTTCCTGATTTGAAATTGTTCCATTTTATGTAATAATCCTGCTCATACCAGCTTGGCTGTCCTTAGTGCTCACCCCATATGGCAAGATTATTGGTTCTAGAGATTGATCATATTTAATATCTACAGTCTCAAGTTGGAGCAGTTCTGATCATATTACGATAAGATCAGAGAGGAAAAGATCACGCTTTACACACCACAGGAAAATCTTACAAGAAAATCTCTAGAACCATGCGATAATCGGGCTTTTGCTGACTCCAGTCAAAGAGGGGGAATCAGGTTGAAAACTGGCACAATTACCTTGTAATGTGGGCCAGAATTTAGATGTTTTATTGAAGCCAGATAGGTACCAAAGAAAGAGAGAAAGCATCTTTTAAAGCTATTGCTGTATACACCTGTGAGGGTCTTTTGGTTTGTGTCTGTTTTGGTTCTCAAAACTGGTGCCTCTAATTTCCTTGCTTATTTTGTCTTATACATCCTGCTGCCTTTTACTAGTCAAAAATATCACCCTCTTTAAATCCATGCTGTGCAAAATGTAAAAAAAAAAGGCAGTTGTGTTAGCATGATGGAAATCGTCTGTTCTGACATGTTCTCCTAGCAGTGGTTACAGACATTAAAATGACCACATAGAAATGCCAATTCTTGTTCCTGACAGTCTTATTTGCTTTAATAGATCATGAAGTATTATCAGTATTAATATCAGTCTGTTTTGCAACCACTTTGAGTGTTTCCTCACCAAGGCATTAATGCTGGCATTAGTTCAGCACAGTGCAGTCGACAGACCTATTGCATAAGAAATCCCTCCTTTGTTGATGAAACTTCCCCCTACACTCTAAGTACTGTGAAAGACTTTGCTTTCCTTTGTGATTCGATGTTGTTTTCACTGTAAAGTAACTGAATGAAAGTGTAACATACCATTGATCACTGTCCTGTCTAGACCCTCCTCTAAACATGGCGGTCTCAGTCTTGCCCTCCGGTGAGCTACAAGATGATCCTGTGACTCTGACCTGCAGCAGTGATGCTAATCCACCTGTCCACACATACGCCTGGTACACGGGCGCAGCGTGTCTCCCTAAAGCAGATAAAAGCTTTTTTAAGGCGAGACAAACTCTGGCTAAACCTACAGGAAGTCGCCTGATGCTCAGCAGCTCAAACATCACTGTCGACCAACCCGGGCTGCACTGCTGCGTGGCACGAAACAAACATGGATCACAGACTTACAGTGTGACTCTCAACAGCTCCAGAGGTGCGTTAATGAACAGCTGTTAACCATAATATAGGAGCTTGGGATTTTTAGCAACATGTCAAGATCTTTGCAGAACAAAGTCTTAGAAAAACATTCAAGCATGATCCAATAAAAGGGCTGGTCTTGATCCCAGGTCTAGATTTACATTGTATTAGAAACACTTTCTGATAAAGTTGGGCCAAGATAAAGTTAATCTCTAATAACTGTTGTGTCCACTTCAGCTCTCACTCCGTCAGAGTCTTCAGGAGGCAGATGGACACTAATCGGAGTGACCATTGGTGTTTTGCTGGCTATTGTTGCCATAATAGTCTTTGTAATAATGCGGTGAGTTCTGTGTTTCTCTTACAGCCAATTGGGTTCTTTAGAAATTCCATCACAGTCAAAACGATAGTGAAAGATGACGAATGGAGATGTGATGCTCAGCTCTCCTTAACTCTGCTCTATTTATTATGTTGAACTGAGTTTTTCTCAACAAAAACTGCACTCCATATATATAAAGACTCTCAATGTGACTTTTATATAATTGGCTTTAATAGAAACTTAGCACAATAAGTAAGGACATTTGTGTTTGGTAGATTATTTATTTGTTGTAACAATGCTTCTTGGCAATAAATCTTATACTGTTGGAAAGCCTATTTATTTCCCTTTTGAATGGTACAACACTTGTAAGGAACATGCATTTGTGGGATGAGCAGCAGAGCTGAGTATGTGGGTTGCACCCATGAAAAAATTGCCAAATCTTCCCTGCCAATGCCAAACAGCTTATTTTGCTATTGACTCTTGTTCCGACAACCTAAGAAGACAGTCTCCTCACCGTGAGCACTTAGGAACCAGAGACTGTCTTCTATAGATTTGCAGTAGAAATATACAGGACAATATGGCTGATGGCTCTTTTCCCAGACAATCCAGAATAGACTTCACACAGCCAATCTCAGGTCTCATAAGGCTCCCAGGAGGCCTGTCATGTCGGCCCTTCACTGTCAGGCTCATTTGCGCTGGTGTCGGCAACACATGCACAACAACCTGAACATGTGGAGGATCATTATGTTCAGGGATGATTCCAGATTCTGCCTACAGCAGTTGAATAGGGTCAAGTGTGGAGAAGACGGGGAGAACGTTGTGCTGATTGCTGCATCAATTGACTTACATCTGTGGGTGTGCATCTCCCTCACTGGAAAAACAAGGCTTGTCACCATTGGAGGAAATCTCAACGCAAAGAGATATCAAGATTCTGCAACCAGTGGCAATACCATATCTCCACAGTCCAAGACTCTATCATGCAAGATGACAATGCTCGCTCCAGCAGAACTTCGTTCATCAGGGACTACCTCCAGAATTTGGGAATGGAGAGGATGGAATGGCCTTCCAGCAGTTCTGCCCTAAACCCCACTGAATATTCGTGGGATCAGCTTTAGGCGTGCTGTTCCTGCCAGAGTGAGGAATGGGATACCATCCCACAGTAGTGTGTGACCAGGCTTGTGACCAGCATGAGGAGGAGGAGCCAGGCTGTTGTGGCTATGTACGGTTCTTCCACATACTACTGAGGCCCCTGCCTGTTAAATGAATAAACTGTTAAATTGCCAATGTCTTGTTTCTTCAGACATCAATCGTCCAATCCACCAAACAAACAAGGGTCGATGGCAGAATAAGCTGTTTGGCATTAGCACATTTTCATGGGCGTAACCCACATACTCAGCTGTGCTGCTCATCCCACAAATGCATGATCCTTACAAATGTGGTACCATTTAAAGGGTAATAAACAGGCATCCCACAGTAAAAGATTTAGTATTGCAAAGAAGCATTGTTACAACAAAAATAATCTACCAAAGACAAATTTACTTTAGTGCAAAGTTTATGTAGTGATGGGTTCATGAGCTGTGAATATAGGAAAAAGAAAACCACATTGTTATGGCTATAAATTTAGATGGTGCTTTAATTGGTGTAAATATTACCCCAAAATGTTTAAGCTGTGCTTTTTTTTTTTTTTTTTTTAGAAAATATTCAGTGTTTTAATATTTTTTCATCTGCTATTTTTCTGTATTTCTTTTTCAGGAAACGTAAGCCATCTAGAAACCAGTCGTATTCCCCCACAGCCACAAGTGAAGCAGAATTGTAAAGGATCATCGAGACCAGGATTGACCAGAAGCATTTTTATTTGCACTGATGTTAGCAAAGAGACATCCTGATGCTTCTCTCTTTCTCAGACACTGTTGTGTTTACACCCCAGTGCAGCAAGGACAAAATATTGTCACGTCATACCTCAGTGTAGTTCTGCCTGTTCAGACCTGAAATCCTGCTCACAGAGGGGAAACATTTTCCCTGGACTGTTGACAGCGCCTACACAGAGAGACAGAGGATCTCCAGGCTGATGCTGCTGCACAATCAGGAAACCAGATAAAAACTTCTAATGTTGTGGATTTCAATGCACTGGACTTAATGAGGATGAACTCAGCTGATGGCTTAATTTAAAAACTGATAGAATCAGAGAAATTGTTTAAATAACTTTATCTATCTAGTTGTGCTGTGGAAAAGCTAAAAGCTGTTGCAAGGAATCAACTGACCCAGTTTTAAATTAAAATGTAAAAAACTACCTTAGAAACGATAATATTAACCCTTACATGACCAAACTTGTTTTGTTGTTATACTGGTGCTGTATGTTTCACATATGAAGACCACAGATGACATCTAGAGCTATTTTTAGCACTGGTACATAAACTAGACCAGAACAACAAACCCTTTACTGTTTGGGCAACGTCCAGCATGAAAGCCTGTTTGGGATGACGATGATGAACAAGAAGATGATGGAAAATCTAATCCTAATGAACCAATTAAAAGCTGTAGGCAGTGGGGACTGTGTGATTCTGGGTAAACTGTTGTTGTGATAAGGCCTACATAGATACAGACCAGAGCCTGAGGAGACTAAGAGGAGGGTGAAAAACCAGCAGGACAGTGACTCTGACGCCCGGTCATCCATGTACAAAATGAACTGAACATCAACTCTTTAAAGCATCAGTCTGTTTTTAGAAGCATTTGTCTGATGCTCATAATAAAGTGAGAAGAGAAAAGTGTTAATGTTTTTAAATGTTGGTTAATGTTGGCTGTCAAAATGAGATTACACATATTAACTACAACAATGATAACATACAAAACTAGACCAATGCTGGAGGACAACTTTGTTGAACGTAAACATTTTTCACGGTCTTTCTCCTTCAATCCTCTCCTTCTGCATCAACACACCGCTGCATTCAGGTCTTCCACTGGTCAAAGCAGTGTTGTAGGTCTTCTTGAGACAGTTATCTCAGAACCTCTGTTGTTCTTTTAACTTCTGACAAAGACTCAAAACCTTTGAGCAGGATCACCCACCAAAGTGACTGTGCCCCAGAAAAATCCAGAACATAGGCCCTCTCCAGCTGTGATTTATTGATGATTAAATGCACTTTAAATCCATTTTTGCTGCTTTGTAAAAAACTTTTGGCCACATTTAACTCATTTTTGCCCTTTTTTGCCGCTTTCTTGCCACTTATGACCCGTTTTTGCCAACAGCTTTGAGAGAAGGAAAAGATGGGATCATTACAAGGAGGTTAAATTTTACTGCCAGTGGATACAATAGTTATACAGCTAAAGCAATTAGCAGTCGAAATTTTGTATAGTTTAATTATACATGTTTCTTTATTAAAAAAAGAGAAAAACCAAACTAAAGATGTTTTCACTCCTCTCCTGACCGGCCTTGGTGTAAGTTTTGCTCCACTGTTGTGCACTATGGGAGTGTTTTCCTGTGAAGCTGGAGCTGGGCATGCGTACAACCTAACTCTATCTTGTCCCCCTGATTGGCCTGTCATGAATGTGACAGACAGAAGGTTTATCCAATCACCTTCTGAGAATTTTTTTTGAAAAGTCCTGCCCTTCACATCCTCTATGGGAGCTTTCCCAAATGAATGCAAATTATATCCATGCAAAAGATAAATGGAGCAGTCCACCTGGCGTGTCAGGATATGGATGCCGAGAACGTTCATCATCTTGGGAATCCTCTCTGTCTTCGCAAAATCCTTTGTGCCATTCAAAGACACGTGACATGCAGTGTTCTCCATACACCTCAGTTAATGTCCCAAAAGATTCAGCTGCTGTTTTGTTCAATTCAATAAAAAAATCAAGTTAATGTAATGTTAGTCACTCTGTGTGACTGTGAACCATGTGGTTTTATCCTCATAAGCACAGTCTCTTTATTTAATAGTCATATTGTCCAATCACAGAATCTTTAACCATTTAAAAAAATTCAGCCAGAAAAACCTTCCTGAGAGTAAAACTCTTCTTGTAAGAGGTCTAGTCAAGAAGAACAGTTAACAAATTGTCTAACCATACATGCAAGCGTATATATGAGGCACATGAACACATCATCACAAACATGAAATAACTAAATAAGCAAATATTTGGCAAAATTAAATTACAGTCATTAAAATATCAAGCAGAACATCCAAAGTCAGATTTCACCGCCTCAAAGTCTTTTAACTTGATGTAGGAAAGTGTTTTAAACTACAGGGGGCAGCATTTCCTTATTTGACAACAATGGTTATAGGCAGTGGTGCTGTATATCTGCAGGTTAGAGGTCAAACCACTGACAACGTTCAGACATATTATTTACAGAACTCTGTTGAAGGGCCTTTAACCTGGCTAAATGAATTATATCTGATACATGAGTATTTAATATCTCAGTATTTTTAGAGACGGATATTTTAATTTTCTAAAAAAAACAAAAAAACAAAAGCATAGTATAGAAAGCATTGAGCCTTCAGAACATCAGTAAACAACTGACCTCATTTTAAACAACAACAACAACAAAAATTTAAAACCTCACTAATTCTTCCATGGGGTTACATCTGATTGCACCATGCATAAGTTGATACATACTCATGAGTGAATTTTGAATCCTGTGACTTCTATTTGATGGTTTAGGTTTTAAAGTTCACATTGTTGAGAGGACCAGCAGGAATGTGGCATTGATAACATTTGTAGCTCTTTTGTCATCAAGTTTTCACAGACATGGGTAAGTTGTTGTTGGTTAATTTCCTTCACTTTATAGTCCTGGGAGAGTTATGTGCCAAGTTTCCGGGCATGTCTGTAAGTTAATATCGTGGCATATCTCTGGTTTCTTCAAACAGACACTTCCCTCTGACAGACACCGTCTCTATTATCCATTTTGGCAGTGCTGATGAGTTCATAAATACGGCCATCCTCCTGAAACAAACATTAAAATTATTATATAAAATAATCTTTTTGTTACTTTATTTAAACAGAGCTGAGCTTTCTTACCTCAGTTTCAACAGCAGGGGGGCTTCCTCGCCTCCTTTGACAATAAAAATGAGATAGGTTTTTATTAGTGCTGTAAAAAGATCGATCTTTTTAATTGCGATCAAACTCAGGATTTCTGGAGTTAATTGCAATTAATCGCACCCTTTATTGCATTTTGAAATGTGATTGATTGATGAAGATTCAAGAAATAAATACAAATTCCAAGACCTGTAGAGCATCAAGTGGTAATTTACTTCTGGCCTTAACAAAGCCAGGGATGAACTTGTTAAGGCCTGTTTGTACAGTTTTGGGGAATTTTTTTGGAAATTTGGGTGGGCGTTTTCCTTCAGAAATCCAATATTTGAAAGGAATTTTCAGGGTTTTTCTTTGGATTTTTTGGAGGAATTGTTTTGGAAATTTTACATAATTTTTTTCTCAGTTAAATGAAAATATAGTTTAAAATGAAATAATTTTATATATAACACAGTTTCATATACAGTGCTTAACAAATTTATCAGACCACCTGTCATAAAAATGAGAAAACAAATATTTTAGAAATCTTTCAAAAACCTGTTTGAAAGTAAAAATGTTATTGTTATTTATTTGGCAAATAACAAACTGAAACAACTAAATAGTCCTTTTTCACACATAATAACCAAAAACCTTCATATTTTGTATGGCCTCCTTTGGCCTTGATAACAGCTTGCATTCTTGCTGGCATTGTTTTTATGTACTTTTCCACAGTCACTTTTGTTATTGAGTTCTAAATAGTTCCTAGCTGTTCCCACAGACTTGCTTTAGATGAAAGTTTTGTGCGGTCAATCTTTGAATCTACTAAATCCTAAACTTGTTCAATAGGATTCAATTCTGGGCTTTGACTTGGCCAGTCCATCAGTTCCAGTACTCCAGATTCATTTTTCTTGGTCAAATTGTCTCTGCACAGCTTTGAAGTATGCTTGGGGTCATTGTCTTGTTGGTATATGAACCCACGACCAATCAGATTCAGTCCAGAAGGGATTCCATGATGCACTAAGATGTTGTGGTAGACGTCCTTGTTCATGATACCGTTGATTTTCACTCATTTGCCCACGCTGTATCCACAAATGGAACCTCATACCCTAATGGAATCTCCACCGTGTTTCACTGTGGGTGCAGTGCATCTGGCATCAAAACATTCTCCAGCTTTTCTGCGGACACAAACACGACAAGGCTGACCTAAGAGTTCAAACTTGGACTCGTCCGTCCAGAGTACCTTCTTCCAGTCATCAACAGTCCAGTGTTTGTGCTCCCTGTCAAATCTGAGGCATTTCTGGATGTTTGCAGGCCTCAATAATGGCTTCTTAGCAGCTATTCTTCCCTTTGAGCCTTGTTCCGTCAGTCGTATGCTTATGGTCATTCTGGAGACTCAGACTCTGATCTAGAAGCATTCATCTCTGCCTGAAGATCAGCAGTGGTCTTCCCTGAGTCTCTAGTACTTAAAATCTTGAGGTGTCTGACATCTGCTTCAGTTTACTTTGGTTTCCTGCCTCTTCCTTGGCGCATTTTCTAAGCACCAGTCCTGGCAATTGACTCCAAAGCATAATTGACCACACTGTGAGAACACTTTATGTCTTTCCCTATTTGTCTCAGAGACCATCCAGCTTCATGAAGTGCTTTAATGCGGACTCTTTCATTTTCAGTGAGCTCTCCACGTTGCACCATTTCAAACTGAATTCACCTTTTTATACCCAAATTTGAGCTGGCTCACTGGGCTTCTATGAGAAGTCAGAATATAATGAAGCGTAACATTCAACCACTAAAAACTAATTTTTCTGTTCAGGAATGCAAGTAAATAACTATAATTTGACATATTAATCAAGAAATATTAATGTGCTTTAATATTTTGTCAGTTTTTTTGTAAATCAGTAAATTTGAAAATTCATGGATAACAATAATACTTATATTT
This sequence comes from Cheilinus undulatus, assembly GCF_018320785.1. Taxonomy (NCBI): domain Eukaryota; kingdom Metazoa; phylum Chordata; class Actinopteri; order Labriformes; family Labridae; genus Cheilinus; species Cheilinus undulatus. The sequence goes on from NC_054872.1 coordinate 16,531,260, forward strand.
TAGCAATAAAATATCATTTGGGTTAAAGAGCCTCTACATATTGGTGTATTAACCATTGCAGAAACATAAAAAATGATTTTGGTAATTACCAATGCTGTTAAATTTAGGGCAGCTGTGGCATAAACCTTACTTTGGGTGGTGGTCTAATAAATTTGTTAAGCACTGTATGTATAGATATTTCTATTTTGAATTTATGTATTTATATAAATATTTGTTAATCTGATCGCAATTACAGCTTTTATTACGAAAATGTGCACAATCTTCGTCTACTGTATTGGATGACATAGTGGCTTGCCTCTGTCATCATGGTGGCAACATCGGCGTCCAGCCAGCCAATCTCCCATCGCATGTCTGTGCAAAGTGATGCTTGAATTTGGATCATAAATTGATTTATTAGAATAAATCTTATGTAATCGCTGTGCTTCTTAGTCTGAAACTCACATATTTTTCATCTACTTGTTTTCTTTATGTGCTGGACCTTCCTCTATTAATATGGCGGCGACACACAAAGAAAAAAACAAAGAAGATGTGGCGCTCGTCCGACTTCTGGTATGAAGTGGATGTCCTTGGCTGCATCGAGATCCCTCTCGATTTTTCTGCCCATTTTTGCAACCTTAATGGGACACTTTTCATCAGTTTGCACACTATTTACCCAATTTGCCAGTATGTACAAATTTTTGCCACTTGTTTACCCATTTTGTCACATTAATCATTTATATGTTGCTTTGATAATAGTGGTTGTTATTCGGGTAAACAGAATTAAATAAGGTTATCACAGCTTAACTTAATAATAATGGATCATGATTTTGCTGACCTCAATGGGCCCCCCATTTGTCTGGGCTCCCTGAAAGCTCTTCCCTTTATTCCCCTGATGGGAGGCCTTGCCTGGCCTTCTGTGGTCCATTATTAAAAAAAGAAATGACATCACCATACGTCTCTTACTGTTGAACACCATTTCTCACCGACTGATTGGCTCCCTACCAACTGGTTGAAATACTCTCAATTTTTTTTTTATCTATTTTTTTGTGTTGTAAAGTAAGAAAAGCCTGATGTCCTTATATGCAAACGTAGTTTTTGGGTGAACTACTCCCTATTCAAATACAAGTCTCTGGTTTGAAACTTATCAGGTCCTACTTATCCCAAATAAAAGAGAGAACTTAAAATGTATTCAAAACAGAAGCTCAAGTCAGGTTAAGGAGTAGTGGTGGACTTATTTGACATCACTGTGGCTGCAGTGGCTTGAACAAAGTGTTTCGAAAAGGACAGTAAATCAAATAGTGCACTAATGTATTTTAGCTAATCATGATTATTTCTATTGATCTTGACAGCCCTAGTTTTCATATTAAATACAGTTCACAAAACATTAAAAGCCCAATAGAATCAACAAATATTCAAGAAGTGCAAATTAAGATATTCTATCTATAACTTACCAAGCCCAGATGATAACCAGTGAAAGAACCAGCAAAATTAAAACTTTGACTCCAACACCGACAAGAAGGAAGATTCGGTTTAAAGTGAAGAGATCTGTAAGAAAAAGGATTTCAGATTTTCTTCAGACTAAACAAAATTGTTGTTTGACAACAAAAAAGAATGTCTTTACCCTTCCCTTTATTGACTAAGTTGTTTTACTAACGTTATTATGATTTTTTTTTTTTGTCACATTAGGTTGATACAAACCCTGACTTTCTTCCCTCATGGTTATCGGCACCTCATTTGAATTGTTTTCTCCCACTGTGTTCCTGGCCCGGCAGAGGTACAGGTAAGCGTGGGACATCTCCACAGAGAGGAGAGACAGCACTCGCCCTGAGCCCACCTGGATCAAGGTGCTGGGGCTGGGAGAGGCTGTTCTCCTAAACCAGGTAAAGTTTTCTGCTGCAGGGTTTGCAGAGCAGCTGCAGGTCAGATTGATGCTGCTGGATTCATTGAGTATGCTGGGGTAACTCACAACAACTGACACGTTCAAAGGAGGATCTGTGATGAAAACATAACACAGTATATATTTATGTTGGCTGTATTACATTAAGAAATGGCCTATAAAAACAGTGAAGGCATATTTTATTCACATTCTTAAATGGGACATGTGAAAACCCTCCTTCTTAGTAATTTTGCTCCTAATCTAGTATATCTACGAACCCACAATATGTGACAAACCAACCCAGAATTGCAGAGATGGAGAGAGACATAACTTCACATAACTCAGAAAATGAAATAAGGAATACCTGAAGAGTTAAATACATGACTAGTTATAATGCTACTATGTAAGCTTTATATATCTTTCCTTAACCAGGTTGTTAATGTCTTTTTATCTGTTTAAACAATATGCATATTAAAATTGGTGTCCATTGGCTTCATTTTCAACCTTCAATGCAGTAAAATTCAAGTCTCTCAGATCAGTTTTATCATAATAAATACTCACACTGAACATCGAGAGCCACAGGATGTGATCGCTCTGACTCATGGCCTTCAACGGCACATGAATAATTCCCAGAATCCTCTGCCTGAGCCTGGAACTTTGTTTTGGTGACTGGGCGTCCATTTTTGAACCAGACTGTGCTGTTAAGTGTGCATGAGGTTTCACATTCAAGAGTCACGGCGTCTCCTGCTCTCACAGTGTCAGGGTTCACTCTGGCTCTCAGCGCTTTATAAACGATGTAAAAACACAGAACATTACTTTTCTTTAAGATGAAAATGTAAATGAGAATGACACAAAAACTCACCCGTGATGGAGAGAAACACTGATTTCTTACTGCGCCAGCCATAGTTTTCTGTGTCAAACCTGAAGTAGTAATATCCAGTGTCATTCTGCTGCAGCTCATGGAGAACCAGGCTACAGTTGTGCTCTCGGTCGCCAATATACTGAAAACGATTCTGATATGAAGGAAGGTCTGAGAGCGCCACACGTTCCCAGGTGCCATTCTTTAGTTCCCCTTTGTACCATGCAGTCTTTGTCACAGTTTGTCCATATTTGTAGTTATACGAGCACCTGAACGTGACTGATGACCCCTCCAAAGCACAGGGATCAGGGTTTTCAAAAGTCACAGACCAAGCCCTCAAGGATCCTGCAGAGAGATCAGGATTCATGTTAGCTATTTTTTTTGGTATTTGAGCAGAATCATACATAACTACAGCACTATTTAATTAACTTTAAGAAGCGGCTGTGAAAAATTAAAGGACGTAGAAAGACCAAAGCTATGGTTTTATCGTAAAAGCTCCAGCAGGGAACTTTAACGTTGTGTGAGCTTTGCATCCCCATGTGAAACCCTAACTTTAGGTTTTTACTGATCTTGACTGACGTGTTTTTAAAAAAAGGCTGCATCATACTCGTAACTGCCTTGTCTGTCACCTATGCGTATGCCTATAAAAAACTGCATAGAAAAGAAACGTCCAGCCTGGAACACTGACAGATTTCTAGAATCTTAACTGATATTGAAAATGTGAGAGAGCCCACACGATGGCCGATTCAGTTCACCAAGAACCAGACTCTCCACTCCCAAAACTTTAAATTTCACGTGGGCAAATGATTTTAGAGTAAACAAACTAAATGTGGTTAGCCCTTAGCTACCTGCTACATGCTGTACCTTACCGTGACAATTTTGGTCCATCTTTTCTGCTTGTCTTTTCAGCTGTGATAAGTTTTCCCTAACTTTATTAAGGTGACCCACTTTTTACAAATACAAACCATCACGAATTAACATCTTTGCTCTCCTTCGATATTGCTTATCAAGTCCTCCTGTTCCATCCTCGGCTGGCCAGTTGAGCTGATGGATAACACAGTTCCAGACTCAGCCTAGTCTTGACTTTGCTTTTTCTGTTTTACAAGCCTGGAAGAAGCCACTTTACCTCTGTAACATAGGCTTTCTTCAACCCCTTGGGCCTTCAGTGGCTATCTGCTCTGGAACAATGCATTTCTTCTTTAGTAGCCAAGCATCAATAACTGTGACTCTTTTACCATCCGGTGGCTGGTAGTGCATTATTTTTGTGTTTTATTATAGTGGAGAGGGTGAGCCCTGAAGGGTGGAGAACCCAGTCTGACTATCATGTGTGCAGACATAAATGTCCCCAAAAAAACCCTGAAAACTCACTGGCGACCCAAATAAAACATCTTCCACAAACGAACTGTTAGTCCCAACCCAGACCTTGGTAATGAGTTTAGAACACATGTTGTATCAAAACATCTGAGCACCTATTTTTCAACCATTTTGTCTCGCCTAGACTTATTGTCTTAAAATAGCATGTCACATCAACCCTGTTGTGCAAAATCAAGCTCTAAACGTCCCTTTTTTTTTTTTTTAAGGCAAATGGGCTGTAAAAATATCTGTGCTATAGTTATGTCACTTGAATTAAAAAGTTATGGTCTATGAAGATAGAAATCAAAACTCAGATATTTTCATTTGTGATGCATAGTAAACAATAATGTCTTTATTGTTAGGTTTTTGTATTAATACACTTTAGAAGGCTATGTGTGTGTTTTTGTTCACTGATCTCTCTTTGTTGCAGGGTGAAGAAAGTGGTTAGGCCTGAGGCTTTTCAGTCACACAGCTGCAAGTAATGTGATGCAATCAGCTCCAGTTTATATGCACCTGGATGAAGCTTGGAAGGTGCCGGAGTATGCCAATGTCCAGTGTGATAACAGGCTCAGTAACTGAGAATATAGCATGAGGAAGCATTCCACTTTCAGTACTTCAACATTAAGAGTTCTAGTCCCCAGACGCTGATAGAGTGTCGTTAGAAGACAGTGATTAAACATATTGATAGAAATGCTTCCATCCCAGCTTTTTCGGAACATAATTCAGGCATAAAATTCTTTAAACTGTATTCCACTGAACATACTAGTAGAGTACAAAGGCTGTGCAAATCATTGTGCAAATCAAAATTTAAGTTAAAATATAAACTATGTTTGCAGGGAATCTTATAAGAGCAGGTTTTTATAGATAATGTCTGACTGTGATAATCACCTGACAGATTTATTTTCTAGTTTTTCTTCCCATATAACAGCACATTAATCTAAAATCAGTTTCATCGTCACATTCTTTGACACATGAATTAAAAAGTAGTATCAACTGCTTACCTGCTCTTAGAAACAGAAGAACGAGCACTGGAATCATGCTCTTAAAATTAACAAAAAAAACCCAAAACAAAACACAATGTCCCTGTATTTTTGTACTAGTTTTGGTTTGTTTCAACTGTGAAGTTCTTGCAGTAACAGCAAAGCTAAGAAAAGGAAGGAAGAAAAAACTTATAGCAATTTGGTATACTTCTTCAAATGTGATGCATGTCAGACATGGTGGGAGGATTTTCTGTTCCTCTGAAAAATTGAATATGTATTAACTGTAAAATGTGTCAAAACTTTCTGAAATAACAGTTTACTGTGAATGGGGAACTTGTGGCTGACATCTTTTTTTGTGTCTCTTGTGTCTCTTCTTAAAATATCTTGAATTGTTTTGTATGTTGTAGTGTGAAAATCCTGTGTTTCAGCCCCCAGTGGTACTTTAAATGGTTTAATAAAGGAAAGTGGCTGCAAGAATAGCCCCAGTGGCAACTGTAAGATGTTTCACGAGTCTTGAATTGCCTCATGTCTGACTGTGTTGAGTTGTCAGTCATGCAGTCAAGCAGTCATGATCCTCAGAGGATGTACGACTGTCTTTTCTTTCAGCAACACCAGCTTGTCCAAGCTTTCAGAAACAGAAATCTATTCATTGGATTTAAAGATGACAGTATGATATTTCTCGATAACATACTGCTACTAAGGTCTCCAAAAGACCCAATTCATGGACAGCGATGGCAGGGTATCTGGAGATTTAAAAAGCTTAAAATACAAAACATCTACAGTTATGAGGGGCCTAAATCAGTAGCAAAGGCTTTTATGAGCAAGGTTTGGCATCATGATATTAAAAAATACACCTAATTGGGGACCGGTTAAGCCCAGTTGGTAAAGCAGGCATCTATATAGAAGCAACAGTCCTCAATACACTGGACTGATTCTCAATCCTGGTGCTGTTTGGAGCATGTAGTAAGAGCTATCCAGGACACAAAGTTAGACACCTTCCTGGTGCCTGTGGCTTCCGCCAGGGCTGTCCCTTATCTCTACTTCTGTTTGTAATTTAAATGGACAGGATCTCAAAGCACAACCTGGTCTGTTGGGTGAGCTCAGAGTTTTATTTCTGCTTTCCACTGATGATGTGGTTCTTGTTGCTTCTAGAGTCAGGGACCTTAGCAGGCGCCAGGGCGGTTTGTAGATGAGTGCAAAGCGTTTGGGATAAGGGTCAGCACCTCCAAGTCCAAAGCTATGGTTCTCTGCCAGATAATGCTGGATTGCTCCCTCTAGGTGGGGAGTAAATCTGTGCCCCAATAATAATAATAATAATAATATCTTGAATTTATATAGCGCCTTTCAAGAAACCCAAGGACGCTTTACAGGAACATATAGACATGGACAAACTATGTGAGGGGTAGGATGAGTGTAAGGGGTGGTTTAGTGAAGACTGTAGGCTGTGGTGAACAGGTGGTGCTTGAGACGTTTTTTGAAAATGTCCAGAGATGGGAGGAGTCCAAGTACTTTTGGTTCTTGTTCATGAGTGAAGGTAGAATGGACAGGGGGATGATTGCAGCATCAGCACTATTGCAGACGCTGTACCAGACTGCTGAGGTGAAGAGGGAGCTGAGCCGAAAGGCAAAGCTCTCAATATCCCACCCTCATTTATGGCCATGAACTCTAGGTATTGACTGAAAGAATAATATTGTGGGTTCAAGCTGTCCAAATGAGATTCCTCAGGATGGTGGCTGGGCTCAGCCATAGAGGTAACGGTGAGGAGACATCAGAAAGGAGCTTGAAGTAGAGCTACTGCTCCTTTGTCTTGAAAGGAGCCAGCTGAGGTGGTCCAGGCATCTGATTAAGATGCCTCCTGGTTACTTCTCTGACCCCAGGGTAGAACAAGGACTCTTTGGAGGAATAATATATCTTGTGTGTCATGGGAATGCCTTTGAATCCTCAAGTAAGAGCTGGAAAATGTTGCTTGGGAGAGAGATGTCTGGGCTGAGTTGTTTGGCCTGCTGCCACCAGATAGATGGATGGATGAAGTTATAGGTGAATATGAGTGTCTGTTCAGGCTCTTCCCATCAAGCTGGACTAAAGATCCCATCTTGTGACCAGAGTTGTCATAAACTGACACCACATACTTTTCCTGTAATATGTAAAAAATCTGTAAGCAGACAGACAGACTACAGCTCCAGCTGTCACAGAGCGATTGCAGTGGGAACACATCATTAGTCCCACTTTTGACAAATTAACTCCTCTCTAGTTTCAGCCCAAAGGAGCTCTTCTTTTACATCCTTTCATTATGTTTGGATACAATTTATCATAAATCATGGATCTAAAAGAGATAAAGAGAAGACCATTTCCAAAGCATGTGCACAGTTTCTGTTTCTCTCCTCTTAGCACATTTGTCTTAGCTGCATGCTAGTAGAGAGTAAAAACAGCTGTTTGTGTACATAGCTGACAAATTCAGTACTCCACTGTGAAATGATCCCCTTTATGTTGAATCTTTGGACAAACTGGACACCTAAAAGTAGGTTCAAATGCTTGTGTTGTTGTGTGTACCATGCTTGCATATGGCTGTTTTAATGAGCCTGACAGCCAATGCTGTATGCCTCTGCCTACTTCATTGTTATTTTGTTATTAGTGTGTACTGTGATGGACTATGGGCTGTAAATTAAGCTGTGGAATAACTGTAGAGTCAGCACATTCAAAGGCAGACATATAGGAGGCTTCATGACATTTTTACAACAGACGTGTGGAACAAGTAATTAAAGGGTTTAAAGCGCCCCTTTCCTCAGTATGTAGTGCAGGAGCAGGACAATTTTAAAGTAAAGCTAACAGTGATTGTACCATTGCTGCAGTAGTCAAATTGAGCTGCAAATGGGATAGTGGGCGACGATGATAAAGAGGACAGAGATAAGATATACTTTATTGTCACTGCAAGCAATCAGGGCCAGAATGTAACCAATTACATTTACCCAAATTACTGCAATTAAGTAGTTTATGTGGTTACTTGTACTTCTGTGAGTACGTTTTGAAATCTAACTAAGTAAATTAAACCAGAGTAGCTGTACTTTTATTTGAGTGCGATACTTTCTCTGTTGACTACACAGTAGCACACATGGAGGGAATGAGTCCACATCACATCCCAAAATAGTAAAAACCAGAAGTGTTGATGTCTGAGGGTGAAACATTTCAGAATTGATTTTAACTCCCACTGTGTGATTTTAATTCTATTCTGAGTTATCTGACAGTGTTAATCCCCCAGTGTTAGTTCAACACTGCAAAGAGTCAACTGATCTAAACTGTGTTTCAAATATGGGGGGTTTGTGGGGGCAGAGTTCCCCATCATGCCCTCAGGCAGATTTAGATGTGTTTTATACATGACGAGTTGTGTTTGGATGTTGCCTGTTGTACAGTGATTGATTTGAGACACTTTTGCACCATGAATGAAGTTATCCACTGAGTTAGAGTTCACACCTGAGACTTCAGATGCTTCTAAAGGACACATAGTGCATATTCATGCACTGCCTTGCTATGAGGTTGACCCTCCTTACCACAGATTTTCTGCAGAGTCACTGCAGTTCTGTCATATCAAAAGGTATATATAGAGTGTGGACAACTACATGCCTTTTTATTTTAAAGATATTTTTGGGGCTTTTTACGAGTTTTACTTGGAGAGAAGGATAGTTGATAGAGTCAGAGACGGAGAGGAAAGGAGCTCAGGCTGCCTGCACACATTAGGCACAGCCTCACTGCCAGGCCATCTGCGCCCCTATATACACTTTTAAGGTGCTTAACTACATATGAGTTTAATAAAATGGTCAATTTTGCTGCTTATTTCACTTTATTATAAAGTTGTGACCTTACCTGAAAAACCTGGTTGAAGATCTATTCTCTTGCTGTTCTTACCAATAAGGACAGATCAGGTTTTAATGTACAGCTCCTTAGTAGCTATTCAGTACTTGAAGTAAACTTTCAATACTTTTTACTTTCACTTGAGTGCATATATAGACCAGCATCTTTACTTTCACCTAAGTAAATTTTAAACAGAGTAAAAGTACTTTTACTTGCTTACTTACTTACCTTACTTTTATTAGCTGTGTACTTTTCCACTTTTGCATGCAATAGAACCAAATTTTGTCACAGCACAGCCTGGCAGCAAGCTCAAATAGATTAGAAAACAAGTTAAAAAATGTGAGCAAAAAGTGTAAAATATTATAGATAATAGTTATCTCAGAAGTGACCATGTAGCAGCAGGTTTTAAAGCACAAAAGGCCATGAACTGTGTTTGATCTGTGCACCTAATGAAGCAGCTTTATTCCTTTTTCTGCTCACCAGAAAGTCCTTTTACATAAACAATCATCACAGTGTAGGACCTCATGCATTTAGACAAAGCAGTACTGATGTATTGTTTTTCAGCCTGGTTGTGTCTACCAGCACAGAACACTTTATCCAGCTAATATTCAAATGAGTTTGTGGTTAAAAAAACAAACCCTGTCTTGTATTTTGGTTCAGTTTGGCTCTGATTTTTTCTTGTGTATTTCTTAATTTTATTTTCTTCACATTGCTGCTTTAATCATTTTGTTTTTGTGTTCTTGTTAAGAGTCGCTTCAAGCTTTATTGTCTTCCTCTCTTGCTTTAAAGCTGTGATGGTTGAGGACCAAGTAGCATGTCCTTCACAAAGAAAGACAGAGCTGATTTGAAAGTGAAATTTTGTTTTGCAAGTATTTGAAGCTTAAGTAAGACTCAAAGACTGTAGGGAAAGTAATCTGGGGGGTAGGCCAATAAAGTGTAGCAGTGTGTGACCACATGTGTGTGATAGAGGCTCCAAAAAGCCTTACATGATTACTGATGTTACTCCCAACAGCTATCATCGGCTCGGGCTCGTCCTGCTCAACCTGTTTGCTTCTTAGGTGCAGAAATCCCTCTCAAACATCAGGAAGAGAAAACGTCCACATTCCTTCAAGGGCCTTGTTGTTTGTAAGATCGTACCTGTTTGGAGGAGAGAGACAATCAGCATTGTTTGGAGAACCTGAAGGATTCTGTGCTGATTAATGAGACGCTGATAGTAGATTTATATCTGAGTATTGGGCTGTGGAATGTAACAAAACATCTGAGGAGTTACTCTCAACAAAAATTACCTTAAAAAGAAGCCATCTCTAATAAGGAAGCTTCCTGCAGACGTGTTGGGGACTTATCAGAGCATTTGTGGTGGGTAGTTATACACCTTCAGTTTCTTTAGTTTTCTTACTTATTTTAAGGTTTCTTTTTTTATGTTTTAAATAAAACTAACATTAGGGTACAGCTCACTTACCATATTAAAAATGTTGAAAAAAACAGAATTACTACTGCCAATTTTTTTGTGCAAAAATACATAGTAAGGATAAGGAAAGTGACCAAATTTAAGGGAAAAGTAAAGTTTGAAATTTAAAATTTGTCTTGTATTTTTAACAAAAGACAGCCCTTCTGTTTCTTATGTTTTAATATGACAAGGTTTCATTTAAAAAATATGTAATTATTACATTGTTTTTCAAGAAGCCATCATTTCACCATGTATGCTGCATACAGGCAACTAATTAGTAATTGTGATGTATAAGACTGAAAGCATCATAGCATCTGTTGTTTTAATTCCAAGGGAAACAGGTTGGGAACCACTGCTGTCCAGAAACAGACAGAAAGATGCAGAGATAGAGCTCAAGTCCTGTGATAGTAAGGGTATAAGGATGTTATTTCTACAGCTCATACTGATCTATTCCCAGTATTATGTATGCTGTGAAACCTGTTTCAAGTATTCAGCTCATTCATGTGAGGCAGTGAAACATTGTATTCAAAGTCTCTAATGAATAATGAATCATTTACAGTGTTACCTGCCCTCAGGTGATAGTCTTCAGAACCACCCTGTTCTCAGTCATCTAAACTCTTCGACACTGTGTTGAAAAGCAGCTTCTCTTGTATTCGTATGTTCTTTGATTGTGTGTAAAAGTAAAGTTGTGTTACCAAACATTTGCAGATTGATCTATGCCTGAGTGGAGTGAATGGAGAAGAGGAGGAGAGCAGAGATGATGAAGATTTCTCAAACATGGTTGCTGCTGTTGGCTCTGGCCCAAATCTACACGGCCTCTTCAGGTAAATAAACGCTATAATCTTCACTTTAATGAGAGTAGAAAATAAAAGTCTGAGATAAGTTGTCTGGTGAGTTTCTTCTACACTAAAATCAGAACATTCTCATAAGAGACATAAATAACATGAAGGAGGAAGTAAAAGCAGGAACAGTGCGGTTTCTTGAGAATCTTTGTTGAACTTGAGTCCACTAAGAGATATTTGTGTCATAAATGTGTCCACCCTGTTAAGAAAAGCTTTCAGGAAACATTAGTTTTCCAGAAGTTTCAAATGGCACTATGGGAAGTTTGCACATAAGAACACGTAGCATGAATTTTTGATCAACAAGAACATCTGGACAATTTGAAGGAGTTTTAACCAGTAACAAAAAAGACTAAAATTGAATATACAGGGCCAATAAAAGCCCCCCCCCAAGATGTTTTACCCTTTCATTGATTTTATACATATTCTGGTGTCAAAGGGACACATAATCATCTCATATTTTTTTGTCCTAAGTCTTCCTGGCAGTAGAAAGACACAATAATCCGTGTAACTGATCTAAGTTTCACTCTGACTTGTTTTCTGAGGCATGTGCTGCCTCATGCAGTTCAACTGTTGTCATTTTTTACATTTACAGCCAGATCAGTTCTGTAACATCTGTATTGATACACATATTAGCATGGACAGGCCTATCTACGATCTGCTTTTTGTAGTGAAAAAGTAATGGGACTTCACTGACAATAGAGATGTTACAGATACAATGTGAAGTTACTGTTCTGTAAAAGAGCTTTAGCTTGTATTAAAAAAAATCATTTTGTTCAAATTGACAATTATTGAAGGAATATTGAATGTGACATGCTGTGTATTATGCAAAAATGGAGTTTAATGGCACTCTTAATTTTTCCCAATCTCCTAATACATTGTGCAGTGTTTTTATTGATTCATCCATCAGTCAAATGTTGTCAACAGCTCAGAACCCAGCTGCTCTCAGTTACCGCACACGTCCAGTGAACATCAAAGTGGCTGTGGGAGAACCTGCAGTGTTTCGCTGTGGAGTCCCTGAAACTTCTCCAAACCTCACATTCACGCTCTCTGGGAGTCATGGCAACCATAAGCTCACCTGCCCACAGGGCCACATAGAGGATATCCCAGAGGTGAGACAGTGGTAGACTGATTCTGAGCTGAGGCCTGATCTAAGCCTCTTTATTTCTCTTTCTGTCTCAGAAAAATTATCTTGGCATGCACAAGGAAAATGAGAATGTATGTTACTTAGAAACAACCAATTCAGAAACACTCAAAAGGTTGCTCAGACTTTGAAAAACAGAGGACAACCCCTTCATTTTCAAAGAAAGCTGTCTGTATGGACTAGGCCTCTATCTTGTGATATGTATCTTAAAATATTCTTTTCCTCTCCTCAGGCTCTCTATGGAAGCTGTGAAATAAAGAAAGGCGAGTCTTTGGCTGTTTGGACCATAAAGGGAACTTCTTTCTCCGACAATGGCACACGAGTCGAATGTCAGCAGTTAAACAATCCTGAAAAACGTTCTGCTGTTCTGCACGTTTACGGTGAAGACTCTTGTTTTATATATAATGCAATATTATCAAATCATTTTATTTTATTTACTTCCTTTGAAAAATAACTTCATTTTTTTATCACTGACTTAACACGATACAGAATAAAAAATGATGAAGGAAAAGATATCTGTTTATCTTTAGATGAAGTTTGGATTATTCTCTGAGAAACAATACTGTAGTATACACTTAGCTGGGGTAAGCCTCAGAAGGATGGATGGATGATGGATGGATGATAAATGGCTGGCTGGCTGGCTGGCTGGCTGGCTGGCTGGATGGATGGATGGATGGATGGATGGATGGATAACTGGATGGATGGATGGATAAATGGCTGGATGGATGGATGAATGGATGGATGGATGGATGGATAAATGGCTGGATGGATGGATGGATGGATGGATGGATGGATGGATGGATGGATGGATGGATGGATGGATAAATGGCTGGCTGGCTGGATGGATGGATGGATGGATGAATGGATGGATGGATAGATGGATAGATGGATGGATGAATGGATAAATGGCTGGATGGATGTATGGATGGGTGGATGGATGGATAAATGGCTGGCTGGATGGATGAATGGATGGATGGATGGATGGATGGATAAATGGCTGGCTGGATGGATGGATGGATGGATGGATAAATGGCTTGCTAGATGGATGGATGGATGGATGGATAAATGGATGGATGGATGGATGGATGGATGGATGAATAAATAGCTGGATGGATGGGTGGATGGATGGATAAATGGCTGGCTGGATGGATGGATGGATGGATGGATGAATGGATGGATCAGGAAATCTCACTAACATAAAATGTCATCTTGACTCTTAGATAACGGCATAAATCGGGCTGTTCTCATTGGCTGTGTCATCGGTGGATTTTTCGGCATGCTGTTGGTGGCTGCTTTAGCATTTATCACTCTACAGAGATCTGAGACCGCCCAGAGGTGCTTCAGTAAGTACACTCTTTCATGTAACTATTTTATCTCTTATTGTTTTTTCGTTCTTTTTTATCTACTTTCATTATACTCTCTATCAATTACTTTGAACAGTTGAATCGTTAATAGCTTGTTTTCATTTATTTATTTTTATTCTGTTTTATTTCTGTTATGCATCTTTTTTTATTATTTACCGAAAAATTTAAAAGATATTATCATAAAAAAATACATGAGTGAAGTCTGTTTTTTTCAGGGGGGACAGCAGGAGAAGATGATACAACAACAATCGTAACAAAGGGTTAACAGCTGAGGAATCGCTTGTTTTAAACGCATGCCAAGTTTTGCATAATTTACCAGAACAGTTTGTATTTTTGTCTTTTCTTCTACATTGTTGAGGTGACAGTTTGAGGTAAAGTCTGAAAGTTTGAAGTCAGATCCAGGCTGAAGCCTTTTCCATCATTCTTAGTCCCTCACGTTCACAGGCTGTGTGATCATACCTTATGTAACGCTATAATTACATTTGATGTGAATTGCTGACTTTCACCATTTTAGCCTGATCATCCGTCCTTTTGCCCTTCCTTTAGGCTGCATTATTTGAAAGATTTGTTAAATTTGTCATCATGCCCTCCAATGATGTTAAAACGTTTATTTTGTGCAGAACACACTTAGAAGTCCTAATGTAGTGTTTAAAATCAGGACAGTCTGAAATATTGTGTGCAAGCTTTAAATGCAGAACATTCACAATTTTTAATGCTGTTGAAAGTTTTGGTTAATCTTGGTTAATTAATCAGAAGAATAAAAAATGCAATTCAAATGTGTGCTGATGAATCATAAAATTGTCCATCTGTCACAGTTTTGAAGACTTAAAAATGTTCAGTGCTGCTCAGACACACATTATTTCAGATCCTTTCATTATTCTTATTCGTTACCTGTGATGTACGCCTCATACTGCTGGCACGTATGCGATTAATTGTGATTAATTTATTACAAAGCCTGTAGATAAATAATCCATTTTTTTAATTGATGGACTACTTTTTAATAGCAGGGTGACTTTCTAACTGCAGTAGGCAGTGGTGACAGGGATGTCACGACTCTGAGAATGCAAAGCAATCAGCAGACAGAAAAGAGGAACAGAGAAGTTGGGGATGTGTGTGTGCTGATATGTATAGCTGTATTTGTCTGTGTGTCTAAAGGTTTGCACTGTTTTTAAATCTATTGAAGATGTTTCTGTTTCTGTATTTTGTCAGGCAGATGAAGTGTGGTACAATAGAGAGAGATGTATTTTTATATTTGCATTCTGAAGTCAATGGTCCTGCTGCACTTTTCTAGCTTACATAACTCTTTTCTTTGCATAAAGGCAAATTACAGAGGCTCTTAGTCCTGTGGTAACTTTAGGTAAAATCAAGGACATCTTTGTTTTTAGGGCTGCAGCTGTCTATGTGTTTGAGCAATCTGTTCTAGTTCCTGGTTTCTTCATTAATAAAAATCTGTAAGAACTCACTGTCTGTATGTTAATTAAATAAAGTGATGACAAACCAAACTGAACGGGCATGGTGGAAGAGGCCTGCTGCTCTGACTTCTTTCAAATAGCCATCATCTCATGTCTTTTAGAGACAGCATTTAGTGAGAGCATACATTAAAAATGAGATGTTGAGTGACTGAGGCAAATCATGCAGGGAGTACTGTGTATTACCAATGGTTGAGGCCTTTAACAAATATGTGTTGTTGTTATAAAGACGTGCTCACAGAAAGACTCTGATTTGATTTGCATTAATAATTACTGTAATCCAGCTCCTGATGCCTCTGAGAGGTGTATGCGGCACAACTGTACAACTTTGATTGCATGTGTTTTCCTATGTTTTGCAGGTATGTTTAACTGTGACCAGACCATATTTTGGGGTGCCTGAGTCAGCTGCATTTTTATATTGAACCCTTTTGTAGCAACTGATATGAAGTATACATCATTTTAATCAGGAACACTTAGATTTTGCATGTTAGTGGTCTCAAGATAAATGTTTGTTCTTCTCTGCTCTTTCCTTTGTAAGTTACAACAATTAACTATTTAGTCCAAGGCATTTTTTTACCCTGAAAAGCATGTGTTTTCTTTGTTTAAAGTCACTGACCATTTAGAACAGTATTAACTTTGAAAGCTAACTTACATTGTAGTGCTAGTATCAGAGATAACATGTTCATTAGTTTTAGTCCCATTTCCCGTTTCAGTCATTTCAAACCTCAGTAATTCTAGTCTACTTTTAGTCAGGAAAAAGAAGAAGGCCTTTTGGTCAAGTTTTGGTCCACAGTAATTGATTAAAAGAGTCAACTATTTTTTCTTTTTTTCTAAATCTGTGGCCATATCATTGTGTATTCTAAACACCCTAACCTGGGATCCCTGCTTTCTACAGCTGAGAAGCAGAAGAGGTGCTGAGTAGAGTTATGCTCTGCCATACAAATCACTTGGGTGTTTCTGTCTTCAAGTGAATGTGCATTGTTTCATCGTTGTACTGTATCTTTTAAAAATTTTTAGATAAATCCAGAGCAGCACTAAACAGCTCTGCATCTCCCACTGAGAAAAACCTACACACAAAAAAGTTCCAATTACATTCACATTATGAATGATAAAATATCGTCTTACTGTTCACTCAGCATGACGTTGTTTGGATGAATGCCCTAAGAGGAATTTGTAAAAAAGATTACCTCTGAAATTTGCTGCTTTTTACAACAGAAATCAAAATGAGACTTTTTTTTATAGACCTTCCCTTTATATAAAGCGTGAAAAAAAAAATCAATCAAAATTTAAGTTAAAGGCCACATCCACTGACAATTATCATATCAATCATGTCATTTTGATACTGGGTTTTTTTTTTTTTTTTTTTTTTTGCCAAGTTTCATGGCTTTACAAGTTTTGTAAGATTTTGTTTTGTCCAGATAATTCTACTTCCTGTTAGATATCAAATCAAATTAAAAGAATGTCATAGCCAATCCATTTTAGGTCAGAACTCTTGACTCTCAAATTTAAGGAAGGTCTATGTTGGGGGATGTGCCTGGGCTAATTTAAGCAGGATTTGGCAAATTTTCTAATTTTTTTGTGAGGATCAGCCACTTTAATCACATGATGAAGCATTTAAATTTGAGGGGCCACCACAGCCATGCCCTTTGACTCATGAGAATGTTCTGGATAACTTAAGACATCTCTTCCTGCTGTACACCAAAGATGACATTGTTTGGATGAACACCCACGGACAAGTCAATTCAAATACAGCCCATGAAATACGCTGTGTGTTACCAAAAAAATCAAAATAGCGGACTTCCTGTTTGATTTATGATCTGGGTCCAAAAGGCTTTTTGTATGTCCTGCCCTTTTATATTGCAACATTTTCTACTTTCATTCTCAAGCATGCAGCTGGTTCAGATCATATGTTGTCTGCCAGGTTGAAGTTTATAGAAGACCGACCTTACAACTGAGAAATTTACTTAAACTTTCCTCATCTCCCAAATATTGCCGTTACTGAAAGGGTTCAATGGTAAGTAAGCTACTTTGTAATCACACAGGCAAAGTTGCTGCTATGAAGAGTGAAAAAACCTGTAAGCCAAGGGCTAAAAAGAGGAAAAGGACACTTTAGTAAAAAATGATAGTATAATTTTCTTCTGCCCCCTTGTGATGAACCCTTTGACATAACAGGTTGAGTGAGGAACCAGACATGCAAAGTGTTACATGTTAAGTTAACCGTTTTCCTCTGTTATTAATCCCTGTACAAGTTGTTTTACAGCTAAGAAGTAGCACAAGGTAGCAGAAAAAAACAGTTAAAATGTGCAGATGGTTTAATCTGTTTTTATGACACAGAAGGCCTTAAGGGCCAGGTCCAACCCTCAGGATGTTTTCTATACCATTTTCACTAATATTTCCAGTTAACCCACACCCTAGGCCACAGCATAATGATTTCACTCTCATGTCTTTAGTGTCACAGAAAGTGCAGTATTCAAGTTAGAAAGGTCATTTTGGGCTCATATAAAAGCCTAACAAGAGTTCACTGCTGAGCACCCATCCTGACAAAATGCAGGACAAGAAAATCACCACCTGTGGAAAAAAAATACAAAGTTCAGCCCACTGTTCAGCTCCCAGTGGGTAAATTTATTTAAAACAATGAAAAATTCTGAGCTACAGATGTGGAGAAGGAGACGAGTTTTTCTGTGAGGCAGTCTGTAACAATTACCAACACAGGATAATACACACAATCTCCACAAGAGGGTGACATTCAGCTTAGATATTTTTGAAATGTGTTAGACCAGGCAAAGATCTGGAAGCAACCAACCCATCTAGAAAAACAAAGAGTACTGAAGCTCAAACTCAGGAAGTTTATAAATATAAAAGAGACAGTAAATGTCTTGCAGTTGACCATGAAGTGCATAAGTTATTAATTTTTATGACATTATGTAGTGCAGACACTATTTTTGTTGTCATTTATGAGTTTTCAGAATGGTACATTAAATGGCAGAAAGTTTAAACTTTTATTTTACCATTTACACCCATTTTTCAGGACACTGTGGAAGATTTCATGTATTATAGATAAGACCACTGCTGAATTAAACAACTTAATTTGTGTCTTTACATTTTCAAAAAAAAAAAAAAAAAAAAAAAAGGTTAAAAATAAATAAATAAATAAAAAGAAGGGGTATCACTGCTCCTGACCAGACTACCCAGAGTTTGCAGTGGTCACTATTAACATGTGATGGCCCAAGGAATGGACTAACTAGAAACAGTGAAAAGAGTAGCAATAACCACTTGGGCGTTCTACCAGGCTGCCGTCCTGTATGTGCGAGGAAATCACCTTTACCTAATTTTCCAAGGTTTTAAAACAAACAGATTTTTCACACATACTTGTAAACATTTCTATTAATAACCTGCCAATCTGTCCATCCTGCACTGAACTAAGCAACTGGGAAAATTATGTCAGACTCCAGAGCCATAATGTACACAAACACCAGGATGCAAGGAAAAATAGCAGAGGACAAAAATAACAACTTAAATGGAAAACAACAACATAATTGTGTGTGTGTGTGTGTGTGTGTGTGTGTGTGTGTGTGGGGGGGGGGGGGGGGGGCATCGGTTAAAAGTGGCAAAAATGGCAGTAAAACTGAGTAAAAAGTAGTACTAATGGAGTGGAAAAAATGGGATAAAATTGGTTAAAAGTTACAAAATTGAGCAGAAGCAGCAATAACAGGATACCAGAACTCGTGGCAAATATGAATGGAAAATGGCAAAATAGTAGCCAACAATGGGTGATAAAGGCAAAAATGGGACAACAGTGCCTGAAAGAAGTAGCAAAAATGCATGAAAGTTGCAAAACAGTAGCATACATGTGTTAAATTGCTAAACAGAAGTAACAAAAGTTGTGAAAAGTTGTGAAAAAAATAGTTGTCAAGTAACAACAATGGGAGAAGTAGCAAAAAAGGATAACAAACAGCAATAAAAGATTGTAAGTTGCAAAGTGAAATGGCAATAATTGGCAAAAATTGATAATAAGCGGCTAAATATTGGCAAAAATGGGTTAAAAATGGCAAAAGGGTAAAAGTGCCAATAAAAGCCAGAAAAAAATGGGCAGAAAGTGCCAAAAAAGGAAAACAAACCGCAAAGGTTTATTAAAAGTTGCATGAATTGGCAGAAAAGGTTTGAAAAGGGGTTAAAACGTATAAACAGATAAATAACTTCAACATCAGAACCCAGTATTTGTTCAACACTTTTCAGGTCCCTTTATAGCCAGGATGCTAGCACCAATGCTGCTGACACACGTGCAATGACATCATCACCAAATCACAACGAGGGAGGGGGCCGATCTCTGGGTTTTTCAGAGGCCCAGCCAAATTAAGGCTGTTAAGTCTGCTAAGAAGAGGTGGGAAGTAACTGATTAGATGTACTCACATTTCTGTAACTGAGTAGTTTTTTTAGTACATTTTGAAATTGGTAATTTGACTTTTCACTGAGATTATTTTAAAGACAGTACTGTACTTCATTACATGAAAAAATAACCATTTTAAAAACAACAACTTCATGTCAAAACGAGGATATTCTAACTTCCTAGTGAAATGAAACTGCTAGTTGTTTGACTTTGGCTACACAGTAGATCATTCAACATCACATCCACAAACATCTGCTGCACTTTACTTTATAAAGGTTTAACTTTACCTGAACAACTTAGATGGAGACTGTATTCTCATGTTGTTAATGATAAGGAAAGACCATATTCTACTGTACAACTCAGCAGCTACTTAGTACTTCAAGTAATTTTTAAGTATTTTTATTTGAGTATTTTATAGAGCAGTAATTTAATTTCTACTTAAGATCATTTTAACCAAAGTAACCAAAGTTCTTTTATTTGATTACAGTAGTCATGAATTTTTTGCACCTCTGGCACTAAGTAACATTTGGCAAAGTTGCAGTGACAAGGAAAAAAGTCATTTTCTAGGCAGAAACCTTGAGCAGAATAAGCATTTATCTTCACCAACAAACAAGTGAAAGGGCTGAAGAGCTACTGATGAAATGATGATTTACAATAAATCATACAATGTTTGATAGAACTGAGGCTTTGCTTTGGCAAAAGAGTGTGAGAGGTAACATAAACTTTTAAGAAATACTTTAAACTATCACCAATTGAGCAGTTCTGCTCAACACAGTAGCATACATGGTCAGCATCATTAAAATACACTACTTAAATCAATATGAAGCACAAAACATGAGCAGCCTGAGAATGAGTGTGGTCCACATTCCAGCAAATGTGTGTGTTGACCTGATGAAACAGCACAGACAGCCAGAGGAAATACACACAAACACAGAGAGCAATCAGCAGGAGGGAATTGTGCCTGGTCTTTATTTGATATAACAGAGATAGTATGAAGCAACGTGTTGATTCAGCTGTTCAGCTACACCACGCTCCATCTCTGACATGCTCTCTTGTCCTATTTCTTTGTTTCTTAATGTGTTAAAGGAGATAATTGTAAACTATGATTGGCTATATTTGGTATTTCCATGGATTATAATAGATTTATCTAAAATATGATTCATTCAGTCTTACATTTGGTAGGTAATTTCTCGCTCCTGTTTGTTCTCAGAGACCCCTCATAACCTGCCGGGGCTCTACAATACTGAGTTTCCAAATGTTAACAGTTTTATTTATGACCTGGAAGTTTCCCTGGGATCCCTTCAGGTCTGAATGACGCTCCTTTATCTGCTGACTGGATCTCACTCACTGCTACACTAACCTGTTCTCAGACCTTCAGTTCGACTGTTTAAGGACAAACAGCACAAATACCATCATAACAGAGACCTGTGTGTTTGAGTGAGTGTGTAACCTGCATTGTTGTCTGTGTTTTCTCAAGATGACCTCTAATGGACAATGAGTTAGTATAGCGATCAATGCCCTTAGAAACTTTGGTTTAACTATTACATTTAAAGTTAAATAGTTACAAGTTGAACATATGTAGCTGAGTTTTAAGTAGATGTGACCTCAGGCTTACAACTATTCATTTCACTGACCTACAACTGACCTCTAATTTTTCCACTGCATGGCGAAACAACTAGACAAAGAGAAATCATTTAGGATTTTCTGTCTATACCTATATGATTTAAATCTAAAATTAGAAAATAAAGCAGGCACTAGAGTAAAAACTCAATATCTTAATCTCTAGGAGAGAAGATATCTTTATATTTTATGGATTTTTTTCTAGGGGAGGATCATTATACCAACAAGGTTTCAGACTTGTATAAATACAGTGCCTGATAAAATATCCAAACACCCCTTGGACGTCTTATCCTATTACTGATTATATAAGTCAATCATGGTCAATATATATATTCATAACCTTTAACTGACCTAATTCAACAGAAGTCCAGCCCATTGGTGTTAGTGGTGTCACAGTTAGTGAAATGTTGATCACCTGAGTGTGGTGAATATATTTTAAGTGACTGTAGCATAAAAACACTTGTGTCTGGAAGGTCCAGTCACTACTTATTCAGTATCCCTGGCTACCATTACACCATGAAGAAAAAGGAACACTCCAAGCAACTCAGAGAAAAGGTTAATGAAAGGTATAAGTCAGGGGATGGATACAAAAAGTCAAAGTCACTGAAATTCCTGTGAAGTTCAGTTACATCAATCATCAAGAAATGGAAGGAATATGGCACATGTAAATCTGCCTAGATCAAACCATCCTCACAAACTGAGTGAGCATGCAAGAAGGAGACTAGTGAGAGAGGCAACCAAGACACCTATGACTACTCTGAAGGATTTATAAACTTCACATGCAACTGTTCCCTGGGTTCTTCCCAAGTTAGAGATTTGTGGGCAAGGGGCAAAGAGAAAGCCACTGTTGAAGAAAACTCATTAAATTTCAGCTAGAGTTTGCCCCACTGTGAAGCAGTGGTGGCAGCATCATGCTGTCGGGATGCTTCTCGGCAGCTGGTCCTGGAAGGCTTGTAAAGGTAGAGGGTAGAATGAATGTGGCAAAATATGGGAAAATCCTGGATGACAATCTTAATCAGCCTGCAAGAGAACTACAGCTTGGGAGAAGCTATATTATCTAACAAGACAAAGACCTGAAGCATACAGCGAAAGCTACACAGGAATGGTTTGAAACCAAGACAAATTCTCAGGGGTAGATGAGTAAAAGCCCAGGCCTCAATAAAATAGAGAATTTGTGGCTGGACTTGAAAAGGGCTGAGCACACCTGATCCCTGTGGTACCTGACAGAACTTCAGCAGTTTTGGAAAGAAGAATGGAGTAAAATTGCAGTGTCCAGAGTAGGGCTGTCGCAATACACCAATATTGATATTGGTGATATTAAAAAATGAAATTTCAATATCGTGTTAAAAAAATGTGCATATGATAATATCGTGTAAATGATCCAGTGCCACTTGAACACAGTTTGAAAACAGAATGGAAACAGAAAAAGAAAAATATGCCAGGGATTGTTCAGTAGACATTGGATTATTCCAAAGTTATTAGTTGTCATTCTTCAGTTGCACACAAATGCTGAGTCCCCTGCTATCCACAAATGATTTTGTTTCAGTTGTAGTTATAGCAGATGTTGCACCTTGTGAATTTTCAATTTATCAGTTCATCTGGTTACCTTTTAACTAGCTATCGAGTGCAATTGCACTTTTTATATGCAGTTGTACAGTTACTGTTGTCATATTGTCTCATCACCTCCTCAGACAGGTATTTTGAGTGTAATTTATCTGCCAAAAGAGAGAACACAACATAAATAAAGTCAAAGATAAATTTGATTGATTGTCCCATTATTATTTAAATTTTTATTGATATCGTGATAATATTGTTATCGTGACATTTTTTGCCCACGGTAACCGTGAAGTGAAAATCTGATATCGTAACAGCCCTAGTCCAGAGGTGCAAGCCAAGGGTAAACACCCAGGGGGTGATCACTTTTTATATGCACTGTATACACTGTGTGTTCGGATTAAAATCGAAGATAACAGTCAACAATTTATGGGAGTTGAAGGTCTGACAGATCACTTGTTCTACTACAAATGCTGCCTTGTTTCTATAGGATGCTAAAATAGCTGATGTGCTGAATTTTAAACTGGTTTTACTCTAATTTGTTGGATTTTGACCTTCCAAACACTTCACAAGTAAAGGTCAGGACATCAGCAAGCACTGTCAGGGAGATGGCATGCTCTTAAGTTATATAATATTTAAATATCTCTGCCTCTAATTGAAATATATCCTTCATATATTAAAAGAAACACAACACTCAGCATCCTCTCTGCACGTTCTCTGGCGCCTGTAATTGTATCAGTGACGATCTATTGACATGGAACAAAGTGACCTTTATTTAACCTCCCATTAACAATGTTACAGAGAAGTGATGCAGCAACAACCACACAGACACAGTGAGGACAAAGGCCCTTTCACCTCTTTCATTATGCATTTAATCTAAACCAGAAATATACCAACTGAAACTTGCAGGTTTTTATATGTTGGCCAAGTTGAAATATTACGTGGAGATTAATGGCAAAAATAAAACATGCAGTTACAGTAAGAATTTGAGGAATTTGATGGGAATAAATAAGACAGTGTGTTTTTTCTCTCTCTTTCTCTGCCTTGTCACCACTAGTCTGCTGTTGGATTATTGTGTTATCACTTACACAGACACACACTTTCAACAACAGTGTCTGTGTTATTCCCTAACTCCTCTGTCCTCACAGTATTATCATTCACTGAGAGGCTGCTGCATACCTAAGCTTTGTCGGTGGATGATAGGAGAAGGTATAAATAGTCACAGATCACCACTGTGACACATGAACTCACATATTTCTGCACACATGGGTCGGATGTATCAGGGTAACACACAAACATGTCTACACAGAGGTCCATTAAAATACACGGTGGGATAAAACTATGTCTATGAATACCACAAACAAATCATGCCATATTTTATCACATCCCAATAGTGGATGTTGGATGGTATCGTATTGTAGCTATCATATCGTACTATTATATTGTATCTGAATCATGAAGTGTTGTATCATACTTTATCATATCACATCAACTAGTATTGTGTTATATCATGCCTCATGTTCTGTCACATCACCTCAAATTTTATGCAATGAAAATATGTTTGGAATATAAACATTATTACTGATAATCAAATCAGCTTTTGTTACCAAATTCTAAACATGTTCATTTGGGCATTTAAACATGAGACTCTATGGAATTTAACTCATTTGTGGCCAGTCACGGAACTGCAATTTTTGGCATACTGGCTTCATTTGTCAGTGCCAGTGATTGCAGGTGGTGTGACTCAACCCTGATAGTTCACATAAATCCCTCTCTACCGCACAGAATAATTCAGAAAGGATATGCCTGCCAGCCATGAGACCAACACTGTTTGTAGTCCTAATCCCCAGAGAGAAGAGCGCTGAGGAGATACCTGACAGAGCTACAGAAAACACAGAGACAAAGACAGCAGCAAGTGTGTTTATAAAAATGGCTTCTCCATCCTTCACAGGCACACTCTCTTATGTTTATGAAACAACACTGCCACTGGTCTCCCTTATAGGCCACAACATTCACATGCACATCCTAAAGTTTATACCCCAAACAAAGAGGAGGAGCAGGAGCTTCTCATTCAGGTGAAATATAAAATACTCACTTTTAACCAGGTAGTGTCTTTGGACATCCATACACTCCTCAGCTCCTGAAACGTCTGCTCAGGTAAGCACAGGTGAGGTGGAGAGAGGCATGATGGGAGTCAGTGTTAGGGGTTAAGGTCACCTTTCTGTTAAAAGACAATTTAAAGAGTTACTGTAAATATTCATAGATATACTGGAGGTTGTTGTGTGAGGTCAGAGCTGGAAGCAGGTAAAGGTGTTGAGGAATCAACAAAAAAAATCAAATTTTGAGAAAAATGAAACTCACTGACCAGTTAATTTCTCCTCAATTTGTATAGAGCATGTGATGATCCTTTCAGTGATTTAGGACCTTAGAAAATAACCATGAGTCTCATGCTTTATGGGCAGATTTCTAGATAAAAGAGATTAAACACAAGAAGCATTTGTGTTTTTTATTTTTCCTCATACAAAGGGGGATTTTCCTCATTGGGTCAGGAGGGTTTTTTTTTGCTGCCTATTGAAAAGACAATTGCCTGTCTACAGTTTGACCTTGATGAATGTCATGCTAACTTGCAGCTGCAGAGATTGGGCCTGTTAGAGGACAGAGGCCATGACTGACAAAACTGCTTGATAAAGAGTCTGATTTATTTTCTGCTTTAATTTGATGTCAGTTTTATATGTGCAGATTGTGAACTCTGCCAGAAATTCTGGAGATAAATTCTTTATTTTTTATTATCATATAAAATTTTAAATGTGTTTTTTACACTAAAGTGGCTGCTGCAGTGCAAAATTCAAGCAACAGGCAGTTTTTATTCCTTTATCCGTTAAAAGAAAGGTCAAACATGCTATAAATGTCACCTCCAAAGAAGACCAAGGTCCTACAAGGTCAGTTGGAGGTTACAAGTGAAATGAAAGTTCACTTGTAAACTTCTCTAATGAAAGTTGTTCCTATTTAGACAAAAATATTTTATTATAGCATAGATCAGAACAACAATACAGTAAGTCAGTGGTTCCCTTTTTTGCCTTTGGGCCCACCCTACTAGTATCTAAGGAAAGCTGAGCCCCTGCTGAGGACATACTTTGAAAAAGTATGAATCAATTTAGTTTGTTTTCATCGACAAAACCTTAAGATAATCCACCTACAAACACTTGTTCTTGACAAAAGATCTGTGTATAAACCATCTATTATTAAGATGGTGTATTAGGGCCACTTTAGAAAAAGATAATGGTACGAGGATTTGTTAATTTTAAAGAAAAACCTTGAAATTCTCAAGTTTAAATAGTCGTTAATTTATGAGAAAAGAAAATAATTACTTGACTTTAAAAACTGCAAATGTACCTGAACCAGAACTTAGATTTGTTTGAGATTATGAACTTAAAAAGTCAAAATTTCTTCCACTATTTTCATTTTGGTTTTTTGTAGGCCTAAATGTTTGTCTTAACACTGTTGTAAATTCAGGATTTTAAAACTTTACATTTTTGAGTTTCTAGAGTCAAAATTTAAGATGCTTTAAATGTAGAAATTGCTTGTTCCTCCTGTAAATTTCCAACTTTTTAAACCCTGAAATTCTGAGTTAATTTTCTTGTAATTAACTTCATTATCTCATATTTTTTTCCTCCCCTAAAAATGTCAACTATTTTGCCCAGAAATTAACAAATTCTCTTCATACTGTATCTTTTAGGTTGGCTCTTGTGCATTATGTTTATAATTATGACTATACAGTATGTACATCTAATTTTGGAACCATCAGAGCAGACAGGGTGCTGCAAGTTGTTTGCAAGTTGGAAACCAATGCAGTATTAGAATCACAACTGCCTGTTGCAGTGACCATGGATCAGTAGGAGTCTGTTGTCTCTCAAGGATCCCCAGCTCCTGCAGTCACATATCGATGGGTCCTAGGGCAAGACACTTGACTTAATGACTCCCACTGCTGCATCAGTGGTGTATGAGCGTGTATGGCTGCAGTGTAAAAAGCTCTCTGGGTAGACAGATGAGCAGCAAAGCGCTTCATCGACTCAAGTCCATTCAGCTCCATTTGGGAATATGGAATATCCATTTAAAAACAGTTTCAGACCAAACAGTTTGCTTTTGTTCATCTGCAATACTTTTTTATGTAGCTCAAAAACTTTGTTCATTTATACATTTTGAATTTATATCATAACTGCCTCATTTGAAGTTGAAACCCAAAGGAATATTAATAAGATATTTATGATTCTTTAAGCACATGATTCGATGTGGTGAAGTCTTGAAGCTGAGTTTGATGGAAAGTTTGTCCGGCAACATGCTGTGTTTTGACCCAAGACAAAAATGATCCACTGTTTTCTCTCCAAACACCCAGAATGCATCCCTGCTGACGAGACACTGACCTCTCACACAACAAGGACACTCCTCCTGGGGAGAGCGAGAAGTGTGCACTTTGTGCCGTGTGTTTGCATGTGAAGAAGAAATGAAAAGTGATGGGGAAAGATCCACAGTTTGTCTTCATTTCCTCTCTAACAATCCTTCTCTATGTTCTAATATGTTTTTTTCTGTCTGACTCTTAGTTGCCCTGAAGATGGGACATCTTACTCTAATGGCTGTTTTGGCAGGTAAATAAAGTCCAAAGCAGACACGAAGTGTTACCAGAGTGCTAAAAGATATTTCAGGAAGTGACAGAATCAGTGAATTTCTCACATGCAAGATTTGGCCATAGTGAGGTGATTGGTTCAGTACACTCATTGGAGTTGACTTTTACATTGTCATGATGAGTTGTATAACACAGGCTTTCCCAAACCTCAGTATGCCACTGAAATCATCTGGGTCCTAGCAAAGGCCTTTCACAATCATAATAAGACCTGAATGTTAACCTTTAATTACCCACGCTGATGAAATCGGCAGGGGGTTATGTAAAGGGTTCTATATCTTTGTTTGTTTCTTTGTTTGTATGTGTACAAGATAACTCACGAACGGAGTGTCGGATCTTCACCAAACTTTCAGGGAATATTGGAATAGTGACAGGGAAGAATCGATTAGATTTTGGTGATGATCTGTGCACCCCTTCGGTTTTTCTCGGACTTCGAATTTTGAACACCATAGTAATCAATAGGAGCGTAAGTTCCTCGGTGGTGCTGCTTAGGCATGGGTCTGCCGCCTCAGACAGCCATTCTAGTTTGTCATATTTTTGTTTCATAAACAGGGAATTTCAACGCAAATACTCTGCTTCCAGATGCATTAATGTTACTGGGAAATTGTTTGTGGGGTCACTGAGTACAATTAGAGAGCCACTGCTATTTATTTTTTTTAATCAGGCATCTGCGAAGTCGCTTTCATTTTCTTTTGTAATATCTCTATAAACTTACTTTGTGGCCCAGTAAACTCTTCCCAAGTAGCATTAATTTCCTTAAAGTTAAATTCTTAAAATCGTGGCATAGTGGAATGTTTAACAGAGTGTCATAAATTAATCCAGCACCAGTTAAACTGTGACACCCGTTGTATACATCAGACAAAGTGAGTGCTAAAAGGGTGACATGGGTTAAATCTTCTCGCTGTACTTTGTTAGTTCTGGAATGTTAAGATAACAGCATTTAATCAAGTATTTTACAATAATTAAAGCATAATCTATTTATTTACTTTTATATGATCTTTAGTTATTGTAGATGGCCTCTCACAGGGCCCTGGCCCACACTTTAAGCACTGGTATAACAAATCAAAGCTGATCATATGTGAGAACCTCTCTCATATCTAACGCCTGGTCATTGAGAAAGTTGATCAAATATTCCCAAAGTTTCGTATTACAGAGAATTTTTGAACACACAAAATCAAATTTGTTCTCCTCGCTTGCAGAATTGGAATGACCATTGTTCAACAAAACTGACATTGTTTTGTCTCACTCTCTTGCAGTGCTCTTCTCCATTTTCGTGGAAACTGAAGCAAGTAAGGCCAAAACTCCACTCTCACCTCATCCTGTTCTGAAACCAGTTTGATGAGAACTAGTTAATAGGAAGAAATTGCATAAATTAGCCTCTTTTGTCCAGGCAACAGGGAACTCTTTCTGTCTCTCTCAGTTGCATGTTTGGGCTGAGAACCTCTGAACATGTTTGCAGGGGGGAAAATGTTTGCAGATGGATGTACAGAGTCAAAGAGAACAATGTTAACAATCCTTGTTAAGTGCAAAACACTTTATTTTAGAAATGTGAAATGGTTTTAGAAAGACGAAAGATGTGAAAGATGGAAATCTTTAAATATTTCAGGAGTTTCTCAACCTCTTATCCTTTTCTTGTCCTCTTATGTTCCTTTTTACAGATCCATTTATTTACAGTAAGTACACATACTATTATCTCCTTATTCTTCTGATCATTAACAATCTATCATGTCATGCATTTACATGTTGGATTATAAAAAGATTACCACAGTTTCTTGTATTTTTATTTAAATAGTTGCCTGGTGAATAAGCTGCCACTATCAATGTGACAGTTTAACCCTTGTGTTGTCTTAGGGTCAAAAATCACTCGCCCTAATCTTAATGTTCTGTTATTTTGTTCTGCATCTATTATCTTCTTTCATTGTTATCTAATGCTCATGTTTATACACAAAAGCTCATTTTTGCACATTTCTGCAACATTTTTAGACTATCTCCCTTATTTCTGTGGCTTCTACTGTAGATATGAATATAATTAGAACTTCTAGTGATATGGTGAACATGGAAATAGTACGTTATTTTATGCTGAAAGTTATAGCACAAGTTTTATTTTTCTAAAATGTCAGAGTTTTGGTACCTGTTGCTCTCTTCATGGTTATAATAACAAGCCAAAATCAAATAGTAGGCTATTTTAAACATGCCGTTCACTTTTTGAACACATTAAAGATGTGATTCTTTATAAATTAGTAAAGAATTGGAGATTTACTGACCCAAAGAGATGACTGCATCAGTTATGAATAGCAATAAAAACACACCTTAAAAGAGGGACAAGTGATAAAATGATATGAATTTCAGAACATCCACATCCACACAACTAAAATGATATACTTGTGTTCAAGGTTGTAGCTAGAGATGTTGGGCCCCCAGGAAGAAAATTACACAGGGTACCTTAGCCGGCTGTCCAAGCAAAAAATGTTGCATTGTTTTACAAATACGTATCTAAGCATTTGAATGTATTTTGAACTATGATTTCCCTTTATTGATGTGCAATATTTTCACTATGGTGAAATTAACTTGTATTTTTCCCTCACATTAGTTTGTGTTTATTATCCTAGTCCCAAAGTATGAGACAGTATATAATTTAAGCTTTCTAAACCTCACCTCAGGAAAATGCTGACAATACTGCATGTGTACTTCTTCACCTCTGTTCTTTTTTTCTCCTCTCGTCTTTATCTTGCTCTCTGTCCCTGCTTTTTTCTCCTTTATCATCCTCATCCTGCTCTCTGTCCCTGCTTTCTTCCTCTCCATCCATCTGATCTTGCTCTCTGGCCCTGCTTTCTTCTCCTTAATGGTCCTCATCTTGCTCTCTGTCCCTGCTTTCTTCTCCCTCATCCTTCTCATCCTGCTCTCTGTCCCTGCTTTCTTCTCCTCCATCCTTTCATCTTGCTCTCTGTCCCTGCTTTCTTCTCCTTTATCTTCCTCATCTTGCTCTCTGTCCCTGCTTTCTTCTCCTTTGTCGTCCTCATCTTGCTCTCTGTCCCTGCTTTCTTCTCCATCCTTCTCATCTTGCTCTGTCCCTGCTTTCTTCTCCTTTATCCTTCTCATCCTGCTTTCTGTCCCTGCTTTCTTCCTCTCCATCCCTCTTATTCTGCACTCTTTCCCTGCTTTCTTCTCCTTTATCGTCCTCATCTTGCTCTCTGTCCCTGCTTTCTTATCCTTTATCGTCCTCATCTTGCTCTCTGTCCCTGCTTTCTTCTCCTTTATCATCCTCATCTAGCTCTCTGGGCCTGCTGTCTTCTCTTTTATCATCCTCATCTTGCTCTCTGCCCCTGCTTTTTTTTCCTTCATCATCCTCATCTTGCTCTCTGTCCCTGAATTCTTCCTCTCCATCTGTCTGATCTTGCTCTCTGTCCCTGCTTTCTTCTCCATCCTTCTCATCTTGCTCTCTGTCCCTGCTTTCATCTCCTTTATTGTCCTCAACCTTCTCTCTGGCCCTTCTTTCTTCTCCTTTATTGTCCTCAACTTGCTCTCTGCCCCTGCTTTCTTCTCATTTATGCTTCTCATCTAGCTCTCTGTCACTGCTTTCTTCTCCTTCATCCTTCTCATCCTGCTCTCTGTCCCTGCTTTCTTCTCCCTTATCGTCCCCATCTAGCTCTCTGTCCCTGCTTTCTTCTCCCTTATCGTCCTCATCTATCTTTCTGTCCCTGCTTTCTTCCTCTCCATCCCTCTCATCCAGCACTCTGTCCCTGTGTTCTTCTCCTATATCATCCTCATCTTGCTCTCTGTCCCTGCTTTCTTCTCCTTTATTGTCCTCATCTTGCTCTCTGTCCCTGCTTTCTTATCCTTTATCGTCCTCATCTTGCTCTCTGGGCCTGCTGTCTTCTCTTTTATCACCCTCATCTAGCTCTCTGCCCCTGCTTTCTTGTCCTTTATGGTCCTCTTCTAGCTCTATGTCCCTGCTTCCTTCTTCTTCATCACTCTCATCTTGCTTTCTGTCCCTGCTTTCTTCTCCTTTATCGTCCTCATCTTGCTCTCTGCCCCTGCTTTCTCTCTTCTCCATTGTTCTCATTTTGCTCTCTGTACTACTTTCTTCATCCTCAACATCTTGTTTTTCCCTATCCTGTACAAGGACAGTATTCTCTCCAAGCATGAAGCATGCAGGGCTAAATACTGGGCCACCAAGTTTTTTTATTATTATCTTTTAATCTATTTGATTAATTTTCAGTGTGTAGACCAATTCATTTAGTTGCTTTTGATTCAATATGGACTCTTATTACTGAGAACATGAACAAAAAAAAAACACTATAATTTCCAGGCTTCCGAAAATACAATCATGAAGCATTGGTTTAGTAAAGACAGGTTTTTTTGACCGTTTGCACAAGCCCCCCCAGGACCCATGCTAAAAAAACAGTGACACACTGTGGTGAAAATGAACCTCAGTTTTGATTTATTTTTTGTTTAAATCCCAATAAAATAGACCTGAACTTTAAACACATATTTTTTTTACCTTAAGACCCTTGTATTAATTACCTTTAGGTGTTATAGCATTATTTTAGTGCAAATCTAGTTTTAATAACCTCAGAGTAGAGAGCCTTGCAACCCCCCTGAAATCTCTAGCATCCCCCTAAGAGGGTCCTAGATTGGAAACCAAGGGCCTACAGAATATTAAAGACTACACAAGGGTTAAAAATATTGTATTAAGAACATGTTAACAGCACATTTGTAAATAAAGCATAAATTTACTGTTGATTGATGATTATTAAGTAACTATTATGATTTCAAAGGAAATATCTTTAATCTCAATGCCTGCCATTATCATGTGACAGACTATGAAAGGCTACGAATCGCAGGCCTGATCTGTTCCTGCTTGTTGTTCGCTGGAGGAGTTGGAGTTATCCTTTGTAAGTACTTACACCACATAGATACTAGACTGGTGAAACAATGAAAAAACTTATCTCTAAATGAGTTGGGAATAATGCAAAATGTGCTAGCTAAACTAATCTTGCCATTCATGACAGTACATGGGTAAATCTCAAATAACACTGTTTTAATGTGTGTGACCTCAGTAACACTTGCTTCGTTTCCTTCACAGATAACAGGTGCACCAGGAAGGAAAGGTATGTTTATCTCTCATAACTCACCAGCTTAAATGTAAGTAATTATCTATATCTATGTGAACCTCAACGTGTGACTTTCTCCACTCCTCAATGTTTACAATCCTCTCACTGTCTTTCTGTATTTTTCCCAACCTGCTTTGCTTAACGCCGCCCCACCCTCTTCTCTCACCTTGTAGAAAAGCTGAAGATGACAGCAGTGAAATCTGATATGGTGCCTGTCAAACCGGTTTCGGCTGAGAAGAGCTGAGGGGCAGAGAGATGATTGTTGGATCCTGGGGGGGGGGTATGGACAAAAACACACCCACCCAGGTGATTTAACCTGTACAGACCTGTGCAAAGAATAGAAGAGCGGATGAAAAAAATGAAGCCCTCTCAATGTTTTAAAATATATGACACAAAAAATGATGGTTGTTTTTATCATGCAGATATTTATCCCTGAATAACACAAACTTTTACATTTTCTCTCCCACCTATTCTGCTTAGTTTAGTCATCACTAGCCTATAATGTTGCATAGCAAATTAAAGATGCATTATTAGGATAATAGTGTTGTGTTAGTTACTGTTTGATAAACTGTAGTGTAGGAGTATCAAAGTGGTCAATCATTTCAATGATTTCATGGTAAGATAAAGAAACAATTTGTTAGAAACCTCAAGTGTGGACATGCAAAATGGAAATAAATGCTTAATCAAACTAAAATATTTCAGTGTTTGATTACCATGGTACTTGTTTCAATGAGCTGGTAGTGCTGTATGGTCTTCAGTAACCTTTTTGGTTGATAAGGACTAAAATTAATATGAGCCTATAGCTGTATAAGTAAAGGCCAGCCTTGTGACCATTGTGATATGAGTCTATGTTATGCTATTACATTATAATGCTAAAATATGACTCAAACCGCCTTGAAATAGTCCTCTAGTGTTGTCTTTTCTGCTTGTAAACGTAAACAACTTCAAGCTAAAGTCTCTCACCTCGTCAAACTTCGACATCTTCGTTCCCGACAAGCAAACATTAAAGCCCCGCTCCTCCTCCTGGCTTTCTCCGCTGATTCTGGATCAGCCTCCGAACCCCTCTCTCCTCCATTCATTCTCTTTACAGCTGCCAGCTGTATAGTACAAACCGATCCAGGATCAGCAGTCTTTCACAAAGCTATAACACGTTAAACTCAGCCCCCTTTTCCTGAACCAAGCCAACCTGTTGAGTGTCTCCGTGGATAAGGCTGGGTGTTGGCGCACAGTGTGGAGAGAAGTCGCTGCTTCTGAGTCAGATATCCGCCTGCTTCAGAGAAATTCTCAGTTTTTTCTTCTGCATAGATACAACGTCGTAAAGGTAAGTGTAGAACAATGAAGTTTGCTCACATTTCACGGAAGAAACACTTCTGAAGTTGTTCTTAATTTGAGGAAATTGTACAAGAAGTAAAAGTTTGCCAAAAATGCCCATGAGCATCTTTAGAGGAAACTGAAAAAAACATTTTTGCTAACGTTCAACGGTCGCATTTAAGCTAGCTTACACGTAGCTTTGGTTGTGATGGAAAATTGTTGTTAAATCTCGGTTTCTCTAACTAACTTTACAATCTGTCACTAAAAAGTCTAAAACGGCCATTTAACATATAATGTCTTCCTCAAAGTGAGTCAATTAACTTTCAAAATGCGAAGAACAATGTACCATATGTAACAGTGAGCAAATACTGTCATCCGGCTGACATTTCTCCAGGATACCAACTCTGTCATGACAATGGAACAGCGGCACGCGCCCCAGGCCAACGTGCGTAACGGCCAGGATAGTCTTCCTTTACGTGGTATGATTAACTCCTTCATTCCATTTAGATTTTAATAATAGAAAATCAAGAATTAAACGGCACCGTTCTTTCAAAACGTCATTTCATTTATTTTTGCAACTCTAGTCCTAGTTTAAATACATTAAATGGAATAAGAGGAATAAGCAAAGTACTTTTGTTGACCCTTAGAACAGTGGTTCTCAACAGGTGGGTCCGTACCCAAAAGTGGGTCGTGGAAATGTTATTTAGTTTAGTTTATTTATTTGCACATGACAAAACAGATAAGAACAATTACAAAATAATTTAAAAAACATCGTGCAGGGAAGGTTAGAAGCCAGAAAGGCTTGTCAAGAAACCTCTCCCTGATATAACAAACAAAACAATAAAAAAACAAAAACAAACAAACATAACAAGGAAGTATACAAATACATGACATAAAATAATTCAGTCAGATCTAAGATCTGTTGCACAAAACCATCACAGTAAAGAGCTCTTTAATTGCTTTTTGAATGATGTCAATGTAGATGCTGACTGTAGAGTGATCGGTAGTTTGTTCCAAAGAGACGCTCCTCTGTATGTTAATGTGGATTGGTTCAGGGATGTCCGACAGAAAGGACGGTCAAAGTCCTTAGAATGCCTTGTATAATGTGAATGAATCTCTGAGGTGGACTTGAAAAAATGTTGAAAAGTGCTGGTAGATCTTGATTCAAGTGTCCATATTTATACATAAACACACAGGTTTGAAATTTGTTCAAGTTAGAAATGGATAAGAGTTTGTGTTTTCTTAAAAGAGGAGCAGATGAGTCACATCTTTTAGTAGAACTGATAAGTTTTAAAAATTAATTCTGAATTAACAAAATCTTTTTTAAATAAGTGGGACAAGTGGCTGCCCACACAGTATTACAATACATAAGATATGGATAAATTAAACTGTGATAAAATGTTAGAATACAAGAGTGATTTATCAGTGACAAACTCTACTCAAAATACCAATGGACTTCATTGTTTTTTTGCACACAAAATCAATATGACGCTTCCATGTTAATTTTTCATCCACTATGACCCCCAAGAATTTGATATTCTGAACTTGAGTTAGTTCAATATTGTCTATGAGTACTTTAGCCAAGTCTTTTGCATTTTTTAAATTTTTATTGCAAAATATAATGAAATTTGATTTATTTATATTTAGAGAGAGTTTATTCATTTTAAACCACTCAGAAATAGAGGCGAGCTCCTCATTTGCTTCTCCAATCAGTGTGGCAAAGTTTTCATGAGAAGAAATAAGACATGTGTCATCAGCAAATAATAGGGGTAGTGCCTTTTTACAGATTTTAAGCAGGTCATTTATGTATATTAGAAATACGAGAGGGCCAAGGATAGATCCTTGAGGTACCCCGTACAGTAATTTGGCTCTATTTGAGTTTTCCCCACTGACAGATACAAACTGTTCTCTATCCTTTAAGTAGCTCACCAGCCATTTTAATGAGACATTATGAAAGCCGTATTTCTGCAATTTAGCAATAAGGATATTATGATCAACTGTGTCGAAAGCTTTTGAGAGGTCTAAGAATATGCCAAGAGAGATTTTTTTATTGTCTATATCTGAGGAGATTTTATGGAAGAGCTGTAAAAGGGCCATTTCTGTTGACATTTTTTTCCAAAAACCATACTGATGACTATAAAGTATATTATTTTTATCCAAGTGTTTTTGAATTCTTGAATACACGAGTTTCTCTAGAACCTTAGAAAAACATTAGTGGGTCTTAAATGTGTGCTGGGAAAAAACAGTCTATGAAGAAATCTTATTTTTGTATTTTGTTCTGTAGTTTTGTTTTTGATAGCAAGGAGGAAATAAATAAAGGTCTTGAAAATTTTTAACTTAATTATTCAGGAACTTTTGCTGTGAATTTACCTGAAAAATGTGTGGAACTTTCCCTGTAAACATTTTTTTTAATTTAAAATAATTTCTCCTAATTTTTTGGTAGTTTTCAGTTGGCATTTTCCCAGAAACTTCTGGCCATTTCCTGCAAATCTAAAGACATTTCCAGAGAGCTCAGAATTTTTAAAATGTCCAATGGTAATTTTTAGGACTTTTTGCATAACCTTCCAAATATTGCTATGTTTCATTCGATAAACCTGGTTGAGAAAACAAATTGCAGAAATTTGGGTCACAGTTGCTCATGAAGGAGTTTGTAGTGGGTCCTGAGGCAAGACCACTTGAGAACCACTGCTCTAGAAGTCCTAGAAGTCTTAAATGAATATTTTACAGAGAATACATATGTATATACATGCTGTTGTTCTCTTCTAGACAATGACAAAGTTTAAAATAATGCATGTTGTAGTGTACAATGAATGATACGGCATTCCTTGCATTTCCAGACTGTGAGGCATTCCTAAGCAGTGCAAACAAAGCGTAAAAGACACATAAGTGAGCCAAAATCAAGCAAACTGGAGAAAAATTCACTTACATAGACATTTTTCCATTTTTCCACTGTCATCCTCAATATTGGGACTGTGCAGTATTTAATCATCATACAGGATGAATTTAATTACATGGATTATGTTTTTGCTGAATGAATGATAAGCAAATTGTAAAAATATATGTTTTTCTAAACTTCTTTAAATTTAGAAACAAAAACATAAAATGCTGAAGTTATGAAGAAATTACCAGCATCTGTCCTGTGCAGTTTGGAACACGGTACCTCATGTGTAAATTGATTTATAAGTAGAATTTAAACGATCATATTTCCTGTTTTGTGTGGCAGAAACAGTTTGTGTGGTATTGACATCAAACAAAACCTAAGAGAGAGCATAAAAATCACCCTTTTGACACAACATGGCTTAGCTTTCATGTTATCACATGACAAAAATATCACACAGTAACATCAAGACCAGCGTGATCTTAGACACTGAAGGTTTAATACAAAAATTTTCTCTATGATACCCTATCGTTTGAATAAATGTTATTAAAACACAAAGTGGACATGTATAGGCAGGTGATAAGTGCCAAACTATGATAATCCATTATTGAAAATAGACCTAAGGCTTTGAAGGAAGACTGTAGTGCAATTTTCCAATATCGTCATACTCTTACATGCTATAATAGACTACTGAACACACACTGTAAGCATGTGTGTGTACCTGTGTGAGAAAAGGCCAGCTGATAAGAGCTGCAGTGATAACAGTTTGTTACCATGTGGCACAAGGATAGATTGGGACAAGGACAGATACAGTTGACTTCAAATGGTGCAGGTCATTATGGAACAGTAAGGGACAAAGGCCTAAAAATATTGATTATTTTAGGAATTTTTGAGTTAAGTAACTGGGTCATTTACAGGAGCACAAATGTACAGATACAGGAAATAATTGTATTCACACACAGGGGTTGTGGTCTGCAAGAATTTGTTGGTATAAAAAAGTGAAATGGTTACCATAGATAACACCCATCAGATTTGTATCAATTGCAACTTTTGAGCTGTTCATTTATATAAAAGGAAAGTTCATAATCAAGCAGTTTTTTTCATAGAAACGCTTAATGGGTTTTGCAAAATTACTATACCAATTAAAGCAACAACCATGTTTACATTTCTGATTTAAATCAAATTGATTTGGGATTCCAAATATACTAAATAAAGTTATCTGATTATGACTTTCATATGCATGCATCGAACGTAATCAGAATAAACTCACCTGGACATGCACAGATCTGTTTTTCCTCTCATATATCCATTGCATAGATATATTTCACATTCATGTGGGAAAGCTCCTATACAATGTTCTTAGTAAGGGCAGGACTTAAAAAAATCTTGAAAGGTGATTGGACGACCCGTCAGAGCAACAAGACAGAAAAGATGATATGCATGTGCTGTCTGATTTTGTTGTGCTGCCGTAGTATATGACAGTGGACAGGAGAAGTGCAAAAACATCTCCATCAAGAAAAAGCCTCCAGTGGGAGTCTTTGCTCTTTTTTTAAAATAAAAATAAAAAATAAAATGTGGAGCAGTTCTGATTAAAATGCCACTATCCTATGGCTACATCTGATCCATTGGCTTATAGTACATCTAAACCCTCTTATAACAACTGAAGACTGATGCCACAGCAGGCCAGTAGAAGAGCGAAAACGTCTTTTCCATCATGAAAAGCTTTTAGTGCTGTTCTTTGCTCTTTAGTTCATAAAGAAATATGGTCTAGTTCTGCTTAAACTGCAGCTTTATAGCTACATCCAAGTTAAGTGCTACATCGGCAGCAGCCACTGCTGTCCGCTTCCAGTACAGCTAAACCCCAGCTACCACCTCGTTCTCCTCAGTCAACACTGATTGGCTAGGTTAGTTTTCAGACCTGGTAGATCAGAGCTCAGCAAGATGGATTACCTGATGTCAGACATGGAGTCTGGCCAATATGTCTGCTTTGCACAGGGATCTGTGTTTCTGTTTGACTGTGAGATCTAGTTTAATTGGAACTGATGACCAGCTGTGTAGTTAGTCCTCCCTTATTTTTTAAGTCTCATTTTTGGTAAGCCTGCTAGAGTCACCGACTCCACCTTTGTTAAGCATGTTGCACCATATGTCACCACTGAGGTAAACCTCCTCCACTCCTCCACTGCATAACAGATATTTGATTCTGCTCCTCTGTCCTGTCTCTTCAAATGTCTGTATTTTCTCTGTCTTTATTTAAACATTAATCTATGTCTTGTTTGTACTGCTAGCAAAACTTCTTCTGCTGTTGTCACAATTACAGCTGAAAACTCAATGGTACAAACTTCTCCTGCTGTCAGTAAACTTGAGGTGAGCATCAGTCCGTAGGACCTTCAGATATGTGCAGTTGAAGAGTTACCCGTAGTTTCCACATAAACTGGCTGCACCACGCTCTGCAGTAACACGGTTTTGCTCAGACTTGAAGTCGAGCAACCATGCACTCTAGAAGCATTTCTATAGCGCTGTACAATGCAGCACAGCCCTGATTGGCTTGAGGCAAGAGGGCAGAGATCACAGGGAAATTTCAGATTAACACAGGAATACTATGTCAACAGCTATTTTGCCTTTTTGGGGTTGATTTGCCTTTCATTTTGACATGATTCCATGATTTTATTGCTTCTGGCATGGGTGAGTACATTATAATATGTTTGCTCAAAGGAATCTGGGGTTTCATGTAAAATTCCTGGCTATCTTCCTCAAGCACTTTAGCAGCTCTGTGACACAAAGACCTTATAATGACCTTTTATGTGTGCTGCAGGAGAAGGCGTAATGTCACTATAGGGATAACTTATATCTGGAGTCTGTGCATTGTGTGGTATTTTGAAGTTGACCAGATACTTTGCATGTTTTTCCAGCTGTTTGGATCAATATGCTCTATGTGGCACAGTTTGGCAGCAGCCAGTGCTAAGAATAGACCTGTAGTGTATCTCCAACAAAGCAGAGCAGAGTGGTGCTTCAGGGACGTCCTGTTGCCGAATCAGAGTGTGGGCAGTGAAACTTTTCAGATTAACCAGACAGGGAGCGAATTGCCCCGCAGTTACAGTTAGCTGGCGGATTGAGGTGTAGCCATTGTATGTGGAAATTGGAGGTATGGCAGGCATGCACAACAAAAGCAGTTGAACTCCAAACAGGAAGACATGTTCAGAACAACATGTGTACATTGACACTAATCAGAAATAACAAGCAATATACAAGAGCCATCTTGTTCAGAGCAACATTTACATGCAGGAATAGAGCTACACTGACTGAAAATGTCAGACAAAAGCAGATAAATGTGAATATACATTCACACATCAAAGTTACATCAGAGAGAGGCAGAGATATGACAGAGGTTACAGGGTGAGAGACAGAGGTGGGGAGAGTGTGAATGAAGGTGGCAGCACACAGACAGAGAGAGTCGTCCTTCCTCTGTCAGGTGAAACAGCTCGTCCTCACCTCTCCTCACATGACCACAGTTCTTAAAAAAGAAAACAAGCTTGAGTGAATCAGTGGCAGAGAAAGAGTAGGCGCTTTAGAAGAGGCACACTGTCTCCTCACCTTTCCGAACATCTCTCTGGCAGCTCACAAACCGATTTAGAAACCTCCAGGAGAAGACGAACATTGATTTTGTACCAGGGATGTGACTGTGACCTTCACAGCATTTACAAAATGCTTTAGAGACACAGTTAGGGTTTTACCCAACACAGTCAAATAGGATTATGGAATTTAGTGTCTTTTGGATAAGGGCTGTCAGCCTGACATCAAACAAGATAAGTGAAGAGAAATGTAATAAAGAGATAAAATGAATAAAACTCACATTGTCTGTATGCAGCTGTTCTTTGCAATGAATAAAGAAACGAACTTGAGTCCTTAGAACACACTAAAATTTAAGGAGCAAGAATGAACAAAGAAAGATTTCAGCTAAAGGAGATCCATTGCTCCTGCCTTAAAATCTACAATTTTACTTCCACATAGCCAGTATACAGCCAAACAGGCTAATATCTGTAGTTGAAATATCAGATGTAAATAATTACCATGCGGATAAAACCGTGCATCCCTGGTCCCTTTAACGTCTGATAAAGAAACAGAATTTCAAGGTAAAGCCTTAGATTATTCACGTTTATAAGAGTAGTTCATTTTCAAAGGTTTAAAAGAATTAAGGGAAACGTAGCCCATCCTTAAATTGACTCCTGCAGACTGGGGAGCAAACAGCCTGTTGCTAGCTAGCTGCTCACTGCTAGCTTTGTGGTTTCCTTGTGTGACTCATGGCTCCAGTATGCTCCACTCCCTCCGCGTGTCTCTGTATGTTCTTTCTCATTCCCTCTCTTTCCCAACCGCACTCCCCCTTGCCTTCCTGTCCTCCTCTCATCCCTCCAGGCTGTCCCTTTTTTGCTCATTCTGGTTCTCAGACTCAGTGTCTTGTTTCTACTTCCTTCTTCTCTTTCTCTGCTTTTTTTTCCCTTTCCAAACCAATGAACCATCCCCATGAATTCATCCCTCCTCTCATCTGTCCTTGTTTTTGATTTACATGTTAATACTGTCAAAGTTAGTCTTACTAACTTTGGTCAAATGCTGCTATCCATAAGCAGTTTAACAGCTGCAGTGACAGCTGCTTTTTATATTACAGGCAGAAATGTCAAGTCCAGTTATTCATCATCACATTTCTTGCAAACATCATGTCCTGTCATATGAGATCAGATTTCTCTGTGCATGATTGAAGTAAAGAGGAACAAGCATGTCTGTGCCTCAGCTGGGATAAAAGAAAACTCTTCATCACAGACAGAGCAGAGCAGTTCCACACGTTGTGCTCAGTGTGTTGAGTACAGGACACAGGAGGCTTTCCTGTGTCAGTGGGAGTGTTTTGTGTGTGTTTGTGTGCCATTAAGGATGTGTTGCACACTGGAATCCAGTCCATCTAATTTTGGAATAAAAATGCCACTGAGAATAGGCAGCTGTCTTTGTAGTGTGGACAGGAACATAAACACACAAGCTCACACATCGGTGTCCAGCGTTCAGACGAGTAGGTGGGGTGTGTCAGAATATAGAAACAGACACACAGATATGCTGTGAACACCACATCCCTAATCATACACAATGTTTTATATGTTTAAAAAGAAGACACAAATTGACTAACCCTCTCATGGGGTGTTAACAACAGCATTCAGATGGATTGTCAGTGCTTTAAGTGTGTTTTTATGTGTCACTTTGGACAGTGTGATGTCTGCGTGTGTTGTCACCTGATTTAGACATGAGGCAGTAAAGAAAAGCTGGCTAGTGTTTGCTTAATGTTTCCCATGGAGTGAGTATATTTTTGTGGTACGGGCAGGGGGTCATCCCACCTACTTAATTTTGTTGTATTAGTTTGTGTGTGTGCCTTTTTTTGTCAGTATCCACCAGATCAGCAGTGCACGTACAGGGCTGTACAGTGCGACATATATGTCGCAAATGCTACGAGAAAATTGGTCCATGCTGAGAGATTCTCACTCCTCATCGCACAGGTGCTATGACAAAGTGAGAGAGGTGTGTGCATGCTAGACGCGCAGATAAGACTTTAGATTTGACTTGTTGCCCCAAAAACTTCACTCCACTTTGATTTGAGATTTGAAATTCATGCCAAGTCCATTTATTTCTTATTTCTGGTACATTTTAGACTCAAGCGGAATGTTTTTCCCTCTCGTCACACGCAATCCTGTGCGTCTGGAGCGAGCGGCCACACTCCGCAATGATGAGAGAGTAGCCTGCTGTAGCTCTTACAGATGGGACAGGCTCAGGGCAGACGCAGTACAGGTTGAAGAGGAGCGCTGCTATAATCCCAAGTTTTTTTTTAAGGCATGCAGGCTAGACGATGTTAAAATGTGTAGCCTACTAGCTTACTTCTGCATTAGCCTCATCCTTTCCAATTACGCACTGACGGTCGCAGTGTTGGCTGTCAGTGAGAGGGCAGAGCTCTCAGTCTGTGCTGACTTCTGATTAAAGATTAATGTTTAAAGCGATGCATTTTTTTTTCTCCACTGCTGTTGTTTGGTTAACAAGCTAATACGCGTCGGAATTTAGCATACAGGTCCGATATAACATGGACAGACAGACAGCAGTGTATGAGGGAGAGAGAGAGAGAGAGAGAGAGACAGGACCATGGAGGAGAAGGTCAGTACAGCCCCACACAGCATAAACTTTGTGTTTATTGTTAGGGTAAAGATGCGACTTGGAGATAGTTTTAATTTAATTATTGTTGAACTCCAATAGTACTGATGTTATGATTACACTGTTAGAGAGAAAAAGGCATCTGTTCATTTACATTAGCTCTATAAACATCAGACCCCAGTGTGATACTACAATATGGACCAAACTCTAACAGTGTTTAATTAATTTCTACTAATGTTAGGAACATTTTCCTTTACTCTGAGTATCAGTTAATATGTAAGGGGTGTCCAAACTATGGCCTGTGGGCCAACTGTAGCCCTTGGTCCTTTTAAAGTGGCCTGCAAGAAATCCATTAAAAAAGGCCCACATAAGAACCTAAAACTTTACTATATTTCTTAGTTTGACCGGGGATGCATAATATTGGGGTTTATACAATATGGGGATATTTACAAATTAAATTTAGCTGATATCAATACCAATAGATAAATATTTATGTATATTAATATAAATGTAGTTTAGACCTAACACTTCAGTCCTTGAAACACAGTTTAAGGATGAACACAGAAACATACTTCAGTCTCTAGAACACACTAAAGTTTAAGTAAATAGGATGAACACAAAAAAAGACTTCAGCTGTCTGTTGGACCTGCCAAAGTAAAAAAAAAAAAAAAAAGATGAATACAAACAAAAGGATTCCAGCAGCAAATAGCAGCACAAACTGAGCTCATTTGCTCCTCTGTCTGATCTCAAAGTCTGATTTCCAAATCATACTACTCTAATCACCTTAAAGCACCAACACTTCTATAAAGTCAGTCAGCTTCCAGCAGGTTGCTCTTGTTTTGTGTCTGAATGTGGAGATGAACCATCAGCGTCTCTCTTCTCTGTGATTGGCTGGTTACTT
Organism: Cheilinus undulatus; assembly: GCF_018320785.1. Lineage (NCBI taxonomy): Eukaryota > Metazoa > Chordata > Actinopteri > Labriformes > Labridae > Cheilinus > Cheilinus undulatus. The sequence goes on from NC_054872.1 coordinate 16,575,033, forward strand.
TGGTAGACATTCACTTACTAAGCATATATTTTGGTTACATGTTGGTTTTAGAGATGTAAAAAACATATTATATATTGTGCTACAGGTTTTTGTTCTGTGCTACAAGAATGGCAACCTCTGTAGCACCAGCGCTATGGGCAAAAAAAGTTAACGTACAGCCCTGATGTATAAAGACGCTAAAATAACATCATTCTGCTTTTGAACCGTTCAGCCAATATTCTATAGGCATAGCTGGTGAGCTTCATGAAGACTTTTTGCTGATGAGACAGCATTTTGCAACCATCATCAAGACTTTTTGCTGATGAGACAGCATTTTGCAACCATCATCCTAGAGTGCAGGGGTACAAGATGCCCGCTGCAGAATAATGTCAAAACGATGGCGTAAAAAGTCTTTTCAAAGTGTGTTTATGTATAAACTGACATGTTCCTCATGCATATAGTCTGTGTGTGGGAAACACCTGTTTTATTAGTTTGTTTATTGTCTTCAGCTGAAGGAGTTTCACAGTCAAAAATGTTGATTTACTGAGAGCCTTTTCCACTGCCATCTTTTAACTGTAAAGTGTATTTTCTTCAGCAGTAGTATTATTGTGGTTTTCAAATCTATGTGCTGTAACAGCAAAACTCCTTATTCAGGTTCCAACATTGATCTTTTGCAAATACATATATATTGTTAGAGGTTGATCGATATTGTTTTGTCAGAGCAAATACTGATACTGATTATTAGTTGCTCATGAAACTGGTCACCAATATTTGGAACTAGCATACATTTATTTTGCACAAATGTAGTTACTTAATGTTGCAAAAGTAGTTGCATGATCAAAAAATTAAGCAATTTATTCCATAGAAATACATAAACAGGAAGTGATTCCATATGCTTACACCCAGGGTTAAGTCATGATTGGCTAGTACTAGAGCTGGGCAATTAATCAAAAAGTAATTGAACCCGACATTTAGGGTCCTAACCGACATAAACCTGCTGTGTCAATTATTTCAATTTTCCGCTTTTCTTGGAAAAATTTGACTTTTTAAGAAAAAAAAATCCTTTCAGCTGATGTGTGTTTTGATGTTTCAATGAATAACCAGAAATTGTTGATCTGTGCCTGTTCCTTTCAGTTGTTTGTTCTAAAATCATACAGATGTTTACAGGATATACAGAGTTTGTGGTTGGGGGTGGAATAATCGTTCATTAATCAAATCTAGGTTAAAGGTTAAATTAATCGTGATTTTCATTTTTGCCATAATCCCCCAGCCCTAGCTAGTATCCATGTGACATCTCGTCAATCAGACTGTGTTGTACACAGGACACAGCCGAGACTGTGGGGAGTTAAAAGAAGGCTAAAGGGAAGACACACCTTGCAGTACACTTTAGTTTAACTTAATTATCCACGCCGATGAAATCGGCAGGGTTATGTAAAGGGTTCTGTATCTTTGTGTGTTTGTTTCTTTGTTTGAATGTGTACAAGATAACACGAGAACAGAAAGCTGGATCTTCACCAAACTTTCAGGGAATATTGGGATAGTGACAGGGAAGAATCGATTAGATTTTGGTGATGATCCGCATGCCCGTTCGTTTTGTCTCGGACTTCGAAGTTTTGAACACCATAGTAATTAGTGGGAGCGTGGGTTCCTTGGTGGCGCTGCCTAGGCGTGGGTCTCCAGCCTCAGACGGCCATTCTAGTTGATTAACTGTAAAATTAATGCTAGTACTGTTAATCAGCCAAATATCAGCCTCAATAATCAGCCAGGCCAATTATCAGGTCTACCCCTAATAACTAGGGATGCACAGTTTGGGATTTTTTACCGGATAAAACTCAAAGCTCATTTCAGTACAATATATGCACACCAAAGTGCAAAGAGAACCAAGTGCCTACTGTGCAAAAAGAGGCTGAGAACTGAGACAGGAGTGAGAAAGTAAATAGTTTTGTTGTTTTGAGTTTTGGACTGCTTTTAGAAATGTTCAGGGCTCACAATGGGCCTCCTTCAGTTTGTTGCGCCTTGGGCAACCACCTGTATCTGATGGTGTACTTTTATATTGTACTGTGATTTTGGGTCAATATATGTTATTTACTTCTGATATGTATGGTCAATATGTAGGTTGTGAATATCTGCATAAATTTTCATGTCTGCTGATACCAGTTTTTAACTTTATAGTAGGGATGCAGGATATTGGATTTTTATTAATATCCAAAATGCCAAAATTTAGGCCTACAAATCAATTTTAGTTGATACTGATGCTAACATTTAAAATTAGTTCAGACCTAAAACTTAAGTCTTTAAAACACACAATTTAAAGTTCGAAGATGAACAAATTAACAAAGTTCAGTCCTTAAAACAAACTTTGAAGTGTGAGGAATTATGATGAATAGATAGAGAGACTTCAGCGAGAGTAGGTCTGTTGGTCCAGCATTAATGTCCACTAACTTATTTGTTCATTACAGCTGATCATAGGCAGATTTTTATATCTGACATATCAGTTGTGGATTTCGGCAGAAATTTTTATATCAGCTGATCCCAGTCACACACTCTTAAAGCTAATATGTGCCAGTACTGATGTCATGCTAATTATGTCATGCATCCCTACTTCATTTAAAGACCAAAGAATAGTGCTATCTGTTTGGCGAATGACGTTGATCAAGTTGTAGAGAAAAATGGTGAACTCCATGAGGCTAAATGTCAGCATTTAAAGTTAACCATAAGTAGGTTGTTGTCTTAACAGAGTGTTATAACCGTTTAGGCTTTGCGGCTACTTGTGTAACAGTCCTGTTAAATAAGAGAGAAGAGAGAAAGAGGGATGGAGCTGAGAGTATGACGGTGTACGAGCGTGAGACGGGGCACAGAGCCTAGAAAGCTTGAGCTCTGGATAAGTAAGTAAAAAGGACTTCACAAAAGACAAGGAGACGGGTGAGGGAGCAAAGACGTGCAAAAGTGTGTCAGAAAAGAGAAGTAGTGAAGGAAAGGTTTGAGGGGCAGGAGAGGAGTAGTGTGAATCATTGGTTTCAAACAAACAGGCGATTCAGCTTTTCAAAAAAGTGGAAAAAAAACAGCCCAAAGAAAGGAAGAAAGAAAGAAGTGAATGAATGAGAGAGATGTAACGTAGAGATATTAAGAGACAAAAACTTAGGAAAAACCTCTTATAAAGACAGGAAGGAAAGAGATGCAGTAAGAGCTGAAAACAAAAAGCGAGGGATAGTCGGAGACAGGCAGAGGAGCGTGACAGAGCCAGAACAGAAAACTCTTTATTCCTGAGGCAGGCAGGACTGGAGAAGTGGCTCCGCAGGGAGTTTACATTCTGGGAATGATAAACTTCTTATTATAGGATATGAGACTTTAGGAATGCTGCAGCTATATTTGTAATCATGCTTTCTTTGGTAAAAGAACTTTGTGCTGCAACTCAGTATGAGCTTTCCCTCTTGTTCTTTGTAGGCTTTAACTAAAACTAAATAAGTTTTGAAACATCTGCAGTAGTTTGATCAGCTGAAATATTGACTTTAAGAGACTTTAAAAAACTTTTAAAAAATGCTAGTAGTTTTTTCTTTTATTGTCCCTTAAAAGTCAGCAATTGGAGAGTCCAGTCATTTCCTCCATTCAGATCTCTGCACTTTTGTCTTTAGCTGCGCATGTGTAAACAGATGACTGTAAATTTGAGTTCTTGGCAACTTTTCACTTTACAAACTGAAGCTTAGAATGACCCTTCATATATATTGGGGTTTTTTTTTCAGCTCGGGATGCATTAATGGATTTTTGCTGGATAGATTTATGCCGATAATTACAAATTACTGTTAGCTGATACTGATATCAATACAGATATCTAAATTTAATTCAGACCTAAAACTTAAGTCCTTAAATCACACATATAAGGTTTGAGGATGAACAGAAAATTAACAAATGTCAATATTCATATCTGTTTATACAGATAATTCTCTTTTCAAGCTGATATTTACAGATACTTATATTATGCTGATAATACCATGCATACCTAATTCTACCAGCTAAATTAAACAGGAGGTATCAGAAGGTATTTCCTAAAACAAATAGACCCAATATTTCCAAATGGAAATCGTTGATTAAAGTACTTTCAGTCCGCACATTGCCTCCCTGGCGCTCTTTAACCGGGCATCAGGGGCCACTAGGCAAAATGTCCTGAAATTTAGCTTAGCCTGTATCTGTCACAGCTTCGTATCCAGATGCTGTCTTAATATACCCTTCTTCTCAGTAACTGGTTAAGATTTAGTCCTTAAAAATGACTGATTCATGAACTTTTACCTCTTACAGGTAAAAATATGACACTCAATGAGGACATGACCCTCAACTGACAATAAAAGCAGATAGTTCAATCTGCACAATTCTGATTCAGTTAACTGAAACTTAAGTCAGGTATGACAACTGGTTTTAATGATTTTAGAAAAAAATTAAAAAGGGCCAGTCTAACAGTTATTAAGTAGTAGTAATGGAAAACAGAAGGTTGTTCAGGATACAGTACATATAACACGATACATATGATACAATATAAGATGCAGTATTATAAGTCTTGTACACAATGTCATCACCATCCAGCTATTATTGATATATTAGAAGACATTCATAGCTCCATGGTTTACATTGCTGTCTTTGGTGCAGAAAAATTGAATCCCAGTCAGGTTACAATCAGTATCCAGTATGGGCTGTTGGGCATGGTCCTCAAAGCTTTGACTACCTGTCTAAGACCCTATGTTGCTTAGGACAAAAGCATCTGCTAAATGATATTGTAATATCCATATAGTGATGCATCACCACCTGTCCGACTGAAGATTAGGCCTATAGAATCCCATCAAAGATGAGCAGGGTCAATATATTTTCAATATATATCATAAGCAGCACATTGAACAATATTATATACCTTGTGACTCTGCCAAGAGGTTTTTTTGTTCGCTTACCATAAACACAATGGTTTGAATACACACCTCCAGCACTCAGCTCCTGGCCCCACCTTACACTAACATTTGTTTTATAATCTGATCTTCAAATTGTATGAGTGAGGCACCGCCTCTTTTATACTCCCCTGCTGTCCATTCTTTTCCATATCCTGTGTATTTACTCTCCCTCAGTGTTCTCCCTCTCCTCTTCCTCTTCTCTAACTGCACTTACATTAGTCCCTTCCTCCTGTTTCCCTTTCTACCGCTGTCTCCTTCTCTCCTGTTTCTGCCCTCCTCCTCCTCCTCTCTCCTGAGGTAAACCTTCCTCTAGTGGTTGCTGGCATGTGTCCCATCCTCTACATTCCCTCCGTCTCACCCTGGGTTGCTGTGGAGAGGCACCGGGGGAGAAATACTCATCCTGCTCTTCTCTCTTTTTTATCAGTCTCTAAATACCAACAACAGAGGAGGGAGACACATTGTTTTACTAACATACTAATTCATTTGAATCCCTGTGGCTCAAAGGTCACTGGTGAATGTGTGCCATTACAGATACTGAAGAGAAAGACAAAAAAACAATATGATGCCGTGAGCCTGAATCTTCATTGGAATATCTGTTATTACTCCTCCAGTTAGTCAGATCCTTGGAGTTTAAAGTTGTACGATATCTGTAAGTTTTAAAAAAGGTGTTTAAAGACATTACTGTGTATCCTTGAAAACACATTTAAATAAAGGCTACTTTCCCATAATTAGATGCTCTCTACTTACCATCACCTAATACTTTAAAAATGATTAAACCTGAATTGTTTTAATGATCCGTATAGAAAAGTACAGAAACTTTGAAAACATTGCAACAGTTTTATAAGACAGGTACAAGGCCATTAAAAAACAACTGTAAGTTTTTTAGTAAAAGCCTCAATTTTTGAGTTTATTAACCTGTAAATATACAAGAAAACAAACTCAGGATTTGGGAGTTTAAACAGTCATAAATGTATGATAAAATATCCCAAATTTTCCAGTTGAACAGTGTAAATTTTGACTCTATGAACTAAAAAATGTCAAGTTTATTAAGTTATATATTTATGAGAAACAAACCTGAAAACGCTGTTTGGACCACATCATCCCCTGGATGCTATCATTGCGTTGTTTTCCTCTGAATGTCCCTACTTTACAGCAGTGTCCATTCAAAGTTAGGGTGCTCATGAAAATGTGATGATTATGGGCTAAATCAAGTCCCTTATTGGTCCCAGTCCCAGTAAAAAGTATAATCTGATGATGCTCTCATCTGGTATGATTGTCCTCCATGCATGTTGTTTTTGACTGTATATTATCAAAAATTTCAAGTTTTGTTTTTTTTTCATAACTGTACAACTTCATAATAAAAAAAATGAGGGTTTTATTTTTTCTTGAAAAATTGATAGATCCTGTTTTTCCACTTTCCACCAGCAGAGCAGAAACGCTTGGACAGCAGCTTATGAATAAAATAAAGAATAAAGCCATTTTTACACATTAGCTGAAATTAATTGAAAGAGAATCAGTATTCATAACCTATATGTGTCAAAACGGTGTCAACAGATTCTTACGCAATTTACAGTTGGTAAATTGTTTCCAGTTTCCCTAAATTGTCAGAAAGCCAAAGCTTGAACAAACCAAAGCCTGCACAAAGATCAAACTTTGTACAGGCCGTTCTGTAGCTTCAGGAATGTAAGTCAAAACCTCTAAACTTACAGTTATTTGATCAGATGCTAACTGTATGTCCTGATCTCCTCTAGAATGAAACAATAAAACTCCAAACTTGTTATCTTATTCAGATGAAACATTTTGACATATGTTTACCCGAGTTCTTACTCACACACGACCATGTGCTAATGCCATTTTGAACTGAGCCCTGCTGTGTTTGCTCTTCACTATGGAGCTCTCTGAGTGGAAAAGTGCAGTAAGTGGAAAATCACTGCTGTTGTTACTTAAGGTGTGTCTCCTCCCAGTGCACATGTTGGCTCTACTGCTGCTGCTTCAACATGGCAGCTAACATAGCAGACATACACAGTCAGTCAGTGTGTGGGATGTAATCTGCAGCTGACAGGAGAGTCTGGCAGGAAATACGGGATGAGCAACGACTGTTTTGCACCTCAAAAATCTCAAAAAACATTTACTCTCTATTCTGTACTACAAATAAGATTATAATCCCATTACAGACAGGCATAGCTTTAAAAGTGTGATTGTTGTTTCATATCCTCACAGATTGTATCTGAATGGTTGCAGCAGGTTTCCTGATGTGCATAATGGTGGTGCTGAAGCAGAAATAAAGATATATCTGTTTGAATATGGTAACAGTGCGATGCATGACCACAAGAGCCTCAATCTCCTGTTAAGGCTCCATTAGAGCACTTTGCCCCGATCAACATCAGATCAAGTTTCTGAGTTTCAAAAAGAGTGAGTGAAACCACTCTGTGTCTCTTTCTGTAGGCTTCGAAAGAACAAATGCACGCACGGTCGAATTGATGGCTTCATTTTTGTGTATTTATGTCCTTTTAAGTGCTACTTAGAAAATGCAGAGAAGCTAAATGTTGCATCATCTCTATGTTGACTCTGGCTGCTGCGATAAGCCAGTTTAGTGTACAGTAATCAGCTTTCAAACATTACTATTTATAATTTGATGATTTTCACCATTGGGACTTGACCTAATGTTATTTACCTCATGTTGATACAACAGGAGCTTTGTTAACAGAGCTGATCAGTGAACCACAGTTTGCTGTTGAAGTTTTCAGTCAACATACAAGAGCAAGTCAAATAAAAAACACAGATTTGTATTTGCACAAAAGTCAATAATTCTATTAGGAATACACAATATTACTGTATCAGCAGATAAAAACTTTATGTCCAATACATTCGGCAGTATAAATCTCACATCTGCCTTAAATATCAGCTAAATGTACAACTGGACCATCAGGTATAGGTGGCTGTTGAGGGTGTCACACACTTGAGGAGACCCATTATGAGCCCTGAACATTTTGAATGAAGCTTCAAATATTAAACAACTAACAGACTATCTATTCTCACTCCTTTCTTAGCTCTGCTTGACTCAGCCTCTCTTTGCACAAGAGACACTTGGTGTTCTTTACAATAACATAAACTGTGTATAAACTGTGTTGGTATCAGCTGTATTGGATTTGAAATATTGGCTTATCAGCTTTTTTTGCAACATTCTTTTGTGCATCCCTGAGTTCTGTCATCGATATTTTATGCTTCTGTAACTAATTGTTACTGCATAGTGAATATTTCTAAAAATGTACATCAGTCTTATCATTGTATATTTGTGTCCTCAGGTAAAAGCATCTGCAGTGAAAATGGCAAAGGTCTGTGCTTTGGTGTTAATGACACGTAAGTAAAACTTTTTAAAGACTTTTGAGTATTGCCATTTCGCTGAAAAGAAAGTAAATCTGATCTGTTTCACTGAACTGATGATTTTTTGGGCTGCACTGTGTGCAGTGGTTTGGGCTGTCACCTGACAGTGAGAATGTTCCAGTTTGAATCCCCTTGGGACAGGGCTTAATGTGGAGCATGGATGGGCTTTCTACACATATTCTGGCTTCCTCCCTCAGACCATAGACATACTTGTTAGGTTGATTTGTGACTCTAAATTGCTCATAGCTGTGATCATGCTTGCTTGTTTGTCTCAGGACTTGTCCACATGTATGTTGAGGGGGGGATTTGATAGCAGAGATTATTCCCCACAGAAAAACAAATAAAATCATATAAATATAAATATATAAAAAATATATAAATATATAGAATGTATATATAAATATAAACATTCCAAAAATAATCATGTCCACACACACACCAAACCAACTTGATCTACTGTTATGTGCTGTAAAGACATAATATTTTCAAAGTTGTTCCTTGAAACTGAATCAAGTCTGGGTCAAAACAGGTAAAATTACTGCGGGGTTTGTGTCTGAAAAAATCGTATAAAGCAGCAGTGACCTCTGTAGTCCATTCCGGTGTCTCTGTTTATCAACAGTTGGAGAGAAACTGTACATGCAAGCGTGTCAAAAGTCCGGTTAGTGATGTTAATATCAGCACAAGTTTGGCTTATCCACTGTTGCCATGGAAGCAAAAATGATGAAGTCCCACACTAGTGAAGTCAAACAGAGGAGAAACCGGTGCACAGTATGACTCTGCAGGCCAAAAACCCTGGTTTCATTTAAACCCTGTAAGTGGAGTTTCTGAAAAATCTTCACCCTGGAAGCAGTTTTACAAAAGTGACTTTTCAGTGACCTTGAACACTGATGTGTGGATAAGGCTTCATGCCAGCCCTGTGATTTACTGGCGACTGGTCTTCTCACCCAGTGGCTGTTGTAACAATTAAAAAGTCCTCTTTTTTAATGTTTTGAACATTCCAGTTATTTTATGCCTACTCTTCCTGTATTAAATATTTTTAACAATGATATCATTCAGATTTATTTTACATGTCTAAAACAACAGAAAGACAAAAACTTGAACATCTACATGTTTGTAAAACAACTGAAATGAGTGCATTTAACATTCTGTGAAAATGTGCCATTTAAAAATGAAAAGATATGTTAAAAAATACACATGGAATGACACAAGCCTACATCAGGAATGTAAAACTCTGCAGAAAAGGAAAAACCTGTTTCATAAAAGTAGATCAGAAAGCAGGAAGCAGAAATGTTTGACTCTTACAGGTTATTGCTGAAGACAAAGAATGTTAATAAATAGACTGGTTGACAGTTTTTGTGCATGTAAACCTAACACTTAACTAGTGCTGGGCAATTCATCAAAAAATAATCAAAACCAACATTTGGAGCCTCTAACCAACGTATACCTGCCCTGTCACTAATTTCATTTTTTTTTTCTTTGTAATTCTCTCTCCTCTAATGCACAACACCCTCAAAAACACTCTGCTGGCTATCTGGTCATGTGATAAGCAGCCAGGTGGCACAAGGCATGTAGCCTGGCAGAAACCCAAAGGAGAAGTAGTAGCCATATGACACTGTCTCATCCAGTCCCATTAAATTCAAACACAGAGACGACTGAGCAGTGTGAGCAGCAAAGTTATTTTCTACTTTTTATACAGTAGTATGTAAATGATTTATTTTGTCGGCAAGAAATATTACTTTTCTAGGAAAATGTTATTAAAAAAAAAATCATATTAGCTGATGTATGTTTTGATTTCAATAGATGACCTTAAATTGTTGATCTGTGCATGTTCCTATTATATATTTGTTTTAAAATTATACAAATATTTACAGCACAAACAGAATCACTGGTGTGGGGGTGGGATAACTGTACATCAATGGTAATCAAGGTTAAAAGTTCAATTAATTGTGATTTAGATTTTTGCTGTAATCACCCAGCTCTATCACTAACACTATCAGTTTTATGTCACCTGGGACCTGTTGGCCATACTGTCTCTCTTTTTGTCTGGACTTTGACTTTCACTGTCTATTTTAGTCTGCTTCTACAGGAAGAAACTGTTGTAACTGACCTTATTAGAACAAAATAACATAATGAACCTAAAACTTCATCAATTCTTTGTTCAAAACAATTACCAAAAACTAAAAGAGAAATGCACTAAACAGATGAAGGTTAGGCTAGCAAGCTATGTAATATATTTAAATCTCTTGATCTTTTACTATTATAGTCAGATGCACTGAGCTGTGTTTCACTGTTTTAATCCATTTCTGGTCTTTTGCAGTCATGTCGCTGGTGTTTGCAGATGCACAGGACGGTGAGTACAATAACATGATTTTTTTACGAAATAAATATACATATATCTGAAATAGACAAGACAAGCACAGCACCTTATACACCTTTTGTTAAACTGTGATCAAAATCATGTGTAACTCTACTAATAAGATGAAATGTGTTGATTTGATAGTGGTTTGTCAATCATTAGCGAGAGAATCAAACTGGGCCATTGTATGTGGTCATCTCACTTTGTACTGTTGACTTTACTGTGTCACTGTTTGATATGTGGATGTTTCTGTAAATCCTCATCTATCTGCTGCTATCAACCTGCTATTGACTGACCCTCTTCATTTGTGTTTCTGCAGCAGAGGACGACCCATTTACCTTTGGTAAATAATTGTTTTACTCTTTCATCCACCATTTATAGGTTATCAGAATTTAAACTATGTGATTTAAAACTAACTTTACATGTAGAAAAGATGTTGTGTTACTATAAGTGTGCTATGACTTTACTTGAATGCATTTTTTATGATAGATTTAATAATATTTTAATTTTACAGACTACCACAGACTGCGTGTTGGAGGCCTGATTCTAGCTGCCGTCCTCTGTCTCATTGGCATCACCATCCTGCTCAGTAAGAAGAGAACAAAGCACACACACTTTTATCTACACATACATAGACATGAACACACTCAAACAATGCACTCTTTACAGGTGGACACTGCCGGTGCAAGTTCAACCAGGACAAGAGGTGATGTTTCTGTCTGTCAAACATAAAAACCTTTGTGTAATTGATTGAAGTGAAGTGAAAACTCCAAATATCTGGTATTCATAGTTTATATAATTAGCTCACCAAATTCCTTTAATGTTTAAGATCAAATAACTCAAGAAGTCTCCTGCCTTTCTCACTTCTCTTTCTCTTTCTTTTTTGTTCTCTTTGCAGAAGGAGGCAAGCAAGCAACGCTCAGCCAATGCTCACTGATCAAGGTAATGTTTGTTCACCCACCAGAGAGCCCCATTAAAGTTTCAGCACCTTTGACAACCATGACCGAAGCTGTTATGTTTCGGGTTATCTGTCATCCTGTGATATTCTTTAAAATGTGATGTCTGAGGATCACTAAAGATCACTAATGTTTATTTGGACTTAAGGTTGAAGTGATGAGTTTTGTGGCCAAAGGTCTCTGAGATCAGGAAGAAAGCTTGAATTAACTCAGAAATCATTCTAATGTCTGGAGGAAGAAGTGATTTAAAATGACTGTCTTGCATTATTCAAGCCCATTTTTGTAACAAAACATCTCATGGAAATCTGGAATAAATATCTATTTTTTTCTGGAAGACGAGTACTATCTGCTGCCCAGTAGTTGATAAACTTTCCTCATGAATGTTTTTGTGGTGCTACAGCAACAGTCCACTGGCAATTACATGCCTTACTGAGAAACGTAAAGACTGAGATTTTCCTTCATGTCCTTCCAGTGCATGTACATGATTTGGCTTTTCTTGTTTAGTCTAGGTCTATTGATGCTGCTTAAATGTCCACTAATTCTGTCCATATTTCAAGCCAAAGTAAGTAAATAAGAGATGCTTAAGGGAGATGCTTAAGGTAAAAAATAGTCAAGGATATCACAGTGTAATGTTTACAATATCTTCAAGATAGTAGATAAATCAGCATGGTCCAGTGGTCCGATAAAATCAGGGTGAAATATCTGGCTTTTCAGGAAAATATTAGGGGTTTAGTACATGTTTGAAAAGGGCAATTTTGAGGGAAAAACTAATATATGTGAGCAGCAACTTAGAGAAGGCAAAAACCAGGAGGTGGTAACTCCAATGTGCCCTATGACAGACGAGGATTTGAGATTCAGTCCAAAACATTTTAGGCAGCAGAGTCTAAGTAAATGAGTCCCTCTAAGGTAAAGCTTGAATGTGGTTTGCAGTTGTGTTTTTTCTCTAATAGTGCATTTCTGCTGTGTGGTACCAGCTCGACTCAGCTCGTCTTAACTCTACTTGTTTTTTATTTTTTTGTTTTTTTCCATAAGAGATCATACCTGGCAGCTGGTCCTTTTTTGAAATGGAAAAGTTAAAGAGAGCTAGGTGGATACTAAAATGTTACCAAAATGTGACGTCAAAAAGATGCTGACTAGGGGTCGACCAATATTGTTTTCTCAGGTCTGATACGGATTATTAGTTGTTCATAATACTGATAACTGACATTTGGAACCGATATCCATTTATTATGATGTGCAAATTGTAAATGTGGCAAAAGTAAAATTGCACGATCAAAAAAAAAAAAAAAAAAAAAAAAAGAAGAAGAAGAATTTAATCCACAGTCTGTCTGCAGGAGTAATGGCACAGAGCAACACAGTAGTTGCAGGAAAACAGGAAGTGACACTCACTGTGCCAGTATTGCTCAGGCTTTAGTGCTGATTGGCTAGTACTCGTGATATCTAGCCAATCAAGCTGTGTTGTATACAGCACATTTGGTGAGATTAATTTTAGTGATTATCAGTAAAATAAAGTGGATGTACCAATAATCCACCACTTGCTAAATATCAGCCTTGATAATCGAGCAGGCCAACAATTCATTGACCCAAACTGTTGACCACTGAGTGGTCACTAGGAGCTTCATGACTGGGATGCCCAACAGGGAAAAAAAGCTCCTGTCCTTGTTGACTTCGTACCGTCAGTGATTCTCCAAATTCTCCTGTACTTTTCTAAAGTATTTTGAATCACTGCTTACAGGCACCTTTGACACAAAACTCGTCTCGCATTGTTGTTGCGTTGGACACCACTGCAGAAACAATGAAATGGAAAATGAAGTGCTGGGTCACAAACCAAGCTGATACCACAGAGCAGAAATGCACTATAAGAGTCAGTAGATAAGACGTTCCAATAACAAACACTAGAGGGAGGAAAAAGAAACTAGTTTCAACAAGAAAGAGACTTTTTTTGCCTATTAAGACTACCAAACCCTGCTCACGCTTAGAAAAATAATCAGATTTTTACTTTCTTTGCAATGTTCCCATTTCAATTAAAATATTGAAAAGGTAGAGGATCTGTGTAGATAGAGTTGTGGGCTGACACATATACAGCTTCTTTCCCCCAACCCACTGAAATATCTAGGATTTCATCACCCGGTTGACATCCTACCAAGGTCTAAAGTTATATTTACTCAGTCCATCTGCTTCACTGTAAAACTGTAAACAGCGTCACACAGAGACGCTCACACTGACATGCTATGGAAAACTCCCATAGTGCTAGACCTCGCTGTTCAACAGGTGGTGGGACTCTTAGTGTCTAGCCAGGAGAGACGGGGTAAAATGGAAGAAGGAGTTCTGTGTGTTTAATATCATGGTACAGCAATGAAAATGTCCTCTAAATTTAAAGATAAATCACAATTATTAAAAAAATAGACGTAAAACAGCCAGAAAGCTGTTGAGGTCGAAGGTTTGAGGCCTAAAGACGGTGATTATGGACGCTGCTAGACAATTAAGTGTCTTAAACTTTAACAACTTCAGTTTAGACAAAGCACACAGGTGGCATATGAGGGAAACACAATGTGTATACGAGTTTGTATGTAAGCTACTAGGCAGAATCCTACAGGGAGTTACTGCACTCACAGGCAATTTTCACCTGCATTAGCACATAAATGCACAGCCTGTCTCTTTTTCTACTGCTGCTCATTGACTAGGAGTCAGAAATTCTATCTATTCTCTATATTTAGAAGATGATGCCAGAGGTTATGACTACACAGGACTGAAAAATTATTGTTTTCTTTAGTGTCAAGTTTACAATTCCTTCTTAGGAATTCAAGTTCAAATGAAAATTTTATGGATTGAGGTTGAATTGAAAGTCTTGTAGAACGACTGTCCTGAATTCATAAATCCCAAAAATGGTGAGAGCAGAGAATAATCACAAGTCAAACATAGTTTCAGGGATATTTTCTGTTTTATGAATAAGTCAGACTAGATTCATTAAACATGCATTCAGTCTTTATTTATACAGCCAGTGCTTTATGTTTAAATTTAATGTTGTGTTTCATGCTCTGAGGAGTACTTCGATGCAGGATAAAGCACTGGAAAGGTGCTGGAGAAATGCACCTTAGAAGTGCCTGAAAGGAGCTTAATTTTGAGCTTGGAAATGGTGTTTGAACCATGTAATATGAAAACTCTCCCTCCTGTCTGTTTGTCTGCAGGTCGTTCCTGCGACTGCTAGACATTGATCAGTAAACACACACTGATGTCCCAAACCTGCAACCAACAGAACACATGGAGGAGCAGCAGCGGGTTCAAACCATCCAGCCAGAAGATCTGATGTCTTGTTAGAGAGCAGCAGAAAGTAGTCTTTGTGTACCTGCTATGAGGAGCAATGCTTTCTGCCTAATAACTGAGCTACTGATCTGAAGTCTGCACCTGCATACACACACAAAACTTCTGTCACTTTCATTTCAATCAGTCAAACCCTTTTTACATATTTAAAAAATTAAGAGTCATTGAGACAAAGAAACTGCCCCGCCTTTTGAGAACTCATCCTGTAATGACCTTTAATCATTTATTAGTAATCGTTGTGCTGGATTGAGCTGAAAGTGACTCCAATAGACGGTATCTCAAACCTTTTACCAAAAATGTCCCTGTGTCCACATACTGTAGCTTATGTGAATGTCTCACACTTCTTCTGTTATCTGTTTAAACATTGATGTAGATATTAGCAGCTAACTTTGACAAGCCTAACCCACTGTTCATGCTTTTATGTCAAAGATATATAAAATCCACATATTCATGAGTGTTTAGAGAGCTGTTGTTGATAATTAATGATAATATTTTAATTCTTGTGTTTGGCTTTATGGAAGAATGTAGTGGATTGCACTGTTCAGAGATACAGAGACACTCTGTCATGTTTCTATAAACAAATTATTGAAACAAAAACTATGGGATGAGTTTTTTAATGTGTGTGTGTGTTTTGGGTCTCATACCTCAAGTTAAGATTACATTTTTACCATTGAGCACATATGCTTTCTCATACCAGCCTAGTTGTTGACTTCACATCAACATGAATCTGGGATAAATAGAATGGTAAAAGGACTTGAGCTTGTATGGTGCTTTTCTTGAATGCATTTATCTGGAAAAAAAATATATGAGGATGTGAACACAGCACTGCTAACTATCCCTGCCAAGACCATAACTGAGACCGATCAGCTCATACATGCGGTGACAACAGTCACCCCACAGATGCTTGGCTACAAGATGAACAGCAATAGCCAGAAGCTGGAGAACCCTCCATGAAGAAGAAGACTAGAGGCAAAAATCATGGCAACACAGAGAGAAGTTAGCCATCTATCTGAACTGCAGAGAAGTGTGAAAGTGAAGAAAGAACTACCCAAGAAGTACAGGAGTGCATCAGAAAGATGACCCCCAGTGATGACCTGCTAAGTGGATGCCTCAGGCAACAGACGCCCAGTAAGGAGGAGGAGCCAGAGGGGCTATCATGGGAATACAAGTCCCTGCACAGCATGTACCACCAAGAAGTGGCTGACATTGGGAAAGCAAATCAATAGCTGGAAAAGGCTGGAATGTAAGACAGCACACAGAAGAGTTAATCATGGCTGCACAAGAACAGGGGCTGGGGTCTACCACATCAGGTAGGACCTGAGAAGCTCCTGAGACAGTGCAGCACATCACAGCAGGGTGTAAGATGCTAGCAGGTAAGGCATAAATGAACAGCAGAACCAGGTAGATGGTATAATGTACAGGAACATCTCCCAGGGTCAAGATGGAAGACGCCTCCTAAGGTGGTTGAAAACAAGCAAGCAAAGATCCTGTGGGACTTGCAGATCCAGACTGACAAGATGGTGATGGCTAATCAGCCTGCCATAGTGCTGGTCAATAAACATCGGAAGACAGCGGTAGTGATAGATGTAGCAATACAGAGTGATAGCAACATCAGGAAGAAGGAACTCAAGAAGCTCGAGAAATACCAAGGGCTGAAGGAAGAGCTAGAGAAGATGTGGGTTGTGAAGGCAACAGTGGTGCCAGTAGTGACTGGGGCACTGGGGGCTGTAACCCCCAAGCTGGGTGGATGGTGCAAGCAGATACCAGGAACAACATCTGAGATCTTCATCCAGAAGTGCGCACTCCTAGGAACAGCTAAGGCCTCTGGTAGAGGACCTGAGATTGAAGGAGACACAAAACTGCCCGGGTGGGCGGGGTAGATATACATATATATATATATATATATATATAAAGATACATATGATTTAGGAAGGGCTGGTCAAAGATTGCATACATACACTAATAATGTTAAAAGTATGAGTAATATTTCAAAAAAGATGTGTGGCAACAGATCATCTATATCTACATAACACAATAAAATTTTGTTATAGACCATATCAGCCCACCGTTTCAGGTGGAAAATACTTGGATACTACCTGCAGTCAAACAATGATTTTGGACAGGATAGTTGTCTCCCCCACATACATACCAGTTTACGTTTGTGACAGGCAAAAATTCGTGCTGATTCATGGGTTGCCTTTTACTTGAGTCAGTAAAGCAGGCTGCCTATACAGAAGGGCAAATTCATCAGTAAACTGGCTCAACTTGCTGCATTTTTACCCAAATCTCCTCCCCACATTTTGTCTTCCCTCGGCTGTTTAATCAATAGTGGCAAAAAACTCCTTTTGATTAAAAAAAAGTCTTTACCAATTCTGAAAAATAATTCAACCCTGGTTCTGTTACATAAATGCCTGGCTTTTTTTTTTCTTCTTTTTTTCTTCAGTGAAGGCCATGTTACTCAACCAATCTTTGACTGCCATCTAGAGGCAGAGAGGTTCTGAGAGGAGATGCAAGCATAAGCACAAAAGTGAAAACACCTGTTGAAAATCTATTGGATCATTATCACGTTATCAGCCTTTTTTTTTTAAAAAAAATCAATTTTAAGTTCTGGTTTTTCATATTAAACAATAAAACCAATAAAAATCAAGGTTTTTCACCTCTGAAGTTTCAAAAAAAAAAACAAAAAACAAATAAACATAACTGCTTGGTTAGGGTGTTGTTGATCAAAAGTTACAAGATGAAAATATTTTATGGCATAGGCCTGTTAGAAGGTAGTTTGCAGCTGACAAAGGACAAAATAAAACACATAGAGATCGGAAACCGAATAAAATATTTGTAACTACATGTGCTGGCTCGTGCATGCCTGCTGACCAGACTATGTCGCCATCTAGTGGAAACAATCACGGGCATCTTCTTTTTTATTGCAGGTCGTTATTAAATACCCATGATATTCTCTTTTCAACAGCCCCCGTCCTTGAAAAAGATTCAAGTAATAGAAAAAAGTAGAAATGAGAGAGTCAGGCTATGTAAAGAGGGGAGCGAGAAATTTGGCTGGTAGCACTCAGGCTGAATTCAAACCACGTGATGCTGGCAGCCTGACGTTTCGCTGGTTGTTTTACTGGCAACGCTTTGTTTTCCCGTGAATTTCAGCCTGAATGTTGCAGGAGGCCCCGCTTGGCCCCCCGGCCCCTCCCTCTGCGTTTATTGGCTCAATGTAATGAGGGTGACACTAGCGTCAAGTTGGACAGTGGTACCCCGGGTGAGACCGGAAATTAGTGTGTTGTGCGTTCTAAACAAAATAAAAGCCTGGAATAATACTGGACAGTGTGTTTAAGCGACGTTTAAAGATTTCAAAGTTTCACTCACATTAAAACGACAGAAGACTTTATATTTTTTTTAATGATATTTGTATGTTAGGATTTTATTGAAAGATGTTAGATATGCTGGTTCTTGACATTATTGTTATTATTATTATTATTTAAATAAGTAGCAGTACTTGTAGTATCAAAGACCAGCTACTTTGTTTTGTGTGGCCACAATCAATTCCAAAAAAGGTGGGGTGCTAAAAAAAAAAAATGAAAATGAATTCAATTTTCAAACCTCATAAATCCATATGATAATATATTTTATTCACAATAGAACATAAACAACATATCCAATATTGAAACTGAAAAACATTAGCTCATTTTGAATGTGATGGCAGCAACATTCACAAAAAAAGTAGGGACAGGGCAACAAACGGCTGTAAAAGTAAGTATAGATGAAAGCACTTTAGGAGAGTTTTGCTACTAATTAGGTTAATTGGCAAAAGGTCAGTAACAGGATTGGGTTTTAAAGGAACATTTTATAGGGGCAGAGTCTCTCAGTATTAAGGATGGGCAAAGTATGTTGCATCAGTATGTTTTGGAACACTTCCAGAAAAATGTTCCTTAATTTCAAATTTGCAAAAACTTTGAATATTTCGCCATCCACAGTACCCTGGAGAAATCTCTGTGTGCAAGGACAAGACCGAAGATCTTTAGAGCAACATATGCCCCCAGACTAGGTTTCGTTCAGAGATGGTCTTGACTTTTTCAGCAAAACAATTCTAAAACATATACCACATCCATTACAACAGCATGGCTTAACAGTAGAAGAGTCCAGGTGCTGAACTGGCCTGTCTGCAGTTCAGATCTTTCACCAATAGAAAAGATTTGCAGTATCATAAAATACCAGCAAAGAAGACTCAGGTATGTTGAGCAGCCAGTATCAGACAGCAGACAAGAATGGAATAACATTCCTCTCCCAGACTCCAGCAACTGGTCTCCTCACTTCCAAGAAGTTTACAGACTTGTCAAAGTACGATGGGATCCTGCACAATGGGAAACATGGCCATGTCCCTACTTTTATGGGATGCGTTTCTGCCATAAAATTCAATATGAGCTAATATTTAAAGAAATGGTAAAATGTCTAAGTTTCATATTCTATACTGTTCATATATATTTCATTAATAGGGTATCAAGCATTTATCCATTCATTCATTCATTCATTCATTCATTCATTCATTCATGTATCTGTTGATTAACCCCTTAAGGCCTGAAAACACAAATGATAGCCAGAAAATTCTCATTTTTTGGAACTGAAATGTTTCTTAAACTTTCTACTGAAATCCCCAAAAAATAAAAATTTCCATAAAATTTAACAAATATATTTTGGATCTCATTTGATACATTAGGTGTTTTTGGTGACTGATAATCCACTTGAGGGCATTTTTATCATTTATCAGATTGTATTCAGAAGTTTTTTAGTAATTTATTGATCATATTGATTAGATAGAGGTATCATAAAAGTATGTATCAATAATGCAACAACAGGCTTTAAAGGGTTAATTCATTTCATGTTTGTGAAATATTATATACTGAAAATTAAAAGACAAACAAAAACAAAGGCATTTTAATGACAGAAAACAAATGAAAATAGTTGCTATAATTAATTCTTCTTGAGAGATGGTTGTAGTAAGGTTTGGTGTGAAACTATTTTGATTAAATAAAGCATTTTTTGTATACTAGATGTGCACAACAAGACTGGATAACTGTGGTTTTAAAAAGGGGGACAAACTGTACATTGGGTTATAAGACCCTGCTAACTGTGTGTAAGAAAAAAGGGCCAAGTATGTTGAACATTAGGAGAGAGAAAAAATATAGATAATTATGTGAGTGACTAAATAGAAAAAAAAATAATAATAGAGGAAAAAAAATCTTTGGACAATAACGTTGTTAATATAAAGAAGAAGTGTAAAAGGATGATGATATTAATAATAATAAAAAGAAAAAAAAACATTTCTTCGAAGGAAACTTCGAATAATGTATCACTGTGATAATCCCTTACTTACTGGCATCATATCCTCCACAAATATGCATTAAAAAACGTAAACGTGCTACTACAGCCTTTCAAGTTCAGCCGTGCTTTTAATTTACAAGTCGGCACCGGAAGTTCATCAATGTCGTTGTTTGACTTGACACTCGGGAGGAATTTTGATCAAACATCCAAAGTTGAACATCGCTATTCCCATCGTGACAGGTGAAGTGTGACAACTGGAACTCCACCGGCTGCACTTTAAGAAAATTAGACTTTAACTTCACTTTTTACTTCAAGTTACTTTTTTACTCTCCTTGCATCATGGACCCCGCGAAGTCAGCAACTGCCCCACCTTCGGACTGGTCTGGTGAGAAGTCCACCATGGGCCAGCCTGCCCCTCCGCCATACCAGGATAGCCCCCACCCGTACCAGCAGCAACTTGGATACCCACCACAGCAACCTGGATACCCACCACAGGTAGAGAGCCCGGTATACCGGTCCTCAGAGGGAAAAAGAAAGGTTCATAATTATCTCTTAATGACACATAACGGGATGCTGCTTAGCAAACTTGTTTTGTCTATGTTTCAGTAACTGGAGGCTAATTTAAAATATGCTAACAAGCTAATTACATACATTTTAATGGTCATCTCCCCGACACTTTTACAATGTTTTTAATTGGGTTTTCTTTCTAATACTAATTTGCAAAAAAAAAAAAAAAAAAATATATATATATATATATATATATATATATATATATATATATATATATATATATATATGCATATGTGTATGCATATATATACATATACATATATATCTGCAGTTTATTTTTCAGGGTGTTGTTTTCTCCATCCACATCCGGTTTACCATACTTCTAATCCAAGCACCCAATGCCTATCATACCACCTCTCATATGTTAGAGATATATCTTCACATGCCATGAAGACATCTTCTAGCTGAAATTGCATTTTTCTGTAGTTAAATTTAATAAAATTCTAACAGTCACATGAGACTTTAGGAAAATATTTTAGAATACAATTTGTTTGTTGAGAGTTCACAGGTCTGTTTAAAGGTGGTGACCTACTTAAAGTGGGGAATTTCTCAATGGTTATGAAATAGACTGAAATCCAAACCTGTTTATCATCTACAAAGGTAGACAGGATTATCAGGAACAACACCGGCCAGTTCATTGTTGTCATTTTAATCTGTAAACGCTGCCATAAAGCAGGTTTTAGACCAGACAATTTATCACAAGCCAAAAATCTTTTTTTTCCTGATTTATGTAGTGCATTCTGTATTTAAATGTTTAAAAAGGTATATTTTATTTTTTACTTTTTGACTGAGGAAAAAATATCTTACTTTTGTGCAGGAATAATTAGAGAGTTAGGAGATGTTGTGATTAACTAAAATCAGGATACAGCATAGCTAAATGGGGTTCACGACACAATTGGATCACATATTTTCACTATTTGAGAACTTGTTATATTTGACATTAGTAAACACTACTTCCTCAGATACTGGCATTTAGGGATGCACCGATATCAGGGTTTTTCCTGCAGCAAAGTGAAGCAGAGGTGGTACCACTCTGATCGTGTGCACTCTGTATTTTCTACACTGTGGAATGAGAATAGTTGGATTAACTTTTAGAAACTGCTTCAAGTTGTACCACGGTTTAACTTGCATATGTCATTTCAGATGTAGAATCTGAATGCCTGTATTGATAGCATAAAATTCCTATATGAAATAAACAGCTCTGAGATTTTATTTAAAACAGAAAATAACCAGATTACCACCTAGGTCCCTTAATTCAACTGGAAAAAAACAGAAAACTTTTTGTACTTTTGAATTAGGAATGAGGACAGGTGTTTTTGGATGCTGTATTTCAGTTTCATTTCCTGTGTTCTGCTGACCCACAAGCATGCTGTCTCATGTTAACCTTCCCTTTAACCACACTTCACTGCCTCTCCAAATTATTTTCATCCAGTTGGTTTCACTTGGCACATCTGTTAAGTTTTGTTTTGAATAAGTATTTTTCTGACTTGCAGGGTTTCGGAGCCCCGCCTCAGCAGTATGGAGGATATGGTCAGCCGTTCCCAGGCCAGCAGACCGTCACTGTCCAGCCTGCACAGTACGTGACCCAGCCCCAGCCGGAGCACCCGATCAATGACTACCTGTGCTACTCCATTTTCAACATGCTCTGCTGCTGCCTGCCGCTCGGAGTTGCTGCTCTCATCTACTCGATCTCAGTGAGTTTGATTCACTCTTACTTATAACATGCATGGCAAGCATCCCTGAATCAAATCCAAGTCTTTTTTTGTTTTTGGTTTTTTTTTTCGATTATACAACATAGGTATCAACAAAGTAATCTGATTGGACAAGAGGCATACCAGAGTGGTGTAAAGTACTTGAGATTTTAACTGTGACTCTGAATATCAGTACAAAGCATCACAGCAGGAGATTTAGCTGCTGCCTACGGTTCACATAGATCGGTGGCCCCCCCCCCACCCGAACCCCAGGAATGAAAAAAAAAAAAGATCGATTACTGTCAAAAATCAACATCAATTTTCATTTTTTCATAGATAAAATAGGTTTACAGTATATAGGTTTATTTTATAAAAAGACATTTTTATAAACTGATAAAGTAAAGGTTTGCCATGATCTTAGTTAACATATGCCAATCTAATCTTGACAGAGCATGGTTGTGTGATTTTTAACATACATATAAGTGCATATAAAACATGTTTACATATGTTTTGGTAATATGTAGCGCTATTGTATAGGAAATCAGGCCTGCACAACATTAGAAAAATATGCAATGAGTGATAACATTGTTCAAAGATGGATAGCTTTACCTCACGGTTCTTTATAGATGAGATTTTCTTTACATTGTACACATGACCTAACCTGACATGTCAGATAGACTGTTTCATATATCCATGGTAGGAGAGAAAATTCACATCCGTCTAGGCAAGAGCCCACAAAAGGTGTGTAGGGAGGGCAGAAATTTTCAAAAAGATTCTCAGAGGGAATTGGATGAACTTTCTGCCCGTCAAATTCATTGCAGGCCAGTCGGAGCAACAAAACATATGGCGTTGTATGCAGCCTTTAGCTTTGTTCACTGTCAGTGGAGCCAGTTAGTGAACTCATGCCAAACCCCACTGTAGCTAGCTACCACTAAGGTTATAAAAGTTTTGGATTTTTCATTAGTTTCTATTTTTATTTCATTTTACTTTCTGTATTCGATTTCAGTTTAGTTTTTATTAGTTTTGACTGCTGGTTTGTTATTTTAGTTTTGTTTATAATTTTGCAAAAATGCTTTGTTTTAGTTTAGTTTTATTAGTTTTAGTGTTAGTTTAATTTTTTTTAGATGGATGTCAGGGCTGAATGAACGTCATACATTTTTAAAAACATATTCAAACACGCTACTCTTCACTTATCATTTTTTTTATTTATTTAAAGATGATGTTTGAATACAACTCCATACATTAAACTACCACTGTGTAAAGTCTTAACCAATCAGATCAGGCACTTTTACACTCCCCAGACTCATGAGTAGGTGCCAGTCAGTATGGTTGTGTCAAAGACTAAACCTTAGGATATTTTGTCTCCATTTTTACTTTATTTTAGTTAGTTTTGTAAGTGCACTATACAGTTTGAGTTAGTTTACATTTTTTTGTAAAGCTTAGCTTTTATTTAGTTTCAGTTAACTAAAAGGATTTTTGAATTTTAGTTTTAGTTATTTAGTTTCAGTTAACTGTTGTAACCTTGGCTACCACCTTGTTCTTCTCAAGTAACGTAGACAGGGCACGTTTGGGGGCAACTGTGGCTCAGTAGGTAGAGTCGGTTGTCCTGCAATGGTAAGGTTGTGAGTTTGTTTGATACCATAGCTCCTGCAATTACATGTCAACACTTAACCCCAGGCTGTTCCCATTGCTACATCGGCACAGTAATGTGTAGGATGCATATAAATGGGATTAGCTAATATTGATGACCAGTTCTCCATAGCAGCCTCTGCCATCTGCGTATGAATGTGGAGTGAACCGAGTAAAAGGGTGAATAGGTGATCGTGTGACCTGCAGTGTAAAAGTGTTTTGAGTCAGACAGCTGGAAAAGCACTATACAAGCTCCAGTCCAGTACCATCTACCAAATGTTTCAGCTTGAAGCTTTGAAAAATGGATGTGAAAAATGAAAAAAAAAAAGAAAATCTATATTTACAAGATAAAATCATAAACCAAAACGTCAAAACAGGCTACTACATAAAGTCCCCATTCAAAAAACACATAACAGAGGAGAAAAAATAAAACTTAAACAAGCTTCATGCTTTCTCTACAACAGTGTTAAATCCTCTGTGGTTACTGTTTATTGAAGAATCCTCTCAAAGGTAAATATGAACACTGGCTTATGAGAGCAGCTCTGCTATGCTGAAATTGTTTTTCAGATCAATTTCTATCTCTTGTGAATTATTAACGGAGGGCAAAAAAGATTACAGGTGTCTGTGTGAACAAGCATGAGTGCCAAGAGTTTAATGGTAGGGCTGAGGCACAGACATGTTAGTGCCAACAAAACAGAGGAAGATTCTAGATCTTGAAACTTCCTCAATCTTGATTTAGATACTTTTTATAATTTGCATCCCCTTGTTTTCTACTACTCTCTGCAAAAACGTATGTACTTGTTTTTTGTTGTTCTGACATTAGCAAAAGTGTGTTGAAGGTTTCACTTATACTAAAAAAGTTGCTGTTTTTTAATGTCCTTGCTGAGGTCTGGAGCCTATCCAATTGGGAAAGAGGTACACCCTGGACTGTTTGACAATTAATCAGGGCTGACACAGAGAGACAGACAAACAACCAGGGACATTCTCGCTCATACCTACAGCCAACGTAGGTCACCAGTTCACTGAACGAGCATGTCTGCCATGTGTCTTTATCTATTTATGATAATTGTTTTAGTGTCTTTAAGGGTTGTTTTAAAAGGTAGTGATATTCTTTAGGGCTACAAGATTTCATCCATTTATACCATTTGAGTATTCACTCGGAGCACATTACATAAGTTAGGATTTATTGCAACATAAAGAACAAATGCTTTCTTAGCCAGCATGTGCACATTTTAATTTTGAATGTAGGCCAGGTATAACAACTTTCACCTTGATCAAACCATAATGACCATATTTTACTATGCTGTGGTTGATTGAATCTTAAAATTGTCTTTGGCAAAATGGTTTGATCACAGAACTTCAGATGTTAAAAGTCCCTGCAAAGTGATAAAAGAAGATCTGTATTTTGGGTTTGTTTTATGTCAGAGTATTGCCTTATGAACCACCTGGCCAAACCAAAAATCAGTCATGAAAACATTTCTAATTTTATTAAATTAAACAGAAATATCATAAAAAATGAGGCATTGATATCTGCTCCAGGGTAGTGTGGGCGTGTCAGTTAATAGGTCAAATCCACACCCAGTCATAAAAAAGATGATTTTCTTAAATTTAAAAAATGCTACAACCTGAATGGAGGAATAATCTGTCTGCTATACTGCTATGTTACAACTCTGTTTTTCAAGCCTCCAGAGGAGCAGTCTTATTCATGTCCTGACAGACAGTTTAGAGCCAAAAAGTCTCAGTTTTACTTACTCTTCAGGTATTCCTAACATCTAATGTTCAGGTATATGTGAAGTTAAGTTTCTCTCTAGTTTATGAGATGTCTTTGTTGTGAAGTTGCTGCTAAAAAACACCCCATTTCCTGATGTTGTTCTTCAAAATAAAAGTCTTCAATGATGATCAGCTCTAGAGACTTTTATTGTGGCATACATATCAGGATTAGAACATATCGATCATCAGATACTTTGCTAAACCTTAGCATCGAGACACCATCAGACAGGAGGGACTGAGCTGTTGCTGCTTTGAGAGAGACAAAGCCACAGTCCACTTCTTTTAATCATCCAGGACTAAAGAAAAGTGAAATCTGGATAAAAACACACCTTCAGCAGATAAGATGTTTTTTCCTGCTGTGCCTTGTTCAAGTGCAAAAAAGACAAGCACTCCAGCAAATTTGCCTGTCTCCTGACCTTAGGGTGATCTATGGCCCGGTAGCCATGGCATACAAATCAACATGTATATCTTATATAAACATCATATATCCATCGTGTTGTCTGAATATTTGACTAGCAGGCCTGCTAGTCATTCTCTGGGACTGAGCCGCAGCAGCGCTTTTGTCTGAACCACACGTCATGTCTCAGCCAAAGAAGCGCGGAGAGCAACACTGAAAGATCCACTCCTGGTGTGTTACGACATGGCTTTCTGATCGAGGTGGTGGGCTGGTCCATATTGTCTGACATTATGTTAGCCTGGATGTCTCTGTAAGACCGCTGCTGTTTACGCTGAACTGGACCACTGTTGTTGTACTTGATTCGGACTCGTGATTTGAGGGTTGTGCACAATCTTTGGTTTTTAATTTTTCCATCATAATCTCCTGTCCCCCTCTTTCTCCTGTCGTCCCTTTCTCTTTGACTGTTCGTGCGTCTTATCACAGCAGCGTCGTCTGCTCTTCTCGTCTGCTTTCATGCTCCATAAGCGTGACGCACACACCTGAACTGAAACGCACGCTAACATGTCGGTAGTGTAGACCTCAGGCTTCTATCTGTTAAGGGAAAAAGTTTTAAAATACTGGAAGATAAACAGCAAAACTTTCTCTTCCTAAAGCTCCTCTCTGACCACGGAGGACCAGCGCATCAGCGCTGTGTGTGTGCGCTCCAGCTGTGTGTCTGTGTGTCACCCGGTGAGCCAGGGGTGTGCGCTATGTAAAAAAAATGGTAAATATTCCATTAATACTATATGTTTATGGGGAACAAATAAATGTTATAATCTCTGCATTTGCATTGTTAAGAGAATGCTATACTTTCACGTTTAGCATGCCTTTATTTGCAGGGAATATGATAAATGTCCTGGTTGTTGATAATTAATGGATATAAAAAAGGATAGAAATACTAAAGTAGAAATTCAGCTTAATTTTACACATTTAAAGACCCTTACACACCTACCAAAATATAATATATATAATGATATATATATCTACCAAAAAAAACAAACAGTTAATCTCCAGTGACACTGTCTGTCTCTACGAGTGAAGTCTGACACATGTCTCTGTAGATAGGTACACAGAGAAGAGCTTTATTAAGAGGAAAGACAGAGAGAGAGAGGACAGCATACATTTAAGTTGCCACAGTAAATTTGGCTCACAAAAAATAACAATAATGACAAAATCACTCTGCCAATTAGGCATTTCAACAGGCATCCCAGATAGTTGCGGCCAGTCATATACTAGGTTTTTACTCAGGCTTGTTATTGATTAATTACACTTTGTAGTGACATTACAGTACTGAAAAACATGTACTTTTCTCATATCCTGTAGGCCTTGTGCCTCTCCTCTGTTGGTTAAGGTTTTTCTTATTCAAAAATATGACAGCTGCAAAAAATGTTTTAATACAAATACAGCTGATTTGTATTGCAAAACTCTGGAGTGAAGCAACATTTGACACATGGAGAGGTAAAACCTTTAGTATGGTTTTCATTTTATTAAGTTGCTAAAAGGCTGCCTTGAGATTAATTCAATATATTTTTATAATGCATGTGGTTCCTGTAGGTTAGGAAGGTAAAGGCCCGTTAATGGCAAGATAATGCATTATTCCCAAAAACGAGATCATAAAATGTTGATGAGCTTCCCCTGCACATTCAGCAGTATGGGTTACTATACATGCCGAGCAACATCCATTACAGCTCCTCCATAGTCTCCCTTCAGTTCATCTTTATCATGTAAACCAGCTGGCTGTTTCCTGGGTGTTTTTAATGACTTTTTTTTTTTTAGCGCCGTCTCAGATTTGAGGGGAATTGCTTCCATGTGGTTGAAGTTAAATCCTCAGTGTTGAAAGAAAGAACCTGACTAACATCCTGCTCAGAAATGTCTGTGTTTTTTTCCTTAGTGGTGATGTTTTTCCACACTCCAAAGCCGGGCTCACACTGAAAGATTTGTTTAAAACATAACCATTTTTTAATGTGATACACCCCACACATGGTGACAACAGTTTTGTTTTCACAGTATGAGGTCTGGAGCAAGATGGCCATCACAAAACACCACACAGTAGCAGATTCTATTCAACCACAGTCTGGACCAGCAGCCCAAGGGTCACATTAGAACCCCCCAGACATTCCCATCTGGCCCCTAGAAGATTATTAGGAGGAAAAATATTTTTTGAAATAGGTGATATTTATTTATTTTTTAATCCCTATCGTAGTAAACCAACCCTAAACAGTGAAGACGTTGGCAGTTTTATCTGAAGTGACTGGGTGTTCAGTCAGAAATCCACCTGTCCACCATTATCAAACCTACCCAACCAGAAATATGAGCTGCCACGCCCTAAAAGCAATACATGGGGAACCCTGATAAGCTTTGGTTAGATTCATGAACACCATGTACAGAGGGTCAGCAGCAAACTGGTTTTTAATTTGAAATGAGACATCAAAAATTAAAAAAAAAAAAAAGTCTGTTTCTTAATTCCTGTTTAAAAATAGGAAAACAAACATGGAAAAATCTACCTGTGGCCCTTCCAGACATTAAAATGAAAAGAAAAACACAGAAAACAAAAGAACAAAAAGTTTTTGGTTTCCCATTTTCCTTTGTTTGTTTTTAATCTAAAATAGATTAATAAATTCAACAAAAGGAAAGGAAGAAATGGAAAATCTTGAAAAGAAAGCCAAAGAAATTATTTGGAGTGGTAGACTTTTTCACGGTTTCACGGTTTTTCCCTGTAGAAGTTTACTGAAATAAAGCTGTGCCAATTCATTAGCTGTTTTAAAAGCTGACATCTTGAATGAAATCCTGTGGTGAACCAAAAGCCAGTGGAGTGGAGGTGGAGTTTGGATTATGTGGTCCATCATTTTTCTGTTTATGATGTGAGCAGATGCATTTAAGCCAGATACAGATGTTAGATGGGCGAATGGTTCAGTCATCAACTGCAGCTTCTCACCAGTCTAAATCTTCATTAAAAATTAAGAAGTCTTAATTTGGCAGTGACTGAGTGAATAGCTCAACATTCCCTTTCTTTGTTTGTATGTGCTCATCCACTGTAGGACACAGGATATGACTCACATAACAAACCTAGTGGGTTTCAATTTGTGTTTTGCCCAAGGCACATTTAAGATCAAGACCAAATTTCAATGCACACCTAAACCATCTTTACAAAAGAGCCTCTTATTTGTTACAGTGAAATGTGCATATAGCGTTAGTTCAGGCAGGCCGTGGAGTCAAGCACTGCCATATACGGTAGTTTATAGTTGAGATCAGCTGAAGCCCTCATCAGCTGATGGTAAGCTGATTCATTCTAAGCACGCTATTGGCAAATCACACTCATGCTGCCTTATTTGAACTGCTCTTGCCAGGCTACGCGTGCTGCAAGCTGTTTTTTTACAACCCTCCTCCACCCCAGCTCCTCCTTTATTCTACCTCTGACTTTATAAGTGTCATTCTGTTGTCACTGACGCCTGCTCTGCTCTGGGTTTTTGCTGCTTATCTCCCTGCCCCAGGCTTTCCTTGTAGGTACAGTAAAGGCAGGAATATGTGGCGTTCCTGCTTGATGCTTTACATTTGGCTCATGGAAAGGCAGGGAGATGCCAGGACAGTCATATGACTAACAGCAATGAGTGCATATTTTTAACTGCTAATAAACAAAAACTATTTTTAACCACAAATCATGTATATTTTTGACAATGTGGTCCTGACTGAACTTAAGTTATTGTATAGTCGTAGTAATTATGTATGGTCACACAAATTCCTATGGCACACAGAGACTTTGCTCATGCCACACCATTTGTGAAACACTGACAAACCGGTCAGCTCAGTAACAGCAGATGTTAAACTGACACCTGTGGACTGTAATAGTGAAAGCAAAAGCTGGCAGGAGGATTCAGGACTTATTTTAACAGGTTTTGACTGAGCTGTTTTCCTATGCTGTTTAATTCTTGGTACGGCACCTGTCTGCAGTGATGAATGTGAATATGCATAACATTTGTTTATGTCAATGTTTATGGCAGCACTGACGCTCTCAATATGTTCATTGATAAGAAGACATAAACTCAAGCATTGTTAAAGTGACAAAAGTACTTCACGCAATGCTTGTAACTTCAACAGTAGGTCCTTTTTAAAGTTTTAAAAAGTTGTTCCTCCCTTCTCCACGTTTTTCATTCTATAGTGTGGGAGTTTGTGTCTGTTTTTCCAGCATACACAACATCTGTGATAAGCCAGAATCAGTTCAGCTCTATCACTGTTAAATGAAAATTGTTTACAGTCTGGCAAATGGTAGTGCTGCTAGCACTTCCTGTGTCCTACTGTTACTGTGGATGTCCAGAAAACAGTCCCTGAATTATCGTTAATACAGATAGTCTTTATATGGCCAACTGAAGTTCTAAGAGTTAGAAGTGTTAAAGCCTGCTGTTCTTTTCTGAACTCCTGACACAGACTCTAAAGGTGTTTCTTTCAGTATTTTAGGAAAAAGGAGAAAGTCAAACAGGGCTAGATCAGTTGAATAAGGAGGGTGATCAAGCACTGAGATTTGTTTTTAGGCCAGAAACTTTACAGAGAGCACAGTGTGAGTTGGCGCATTGTCTTGATGAAGAATTAAACCATTTTTACACAACTGTGGTTTGAAATCGGGTTGGGGCCAATCCCATTTCTACCCCTTCCCCCTTGAAACAGAGTGGTAAGAGATAGGCGTGAAAACATTTCCCTAATAAACTTGACTGCTGTTATGTTATCACACATTGCCAATAAAGAGCTGCGTCATCAGAGTTTATAAATATTCAGATAAACAGGATGCCCTCATCAAATGTGGTACGGTCAATAAAGTTTGGACCATCTCGTTCATACTAACTATATCCTTGCAGCTTTTCTCTATGTATTATACGGTTAATAGCCTTCGTTTACACGTGAACATACCAAAAATACAACAAACTCCTATCCCTAGTAGCTGATGGTTGAATATATTAGGAAACACAACTGTCATATTTTCTATAGTCAATTATAAATGATGAATATATTTACATTTATGGGCCTCTCTTGTTGTCCGTTGTGCCATTTCACAAGTGGACTTATAGTGGGAAATTCATCATACCCCTTGATTTCAAGTGTGGTCCTGAAAAGTCTTCATTTTAGGGGCTATGTAGCCTCAGCCCTTGATTCAAAAGAGAAAAGGAATATCCCTTCACCTGGCGTGAACGCGGAAAACCAAGGGGAAGGGCCAAGATAAGGACAAAGGGGTAGAAGTGGGATTGGGCCTTGGTTTTGGGTCAACTTTGGCATACACTTTTGTCGTTTTCAAATTAACATGCAAAATTCCCTGACCTTCCCCTTTTTCAATGGAGTCAATTTCTGCTAACATTCATATACTGAGACGTAGTTCATTTCGAGCAATTTGGTCGATTTGTTGGATGTTTCCAGCAGTTTTTGGATGGGCATGGGCACCCAGCATTCATAGTCTTAGACATCCTCCGAACTTCAGTCAGTAGCTAGCAGTGAAGTAAAGACGCCACTTATTGGAATCTTAAAGCAGTTGTGCCTGAACACCTGACCTTTAATATATAAGACTCAGTGTGACTGTGAACCACGTGGTTTTATCCTCATAAGTTCAGTCTCATTATTTAACAGCAGTAACTTGTGTGTGCATTGTGTTCAGGGCACAATTAATACATATGTATCTTATTCTGACAAGCTTTACTCTACTCAATATAGAATTTATTTTTTCACATCTAGATTGTCCACAAATACGATCAACCATGTTGCAGCATTTCAGAAACAATGGCGGGTACACAAGCTCACACATGCAACAAAGCAGTGTTCTAATTCCAGCTCTGATGTTCCTGATGGACCACATAACATCAATAAGTTTACCATTGGTAAGATAAGAAAGTCCCATTTCAAATAGCAATGTGAAAGGGTATTCTGCCAGTTAAGTGTCCTGAAAAGCCCTTAAGAGACCTGTATACCTGGAAGTGCTGCTATTTCCTGCACTACTAACATTAACATCATGACACTCAGGATGATCTGGTTCATAAAATCATATTATATAGAGGTGTATTCTAACATGTTTGTACACGACTTTGCTGTCTGCACTTTCACTTCAGCAGATCAGTGTTTGGGACTCTCACTCAATAATCTGACGTTTAACCCTTAAACAAAGCACAGAGTAGAGCTTTATCTCTTATTGACTCAGTGCTGTGCATAAGTTATAACAAGGCCGAGTCTCACCCCATCCAGGTGTCTGTGTACATACAGCTGAAGCTCTCTTGAGTTAAACCTAGTGGAAAAACCCAGAATGATCTTTCTGGCTTCATTTCTCTCCAAACAGAAACTCAACCTTTACTTATTTCCTGTTTGAACTGAAATGAATGGTGTTTATACAGAGTGGACCTTGCTGATAAGCTAGATCATGTATTCATCTGTTTCTGTGGTGACTAAAATAATAACCAGGTGGTTTATTTCTATCCAATTAAAAAGCATTTTAGTCTTTTAGCATTCAATGAAGAAAGATAGAAAAGTCAAACTTTATCAGACTTTCAGCCGGGATCCTTGACAAGAACAGAAGAACTAAACATGCTGTATTTAATCATGTCTAGTCTAACCTGCCCTACTGTCCTGACCTGGCGTAACCTGCACTGGGTAAAAGGACAGGAAATTTGGTCATGAGTGTGGCTGACACCCTTCAGTCAGTTGGTTGTCTAGTTTTTCAATGATCTCCTATCTGACCTAAATGTCATTGGCAGGGCAATTGCTCAGGGCAGGTGGGGAGTGCTCAGTGAAGGGAGTGCGAGAGAGCAGTCTGGGAAGAGAGAACAGCACAACCACAGCAGTGACGCCGCACTGCAAGTGCATTACTCTACCCTCTGTCACAGCATCTACAGCTGCAGCCTGTTTTGTTCACTGGTCAGCATATACCTATGTTTTATAAAGTCCCTTTATCATCTCATTTAAACACACATTAATGTAAGGGTGTGTTCCAGGCAGACAGAGAGCAGAGGAGGGACACAGCTTGTGTCATTGCTCATAATTTTTTTCTTTTACTCCCCAACCTGTGGGCTTATTTTCAGTTCACCTCATTAAACATGTGCTGCATGCTGTCTGGGGGTATTTATAGTCTGATGAGCACATTGTGGGCTGGAATAGGTGGGTCCTGTTAATAGTTTTCTTTCTAAAAAAGAAAAAAGCAAAACCAGAAAACTGAGACAGTTTTGTATACAACTAGTTACTGTCCTGGTTTCCTGTCTCCAAAAATTAAATATTTTATTATTATTATACATGTATGTGGAGCTCCATCTGTGCCCCCTCTCCCACAATACTGAAACGTAATTTAACTAACACACTGGGACACCAAATTTCACACAGTAGCAGTCTCAACATGAATGTTTAAAGGTGTAATGACGACAGAGCTTTGTTACCGCAATGTGGAAATGCAGTGAAAACACCTGCTGATAGGATTATATGGCCTTAAAGTCTACCCTTATTGTAATCACATTTACTGTATTGTTCTGAGGTGGATGCCATGATACGCTGGTGTAGAATAATAGACACTGAACTCATAAACACAAGACTAAAGAGCTATATTTTCAAGTGTATTTATTAAAGATATATAGACCAATCCTAGAGTTGATTTGTGGGTGCCGCCATCTTAAATGGCCGCCATTACTGCGGTGGAACTGCGGTGTCTACTGCCACCTGCTCGCTGTGACAGCAGCAGATATGTTTGGAATAAAAACGTTACAGAACCACAAGAGAAACGTAATCCAAGGACTATGACCTCAGTTATATTTTACAAATTAGATTTATTTTACCCGTGTCTAATAGGGATAGACCGATTATCAGCCGATTAGTGGTGCTGTTATTCAGCATTCTGACGCATATCTGCATTGGCCTTTTTTTTTTTTTTTTTAAATCCAACGGCCGATGAGAGATCAATTTAAAACTGGGTTATTTTGGCTCTGATGCAGCCGTGCCTCTCTGTCTGCAGTCACTACTCTGTCTCCAGCATTGTCCCAACCACAGCACCCTCTGATTGGTTACATGCATAGCCTGCACGGGTAACAGCCAATCAGCAGTGACAAGCTGTGCATGCACAATGCTCTCACACACGGTGGAGAGGAGAAAAACTTTTGCCGGGTGGAGAAGCTCTGGAGAGCAAATATATATTTCGAAGGTAAGAAAGGCAGCAGACTCTCCTGAAATTGTAAAAAAACATTCCAGTCCTCTACACTCACAACTGCTAGTAACGTTACTGCGAGCCCAGTAACGTTAAATAGACATAAGCGGCAACTCTGCTCGCTCGCAGTCCCTCCAGACGTGTCTGTTAATCACTGGAAACAAGGTTGCTGATAATATCGATATGGAAATAGTCCATAATAGTAGAAGTATGTCTGTGTGAGTGAGAGAGAGAGTGAGTAAAAACCTAATGAACTCAATTCAGTTCAGTTTTATTTCAGGGAAGTATGTTGAGGGGATGGCAAGAGAATAGTGTGTGTGTTTGTGTGTGTGTGCAGGCCACATGAGAAGCTGCAGAAACTGACAGCAAAGCACTGTCTGTCTGACAGAAAACTGTAGGGCAATAATGGCTGTTTAACTACCAAGTTATTTTACTTTACCTTTTTCTGTGTTGATTGAGAGATCACAAGCAGCAGAAAGTGATACATTGTCAGATGAAGTGTGTCCTGAAGCTGTCTTTGATAGTTTCTTGTAGAGAGGAGCAGGATAAGCCGTTCAAGACTTAAGACATAATGTAACTGCATCATAAAGCCTACATGAACTGCATGGTGTTGAGGGATGAATAGTCTCTTGAACGAAGTGTTGGAGTTTGTATTATTCAAAATTTTTACGCCAATATTTTTTTACTGCAAATGAATATCGGCTCCAAATATCAATTACTGGCCTCCTTGACTACTAATAATCGGTACCGGTAACGGCCCTGAAAAAAACATATTGGTCTATCTCTAATGTCTAATATCTATTTCAGAAAAACAGTAAAAAGGTGAACTTAGGTCCAGCGTTCACGCTAGACTCTCATTGCTGACTGACCTCCAGAATTCCACTCATATACAACTAACAGACATAGCCAGCATTAAAAGCAATAACAAACACAAACACTGTGATCCAGTATCATGTCAAGACAAGAGCCACATGTTTCTGTACAAAACCCGACCTGAGTCCAAAATAGTAAAATCCGAACTGAACCTTAACCCGAGCTGTCCATCATTAAAGCCTGTCATTTAACATAGATTACACATGAACAGAACTTGAAAATGACTGAGAAAAGTCATTGGCCCCGTTTACACAACAACATTTTGCTTTGTTTTCCGTTTTCCGTTTTCAAAAATATCCACATTTAGACTAACCTTGCAAAGCAGATAGATACGCCCGTTTCCTTGTTTATCACCGGCGAATCCATCTTGCAAAGCTCCCATCTGAACCATTTGGGCCTGGTTAGGAAGTGACATGATCAATCAGCGATGATGGGCAGTACTTTCAGGTGCAGTAGACTCGTGACGTAAACAAGCAGCAGCACGAGCTGGTGCAGTTATGGAGGAAAAGATTAACCTGGATGCTGCTAAAGCGCTAGTTATATCAGAACTTGACAACATTTCTTTGTTAAAAGAAGGACAAAGAACAGCAGTGAGTTGTTTTCTTTTCAAAAACATGAAAGTCGAGTACTTATATGTCTATAGTCGCCATGTTTCACGTTATCCCTCAGTAGCTGCGCACGTGCAGCTCAATAGCGGCTACCTCAGGTATTTTATTGCTCTGATTGGTCCGTAGAGATGTGACAGACAAAACGTTCATCCAATCACACTCCGAGTGTTTTTCAAAGCCTCTGCCTTTTCTCAAATGTTTCCTATTGAAGCTTTCCCAGATGGATGTGTGAAACAAATCCATCTGGCGTGTCAGGTTACATTTAGACGGCAACGTTTTCAAAACGATCTCCATTCACACGAGACTGTGGGAAACACCAGAAATAATGTAGTATACATGCCAGGCCAGTAGATGGTGGTGTGATTTTGCAATGTCCAATATCACCTTTGGGCTGCCCTTCGACAGCGTATTGGTCGAGTCAGAATCTGGTGCAGGCACGAAATATGTCTCCGCTGATCCAAGTGATGGTGAAGTAAATCAACACTTTGTTGGAGAAGTACAGTTAAATTAAAAAGAGTGAAGAGCATGAACAGTACACTGGTGTCGGCCATCTTTGTTTTGTTTTGGGCTTCCCATCCGTGCATGCGTTATAAGCCTACTCGCGCATGGATATTTACTGCAGCCGCAGTGTGCATGTCAGTTTTCAGAAAGTGCCTGAGATGGAGACAGGGGTGTTTTGAAAAACTTCCACTCTGGAGCCTGTTTCCAAAAATTTTCGTTTTCAAGCACCAAAACGTCATTGTCATGTAAATGGACAGCCAAAACACTACAAAACTTTTGCGTTTTTATTCGAAAATGTTGTCGTGTTAACGGGGCCATTATTTCATTTATTTGCGTGTAAGTCAAATACAAAACATCACAAAGTGTGACCAGCTGTTCCTTGCATATGCAGCTTGTTATGTTTGACACATTAAACAACACGTACCTTCACGTTAGCTCCCATTTAGCCCTTAGCTCGTTAGCCACCATTAGCCGCGTATAACAGCCAAATATCCTCCACAGAAAAACAACAAGTCATTGCACCAAACCTCTAACCAGCAGCAGAATAATGTCAGACACTGTGCTAAAACTCTGCATTTTAAATTAACTTTGTTGCTTACCTAATTGACGATTTTGATCCTCATAAGCTGATGAATTCAGCTGCAACTTTAAAATCCAGCTATCCTTGTTCTTGGAATGGTTGAAGAAAAAATGTCCCTTGTTGATAGTTTAGTGTTTTCCTCTTCTTGTTTATCCCTCCAGAGGCTGAAGTTACATCTTCAGTGCTGTTAGCCTAGATAGCCCTGATCATGCTGTTAGCCTGGATAGCCCTGATCATGCTAACCATCTTTGTGTAAACAAGTCTGTGCTGTCCTCCCCAGCCAAAAAGATCTGTTCCTTCCTGTGTGACTCGAATCTGTTTTAAATACAGTCCCATTATTTGAGAATTGGCCACAGGTAGATTTACCTACTCTTCAAAGTCCAGTACAGCTTTATCCCGAGTCTAACCCAGTCTCCTCTCTCAGCTACTACTTCTTAATGTTTGTGTCGCTAAGCTGTCTTCAATCCTCCATGTTTCTGCTCATTATTCGCTGCATCCTCGACTGATTCAAAATCCTTCCATACTGCTGATTATCCTGCATAGAGTTTTGTCTGTCAACTCCCTGCTAGTTCATGTTAATGTCATACATATTTAATTAGCCATGTGCTGCTTACATAGATCAATAAACCTGAGCACTGAGCAGGAAGGAGTATGCTCTCACAAAAAATGTAGGTCATAGAAAAATGACTTCTAGTTTATATTACAACTATTCAACCCTTAACTAATGCTTCTTTAGGAAATAAAATATGAAATATGTAATTATTTGCTGTTTATTTAGAAATTGGCATATTTTCCAGCTGGACATATTGGACGATCATATCTTTATCTGCTTGGCACTTACGTGTCATAATGTCTGAAAATACAATCTGGGCTAACATAAACCCAGCGTCCAAAAAAAAAAAAGAAAAGATTAAAGACTGTTTAATGACATTCTATTCAAATTAGTTAGCGTAATGATATAAAACTGTATATGTACTAATAAAAACATAGGTTTTTTTTTTTATAGTTGCTCATTACGTACATATCTTAAGTTTGTGACGATTTGTAAATCAGCTGTGAAATCCATACGTTGTGTACCACGTCCTCTAGCTTGTAGAGTAAAATAAAGTTAAATTGACAGTTATAGCAAAAGAAGAAACATTGTTGTGTTATATTTGTCTTTTCAATCTAACCAGCACTCCACAAGATACATTTACTTTATAAAATGCAATTTTTCTCTAAATGCAGTATCTTCTTTTAATAAAGGGGAAAAACCGTTAAAAATGACACTGCTAGCTTGGTCCACATTGCAGTATTTTAAGTACTGTGCAATACTCAAAAAATGGGAGCGAATATCCAATAGTGCAATTGTGTACGATGCACCTAACTTTGTAGATAAAAGAGACAATATTAAAAGTGCGTTTTACAAGTAAAATCTCCATTTATATATCTGAGGGGAAATTGCATTTAATGTTGCTTCTAGAAGATGCATCAAATTAGGCAAAGCACCTGATTTAACTGCAACTTAATTGATGATTAGTAGATGATTCATTGATTAATTATGATTAATGATTAATTAGTATATGATTAATTGATCTGTGTATTTATCATAATAATCTTGATCATGATTTCAGCCATAATTAGGCATCTCTACTGGATATAATCAACTTCTATATTCTCTACTTTAATAGCACCATTAAAGGCCTATTGAAAAGTGTTTACATTTAGTCTTAGCAGTAATGATGTCTGCAGAACACACAGAAGCAGTTGTAACAACACTTCCGTCCTGCTGGTGATTCTTAAGGTGAAAGGGAGTCTATGTTTACATGTTTCCTGGGATACAGTAGATCTCTGTTTGTCATCATCAGTCCTGCTGAGATTACCATAGATAAACAGAGGAATTAATTCAGTTAAATCACTTTTTAATCCTCTAAACGTTTCTACTCATTACTTCATTTCATGGTCATGTTGTGTGTCCAGGAAGTCAGACTTGGACTTGACCCTCAGCTATTCCTGTGTCTTTAACATGCCTTCTTCCCTTTTTTTTTCCCTTCCTGTCTCAGACAAGTTTCTCAATCCCACCCTGATCCAAGTGAGTCCACCCCTCACTTAAAGTGTTATAGGCTAAGCAACGACGTGAAGAAAAACAGCGTGAGAGTAAAAAACATCCATCTGAAAACCTCATGTTAGAAATTCCCCTCAGAGATAGTGGCAGTGTTTTGTGAAAACAACTCAAAACTGGATCCTAGCTCAGATTTAAGGGCTGACCATGATGTCATTCTTCACCTAAATACAATACCTCTTCTATTTCTCCTTTTTTCCCCACCAATTTCCTGCATCAGCCCACGTGGGTCTTAAAGAGTCCTCAACAGAAATACAAACTACAAAAAAACAGCAGCAAACCCCCTTTAAGTATGGTACACACACATTTTTAACATTTTGATTGGTTTGAAAAAAATGTATGAGATCTCACACATGATCACATAATGACAGAGTTTGTCCTTTTTTTTGTATGTATGTGGTGTTTAAGGAGCTGACTAACACGGCGCATCACACACAGATTCGCAAACAACTAGGGTCCAATCAGGACCACTTTGTCAAGAAACACATGATCTGCAGTTGTACATTTTTCTCTTTAATAGTATTTATTATTTTGCTCTAAAAGCTGTTATTTATATTTGGTGGTGAGGTTGTTCTGGGACCCTCCTGTCCTTCCACAAGCCTGTGTGGAAAACATCAAGCAGGAACAGCAAACGTTTGATCTTCGTCTGCCTACAAGGAAAGCCTGAGGCAGGGAGAGAAGTGGCAAAACATCCAATAGCATAGCAGGAGCAGGCATCAATGGCAAAAGAATGGCACTGATCAAGTCAGATAAAGCATGGAGGAGGAGCTTGGGTTGAGGAGGGTTGCAAACAGCAGCTTGCAGAGGGAGCAGCGAATCATAGCCAGGCTGGAGCAATTTAATATAAGGCAGCATGAGTGCGATTAGCCAATAGCGTTCTTTTTTTGGAAGCTGATGAGTGCCTGCATGAGATCAGCTGATCTTAGCTATACGGCAGCGCTCAGCTCCTCAGCCTGCCTGAACTAACACTGTACACTCAATTTGTGTAACGTTGGGGCTTTTCTAATGCAGGTGCTAAATGTAAAACAGTACCATCACCAAAACAGTGCCTGAATTGAAACTTTTAGGATAAACAAAGTGGGAAAAATCTGATAATGGTCAACAACAGTAAAAAATACTTTTGGGCAACTACTAAACTAAACAACCTCACTAACTCCAGTGAAAATACTACAAAAATTTAAATAAAAAAGATAAAATGACCAGGCTACACAAAAACAAATCATTTAACCTAATCTCTGTCTATGTTTAAAGCCAACACAAAAACATGGCTTGAATTGAGGTTTTCATGGAAAATAACATCAGTGAGAGCCATTTTATAACTCTGCAAAAATCTATCGATTCGCCAAGTAATCAACACAATAGTCGACTATAGTTCATTGCCAAAGTAGATGTTAGTTGCATCCCAATTATTTTAGCATGAACCTCCAAAAATCTGGCCACACAATTAGTGGTCTCACAAGGACCTTAATCACCACAGTGGCCCTCAGTGAGCCATCTTTACCAAGCTGTTCTGTCATAGATGTGTGTCTCTGCCAGGGAAAGTATATATCATATACAGTGCTAAGAAAATAGATTTGTCTCCTTCCTGAATTTCCAGATAACCTGAGTTAATGCAAAATGCTCTTTTTAAATGATGATTTCATTTATTAAGGAAATAAAGAAACTGACAAAGTGAAGTAGGCTAAAAGATCTCACAAAGCAATGCATCATTAACCTTGCAAAGCAGATGGATACGCCCGTTTCCTTGTTTCTCACTGGCGAATCCATCTTGCAAAGCTCCCATCTGAACCACTTGGGCCCGGTTAGAAAGTGACAGGACCAATCAGCGATGAGGGGCAGTACTTTCAGGCGCAGCAGAGTTGTGATGTAAACAAGCAGCAGCAAGAGCTGGTGTAGTTATGGAGGAAGAGATTAGCGTGGATGCTACTCAAGCGCCAGTTTTATCAGAACTTGACAACATTTCTCCATTAAAAGAAAGACAAGGAACAGCAGTGAGTTGTTTTCTTTTCAAAAACGACAAAAGTCGAGTACTTACATGTCTGTAGTCACCATGTTTAGCGTTATTCCCCAGGAGCTGCGCACACGCAGCTCGATAGCGGCTACGTCACGTGTTTTGTTTCTCTTATTGGCCCGTAGAGATGTGACAGACAGAACGTTCATCCAATCACACTCCGAGTGTTTTTCAAAGCCTCTGCTTTTTCTCAAACGTTTACTGTTGAAGCTTTCCCAGAGCGATGTGTGAAACAAATCCATCTGGCGTGTCAGGTTAATGCATCATGC
This sequence comes from Cheilinus undulatus, assembly GCF_018320785.1. Lineage (NCBI taxonomy): Eukaryota > Metazoa > Chordata > Actinopteri > Labriformes > Labridae > Cheilinus > Cheilinus undulatus. Next base: position 16,616,470 of record NC_054872.1, read on the forward strand.
CATCATCTAAAGAAATTCAAGAACAGATAAGAAACCAAGTCATTGTCATCATCAGTCTGGAAATGGTTACAAAGCCATTTCTAAGGCTTTGGAATTCCAGTAAACCACAGTGAGAGCCATTATCCACAAATGGAGAAAAAATGGAATAGTGTTGGACCTTCTCAGGAGTGGCCGGTCTACCAAAATTACTCCAAGAGCGCATCAACGACTCATCCAGGAGGTTCCAAAAGATTCTAGAACAACATATAAAAACACGCAGGCCTTACTTGACCCAGTTAAGGTCAGAGTTCATGATTCAACAATAAGGAAGAGTCTGGGCAACAATGGCAGCAAAGCGAGTTTCAAGGGGGAAAACCACTGCTGACCAAAAAGAACAAAGGCTCGTCTCACATTTGCAAAGAAACATCCTTATGATCCTCAACAGGATTCAGGATTGTGGCTGAAGTAAAACTATTCTGTAAAAAAGAATGGACCAAAATTCCTTCACAGCGATGTGATCGACTCATATCCAGTTATTAATTGCAGTTGTTACCACCAAGGGTGGTGGTACCAGTTCTTAGGTTTAGGAGGCAATTACTTTTTAAAAAGGGCCAGGAAGGTTTGGATGGCTTTTTCCCTTAATAAAGGAAATTGACATTTAAAACTGTGTTTTGATTTTTATTATGGTTATTTTTTGTTTAGATTTAAAATTTGTTTGATGATCTGAAAAATTTCAGTTTGACAAATGTGCAAAAAAAAAAAAAAAGAAAAGAAATCAGGACTGACAGCACTGTGTATGCTTAAACCTAAACATCTCCAACAGTCTTTCCTCCAAAAGTTCACACACGTTACAAATAGACCACTGATCTAAAATGCAGCCAAACAGCTGACAGCTTACGTGGCACAAAGTGTACATCAGGAAATGGCTGAAATACCTAAAGGGGGTGTTTACTGTTAAAATTACATAATATCCAAGCAAAGACAAAGCCAAAATCATCACATGGGGGAGATAAGGAGAAGGTGAAGCATGAAAGTTACAAAGAGAGATGGGAAATTAACAAATAGTCTGATTTATCCAGCTTATTTGTAAAGACAAATTCCATCAGATAAAATACTGAAGTGACAGACATTCATAAGTGGTTAAGAGCCGATGTAACAGGAAGGAGAAGACACACTTCCATAGTTTGTTTAGTTATTGGATACAAGCAAAAACACCAAAAACTCTGCTTCCTCATTTCCAACATAATCTGCTCTGTGTTTTTCATTTGAAAGGAATTCCTGACCTCTTCTCTCTGGGTTTGTTGTTGCTCAGGGAATCTGTAAACAGCATTTCAAAAATCACATGGTCCCGAGGATCGTGCAGACTGGCAGTATAAATGAAATGTAGCTTAGAGGCGGCAGAGGAAGTGGTGCCGGTCAAGTGTCACTAGAAAGTTATTTACTGTAGATCAGTAGGAGTGGACTGCATATGGAGTCTATAGTTTCTTCCTTGTGGTGCTGTGATGAAAGATGCATTTAAAGGAGGAGAACAAAGTTGCAGGGAAAGAAGAAAGAGCACAAAGAGACAAAGAAGTGGAGAGAGAGAGAGGAGATTAAAACAAAGCACAGCAGTCATGCATCTACTTTCTTGGGGCATTTAGTGAGTTCATGGCTTAGAAGAAAAAGAGGCAGAGACAGAAACAAGATGGAGAATAAAACAGATGAGGAGAAAGGGAAATGGAGGAGAGATACATGCAGGCCTCTGGATTTTTTCTCCTGTGACATTTTCTCTTGGTATGATGGAAAGGAGGACAAAGTTACTCTTCAATCACACCTTATCAGAGAGTTGCATTCATGTTAAATTCAAGGAAAAGGGAAAAAAAAAACAGATTTGATTTCTGGGAGACTTTGTGAGGATGCTGATCAATTTGAGCAGTGGTTTGCCAGTTTAACATCTTCTCTGTTATTCATCTTTCACTGGTCTTCTCGTATTTATCATTCACAAAATTAGAAACATCTCCTATCTGTCTCATCATGGAGAGTTGCAATGTTGAACACTGAAGACAAAGGAAGCTTTTATCAGCTCTAATATCAGCGCTCTGTCTCCAAGCCTGTCATCGTTTCTGTGACTGCATCATGAAACGGCTCTTTGTCTTCCCAAAACAAGAGCTTTTCCTCTCAGCTCAGTTCTTATTGACAGTAAAGGAACATCCAGACATGTTTGGCAGCGGTCTTTACAGTGATGCACCGTGATATGAGCGCCTCGTCCCCTCAGACTGTCACAATACTCAACTTTAGTATAATGTGAGTAAAAATCTGGCAACATTGACACATTTTAATACAATGGCAACAAAAGGACAAGTACCATTACAAGCACATAGCCTGTCAGCCAGATAGACTTTTTTATGGATATATTTCACATTTATCTGGGAACGCTCCCATTGAAAGTGTTTAGGAAGGGCAGGACTTTTCAAAATGTTTTTGAAAGGTGATTGGACGAACATTCATTACAGACTAATCAGAGCGATAAGACAAAAGGAGGTAGCAGGCATGCACAGCTCTGGTAGTAACCTGAGCTCGACAGACAGGCTCTGCTGTGTTTTATGAATGGTGAATAAATCTCTTGTGATTTTGGATCAAGAGTGCAAAAACATCTTTGCCACTAAGAGAGGCTTTAAGCTTTGCTCTTTGCTCTTGTTTTAATCCCTCTAAGATGGACGTCCTATACGACAAAATGAGTCGCAAGATGTAAAAGTAAAAAAAAAAAATGTTTTAACCATAAACCGTAGCCCCTTTCTTTTTCCTCTGAAAGCCCTGCATTTTGTCATTCTAATGATGGTATCCATGCCTTCATAGCCCTTACAGTAGCTTTTTTAGCAATTCTGGAACTTCGGCGACTTTTCAGAGATGAATTCCCCACCAGTAACACCGGCATTGAATGTCTTTTTATCAACTTTTAAATCCATTTTTTTGATTATTTCTTTTGCTAGCTTAGCATTAGCTACCATATTGAGTTTCCAAAACAGATTTCGCATGGGCTGTCACAACCAATCGCAGGCTGTTTTGTCATCTGGTCGTGCTTTGCCAAACAGCATATGTGTATACAGTTAGAAACTGAAAGAGATGGCCTGAATAGCTCATAATGGAGAGAAATAGAGACAGAGAGCCTGTGACATGGCCCTCTGTGTCTCTATAGACAGGAACTGCTTTAAATAATGGCTCATATTTAGGCAATGTAAAAAGGCACAAAGACTTTTTTTTTGTATGTGAATATTTTAGGACTTTTTGGTCCCCAAAAAGGAGAACAAGATTGCAAGAAAAGTCTTGGTCATTATTAACTGTGTCAGATATAAAAATCTTTGAGTTTAAGTTTAAGTTTTTATTTTGTCTTTATAGCAGCACACACATAACTGTATTCTTAAAACCCAGGTTGTCCTGATTACGGCTCTGTGTCCGTAGCCGGCTTTTTTGGTACTGGCAGCGCTTTTTTAAAAATTCAAACCAATGTAGTCCAGCGTTCTGAGCACTGGGTGGAAATAACACAAAAAAAAGTGTCAATTCAACTTTTGGAAGAGCGCTGCGCTCATCAATGTCATGTCTCCCTCGCTTACCAATCAAAATCAAGAAGGGGTGGGACTTCTTACATCAGATGAAGAGACACCAAGCGGCAACCTCAGGTCCTGAGGCTGGCTGCTGCTGGAACACCAGAAGTCCTGTACACAACACATGATTGCCGTCTTTTTTACACTAGAAATCAACTGGTTTACAGCCTGGTTGAATAAACGAAATGTGTCTCAATAACTAATGTCTTCATGTTCTCTCACTGTACGGGCGGTGAATTTTTTTTGTACCACAATCGTTTTGATTATATTTAGGAAAAACCTCACTGCGCAGTGATTGGTGTGTTTCATTTGATTGACAGGTAGCTTGACAGGCAGACGCTAGCTCCAGAAGGACAAGCTTTAGTGCTAGCTTAGCTGACAGGAAGTTGAGCTCAGTGGGCGGGCTCTTGCCTGTTGTTAGGTTGATCCAAACTTCAGTTGAGACAGCGATTTCAATATGGAGGTAAATACAGAGTGGCTTCAAAAGCTGTTTGAGTCCTCCCATTGTCATAAAACAGCTGACGTCACACAGGCTTTGTCCAGTTCTTTTTACAGTCTATGAGAGAAATCGATCTGACTCGTCTTTCTTTGTCTTTTTTGGAGGGTCATTTTCAGGTCTGCAGCTGCTGCCTGTGTCAGGGCCAGGATTTCTTTACATTGTCTGCATGCCCTCTGTGTGATATTTCTTTGAAATATGGAAATCTAAAGCACATAGAGCTATTTTAAAACAATGCTTCAGATTCTACTGAGGAAAGCTGGATTCTTTTGTTTTTAAACATAGCAACATTTCCAAAGCTCTAGAAATGAGGTCCTGAGCACTTCTTTCAAAGCCAGCTGGGTACAGGCCGTAAAAGATTTTTACAGCCTGACTGTGCACCAGGGTTAATGTTTTACAAGCTTTGTAAGACAATAAGTCCTGGCAAGACAAAACAGCTTATTAAATAATAGCTTAGGGCACAGAGGGTAAATGTAAAGTAACCATATGCCTGAAGCAGATCATTAATCCACAATCATGCATTTTGTAACCTATCAGTTTTCAACTTTAATGTCTAAGATCAAGCTAAATCTTAAGGCAAATCATTTTCATATGCATGCAACTAACCTCTTTAAAACAGGTTAAAATGGTTGTACAAATTCCCATTACACAGCAAGACTAGCCTCATAGCTCACCATTTGGGAACGGCTGAAGTTAATCATCATGTTTGTCTCTGAAGTTAATTGCTTCTATTTGGTAGGGATGCAAAAGTGCATAGGCCAAACACCGATGATTAAAGGTGTGGTTCTTTTAGTATTGCATGATTTGATATGGTTTCAGTTCTTTATGGTTATGATTAAATTCAAAATCTTGAGTCAAAATATTTTCCAGTCACAACACTTTCCCTATGTGTTATAAAGCTGTGCTTAGTGGTGCTTATTTTAGGATCAACTCCAGTCTGCTGAGAACTCTGAATGGCAAAGTTTTATCTGACATGCCATCAACAGCTCATATATCACTTCGAAATAACATGGCAGGCTAAAACATAAATGCTGAGCAGAACCTAGAAAAAAAAGAACATTTATTCAATTTACTTCATGTTATACTTTTATATATAATAAATATTTTTAAGAAAACTTTCAGTGTAAAAATTACCTGATCATGTATCTAAAGCCATGATTGTTGACAGTGCTGTAGGTCTTTGAAAACAGTTGATGATTTTGTTGTTTTTATTGTCTCTTACGAATGGGCTGGAAGATTGGTGCAGTGACGCTGCGTGCGTCAGTCAGCAGATGTCAGCTTGTTGCAGGAATTTTAACTCTGTGAGGGGATGTATGATGTGATCTCGATGTAGGCCTTACATTTTGAATATGTTGGTTCAGACTTCCTCTTACCCTGGAGACCGTGTAGTCAACAATGAGCTCTGACGCTTGCCTGAAATAAAAACAGGACAGGCTGGATGTCATAACTCTCCCTAGACAATAAAGGCAGTATGTCATTATCAGGCACAGCCATACATTACTAGAGAGCTAATATTAGCAGCATGACTAAAAAGCCAGAAATTGGACCCTCAGCTTTAGTCTATTTTTCTTCAGTAACTTCAGAATAAAAGCTAAGAAAGACCCACAAAACTCAATTTCACTTGAAATTGAAATGAATACCACGCTTTTTCTATTGCCTGGTGGAAAGAGGTATTTTCAAGCAGAGTTTGAGTTAAAAGCTAAAAAAGTTACAATTTAGCCCGTTAAATCTATTTCCTATCCCTGATTTACAAACACATTAATCATCTTCATAACTAATTATTAGACTTTCTCATCAATAAGTCAATTTTTGTTTTCTTGAGGTGGCAGGCAACACTTCATGACATTTTATTTACAGTTGTTTAGTTTACCTAACAGATCCTGAACGCGTCATATATAACCATCTTTGAGCTTGTTTAGTCCACTAATTAACTTTTATTCTGAAGTCCCACCATGGATTTGACACCAGATTCATATTTTTAATTAACAGGACTTGAAACTAAGTTTGGGAGCACTTTTTAGCACTGATCTGAGCATATTAGAAATTAAATTGTTGTACAGCAGCTTAAATAAGTGTTATGTTTGCTACCCCTAAAGTACGGGCATAGGATTAGCAATCCCAATGGAGCACTAATCATTTGTGAATTACCCCCTGACATCAGTGTTTGGTGCAGTGTATTTGAACAGTGAAGTCTATAATGAACTCAAATTTACAGACATTTCTAAAAGAATAAATGAAAATGCACAGGGATTTTTTGTGATATTTATGCAAAAAATGCAATGTAGTGCACATTGCATTCTGCAAGTGACATTTTAGACTTTAGACAGACTTTATTTGTAATTCACATTTACACCAAACAGTGCATTTCTGAACGAAATTTCATTGCTTGGCTTCGGATAGTGCAGAGATAAAAACAGCAGCAATGTACATATTAAGGAATCAAAATTAAAATATGGCAAAATATGACATTAAATACTGTATAAAAATTGTATAAAATATATTGAAATATTTATTTACATATATTGCACAATGGAGTTTTGTATTGCACAGTCTTATCTAGGCTTCTCATGGAGCAACGTAATGGGGCAGATTGGGAAGATATGTGAGGGTGAGGTTACTTTGAGTAACCTGTATACTTCCTATGACATACTGTTCACCAGCTTTTCCACTGGAGAACATGCATCTTAGTGTTTGTCCCCTCTCTCTTTATGTAGTTAAAGAATGTTCCGATCTATAGCAAACTGTCTATGACTAAAAAGTTATGAAATATTTCCTCCAATGCTCCCATTAAACATCTAGGTTGTGTAATGCACCTGTGCAAATGTGCTGCTGATCAGAGAAAGATAGAACTAGTCGGGCATCCCTCCTGTTAATTAGGGGTGTAACGGTATTTGTTTTCGTCCCATACCGTCATGGTATGGCTGTCATGGTTCGGTGCACGAAGCCGTACGACGAAAACGTCTGAGTGAGCATTAAAAAAAAATCAAGTTCTCATTTCAATCCAGGTGGCGGTGAGCCTAAAAGCTGCCGGCAACCGTCATTACAGAAGAAGGAGCAATTACAAAAACAAACGAAGAAGAGTGATGGCGTGTGTGGAGTTAGAAGAGCCGCTGGCTTCATTTAAATCACCCGTATAGCAATGGTGCTCTGGCTCTGTAAATCATGTTAACTTTACCTTTAACTATCAGCCTCGGAGGAGTGAGAGAGGACTGTGCAGCTGTGTCATAGGTAAAAGTATCCTCAGATTTCCCATGGCTTCTTTATCCTCCAAGATGGGCTGTGAAAAGTTCTTCCAAACTTTGTAGTAGGTCCCATTGGTTAAAAAAGTGGTCCAGAGCTGAAGTCCGTGTTGAAATCGGCAAAAAAGACGCTAATTTGCATATGTAACAAGCTAACTTGTGGTTGTCTGATTATGCGTTCAAGTTAGCTGTGAAATTTTAGTGTTAAAAGAATGGGTATTAATATGTTAATATATTTATGAAAATAACCTAGTTATTCAAAAATATATTTATTTATCAATATTTTTAATCATTGAAGAACTTTTGGAGGGAGGCATTATTTATGATTTAAATGTAATTCATTCAGACTATTTGTTTTAAAACAATGTAATTAAAGAATTAAAATTAAATTTGATATAGCCGCTTCAATCACTGTACCGAAAGTGTACCGAACCGTGACTTCAAAATCGAGGTACATGCCGAACTGAATTTTTTTTCTGTACCGTTACACTCCTACGGTTAATGTATGAGAAAGGGAGGATTTCTAATGTTTAATATGAACCTCTCCTGTTACTTTTAACAGTTTTATTACAGTTAATCCTGTTGATGTTCTATAAATTTGGGATCATTACGCATCCACAGCAGCCCTCCTTACGCAGATCAGCTGTCGCAGCCCGACAACTGAATGTTAAACGACACATTTCAACAGGTGATCTTTGACTTGTTGACATCCTGTTTTCAAACAATGCCGTAAGGACCAGTGTCAGTAGTCGATGTTTGGGTTGCATAGATTTTTTGCTAAAAAGTTTTTAAACTGAACTTCTGATTCAGAAAGAAGGCTATTTATTCAGCAGAAGAAATTATCGCTAAACTGTGATTTGTCTTTAAACAAGAACAAGAAGAGGAAGTGAAAGAACCATCAGCCCTGATTTGCCACTATAAGTGTGTCACTACTGTGCTTTTGTGTTATTGTCAGATTTGAAGCAAACTCAAGAGGAGGATGGACCCAAGTGCAGGATAACTCAAAAGACTGATTTAATTCAACAAAATAACTTACTACAAAATAAATCCAAAAACTCAAAATCCATAGAAGGCAAAAAACACTGGAGCAGCACGAGGAGAAACACAGGGGTAACAACAGGGAAGACATCTGACGAACTGACAAAGGACTGGGAGAAACACAGAACCTAAATACACAGGGAGTGATTAGACAAGGAAAGACAGGTGTGGATGACGAGACTCAGGTGAAACTAGTGAGGGTAATCACAGAGGAGGGAAATTGAAGCAGGAAGCAAAACAGGAATCAAACACAAGGGAGGGCAACTACAAAATAAAACAGGAAACATGGAACACTACACAAGAAGCACACAAAGACTCAAAACTGTACAAGAGAAGCTAAACAAAGGAAACACTGAAAACACAGGAGGATACAAAGAACCAAACACAAGGAGGGAAACTCAAGCACAAGGATTTACAAACACACTAGAACTATACAGAAACAATGAAACATCATGTCAGTAATCAACTAAACATGAAACACAAGGAGTAAAACTAAACATGAACCACAGGGAGTAAAACTAAACACTATAAAAACTATATAACAATGAGCACACAAACCATAGAAACACAAGAGGTCATAAACTAACACCAGAAACATGAAATACACTGAAAAAAACACCGGAAAACACTAGAAAAACTCATAAAATAATAAATCAAAAACCCTGTTAATGACAGTTATCCTGTATAGCAGAAGATAGTTTGAACAAATTTAAAATGTCAGATTAATTCCTCTTTCTCACATTTAAGAAATCATAAAATCAATTCATCCAAATAGTTATATTTCTGTCAATTTAAGGTAAAAAGTTGTACACATTTGCCTTAACCAATCCCAGAGAGGATCCTAAACCTTGAACATGTAGGAATGCATCGCCTCTATCTGCTATTCAGCTGCCACTTTTAGCGATAGATGTCCCAGCATGCAAAGCTGCAGAGAAAGACAAACAGCTGCTGCCTGTCTATCAATACCGCTGTGGCGTCATTGAACCACTGCAGCCTGGCAGTCAGTGACCGATGAATGCTGACATGAAGCACAGCAACAACAGAGCCAGCTCATGCTAGAGAAAAGGGAAAAGCTCTATTAAAATCCAGGTCTAGTTTAGGTGTACATGTGACTGCAGATGAAAATACTGAAAAACCACAGCGATATAAGGCTAGTTAATGCAAATATTTGTTCACCAGGGTTTTACTGAGCTCAGTGTCTAACTAGCTCATTGCATCAGGATGGCATGGTTACGTTTGATTGCAGAAAACCTTGCACAGCTCTTCATGTGAGCACTTCATCAGAGAAATACTGGTGCAGCTCTGTGCGAGAGACGTGGGAATCAGCATGTGAGATGCAGCCCTCATGCAGGCTGCCAGTCAGTTAAGGTATAGTGTGCTGAGGAGCGCTGGGCAAAGTGACGTCACGCTACCAGTGCAGACCAGATATAACAGCCTCCTGGTGAGTTTTAAGCTCAAATTGACTAAAAATGTAGATATCTAAAGAGTTTTTATTCAATATACACATGAGAGATAAAATATTTATCCAATTAGGTGAGTTTGTCTGATCATGCAGGGTTCCTTTTAAGACAAAAAGTCCAGATGAGACTGAATTGTTATAAAGATGCTGTAGATCAGGACTCAGAGGGTTAAGATTTTTGCCTCCTCCACACTGAGAGCAATATAAGCATTTTTTTAATTTATTTATTTATGCATTTGGAATTTTCCATTCCCTCTTTTTACGTAGTCTTCATCCCTCAAATTTGTTTGCATACGTTAGCTTTGAAATGCTCCACTACAATCCCCAGCCGGTCTAACTTGGTCTTACTGTGTGCCGGGTACATTGTGTCCAGTTTTTACTCAGAGCTTTTTGAACAGCTGCTGCCTTACAAACAAGGCTGATGAGAGCTGAGAGAAACTCAAGAGTTGTGCAATAGTCCTCTAGGGGAATATCATTTTGGACAAGGCTTTTTTCACCTTTGTGTGATCCAATCTGGATATAAAGATATTTTGTTTAATAAGGAACTAAGCTCCCTGTCCGTACATCCTTTAACAGACTTTAAAAAAAACTGATAGCAACATGCTTTTCTTTTCATTCCCAGAAAGGAAGTGCTTCACTTCAGGAAAACAGGCTGTAATGGTTTCCAGATGGAGGATCTGAAAGTCCTACCTAGCAGACCCCTAAAATTCCAAATCACACATGGCTCACTTTGAGCAGTCTGCCTCTCAAAAAGGCTGCGACCTTATGGCTACGCCTGTTTAACAACAGTAGCCTCATGAGCCCTGGTTCTCTAACATATACCTGCAGTGCACAACACGTGTGTCCCTGCATCTTCTTACTTCTGTACTCTGTGTGAATGCAGCCAGAGCTGTTCAGACCCACTTGCACATGGGTGAAGGTTAAAGGGGTTTTGGGGGACAGAAATTTTGAATGTAAGTGACTTGAAACCTTCCAGTAGAGTGATGGTAAATCTGTGGAGTGCTTTGGCAGACCTGAAGATGCAAAATGTACAAATGTTAACAAACATGAATTTTTGAAATCTTGTTCCATCTTCTCTTTCCTCTTCTCTCTGGTTTTCTCAGATGAAGGCGTCAAGAAAAAAAAAAAAAAAAAACATGACACACACACAAAAGCTCACGTAGACCGAGCATGCACACAAAACAGTATGAACAAGACAGGAAGACATGAGGTTAGACATGCAGTCAGTCAGGTACTATACCGGGGAAGCTCAGCCAATCTACAAAAAGCATTCAATTCAATTTAGAAGCCAGAGTATCAGTCTGTTTAATGTAATTTGGGTTTGGGATGGCATGAGTATGTTTTATATGCACCACAGTCAAGGGCTTTTATTTTGTTTGTATAGAAAATATATATATATTATTTTTTTTTTTTTTACTTTTTTGAATAAGGGCAAATTAATGACAGATAGCTGCTTCTCCTGGGGTTACTCCTCTTTTATTATATAATCAGTCTATTTAGTTATTTACTGAATGACTTAGTTAGCCTGCTACTTAAAAAAAAAAATATATATATATATATATATATTTATTCGTGCTGAAAAAAGACATACATTTCCTGGAAACAATCGTGTAAATTTGGTGTTAGTCAGAGCAGTGGTGATGTACAGAATCCCCAAGTGGAAAAAACATCTAAATTTTTTATTTATCTACATTTCCCTGTGATAACAGAGACATTGTTGTTGGACTCTCATGATTTCAACTTATTTTTCTATGGCTTTAATGGATGAAGGGGCATCCACTGTGATAATACATTATATTCAAGATCTTTTGAAATAAAAGTAAATTTTACATGTTATCATGGAGTAAAATGAGTAGAATAAAATGTATAGTCCTTTCTTCTTAAATCAAGGAGGTGGTACTGGGTCCCAAGGCTAGAATTAAAAGGTCAGAGCTTTTTGTTACTCTCTGTTGACAATGTTAGTGTTGGGGATCCACAGTATTATCGTGATATCAGTGTCAGTAGTCGTTATCTTAAAAAGTTAGATATCAGGAACAGATATTAGAAATCATGTTGATATTTATCACTGATATATCAGACGTAGTGCACATATTGGCTGTCTTTAACAGAGGGAATGCAAATAACCGACAGGCAGCATGAGTCTCTGCCATTCCAGACACTGTATGGCAGAAAGCTTGAGATGATAACAGAAATCAGTCGACAGAAAACAGCATTATTTCAGCGGAAAATTGCCTCCATTTTAATAACTCCATCTTGTTGATGTTCACTGTGGCCAGTATAAATCCTCAGCTGATGGCGTATGCATATAGAAATATTCTGAGTCATAACGATACTTTAATAAAGCCAGCTAGCTTTTATGGTTGATACCACATGCATTTAATTAGAGATGAATATAAGCTGGACATACTCCATTCTCCTTCCTCTTATTTAAAGGAAGATTGGAACCTTACATTTCAGCAGATCAACCAACAATTAACATGACTGGTTTTATAGGAAAAGACTAAACAAAAACTGTCAATTCCATCGATATGTATCACAGATTAGATAAAGTAAATGATCCTGGTTTCTACTGGGTTAAATACTGTTGTTGTTTTAATGAGTGCTTTATGAAGTGGATGTATCTGATGCTTTAACAGTGAGATTATTCGACATGTTGAATTGTGAAATAGACAGAGTAAAATAACCAGGATATGTTGATTTAGTTTGAAATAGGCTACACCCTGAATAACCACAGAGCGATCTTTGTACAGGTAAGCTTAAGTGGGAAGTACACTTTAGCTTACCTGTATAACCAGGCGTAACCAGGCTGATGTGTGCCTTCAGTCTTTGCTTTGTTTACTTAGAAATCTGTCCATGTAAATGACTGGAAACTCAATTTATGACCATATGTCAACATCAAAGGTCCACTGTGTTTCTTGGGAACAACATGGATCCCTTTTGATTCCAAATATCCTAAATTTAAGTAGATATTAGTCTGTTTCAGACTGTTTTGCCACTCAGCTCGGCTGAGCAATCGTGCCGGCGCTGAAACTGACATAGGTGCACACCCTCTATATCAGTAAAATATAAAGAGTATCTTCAGGTATTGGTGGTTGCCTAAGGCAGGGGCTCTCAACCTTTTTAGCCCCTGACCCCCAAAAATAAAGGTGCCAGAGACTGGGACACCCACTGTAGCTGAAGGTGTTTGAACACAGCCATGCACATTCAAGAATAGTCATGTGCAGACAGGGCTGTCCATAAGGGGGGATAAAGGGGGGCTCTCTCTCTCTGTCTCTCAAAAATGTGTTAGAATTGGCAAATTGGTTAAAATTAGCGCTGCTTGACTCAGCCTCTTTTTTAAAACAGGAAACACAACAAAAGGATAGCTTGGAAAAATCTGCATATCTGATAACAGCAACAATCCAACATCAAACATGCATCTCTATTTAGTATGTTATTTTTAAGTATTTGGATTCTTTCTTTTTCCAAAAGTGTGTTCATCTTTTTTTTAGAAAAACTTTCAAAGAAAACATGGAAAATATGGTCCCCTTTTATAAATCATGACCCTTTTAGTTGTTGATTTTTGGAATGTACAAATCATTGATATAATTAAAATGTAATTTCTTGCATTGAGTTTTTGTTGAATAGATTGAGCATAAATGTAGCGGAGCAAGGGCCAACATTACAAGCAGTATTAACTTGATAAATGCTTGTAAGCCATGCATGTCATGCTGCAAAAGTTCAAATTTAGTATTGTCCAACATTGGCACCATTTACAGACATCAATGACATAAAGCAAAGTTTATCAGATGTATCCCATCAATTCCATACTTGTAGTCCAGAACATTAACTATTACATTTGTTTTTTTAATTGAGCTGGGAGCTGACCTGTTGGACAAACTCTGACCTGTTTTTATGGTCAAACACCATCAAAAATTGTGCATTTTTATTTTCTTTTAGATTAGATTTTAGATGTGCAGATCTGATTTGGCCTAGATTTTCACAATCTGTGCATCTCTAGTGCAAAAATTTTTAGTGCCGACATACAGAGATTTTTTTTTTTAAGAAATTTGGTTCTCAGACAAGTTTAAACCACACACACATTTACACAGATTTCCAGAGAAAAGCTTTCATACTCTCACTATGCCACGTGTTTTTTTTAGGAAGTCATGTTCACTTCCTGTCTTCGGTCTGTGATTGAGGAAGTTGCGGAGCACATCCACCTTTCTCAGAGTCAAAATTTGTCATTCTTGCATTTTTTTATTTATGTCGTTTCTTATAGAGGCATGGGACTTAAGATGATTCTTGATTTTCTTTAGAATTCTTTGACAAGTCCAAAGAAACTCCAACAAACAGTCAAATTAGCAAAGAAAGTCCTTGATTTGTAACCATTCATTAGACCTTTAAACAAACTTGTACTAAAGAATCTGCCATTTATGAATTCTACCTGGGCCCGGTCCTCAGTCAGTGGACAGTCTATCGAGCAGGTTTGTGAAATAAAGTATCTCTGTCTCCAGTTAGACTCAAATCTCAAATTTGAGAAGCATGTGAAAATGGCTTGTAGGACTGTTAAAGCAAACCTTTACACATTTAAGCTTACTAGAGACTGCTTACCATTTAATGCAACAAATGTTTTTATGCACACTATGATTTTGTCTCACCTCAGCTACTGTGTAACCTCCTGGTCACAAGCAGCACCTACAACGATTGAACCTATGATGATGATCTAAAACAGAGCAAATACAATCCTAGATAAGATGCCAATATGGTCACATCACTGCCATATTCTTAAAAAGATTGAAAATGTGAAGTTTTGATAATTTTATTAAATTTGCTAACCTAAAACTAATTCATAAATGTTTAAATAATCAGGCCCCCCAGGTGCTCAGTCACCTCATTGTTCCCCTTAGAGTATTTGGCTCTGTAACACGTGGAGTGTCTTATGGAGACTGTGATGTACCATTTCATAAATCCCCACGGTCCAAACAGCATTCTCCGTTCAGGGGGTCAAAATGTGAGATGCTTTACCAGCATACCTCAAACTTGATCCAGACTAGGATCGTTTTAAACTTGGACTGAAGCAGTTTTTAAAGAGGACTCAGTCTTGCAATCATGGATGATTATGCACTTCCTTTCTAACTTTGTGCCATTGTGTGACTATGTATTTTATGTCTCTGTAATGTTGTGCTTGTTTTGTGTGAATTTGGGAATTTTATGTATTTCAAAAGCCCAGCTAGGGACGGGCTTTGCAAATTAACTCAAGCTACAAATGCTGTAGTGTGTGGCAACAGTTTACTTGCTTCATACTTGTCCCTACACAAATAACCATTAAATAAATACATAAATAAATCTGGGTGTTTAGTTGTGTTTGGGTGTTAAAATAAGCAACCCTGTCAAAATTGCATCAGGGTTGCTTGTATTTGCACATTTCAGACAGTGTGAAATATTTTGCTTGCAGTTCGATGTCTTCATTTGTCATCATAGCAGCTGTTTCATAAAATGTATGTAGCCTTTTTTAAAATCTCCAGCACTTTTTGATACTATGATCTTTAATATAATGGGGAAACATCATAAAAAAAAACACCACAATATAGACAATTTTGACATCCTGAATGAGTTAGATGTGACTAAATATCGAAATCCTGCTGCAATGTCACGTTATCACTGTTCAGAGTTCACTCACCATGGAGGGTTGCACAGCTATAAAGTTGATGATTAAATGAAATTTTGTTGTACTCATCAAAAATAGCAGACAGTGAACTTCCACTGACCAGAGCAATATGAGTGATTACAAAACGATGTTTAGCTTCTTGACCTAATCTCTTTGACTGATTTATCTTTATTCTATTCTTTTTTTTTATTCAAGCAATGTTAATTTTTATTTACAAATATTATTTGTATTTGATGTTTGTCCCATCTGTGATCCATGTGTTAAATAAATGGCTTCAGGGTGCTTTAGAGGCATTTTAAGTATGATTAAATCATCATGTGGACCGTAACATAAACTTCAATTTGAACAACATGACTATGCCATGAAATCATGTCTTGTTGCACGTGACATAATATCAGTAAATGAGTCATGCTTCGTCATTCCTTTCAGATATTGTGTAACACGTCATTTAGACATCGTAGTCTTTCCCAACTGCGACTGACACAGGAGTGTGCAATAATGGACTTTTGAGGGTTAATAGTTTGTCAGGGGATTTTTCCACAGCATAGCATTGATACACATCTGACATAAGGATGGTGTCTCACTACCTGTAAGAGCTTGTCCTCTAGACTCAGAATTGAAGCTTCTACCCTCAGAGATCTCTGTGGTTGTAGCTATTATCTCTGCAGGTTTCTGCACAAATAAGAACTTATTTTCCTAATTTCATCTCATACAGTTTTAGTAAAAGTCTTCCTGACCATAAAGCCATCGTAAACTATCTTCTTGGTAATGGCTGTGATGTTAGTAGCTGAGGATGCCTGATACCGGTATCGACACAAATCAAAACTTTGCAAGTATTTTGGCTATAAGTGTCAAATGTAAATTTTGGCCATATATACTAATGCATTTGGGGAGTTTTAAGTTAGACCAACAAACCAAATCCAGTCAATGTCTTTCACAGTTTTTCCTCATTCCTTACACTTTAAAGTGTGTCTTAAGGAAATACAGACTTATTCAGACCCCCTTCACTTTTTTTGTTTTTCTTCTGTTGCAGCCTGATGCTCTGGTCTATTTATTAAAAATAAAAAACTGAAATATCACAGTGACATAAGTATTCAGACCTTTCGCAAAAGACATTAAATTTAGCTCAAATGCCTCCCGTTACTCTCGATCATTGCTGAGATTTTTCTACTTCTTGACTGGAGTCCACCTGCAAATTAATGATAATACATAATTTGAAAAGGCCCACACCTCTTGAAAGAAGGCAGCTGATAATGCATATCAGAGCAAAAACCAGACCATGAGGTCAGAGGAACTGCCTGTAGAGCTCAGAGACAGGACTGGACTCTTAATCTGATTTCTGTTAAATAAAAAAATATATATTTAATAAAAATTGATGTCCAGTTTGGAGAATTTAAAGATAAAAAAACAGCTTCCTGCCATAGCCTAGCTTAGCATTAATACTTGGAGCAGGTTTAAAACTAAAAAAGCTACATTCACAAGTTTGTTAACTTGTCTTAAAACTAGGGTCAGATTAACTGTGAGGCTACAGCCATAAGATTGTTTGCTTACAGGGATGGAAAGTAACTAATCACATTTACTTAAATTACTGTCAGTGAGTTGCATTTTTGGGTACTTGTACTTTGGGTACATTTTGAAATCATAGATTGGATAGATGTGTTTTAGATGTGTTTAGTTGTGTTGGATGGTGTCTGTTGTACAGTGATCCTGGTGGAGCTGGTGGATTGTCATTGTTGCTTTTGTTGTTGGACACATTTGCACCACGAGTGAAGTTATCCACTGAGGTGGAGTTTCTGCCTTTAACTTTAGCTTTAGATCCTCCTGAAGCAGTGGTTTTGAATTGGTGGGTCGGTAACCAAAAGTGGGTCGCGAATGTGCCAGGGAAAAAAAAGTGTTAGGTTTTCCTGTGAGTCAGAGTAAAGATTTCTACCTATTTATCTCCATTTTGTTGGGAAATAAAGCTGGTTTACCCAACATAACAAAGATTTCCAAACTTCCATGCTATCCCGGGTAAATGGAGTAAAATATGTAAGCAAATTCTTCTGTAATGAACGTGTTTTTCTATCATGCTTGATCTGTCCCATCGCTTTGTTCAATACATTTTTCTGTTAGGGTCTAAATAGCAACATTTTTTAGAGTGTTTTAGAGCCATGAATACTTCTTAACCAACATTCATGAAATAAATGACTATATATTTTTTAATTTGGGTTGTGATTTCTTTTAAGGAGGAGGTGGTGGGTCCTGATGCCTGACCAGTTGAGAACCACTTTCGTAAGGATGCATTGAGCATAGTCTTAATCAGTTTGCAGTTCCACCCTGGGAGAGCTTTGCAACTAAAAATAATACTTGGAGTAGTTTTGAAAGGCTTGAAAGTTTCAAAATCTGCTAATTTAAAAAGTGACATAGCTTGGTATTTGAATAACAATACAAGAGTGCCATTAATCTTTTCATTTGACACTGAGATTTACCATTTGGAATACCCAAATGTTGTTTTGAAATCAGGAAATTAACTTTGATTACTTTACACTCAGAGGTCAAAAAACTTTCCAGGAACCAAATAAAAATATATATCACATGATAAGACTTCAACTATGTGCAGGAAAATGAATTAAAAAAACCTTGACTTGCAGGATGGTGTTTGATAGGGGTGTTGTTTTATAGTTTTTTAGTACAACTGTGTGGGACGGACTCGGTTTTTGGAGCAGGACAGGAGAAAGCAGAAAGACAGCCGTTTGTCATAATTACCAGCTGTGCTGTAAAGACGGCTTTCTCACGACACCCAAACACGCCACACAAACACACAGGGGCATACAGACAAAATCTAATACACACAGGGACTTCATCAGGGTGTGGGAGTGACAGGAGCTGTTTGATTGGATTAAGACTGAAGCCTGGTGTCTTGCTGAAGGAGCAGAACTGTTTACACTGAGACATTTCTTTACAGTCATACTATAGCTCTCTTCATTCAGCAAAATCAAAAGCAGGTTTTGTTCTGACAGCATTGAAACCAGCCAAATAGTTTCCTTTTTGAGGAAACAATGGATCCCATTCAGCAAAAGTTCTCTGGAAGAAATTTGCAGTTTTCAGGAAGATTCAACCATTCTGCAGTTGTTTCTTATCTAGGATTTTTTTCTTATAACAGAATAAACTCTAAGAAACACACAACATGCACATTTAAATGCTGACATTTTTGTGCAAAATAAAAGGGGATGTTTTTTTAAACTTCTACATCTCATTTAAATCAATTTTTCACCCCATTCTGATGCTCAGTTTGAGCTCAAGTACGTTGTGCTGACCATGTCTGCATGCCTAAATGTGGCAGTTGTTGCCTTGTATTGGCTGATGAGATAATTGCATTAAAAAGCAGCTGAACAGGTGTACCAAAGGAAGTGGTCGTTGAATGCATGTGTTTTACATTTTAATCGTGTATAGATTTGTATTTATCTCAAAAAGAAATGCATTTCTAACAAACATAGTTTTAATGTAATTTTTTCTGAGTGGTTCAGATTAGAGCTGATCAATACATCATGACTATTCTGCATGTGATGCACACATGGGCAAGGTTGCTACCTGCTGACACAATGACTGTGATGACTTGGCTGTTTCTGAAGTCAATGCCATGATGTTGTCTTTGATGCCTGCTCTGTTCTGTTCCCCCTACCTCTGACTTCCCTTAAATGCACAGGAAAGGTGCATGTCGAAGGCAAGGGAGGAAAAGAGCCATACCACTAAAAAGACATAACTAAAAAGAAAGTATTTTTATTGACAAAGTTCTGACTGAAAGGAGTTTTTGAGAAGAGCAAACGTCCCAGAAATTCTTAAAATGATCATGTTTCAGATCTAACTGGAAGGAGGTTTTCTATGAGGGTCCATTAGGCCAAAGCCTATAAATAACTACTGTATGCTTGCCAAAAATAAGTGGCACAGTCAAAACTGTTGGTAGCTATTTTTCTTTTGAAACATAATTGACTCCTTAATGCAGCCATAGTGCTCACTAACCAGTGATTTTGCATATTTCTCTTTTTGTTTGTTTTTTTTATAGGATTCTTGTAAGCAAGAAAGTCTAAAATCATCTTGAACTAGATTTTACAGAATTGTAGCTCATATAATGTCTTAAAATGTCTCCTAGTAGGAGGTCTAAAATGTTGGATGGTTACTAAGACATCTGATATATTATAATAATAGGTTAATGCAAGTTTAAGGAAATTTGGCTGATTTGCAAATGGGTTGCATAAAAAGCTTTTAAACTTAGGATGGGCTGAAAACAGTAATGCTATACATTGCATAAATGATATTACTTTTTTATGGTCTGAAAAAGGTTGAATTTGATTTTTTTTAAGTATGCAGAATCCCTGTGCAGGCCAACAACTCTTCTGTTTAGAGCTCATCTTTCTGCTCCTCCACATCAGGCAGCTGTTTCCAGAAAAGCTCTTCAAGTCAACTGTACTGTACATTCAGGGTGTGGATTGTATGGGGGTGGTGGGGATTTACCCCCCCTCTGCTTCTGATATCCCTCCTCTGATAATAAATTTTCATCTACGGGGGGATACGTTTTATCCCTGCCTCTGCTCAGACTGAATGTATCCAACTCTTTAACAGTGGTGGTCTAATGTCAGCATCTGCTGTTCGACTGAAACATTTATAACACACAACCAAAAGTCGGAATTCATGTGCTCATATTATGGTCTCAGAGTTGCGCACCGCCTGAGTTCTCACACTGATGAGTGAAATCAGGATAGAAAGTTCCCCTTTAAAAGTCCTGTTCATATCTTTACAGAAGTATCTTTGTTCAGACACAAACACAGAAAGAACGCTCTCGCTATCTCACTCATAGCTACACACATCCCAAGAAAATACAGCTATCAGTGAAATTATATGTATGTACCATCAGCTACAGTGATGGAAATTCATGTTTTTTAAAATTATCCAAATCATTTGACTCAGTCCAGGAAGAACTAGTTCTTTCAGCTCCCAAACAGCTCTTCATGTGGTAGGCCACGATTTTAGCTTTTATTAAATCAACCAAATTCAGCAATGCTTTGGCCCATGATGATGTCCTGAAATTATTAATTACATAAAAACCAATCATAGATGTCTCCCATTGTCCACATCTTAAAGCCAATTTGTCTGCACAAGGCACATCATCACTGCCAGCTGGATGGACTTTTTTTGCTCTTTTATTATAATCAATATTGATGGTACATCAGACAGGCCTTCCTACTGTGGAGATTCAAGACTCTGTACAAAAGTTTTCACCGGAAAAATGCCTTAAAATTTGAAAATCTGCTCTGCTCTCTGTGCAAGTTCATGCAGTCATATGACTGAATATCAGACGCAATCTATGGACTGTCAACCAGTTGCACAACTCAAAACGTCAGGTCAGAATAGACTTGAAAGTGCAGTGTATGCCCGGCTATAGATAAAAGGCCAGTTGCAAGATGTGCCCTGTGTCATTACCTCCTGCACCGATCAACAAACATACTGAGAGAGTAGTAAGCATGGGAACGTAGCAGAGCATTAAGCAGCTTTATTTAAGAGTTGACAAGAGAGATTTAGACAAGATTCAACTTTAACGTCACCTGTTTAAAAAAGGTAACCTCATATCTGATTAAGACATTTTTGTATACTTTCCCCTTTTCTGATTTGTGAATATTTTCTGTCCCTCAGGCCCGTGAAGCCAACCACGTTGGGGACTGGATGGCAGCCGAGCGGAGCAGCAGAACAGCCCGGACGCTGAACCACATTGGCCTTGGAATCGGGATCGGGGTCATTGTACTCTGCATCATCTATGGAGTCGTGGTTGCGTCTTTGGCTTCCCGTTAAATCTTTCAAAACATATTTTTCCTCTGTTTTGTTGGCCCACACCTCATTCTACATCAGATAATCAGACCACGCCAAGGATATTACTAGTTAAAAATGTTTGGACACTAAAATCACCAAAAAACGCCTTTAAATTGAGACAAAAATGATTTTCAACAGCTGATGACTATCTTTGTACTCCAGAGTGAGAAGAAGCTTTTTACATGTATTCTGTTACTGTGGACATGTAACATGTAGGAGGAAGTGGGGGTGATCAGGACACAAGGTTGAATGGGACAGTTAAACAAATAAAGGTTTCTTTTCAAAACTTATCTTTCAGAGCTCAAGTTGAGATACCACTCAAGAAAATTTCATGCGCTGATTGGTGTGACATCACATAAGTTGGCAGGGCAAGCATCAGACAGGTTAACCCCGTAATTCATGATTTAAGGAAAATAGAAAAAGCTTTAGTTTTGTTATCTGAAGGTCATCAAATTGTCCAACCTGTGAAACTACTTGAACTAGTTTAAACTTTAAAGTGATGTACTACTGCAGCAAAACCAGTTAGAAATGTTTCTTACATTTTTATTGCTTCAAATTAGGAGGTATTTATCCCATCCCATCAGCTCAAAGAGAGTTCAGGTGGATGGGACAGCATCATTTTGGGTTATTGCAATATTAAGCCTTAGTGCTTGCTCTATAAGCTCCAGATAAATGATTCCCCTCCTCTTAATGTGTGCAGACCTCCTATCAGCCATAAAAAAGTTTAAAGATAACATGGATTTTGAAAAACGTTTGCCTTTTGCTTTTGCTTGACTCTAGTTTTTAAAAAAGTGCATGTAAAATCTTGCTAAACTATTTAAATACAGTAAACTCCCCATAACTCAATAAATTCAAAATCATAATATCAAGTACCATTTAAATTCAAAGCAAATACATGAAAAAACACTCACAGGAGCTTTAATCATTGCTGAAATGTTCTGTCCCAATCAAATGTTACTAGGAAAAAAAAGGGTTTTGGACCAGTTTATACAAAAGCTTCAGCCATTCCTCCATGGAGCATGATAATACCTTCCTTTCTCTTGAATTTGATGGGTGACATCTAGTTATGGATCACATGCTGGACTTTCTCACTAAATTAATGGAGAAAAAGCTAAAAGAAGACCCAAAAAATCACAACATCCCTGAAATCACCTTAACCTGTGAAAGATTCAAATTCCATCAACCTCCTCTGAGTTTGTGATTAACCCTTTATAAATATCTTTTGATTTATAAAATATTTCCAACTTTGTTGCTTTAAAGCCAGAGTTAAATGCACTCAACACCACCCAGGAATCAAGAGTTATTCAAAGTCAGCTTTGTATTTTCATATTCAAATAGCAAGTTAAACAATCCAGTTTTTCAAGTCCAGTTAGTCAGTTTTGCATTTGACAAGTATTTGTTCAATACTGGATTTTTTCTGTCTGTTAAACAAAAAAGTTGGCTGTAAATATGTACTAACATCCTCAAAATATGATGATATAGTATGTTAAAAAACTAACCAGTTATACCGTCTAAATAAGAGTTGTATATCAATAAAAGTAGAAATAGTCGTTGAGCTTGTTAGTCATTATTACAGTGTATCTGATGTGAGTCGCACGCTACAGCAGTCCTCAGCTCACCACAGCTGAACAGGAAGCTCTTATTCTGAAGCCACAAAATGTTATATACCACTTTTCTATGTCTGTTCTTTTCATAACAAGTTGCAAAAGTCTGATTTTATCATATCCAAATTTCTTTATAAATAAAGTATATTGGGAAAAAAAAACTTTGTACTGTCTTATAAAACTTCAATTGCTATTGTTTTTTCTTTCAGCATGTTTTTAGAGGTGTTCATAAATCTAGTTGTCTCATGAAGCAGGTGCAAAGGGTGTTAAACTACAAATCCACACACTACTCCTTCTCAGCATCACCATTCAGTAGAGGGGTCCTCTGAAGCTTTAGAGTTCCTGTTTAGTGAAATCCAAAATGCATGTCTTAACACACTAGATATGTTGGAATAAGGTTGCTGTAAACATGAGAACACTGAGATCTATGTGTAGCTGAATTGTGGATTTAGACTGTTGGAAAAGTGTTCACCTCCTTCCTGGCTTGGTTTAATTTTGGCGGGACAAATAGAGGGACCCACCACATCACCAGTCCATATGGGGAATTACCCCGCTGGCCTAATGCAGCAATCTGTTGTCAGCTGATGTCATCCAGTTACATGTGGTGTTTTTGTTCAATTTGAGGCAAATTTTCCAAATCTATCAGCTACTGTTGTCTATGGGGTATTAAAGTATCATGACTGAGAGATTTGTGCCAGAAAACAGTAAATTAAATCTCGGTAAGGTTAGGGCATGCTAACTTCTGAAGTGCTTGTCTATTGTTCCCTTAAACCAGATGCAACAGAAACAGAAAATGTGTTGTAATCCATATTTCACTTGTCTTTAGTCCTGGATGATCAAAAGAAGCAGGTTGTGGCAAAAAATTCAATCCCACACATCTGGTAGCGCCGCTATGCTAACATCAAGAAATGAAGTGCAGCAACTTATTAACAAAGACATCTCATAAATGGGAGAGTGACATAACTAAAGACTGTAATCTGAGAAGATTGTGCATCTTGTGAGTGGGCATAGCTTTGGCTCATTCAACCGACACATCCATGCCAGGAGAGTTTGCTGCCTCATTTTTTTTTCAGATTTTAAAGCTTAATTTTATGAACTTAAGCTGTGTTTCCATCAGGTGGTCCTGATTGATTGAGTAAGATTGGTATAGTCTGGTACTCTAAACCCCAAAATAGTTTGCATTTTCACAGACACCTGTACCCTGGACCATAGGATGTAAAGCCTATGCATGTGACGTCACATGACGCTGAGTTCTAGTGGTAAACAGCTTTCTTTCAGCAGAAAAGTGCTGTTATTTTTTTAAATAACTACATCTTAACTATGTTAATCATGGTCAGGACTGATCCTCAGCTGATGGAATATGTGAATAGAAACATTTTGAGTCAAGACAATTTGTCACATTAAAAATAAAGGTTTAACCGGTGTTAAAATCATGCTAGATTAGTAAGAAATCCTGCATGGGTTGATCTCATTTGATAGGCTGCAGCCAGAAACTAAAAACTTCCATGTTTTGTTTTGCAGCCCGGCTGAGCAGTCGTGTCACACACTGAACACATCAGTGCAACCAACTATTGTTGAA
This sequence comes from Cheilinus undulatus, assembly GCF_018320785.1. Lineage (NCBI taxonomy): Eukaryota > Metazoa > Chordata > Actinopteri > Labriformes > Labridae > Cheilinus > Cheilinus undulatus. The sequence continues at coordinate 16,640,936 of NC_054872.1, forward strand.
TGTACAACTCCATGTGTTTCGGGACTGATAGGTAAGATTGGTACCCCTATGGAAGGGTGTCAAAAAAGTGAGACGATATGGGTCATTTTTTTGAGGGACCTTCTTTAACTTAAGATTTAAAAAATGAGTGCCAAACTGAACCGGACCACTAGGTGGATACGACCTGTTAGAGATGTTTTTCAGACAGGGCTTTGCAAGATGAATTCACCAGTGAGAAACAGGAAACGGGCGTATCCATCTGCTGTGCAAGGTTACAGATTTATATGATCATGAGTATGCATTGTTGCTGCATATGCTAATAGTTCTTTTTTCTAACTTAAAGCTGAAGAGTATATCTCAGTCCCAAAGAGTGAATATGATGAACTTTACATGAGACACCGGCAACTTCAAGAGGAATATACCAACCTGCGGCAGGAGTTTGCCACACTGTGGGCAGAAAAGGAAAAACTAAAAGATGAGCTGCAAAAATCTACATTTTCCTACAACATTGGACGGTTGATTTTTCTTCACAGGACTTACCATTATCTTTGAATGGCTGCTTTGAAAATTAACTGGCAGTGTAGAGAGAATTAGTCAAAAACTTATCTACCTACTGGTTGTGTTAATGAAATTAAGGCTTGGACTGAGTTATATTGACTTAGCATGTAGATTTAAAGTGTCAAAAACCACAATATCAATTATTTGCCAGAGCTGGATACCTGCTATTTCCACAATTCTCAAACCACTAAACAAATGGCCAAGTAAGGACGCCATACTTAAAATGTGCCCAAAATATTCAAAAGGAACTTTAAAAGATGTTTATGCAATCTTTATTGCAAGACCTAGTAATCTAACTGCCAGGGCCCAGATAACACCATCAAGTATTTAATTGGCATCACTCCAGCTGGGGCAATATCATGTTTGTCTCCTTGGTGGGGCGGAGAGTTTCAGATAAGCAGATAAATAAAGAGTCAGGCTTTCTATAACATTTGGAGCCCAAGGATGAGGTTTTAGCAGATAAGGAATTTCTGCTAAGAGACGAGTTTGCAGCCTATGGTGCCTCCCTACAAATCCCACATTTCACAAGAGGAAAAAAGCATCTCTCTGCACAGGAAGTAGATACATTCACACAACTGCCACGTGTTAGGATCCATGTGGAGCGACTCATTGGACAGTGGAAATACTTTAACCGCTGACACAGGTTAGCATGCTTGATGATGTTGTGACTGTGTGTGGTGCCCTTACAAACCTCTGCAAAAGTGTTGTTCCAAAAAAGAACGTCTTAGATATATTTCACTGGTTTATATAGGGCTAGGTAATAGAGACAAAAAGTGACGTCTCTTCATTTTTTTTTACATGTAAATATTAATATTTTCTGTAAAGATATAAGAAGAACAACGATAAAGTGAAATACACATACAAATGTTAAATGTTGCACAGTCATGTCTATTGACCAGCTATGCAGTGTTATCATGGGCATGAAAAATGACATAAATATACACTTACTTTGTGAAAACAATTAAATAAAAAGGCTCCATAAATAAAATTATAATTGCACATTCAAAATAGAATATCTTGAGGTGAATATGCCTATGTCTGTCAATGGTTCTTACTGTAAACCTTTTCTCAAAGAGCATTAGTACTAATTTTTACACATGTCAAGATGAACTTTATAAATACCAATATTATCAATCAGAACAAAATGCATTGTAATAAACATGCTCCAGAAAAGTTTTTGGGCTATGACCCTGACTTTCTACAGAATTAACTGCTCCTTAGAGCAGAGCTAAATAAATTCTGGTGTACAATGATAAAGAAATCTTCAATCCTTAATGTGAAAGCAGCTGCACAAGAATAACAATGCATGTACTGTGTTAATATATCTTTCTGAATTCAATACCAGGGACTTGTTTTTTTATTTTTTTCTGAAACAAAAATCTAAGTTATTGAAGGAAAAATGATAAATCTAAAACACAAACCGTGTCAAAAGGAAACTTACCTACACTGTCGACAATTACTTGCCTCTGGGAGTGCCACTCCTGCTCCTAGCAGTTGTAGAAGCTGCTGGAAGCTGCCTGCCTAGCCTCTATGATTTGTGGAAGCTGATTTCCCTCAGTGGAGCTGGCTTGACTTTTTTCCTGCTCATGTCTTTCCACATACACTTTCCTGAAGAAACAGCTTTCTCTGTTCTTACCATCCTAACACAGAGCTCAACTTTGAATAATATAGCAGCTGCATGGCTGACCCAAGCCTGAAATTTCAGAAAAAGATATAACGTACTTTCTAAAATAGGTGTTTAATGCCATTTCCTGCTTAACCTGCTTAAGACAAATTGTGGCTGCAGTTAAATCGCTTTCACCTAGACAGGATATGTTTACATATCCAACCTCAGCTCTATCAGTGTCTCACTGTATATTTACATCTGAACTTCGTCAACCGGTTTCACTGTGTTATTAACACAAAGTTAGTTTCAAGCCCTGCTTATGACTAGTTACTGGGACAAGACAATACTGACTTAACACAGAGAGACAAGTAATACATGACAGTAGAAAGTAAAGTAAAAAGACACTCCATTTAAGAACTATCTGTTCAAAAATTCCTTTGCAAGCTAGCAAACCAATCACACAACATAATACTTACCCTGCCATACAGGTGCAGTTCGCACTCTGGATGTAGTTTTCTGTCTTGTTTATTATTATCCAGGCCTCATACATCGTGGTCTTATGTCCTTGTCTCTGGCTTCGGAGGACCTCTGACTTCAAAACACAAAAATGGAGGTCTATGGTATTTTATGTTTTGTACATGACCACAGACAACCTAGTGATAAGCATCCAGTGATTTCTAAGTTTTTCTCGTGTGTAGACGCTGGGTTTCTTGATCAAACACGTGTATATATCCGGCCATTGTATATTTTGCCACTTGCAGATACTCTCTCTCCAGTCACTGATGTACGGATATGGGATCCGTTTCCCATCTGTCAATGTGAGTTTTTGCAGATAAAATTTGCCACCTTTTGTAGGTAACCCTCTCACGTAGCTTGACAAACTACTGTACTCCGCCATACTTCCGTTGCCAAAATGCACATGCACCAATACATACGTCATCACTGTTTACAAACTCTGAATGGGTTTATTGTGCTGTCCCTTGGAGGCTGAGAAATGAAGGATCCCAAACGTTGAAAACATAAAACCTTGTCAGCAGTAAACAGCTAACATAGATAGACTGTTTCATATATCCATAGCAAGATTATATTTCACATTCATCTGGGAAAGCTCTCAGAGAAAGTGTTTGGAAAGGTCAGGACTTTCCAAAAAAATTCATGAAAGGTAATTAGGAGAACATTTATGACGGGCAAATCACAGCGACAAGACAAAATGACGTGCACATGGGCTACTCTTATAGGCATGTGCTCTACAAGACCGGTAAGGGGTGACATGCAAAAACATCTTTGCTGCCAAAAACAAGGTTTCGGTGCGGCTCCATGCTCGTTTTAAAAGAGAAATGTTGCCCAGTTCTGGCTGGCTTATCCCACCTATAACAATCACAAGCTTATGCCGAAGCAGACCAGGAGAAGTGCAAAAACATTTTTGCTGTCACGAAAAGCTTTCAGTGTTGCTCTCTGCCCTTGTTTTGATAAAGAAATGTTTTCCAGTTTTGACAAAACTGCCACTGTTGTTAAGTCCAAGCTAATCACTCCACTAGCAGCAATTGTATACAACCACTCACAACAGCTAAACCTTTCCCCCATAACATGACATAGTAATGCCAAAGCAGGTTGAAAGAAGAGTGAAAAGCTTTTAATGTTGTTTAATTATTCTCTATTTCATACAGAACTGTTATCTAGTAAAACTGATGCTATGATAAAACTACATCCAAGGTAATCCCTGCAGTGGAGGAAGCCATTATGTATAGATGGCGTTGAGTACAACTAATCCCTGCCCATAGGGCAACTTTGTATGGCTCTGAGAGTAAAGTCACGCACTCAGTCAGGCACATACAGATCCATGTGTAGGGCTGACCCTGCCAGTCAGCCAGAAAAAAAAATTATAATAAGTTAGGTTATTTGATTGCAGAGCTAATGCATGGCATTACCCATTACAATGAAAAAGGAATCTGAGCAGTGTAATGGATTAGTTTGTAACACAATATCGACATGTCTGCTACAAAAGCCTCAAAAAGTAGCTACCAGGGTTATCGGTACAAAGCAGGGGTGCCCAAACCTCTACCACTGAGGGTCATATACAGAAATAAAATCATTTCTCATTCATTTTTCTTTCATCACCATGTTCCAATTTATTATGCAAATAGGATTTCAGTGTCATAAACATTCAATTTTTTGTTTTTCAGTTAAACTCATGGATGGTATTGTGTCTCGGGGCTCTTTGGATCTCTGAAATTAATATCACACACCTGTGGTAAATAGTTTGTCAGGTGAGCCCAATTAAAGGAAAACTACTTAAGAAGGACGTCCCACATTATTAAGCAGGCCACAGGTTTCAAGCAATATGGGAAAGAAAAAGTCAAATAGTCAAAATAGTGCAATGCCTTGGACAAGGTATGAAAACTTTAGAAATTGAACGAAAACTTAAGCATGATCATTGTACTGTGAAGAAATTTGTGGCTGATTCAGAGCACAGATGGGTTTGTGCAGATAAAGGCATAATGAGGAAGGTTTCTAACAGACAAATTCATCAGATTAAGAGAGCAGCTGCTAAAATACCATTACAAAGCAGCAAACAGGTATTTGAAGCTGCTGGTGGCTCTGGAGTCCCGAGAACTTTAGAGGCTTGCAGGTGTGTATAAACCTACTATTCAGCCACCCATAACCAATGCTCACAAGCAGAAACGGCTGCAGTGGGCCCAGAAATACATGAAGACTCATTTTCAAAGTCTTGTTTACTGATGAATGCTGTGCAACCCTGGATGGTCCAGATGGAGGAGTAATGGATGGTTGGTGGATGGCCACTATGTCCCAACAAGACTGCAATGTCAGCAAGGAGGGGGCGGAGTCATGTTTTAGGCCTGAATCATGGGGAAAGAGCTTGTAGGCCCCTTTAGGATCCCTGAAGGTGTGAAAATGACCTCGGCAAATGCACCACCCTAATGCTGCAAAGAATACCTCTGTGTCATTGGCTGCTATGGGCATAAAGGAGAGAACCTTTGGAGCATCCTCAAGCTAAAGATCTACAAGGGTGGGAGGCAGCTCACATCAAAACAGCAGCTCAGGGAGGCTATTCTGATATCTTGCAGAGAAATTTAAGCACAAACTCTCCAAAAACTCAGAAGTTCAATAGATGCAAGAGTTTTGAAGATGATATCAAAGAAGGGCTCCTATGTTCACATGGAACTCGGCCTGTTAAGATGTTTTTGATTGGAATAGCTTTTGATTTCAGTAAATATGACCTCCTAATGCTGCAGATTCAACAAATGACCATTTTCAGGTCTTTATAACCTATAAAATGCTTTGAAACTCAGTTGCTAATAATAATTTGATATCGTGCATTTTGATTTTTTTTCTTAATTTGGAAAAAGTCATTGGGAGATTTGTTCAATAAAGAGCAGTTGATGACTTGAAAATTATACTGACTGTCATTTGCATCGGATTTCTTCAGTGTTGCCACTTTCCACACTGATGAGGGAGGAGAAGCCTATTTCTTTTGTGTTTTTGCAGCTCCAGTAATGTGAGATAAAGAAGTCAAAATCTCAAGAAAATAAACAAAGTGAGAATAAAGTGAGAAATAACTCACTTTCACAGGAGAATTAAGTAGAAAAAAACATACCAATGCAAGGGCAATGGAGAATTCAAAAAAGAGAGAGCTTAAAATCAAACAGCAATGTATAATACTTTTCAGGCATAGCAGAGTTTGTTTACTGCATGTAAATTGTCATCTGGTTTTGAAAGAAAACACTTTAATGTGAGGAGCACTCTAACTCTGAAGACAAACAGTGTGTTACTGGAAGTCATCCATGTTTGTTCCAGCCCGCAACACCAGGCCCAGTCTCACTTCTGCTTTGACGTGGTCTTGTTCGTCACAAGTTCCTCCTCTTTTAACCTTCTCCATCTTCCTGCTCTTTTATCCCTCCTCGACATGACTAGAATCTCTCTCTTTCCTTTTTTTTATACTTCTTCATACTTGACATAGACTCTTCAGTTTCTCCTCCCCACCCATCCTGTTTCTACCCTTAACCCTGCACCTCTGACTTGTTCTCTTCCTGTTCTCACCAGAGCTCTCTTTAACTTCTCCACTCATTAGCATTATTATTTACTCCAGTCATATGATCCATGACCATGGTGACTGCTGTAAATGCTGACCAAAGTGAGATCCATACTGATACCCCTTTAACTTTATTGTTGATTTAATTAAACCAATTTCTATTCATACAGAATCTTTTAGACAAGGGAGAGAAAAAACTGCAAAAAGACAGGATGCTAAAAATGACAATAAAAGAAGCAAAGATCAGGGAATGCAGGAAGTCATAAGCCCAGTTGCAACCAGATGACCAGCTGCCAGCCAGCTGATTTAATTATTGTTCCCCAGTCTGTCACAGCCAATCACAGCTAATTCTTTCAACAAGGCAGTACATCTAAATATGACTTCCTTCTCACGGATCCTTGCTTCACTAATGTTGATCACACTGCTTCACAAGCTTCATCTTCACCACTCCAGCCTCCTCCTTTCTAAACTCCTCCTCTCTAACTTAAAGCTTTCGTTGCACCCACATATTCACTTTTATCCTGCTAAAACATAGATTGCTGCCAAACTAAATTTCACATCTGACATGTATTGTCAAAAACGTATCTATTTGGGGGATTAGCAGTGCCCTAGAAAGATAAAGCTTGATGCTCGGTTAAACTAAGGAGCATCTTTGAGCAGAGCAGAGTAAAACCTGCAACCCCAGGCTATTTAATTGGAGGCCCTGGGGCTCTGAGGTCAATTTTAGTGGCCCTTTAAGTAGACTACTAATGGTTTGAAAAATAATCCATAGAAGTTTCTTTAATAAAATTGTGTATTTTCCTTATATTTGTAAGATTGTCACATTTATTTCCCAGTTCATTTGTTCCACCTCATGGTGCTGCAAGTTACTTTTATGTATATAAATCCTCTCATTCCTGCCATGACATGTGCTGCTCTCCACTCAGGTGTGTCTACACACATTTTGTCACCTGTGACCACGTTCTTGCCAGCAGGTACAGCTGGGCGTACACTGTGCAATTTTCCCCAGATTCAGACGCAAATTTTGAGTCTTATGAATAACTTGGAGGTTGTCGTCTTTTGTCGTCTGCTTTACACCTATGTACCTTTGATCGATGAACCAACATTTCTTTATGTCCACCCTGTATGAAGAATGCAAAAAGAGGAGGTGCTCCAGGAACTTTACATCGACAGATCCACCAGGCCTGTTCAATGGCCAAGTCTGGCCCATGTATTTGAAACACAAGTACACTGAATGACAAACAATGCTTGATCAAGCTGAAAATTGGCATGAAAGTCATCATGATTTTTTAATTTAAACTCATGTCTAAATCATCTGGAAACAGCTCAGTGTACGCCCTTCTGAAGAGGTGTATTTGTTGCTAGATTTGTAGACTAAAGTTGGAGATGCAGGTGGTCTTGTCATTAGGTCACGCCCTACGCTGGGCGGCCCAGGTTCAGATTCGGCCTGTGGCTCCTTCCCCAAGTTACTCCATTCTCTCAACCCTGTTTCCAACTCTATCCAATGACCTCCTCTCTAAATAAGGACATTAAAAGCCCAAAAATGTATTCTCCAGTTTCAAGAGGGTGAAGTTAAGTTGAAAGGAGTTTTTAATTCAACTACTGTGTGATGGTAGCCAAGCAGTCACTTATATTAGATTAATTACTTAATTTTGCTTGAGAGAGCAGAATTGCTGGATTTCATTGACATAAAAATGTTAAGAAATGTTGCTAAAATAACTTGTAGTGTGTCTCAGGTGAGAAATTAGTTTATGAAACCAAACCCCTGACATGGGATGTTTAATCTTTTTTATTCCTGTAAGGTCAGTTTTTTGTTATCGATCTCACTCTGATTAAATGTTAGCGTTAATGATCAGCTTTCTAGGAGTATTATTTAAAATATAACAATTGACTCAAAATGTTTGTTTTTTTCAGGCCGTGAATATTCAGGCCTTTCTTCTGATTCACCACAAACATGTTTTTTTTTTTTTTTTAATTCATGATTTTTTTTTTTTTTTTTACAGCTGTCTGTATTGCACTTCATATGCATTTATTTAAAGCCAATCAAGAGTGGAGAATTGCCAGTTTCCTAAGGCTAACATTACCATAATATGTTGTTTGTGGGCATATATTTTTCCTCAGTGGTTTAGTTAACCTGCTGTTTGTTTTGATTAATCTCTGTAGACCTTACTAATCTGCCCTACCGCATCTAAATAAGCATCATCTCTTATTTAAGCTTCAGTGATAGTACACAGGCTGACTGAACATGCAGATGAATCTTCAGATAATGAAAGTTGTGTTGCAGGAACGATGTAAGTTTTGTGGCTAAAGAGGTTTCACACATTCAGAGTTGACGAAAATGGTTCAACCGTTTTCACAAACACTGCTTCCTGATCATCTGATGAACTTCCCGTGAGATTTACACAAACTGATGACACTGCTAAAACTCCAAACACTGTTAAAGTGTGCACTGAAGTGTATGGGATCCTACCTGATCATATGAAAGCTTTAAATGTTTTCAGACCTGAGCATTTCCTCAGTTTCACATGGTCTAGCTATGAGACAAGCTTGGTATTTCAGTTTTTAATCAGATTTTTTTTTTTTAAACAGTCCATCCCGTTTTGTATTTGGGAATGTTACCATCATATCAGGTTTATGGAAACACCCCAGATTTGAGAAACCTGTTTTTGCTACCTGGGCAGTTCCAAAAGAAAACAGGACACTGGGGCTTGAATGAACCATACACCATTTTCTGAGAGCTGCCGATTATAAACCTAAGTGTGGCTTCAGCCAAGTAACACGCAAGCAAACATGGTGGCTGCATAGAAAAGGCACTGAGGTTTCTTTTAGTGTTAAGGCCACAGCATGCCACACTAATCGAATTTTTCTCTAATTAGAAATTGTCATGGTTTGAATTGTAAGACACATCAAAGATGCCTGCACAGAATTAGATGCAGTAATGAGAAACTAGTGTTGGATACAGGGATATAAACAACCAGGTTTGTCTGCATACATTAACTGTACAATATTGATTCCAAAAAAGTTGGAGTGCTGTGTAAAATGTAAATAAAATAAAAACAGAATGTAATGATTTTCAACTCTCACAAACCGATATTTTATTCACAATAGAACATTAATAAAACATCAGATGTTGAAACATGGACATTTTACCATTTCATGAAAAGCATTGCTCATTTTGAAGTTGAGCAACACATCTAAAAAAACAAAAGGCTGATCATGATCTTTGGGCCCTCAGGAAGCGCTGCGTTAAAACAGACATGATTCTTGTTGACACATCTGCAAAGCTGCTCTTAATACTGAGAAGTATCTAGAGATTTTATAGCAACATTATGCTCCCATCCAGACAGCATCTCTTTCAGGAAAGGCCTTGCGCTAATAGAAAACATTTGGCACCTCAAAAAAAATCCTGCAAAGAAGACCCAGTACTGTTGAGCAGCAAGAATCCTACATCAGATAAGAATGGGACTACTTTCCTCTCCCAAGGCTCCAGAAACTATTCTCCTCACTTTCCACATGTTTACAGACTGTTAGTATAAGAAGAGGGGATGCTGCACAATGGTAAACATGACCCTGTTCCTGCTTTTTTGAGATGTGTCGCTGCCATCAAATCCAAACTGAGCTAATAGTTTCATAAAATGGTAAAACCTCTCAGTTTCACCGATATGTTATGTTGTTTTCTGTTCTACAGTAAAATATGGGTTTATGATATTAGCCAATCATTTCATGCTGTTCTAATCTACATTTTACACAGTGCACCAACTTTTCTGGAATTTGGATTTTAAACGCAAGGGCTGAGCAATTTTGGAAAGTAATCCAAATGTAATTGAATTAATATGCAATTATTTTTTTAAGTTCCTCAGCATATGTATTTCTCAGCAAACAAGCAATAAATCATTCAATGTTGTAACAAACACAATATTTGGTAAATTAAACAAAGGCTGACCAATTCTAAAAAATATCTAGTTGCTATTATTTTGACTCATTGTAAATTTGACATGAATTGTTGTGTGGAAGTTTGTCTTTGAAGACAAATGTACAAAAATGATAAAAGTATGATTTTTTTGCACATTTTTCAAAAAAAAAAAAAAAGGTCACTTCAATGTTGGCATGATTTGCAGAGCATATCATCTCTGCCTCAAAAAACGTGTTAAACTGCTATTTTAAAACACATTTATGGTCAAAGAAATAATAAACCTTCTGTGGTTTGAAAATTGCTTTAGAAAGCAATGTGATTTCATCCAAACTTAGATTAATTTCCCGGCCCCGGTAAACGCCATGTCCCAAAGACAATGAAAACCAGGGTAAGACAGAAGGATATTGAAGTCCATGTAAACATATTCTCTGATGTAGCTCAAATGATAACACCTCATATTTGTCTAGGGAGTATCTCCCTGGCTGCAGCTGTAAGAAGGTTTCCTGTAATGGAAGTCACTAAAGAGTTGATCATGTGTCAGGTCTGAAAGGCAACGAATAGTTGATTCAACAGGGTGTTGAATAAAAGTACCCCAAGAATTGTTTGTCCTCTTTTAATCCACAACACTTTATTTTTTCACTAAAACAAATACCACAGACATCTTTCCCTGTCAGCTCCGTCCTCTGGGTTTGGCTTTCACAGCCAGTCAGGATGTGAAACTAGCTCAGAATCAGATTACTTCTTGTTTGCTCAGTGATCACTGACATTCCCTGCTGAATTTCCAGAGATAAAGACTCTTATTGTGTTAAGCTTCATCAGCAGCAGCAACAGCACAAATAAAGGAAGCATCTTTGTTGTGAAATACCAACCACAAACCAACACATATGATCAGCCACAGAAAAGATGTTAACAATCAAATCATATCTAAACATTGTCAACCTTCTGCATGAGTTTGTGTTCAACTTTGTGTTTCTTCTGCCCTCTAGCGGCCATAATGAGGTAGTCAGCAATAAACAGTTTTATATAGAGGTATTTTACTGAGATGGGAAAAAGCACCATGAAAAAATCCACTTACACAAGAAGAAAAGTCATGTAAGACACAAAATTCACAAAACCTAAGCCATTAACTGAGGACAGGAATTCACATAACTCATTATCACAGTAGGAGTCTGAGCTAAGGAGTGATTTAGGAACATCTGAACAAGATCAACCCAGAGGAACAGAAACTATCGCCCATAAGGGAGAATCCAAGGTCAGCTTTAAGGAGTCCACATGGCAGGTGGACAGCAGCTAAAACATTGCCCATTGTAAATGTAAGCTATGGAAACCATATTTTATTTTAATCTAAATACAAACCATGTCATTAAAGAAACAGACAACACCTTTTAACTCTTGTTGCTGCAGTCAAATGCAGCCTGTTTGAAGATGTGCACACCTTTTCTTAAGGCAGAATGAGCTTTTGTCAGGATGCCAAAGAGGAGAGAAGTAACTGAAGCAACTTTCTCAGGAGCATGTGGAGCTAATAACTTTTCTAACATGCTTTTCTGCACCAAAGGAGGTACATGTTAGCCAGGAGGTTAGCAACAACCCTGCATGGATCTTGTTGACTGCGATGGTTAAGCTGGATATTTAAGCCCCTTTAAAAGGTTTTGATCTTACAATCCTTGTTTTAATTCTTCAACTGTTTCTTCTGGGAGTTATTTGGAAATCGCTGCCAGGTAAAATCGCAACCACGAGGACACATCATCAGTTGTGTACCTCAGCATCACAGGGTATTTTGTCCGTTTATCACAAGACACCCTCCGCTGAGTCAGGCCCTCCACAGGTTGATCAGACTTGCGTGTGTGTCCTCTAGTTAGATAATCACCTTAGCAGCCTGGATGGTGTTCTTCCTTTGAATCCACAGCCAGAGACTGGCTCTTTCAGCTGTGTTGGCCAGCTCTTTGTATTGTCATGTAGTCAGGACTGTCAGCATGCAGAGGTGCCTTAAAATTTGGTTTAGCAGTTGCACTGATATGTTCAGTTGGCCACACACTACACTAGCTTCAGTTCTTGAATGATGTAAGGACAGTTATATATGATTTTTCACCTTACACTTCTCTGAAAGCACACACTAGACTCAGCCAGACCACACACCTGCTCTGAGACGTAGCAGAGGTGGCTGGGGTGGAGGAAGATCACAGCGATCATACTGAAAGAACAGACTGACTGTAGACGAGAGGAGAGTAAATTTTAAAATATGGCCGCTGCAGGATGAGTGGTCAAGAGACGTAGTGGCAGACAAAGATAAACTATAAAAGCTACTGTGTGGAAGCACAAAATGTTGGAAAAGAATTAAGTGCTATTTTGGTATCATAAAACCCTGTTTTACATGATCTATATATTGTAAATGAAAACCAAAGATGTAGCATTGATTTCTACAAATAGGTATATTTATCAATCCACTGCAGTATAAATAAGTATTTTGATATTACAACAATTATTATATTTGGAATATAATAAGAACATCTCTCTCCAGTACCATTCGATTTAATTTAAATTTTATTTTCCTATCTTATCTGACAAGTTTTTTGTTTCTACCACTTTTCTCTAGTGTTGAGGGTAATACGTTACAGTAATCCATTTAAGTACTCATAAATTCTTTCTTGTGGTGAGTAACGTAACATGCTGGTTTGGTAATTTGAGTTATCTGCTAATTTATTTGCTTCTCCATAAAAGTAATCTCATACTTCAAAAGAAACTTGATGTATTTTCCGTCCCTTTACATAGTGTCACCTAAAAAGGCAACAAAAGTTAAGTGTGTACTGATGTAAGGTAGACCTACAGCTGAGTAGATGGAGAAGTCAGAGAGGACAGCATTTATGTCATAGAAATATCTCTATCATGTTGAAAATTTGAATAAAAAAGGGACAAAACATAAAATGAGAAAAAGAGCTCATGTGGTATTGTTTTTTAAAAACAGCTCAGTAATAATAAACTGAAAATAATTTCTTTGTGCATTATAGGCCAAATGGATTTTTAAATCTGAGTGAAACCAAGCTGCGTCTGCTTTTTTGAGCACTATTAACTTTCTGACAGACAGGAGACAAAAGGACAAAATAAAAATGTCTTTTTAAATAAAGCTTCTACTTCAAATTAAAATAATTTCTCATTAAGTGTTACGTATTGAATTAGTGGTATTTTGAACCTAAATTTAAGTATTATGGTCAATTCTGATGTACAGGGCTAATATATTGGCTGTCAATAAAGGCAGACATTTTTAAAGCTCCAGATGCCAGTTAACATGCTGATAAAATGGTACATCCCTAATTTCACAAGGAGCAACTCTGCTTTTTCTCAGTAAATACAGACCCAGGTATCCTCCAAATCAAACAAAACAGCCGTTTTTGTTTCTATGCATAGTCTGCACTTTATTGAACATAGGAAAATAAGTACAAATGGCAAACCCTGAAGAAAATTTACTTTTCTTGTAAAACAGGCAAATAAATTAAATCACCCTTTCAACAATTCAGTACAAGAAGCATGGCATGTTACTTCAAGTGACAACGATGCATACATCCTTCTAGTGTGGAGTTAATGAAGCGATAAGTTCCAGTTTATGATGATTTTCCCTTAGTTCTGCCATCATATGCAGCTTTGTTTAAGCAGAAATCACCCTTGTCAGTCAGTGTTGTCAGCATTTGGAGTAACTTGTGGAGAGCTTCGAGTGCTTTACTCATCCTAACTGGAACTTATCATCTCTGATCACTATTCAAAGAAAGAGTTGTATAGATTAGATACACGCATCAAGCTGCTTCATTTGGTTAACATTTATGATGAAGTTTTATAGATCGCTTAAGCTTAATTACGTCTATCAGCTGATTATCTACTGAACATCCTCTAAATGATGATGTATGTATTTATTTGGACTGCACGCATGAAGCATCACAAGATGTCAAAACTATCAAAGACTGAAGGCCTTGGTGAGTGAGAAAGACTGCCTCTTACTTCAACAGGTACATACAGTATAACTCATCAGGTTTATTTAACATCTCTGCAATATTTACATACTTATAACCTCTCTGTCACAATGAAAACATGTGCGTTTCAAATTACAATCTCCTCCACAAACTTCACTTCAGAAAGCCACAGAAGTGATTAATGCCATGCAAGACAAGGAAAATGACGCTAAGCCATCATCACATGGCAAGTGTGGTGTTACATGTTTACTGCTCTACTGTTTTTCGTTCTTTAGCCAGAGCTTACGCTTGTCTTGTGTGCATTGTGATATATACAAAAACACTGAGTAAGAGGGAACAATAACCGTGTTTGAAATGCATCTGCTGTGAACTGATTTTAAAAAAAGGCAAAACACACATGACAGAGAAGAACGGAGGGGCACAGACAAGACAGTTTCATGTTTAACTACACTAAATGGATACACATGTGCAACCATAAGCATAATTTGTCCCAAAATGTCATTTCAAATATATGAACGAAAGCTTCATAAATAGTGAAAAACGCCGATGTGATGGGAGGGAAGGTGGAAGAGGTCTCATCTTTCTCTTCTTAGTACGACCGAATGGCAGGAGGGACGTGAGCACAGTCCTGCTCGTCGAGGGAGCTATCGATGACAGGGCGATACTCCAGGGTCACCTGTTATTACACAAAAACAAACATTAATCATGTATTACTGATTTTACAGCCAGAGCAGCCAGAGACCGTTTTAAACACTGCAAAACACAGTGCAGGGGGATTGTACCTTTCCAGTTTTGGGGTCAACATAGGACAAGGTGTGCTTCCTCCAGTGCTGATCGTAGGGCTTCTTCTCTTGACCCTGCAGGGGCTTTGAGTAGTCGTACTCATCCACACGATCCTGCAAGAATCAAAGTTCCTTTCTTAGCATTCATATACAGATACCTTAAGGATTAAAAGTCTGTTCACAAGAAGAATAGAGGAAGGAGCGGGAAATTTAAAAGCAAAAGAAGGAAACTGATGTCATGTTGGCAGTGAAGAACTAACCAGACACACCAGATAGAGTGTTACATATAAACATTGTGTCTGTCACTTTAATTACAGGCCCATTACAGTGACAAGTAGAGGGCATGCGCAGCCCAGAGGGAGTAGACTACATAACTTGAGCTCAACAGGCAGCTGTTATTTTTCTTCACCGTCAGTTGAGCCAGTCTTGCTGAAGCCATTCAGGTGTTATGCAAAAAAACACATTTTACATCAAGAAAAGCTTTCAGTGTGGTTTTTTGCTCTTCTTTTTATGAAGAAACGTTATCCAGCTATGGTAAGAACTGCCATAATATCTACATCTGACGAGTTATTTCACTTGCAGCCATTGATTACTGTCTTGCAGTACAACTAAACCACCCCTGTAGCCACTGCCTTGTTCTCCTCAAATAATGCTGATTGGTCCATCTATTCTGACTGGGCACAAACATTTCAGACTGAAGTTTTGCAAGATGATCTGCCTAATGACATGGAATCTATCAGCTTTGCAAGGTTAGTGAAGAACAGAAAGAAGGTAAGAACACTGGTTTACAAAAAGAAGCATGAGAAGCAGAAATTGACAGACAGCATAACAAAAAAAAAACACAAAGATGTCAGTGGATAAATTAAGCCTACCTTGAAGTCCTCTCTGGCATGGGCTCCTCTGCTCTCCTTCCTCTGCTCAGCAGAGTGGATGGTCTGGACGGCGTTCAGCATCAGGTTCTGCAGCTCTAGCGTCTCCACCAGGTCTGTGTTCCACACGATACCTGAAGGAAGGAAAAGGAGAAATTGTTTGTTTGCAGGGCTGTACAGTGTGATGTTATGTTGCACATGCTACAAAAAACAGGCTTCTCCTATAAGGTTATTTCATCTCGCCGCACTTGTGCTATGATAAGGTTCTGAAAGAGGAATGCATTTGCGTTTGGGTGTGCACACATCTCAGACGCCCATGTGACTCTACACTGCACTTGAATTTGCTTTTCAAAAGCTTCAGACTTCACCTGGACTTGAAATCTGAGACTTGGACCCACTTTTTCTATTTTGTATTAGTGACACAATATAAATACAAGCTGAATATCGTCCCTCACACCATGCATAACCACAAGCTGCCACTGCAGACACAATGGAGAGGATGCCACCTACTGCAGGTGATAGACATGGCCAGTATCTGACCATTTAAGAGGAGCCCTACCTCAAACAAACCTCAAGTGTTTTTTAAGCCCCGTAGGCTAGATGTTGTTAAAGTATAGTATTAGTCAACATAACTTGTTCTCTTCCGCTTCTCTCCTTCTCTTGCATCTCCTCTATCAACCCTTTGTTTAGGCTATTACACATGGCTAGTTACAGGTTACAGTCATTGAAATGGCAGTGTGAACCTCTGCAGCCTCTGCACCAACTCCTTAGTAAAGGTAAAAACATATTTCTTATCATTGATATTATAAGTGCTGTTGTTTGGTTAAAGAGCTAATGCATCTTTACTGCACAGCCCTGGTTTGTTGGGTCAGAGACTGTAATGTAAAGCGGTCATCAGTATTAACTGATCCCATTCAAAGACATCCACAGGTCGCTGACGCAGCAGTGGGAGCAAATTAGTGTCTAGCGTCTTGCCCAAGAACGCATCTATGCGTGAGTGCAGGCCCTAGGACTGAAACCCCCAACAATCTGGTTGAGAAATGACCAACATGACCACTAATCCAGAGCTTAATATTTCCGATTTATGCATTTATTTACTATAGGATTAAACAAGGATAGATGTTTGTGCTGTAGCTGTAAAGACAGAAAAAGTTAAATGTAGACTTCATCCTACACCTTTTGAAACACCTCCCATTTTCTTGTGTGTTTAATCTGTCAGCGTATGATTTTTTTTTAAACTAAGCATTGAGTTTGTCATTTGTTTATGTGCTTTAATTTCAGACAGGAAGATATCAATGCCTGTTAGACAAAAAAGACCAGAGTAACCGTAAATAGACATAATAGGCACACAGAGCACTGCAGTACCTCTGTCAAAGGTCTTGATTTCATCCAGGGTCTGGTAAATGGCGTCCATCTTGTCGCATCCCTCTTTAAGAACAGAGCCAGTACGGAAGACGGCAGCATGAGCCTGCATGGTCTGTGAGAAAACAAGACGTATAATTCCTGGTTGTTTTAGAAGTCTCTGTGTGAAGTTAACACTGGATAAGCCAGAGGATAATAGGAAGCAACTACTTCTAAATACAATATTTTGGATTTTATCTGCATGCAGGGTTTGTACCATGTTTGACAAAAGTGAAGGTAGAGGGAATCAAATACCTTCTGCATGTTGAGCCTGATCTCAGAGGTTCTCAGGCTTCCATTAGCAAACCTCAGCTTGTCCAGGTTGGCCACAGACTCCTCACCTGCATTGGGCTTTAGAGGGGACAGAGTCTCGCCTGAGGAGAAAAACAAAACACCACTATCAGCTGTGAAGCAAGGCAGCAATGTGTGAAGGAACAAGGATGTTATATAATACCCTGCCTGTAGGGGATACAAATATTTTCTCTCTTTTCTTCTTTGATATCAAAACAGACAAAGACGTTTTGACTTTCAAATGACACCCCTCAGTTTTGATAAACATCAGGATAAGCAATGGAAATATGGCATGACATTTAGAGTACATCTTAGGAAAAAAAAATGTTCATTTGCATGATTAATAGTCATTATTACTAATTATGTTTTGATTCTCTACTGTTAAACATGAACTAAAAATGGATTAAAATACTCTGTGTCATAAAGCTCACCAGGTTTGTGTTCCTCTGCGATGGTAAGAGCACAGGCTCTGCCAAACACCACAAGATCCAGCAGAGAGTTAGCGCCCAGTCTGTTAGCACCATGCACACTGGCACATGCTGCCTCACCGCAGGCGTACAGTCCACGAACCACCTTGTCCTCTCCATTGGTGTGAGTGATCACCTGATGGAGAAAATGTCATGTTTTAGAGGGATTTCTTTGAGTTAATTACTTAAAACAGATGTAGGAGTGGGTGTCTGTGGATGAATTCCACTGAGCATGAATGACCCACCTGTCCCTTGTAGTTTGTGGGTACTCCCCCCATGTTATAATGGACGGTGGGCAGGACAGGGATGGGCTCTTTAGTGACGTCGACTCCAGCAAAGATCATGGCTGTCTCGGAGATACCCGGCAGCCTTGTGGCAAGCTGCTGGGGAGGCAGGTGATGGAGCTGTAGGTATACATGGTCCTTCTCTGGTCCTACACCTCTGAGGGAATAAAGACAAACAAGAAAAAGTGAGCTGCCACTGTTACCTACAATTTTTCCTTAGACTACGTATGTTTAAGAATGGAAATCAGGGGTTTCTTCAAACGTGTTGTCCTTACCTGCCCTCTCTGATCTCTATGGTCATGGAGCGGGACACCACGTCTCTGGAGGCCAGGTCTTTGGCGTTGGGTGCATAGCGCTCCATAAAACGCTCTCCCTCACTGTTTATGAGGATGCCTCCCTCACCACGGCAACCCTCTGTGATCAGACAACCAGCTCCATAGATACCTGTAAGAAAGAAGAGAAAGGTTTATAAGAGCTTCATACAAACACTGATATTAATCCTGGCATGTTAACTCACAACCCTACAAGTCTAACCTCTGTAACACTTTTGTTCATGCTGTTGGATGCCAATCCTGATGTGTGACTATCATAAGTACAGGGATAGAGTTATAATAATCTTTAAAACAGCAGTTATCTTTACAGAGTGAACACTTTAGAGGACTCCTGATATGACTGCTTTAAACCACCCTGCTATCAGGATAATTTCAATACTGAGACATTAAATCATCAAAGCTCTTCCTTTATGGCACAATGGTGTTAATAAAAACAATAAAGGCAAGTTTTATTAACTGAAAAGGGAATGGTTTACGTTTTTGCTCCACAGTCTTTTACAGCTCAAAATTTTAATTTACTTGTCAGAAGAAGAAACTCTTGAATTGTTCATAAAAACAAAACATTTATGTCCTAACAGAAATCGATATTATTCTCTTAACATGCTAATGCTTATGCTTTTTCAGCTTTCACAATCAGTGCTGTCCTTTTTTTAAATAATAATAATAACAATACTTTATTTATATAGAACCTTTAAAAACAGATGTTTACAAAGTGCTTTAACAGACATAGAAAAGGAGATTAATAAAATATGTTGTTAATTGAACCAGACAGAGAAGGTCTTGAAAGAGAAAAACAAAAAATCACAAACTTAAGTTCAAAGTCAACATGGACTAACACAAGCTTAAGGGATGAAAGTGAAAAAATCATGAAAGACAGTTAAAATAGTAAGTGATGAAAAAGTCTAGAGAAGACAGTATGATATGATTAGATGAGAATTGATTAAATATCTAAAAAAAAAAAATTAAAAATTAAAAAAACATATAAAAAAAGACCAAATAAAGAGAGGATGTTTAGACGGCAACAAAAGGAAAAGGCACAGATACGGTAACAGTAGCAGAGCAAATAAAATAGTGATAAAAAGGTTAATAAACAGTTAAAGGAGACATCACATAAAAGCAAGTCTGTAAAAGTGAGTCTTAAGGAGCGATTTAAAAGATGACACTGAATCTGCGAGCTTATCCCTCTAAAAATTTGACTCTTGACTTTGGAACAACCAGGAAACCGTGACACAAGAATTAACAGCTGTGTGACGGCTCATATCGGTCAGCATCTCAGAAATATAACCTGGGGTAAGACCAATAAGAGCTTTAACAGTGATCAGTAAAATCTTAAAGCCAGTGAAGAGCGGTGAGGAGAGGGGAGATACGATGCTGTCAGTTAAAACCAGTTAAAAGCCTAGCTGCTGCGTTCTGGAGCAGTCGGAGGCGGAATAAAGGTTTTTTGGTGATACAAAATCACAGGATGGGTTTGATTTTAGATATGGATCTGATTTGAATGAAGCAGGACTGGACAACTGTTGATGTGTTCTGCTCAGCAGCAGGTATATCTGTGTGTCATCAGCATAAAAATGGAAAGAGATTGCAACTCTGAATGATAAAACCTAAAGGAAGCATACAAAAAGAAAATAAAAGTAGACCTAAAATCAAACCTTGTGGTTCACTACAATGCGAGAGGTGGAAGATAAGTGGTTACCCATGGTAACCACAAAGGCTCCATCCAAAGGATTCACTTCTAAAACTTGTTTTCAGTGTTAAACTTGGCAGGTTATAAAATATCTAAGAAAAAATGACTTTGAAAGTGATTTAAAAAGAGTAATTTCAGTAAAGCAATTAAGAACTACGTTTTAATAAGCCTTCAAGGCTCCTTTTACAATTATCATTCTGTTTTAAGCCCGTCTTTGTGCAGCGACTCAAGAATTAAATCAAACCAAATTGTTTAGCTTCAAGCCCCCATAAGTTGTTTGATGGTGTTTTGAGGTCACATAATTATGTGAATAAATTCAAATGTGTGTGAAATTATTCTGCTGGCTTTAGCACACTAAAAAAAATCTCTATGCAAATACTAGACTTATATGACTTTTAGTGAATCTATGCGACCACAAACAATTTGCAGGGTTTCCATTATATGTAAGAGGGAGAGAAACATTTTCTCTTCAACTCAGTGAACTTTGCCTTTCATGACCTTCCACAGGCCACATGACTCGGCTACTTCAAGTAAAACTATGGAGTCAGGTGTCAAATGTCCAACAGGAACAAAAATAAAGATGACCACTTGGCCTTTATGTAAGTGGAGCCTACTATTGGAGCTTGATGTAAAGAACTGAATTTTTAAGTATCCAGCCAGTCTAGTTTTGAAAACCACATCAGATCAGACATTTAAGGGACTTAGAAAACAATGAGACAAAATTTATGAGCGACAGTTTACAATAATTTGTTATCATTAGCTATAAGAGAAACGGAGCCAGCAAGTTGAAGAGTTATGCAAAACACACAAAGTGCTGTCATGACATCTTGAGAAAGCATGACTTTAGGTATCGATGTCTGTTAATTCACAGAGCTTTTCAGAAGTGCAGAAAAGCCACAGCATAGCACAACAGGAGCTCCGTATACACAATCTAACAAGCACGTGAATACAGCACTGCTCTCCACTGATCCTGTAACACTTCTGTTACCACCACCAACCTAACCAGAGGGAGGATCACTGTCTTTCCGTTACACCTGAGTGACATTCACGGTAAAGTAAAATCTCACAGGGACGTAAAACTCACACCTTGAAATAGCACTGTGAATCAGCCTAATTTGTAACTAAGAGTCAATCTAAACTTGTGTTTCAATTATGCATGATGTTGCTACTGCATGGCTTTCAAGACTCTACCTTTCAATATAAAATTCAACCATTCCTCTGCTGTTCTCATATATTTTCTAACTTGGGTTTAATAAATGACTAGGCATGTCTCTCTTACCAGTGGGATGAAACTGTACAAACTCCAAATCTTGGCAGGGCAGGCCAGCTCTAGTCACCATCGCATTTCCATCTCCTGTACTGGTGTGGGCAGACGTGCAGCTGAAATAGGCTCTTCCATAACCCCTGGAAGGAAAGATTCAACTTGTTAATGGTCTTATTTACTCCGAATAACATTCACAGTCAGCGAAGTGTGCGAACATTTTTCTAGTTGTCACTGAATAATTAATGAAGACAGCTAAGGGTTATTTTCCCTGGTTTCAGTGCAGTGAGCTTGCAGCCTACCCGGTAGCAATAACGGTGTTCTGGGCTCTGAAGCGGTGAATAGATCCGTCCTCCATACACAGAGCAATCACTCCTTTACACTCTCCATCCTCCATTAGCAGGTCCAGGGCAAAGTACTCCACAAAGTAGCTGGTGTCATAACGAAGTGACTGAAAAGACAGAAGGACACATGAAACAGCGTATAAGAAGTGGCCTGAATGGTTATGTCTGTTCCTTCTGGATGTGCTGAGTCCTACAGAGAAGGTAGACAAGTGCATGAACTGACCCTTCCATAAAGAGTATGCAGCAATGAGTGTCCTGTCCTGTCTGCTACACAGCAGCAGCGATGAGCCTGGCCTCCTTTTCCATACTTGAGACTCTGACCTCCAAAGGCCCTCTGGTAAATCTTCCCATCTTCAGTACGGCTGAACGGCATGCCGAAGTTCTCCAGCTGAGAGAAAAGACGCCAAAACATGAGGTTTCCAGTTGTATCATACAATATTTATTGTACAATAAAACTTTCAAGAAGTTGGAAACATTCGTCAATGAAACAAAAAAATATATTTATATATTTAATTTCTTATCATCATGTCATCTATCTGCATCAGCCTTATCAGTACACCATTTGGAAAGCTCTTAATTTCTTAATTTAGTTACCCATATATTTTTTGATTCATTTATTAATCAAATTTGCAATAATTTGCAAGTTCTTAAATGCCAGGGAGGTACAACCGTAATAATGAGACTTTTATTTTGAAATGAGGTGAAAAAACAGATTGCAGCATATTTGATCATTTATTTGATTCAAGCTGAGACTTAGGGCCGAGTGAAATGGTTTATAGATCGTTTTCAGATTAAGATAAAAACATGTCTTTTAAGTTACAGGTGGGCAGATACACTTTTTATATCAGGTGGTGTAACCAATGGAAAACTGCAGAAAAAAAAATTTACCATCAAAATCTTGATTTTATTTTAAAAACGTATGTGTCCACTTTCTAATAACAACAAAAGAAACATTGTGTCTTAGTATTTGTCTGTTTATTTAAAATGAATGGCAAATGTCAGGTGGCACAATGAATGTTTCAGTTGGTGTAACCCTAAAAAGCGTTATTATATGAAAAACATACAATTATTTCCATGTCAGGTGGTACAAACAGGGTAAAGCTCAATTTTATCTTACCATAAATTATTTTATTTATTTTGAAAAGCTATGGCCACTTTCTAACAAGACAAAAGTTAACAAAATGTGTCAAAGCATTTACCTGTTTAATTTGAAATTAGTGGCAAATGTCAGGTGGCACAACTACAAATGAATGAAGCCTTATATGCCATTGATCCAAATATAACTAAAAAAACAAAAATCAATTGATCTGAAAAATTATGCAATAACTCCCCCTGAACTTTGCATTTTTTTTTTACAATGCAAAAGAAAAAAAAACTCAAAAGCTGTTTTTATTCCTGTGAAGCACCCTATTAAGATGTATAGTGCAGCAGCTTGTGTGGAAAAAAGGAAGTTGTACATAAGTGATTTGTGTTTTAAGCTTAAAACACAAATCGTGCTTTCTTCAAATTCATTTTATACAAGTTTTACTACTAAACTCTGAAGTAAAGAGAACCATTAAAAATTAAAAAGGTATAACTAATAAAAGACTGGAAACATCTAATCTCTGTGATAAGTTAAACTGTATGCACCCAAAGTAAGATTATTGTTAATCAAGGGTTACAGGAAGCTCTGAAAGTCACTAAAGCAAAACACTGGATAGTTTTGTTGGTAGGATGCATTTCTGGTTAAATAACTGATAATAAGCATTTGTAGACAACCTTTTTTCATTCACAACAATAATTTGCAGACCCACATGAATATTAAAGCAGCTGTTTTTGAAGAAAAAAACATTAGTTAAGTTTTAAAATAAAATGACCACTTGTATTTTTGTTGCTTCCAATGAACCCTAAACTATTGATTTTTTGGAGGCGTGCCACCGTCTTCCTCCCAGACATGATTTCAGTTAAACAGTCCACCAGGTGGCCCTGTATTTCTTACATCAAACAGCTCTGAATCTTTCTCTGGCACAAATATTAAAACAAAGCCACTAATGTAGGGCCTCACCCATTAAATTCTCTATTTTTCTAAAAAGAATTTACTTTTATTCATCAAATATTTATCTTTAATGCCTAAAGAGTCATTGTCAGTTAGGACAACTTTTCATGATGAGAGAGCTTACCTCTACAACAGCTGCAGGTGCCTGTTCTGTCATGTAGTGGATGGCGTCCTGGTCTCCCAGCCAATCAGATCCCTTAACTGTGTCATAGAAATGCCACCTCCAGTCATCCTCCTCCATGTTCCCAAGAGCTGCATTTATTCCTCCCTATGAACAGAGTTCACTTCAATAAAAATCCTTAAAATGCAAGGACACATCTCTTCTTAAGAATGCAGGAGGGTTTGATGAAACTCGAAATCTGCATAAATATATGCAAAAACATGTAAATCCTTTTTTAACAAATAAATGTGTTTCACCTGTGCAGCAACTGTGTGAGATCTGGTGGGGAAGAGCTTTGTGATGCAGGCGGTGTTGAATCCAGCCTCTGACAGGCCGAATGCAGCCCTGAGTCCGGCACCTCCTGCTCCTACCACCACAGCGTCAAACTCATGGTCTACAACTGGATACTGGGTGGAGATCTAAACAAAAGGAAGGGAAAGGTTACTGAAAGACTTCAAATAACAAGTAACAGTTTGAGGCAATCTTTTTGCATGAACCTTCAATAAGCACGTGCAAACTCCCAGATGCAGTCCTGTTTAGCATTATGCACGCCTTTAAGTAATAACTGTATTATAAGCTGATCCTTAAATAGGAGCAAATGCAACTTACATCTTCTGATACACTTGCACTTTTCTTCTTGCCATAGATGGAGAAGTGAAAGTTTCTGGATCCCTGGACTGCAGCTGCAGGGACCTGACAGAAAGAAAACCATTTATATTAGGGCTGGACCATATGGACCAAAAATGCTATTTCAGTCACTTTGAGCAAAATGAATCAGTTGATACACTTTTCTGAGAAGAAACTGCAAAAGCAAAGTACAGTCAAGATGGCTAAATGCCAGAAGGGGATACGGAAGCACAATGTCAACATGAACATGGAAAATGATATAAACTGAAATACAGATTTGTGAAATAAAACATAACATTAAATGTAACTGCTACTTATGTAAACAAAGATAAATAAACTGTGATTTCCTTTGAAGCTAATCATTTTAAATAGATAACACTGTAGTGAATCCCATATAATCATTTGTGTTTCTTAATGTTCACAGTATTTAAACAGGCATCTATGGTTGGATTTAGCTAATCAATATAAACTTAAACAGTAAGGAACATGCTGTCCTACAATACATCTTAAAGGAATACATTTATACACGTAATCTTAGAAACGTATATATTGATTAGCCCTAACTATTCTGTTAATAAAAAATAATGCAACACATTGTCCGAATGGGAAAATTAGCTGTTTGCTTGTGTTTATCTCTAAGTAACAAAACACAATGTGATGTATGCTTACTACTGTAGACAGCTTTTTGTGTGATTATAGAATAACACAACATAATGCATTCGTGTTGAAAAGCACTTAACACTGCGAATTTAAAGCATACTTCACCATACGATCAATGTTAATTGCCATGTGTGTCATTAAAACTTGGCATTAGTCTATTTTTTTGGCCCAAAGTATTATCAGTATGTCGTTTCAGTTAGTTAGCTTTTAGCAGCAAGTTAACTGTTTCCACAAGGGCAACTGGGGTAATCACCACGAACACGTAGAAATACCTCCATTATTCTCACATTTTCCAGAAAAAGATATCTATACTGTTCATTTGAGATGAGTAGAGATGGCATAGCTGTGCATGACACGTTGAAGTCGCAAAAAAGCTTTTCTTCATGGTGTCACATTGAAACACCCTAAGCTACATAACGCAGGTTACGCAAGTCAGAATCTCCTCGTTACGAAAGCTGAAAAACAAAACCCTGCAAAAGTCTCTTTCTGTGTTTAAAAGGCAGCAGACACACACAAAGAGAGCACTTACAGATGAATTGAATACTACAAATTTGATTATGACAACTCACGGCTTTTGTTTTAGATAGTATCCTCTTGGAGAGGAGACGGGACGCAGCGCGAACACTCGCCATGTTGTCAGCTGAAGGGTTGATTCTGAGGGACAGTGGAGGTTCACATATTCTGTTGCACTGGACTAAACCAATCTCCAAAAGTAGGGGTGTCTGGAAAGTTCGACATAATTATTTTACCCTAAGCTGATAAGTAGATTTTTAAAACAATACATATGTGGTTATTTATGAACACTAAATCAAAATGAATACCAAACGTTTTAATACTCTCATTCTTGTTGGACTTTATTGTAATGGTATTTCCATGAATTACCCATCGCCGGCACGGATCGAGTGCTAGAGCGTAATAAATTGTGTAAGCTGGGTGTGCAGGAACAAATGTATAAGTGACCTAGACTTTTCATTCAAGGTGAGACACAGCACCTTACATATTATCAGACATGCAGCGATTTGTTACCGGACCTATGCAGTTATCATGTCCCGTTTTATGTTTGCATTAAAAAAAAACTCAAACGAGCATACGCCATCAAGCTAAATGTTAGCTAGCATGTTAGCTCATAGCTAGCATTGTTTGTGGTTAGCTTAGCTGTCAAACTTCTGAGTCATGTCAGACTGGTGTTTGCTTTTGCAGAGGCTTTATGAATGCTAACATGCGGCATGGAAGCGTTTACATAAGGTGGTATGCAGCATTTTAAAGAGCATGCATACTGTAAAACCCCAATTTTAGGTATCCTGTATTATGAATGACCAATTTATAAATTGTGTTTTCGTTGCAGTAAGGAATTAAATTGATCCCAGGACATTCATTCAGTCATGATTTCATAAAACACTAAGGGATGTAAAATTAACACCACTTTCATCTAACCGGTATAATGTCAGTAGTGTGGATGCTCAGCATACACACTATTTGTATTTGTAATGTTATGTGCTTCCAGACCTTTGCTGTATTTTTAGTGCATATAATGAGAGACCTCAGTGTTTTGATCTACTTTGTGTGCATTACAGCATCCTCCATGAACAACTTGAATGATCCCCCAAGATGGAACATCCAACCAGACCCCAGAGGGAGAGGGGCGGGGGGCGGTGATGGGAACCAATGGAACTACGCCCTGCTGGTCCCTATGCTGGGGCTGGCTGCATTTCGTAAGTTACACAAGGACACATAAGAGTGTTTGTAGATGACATAATAGACAAAATACACCTGACATTTTTGCTTGTTAACCTTAGTACATCTACAAAACAGGAATGTCTGAGGTTTTCTGAAATGCACATATCAACTGCTGTAATTTTATATAATTTGCCTGATTTATTTTCTGATTTGAAAGATATACAGTTTACATTTCTATTTGCAACAATGCTAAAGGGGATAGGAAGGAAAGCATATTATAGGAGTGTCAGTCACCTGTTTCATCACAATACCATATGATATCAGTATTTTGAACAAATTTGGGAGATTTTTTGATAACTTTGCCACGATATGATTTTGATGCGATTTAACAAAGGAGGCTACATTCACACAGCTACAGAGGAAAAAGTGGTTTGGCAATCAAATTACTGAAAAGTCCCTGTATGTAATAAAAAAACAATCTCTTTTAACAAAAATGATATGTTTACTGTATGGTATTATTTTTTTAATGTTGCATATGTTGTTTTTAATAACTTTAAAATGAGGGCCGCTGATTACCTTTATATTAGGAACATGATATGGACATTTGTGTTAAAACATGTTGATTTTTGATTTGATTTTTCCAAGCTTTTTTACTCTAATTACACTTTGCTTCAGTATGTACTTTTTGTACAACCTTTCATTATAATGATCAAGTTTGGCCTTTGTTTTCCTATTTTAGATTTTTTCTTGAACTCATTTACACAAATGTGAACTTCTATACTTATTTCTGTTCAATTACAGTCCTTCATACTTTTTACAGGAGGATATTATTGTGGCATATACTTCACTTGTAATATTGTAATAAATTAAGATTTTAATGGCATTAAGTCAGTGGAATGTGATGTAACAATGATGAATTTACATTGTTTTGTATTTATTGCAATCTTGTTTTGATGAATAGAGGATTTAAGGCGAAGTTTTATTTCAGACCTCTTGTTACAAGTGGCCTCATAACAAGAGAGAAAGAGGGAAGGGTGGTTGAGGTCATACAGCTTATGTTTTCATTATAAATCTTATGTGAGACTGCGGACTACAATTAAGAAGGCAGGATGCAGTGGACTCTTCCATCTCTGTTTATCTGTTCAGCCTGTTTCAGACACCACTCACACTTCTTCAGCCATGGGTAGACAATAAAAGGGAAGTGGTTTTTATCTGTAAACGATGCCAGTAGGTGGTGGTGTGTGGATAAAAAACTGAGATGCAGTCAGCAAAACAAGGGCAAGGGGCCCGCCCAGCAGTAGTATCTGTCTGAAAATATGTCCACACAAAGCCAAGAAGGAAGTGGATATCCTCTTTAACTCAGCTGCTAACTGTTTGCCGCTGCCAATAGCTTGCTGAGGACATACAGAGGGGCTGAAACTGTCACGGGGCATGTGGAAGGAACAGCAGGGACACTGCTACTCCCTGCTGTTTTGTTTAAGGGCTCGTTTATGCTCTACGTTTAAGACAAGTGCAGATACAGACAGACCTTTCTGTCCATACTCTGCTTTCATCTTGTCTCTTTTTTGTCTGTTCTCTTAAAGCTTAGGAATACAGACCAAATAGCAATACCACCACCAATTGTACAGCCGGAAAGAGGCAAGACCATTCATTCAGTTATGTAGCTCCGTGACAGACAGCGGCTTCTAGTGGATTCATTTTTCAGTGTCTACTCCAACATAACAGATGCATGCCAGTAAGGGCAACGATAGTTGTAAGGTTTATAATGCACGGATCCATTTTCATGCATGGTTTCCTTCATGCATGCTACCTGAAATTGATTCCAAAGTCTTATTTTCAAATGGTTATCAGTGATTTTCCTAGGCATTTAATTTCCCATCTGATTAATCAGAACATATGATTGTTTATCCAATATTTTTAGTTTATCAGCACTGGTCTGCTGCTCTTCATCTCAGAGATTGGTTGGTCAAGTGTGATGGGTGGAGCAAGGGAAATGTGGAGGCAGAAGAGGGGCTGGGAAAAGAAAGAGGTGTGTCAGGGTAGAGCATTTGAGCATCTGTTTTGATCTAAAACTCTGCTCTGAAAGTCCCATAACAAGACTTCAGTGACACTGGAATGCTAAATAGTCAAAAGAATTGAATACAGTACTATTTCTAAAAGTTTAAATGCTGAAACAAGAGAGAAGAAAATGCTTCAAGTACATCACAGTTTGCATTTGTAAGTTAAACATCTTGATTTTGCATCTTATCTCTCACTCTGACTTCAGGTTGGATCTGGACCAAGGAGTCTCAGAGGGAGATTCAGAAGGTGAAATCGCAGTATGATAAGGATGTGTCTACTATAAAAAATGAGATGGAGGCAAAGTACCGAGAGACGCTGTCAGAGAGGCGCAAGGCAGCTGCAATTCTTGAATTGGAGTTGGAGAAGGAGAGACAGAGAGTGAAAGGCTACAAGCAGGCACTGGTCTCACAGAGCCAAAACCTGATGGAGGAACGGAAGCAGTTACATCAGGTAGAATCCATGTCTTCTACTGTTATTATGCATCTTCCATCAGTTGTCTCCTGCATAACCTAAAAGACTTTCTTCTTCTCTGCAAGGAGCGTGAGGCGTTAGAGGACGAGAAGCAAAAGCTGGTAAAGTCTGGAGCTGCAGGGGCTTTGCTGCACAAAGCACTGGAGCGAGAAAACGACTGGTACAATCGAGCCACTGCCACCCTGAGGGAGCTGGAGGCTCAGCTCGTGGAGCGCCAAAACGCCTACTGCTCCCTTATCCAACCTCGGGATCAGCGACTGGAGATGGAGAGGAACATGCTGCTGAAAGCCGTCAAAGAGCCCATCAGTGCAGAACTCGATCTAGAGTCTGATCTGAAGGACATTTTTAAGCGAGACAAGCACTGTGCGGACCTGTTAAACATGGACAAGAGGAAGAATGGAAGCCTCATGTGGGTGTATCTCAAGTACTGGCAGCTGCAGGTCACTGTCCAAAAACACAAGAGAGCTGAAGAAGCCATATTAGGAGGGAAATTACAGCCTCACACAAAGTGACAAAAGACAAAAACAAGCTTTAGTTTTTCATTTGACTTAAAGGAATGTTAAAGGTATGTGGGTTGGGGAAGGAATTGCATGTATTTTTCACTCTAGAGCAGTTTTCACATAAGCTCTCCTGAAATTTTCCAGGCATCATGCACATAAATTCTTCCCGAGTTTGCTGTTCACACATAAACCTCACAGTGGGACACTATCACTGCTCTCAGGCGGACAAAGACATAATGCTATGATAAGAATTTCTGCCTTCATATCAATGCAACATATAGCTTAACATATTCTCTGGATTAAAAAAGGAACATAGTGGAAAACAGAAAGCATAATGATGTTTAATGTTCCTGAGTATTTCCTGCTTTGTTCCCACATCACTCCGATTTTATGCAGGAAATTTTTACTAGAGGGCTAGCAGGAAAAATTCTTGCTGAAGTCAGGGAGAAAATTTTGTGTCCACACATGCAGCTGTTTAGTGGGACATTTACAGGAGTTTGTATTTAAATGCACTGTTAGTATCATTGCTTGATATGGATGATTGAAACAAAAGATACATCTCAGCAAAAAATGTACATCTGAAAGTTCTCCCTTTATCCAAAAAAAATTTACAAAGTAATTGAATTTTATTTTATTAAATAGGGACAATGCAGTTTTATCACAGAGCATGAGGCTGATGTGCTACAAGGAGAGTTTATAGCAATGGTGAATTTCCAACTCTGGTCCCTCTTGTTGGGCCTTTGAGAAAAAAGGGGCATTTCGAGCATGATAAAAATACAATATACCATGAACTCAGAATCACCTGTATCAGCAAGACATGTTTGGAACTAAATATTTCAACAACATACAGTTTGTTATGCCTTGAAGTCCCTTGTAAATTCTTGCAGGGTATCTAAGTTAACTTAACTTATACTGTTATTGTACTGAATTATGACCAGCTGCAGTTCTATTTTGCATATAAATTGAGGGCTTTAATTAGCATTTCCATTGTGATTTGATATGCATTCATCTTCAGGGAAAAATCTTAAAGTAAAAGCTACTGAGTGCGAGGAAGAGCAAATTGCAAACACAATGTCAAGAATCTATTCTCAAAGAATATTTTTCCGCGAAACCATCAAATTTGTCTGTGGAGTGTTTTGACAATGGTCATTAAGACGATGAATTGTTGAATTGTCAGTCATGATGTCTGTGTTGCATTGCCTGTTTTCACCAGCGCCTATTTTCATAACTCCTTCCTCTACATCAGAGTCTCTACTTTCTGTTTATTGAGATTCTGACCTTAATGATACTGTTTCTGTTTTTGTCACTGGTTTAAGATTTTAATCCTTTAAGTTTTAGAGCTTTTGATCTATCAGGGAATCAGGAATCTACAGATGCATGTGAATATAAATTTAGGAAAAGGACTACATCATTGCAGCACAAAACAGCAGTAGACAGTATCAAACAATACCACTTTAATTCCTACTTCTCTCCCATAATTAAAGGATCACTAAAGCTTCTTCATACGGGAACAAAAATGATTTTGTTTAGGCCATGACGTGGTCAGTAAATGCTGGACTCTATTTTATGAATTGAATTGTGCTGATGCTTACCACTCTGTGGAATCTGCCTAATAAAAAATGATTGAAGACTTACTCATCTAGTTGTTTGTTCATTCTCCTTTACATCTCGCCACTTTGTTTTGTTGTTTACCATGGATGCACAATTAGTCAATTTTTGCTTATGCCGATATTTACAAATTCATTCCAGCTGATACCAGTATTTATACATTCTAAGACCTAAGACTTTAGTCCTTTAAACAAACTTTAAAGTTCAAGGATGCACAAAGAAACAACCTTCAGTCCTTAGAATACACTTTAAAGTTAAAGGAACAAAGAAAAATACTTAAGCTGATGTAGGTCTGTTGGTACAGCCATTAAAGGCCAATATCTACAGTTGATATATGGGTTGTAAATTCTGGCAGCTTTCACTTCTGCTGATATAGACCCTGGATTCACCCCCTTTGATGCTTTACTCTTTTACTGATTTTATAAATCAGTCATGGTCAATACGATTTGGCATTTTGTAACAAAAATATCTTTAAAGCCAAAATGGAAACAGATTGCTACAGAGTAGTAGTTTTTATAAGCACTGTGGTTACGTGTATCATGTCAGTGATATTGTGCATCCCATTGTTTAACACAAGGGGGCGCTGCCTTTTGTTTTTGAATTATTTACCGAGTCAGTACCACAGGGATGTTGACGCTTCTGTTGTATGAAGTACAAAAACACACTGAATAGATGCATTAGCCTACATATTAGCCTTTATTAATGGAGCACAAGTCTGAAGTCTCATTGCAAAGTGCCTCATCAGAATAAAACTCAGTACAAATAGCACATAAGCAAGCTAAAAAAGACATTAAATCCGCAAAAGACAGATAAAAACTGGATTCCTTTTTCTACAATACATTATGTATTTGTCTGTGGTTTATTGAGTCATATGTTTAATATCATTCAGGCTTTTAAATAATTGTAAATTTATTAAGAGTGCATAAATGCAGTGAATAAGTCTAAAATGCCTCAGAGGAGGTTTAAGACTCAAAATATTCAGTTATTTTGCAGTTAGTAAGACGTGAAAATAACATGTGTGATGCATCAATGGGAGGCAACATTCTTCATATATCTGGTTGCTTTACACAAGTCTGAAGCAATAGAATAACACTACTATGTACGTCAAACTCACAGAAGATTTGCTGTATTTTCTGAGCAGCAGCTTTATAAACCTTCCACCTCCTCGCTCACTCCCTCCTCTGCAAGCGCTGAGAGGTTTCCCTCGGTGACGACATCAAACTTGAGGCTCTGAAGTTCAACCTCAGTGGCTTCCTGAGATCCGGACTCGCAGCGGCCCCTTTGTGTTCTCCTTTCTTCTCCAGTGTGACCGCCTGTTTTCCCATCCTAGTGTGCAGGAGAGGAAGCCGGTGCTCTGTCATGTCCCCGCCGTCCCTGCCCAGCCTCAGAGTCTGGCTCGGACTCCTCTGGACCGTGAAGTGGATCACCTGTTGCTGCTTGTAACTCTCTCTGTGAACGCTGTCGGTCTCTGACAGAGTGAGCCTGGAACACATCACCCACACATGATAAATTACATTTAATCCCCTCTAAGTAGTATTATGGCTCTGTGGTCATCATATCTGTTTCAAATGCATTTAAAAAGACTGAAGGTTGGAGCCTTAACTGTTGCTTGGCTGCTCTTTGTGTACAGTAAACACAGGCCTATCTGCAGTTACACCACTGATCAGTGATCAGTATGAGGTCATGTTGTGGACCTGATCACAAACAACTTTCACTCGTGTTTATGAATCACTGTGGTTCAACCCTCTCATAATACAGCAGCCAGTGCCATGTTGTTACTGTAAATAAGAGAGCATGTGCTGCTTTGTTTTCCTTTTCTCACTGCCCTGCTGCTTACAGCACAGTCATAACTGGAGCAGATCTTTGCGTATTTAACAATATTTGCGACATTAGTTTAAGTATATTACTTTTTATGTTCATGGTTATGTATTTCTGTAGAGAAAGAAGAGAAATTTCATGATTTTAATATATTACACATCTGAAGATAATGAGCAGGAGGATGAAAAATCTTATTTACAGTCCCTATCAAAAGTGTTCACCCTCTTGGATGTTTTATTCTTTTATCAATCATGGTTAATATAATTTGGCTTTTCTGTCTCAAGTGATTTAAGTATAAAGACATCGGTGTCTGGAAGGTCCAGTCAGTTTTCCTGGCTACCGTTACCCCATAAAGACAAAAGAACACTCCAAGCAAGTCATATAAAAGGTTATTGAAAAGTATAAGTCAGAGGATTGAAACGAAGTTTTCTAAGAAACAGATCATCACCCTGAGTTCAGTTAAATCCATCATCATGAAATGGAAGGAATACTGCGCCTACATCAGGCCGTCCTCACAAACTGAGTCATCATGCAAGAAGAAGACTAGTGAGAGAGGCTACCAAGACACCTATGACTACTCTGAAGAAGTTACAAGCTTCAGCAGCTGGAATGGGAGAGTCTCTGCATACAACAACTGTTGCCTGGGTTCTTCACCAAAGCTTCATGGGAGAGAGGCAAAGAGAAAAACACTGTTGAAGACTCACAGTCAACTAGAGTTTGCCAAATGGCACATGGGAGACTCCACAGGGAAGTGGGAGAAAGGTCTTTGATGAGACCAAAATGGTGCTTTTTGGCCATCAGTCAAGATGATACGTTTGGCGGACACCAAACACTGCACATGACCACAAACCAGTGGCGTGAGCGCATTTTGCCTCCCAAGAGGGCACTTTAGCATGCGTTTTTCAACAATTGGGCCACGGGGGGGGGGGGGGGGGGGCGACCCCGTGCACACCACTGCCACAAACACACCATCCAAACTGTGAAGCATGATGATGGCAGCAATCATGCTGAGGGGATACTTCTTGGCTGCTGGTCCTGGAAGGCTTGTAAAGGTAGAGGGTAAGATGAATGTGGGAAAACGGGAAAATCATGGAGGACAATTTTATTCAGTCTACAATAGAACTATGGCCGGTGAGAAGATTTATTTTCCAGCAAGATAATGACCTGAAGCATACAGTGAAAGCTACACAGAAATAGGTGAATCTTTTTACTGTTCTAGTTAAAGCCCAGACCTCATTCTAATAGAGAATTTATGGCTAGACTCGAACAGGGCTGTTCATACCTGATTTCTGTACAACCTGACAGAGCTCGAGCAGCTTTGCAAAGAAGAATGGAGTCAAGTTGCAGTGTCTAGATGTGCAAGTCTGGTGCATCTACTAAATACTGACTGGGGGGGTATTTATGCAGTCACTTACTGAATATTGCATATTGCATATTTTTATTTAATTGACATTCTTTTATAGAAGTCGGATATCACTTTGACATAAAAGTTTTTTTTTCCATTAAAAATGAAAATATATATTGACCATGATTGATTTATAAAATCAATACAAGGGTAAAAAATCCAAGGGGTGAATGCTTTTTAATCTGCACTGTATACTGCCTTTTGTTCAAAAACAAGTTCTGTCAAATGCAATTATTTAGCCTCTTATTTTGCAGTAACATAAAAAAGTACTTCAAAGCATTTGACTATACTTCTCAAATTTAAAATAACACGTTTCACACAGTGTGACTTGCCTTTTTTTCCCCATATTTCCTCAAACTACAATATACTTCTAGAGCTCTGTAAATGATCCCACATTTGACTCCAACTATTGAAATACAACCTGCTTTAGAGGCATCTGTTCATACCTCTGCCGAAGACTAACCCCTGAAAACCTGTTGTATCATATTTGATACATACTTTTATGAGGCCTCTATCTAATCAGTAGGATCAGTAAATTGCTTTAAAAATGTTTGAATATAATCACATGATTGGTAAAAATGTCTTGGATTATCAGTTGCAAAAAATGACCAATTTACAAAGATAAAAAAATGTACAGTGCTTAACAAATTTATTAGACCACCTGTTATATTTGTCTCAGAAACCATCCAGCATCATGAAGTGCTTTAATGTGGACTCTTTCATTTTCAGTGAGCTCTCCACGTTTTACCATTTTAAACAGGAATGAGGGATTTCAAACTGAATTCACCCAAATCTGAGCTGGCTCACTGGGCTTCTCTGAGAAGTCAGAAATGAATCAAGCATAACATTCAACCACTAAAACGAATTTTTCTGTTCAGGAAAGCAAGTAAATAACTATAAAAATAACTATAATTTGACATATTAATCAAGAAATAATAATGTGCTTTACTATTTTTTCAGTTTTTTTGTAAATCAGTAAATTTGAAAATTCATGGATAACAATAATAATTATATTTTAGCATTAAATAAAATAATTTGGGTTAAAGAGCTTCTACATATTGGTGTATTAACCACTGCAGAAACATAAAAAATGGTTTTGGTAATTACAAATGCTGTTCATTTAGGGCAGCTGTGGTATAAACCTTACTTTGGTTAGGGTAAGGGTGGCCTAATAAATTTGTTAAGCACTGTATACATGTGAAAGTTTGTGGCAACTTTCTTTTTTTGGATTTTGGTAGAAGGTGAATTAAACATTTCAGTCCCAAAAGAATTGTCTGGTTTTTATTTGAGTTATCAGGCTTTAAGGGGTTAATCTTGTTCTGATCTTCCTCATCGTCATAAAACAAAGCAAACTTTAGCTCAATTCTTGGCAATCCTCTAAATATAAATAACTAAACTAAATCTTTTGATTTCAGTCATTTGTACCGCTCTTTTCTGTGATATAAATAATGGTTTATGTCACTCATGAACATGCTGCTTAAAATTTCCACACAGTAGCAGAGATAAAGCAACAAATAAAATATAAAATCCTTATTACCTTGTAATTCAACACAAATTCTGTAGAGCTTGATTAAGGTGGTTTAAACTTAATTATAAGAATTCCGGATGAGAAAGACCTACTTGTACTGTGGTCTGGTTTCAAGGACCACGCTGAGCCAGCAGGCCTCGTAACTCTCCTTCTTCCACTGGTTCTCCTCCTGAAGATCACAGAAGGAGTTCACCAGGTAGCTTCCTCCTCGACTCACACAGTGCATGATTATATGTGAAAATCTCAGCGACTGTTATCTCCCCCAAAAATCCTAAGAAAAAAAGGAAATCTCTAGGCTTATGGACACAAATAATGATCAAATCTCATGTGCCAAGCAGTCTGAGAGGTGAGTCTTAAATTGTGAGTCTTAAATAGCCAGCCTTGTTTCTATTTTTACCCCCCTACACCCCTTTTCATGAATGTTGTGAATGTCCTCTCTTCAGGCATCCTGGAGGTCGGTTTTCATTTGAAAATGGGCTTCAGTTTTTTTTCCATGACATGAAAGATTACCCCAATGAGAGTTTACCATGACCACTCACTTGTCTAATCTAGTGAACTCATATACATTACACAGAGTAAATCTTGATTAACAGACAAGCTATCATAAATTTGTGTCACTTACCTTAATGTATATGATGAGTTTTTGTATCATGATTAGGTTTATTGCCTATGTGAATATAAAGTGTGGAGAACTGTGTGTTTCCATTCATGCTATAGCTGCCTGTGTGTTGACAGAGCCATTAAATGACTAATCTCTCCAAATGAATTTGATCCAGGGTTCATCAAAGACAAAATCCTGCTCACTCCTCAGATATCTCTCACTTAGACCACGTGTCACATGAAGAAAACAGCTGAGGGAAACCAGATCTGTAAACTTCACTTTATAATCCATCTCATCAAACCATAACTTCACCAGATTAATGTGAAAGACTACAAACATGTTTATGACTGTTTCTTAGGACAAATGGAAAGAAATTTAAAAAATGAATCTTGGATTATAAAACTTAAAGGCTTAAACGAGTTCAGAGGGTGTGTGATGATGAGACTGACTAAGTAGTAGAAATGCTGGATTCATCCCAGCAGAAAATGACTGTTCCAGCAACACAGGAGCCAGTTAACGTGACTCTAGAGTGAGGCTGAATCCTCTCTGAAAGATGTCGCTTCTGCATTAAGACATTCAATTACTGAACAAAGAGATGCATCTAGTCAAGGGTATAGAAAATCCATCATGACCAGGCAATTTTAAAGCAAGCCGTTAACTGAGTGTGCAAGTTTGAATTTGAATTATGTAGAAGTTGCAGATTTTACAGAACTTTTCTGATATTTGCATGTTCAACAACTTTAATAATTTTTTGACTAAACTTTTCATGAATTGTATTTTTTTTTAGCAGATTAGTACTATTTTTCACCCTTTGCATCCATCAGTGGGTTTTAACAAATCTTAAAGCCATACAGAGTGTCAAAAAGGTGTTGACCATTAAAATCTAGTGTTAAATTATTTAAAATAATGTTTTTGTTTTTTTTTTCATTCCCTGAAAAGCTGATTTTGGAGATGCAAGGTTTTGGCCCACACCATCTTTATTTTACTGTAAAACTCCTCAATAACTACTCAGTACTTAAAGTAAACTTTGAATCAGATACTTTCAACTTTTAATTGAGTAGATTTATAGACCATTATTTTAACTTTTGCTGAATTTTAACCAGAGTAACTGTACTCTCACTTGAGTACAATAGTCACGTACTTTTTCCACCTCTGATTAGAGCTGTCAAATAATTAAATTATTTAGCTTTGGTTAATCTCAGAATTTCTGTAGTTAAAAGTGATTAGTCTCAACTTTTTGTGATTCCTCTGTGCTGCATTTAAAACTTTTTTTTTTTTTTTTTTTTTTTAGATTTTTGTGCCATCTTATAGTAAGGGTTTCTGACTTCCTGTTTGAATACAGACCTGCTTTTGCTATGAAAGAAAATAAGTAACTAACTGGGTAGACTGAAGATTATGACATGAACTTAACCACAGAAAAAGGAACTTGTTATGGATTGAAAGGAAAAACAGGAGCAGAAAAGGCTATATGTTTGATAACAGGGTGATAATGAATTTTGACGTGTCCACTGAGCTGTCTGTGAGTTTTTTTTCAAAGTGAAAGGAGACATTTAGGAGTCGTGGTGGACTTCTTTTGCATCCCTGTGGCTGCAGGGACATTTTACAGTAGCTTAACCAAAGCAAAAATAGAGATGTGATTTTAAAAAATGAATGCACTAACTGTGAACTTTAGTTACTCATGATGATAAATATTTGATTGATGCATTTGCTGCATTAATAAAGGATATGCACTTAAGATTCTACTGTCAAGTAATACATTTATTGTCAACCATTTAAATAACCTCTTAATTCCTCTCAGTCAGTACTGTGACAAACATGTTTGAGGGCTGACAAACATTTAAGAAAAAAAACATGTCTGGTGCCAACAAATTGGTTAATCTGTTGATATAATACATTATATTCACAGGGATACGTGAAAATGCTGTATCACACACAGCCTTTACATGTCAGCATTAGAAGCTGAACCACAAAGGCCTCTTCCTTGGCCTCTCTACGATCCTCTTATCTTTGTCCTGTTCGCTCGGCATTTCACCGTCGTACAGGACGACAGTCTCCACCGTCGGGGCTCTCAGCGGGCCGCCTTCCATCGCATTAATCTGCTGACGGATCAGAGCGGTCTCCTTACACACTTTGGCATAACAGAAGCCACACAGGATATGTTTCTGCTTCAAGTGGCCACACTCTGGACATGGCTCGATGTTGGTCTGAGAGAGGAGACGGAATCAGAGAGAGAATGACTAACTGTGGGTCACACAGAACAACCTTTTAACACATTTCTGGTACATCATCTGTGGCATCACTTACATAAATTCAAAACAAGGCATAGCATGAGTGACTTCTGCGGTCCTTGTTGACAGACAAGTTTGTCTTAAGTACTGGTATTTGTGAGTTTTGTATAACTTAAGTGCTAAGTTTATCTTAATAAAGCTTCTTAAAAAGATAAAAGGACACAGATTGATGTGATTGTTTAGCAAATTTGAATTTTTAAATAATCTGAATGCTTTTTAAAGGAATCATCTTATTCTGGACTTACTTTAGACTAATACATTAGGAATATCTTTTGTTGAATATGCACTTGTGAGGATAAAACCATGTGGTTCACAGTCACAGCAAGTGCAATATATTAAAGGTTTGGTATTCACGCACAACTGCTAAGGCGTCGAAAAATGATTTGCTTTTTGTGAAGGCAGAGAGGATGTCCAAGACGATGAACATGCACATCAAAAACTTCAAGATGTCAGTATAAAAATGATGGCAGAAATGGTCTCCATTGATAAAGAGATGGTTCAGCAAACTCTGCATGAAAATATTAACATGATAAAAGTGTGTGCAAAAGTTGTTCCAAAACTTCTGACTCTTGATCAAAAGGAAACATGACACCAAATGTGTTGAGACAGTCTGGAACAAATTGAAGGAAACACACCTTTTTAGAAAGAGTGATTACACGCGATAAAACTTTTCATTTTACTTTAATTCATATTCTTTGTCTGACTGTACTTTTACAAATGCGCCGGATTAATAAACTAAACTAAATAAACTAAATCTTCATGTACTATCCTGAGACAAAAAAGCAGTTCATACATTGAAAAAAAAAAAACATCATCACTTTTAACACTTTTAACAAACAGGTTGTACAAAAACTGTGAGAAAAAGTCTGAAGAAACAGACCACAGCTGTGTAAAAATGGTTTCATTCTTCATCAAGACAACATGCCAGCTCACACCAGACTCTCAGTGAAGCAGTTTCTGGCCCAAAAACACACCATGGTGCTTGATCACGTTCCCTAGTCACCTGATCTAGCACCGTGTGATTTTTTTCCTAAGAGAAAATCTGTGCTCAAAGGAACACATTTGAGACTTACAAGATACAGATACAGGAGAGAATGAAGGAGAAATACATTTTATCTAGCATCTTTAACAAGATATGGGTCTATTGTTGGTGCAGCATTTACATCATCTACTATCCAAGTAAAAACGTTGTTATAATTGCTTAAAGCTCTCCAAAATAAACACTGTAATTGTAAGGTCTAGTATCTGAAACCTCTGCTTGTGACTCCAAATCAGTTAGAAAATGGTAGCACCATTTAAGTGTAGTTACTGCAGTGGGTTTGAGCCTTCTCC
This sequence comes from Cheilinus undulatus, assembly GCF_018320785.1. NCBI lineage: Eukaryota > Metazoa > Chordata > Actinopteri > Labriformes > Labridae > Cheilinus > Cheilinus undulatus. The sequence goes on from NC_054872.1 coordinate 16,681,488, forward strand.
GATTGAGATTTTAATCATCATACCTTGACTTTTAAGAGTTTTTCTGCAGCTCTCCTCCTGGTGCGGTTGACCTCTATAGTGCGCCTTTTCTTGGGTGCTGCCATCCATAGGATGCTGTCCAGAAGACCAGAGGGCTGCTCTGAACTCTGCTGCTCCTCCAGATCATCCTCCCTGACAGGCTGGGGCAGGAGGCTGGGGCCATTCAGTGCCAGCGCTGGAGCTGTAGACAGGAACAATGTTGTACCTCTAGGGATGCAATAATACCTTGCAATATAACCAGAAATCAATACAAATACCTACAATTTCAGTCATTTATTTCAAATATACAACAATGCTATTTTTAACCAAGTTTCAATAAGAAAATAAATTCATTTTATTTTTAAAAGTAGATCTACAACCCCCAAATTAAAAGAGTATACGTATCTAATAAAACTACAAGGAAAAAGTTAATTTATCTTTTATTACTCTTGCTGAATAAACACATGGTACCTGAGCCCTACAAAGAGGATCAGCGCTCAGTGAAGAAACCCCTACTCCATTACTATTTGCCCCCACAAGTCAACTGTGCAAACCGATGGCTAGAAAGAAACCATCACTTCACCGGGGTTGTCAAGTAGAAACCCTTCATGTGATTAGTCCAATTAGTCCCATGACACCTCCAGAGGGCTGAACAGTGATCTCCAGCGCCCCAGAACCAGCCCCTCCATGCCAGCTCTAACCACCCACCATGCCAATATCTATGCCATTTATTCAACCATTCATTTGAACTTAAACAAAGAAAAAAATGTTTGAAAAAAAAGTATATTGAAAATAATGTATCGTGAACTTAATACTATGTGTTGGTGCAAAATTAATCGAATACAAAACAACGTCACGACTGCCCCACTTTGTAACAGTACTAAATTTCCAGCACTGATAAGAGGGTAATGTCAGGGCCACAGCTCAGTACTAACGTTAGCTCCTGTCATTAACTCACCCAGATGTCGGTCCAGTCCCGCCGCCTGCAGCAGTCTGCTCTCAATATGTAGCAAAGAGCATCTAAGGCTGTGCATAAAAGAAGATAAATTCAACATTTTTTATGTCAGCACGCTGCCTTTCCTGTAGACATGCCAAACAGCTCACGGTCACACAGTAACAGTGCGTCATCAAACGGAGACGGGACATTTTTTCTTCGTCTGTTCATTTCCTGCCAGACGTGACGACTTTGGGCATTTTACTGCCGCCTAGCGGTCAAAATTAAATTAAAATGCCAGAATTGAATTATCGAATTTACAATTGGAAAAATATCATAAATGCAGAAACGTGTATAGCTTGAAAGGTAGAACAATAGCTTCCTCATGAAACTGAAATAAGATTAAAAAGATAGCATGGGGACACTTACAGGATGTTTCATGCCAAATTTATGGTACATTTGGTCAACTTTGAAGGAAAAACCTCTGTTTATTTATTTTAAAAAAACTTGTTTACGTGACATTTGAGATGGAGTTTGACAAGATGCCATGGCCACACTCTTTGAGTTTGGTACAAACCAAGTAACTTCTTTCAGGGTCTCTTCATGCACAGAACCATTAATTTATATCCTTCATATACTAGTATATGTTAAAAAAAATGCCTCTAACACAGCACCTGCGTTCGTTTGGACTTGAAACACTTTGTAGCACTTCCTGTTGTTGCGTCCTCCCGTCTAGATCTTTGCTTGTGTTGTACTGAAGATGTACACCTTTCTGCTGTGGACAAAAGCTTCTACTAAATGACATTACAACATTTTAATGTTCCTCTGTTTGCCAGCAGATGTCGCCATTGAGCTAAAGACCGCCTGCACAGCGCATCTCTGAATGAGCCTTGCACTGTGCAGTGTGGATATACTGCTGCAGGAAAGTTTCACACTGTAGCCACCTAGACAACATTTTACTCCATTCTAAAATTATTTCCTTTTTTTCTTTCAAAAGGGAGTTGTCTTAGGGCGTATTGGTTATAAACAGTTTTTCTTACTTTCAAATTCCCAAACTCAGGCTCAGCCTCTCAGTACCGGTGCAGAATGGGTCCTCAAGAGAGGATCAAGGAGAGGAGCCCTATGTGTTGATTGTTCTACCTTTCACTGCCATCCTTACTAACTCACTAGCTTTAGCATGTGGAGAACATTGTTCATGTAGAATGACTGCATAAGTAGAGGGTTGATAAAAAAAAAGGCTGTCAAACAGTCAACATGCACCTGTGGTTTTTAAGGTAGAGCTTAGAGGATCAGTATGTGGGTTTGAATGTAGGCCGCTGCAAATACCACATAAACTTTTTTTATATCTTATTCTCAATGACGTGACATTTTTAGATTTTTAATTCAACTTGTATCTTAAAAGCAGAGGTAGGTAACCTTGCAAAGCAGATGGGTACGCCTGTTTTCTTGTTTCTCACTGGCAAATCCATCTTGCAAAGCTCCCGTCTGAGCCATTTGGGCCTGGTTAGAAAGTGACAGGACTGATCAGCGACAAGGGGCAGTACTTTCCGGTGCAGCAGAGTCGTGATGTAAGCAAGGAGCAGCAAGAAGCCAGTGCAATTATTGAGGAAGAGCTCAGCATGGATGCTGCTAAAGCGCCAGTTTTATCAGAACTTGATGACATTTCTTCATTAAAAAGGAAAACAAAAGACAGAAGTGAGTTGTTTAATTTTCAGAAACAACAAAAGTCCTGTACTGACATGTCTACAGTCACCATGGCTCGTTATTCCTCCACAGCTCCATAGCACGTGCATCTCGATCGGGGCTACGTCACGTGTTTTGTTGCTCTGATTGGCCCGTAAAGATGTGACAGACAGAACGTTCATCCAATCACATTCCGAGTTTTTTTTCAAAGCCTCTGCCCTTTACCAAACGCTTAGTATTGAAGGTTTTCTGTGTGTCAGGTTAGGAGGTAGGAGCAGGACTCAAGGCTGTTATAGTTAACTAAAACTAAATAACTAAAACTAAAATTCAAAAGTCATTTTAACTGGAACTAAATCAAAACTAAACTTTACAAAAAAAAAAAAAAAAAAGAGAAAACGAACTAAAATGGTACAGTGCACTTACAAAATTAACTAAAATAGAATTAAAATGGAGACAAAATATCCTTAGTTTTAGTCTTTGACATGACCATACTGACTGGCACCTACACTCAAGTCTAGGGAGTGTAAAATTGTCTGATCTGATTGGTTAAGGTTTCACATAGTGGTGGTTTTATGTCTGGAGTTGTATTCAAACATCATCATTAAGTAATTAAAATGATAAGTGAAGATTAGCCTGTTTAATATGTTTTTAAAAATGTATGATGCTCACTCAGCCCCAACATCTATCTGTAAAAAATTAAAACTAACATTAAAACTAATAAAAACTAGACTTAAAACAAAGCACTTTTTCAAAATAAAAACTAAACTAAACAAACAAGCTAGCAGTCAAAAGTAATAAAAACTAAATTGAAATCGAACACAAAAAGTGGAATGAAATAAAAATAGAAACTAATGAAAAATCCAAAACTATTATAACCTTGGCAGGACTGGATAAATATTGAAACATTTCACAACATTTAAGTGTTGCCTTTAAAATAGTGTTAGTGTCAAACCAAACTTTCAATCAAAGCTCACAAAGCAAAGATCAATTCTGATGTTTTGCACAATGACCGCTCCAGAATTAGCGTGTTCTTTGCCCGGGTAACTCTCGATCTGTAGTTTGATGTGCCACGAAGGAAACATGACTGGAACAAACAGCTGAACGTTTAGTCAAATACTGGTATTATTGTTTTACAGCCTTATTTATATTCTTATCTGGAAACAACAGTCTGGGAGTGACTGAGCAAAGATGAAAACCTCAGAGACTGGACTGAAATAAAGACTGGTTTAGTTGAGATATTGTAGAAGGTTAACGATAAAATTGCAAACACTTACAGTTGAAACCAGAAGTTTACATACACTATATAAAAAGACACATAAACTTTTTTTTCTCACCGTCTAACATTAAATCAGATTAAACTTTTCCTGCTTTTGGTCAATTAGGATTACCAAAATTATTTCTATTTGCTAAATGCCAGAATAATGAGAGAGATCATTTTTTAGACAATTTTTTATTATATTCTTGAGAGTCAGAAGTTTACATACATTTCATTAGTATTTGGTAGCATTGCCTTTAAACTGTATGACTTGGGGCAAATGTTTTGGATATGCTTCCACAAGCTTCTCACAATAGTTTGCAGGAATTTTGGCCCATTCCTCCTGGCAGAATTGGTGTAACTGAGCCAAGTTTGTAGGCCACCTTGCTTTCACATGCCTTTTCAGCTCTGCCCATGGGATTGAGATCAGGGCTTTGTGATGGCCACTCCAAAACATTGACTTTGTTATCCTTAAGCCACTTTGTAACCAGTTTGGCAGTATGCTTAGAGTCATTGTCCATTTGGAAAACCCATTTGCGGCCAAGCTTTAACTTCCTGGCTGATGTCTTGACATGTTGCTTCAGTATTTCCACATAATGTTCTTTCCTCATGATGCCATCTATTTTGTGAAGTGCACCAGTCCCTCCTGCAGCAAAACAACCCCACAACATGATGCTGCCACCCCCATGTTTCACAGTTGGGATGGTGTTCTCAGGCTTGCAAGCTTTCCCCTTTTTTCTCCAAATGTAACGATGGTCATTATGGCCAAAAAGTTCAATTTTAGTTTCGTCAGACCACAGAACAAGTCTCCAAAAATTAAGGTCTTTGTCCCTGTGTGCATTTGCAAACTGTAATCTGGCTTTTTTATGTTTCTTTTGGAGTAATGGCTTCTTCCTGGGAGAGTGGCCTTTCAGCCCATGTCGGTACAGGACTCGTTTGACTGTTGATAATGACACACTCTTACCAGCTTCAGCCAGCGTCTTCACAAGGTCTTTTGCTTTTGTTCTTGGGTTGAGATGACCAAAGCACGTTCATCTCTGGGACACAGAACCCGTCTCCTTCCTGAGCGGTATGATGGCTGGACATTCCCATGGTGTTTATACTTGTTTATAATTGTTTGAACAGATGAATGTGGCACCTTCAGGCATCTGGAAATTGCACCCAAGGATGAACCAGACTTGTGCAAGTCCACAATTCTCTTCCTGATATCTTGGCTGATTTCTTTTGATTTTCCCATGATGTTACACAAAGAAGCAGTGTGTTTCAGGTGTGCCTTAAAATACATCCACAGGTGTGCCTCTAATTACCTCAAATGTTGTCAATAAACCTGTCAGAGGCTTCCAAAGACATGACATCATCATCTGGGCTTTTCCAAATCGTTTAAAAGCATAGTGATCTTACTGTATGTAAACTTCTGACTTTGAAGAAAGTAATAAAAATTGTCTAAAAAATGATCTCTCTCATTATTCTGCCATTTAGCAAATAGAAGTAATTTTGGTAATCCTAATTGACCAAAAACAGGAAAAGTTTAATCTGATTTAATGTTATACGGTGAGAAAAAAAAAGTTTATGTGCCTTTTTATATAGTGTATGTAAACTTCTGGTTTCAACTGTATATGGGAAAAGAGAAATCTGAATCTATAATTTATGAAAACAGGCTTTGCTTACTGCATAAAGACAAAATAAGTGTGAAACTAAATTAGGGCTGACAAACCGTGGACTGGAAACTGAACTGTCAGGGAACATTACAGTTTTTCTTGACTTATTTCATAGTAATTTACTTTATTAATACAAAAGGAATAAAAACTGTACAGTGTAAAAATGCTGACCTACCTAACATCAACACTGAAAAAGGTAGAAATAGTCACCGACAGGTTCTTATGGTGCTTCTGCAGACTGATGGCCTTTCTCCAACCTCTCCCTCCTCACTCACACTTGGGCTCGAAGCGGACTCCATCTGACCTCTCGCCTGAAGAACCTCCATTAAAGCAGAGAGTTTTAATGCCATAAAATTTACCTGAAGATAATTTTTTTGTGTTTAACTTTGTGTGTATTTTTTTTTAAGCATCAAATTTCCTTGTTTCATTTCACCTCCATAGTCATGGAAACACCTCCTCTCTATTGCTGTACAGCCTAATCAGAAGTCAGAGATCAACCCTCAACACTGATACCACATTCATTGTTGTCTGAAAGAGATGTTGTCTGGATGGGAGCATACTCTGCTCTAAAACCTCTATATACCTTTCAGAGGTGATAGTTCCTATCCAGATGTGTGCGCTGCCCACGCCATAGCCTCATAGCATCAAAGATGCAGGCTTTTGTACTGTGCACTGATGACAAGCAGGATGATCTCTCTCCTCTTTAGTCCTTAGGTCACAGTGTCTGTGGTTTCCAAAAAGAATTTAAAGTTTTGATTCATCTGATCACAGAACAGTTTTCCATTTTGCCTTGGGTCATTTTAAAGAAGCTTTGGCCCAGAGAAGACAACAGCGTTTCTGGATTGTGTTCACACATGGCTTATCCTTTCGCATGGTTTGTCTTAAACTTGCATTTGTGGATGGCACAGTGAACTGTGTTGACAGATGATGATTTCTGGAAGTGCTCCTACACCAAACAGTGACTTCCAGTACACAATCATACCTGCTTTTAATGCAGGGCCACCTGAGAACACAAGCATCCAATTCTGACCTTTAGCCTTGTCCCTTCTGCAGAGATTTCTCCAGATTTGATGATAGTACTGTTGACGGTGGAATATTTTGGTTTTACATCTGAGATGTTGTTCATTTTCTATTGTGAATAAGATATGGGTTTAAGAGATTTGCAATTCACTGCTCCCCAGGCTTTTTGGAATTTGGGTTGTAGCAGGCTGCAGCAGGCTTTGAGACACTCCTGTATTACTCCCACAGAAACAGGAATGTCATTTGACCGTGATTTAATGTCACTCTGTAATAAGTTTCCCACATAAATGATGTATAGCAGACTCATTAAAGTCATTGCATATTACAAAAAACCCTCAGGGAGTCTCTGATTTTACCAGTAAAATAATTGCATTGACATCACAAACTTAAAGATTATTTGGACAAAAAAATCCAATCAGGCAACACCCCCAACAAATCATTTAGTGTGCAGCCAGCCTGAGGTAGAAATTTCATGGCTTTGTGTGCAGGAAGTTCCCCTTGTAGAGGTCAAACCAGGCCTTCACCCAGCCAAGCTGCACTTCATTCTCAGCCCATCTCTCTCTCTAACGTTCCTTATTAAACAGGCGTATAACAAATTAAAAAATGTTTGATAAAGAAAGATAAATACGTAAGGTCTGAGTTTATCAGATTATATGCTTTCTGGATTAAGTGGAAATAATGTTTACTTGAAAGGTTTCAAACTCCTCACTGACTTAGTCTGAAGTAGGTTTATTGACAGGAAAATTCTACTTTTCTATATCTGTATATCAAATAAATAGGCTTGAGTTGTATTATAACATTATGTCATTTTGCAGAGGACTACTCTATTTTTCTTGAATAGTTACTGGAATGTTTTTGTCTCTAAGAAGAAAACAGCCCCTTCTTTTCCTTTTTGGTTTCTTCCTTGCATCATCATCCAACTCCGGTTTCTCCCTCTTGGCTCCGTAACTTGGCCCAACCCTTTGTTTAGCATGCAGCCAAGAACTGAGCGGAATTACCAGAAATGATGGGGTACTGAGGCAGGATAACAAGGAACAGAGATGCCTGTAAAGAAACCCATATGGAGAACGAGTTATGAAACATGAAGATACTGTAAATATGAAAGTGTATACAATATAGGCCTGTGCAAAGGAGACTTTTTTTGATTGATAAATGCATTTCAGGAACATCAGTGTTCTCTGGCTCTGGGGTGTCCTTCTTTAAATGTTTTCACATCTCCTGATAAGAATATTTCAAGCTGGCTGCCCTGAACTCTTCTTGAGTTGATTTATCACACATGACCATCAGTAGGAGTCAATTCCTACTTATGTTTGGGGATCGGGGTCAGGGCTGGATCTCATGAGGTGAAACATTGTGTTATAAGATTAATGCAGAGAAAAAGACAGAGTCTTAAGTTAAAAAACTGTATTATCCCCAAGGGGCAATTTCTTGTGCAGAACAGAATAAACAAACAGTTCCCACGGAATACCCAGAATATAAGACATAAACAAGTTCTGCAACATGCAGATGTAGACTACTACTGCTTGTGGGGACAGAGAAGTTATTAACAAGGCAAATAGAAACTGGAATAAGTGAATTTTAATGCCTCTGTCTAACATACTGGTATCATGTACAGTACCTGCGACCAGACAGCAGAGGCCTGTATTCTAGAGATGAGAGGTGAGTGTTCATAGAGGACAGCTTTCACCTTCCTTGTGACTCTAGCTCTATACATGAGTTTAAAGGTCAGTGCTGTTCAGTCTGTGCTTTTTCAAAGAGAAGGACTCAAACCAGCAGAAAAACAAGAAAGTTTAAACAGACTCACTAAGACTAGAATTAAACATTTCAATAAGGGATGTGTCAATTTCAAAACTTATCAACGTTTTTAAAAATACACACACTGATAGCCTGACATGCCACATTGATTGTGGAGGAGTCTCGTGGGGTAAGTCTCACGGCTATCTGGATAACAGTGTTTGGGAAAGGCAGACCCTCTGAAAAAATTATATCACATGTAATTGGATGGTAACTAGATGAACACTTCATCTCATTCATTGCAGGCCAATCAGAGAGATGAAACATGAAGTAATAGGCATGCTCCACTCCGGAGAAAGAACTCAAAGCAGTAGCCCCTATCATAGCTAACTATCAGTGGAGCCAGTTGGTGAAACAGATTAAATCTTTGGCCAGTTAGGAGAAGAACACAACATCTCTCTTGTCAAGAAAAACATTCAGTGTGGTTCGTTGCTCTTCTTGAAAAAGAAATTTCCCAGTTCTTACATTAAAAAACTGCCACTATAGCTACATTCCAAGCTAATCACTACACCAGTCACCATTGTTTACCAGTTTACAATCAAATTAAACCATATTACCACCTTGATCTCCCCAAATGATGCTGATTGGTCTGTCCATTCTCAGACTAGGAACATATTGAAGCTTTGCCAGATAGATCCGCCCAATGACAGACATGGAATCTGGCCCATCCAGATGACTTGACTCAACCTGATTACTACCAGACCTACTGAATCAAGAAATCCCCTAAATAGAACCTGTCTGACAAAGTTAAGTAGGCTAAAAGATCTCGAAAATCAATGCATCAAAACACACTCTAAAAAAATTCAAGAACAGATTAAGAACATAGGCATTGACTCCTGACAGTCTGGAAAGAATAGAAAGCCATTTCTAAGGCTTTGGAACTACAACAGCCCACGGTGAGAGCTATTATCTACAAATGGAGAAAACTTATAATAGTGGTGAACCTTCTCAAGAGTGGCCAGCCCATCATAATTACTCCAAGAGTGCACAGAGAATTCACCCTGGGGGTCACAAAAGAACCCAGAACAACATCTAAAGTCCTGCAGGCCTCACTTGACATCAACAAAAAAAAGACACTGATCAAAATAGCATCCATGGGAGAGTTCCAAGTCAAAAAATCCCTATTGACCGAAAAGAACACAAAAGTCTGTCGCACATTTGCCAAAAAAAACATCCTGGTAATGATCCCCAAGACTCTTGGGAAATATTCTGTGGACTGACAAAAAAGGAGCTTTGTGGAAGGCGTGAGGAGCAAAACTACCACAGTATTTCATAAAAAGAGCATCATACCAACAGTCAAACATGGTGGTGGTAGTGCGACCGTATGGTGCTGCTTTGCCGCTTCAGGACCTGGACCACTTGCCATGATTGATGGAACCATGAATTCTGCTCTCTGAAGGATATGCCATCAGTTTGTGACCTCAAGCTTAAGCGCACTTGGGTTATAAAGCATGACAATGATAAGGAACAGTTTTGGTTTTGGAGTAGTGTAGTCAAAGTCTGGACTTAAATCTCATTGAGATGCTGTGGTATGACCTTAAAAAGACCGTTCTTGCTCGAAAACCCTCTAATGTGGCTGAATTAAGACAATACTGCAAAGAAGACTGAATTAAAAAGGTGTAAGACTCATTGCTAGCTATCACAAATGTTGCAAATCCAGTTATTAGGTTCAGGGGCAAGTTACTTATTCACATAGATCCAAGTAGGTTTGGATGGCTTTAACCCTTAATAAATGAATCATCATTTAAAAACTGCATTGTGTATTTACTCAGGTTATCTTTGTCTAATATGAAGATTTGTTTGATGATCTGAAACATATGTGTGACAAAAATGCAAAAGAATAAAAAATCAGGAAGGGGGCCTAGTAGTTTTTCACAGCATGTAGTTGAATGTTAGACTTGTCAGTCCTGCTGAATCATCTAATCCTCCATAAGTAGCACAACCTGCTGTAGATATAAAGGTGTAAGGCTATAGATGATCTGATACTCCTGCAGGTATGACCCAGTTTGAACTTTTCAGTGCCTGAGAACTTCAGTAATTCAGCGATGACGTGATCCCACTTTCAGTCCTCTGTTAATGTTTCTTGGTTTACATAAAGATACTATACCTCTCATAAAGATTTATGAGTTCAGACTCAGAGCAGATTCTGCAATCTAAATGCGTGTTATACAGACTTTTACATGAAGCCCCGTCCTCAAGTGTTGAGCAGAAACAGGTCACGGACACAGAAATCATGCCGGTGTTCTGCCTGTGAGCACAGGAGTGGGCAGCCAAGCACGTAGAGCAGGCAGGACACGACTACGACTTTAACCTCAACCTGGAAATTAAAGTTTGACAGCTGGACTTTGTTCAGCACGTTTTCTGGATACATGTGTTGATTTATTTAACAAATTTACACTTTTCTAAGCATATTGATTGACTATGCAGGGTGTTTTTTATATAAATCTCAAAAAAAGAAGCCTGGAGTGCCCCTAGAGATGAATCATGAGGAAAGCGTCACAAACTATGAGTCAGTTTAATCGGTTAAAATGACTGTCACACTTTGTGTTTGCACTTTTTTTATGTATGCATACAAACACACACAGAAACAAACATACAAGAAACCAAACATCTCTGCACTACTTATTTTCAAATATTTAAATTTGGAAGGAAAATTGTGCTAATAAGTCAGATATCAGTGCTCCCTGTCATTCTTTTCCAAACAACCCTAAGACCTGTATGAAAAACACTTTTATTATATCTCATTAATAGTTATGATTGTTTTATCTTTGCTTCAGCTGCTCTGGGTGTGTAACTTTGAAAGATAAGGGGTGTTTTTCTGCTGCTATCTTCTCTTCATGAAAGATTTATATGCATCACTGTAACTTCCGTTTGCATTTATGGAGAAATTTGGTATTACTAATAGAAAGTTTCACCTATCATATGAAGCCAGCTAACTAAGAACCTGCACGTCTACACCAATGTAGACAGGTAGCAGAGCTCAGACACTGTCAGTGAGCCTGGTGTGGTCTAAAGTGCAGAGGTGATGATGTTCAGTTTGCTGAGCGGGTGGTTTGGCAGGCCACCAGAGTATGTTCTACTCACATTTTGGCAAAAGTACAAAACTCCTCTGACAACTGGACTTTAGACAGGCACCAGCCAGCAAAGACGAGTGTTCAGGTTTTTTACATTACATTGTAATCCTGTCTGAATTGCTGGGAATGCTCCAGAGGAAAATTACCCTTGTCTACAGACTCCTTTAATAAAATAAATAAATAAATAAAAGCTCTGCTACCTCAGATTTTTTTAACTGATCAGTACTGGAAAAACATTAAAAAAGTTTTCCTCTTGCAATATACAGTGCAATGACAAAAAAATTAAAAATAAATCAAACCTGAACAAATGGTGCCTTTAATGCACATCGCCATTGCAGTTGTAAAACTAGATATTGTTCAGGTCCTATATACTTGTGACAAATTAGATAACAATAGCTAATAAAACATACTATTAATCAAATTTAAAGACCTTCAATCATATCCTAAAGCAGTGGTTCTCAAACTGGGCTGTGGGCCCCCCTGAGGGGTGCATGGTCATGTTGAGGGCCCGCAGCAAGGCAGGGCTAAGCAACACAAGCTGATGACTTCAACACTGCAAAATAGGAGCAGTTCACTGACGTCACCTCAGATTCAAGAATAACATTGAGAGCCTTGGCCATACTCTTTCCTTTTGCAACATTCTTTTCTATTTTAAGACAAAAAACAAATCATAGCTGGACATTGAACGTAGCCTTAGAGAGTCAGTCTCACATCTGCATCCAAGACTCAAGCTATAGCAACAAAAAAACCCACAGCAGTCACTGAAATTATTACAGGACTTTTTCAGAGAACTATTCATCTTTGGCGAGTCAGAATTTTTAAACTATTTTTTTTGTTTTATGTTGTGGTAAATTCTAAAAAAATAAAAAAAAAAAGAGTTTGTGTGCAAAAGTTGTGAATGTTTGTCGTACATTTACATGTTTTTACATGTTGATATGTACAGTGAGGGGTGGGGGTAGGGGATATACTCATCTGTCAAAGAGGGGCCTGACAAAAAAAGTTTGTGAACCACTGTCCTAAAGGATAAATAAACATAGTTTTATTGTGGTAAGTGATCAAAGTGTGAATTAAAACTAAAGACAGCCTTATTATTGGTCAGATATTTACAGGGACTGACTCACAAATATGGAAAACTTTTGTTTGTACACATGATGTGTTTTGTTGGTGAAATAGGAATATTATGTTCAGGGATTATGAGTCCAGATTCTGCCTTAGGCAGTTGAATCGTCAGGTCAAAATTCGGAGAAGGTACAGATATGATGATTGCTGCATTGACAGAGTAACATGTTTTGGTGGAAGCATCATAATGGCGTGGGGCGGCACTTCCCACACTGGAAAAACGAGGCTTGTCATCATTGGAGGCAATCTCAATGCAGAGAGATATCGAGGTGAGATTCTGCAACCAGTGGCAATTCCGTATCTCCACAGTCTGGGACCGAACTCGTTTCTCCAGGATGACAACGCTCGCCCCCACAGAGAGGAGTTTATCAGAGACCACCTCCAGAATTTGGGAGTGGAGATGATAGAATGGCTGGCTAGTATTACTGACCTCAACCTCATTGAACACTTGTGGGCTTGGACGTGCTGTTCATGCCAGAGTGACCAACACATCCACATAGGCTGACTTATGACAAAAGCTTGTTGAATAATGGGATGCCATCCTACAGCAGTGTGTGACCAGGCTGGTGACCAGCATGAGGAGAAGATACCAGGCTGTTGTGGCTGTGTATACTTTTGTGCGAAAAGTAAAATGATGACCAAGGTCTTTCATCCTGTGGGGGCCATGAATAACTGCATACATTATAATGCTGTCTGTCCTATGTTTCGAGCCATGCAGCCAGCAGTACTTTAATTTCTTTGATGATGCTTCATCCAGTTGATAATACAGAGAGAAACGCTTGAAAACAATTGTTTGCAGTTAAATTGCATTTTTGTCAGTGAACATTTTTTTAATTTATTTGAATAGTGAATCAAATTTCTCACAAGAAGGAACTTGGGGATTTTCGGTTGATTTTTTTGTTTGTTTTACAGTGAATGCAGTACGTCATTACACACAGTCCCTGGTTAAACCCCTTTTATCTTCATTCTCTTGAATTTCCAGCGTAACTTTACCTCAGATGCAGAGGAAATTGCTCTGCTGCTTTTTCCTCTGTGAGCTGAGAGCTAGTATGCGACTTGTGGTCATGTTAACCTTGTCTTCCCCCAGTGCTTCTGGCACTGTAAGTGGGTCAATAAAGGTCTTGCTCAGAAACATCACTGATTAACCCTGACTGACACAGCAGAGTCAGAGCTATTACACCGTCATCAGGACTAAATCTGCCCTTTACTGCTCAATGCTACACGCGTTGCATCAGACTGTGTCACTTAATGGCTTTTAAAGTTAAATGACTGTAGGAACAAAGTGCTGAGTGAGCAGTTCACCTGGTGGGGGTTGGGATGAGACTGAGGAGACAAGGGTAAGGAATAAAGACAGGCTAAGAATTTTAATCCCAAAGCCAAGTAAAAAAACGTCACTTAAACATATCTTTTTACTAATGTATGTGATAACCAGATTTTTAGAAATATATACATACACTTTACATGGCAACAAAATGTTGCGCTTTATTTATTTATTTATTTTTTATTTCTAGGTTTTGTTTTTTTTACATTTTCCATCTTAAACTATAGAGATATTGTTGTTGCAAAATGATTCACAAATGCAGTTTTGCAACAAATTACTACACAGATCCACCTGCAGATGTACTTTCAGAAGCTTTTAGAAAAAAAAGCCTGATGTTAACACTGTCAGCATCATTTCATTTCTTATGGGTTAGTTTAATTGATTTACTTGTTCATCAGCATTGAAGGCATTGCACAAGGCATACATCACTGGGACCCTGGACCAGTCACATCTCTTTATATGGGAAACTGCTCTTTCAGCTGTACTAAACTAGCACCTTCTGCATGCATGATAACAAATCAGGGCCTTAGACTGCCTGCATGGGTTCTGAACCTCATACAGCATCAATCTAGAGAATAGGGGGCTCACCAATTTACCACGTGCCATGTGTGTCTCTCTGCCAAAACAAATAAGAAAATTAAACAGCCGTATTTACCTTATTTTAGCAGATATTCATGTCCACAATGGTAGAATGTAGGGGCAGCAGGGGGAACAGCCGACATGCAGCATATGCACAACCAGTATGAGAGGTGTGCTGGTGCAAGCCGGAGCTAAAAAGCACCCGATCATCCTTATTTATTTATTTCTTTATTTTAAATTCATTATATACTTTTGGCAGTTTTCCTGTGGGTCCTTGAAAAGTCTTAAAAGTTTTATTTTTACCAGTGAGAGGTCTTAAATTCTAAAAGGCACTTTCACTAAAGCATGCAGCCCAGGATATACAACTCTGATCATTCTTTATATGCCAATCCATGTAACGATTGTCAGCATTTACAGCAGTGCAGCCTTTAATCTGTGTCATCTCCACCCCCTCAGTGTGAGCAGGGCTCAGAGAGGGGCCTTCAGTATTGGAGAGATATTAGTGAAATAACTTAAGAAAAGAGAAGAAACGTCTTCAATCACAGACAGACTAGCTGATGTTAAAGGCTGCCCTGGAATACAGCAGAAAACAGAGGCAGCAACATGACAGCTGAAGTTAGCATCACTGTCCATGTGTTTGTACTCCTTTCCTTGTGTCTGCATCTCCTCCCCTTTCTCTGTGGAATAATTAGACTCATCTTTGGTACTATGGCTGGCTAGTTTTAGAGAAAATAGTGATCATCATTGTTTAAGTGTGTTATTGTTAAACTCAGAGGTACTGAGAGATGTGTCCACATGCATTATAGACGGCTTAATAAACACAGTATTGATAACTGACGGGCAAAAATTAATCATCTGGAAAGCTACAAAACCAGTCTCTGATGCAGAGAGAGAGAGTGAGACGGGAAGAGAGAGCATGCTGGAGTCAGTGTTACTAAAGGCTGCAAAAGTTTTTAACTCTTTAAAACCTTTCTGAGCAACATTATTGGGTTTATCCTCTTATTTTGGTGAAATCTTTGAATTATACTATTTCCTGTTTGGCCTTATGTAAGGTTAGCTTTAGATAGTCTGTATTTGTTGGTCTATCCAGTAAAAACAGATCTCTGTCACATGATTTGTGTTTAATATTAAACTAGAAAAGCACTCGGAGAGCGCAGACCTCTGGCATTAGCCCTATCTCCCAATAGTAAAGAATCCTTTAAAAAATTCCTGGATCCAGACGGTGATCTGGATCACTCCCAAAATCTAATCAGTTCTTCCTTATGCCATTTCTGACATTTCCTGAAAATTTAATCAAAATCCGTCCACAACTTTTTGAGTTATGTTGCTAACAACTAACAAACAAACTAACAAACCCTACCGATCACATAACCTCCTTGGCGGAGGTAATTAGTTTTAAAATGTTGAAAACCACAAATTCAAGCTAAGTTCAGTACAGCTTTATAATGGAAATAATGTTATTATTTGATTAATAATCAAAATTTTGTATTTCTAACTGAATTTCTACCACAAATTCTTGCAGAAATATTCTCCAAAATTCAGGAAATTCAGTATTAAATGCTCCAGACCTCCCTACTGATTATATATTACTCACTGTGTTTAGATAAACCTTGTACTGTTGTAAAACACTACTCCAGTTCTCTAACTTCTGGTATACTAAGTTGTCCACATAAAATGTGTGCAACTCACACTAATTTTGACAGGTCTCCCTTGACAAAAAAAGCATTTTTCTGTTTTCTGCTAAATTATGGCATATTGATAAAAAGAGGCATTAAATGTGCCAAAATAATCAAATTTGGGCATTTATGGACAAAAAAACTATTTGTCCTAAACCATTTGACGTTTCATAAACAGTATATTAAATTAAACAATTCAGCCCTGGTCCATACTGAGAAATCTCACACGTCTTTGATTTTTAATGATTCTAGTATAAAAAGTTTGGGTTAATTTTCACAGTTCGAGTCTTAAAAGGGTTCTAAAAAGTCTTAAATTTGATTTTCAAAAGCTTGTAGGAATCCTGTTCTTGGCTTTTATGCCTTTATTGTGGACAGTTTGAGCTGGAGGAGAAGGAAAGGAGCAGCAGGAAAGGAGCCTCAGACCATACCTGAACCCAAGCACCAGCTCATGGATGTAACCACTATGCAGCCTTATCATCCTTACTTTTGTCTTTTTTCCAAAGAAACAGGTTGTATTTTCCCATCCTTACATACCATCACTGTAATTATCATGCTTCCTTATTTAAGACACTTTGAAATACATGTCTTACATAGGTAAGTTGCTTGCATTTGTTTCATCCAGATTTGTAAGTTTGACCTGTGTGTACTCGGTGCTAACTTTTCACACACTTTTACACACACACGTACAACACTTGGTAACAGAGGGTATTTTATCCAGCTTGTGTTGTTTTATTTAGAACTCAGGTCAGGCTAACTCACTAAGCAGACAAAAAAAGAAGGGACAAAAGTATAAATGTATTAACCTGGATTTGAAGACTAATGCTTCCCAGTGAGCAGCCAGGGACAAGTAAGGTAATCAGGTATTAGACTGCAGGGTGATTAAACTAAAGGAGGAAAAAAGAGACCTAAAAAGCTAGGCGTAAGTAAGATGAAGTTTGCAGAATAAAAATGGACTTTCAACATCACAATCTCAATCTTCAATTGAACATTTTTGAAGGCAAGCCCCTCTAGGACATTTCTTTTTGAATAATCAAAGAAGAAAACAACAATAGAGTTTTAGTTTTAAAGCTGTTGTCAAATTATCAGATAAATAAAAGTGCATTCTTACTCCATGTCACCTCCACCCATTCATTCATATATGTACAGAAGAGCTGGTTTTGCTGATTGCCAGCCTTCCCGTTGCAACAAATCAACATTCACAGTATCGCCTTTGGGAGAAATTTTGGGTTTGATGTTTGACTTTCAACACTTAGATATGTCAACTAGAGGAGGTAGTAGTCAAACACCTAATCTACAGATTAGAAGACAAACAGCTCTTACATGTGAGCCATAGCTGACTGGTTTAACCCTTTGGGGGAGAAACTAACTTCCACTTATTTATGCAGATGCTGTAATTGTTGAATAATTCAGTTTAAAAGGTTAAAGAAAAGCAGCGACCCTTTCACCTGCTACCTTTGAGTGAACTCTGCTGTGGCTGTCTTTTCTGAATCGATCGACAAATGTTTGGCTTGTTTTATTATCATTCAGACACGTAGACTACACAGTTGATTAGCGTGTATGTCCAACCACACACAGGATGAGGATGTGTTGCCTATAAATGTACACTCATTAGCAGAGCAAGTTTGTGCAGGCCTAACCACACAACATCCTCACACAGATACACAGTCCTCATACACACTTTGTGAATTTAGCAATAGTCACTAATGGACTTTTAGATAGACAGAAATCAATGCCTCCTCCCACAGAGTTCAACCAATGGTCATGTTACTTTATACGACCTCTGAGCCGCCTTACTCTTCCCCACGCTGACTGTGGAATCACACAAAGCTGCATGCAGGATGGCTCCTTTCATCATAAACACTCAGAAAAAAAATCTGCATTGTTCTATTTTCAAATTTTTGAAAATGCTGGCTCACATGCAAAAGTGTTTTGAGACTTTAAGCAACAAAGGGGCCCATGGTAACTCTGGAGGAGCTGCAAATCCACAGCTTAGGTGGGAGACATGCAAAATACAGAGTTTTTAGACTTTAATAATCAAATAAGCCTCTCCAATCAGGTACTGTGACTTATAATGACACTTGGATGTCATTCTAATGTATTTCCCTGGTACTTCATAAGTTTATCCTTTATCAGGATGGACATGGTTGATGTTTATACAGGAATCATCAATCATCCTTCCACAAATCACTCAAAAATCCTCTAAAGTGTAATTAAGATGAAGAAAGAGTGAGCATGAACTTTGTTCCATTTTGTCATGCATATACTGGTTTTGTTTATTTTTTCCCAGTGGTCTATATAATTGGCAGAAAAGGGATTTTCCCTCCTTTAAAATTCATATTGTTATCTGGATTTTATTTGACAAAATTACCAGTGAAGACAGTGGCATTTTTTTGGAAAATAACTTTTGCAGAGTTCCAAACTATTATGCAAAACAGAGTTTCTCTTGATAGTTTCTAAAGGATTAAAAACAGAAATCTGTTGTAACTGTTTGCATTAGGAGGTAATTTTTCCTCAAACCAGAGCTATTTCAATCAAAAACATCTTTACAGATCAAGTGCCATTTTTACATAGGAGTCATTTTTTATATCACCCTAACAACTCTCATCCGTGAACTTCTAAGTCTTCAGGAGGTGTTGAGGATGACAGGATTGCCTCCTAGAGCTGCTGTTTTGAGGCAAACTGGTTCTCAATGATTTTTTCTTCCTTTATGTCCGTAGCAGCCAAGGCCTTAGAGATTTTTTGCAGCATGCTGGTGCATTGTCTTGCATGACAATAGTTTTACTCAGAGAGGCACAGGTCTTCTTTTTATACCATGGCAGAAAGTGGGCGGTCAGGAACTCGCTGAGGGTTTTTTGACACCCTGTCCTTGTGGGTATTGGTTAGGGGCATTTAAATTCCAGCTTTAGAGACATCAGCAAGCCTCTGGAGGATCCTAATACGATGAATTTGTCTTACAGAAACTTTCTGAAATATGCCGTTATCTGAACAAACCCATCTGCGCTGTGAATCCCACACAAATCTTTTCACGGTAAAATGATCTTATTTTTTTCCACAAATGTCTAGTGTTTTCCTATCTTTTGCAAGATACTTTCATGCTTCAGCAGAAAGATCTTTCTTTTTTCCACATGTTGCATGGAACCTGTGACTTGCTTAAGAATGTGGAACAACCTCCTGAAGTAGTTTCCCTTTAATTAGGCTCATCTTGAAAACTAATGACCAAACCTGTCTGAGATTGATGTCAGAACTAAAAATCAAATTGTTGTTTAACTAGAATCGTATCTACAGTGGCTTTCAAAAGTATTCATACCACTTGAACTTTTCCACATTTCTTCCAACCCAGACGTAAATATATTTTATTTGGATTTTGTGTGATAGACGAACACAAAGTGGCACATGATTGTAAAGTGTAAGGAAAAATAACATGATTTTCAAATTTTTTTACAAATGAAAATCTGAAAAGTGTGGTGTGCAAAAGTATTCAACCCCCTGGAGTCTGATACCCATGAATATAATCCAGTGCAACTCATTGCCTCCAGAAGTCACCTAATTAGTAAATAGAGTCCACCTGTGTGTAATCTAATCTCATTATAAATACAGCTGTTCTGTGAAGGCTTCAGACGTATGTTAGAGAACATCAGTGAACAAACAGACCCATGAAGACCAAGGAAAACACCAGACAGGCCAGGGATAAAGTTGTAGAGGTGGGAGAACCTGTCCACAGGAAAATTAATAGCCGTGCACTCCACAAATCAGGCCTTTTTTTGAAGAATGGCAAGAAGAAAGCCGTTGCTGAAAAAAAGCCATAAGGAGTCTGGTTTGCGGTTTGCCAATAGCCATGTGGGGGACTCACCAAACATGTGGAAGGAGGTGCTTTGGTCAGGTGAGACCCAAAATTGAACTTTTTGGCCCAAACACAAGGCGCTATGTGGCAGAAAACTAACACTGCACATCACCCTGAACATACTATCACCACTGTGAAACATGGGGGTGGCAGCATCATGCTGTGGGGATGCTTTTCTTCAGCTGGGACAGGGAGCTAGTCAGAGTTGATGGTTAGATGGATAGAGCCAAATACAAGGCAATCTTGGAGGAAAACCTGTTAGAATCAGCAAAATGCTTGAGACTGGGGCAGAGGATCATCTTCCAGCAGGACAATGACCCTAAACATACAGCCAGAGCTACAATGCAAGGGTTTAGATTGAAGCATATTCATATGTTAGAACGGCCCAGTCAAAGTCCAGACCTAAATCCCATTGACAATCTTTGACCAGAGTTGAAAATTGCTGTTCACTGACACTCTTCATCAAATCTGACTGAGCTTGAGCTATTTTGCAAAGAGGAATGAGCAAAAATTTCAGTCTCTAGTTGTGCAAAGTAGGTAGAGACGTACACCATAAGAGTTGCAGATTTTGAAAGCCATGTATAATTTTCCTTCCACTTCACAATCATGTGCCACTTTATGTTGATCTACCACATGAAATCCCAATAAAATATATTTTTGTTTGTGGTTGTAAAATGAAGAAATGTGGAAAAGTTCAAGTGGTATGAACACTTTTGCAAGCCACTGTATATAATAATTTGGAACATGGTGAAGTTATTGTGAATCATCTGTTATTTATTTTTCTTACGTGTCAGACACATTGCAACTATAATTTTACATTTTATTGAAATCACAATAAGATGTCTCTCACAGAGGTGCCACACCTTTGAAGACATTACTCATATAATTCCACCCCCAGTACCAAGAGTGTTTTAACATGAACCTGCTTTAAAACAGTTGAGTGAATTATGACATCCTCATATTATATCATTTGGCAGCAGCTTTTGAAGAGAATTATCAGCAAAGAATAACTGCCTCTCCTGTTGCCATGCTGTACTATCTCTGTATCTTTGCAGCTCTTCAACTAACCCATTTGTGCCCAAATTTTTCTCAGTATTTTAGCACAAATAATTATTTTTTGGTCACTTATGGACAAGTTCGGCAGTTAATTTTTCAATTTTATGCTCTCATTTCATGTCATTCATTCACAAAATCATATGTGAATGAATGACAACTATTGTTGTTAGCCAGCACATACAGTAGATTCAGAAAAATATTCAAACCCCCTTCATTTTTTTTTTTGTTATGTTGCAGCCTGATGCTACACTTAGTGCCCCATAATGACAAAATGAAAGCAGAATTTTAAAAATATTGCATATTTATTGAAAATAAAAAACTGATATTCCACATTGAAAATGTATTAAAACCCTTACCAATACTGAGTTAAAGCACCTTTGGCAGCAATTACAGTCTCAAGTCTTTTTGAATATGATGTGACAAGCTTTGCAAACCTGGATTGGGGGATTTCTGCCATTCTTCTTTGCAAATACTCTCAAGCTCAGTCAGGTTGGATTGGGACCATTGCCATTTTCAGCTGTCTCCAGAGATATTTGATAGGGTTCACATCTGGCTGGCGTACTTTAGGATATTCACACAGTTTTTCCTAAGCAGATTCAAGAACTTAGAGTGAACTGAGGCTGGAGTCAGTGGATCAAGAGCCACCACACAGATGGCTCTAGGAAATGGACTACAAGTGTCGTGTTCTCAATGTCAAGCCACTCCTGAGCCATAGACACCATCATCAGCGTCTCTAAGGAGAAAAAAAGAACTGGACTGTTGCTCAGTGGTCCAAAGTCCTGTTTTCAGATGAAAATCAATTTAGAATTTCATTTGGAAATCCAGGCCCCAGAGTCTGGAGGAAGGTCAGAGGGGCACAGGATCCAAAGTGCTTGAAGTCCAGTGTTTTCAGTCTCCACTGTTGGTGATGGTTTGGGGTACCATGTCATCTGCTGCTGGTGGTCCACTGTACTTGCAAGTCCAGAGTCAACGCTGTCAGCCATCTACCAGGACATTTTAGAGCACTTCATGCTTCCATCTGCTGAGAGGCTTTATGGATATACTGATATCTTTTTCCAGCAGGACTTGAGGAGGACTTGGCACCTGCCCACAGGGAAGGCAAAACTACCAGAAACTGGTTTGCTGACCCTGATATTACCGTGATTTGCCAGCCAAGTGATCAGACCTGAATCCCGTAGAGAATCTTTGGAGTATTGTCAAGAGGAAGATGGGAGACACCAGACTCAACAATAGAGACGAGCTGAAGGCCGCTATCAGCTGGTATTCATAAGACCCCTGCAGTGCCACAGACTGAATGCTACATGCCACACATAGGTGCAGTAATGTCAAGAGCCGCTTTATCAGACCAATGCTTTTCAGCTTGTTGTCTTCATCAGGGTAATCCTGAAACAAACATATTCTACAGATGTGGACATAAATACCTGTTAAAACAGGGTAAATATGACTTGTTATTTATTATTTTCCTGTCTATTTTGGCAGAGACATACAGTCTGAGCTATGAGATATCAGTAAGCATTGAGACATGTCTACATAAAGCAGTAAGGATCCAAATGGTAAAAACATATAAATCCCTAATAAGACATTGTCTTAATAGAGTATCGGGCTATCTGAGCATGGTTTAGTCCATATAAAGATGAAGAGCAAAGAGGGAGGGGAACTTTGTCATGCTTTTTTGATGCCAATCTGCTTGTCAGGGATGACAGCCCTAGACTGTCTCCAGACGAGGATAAACTGCTGAGCTGCTGATTGTCCTGGACTGATAACCTCATGTTAACAGTTAAGTAGAGTTTATAGACCTTATTTACAGATAACTTATAACAGATAGCTTATTTTTAAGCCACATTGAGGTGAATTTGTTTCCCTGATCACTGGTAGGTTTGTGGAGCACATCTGTTATAAATACTGCAGCAGTTATCACCTTGTCAGATGGGTGCTTGTGGAGAGACTATTTGCTCAGAGGGTGATTTGCAGAGAAAGGAAGCATCTTTCTTGCAAAGGGACTCCATAATGGCTCACATCATACATGCAAGCAGTGAAGATCATAGCTTCTGTTTGCTCTGCAGCACATTTAAGGGAACATATAAACCTATGTGTGTTTTTCTGAATCAGACTGTCTCGTTGACTCATTTGCACTGGTGAACTGTAGCAAAAGCTGTTCCACCTTTTGTGAATCAGGTTATTATTTCAAACAAAGTGAAAATGATTTTTTGCTCAGTGTTTTTAGTAAGAATTTGGACTTGCAAAAGCTCTGTTAAACAAATCACTGGCTTTATCTACCAGTGATAGTTGTTTTGGTTATTGATTATTGAAAGGCCACCATACCTTTTAGCTTACTTTTGCAAACTCTCTGAGTTGCAGAGGGACACTCACTTTACTCTTGGCTGCTGATTTCCTTAACTTGCTTCATAACTTTCTAAGCTGCCAAACCCAAACTGCTGCTGAAGATAACATAAAAGCACAAAGCAAATACAATGCTTTAAAAAGGTTTTTGCACCCTTCCTGATTTCTTATTTTTTGCATATTTTTTATTCTAAACTATTTCAGATCATCAACCAGATTTTAATAGTAGACAAAGATAACCTGGGTAAATGCAAAATTTAGTTCTTAAAGGGTGATTTAATGTATCAAGGGGAAAAAAGTTCTTCAAACCTACCTTGTCTTATGTGAAAATGCCATTGCCCATTCAACCTAATGACTGGTGGTGCCATCCTTGGCAGCAAGTGTTTAACTGACAATGAGTCTTTCACATCGCTATGGAGGAATTTTGACCCACTCTTCTTTGCAGAATTGTTTTAATTCAGACACATTGGAGGGTTTTTGAGCATGAATGGCCTGTTTAAGGTCATGTCACAGCATCTCAATTGGTTAAGTCTGGCCTTTGCCTAGGCCATTCCAAAACTTCAATTTTATTTTTTTTAAAGGGGGCATATCTTATCCTTTGAGACAAGTTTATATTGTTCTCTTCCATGGATGCTAGAGTCTCGTTCTAATTGTTAAATCATGAACAAGTCAAGTCAGGCCTGCATGTCTTAGGGTGTTGTTCTGGGTTCTTTTTTGGCCACGTGGAGGAATCGTCATTGCACCCTCAGAGTAATTTTGGTAGGCCAGCCCTTCCCGGGAAGGTTCACTTCTGTTTCAAGTTTTCTCCATGTGTGGATAATAGCTCTCACTGTGGCTTTCTGCTTTATAACCCTTTCCAGACTAATAGAGGTCAATGACTTTCTTTCTCATCTATTCTTGAATTTCTTTAGATCTTGACATGATGTGTTGCTGTTTGGGATCTTGTAGCCTACTTCACTTTGTCTGACAGGTTGTCTCATATTAAAATTTGTTTGATGACCTGAAGCACTTAAGTGTGACAAATATGCAAAAAAGACAAAAATAAATCCGGAAGGGTGCAAATACTTTTTCACAGTGTGGTTATAAAGCACATGAAACTCTAGGCAGCAGCACATTGTCTGAGCATGACCTACATGGATTCTAGTGTTTATAACGTCAAAACAGAACATCAGCCATTACCATAATACGTGCAAAATAAACATTATTAAAAACGTGACGTTACATGATCAGTCATCAAGATCCCAGCACTGCACTTGATACTCATCCAAAACAAGACCTTATATGTCAGTCTGTTTGTGTTCCTGCACGTTTCATTGCTGTGTTTGTGACCCTGTTAGAGTGTGTTTGTGTGTGTACTGAAGCGTCTGAAATGAGCATGCCGGTTGTTTTTTTTTTTACCAACTCTTGTGAACGTGCAAGGGCAGAGAGGATTTACAGGAATTAGAGGAGAGGTAAATCAACAACGGCTCTGCAACTCCCGATGCTGTGACCTGCTGCCAAAAAAATGACAAAGGCGTGTTTTGTATGTGTGTTAGACGGTGTGCAGGCGTGCTGTGCACCCACGTAATTTCCCGCACGCCCTCAAGTCTCTCCCAAACGTTATGCACGCTGACACATAACCCCATTTAATATTCTGAGGAGCAGCTATTTGCAGTTTGAGCACTTTAATCACTGTTAACTAATCTCCTGTCTCTGCAGCCATGATTTTAAAATAAAAGAAGTTAGAAACCATCTTAACACCAGTAGTTTCAGTCTTGCTCTGCTCTAAATTCAGTAGCCAGTCACATCCATTTGCTTTGGGGACAGGAAATACAGTAAACTGCTCACATGTGGGCCACTTTTGTTTTAACAAAACAGAAACTTGTGATGTCAGTGACACAGTCATCTCCAGGCAGTTTAAATATGCTTAAACATGTCAATTTGATGCCGTCAAAAGCAAATATAAAGACCCATTTCCAAAAAGTTAGCACAGTTAAATTTAGATGTAAATTCAATTCAGTATGTTATAACTTACCAAACACTGAAACAACTTGACTAGAGCACAAGGGCATCATGTTAAATGTTGGGATTAAGGAATCAAATTATATGCATATTTTGAATTTGATGCAGAAACATTTTTTAAAAAGCTGGGACAGCTGTGTATTCTGGGTATATTCCCAAAAGAACTTCTAAGAGGGATTTCCCTTTTACACTGAGGGAGATCAAGCTTAAAGAGCAGCTACCATAAGATAGAAAATGTGAACAAACCCAGCATGAATCAATACTTTTTGGCTACGTTCACACTGCAGGCCTTAATGCTCTATTCGGATCTTTTCTCAGATCAGATTTTTTTTTGTTTGCCTGTTCACACTGCGGTCAATTTCCAAAAGATCAGATATGTATCTGATTTAGAACCACATACGAAAGTGGTCTGAATCTGATTTGAAAAGGTCAGATTCAGTGTGACTTGCTCTGTTCATACTGTCAGAAAAAAAAAATCAGATATGAGTCACATGTGAGCAAAAAAATCAGATTCAGGTTACTTTAAACTGCGGTGTGAACGTAGCCATACTCTCACTTTTGCTGGTCCCAAGCCCAGGTAAAGGAGGAGGGCTGGAATTATGATATTAAAAAAGCAAGAATCAACAGAAAAAAGGTCATTTGTAGTTCTAAACAATTTTAAGGTGTTTTTTTACTCTCTTTTTGTCTCTCCTATGACATTATTCCTCCCTCCTGCAGCATCTATTACAATTACATGCAAATGGCAACTTAGATGATGATGTCATTTAGCGACTTCTAGGACAGCCAATAGCACTGCCCTCTCAATTGATCCGCCATTTTCTCATCACAAACCTGCACAGAAACTGCTTTTGGTAGCAGAGATTTTAAAGACTTTTTTTCATCTGAAAGTTTCTAGAAGAGCTTGATCAGAAATGGTTTTAAAAACAAATCTAATATCAGTCATCTTCCTTCATTAACCCTGATCCTCCATCCTTCCTCATCATGAATAATGCTCAAATCACAGCATGCTGCACATTCCTGTAGAGTCATACCCAGGCCCGTCTCCGCCCAACAGAGTTGAAAATATCCAGAGTTGCTCAATATCCTTTTTGATTTCTCTCCCACAGATGCTGGGCCAAACTGCTATCATTGTTTCTAAACATAACATCAGAAAAACCTCTCACTGAGTAAAGGAAGTGGCTTCTGAAACCTCTGCTTTGATCTGATGTGTACTAACTTGACTAAATATGCTTACTGATTGTATTTTTCTTATTTCAAGTCAAAATATCTCATTATGCATTATAAGTCATGTTCACCCAACAAGTCCAGATAAACATCAAGCAGAACATCTCGCCTGTATTGGTTGGTGGTCTAATACAGCAGTTCCTTAAACTGCAAATAATGCTAGAGCTTTCTGTTCTTTATTCATCCTCCATGCACTTTAGAAGTTGGTGAAGTTGAGCCAGAAATATCTACTTCAGTCTACTTATAACTACAGGTCATTTTCTTACTGATAACTAAAAGCTTGGACTGTTTTGGCTTTTGGTGCTTTTTTCTCAGTACTTGATGCTGTTTAAATGTAGTCAAGTACACTTCAATAAAAGTAGTGATATTAACAAAAATACTCTAAAGCTGTACAAGTACACAAAAAAGCCTCTCAATAACAGTAACTCGAGTAAATGTAAATTGTTATTCCCCATCCCTGGAAATATGCTAAAATATTTCATCCCTTGTGGCTGGCTCCAGTTTAGGTAATAAAGAAATATTTCACTGTTACGGCTAATTTATGCTCTACATTTGAACCACATACAGATATGGACGGAGATTTCTGTCCGTACTCTACGTTCATTTCATCCATTTTTCATCTGTTCTCTCTAAGCTTATGGATATACACTGCCAATCCAAAAAAAAAAAGACACAAGCTCCAATACTTTGATAGGCCACCTTTGAATATGGCACACATTCAATGCATTATCATTTCGATAAGCTTCTGCAATGTCTTGTATTGATGATGGGAGAGTTGGACTGCTGCTCAAAGTCTTCTCCAGATTCTCAATGAGGTTAAAGTCTGGACTTTGTGGTCGCCAATCCGTTTGTGAAAATGATGTCTCATATTAAAACTCTTTCACAGTTTGAGCCCGAGAAATCCTGGCATTGTAATCTTGGAATATGCACGTGCTGTCAGGGAAGAAAAAATCTATTGATGAAATAACCTGGTCATTCAGTATATTCAAGTAGTCAGCTGACCTCATTGGGCACATTACGTTGCTGAACCAAGACCTGGCCAACTGCGGCAACCCCAGATTATAGCACTGCCCCCACAGGCTTGTACAGCAGGCCGTGTGATAGGTGCATCACTTCACCTGCCTCTCTTCTTACTCTGATGCATTCCATCCCTCTGGAACAGGGTAAATCTGGACTCATCAGACCACATGACCTTTTTCCATTGCTCCAGAGTCCAATCTTTATGCTCCCTAGCACACTGAAGCCTTTTTTCTTATTTTTTTATGATTTGGTTCCACCAAACATTTAAGTGATCACCTATCACGATCATTCAAGATTTCTTCCTCAAAGATGAGGTCCCTCACTATCCTTCCAGTTTTTAATAATGCGTTAACCCATTTTTATTAGTTTCAGCAATCTCCTTAGAGGTTTTTGTTGCTTGATGCATAGCAATAATTTGACCCTTCTGAAAAAAAGATCCAGATAAAGATTTATAATCCAAATGGAGGCTCTTTTTGCTTCATTAAGTCCAGGTGGGGACTTTTTTGGGGGCGCGGGGTATATCAGATGTTGCAATACCACCGCCTATTGCGGGGCAGCGTTGAGCAATTCAGGCAACAGTTCAACCCAGAGCAGCAAAACACAATGAAGAAGAAGCAGCTGAATGAAATTAACTGAGTTTTCTGAGGCAATATAAACAAATAATGAGTGAGTTATTACAAAATACAAACATATTAAAGATGCTGTAAAGTGATCATAAACCTGTATTTAG
This sequence comes from Cheilinus undulatus, assembly GCF_018320785.1. NCBI lineage: Eukaryota > Metazoa > Chordata > Actinopteri > Labriformes > Labridae > Cheilinus > Cheilinus undulatus. The sequence continues at coordinate 16,709,831 of NC_054872.1, forward strand.
GTTTGTTGTATGGCAGGTAGGGTTGCCAAGTTTAGCCAAGCTGATAAAGCAGTGTTTTTGATGGATCAAATGGTGAATAAGGAAAACATATGTATATGTATTACCTAATAAGTTTATTACAGATTAAAAATGTTAGCAGATAGGCCATTTCTCTGTATTTTCCGTAATAATGTAAAAGTGTAAGATGCTTAAAGGATCAAGTAACTAGTTACAGTGCTCTACATTCAAAATTTTAAAAATGTAATTGTTATTTTTTCTTAGTACATAATTGGGACGGATGACAAATATTTTTGTCCAAACTGTGCTCACTTTGCTGTTTTAATTTCTGGTTTTAAGGGGAGGGAAAGACTGAGAGAATATACTGAAGTTAAAGTGCAGGGTCTTTGAATCAATTTTCTCAAGTCGACGTAAAATAACTGGTCTGTAAATCAACTCCAGTAAACTTAAAAACTAATTCCTTTACAGCATATTTAAAGGAGTAATACATAATTGCTTTTGATATTGGAGGGGTGTGGTTAAAATGTGAAATATTATCTTTCAAAACAAACAAAATAAACATCTTTCAAAACAGCCATAGAATATGAGTCTCCAACTAAGCTGATAGTACACCTTTAAATATAAGTTGCTGTGTAACTGCAAATTTGAATGTGTTTAGAGGTCATTTACGATGTGCTACTGACTGTCTGGTGGCAGCAGAGGTCAAATAGCTGTATCATAAGTGATGGGAAGTTTGGACCACCATTTTATAAAATGCAGTTTTTATTATTTTACTTAGTAACATATGCTGTGTAATATGACAAAAGCGCATTAATTCGCTCAAAAATTCCCTCATTGAAATCTGTAATTTTAAAAACACCAAAAATAAATGTTGGCCTATACAACAAAACTCATAGTAGTAATAGTAGTCATGGTACAGGCACCCCATTCCTCTGGCCCATGATGGCTGTAGCCCTGAGGATTGTGGAGCATCCTCTATTTTTATGCACAAAAGGTGGCAACCCTAACGGCAGGTCACTGTGTTATGAACCCCCAGGTCAAATTTTAGTCAAATAAAACATCTCCAAGTTTATAAAAATTAAGCTTCAAAATCATGAAAAATGAGGCAGTAAAATCTGCTCCAGGATGGTGTGGGTGTGTCTTTTGGATGAGCAGAAGCCACGCCCACTCAAGAGAAATACAAATCCTCTCAAATTAAAAAGATGGTACAATCTGAATTGAGGAAAGCACTCATGCCATTATCCTGCCTCTTGACCTCTTGTTGACCTGAGAAGAAGAGACAAAATCTAATTCCTGGCTCAAATCTCTGTTATGACACTTTAAATGATCATAGACCGCTGTAGCTGATAGATTTAGCAAATTTCCCTCACAAGGATAAAAAAAACAGCATTTAATTGGCTGTTAACGTTCAAAAAAGGCAGTGGCATCAGCTAACAACAGAGATGAACAGCTCTGTGATTTTATAATGTAGTCTTGAAGGGGCGGGGTCATTCCCATCTGTGGGCTCGTGACATCATGAGCCCACATATTGGCCCTACCCACATTAAACCAGGCCAGGAAAGAGGTCAGAAACTTTCTAGCAATCTAAATCCAAAACTCAGACTCATGTAGATCTCAGTGTTTTCACATGTTTACAGCAACCATATTCCAACATACATATCTAGTGTGTTAAGACACAAATTTTGGATTTCCCTTTACAGGGACTTTAATGACGTTAGCTCACCTGGGGACAGAGACAGAAATCTTTAAGACCACAGCTGAGCAGAGGACTGACCGGTCTAACTTCACTCTATGGGACAGATGTAGCAGCAGCAAAGTAGCTCAGTGAGAGACGACAACTTCTAGTGGATTCATTTTTCAGTGTTCACTCCAACATAACAGATGCAAGTTAGTGTGAAGGTATCGACGGTTGTAAAGTTCAAAATGCAGAGATGTATTTTCAGGAGGAGTACCCGGATTAAGACACAGACCTCAACATCATCGATTCATTATCAATTTGTGCTTTTTTGTCCAAAAACTCACGTATTCTTCACCTAGTTATGTTTCCTTATTGGGCCGTTGTACGTATGGTGGCACCCGTCCGATACCAGAATGAGGTTGAGGTCTGTGTCTGCATCCATGTCCCTCTCATTTTCATGCATTCGTAGAGCATATTTTGGAAGAAAATAAAAAATAGTTAAACTATAATGTGTTTATCAGCCTAAGATATTTAGGTTTTAGTTTACATGTTTGGAGATCTAGCCCAATAGCTCCTTAATGTGAAAAACTGTCCCTTGCACAAAAGTAGTTGATGAGCCTACAGATAAGTCCTCAAATGAACGGTGTAGTTTTTATCTTTATTTCTATGAATTTCTTGAGAGTGGATATTGTGTCGAGCATCAATTTCAGAATCATTATTATCATTTGGAAACATAACTTCTTACACTTCAAGATGTTTTTCATTTAGAAATTTGTCATGGTGATTAAAAGTACAGCCTTTAATCGTATAACAAATACAAAAATAAAATACATGTTTTTTTAGCACTTTACAGAGAGCTTAAGTTCCTTAAAATAAGATGTAGGTTCATACACAATTTCCAGAAACTGAAGCAGTACAATTATCCTGCTGCATTGACAGATATGTGGAGTTCAGGTCTTGTACCCTGATTGTAATATCCTAATGAAATGTAATGCAATATTTTGAGAATGAGTCACATTTTAGGAAATGAGCCTTTGCAGTATGGATTATTATTTTGAGTTTAAGTTTCATGTGCATGTGTTTATGCACATGTAACATTTGACAGATATTGAATATGAATAAGCTCTAGTGCATGCATGTCTGCTGCATGCACACATCTGTCTCTTTAGGTTTATGCTGTGTGTATTCCTGTATGTCTGTGTTTCAGCTTATTGATCCTGTCAGTGTATCAGGCACAGACACTGTCTCCAATTGATCTCCTCCTCCTTTTTCTCTTCATTAGCCCACTGTGACTGATTGCTGACCCCACAGTGTCCCTATTTTGTAATCTCCTGACCTTTTATCAGACATGAACAAACCAGAATCATTATCATTTTCTAATCTTTCAAGATATTCTCTTGTCATTGGTAGTTTGAATAACTTGGCCCTTTTTTTTTTGAATGAAGATACTTTTAACCAGAGTGCTGGACCAAAAGACTGCAGAAAAGCTGAATACCTGAATACGTTAACACCCTGAGGTTTCATAAGCAGTACAATTTACATAGTCTGCAGCACAATGACAAGTTTAACTCATGCAATCCTAATGCCTAATGATAAGAAACAGACAACACTGTGATTCTGTTTGAGCATCACACACAAAGATAACAGCCATCACTGGAAGCTGATCAAGTCTGAATAGTTGGTATTGGATACCGATCATTTATGATCAAAGTAAAGATGGCTACTTTGATTCAATCTTATTGTTATGAAACTTTGAGCTGAGACTAATTCTGATGGGCTGCAGACTGCAGAGACGATGCAACTCTAATTTACATCCATTAACGCCATCATTCGAGCCTCTTACATGAATAAAACAAACTGTTATCCTTTATACAATCTTCAAGAACTCTTTTGTCCTTGATGACCAGCAAAACAGTCGTCAACCTCTCTCTATTCTGAAAGTAATGAGGGAGAGCCAAAATGACTGAAAGAAAAGCTGAAAAAAGAAAGAAAAACAAGAGTATGAGGAAAAGATCGCTAATGAAAGAGAAACACAAAGTTAGTCTGAAATGCTTATTGAAGAATTAAAGGCCGTCATTCAGTCAATTCACTAATTAGGAAGATGACTGTACACTTAGCAGCCTGTCAGCTTAGCTGAGAGCTAACTGAAGTTTTAGATCTCTGTTTACAAAAGTCAAAGTGTAAAACATCAGGAGATATGTGGGGATAAGTCTTTAGAGACTGCTTAAAATCAACACAGCATTCAATGAAATGGCAATCTATTGTGTTTGTCCAGATTTAACACAGATATAAAGAGTTTTTGGGGATTTCTAACAGGGTTTTTGTGAATTTCTTTTCATTTGGGCAGCAGAAGATGTTTTTCCTTTGTTGTTTTTAATTTTAATTTGGGTTTGCTGCTGTGTGAATACAGCAGACACTACATAAATATGTCCCAATACCTGCACTCATGAAAAAGGAAATAAAGAAATGCCCCGATCATGCTTCAGTCATGCAGGTCTTCATTAGGGTGTCCAAGAGCACCAAACACTATTTCTTCTACTTTGACCACATTGAGCAGCCAGCCTCCTTTTTCCCTGCTGCAATGAATCCTAAAACCATGAAATGTGTTAGCATTTTAGTACTCTAAGTTTCATGTCTTATGACACACTGAACATGTTTTTGCACATATTATCAATTACAGTTGCTCCAAAGTGGTAACCCAGAACTACAGAATTTATCTTGGACATTAAACGTCATTAGATCAAGCATGAAACAAGTTTGCTTCTCTGCCTTTCACCTGGTGTGTGTTTTGGGCTTAAACTAGCCTGATTAAAATGCTGTAACTTTACCAAAACACAGTGCTAATCACTAATAAAAGAGTCTTTTAAGCCCACAATTTTCTGGGGCCCTGCCAAACTGGGGGCCCATGGATGTTAGCAAAATCATGACCTGTTGTAAAGTTGAGCTGTGATAACTATATTATATAATTATGCTGAATAATCATCTCTCTTATAAGAGCAACAAAAATGAATTTTACTTATTTATGCTGTAGTACAATAAAGCCTTATTTAAGATGTAAACCACCGTTCTTAAACCAGAATTACCTTTTTAGGCCATGATAACAATGTGGATGGGCATATTGACTAAACAAATTGAAAAGTCAGCAAGATGTCAGGGTGCATGAAAATAAAGTAGAAGAAATTGTGACAATTTGAGTGGAAAAATAATTAAATAATTGCAAAATGACACAAAAAATGGCAAAAATGTCATTAAAGGTTGCAATACCTTATTTAAAACAGAAACAGAAATCTGTAAATGGGCCTTAGAGTGGCTAAAAGAGCGGTTAAAAATACATTAAAAGTAAATAAAAGTGGTAAAATGAGTTGAAAGTGGCAATAAGTGGTGAAAATGGTTTTAAAGTGGCAAAAAGGGACAAAAATGTGTCAAAGGTGGCAGAAAGTGGCAGATATAGATGGCAAGAACTTGGCAAAAGTGGCTAAAAGTGCAGCTAAAAATTGGTTAAAATTGTTAAAAACTGTGGTAAAATTTGGCAAAGATTTCTGCAAAGAGTTAAAAGGAGAAAAAATTGCAAAAATGGGCTAAAAGTGGCAAAGAATGTTAAAAGAGGCAATTAGGGGTGAAATTGGGTTAAAATTGGTAAACAAGTGGGTAATAAGTAACAATTAGTGGTGAATTTGGATTTGGGTTGGCAAACAGTGGCAAAAAATTGTTTAAAATGGCAAAGTGTGAAAAAATGGCAAAGATGAATCCGAAGTGGCAAAAATAATCAAAAATGGGCTAAAAGTGGCAAAAATATGGTAAAATTAATAACAGTTGGCCAAAATGGGTGGAGAAAGAAGTAAATAGGGGTTTAAAAAGTGGATGAAACAATTTCAACATCAGACCCAACAATACCTGGACACACTTTTCAGTTCTAAAGTGACGTAACTGTTAGCCTGGATGCTAGCACCAATGCTACAGGTCCAACACACATGCATTGACATCATAAATAAATCACAACTGTGCAGGCCCACTCGCTGCAGTTCCTTTACATTAGCTTTGAACTTTAGAACTTTGAACATTATCTTGCTGAAGGAAACATGTAACTTTCAAACTTTATTTTCATCAACAATCCTCATACGCCACAGACTTGATTTTGATGGAAGCTGTGCAATGCTAAATTTTAAGCTGAGCGACAAAGATTCGTCATCCTTGTGGTAGTAAATAAAAAATGAAGACATTCTCCTGGCAGAGCAAAGAAGACAAGAAGGCACATATAAGCTGCACATTGTGATTTGAAGGTTTGTTAATGATTTATAAAATGCAAACCAATAAACAACAATAAATAGTCAGATAAGTGGGTCAATATTGCTAAAGTGTAACACATGTTATGACTTTGTCCAAAATATTCAAGCTCACGTGTTATTGATACAAGCTTGATATTAAGAGTACAGACATGGCAGTGCTGTTCTGACAACAGAGGTAGTGATTATCTCCACTGATAACCTCGGTAAACATATTTTAGTTAAAATGTTGAAGTTTCAAGCTCATTAGACATACTTAAATGATGTTATTAATGCACCGACATGCAGAATCACGCAGAAGTACTAAGTAAGTAAATCGCTTTATTTCAAATGTTTATTTCAGGTTTTTAACCTAACGTGCTGCCTCTCAGCACAGTCAGTTTAACACAAACTGGCTGCATGATGCACGTGCTTCTGTAAGTAGACTAGAAATCTGACAGCTTGGCACACTGTAAAATTATAAAACTAAAAATCAGACAGTTTGACACATCATGAAACAATAAAACTGACAAATGCACATTCAGGAATTTCTCTTTTCATTTGAAGCCAACTCATTGGTCATTGTGCCATGCACTGAATTAACACAGTAAGAGGCTGAACGGCGGCCAAACTTAAGGACAGGAACACTAAACAGGTCAAGTTAATGTGTCACAAACTTTGGCTTTCAGGTGCCAATGTGAAATCTCTGTGTGAGGAGGTGCAAATCATGCAGCCGTAGGCTGTCCAGGGAGAAAGGGAGGGTTTTATTGTCAAAGGGGCTTATCTCAGCCATTGATCCTTGGGTATAAATGCTGCCGATGGTGACCGGTCAGTGTGGACATGCTGCTTCAGCACTGAGCTTCCAAACCATCTACTGCTCCCTCTCCTGACTACAACCAACACTTTCAGCTTCTGCAGACATGGGTGTCGCTTACAGCGTCGGAGAGTAAGTAAAAAGAATTATCAGGGGAATTTGTTAATGGTGTTTAGTTGAAACTATTTCTTTTGTTGCTTTTTAAAGCTAAATTATGCAAGAAACTTAGAGTTAAGACCTGCAAATTCCATTTCATTGTTAGAGTTTTAAAGCTGAACTTCTCAATGTTTCTGTGCAAAAGTAACATGGAGTATAACTTTTTCATTGTTTGGAGGAAAACAGCTGTTTAATTGTTGATTAAAAAGTGATTGAAAAGGATGTGTTTGCATGTGTGACAGGGAGAGGGAGGCAAAGACAGTGGGGAGGGGTGAAGGGGGAGCTCTGAATTGAGGTTCAGAAGGTCAGCTGTAAAATTAGGTTGGCTGCACAGAAGTGGTTGAGTTTGAAGGAATGGAAAATGGCAGCAGAGTCCAACAGAAATAACTCCAAGTGAGGTTCCTGAGTTTTCACTCGTGCCCTCAGTTAACCCTTTGTATGATTCATGCCTGGAGAATTCAGGATATGCTTCCCTTTTCCTTCCAGGGATGTTTCAACAAGTCCAAGTATTTCCGTTTTTTTTAATTTGATATCTTTATAATAGGGAGTATAGGTTGGGCCAACTGTCATTATCCTAAATAGGGTTTATGTTACATTGTCAGTGTAAGTCGAGGATAAGTCAAGTTAAAATGGTTCAAAATGCAGACTTTCTTTTTAAACTACATGACTTTCTTTGGGTTTTTAATGACTTTATTTCTCTGTGACTGCCCTAAAGTGTTTCAAAATAAATGAAATTCCCATTAGCCTCAGCAGGATGTATGACAGTAGGTTCAACTCTAGAGCTGGAATGCAAAAACTTGTTTGGCGCAATTGCCAGATTTCTTGTGAGAAAATCTCATTACATTTTGTATAAGCCGTATTTTCCTGCTAAGTCCAGATAAACAACGTATTTCATGATATTAGATGCAAAAATGCTTCATTTGCATGTAATGAGATACAGCACAGTACAAGAGTTCATTCTGACTGCACTAGTATCTAGTTTTACCCATTGTTTTTACATCTTACAAACAGGATTTTTCTCTGGACTTATCAGGTTAATATGGTTTCTGATGAGATTTTTACACACACACACACACACACTAAGTAACCTACGATTTTTTGCAGTATAGGCAATCAGTAATGTGGTTATCTGTAAGTAAAATGTGAACTTTGTCCTCTCCCTCCTCAGGGTCGACCACCTTTACACCTTCTTTGTGCAGTGGTCACCTGAAATGTACAAGAAGGGCAACAAGAAGCACCCCAGACCCCGCTACCTCATCAGGGAGACACATGCAAACCGCTACCTGGTAGTGGGGAAGAATAAGGTGGCTGTGATCAACAAGCTGCTCAGTAACCCCAGCAGCTGCTCTGCTAACAACTGGGAGGTAAGTTTTTGCAGAAAAAGAAACCCTGAAATGCCTTCAGTGGCTTTAGCGTAACGTCAAATGCTCCGCAGTGTAAATATTTTAAGCTAGAAATCATCAAGTATCCTCAGCTTACTGTAACCGAGGAAGTTAAGTGTTTGGCAGTCTTCCCAGACATTGTGGGAAATCCCTGTGCCCTTATATGGACATCCTGCTTGACGGCATCTCAAAACCGCACTTCACTTTCCTGTTAGAGAGAAAAGAAACTTTACAGTGGCGGAGCCGACCAATGAGACGCCTCTGAGTTCAAGTTTCCAACCAATGACGTTTCAAACCAAGAAAGTGAAAGTTACCAAGAGTATAAAACTGAAGGATGCTGGATAATTCAGCATACAGACATGTGGTGCAACAGAATACGGAGCCTAGAGAAATCAGGAACAATGAAGCTGCTGCCAGAAAACACCAGAGTGCTTTATTTTGCTAGTGACTGTCTGGAGCCCTATGTCCAGGTAGGACTAAAATGCTGCAAATTAACATGTAAGGGGATGATTTGAATTTCTGAATGAAAGTATATTTTTTATCTGGGGTAAAAGAGTTCCTGTTAGGCTGGTGCATTTGTCTTATTTCTAGTCCAAACATCTCAATATACTAATATGTGGGAAAAACAAACAAAATGTACTCATTAAGTGACCTGAAATGAGATGTACCAACATATTTACATAGCAGTTATCACTAAAAGAAATTCAGGCCTTAAATTTTATTATCTTTATGTTGTTAAATATTTTATTTATCTGGATTTATCAGAAGCAGCTTTTTTATTGACATATTTTCCAAAAGAAAGGAGAGCATGATTATTTGTTGTGATAGTTTGTTTTACTGCTCCTGAAGTCTGCAGCCTCCGGCTCTATGAATGTCTGAACTTTATCTTTCATGTTTGCACTTACTGCACATGCAACACTGAACAAACAGGTGTCTAATTTGAATGGAAAACACACCATAAGTAGAGCATGTGAGGAAAATAACAGTATGGAAGTGTTTGTAGACCTTTTCTAACAGACTCGCTGTATTTTGTGCCTGCTTTCAGATCATCACAGTACAAGAAGCAAAGCGCCGCCTCAGTCTGTCTAGCTCTGAGGACTCTGAGGCAGACGATCCTGAGTATCAGGAGGAAGACGGGGATGTGCCCCTTATGCTGGGCGATGACAGCCAGCTGCTGAATGACCATCACATGAAGAGGGTAAGTTATTACCACCAACATTAACAAACACAAACACTTTAATCCTTTTTGGTTACATCTTTTAATGGACAACTTGTGTTTTCAACAGCTTGCTGCTCACATGCCTGCCAGGACCCAGGGTTATCCGTGGCAGCTGGTCTACAGCACGGCCATCCACGGCAGCAGCCTGAAGACTCTGTACAGGAACATGGCCGGTCTGGACAGTCCGGTGCTGCTGGTCATCAAAGACATGCACAATAAGGTTGGCATTTTTTTTCATTCTCAAACACAGAAGTCTTTCAGTTATTATTTGACATTAAAACAAGACAAGGAAGCCATTTACATAGTTTACTGTAATTGAGTAGCAGTAAAATCTGGCACAAAGCCAGAGAAAGACTCCACATTACATCCAGACTTTGCAGATGTATTGCATTATTATAAAGCTGTACCTTTGATTAAACAATGTGGTGACAGATTCATTTTTTCTTGTTTTTCACTGCACATGAAGTAGAGGTTATATTTCTTTTCAAAAGTAACTCCTCACATGTTTTACTTTTACCTAGGTGAATTTATTTAAAAGTTAGTTTTATTTCAACTAAGTCCATTTTAATAAACTGTACTTTACTTCAGTATTATGGTCTTGCAGTCTCTCTGGGAATGCTTTTGTTGATGTGTTGTCTCTGTCTTTCCAGGTGTTTGGTGCTTTTTCTTCCGATCCATTCAAAGTCAGTAAATACTCCTATGGCACTGGCGAAACCTTCCTGTTCAGCTTCAACCCTGAATTTCAGGTAAGAGTGGAAAAATTTCTGATTATCCCTTTAACACTGTATTTCTTTGTAATGAAGAAAATTGTATTATTCTTCCAGACTTGTGCACTACTGTAGTTTCAGTTTTAAATAATTCCCCTCCCTGTGATTCCAGGCGTACAGATGGAGTGGTGAGAATTCCTACTTTGTGAGTGGAACCGTGGAATCTCTGCACATTGGTGGAGGAGGGTAAGTTTCCTGGTTGTTCATTAAAAACTTAGATGTACTCACCTGAGGAAAAGGCGGCATTAACGTCTGTCAGTATCATAAAGTCATGAAAAGCAAGGTTGTAAAGTAGTTACTCTATGTGGGATTACAATGTCTGTTATCACCAATGACTTTTAACAAGTTCCCTCTTTTCCTCCCTCCCTAGGGGTGGATTTGGCTTGTGGCTGGATGCTGATCTGTACCGCGGTGCAAGCTTCTCCTGCCCCACCTTTCACAACGCGTCTCTGTCCTCACAGGAAGACTTCATCGTACAAGACCTCGAAGTCTGGACTGTGCAGAACTGATAAAGACAATCTAAAAAGACGAGAGAAAAAATGAAAAAACCCACAGTCTGGTCAGGAGTTACAGAACTTCATGACTGAGAGGCTGTACTCGCCTGGTGAGCCATGACCTGATGGAGCAGCTGCTGTTACCCTGCATCTGGCTTGGTTAGTCCACACAGAAAGAGAATGGAGACCATCTCAGATTCACAGCCTGGACTCAATGTTCAGGTTGGGGTCCTCTGTGCCTGCTGAAGATCCACGTGGCTAGAATGGAGCCTGCAGATCTGAGTCCTCCAGCCAGTCACCACTAACCCCATGTTCAGTTAAAAACTGGCACCTGAAGCTATAAGCCCTCCATGGCCTTTCATTGTTAGAGAGAGCATTATAGTGCAAAGTTCAGTGTAACATTGTTGGACCAAATGTTTGAAACCACTGGAGGCACATTATGAATGTAAGACACATGCTTTATTTTCCTTAAAGCAATGTGGACCAATTAGGGAGTTTTTAAATGTGTGTACAGAATGTATGTGTGTTTTAATGTATGTAGTCATGCTTTTTTCAATGTGAGGCACATACTCAAATATAAATATTAAAAAATGTAATTATTTTGGTAGAAACACTGTAACAGGAAAGGACCAAAACAAGCCTATTTGGACTCTAATTGTATTTTTTTCTACGTGAAGTCTGTGCTTATATTCCTAATTTGAAGACGACTGTTTGACAATGGAGAACAGTGACTAAAGCTTCAAAATAAAAGTTCAGAATTGCACTATAAACAAACACGTATATGTGATTTTTAAGGGTTTTTGAGGATTTTGAAGGTTGCACACCTTCAGTGAAAGTGAGTATTGTACTCAAGTAGAAGTACTCTGGTCAAAATGTGCTTAAAAAGATATAAAGTACTGGTCTATGAATCTACTCAAGCACAAGTAAAAAGTATTTAATTTAAAGTTTACTCCAAGCACTATAGCTACTGAGGAGTTGTACGGTAAAACATGATCTTTCCTTGGTGGCAAGACCAACACACAGTAAATTTACCAGAATAAATATGACTCCAAGTGAAAAAATTTTACTCTGAAAAATATTACATTTGGTCTCAGTCTATTTGGACTAAAATTAACTCTGCTTGCAGAGTAATGAGTTATTTTTAGTCTAAAAAGTGTTTTTATTTTTCTCTTAATGATGATTATGTTTCCTCATAATGAACAAAATCAAATCTACAGCAACTGACTCAATACAGAGTAATACAAAATATAGTTAATACATTATAAAGCTGTTTTGACTCAATACAGTTTTGTATTTATTCCTTTCAGAGCTGTTTTTCATTCCTTATAGAAATGTTTCCTACTCATTATAGAACAATTTCTTCTCCATACAGAATTGGGTAATGCTTATGTAGAGCCATATCTGAAGCAGGCCGGAGGCAGGACAGGGGGACGTGGCAAGGCAAGATGAAGCAACACCAGCTGATGATTTCAGCACTGTAGAAGAGTTGTTAACTGACATCACCTCAGATTCAACAATATTATTGCTGTTCTAATCCAAGACGTGAGCATTTTGGAGTAGAGTGATAAAGGAGCACCTACTGCTAGGCATGAGAGCCTTGAAATTATTATTATTTTTTCTGCTGTTGCGTCAGTTAGACAAAAACACAAATCAAAAGTTGGACATAGAAAATAAACTGACTGTGGCAGCCTCACAACTGCATCTAGGACTCAAGCAGATCTGTAGCACCAAATAAGCCAACAATAGTCACTGAAATTATTGCAGGATTCAGTATATATATTTTAAAGATGATTAATAAGTTCTTATTTTTGGGGCATTGTTCATTTTCAGAGAGCCACATTATTAAAACTTAAGTTTTTTAGGTTTTATGATGCAGCAAATTCTAAAAAAAAAAGGAATTTGTAAGCAAAAATTGTGAATGAGTGTGTTTATAGTATATTTTCATGTTTTCACATGCTCATATGTAAGGTGAGGAGTTGGGGGGGGGGGTCTGAAAATATTTTTATCCACCAAAAGGGGATCTGACAGAAAAAGTTTGGGAACCACTGCTCTAAATAGATTGATTTTACTCTTTTTATGGAGCTTAATTTTTCTCTTAATAGATAATTCTGCTACCTTTCCACCTATAAATGGAGGAACATGCCTATATAAAAGTACTAGACATAGTGTTCTACTACTAAAGACATAATTGTGATTACAAAAACCCAGGAGCAGAGCACGAGATAAGGAAGTGAGGGTTAAGAAGTTTATTATACAACAAAAGTGCAAATGATGGTGAGCTGGCTGGTGGCTGACAGAATCACTGGCAGAGAGATGGAGATATTGCAAAAAATAAAAAAAATAAATAAAAAAAGAGGACAAAAAGGAGTTAGAGAAGGCAAAAAAAAAAGACTCACTGAAAAATGACTAGATTTAAGGGTTAAAGAGAAGCCAAATTACCTGATAAGATGCGGTAGTACACTGGTGCCTAAAAGGCCATCACCAGGTGGGCAGATCTTGATTGCTAAGATTGGTTGCAGCTGGGACACCTCAGGAGCTGCAGCCGTGACCGTCCCTGAGTGATAGTAGCTGATTTAATAAGAGTGGGCGTGGCCGAAGTTTTACTCCAGCAGAATTTCATCTGTGTTTTTACTCAAACTCTGGCAGTGGCTGGTAATACATACACTAGAATAGATTAAATATTACTTTTGTTGTAAAATATTTTTAACTCTGAAAAAATGATCTCCTGCCAGGTTGTTCAGGAAAAGTTACACCTCTGTAATTAAGTAAAATACAAGGCAACATTGACATTGTTAATTGAACTCATATAGGGAGGAATTCAAAACTTTTAAAGGGTCTATGATCCATCCTTTAGGAACTATAAACTCTCTTACTCAGTGGTTAACTTCACTTATGGTGCAAATGTCTCACATCAAAAACAACAACAATCCACCAGAAACATGACAAATGAACCATAGCGAGGACCACTGTACGACAGACAAGACCCAAGAATAACTAAAAACATGTAAAACATTTCTAAACACTCTGCCCAAGGGCATGATGGAGAACTCCACTGTCAAATAACTCCAGCACTGAAGATCATTTCACTCAGCTCAGAGTTCAAATGTTTGACCCTGAGATATCAACACTAGTTTGTGTTATTCAGGGATGTGATGTGGAATTATTCTCTCATTGTGTGCTACTGTGGAGTCAACAGATGTGGAACAAAGGACACGAGTATTGCACTCAAATAAAAGTACAGTTACTTTAGTTAAAACTTACTTAAGTAGAAGTCAAATGACTGATTTCAGAATGTGCTCAAAAAAGGGCTGGAACAGAGGGGTTCTTAGACGTACAAAAATCCAATACTGGAGTGTTTTTCAGCAACAAACTTCACAGGCATGTTTTGGGGACCTCTGAGATCAATATAAACTTGTCTTAAAGGGGTAAAATATGTGACATTTAACAGAAAGTAGCAGGGCTCCTTTAAAGTAGATATATCTTTAAAAATGTCTTTAGATGTTTATCTGTGTTTTATAAAGCTACTAAGATATTCCCTTTTTAAATAAAGTATATTGGTTTCAATTTAATAGCTGTGAGGAGACACATTTGATCAAGTAAAAGTATAATCCTGCTTAAAAAATGAGAACCAGCCTCACAGGTTTCCTCTGAGGTTTTATGCTGGTATTTTGATGAACCATGGAAAGAGGGCGATTCAAATTACTAATGAAACTTTCCAAAGTTTAAAGACATCCTCTTTCTGTTAAAAACAAACAAACAAAAAAACTATTCTCTGGAGGATTTTGAGGTTTGTATGTAAAACAAGTACCACGGAAAAAGATGCAAAACCACAATAATAACCAAATAGGTTGCAGTCACAGCAGGGTGGGAGGGGGAAAATGTATCTGCACTGTGCTGACTTTCACACACTGGTGGGCAAGGGGGTTGGTGGGAGGTGGATGTGGCTTTCCGCTAGGGCGGACTTTCATTGGAGAAAACATTTTGATTTTGTTTGCTCACAACATAGAAAAAAACCCACTGGAGGTCACATGCGGTATATCGTTCCATGGCTAAACTTGATGCACGCCGTTTAGTGACTTCAACAAACAGAACCTATAAAGTCTTCACCCACTGGGATGTTTTACACTTTTATTGATTGTATAAATCAGTCATGGTCAGTATGGTGTCTTGGTGGCCTCTCTCAAGTCTTCTTCCTGCATGGTCACTCAGTTTGTGAGGACAGTCTGATCTAGGCAGATTTGCACATGTTCCATATTCCTTCCATTTCTTGATGATGGATTTTTTTATTTTTATTTTTTTTTGTATCCATCCCCTGACTCATTAACCTGACACGTCAGATGGATTTGTTTCACACATCCATCTTGACAACTTTCAATACTAAGCATTTGGGAAAGGGCAGAGGATTTGAAAAGAACTCGGAGTGTGATTGGATGAACGTTTTGTCTGTCACATCTTTACGGGCCAATCAGAGCAACAAAACACGTGACGTAGCCGCTATCAAGGTGTGCGTGCGCAGCTACCGAGGAATAATGCAAAACATGGCGACTATAGACATGTCAGTACACGACTTTTGTCGTTTTTAAAAATAAAACAACTCACTGCTGTTCTTTGTTCTTCTTTTAACGAAGAAATGTCATCAAGTTCTGATAAAACTGGTGCTTTAGCAGCATCCACGCTTATGTCTTCTGCCACAGTTGCACCGGCCTCTTGTTGCTGCTTGCTTATGTCACGACTCTGCCTGAAAGTACTGCCCCTCGTCCCTGATTGGTCCTGTCACTTTCTATCCGGGCCCGAACGGTTCAGACGGGAGCTTTGCAAGATGGATTCGCCAGTGAAAAATAAGGAAATGGACGTATCCATCTGCTTTACAAGGTTACTGACTCATAATGTTCAATAACCTTTTCTCTGAGTTGTTCTTCATGGTGTGATGGTAGCGAGGAATACTGATTACCCAGTGACTGGAACTTCCAGACACAGGTGTCTTTATTAAAAAATTACTACTAGTAGCAAATGGCTGGACCTCTATTGAATTAAGTCAGTCATTTTAAAGAGGGTGAATATTTATGCGGTCACTTATTTTACTTAACCTTTTTTTTCTTTAATTGGCATTACTTTGTAGAAATCTGTTTTCACTTTGACATTAAAGAGGTGTTTTTTGGTCAACAAAGCCAAATTATGTTGACCATGACTGATTTATAAAATCAGAAAAATGGTAAAACATCTAAGGGGTTAAATACTTTTTTATAGGGACCGCTGAAATTGTAAACCATCTTACATTTAAGATGTGTCCACAGAAAGGAAAAAATAGTAAATAGATAAATAAATACAGTATCTAATCAATCAAGAACATTTGTTGAAGGCGGCTCATTTTCAAACAAGGTCCTTTTTGGTTGTGACTCACAGAGTCATTCATCTGTGTAATTTAAGAGGCAGGAAGAGTCTGCTGTGCTTTTTATTTCATATACAATAACAGGACATGAGGTATTGAATCAGCAAAGGCTCTTCCGGCTATGTTAATTACAAAACTCTGAGGTCACCAACCGCGCTTTAAATAGAGTTGAGAAACAATCCCGAGCAGAAGGTGTATTCACTTGTACCATTGCGTCATTGTGTGAGCACCTGGTTGTTAAAAGTGGTAAAGATGTCCAATTAAGCAATAAAATCCTCAACTAAAGGCAGTTCAACACCTAAGGAGGAGAAATTAAAAGGAACAAATTCATAAATCACAATTTTCAGAGCATGTACAAAGAAAGATATCTATAAAAATCTTTATCAGTAAGGATTTCTAAAGTCATCCTTTTACTTCACGCTGCATACATATATAAAATGTTATTTAACACCTCTTCAGTATTCATCATGAGGCATGTTAAACGGCTTTTCAATATGCCAATTTGAGTAACTGTGACACCAGATATTTTTTTGATTGGCAGTAGGCTAATGTGTACACTCAAGTCAAAAGTAATTTCTACCATTAACAATAATAGCAATGGGCTATAGTATCTGTTATTTAAAAACTCAAGAGTGCCTGGAATTGTGAAAGCCACAACACTGCCAACTCTTTTGTGGTAAATAATGATTATTCAGATAAAATGTTTTATTTTTTTATAGAAGTTATTTTCAAAGAAATATGTTCAGGGCAGGTTGGGGGACAAAAGACCCAAATAAACCAGTTTTGGTTCCCAATATGTCATTTTTTGTTTCACTTGCTGTGGTGTTGAATCAGGTATCGACATTGTTTGATTTGAATGACATCATGACAACTCTTTTATTTCATTTTCTGTTCCAAACTTCGTAATAAAAAAAAACAGGTTCCGTTCAGCTGTTAGTTAACTGGATAATTAATGTACAGTAGGAAATGAAAATTAATTTCCTTATAACGCGCTCTGAATGAATGGCAGCACTTGTAGCCAGAAAAGAATAAAAGCAGTTTTAACCTGATTGAATGGAGCTGAAAAAAATATTATGTTGAGCAGTTTCGCCCTCTAGAGGCACTTTTCTTACATTGCATCTGCAAATATCGACAATCCTCCTGTTTCCCCTGGCAGCTCGATGATCACTAAGATCGACTCATTAGGTCTTGGATTTGACAGGTCATTGTACAACAATGGCAGACGTTGATGCTAACGTTACTCAACCTGCTCAGGTTGAAATTTCTAAAACTAGCAGTGTACCTGCTGATGGCTATGAGAAGAAATGCATCTTCTGCAAGATTGTAAACAACGAAATGGGCACAGAGCTTCTTCTCAATGTAAGACTTCTGTAAAAATGAATTAATGTGGAGGTGCTGTCAGCTAGCGTTAGCCTGCTGCTTTTGTAAACAACAGAATTCTGTCTCAAAATTCGCGCTTATTTAATAATAAAAAACTTTATTTTTGATTTAGCTAATTTAATTGTAAAGCGGTTAAACGACCCAAGTATTGATACGTGACATGGTTTACACTTCATAGATTCGCTTAACTCTGGTTATTGTGTTTTATTGTTTATAATACATCGAGATAAGGGAGTTTACATTTTTACACCGTTAGTGTTTAGTGTCCTGTGTTGCTTGTTGATCTGGAATACCTGCCTCATATTTGCCAAACTTTCTGTGCAATAGTTTGATAGTTTTATATTTAGAGTCCTCAATAAGTCCAGTTGTTTTGAAGCACATAAACAGCGTCAACCTCATAAGACCCTGCACTGAGGGCATTTTATTTTGGCTTTCCTGCATCAGAGTAATCATTTCTGCTGTTAAAATTATTCAGACAATTGTCCAGAATGTCCATCGAAGAGGAATTTTCATGGAGTTAGAGGGAATTTGTTTGGATATTGGAAGGATTTTGCTAGGAATTTTCAAGTAGGCTACATTCAAGGAAATTTTTAGGATATGTTTGGATATTTTGGAGAATTTGATTGGTAGTTTTGGGGAAAATTTGCTAAGAAATGTATAAAAATATGAAAAATGTTTTTTTACATTTAAACATTTAATTGCTTATTAACCTTTTCCCATGGGGAAGACAGGACTAAGTCCAACTAAAAATGTAAATATTTTATGATCAAATTCTGGTGAACGACACATATTTATTTATCAAGGAGACTGAGTAAGAAGAGAGAGTCTTTTGCTCTTCAGTCCCTCCATGGGTGAAGGTCAGTGCTCATAGAGAGGACCAGCAACATACAAAGGTGTTTCACTGGGTCTAACAAACAGGTAAATCCAAGGAAGAAACTGGAGCACACGAATCATTTAATGCCGTTTAATCATGTGCAGAGGACTAACATTTTGACGCACACTGCGTCTTCATCAGAGTCAGAGTCTTTGACTTGTGATTCATGTGCTCCAGTTTCTTCCTTGGCTTTACCTGTTTGAAACACCTTTGTATGAGACTGAGTGAGACTTAGATTTCAGTGCTTGACTGCTGATCATTTAAAATCCATGATATTTCTCCACTGTGTTTAAAATCTGCAAAAACACAAGCAGAGATAAGGTGAGAGAGCACTGAAAATATGTCAGTATTTTCTTTAGAGAATTTAAAAACCAAGGTAACTGACAGATGCATCTCAAAAGACAAGCATATCATGAAAAAAGTTATTTTTTTCCTGTGATTTAATTCAAGAAGGAAAACTTTCACATATTAATCATCTCATAAAAAGACATTTTTTATTTTTGGTTTTTGATCTTGATGATTACGGCTTACAGCTCACAAAAAATCCACCATCTCTAAATATCAGAATATCACAAAACATCAGTCCAAATGCTCTTTTATGCATTTAGCAATTAGTTGGAGCTCATTTTGCACAAATTAGTGCATCTATGCGACATGGCACGGAGCCAGTCTATGGCACTGCTGGGGTGTTATGAAGGCCAGCTGATGGCAGCCTTCAGCTCATCACTATTGTTGAGTCTTGTGTCCTTCATCTTCCTCTTGACATTTCCCTAGAGATTATCTACAGGGTTCAGGTCAAGCCAGTTAGCTGGTCAATCAAACAAAGTAATACCATGGTCAACAAGCCAGTTTCTGGTCGTTTTAGCTTCACTGTGGGTAGGTTTCAAGACCTGTTGGAAAAGGAAATCAGTATCTCCATAAAGCCTCTCAGCAGATGGAAGAATGAAGGTCTCTAAAATCCCCTGGTATCTGAACTTGATAAAGCACAGTGGGTCAACAGCAGCAGATGACATGGCATCCCAAACCATCACTGACTGTAGAATTCACACTAGATTACAGGGACCTTGGATCCTGTGCCTCTCTGATCTTCCTCCAGACTCTGGGACCTTGATTTCCAACAGAAATTCAAAATTGACTTTCATCTGAACACAGGACTTTAGACCACTGAACGGTGGTCCAGTTCTTTCTCTCTTTAGCCCAGGTGGGCCACTGAGAACATTGTCTGTGGTTCAGGATTGGCTCCACACTAAATACAAAACACTTGTAGCCCCTGTCCTGGACCCATCTGTGTTGCTCTTGAAGCACTCGCTCCAGCCTCAGTCCACTCCTTGTGAAGCTCCCCTAAGTTCTTGAAAAGTTGAGCTGTGGTATTTTGCACTAACTGTAAACGTGAGAGAGAGACCTGGTGAACTCCAATGTAAAGAGCATGACAGTACTGCCAATGTATATAAATAAAAGTATGAGTAAATTGCTCAAAGTCATTAAAGGATACGGCCACTTTAATGCCTCAAATGCTACTAAAACTAAAGAGCATCAAATCTTAAGACTAAGGCTAAATTTAAAATAGCTACAAAAAATCAACACTGTACCTGAATCACACTCCATCTGAGGGCTGCAGTTTGTGAATCACAGCTGCAAGAGGCGTTAACAAGCCTAAAGAGCATGGATTTCCATGACTTAAACGGTTGATTTATTAATAATGACCAAAACTCAAATGTTTTCTCACAAAGATAAGTTGAAGTAATATTGCACTACAAACCCTTTTATATGTCACCCCTTAAGCTTATTTGTTTGGTAATATTTGCAGATGTATTCATTTGTTTCTGTTCTTATTTTGTCTCCTGCAGGATGAGGAAATCTCATGTTTCAGAGACATTAAACCTGGAGCCCCGCACCATTACCTGGTCGTTCCATCCAAACATGTTGGAAACTGTAAATCGCTCAGCAAAGAACATGTACCTTTGAGTAAGTATAACTAGATCATCACTGACAAGATTGCACTATGACAAAAATATACAGACATCTGTAAATGTTCTTGTCCTCTTCATGTGAGCAAACAGTTCCAATGACATCGTATCATTAACTTTTACTGTTACTGGATTTTACATATCTATTAAAATATACTGAAAGTGTATACCAAAAGCACCTCCTGTTTGATTACATGTCAACTAAGACTGTCACAATTTCAGATACTTTAATAATTTTAAATTCTACATGTTTAAAATGGATACATTTTTCATAATTTTCAGTATCAATTGTATTGAAAAGTACCTGTAAAAAATCAATTTGATCTTTTTTTCTTAATCAAAAGCTGATGTATGCATCAAAGAAGAGAAGGAGAACACTGTCTAAATAGTACAAGTAAGCTGATTAAATTCAAAGTAGGTATCTAAACATTAAAAAGGTACCTGAGCAGTTTAGTCAAGCATGGGGTGTCTGCCATCCCAATTTTGTAACTGGAAACAAGAACTTCCCCAACAGATGGTGCCTAGAACTTGTACTTTAGTTTGTACTGATCTAGTTTGATTTTTGCTAAGAACATGTATGTTTTAAAATCTAATATAATGAACATGGTTGCTGCTACTTCTTAAAAAAATCTTTAAAAATTAATTTGGACTTTTGGAATTGAAGGCTATAAAAAGTCTTAAAATGCTTTATTTTTATTTGTGGGAGGTCTGAAATTCAAGAAGGAACTTTGGTTAAGGTCTGTCATCATCCGATCTTCGCTGTCGAGCTAAATTAACTTACATTTTTATAAATATCACTATACGTTGTACTGATAGAAATGAGGCATTAAATGTGCCAGAAATGTGTGTGTTTATGACCAAAAATGTCTCAGTGCCATATCGATTTACACTGTATAAACAGTGCATCAAACTAGAGAACTTAGCTCTGAGAAATCTCACACGCCTTTTATTAGTAACCATTTGCAACAAAAATGGTATTTATATTTCCCACTTCAGGTCTTTTAATTCTTGAATTTAAATCTTAATGCTGTGTTGGAACCCTAAATGAAAATCCCAGTGTGATTTCAGTGTCAAATGCATGTTTAAAAAGAAAAATTTCTCTTTTTTTTTCCACTCCCAGTACAGCGCATGGTGGAAACTGGGAAGGAGATCCTCCAGAAAAACAACGTAACAGACCTCAGTGATGTCAGGTGGGCTTTATTCAGTGGTGCTTTTAGCTGATCGTTAGCAGAAGGTCATACTTAATGACATTTTCTCCAAGGAAGCATCCACAAACATTTTAATGGAGGCAGCTTATGTCACTTGATATCCTCAACCACAGGTCAAAGTTCAGCCAGAGATTTCTGTTTACACATGGTGACTGATCTACATGAGGTGAACTGCCTCTTTGTTGATAATCAGTAATCATCACTTTGCCTGTCTAGACAGAAACTCAAGCAAACAATGTAAACAATGAACTGTATTTACAGAGCTAACAATAGTACTCGAATGTAAACTGCTGTATTATTGTTGAAACAGTTGCATAACTGAGTTGTTATCATACTTTTGTAACAGGCTGCTGCCATCATGATGTAACAATTGAGAGAATCCTTTCTGTGGAGAAGAGTGGCCACTTTCAGTAGAAACTTTTTCTTGTTTGTCTTTCTGCAGGTTTGGTTTTCATTGGCCTCCATTTTGTTCTGTCACACACCTCCACCTTCACGTCCTGGCACCTGCCAGTCAAATGGGCTTTATGTCCCGCCTCTTCTACAGGGTCAACTCTTATTGGTTTATTACGGTAAGCCTTTTTTGTTTTTATTTAAAACCCTACAACCATATATAGTTTAATGATGAGGACTAATTACGCCCATGTCAGAGATCACATCCTACCGACTGTACAGTCTGCTATGGGGAGCAGACACCAGTTTGTAGTGCTGTCTGAATTCTGAGTGAGCATTGTTTCCCACAATGCTTTTTGAAAAGTATTGGACAACCAATGGTCACTATCCCTGCATTATTCACCTTCATGCATTTTAGTGTAAAGCTTTAATGGATGGAAAGTGACTTTTGACTTCGCTGATACACGACAAAAGATAGGAGAGACACCAGTGTAAATACAGAACACAGGAACACCTCTTTAAGACTCCAAACTGACATTTTCATCAAAAGATGGAGCCCAGTTATGGCCATTGTTCTGCAATAAGACCACTCACACCTCTTGTACACCGAGACGCCTCCACAGAGTGGAAGCCTGCAGAGAGTTCATACCAGAACACATACACAACCACCCTCTTGGACTTCCCTCTTTTCTTTTCTTCCCTCTTATCATATATTTCCTGATTCTTGATTCCCTTTTATCTCTTTTTATTTATCATTTTATTTATTAATACTTTTTTATTTATTTATTTGTTTTAACTAAACAAATTAATTGATTTATTTAATTACTTATTCTTTGTATATTTCTACTAAATATGCCACTAAATCGTCTGGATACAGCTAGAAATTGTAAAAGAAAGTGTAAAAGGAAAAACTCAGATGTCGAAATGTACGTTTTATGTGTGTTACCAGTTTTGTAATAAAAATAAAGTAAAAAAAAAAAAAAAGAACTCAGGAACACATGACAAGTTAACATTTAGAGGCATTTTTATTGTAAGAGCTGAAAAATAAAATCTGTTTTATCAACGTTCAAAGGATTCACAATTGAGTTATGTTTTTCCTTAGGATAATCCCGCTTATGACACTGTTGTAACATAAACTCAAAAAATGAAAATGAAAAAATGCTCAGGATATTGTTAGTTATCAGCAAAATCCTGCAGCTATTTACAGTCTCAGTCATTCCACTGTTTTTGCTGTGTGCTGTTGCCGCTGTGTGTGTTTTTTACATTAAAAGTTTGAAATGTATGTGAACAAAATCTTTTGAGATTATAAACTCAAAAGTGTTAAAAATCCAACCACTGTTTTCAGTTAAGTTTTTTCTAAATTTTGACTTAACACTGTTGTAGATTTCTCATTTTTCAAACTAGAAAATTTTGCCTTTCTAATGTCAAAATGTAAGACTTTTTACATAAATAAATTTCAAGTTTTTAACAACTTTTTAAACCCTGAAATTCTTAGTTTGTTTTCTTATAAATACACGACTCAATATTAATTATTTCTTTTTTTTAAAACAATTTTAAAGCAATAGAAGGTGATTTTGGCCAGGGACCAACTATATGTACCAATGTTTTACAATGTCAGAGCAGATAGGGCCCCCTACCCACCCTGAGATATTTGGCACCCCCCCTCAAAAGTCCCTGGACCTCAGGTTGGGAGACACTAATTTGCATCAAAGTTGCCAACATTTAGATTTCAAAATATCGAAGCTTAGGTGGGGGACAGTCGAAGGGGTGCCAAGAGATGTGCCTCAGTTCCTTCCCCAATAAAATCTGAGGTCTATCATTATATTTCCTGTGTACTGTATCTTTATGCACTTCTTCAGCATGAAGTTTATTTATTTCTATTTAACCTTTATTTAGCCAGGTTAGTCCCATTGAGATCAAAGATCTCTTTTTCAAATTGTCTCTCTGTTTGTAAAGATAAAGACAAAACCATTGAATTCATTTAGATATTTTCCTAAATGTTTTTCTTTACTTCCCACATGACTTTTAAGATTAGTGTCATCATTTAAAGTCTAAAAATGCCCATGCAAAAATGACGGAGAAGTTTCCTACTGTATTTTAGATCACCCAGATTTAAATCTGTTTTTTTTAACCAGAAATTCAACATACGAGTTTGTACTTATATATTATCAGCACGGCTTGAAATATTGAACATGGTTTTAACAGAATAACAAGATAAAGTTTCATAATAATGCAGAAAAGGGACACAGACAAAAGTGTGGATGAAAACAAAAACAAGCTGTCTTGTCCTGTCATTTCGGCTAGCTTGCTCCTTCATTCAGCTCTTGTTTTGTCTTGTTTTGTCTGTCCACTCGTCTGTCACTTCTTGAATCAGATTTTGGGTTTCCAGGTCACAGGGACAGAGGGGTTTAATTGTTATGTAGTTTTAGATTGTTTGTGTTTTAATGGGATTCATGTCCATCACTTTGGTATCCTGAGGAGTTTTGGCAAGTATGATTCACATTGTAAATGTTATTACAGAAGAACATAAAAACAGGGAATTGTTGTTGCCAATGTGGTTCAGAAGTTTAGAGGCCATCGGTTTAAAATCACTTTCATTTCTGCTTAAGCAGATCTACACTCTCATTCTGACATAATTATTGGCCACTTTTAACTTCCCAAAGGACCATGAATGCTTTCCCTCCTCTTAATTCTAAAGTGGTCTGATTTGTAAATATTTTGTTGATTAACTAGAGTTCGCTTCGAATAAGAGCTGTAGAATTTGCAGTCAAGATTTGAAAAGACACATTTATTCCCTTGTAGACCGTCACCCTGAGTTAAGGCAGTGCTGTAGTTTTTGCAGGTGGAGTTTAATGTCAAGCAGTACCTTTGTTGGTCTAACTTGTGTGTTTCCACCTCTGTAATCATCGTACAGGCTGACCAGCTGATCGAGCTTCTGAACTCTAAAGGAGAGACCAACTGACCACCTGCTTTGGATTCAGTTTTTTTAAAGTACCTTGCTGTTTTGAAGGGACAAAAACATTCAACAAGCAAATGCCAGACTGGACTACACTCACTGAGCTGCTGTCTGTTTTGTTGCAGCTGATGACAGAATTTTCAACAGGTGACGTATTTTTAACATGACATGAATACTCAGGTTTTAAGTGGCAAAATGAAAGTTTGAACAATGCCATTTTCCCACTCCATCTAACTAGATATGTCAAACAAATTAATGAGTTAATGAGTTTATAAAAAAGGAAATGTAATCTCTCTCCATTTATCCCCTCTGGAATATGTGCATGAACATAATGGACCAAGTACAAAAGCAAATGTGTTTCAGATATAGGAAAAATGTTGCAGTTGATTTGGTAAAATTGAAAGGACTAAAGATGTGTTGAAATGACTTGCATTATTTGTTCATTGCCAGACACACCAAAATAATCAATATACTAGCTGATTTGTTGACATGAAGATTTCCCATAATGCTTTTCAGCTCTGAATGTATGCATGTGCTAATTAAACAGCTACAAAAGGCCAGTTTATATAACTCATATAAATGATTTATCAATAGGCTGTATACACTGAATCACTCTAGCTAAATGGTCAGTCTCTTTACTGAAGGGCATTCTGTGTGGTAGCTGACATCTGTAAAAGCGCAGACTGACATCATCATTTATTATTAATATCTCTGTCCATGGAAGCAGTAACGTCATCTGTAATTTATAGTATACTCTGATTTTTAATTAGCACTGAAATATAGTGGGATATGGGTTGATAGATGCTAATTTGCATTTAATTTTATATTCTGTGGAATTCTGTTCAGATGAATAATATGAACTGACTGCTAAATGTGTGGATTGAATATTTATGTGATGCTAGATATTGTATATAAAGTATTCTAAAAGAAAATCATTCTGTATGTACTGTAAGAAAGTGTATGCACTTTATAAATCAGTTAAGTTCAGAATAAATTATGTATTGCTGCTTCTCAGTGTTTACATTAAAGTAAGGTATCAGCTTTCACTCTCACTTCTAGTTATCAGTTTAACTATACCAGTCTGCTTACATTTTTTTCCAGTAAGAATTACTTTTATGGAAAAGCAACTATATGAAAGATTGCTCAATTCCATGTGGTCTTTGGGTGGTTTGATGAGAAATGAGAGGCTCCTTAAAGTCTTTGAGATCAATTTGTACCTGTATGTTTTTCATACATGAAACATAAAACTGATAAATCCACTCACCCTCTAATGAAATTAGCCACGTATTTCAAGAAATGAGGGATCACTTTGCTTAGTACAAAGTAATTCCCACACATATGCTGAATTTGTTCAAGTGTGTGGTCCTTACTTGACAGCTTATTTATAAACTTGCTACTTCAAATTCACCATGCACCCACATGCACATTATTGATTATTGACTATAAAGCACCTGTTGGTCATTCATTCAAGGCAGGGAAACAAAAACTCTATCTTTTTACTGTAGGCAGTATTTCAAAGGCTCAAGGATGCAAAAATGTTTTTTTTTTTTAAATGGGCATTTTTACTGGCCTACAAATTTATAATATGAAAGTGGGGTTTGTTTTCTTTGCATGAACTATTTGTCTTCACAAGTGGACTATATATAGTCTTTACATTCTCATAATTTTGATGAACTCTGCTGTTTACATGACACATGGTGGAAACATGTTACTAAATGAGCTACAAAGCTGCATAAAACACAGTGCTGAACACGATGGAAATCATCACGCAGGAACACAGTCTAAATTTTTACCTGGAAGACCCCAAAACAGACTGCATCTTAAGCTGGCCACACACCACAAGACTTTAAGGCCAACTTTTGGCCAGACCCCCCACCCAAGTTTCTCTGACATTGTCTGTGCGTGGAATCTAATCTTCAAAATCATGACTAGTGGGGTGTAACTACTTATGTTCATAAGCATATTGGATTGCACATAAAAAGAAGAGGAGTAGCAAGCGGACACACAAACACTAGATCCAGTTGAGCAGCAGTGCTACAAGACCTGCCAGCTTCTTCTTCCTCTCCCTAGCTTATCCTTGCTGTTTTTGAAAAGCCTCTGGATGTGAAAAGGAGGGCTGAAGACTTTACAGATACTTATCAGAAGCTCAGGCTTCATTACAACATCCCATCCTGTGTTTACATGGACCAGTCTGGTGTCCTTCACTGTTGTAAATGAGTTGCAATTTTGCACGAGTAACCATTGCACCAGCTGTTTCTTAACAACTATGTGATGGTGTCAAGGCACACTTCATCAGTCACACTGTTATTGTACTGAGTCAGGACCTCAAAACTGAAGTACTAACCAAACCCTGAACTCTGAACTGTTAAACTCCTAGTTACTACAGACAGCAGGTGTGTGATCTGCTTGATTTGTCTAGTGTGCGTTCAGAGGATATTAAGATGAAAAATACTTTTAAACTGTCCTTACATCTGTGTACTCCCATGTGTTTATTGTTGTTCAAGAACTGAACTAGTGTAGTGTGTGGCCATCTTTACACATCAGTGCAACTTGTAAACCAGACTTTAAAGCACATCTGAATTCTGACAGTCCCAGCCACATGACAGTGCAAACAGCTGGCCAATACAGCTGAAAGAGCCAGTCATTTGCTGTGGATTTAAAGGAAGAACACCATCTGAGCTGCTAAGGTGATCAACAAACCAGAGGACACACACGCAGGCTTGATCAGCCTGTGAAGGGGCCTGCCTCAGCAGAGAGTGTCTTGTGATAAATGGCTGAAATACCCTGTGATGCTGAGGTACACAACTGATGGTGTGTCCATGTAGTAGCATTGTCAGTTGGCAAACATCTCCAAATAACTCCCAGGAGTAACAATTTTAGAGTAATCCCCCCCCCCCAAAAAAAACAATTTCAGGCACAAGATTTTTTTTTCTCACTTTAAGCCCTGTACTTTATTTCAGTCTGTATTTAAATACAATAAGAAATACCTTTACATTGATAAATCTTCTACTACTACATGCATAATAATTTAAAACATATAGGCAATGACTTATTAGCAGCAGGTATTATGGCATAGTGATTGGTGATCAGTGCAAAGTGTGTGTGGTTTTGGCTTCATCAAACCAGTACTGTCAGTTTCTCTTACTTTTTTGTGCCACAGTGTCAAACTGTAATCAGGTTGGCTACATAACAAAGCACACTTGGAGTAAAAACATGATCCGAAGCACTCTAGCCAAGTTAGGTCAAGTTCATCCTATAGCAGCATATTGTCTGTCACAGGCTGACTCATGTTCTCTTTGGATTTGTTTCAGGGTCATTAACAATTCGCAGCTCGACTCCATATGAAAAGCTAGCTTGGTTAATGAAATAAAGAGGATCGTTTTAACCAAGACCTGAGCTATAAGCTTTCACTGCTGTTTTTTAAATGTGGGGTGTGCGGTGACACGATATGACATAAATACACAAAAAGTTAAATTTTTTTTTTTGTAATCAGCCAAGTCCCCCATAATACAAGGTTGGGCCATTCAACCTAAAATATATACACTTCATAGGCCATTTCTCTCTTATAACAGGATTTTAGGTCCTTTTGTAGTTGTTTTATGCTTTAGTTTAATAGATGTTAAACAACTGAATACTTCTGTAATTTCTTATAACTGTGCATTAGCACCTCTCCTCACCCATGTTGATTTATTGTGATCAGCCCATTTCACAGATGTATTTTTGATTCAAAGATGCTATGATAAGTGCAATCCTGCTGGTGTCTTCTTCCATGAGGTAGCTCTGTGTTGCAAGTCACTTGAAACAAGTCATTAGCTGCTTTCCAAGCTTATTGTCACTGAAGTAGGATTATAACTACATGATCATCCTTTCCCTGCCACAGCATTTCCCCCTCAAAGTCCACCAGCCTCTGCTTCCTTGCTCGCAGAAGAATCCCCACCAGTTTATTAGAGATGCTAACATAATGCTCAAACAACTTCCCAAATTCAACGGCAATCACCAACCCATCACTGTCAGCTTTATTTATCGGCTCTCCAATGTCCCTGATCACCTCACACAGCTCCTGTACTTCTCTGCCTATGTGTGTATGAGCATCCTTCCCTCTCTGCTCTGTCATGGATCCCTGCAGAGGCCTCCCATAGTCATCCTGTCCCCTCTGAGGGACAACCACACTGGTGGGCCTGGTGTTGTTGCTGAAGGGGTTGTGCTTCTGGTACTCCTGGTGCTCATGGGACCACTTCTGCCAGTTCTCTGTTAAACCTTTCACAGAGCCGATGGGCGCCGCAGTGTCATCTCTTAATGGGGCAGGAGCCAATAACATGTCTTCATCAGTTTCAGGGACGGTGGTGCTCTGGCTGTTTGTCCCCATCACTGGTTGTGCTGTGGGGAAATTAGAAAGCTTTGATTAATCAGCCATTTCTGCATGTAAGTATACTTCGTAGGATATTTACGGAGGGATAGCTCTGTTGAAATTAGTTTATTTTTCAAAAGAATCTAAAATTATCTTTTGGCTTTAGGATGTTTAATTTCTAGGGGTAGGCTATTGTGATTCAATTATGACTACTGCAGTAGAGGGTTAAGGGTTAAGCATTGCTCAGCAGTTTTAAACCACAGTCTGAACATGTCATTGTAAAACCATAAAAATTAAAGACAATAAGAGATAACAAAATGAATATCAGATTATTATCAAAACTAGAAGTTAGCTTTGGGAGTACAGTAAATGCATAGTTTAAACAAGCCTAAGTACAACCTAACAACGATTTAGACAATGGTTAAACATGATCCAACTTACATGTCACACTCCGAATCAATCCTCTTTTCACCTGCAGTTAATTCTCATTCTATCCAAAGTTCATGAAAGCTGAGTACTTTTACTGTACGTAAACTACTTACAACTTAACAATACAGCAGCACTGCTGACTGCAGCAAGAGTCTCGGTCCTTCTCTGTGCTGAGGCAAAACCACTGCGATGGATACCTGAGCCAGCCAATGGCGTGTCAGAGGGAATCCCGGCAGCCAATCACTGATCAGATAATTTGACAAGGTGTATCTGAAGTAAAGCAGATTACAGTGTGAGGAGGGCAAGGATTTATCCATTAAGGATAAAAAATGAGAGCAATTTATCGACACACGCGAGTTGGAGTATTTAAGATTTAAGGTTATGATTGTGGAAAAAAACAAATATGCTTCCAACAAGGTACGTAGAGTTTTACACAATGATAGTTAAAACCACAAATTAGCTGCATCTCGTGAGCAAGCAGGTTGCCCGACTCTGTGGGTTTGTATGAAATGAATATATTAAAAACATTATTAATTTAATTTCAGTCCACACTTCCATTTCACTGGAAGAAAATCCCTTCCATTCCTTTCCATTTTTGGTCATTTGTTCCTCCAGCGGTACTTTGCCTTACAGCCTTGTTTCTAGTCGGACGTGTTTTGAATCCGCATCAAAATGGCGGCCACCTGTGGAGAATCATGCCACCAGTATCTGATTCATCTTGCTCAAGACAATTTGGACTTCAGGTTACCGGTAACACCAGTTAACGTTTGCTCTCAGTTAAAGTTTTTTTCCTGTTACGATTATTTTAATTATTTTTAATTAAGAAATGGCCAATAAGTCCACTGAACTAGTTACGGGCTAATTTAAACTGTATCACTATCGTGTTACGGCAGCGTTTCTGCACTTTGAGCAACATTTAATCATAATAATCAGCTGGAAATTTCAACTTGAATTATTTCTAGCTTGTATTATCAATGAAACTCTATCTAATTAAACGTTTTGTGATTTCGTGTCTGTTTAACCCTTAATTAAGCTTATATCTTAAAAATGTTCACAACTCTCCAACATTATCTGGTTGCGTTGTTATCAGAACTGAATTTTATTGCCAGATACATTTTCACACAGAAGGAATCTGACTTGGTGTTTGGTGCAAAACAAATAACAAAGAAGAAGAAGAGAAATATTAAGAGGCTAATTAAAATGTTGAGTGGCTAGACTTAAATAGATTGTTATAGAAAAAATAAACTAGCAAAGTAAAAGTATAAAATAGAACAAAACATCAAAAAGTATGTACGAAGGTAGAAA
Organism: Cheilinus undulatus; assembly: GCF_018320785.1. Classification (NCBI taxonomy): domain Eukaryota; kingdom Metazoa; phylum Chordata; class Actinopteri; order Labriformes; family Labridae; genus Cheilinus; species Cheilinus undulatus. The sequence goes on from NC_054872.1 coordinate 16,740,846, forward strand.
GTGAGACTGTACAGATGTACAGCTTTTTGTAGAGAATAGATTATAGTGCAGTTTTTTTCCAAAGGAAATTAACGCACACAGTGTGCATCTGTCAACAGAAGAGATAAAATCTTTTGTGCATTAATGTACACATAGCATAGACATGCAGTGTTTTTGTCTACTGATTCTTGGGTTCTCTGATGGTCTGTAGGGGGAGGGCCAGGGTATTGTTCTCGTGCTGGGAGTTTTTGGTCCTGATGAAGTGGAGGGCCTAAAAAAAGTCCATGTCCAGGTTGAGAGGGGTCGGCTGTAATTTTACCTGTATGCCTCAGAGACCTGGAGGCGCACAGGTTGTAGAGAGATGGTAGATTGTAGCCAAATACACTCTCTGCAGAATGGATGATATGCTGCAGCCTGTTCCTGTCCCTTTCCTTAGCTTCAGTGTACCAGATGCTAGTCAATGATGTGAGGATGGATTTGAGGATATAATTCTCATTTTGATTAGGAAAAAATAAACATTAAACCGAAAAAAAAAAAAAAAAAAGAATTTTTGTAAACTATTTTTTAAATTATTTATTTAAAACTTTTAAATGACCCTTGAATGTTTGTATAATGCATAGAGCATAACATTAACAATAAGTTCTAAAGTGGTATTTTGAAACACATTTCAGGTTAAAGAATTATTGCATCTCATACAGTTTTAAAACTGATTCAGATTCAGACAACTTTGCTGATCCCAAAAGGACAATTCATTTACAGCTCAGCCATGTCCACTAAACACAACATTCGACTGAAACGTATCAGCAATGACATCAACAAACAGAGCTCAGTAAGGGACCGCAAGGTAATTTACACTAGAAAACACAGAAATACAAATCTTAATTAATATACAGATAGATGTCCCAGTGGTTAAAAATGTCAGTTGAAATGACTGCTGTCCAAGTTCAGTAAGAAATGATAAAGACTTTGAGTAACAGTTAGTTTTACTCAGAGATGGCAATAATGAACTGAAAGCATTACAGTGAACTCACCAGCCAAAACATGATGAAATTGGCTGATAATGGTCTTAGCCTTCTTTTTGCCTGCATATCCCAGAGGGAACATAAATCTCTTTGCCTGACTCCAGTGATCTTGGAGCAGACAATAACAATGTTATTGAGGTTGTTTTTGTCCTTAATGTACTAACCATTAAACCAGAAATTGAAAGAATACTTTCGATAAATGAACAATAGGTATTGTCAATGTATGAGAAACACTTTAACACCAACAAAATAAGTGTATCATCTGAGTGAGGGTGTCTAGTTTTAGGTAGTTACTGGGGATGTCTCTTTTGTTTACTACTTTTTACATGAACTCCATTGCTAATGACCTTTTCCCCTAAATCAGTGGTTCTCAACTGACTGAGCCTCAGGGCCCACTACTTCCTTCTGAACTGGAGTTGGGACCCAAATTTATGAGGAAAAAAAACCCTCAAACACTTAAATTTATTGGATGAAAATGTTGCAGATTGGACCTTAAATGGAACAAAACACATGGCTTAACAAGGATAAGACATAACAACATGCTTTGAAAGAACATCATTAAAGAAGCTCTGGGTGGACTTGCATACATACACTTTATTTTACTTCATTTTCATGTGAAAGGTGAAAACTTTGGCAATTACTTGCGAAATTTCCAAGGGACAACCAGCCTTGTCATTCCAAAGAAGGGGGATAAATAAGTCATAAACTTGAGAAAATAGCAAGAGTGTATCTATTGTCATGGAGAAATGGAGTAAAATCAAATGGATGTGTTTCCACTCAGGCTGGGCAATTAATCCAAACTTAGATTAAATCGCAAAATGGCCTACTGGGATTTTTAAATTGCAGACAGCGCAATATTTCTTTAACCTTTAATGTGTCCAATACTAGTTTAATACATTCTCTTTGCAGCAGAGCTGTTATGCTCAAGACATTATGTAAACATACATACGTCTTAAGGTTCTTGTTTTTGAATATATTTTTCTTAATCAAATTGAGAATTACATAAAAATATTGCTCATATCAGAATTGGAGCTTGAGTCAAAATAATCACAATAAGGTTTTTTTTTTTTTATTGTCCATTCCTACTTTAATCTAATATAGTGCTGGTTATAGTAAAGAATGATTTATTGCTTACTTTTTTGAAAAATACATGAGATGAGAAACCCAGAATAATTGCATATTAAATCACAATTGCAATATTGGAGCAACAAACATCTCAATTAGATTTTTTTCTAAGATCGTTTAGCCCTAGTTTCCACTTAAGGCTCCTGTACATCATAATCTTTTTGTTACAGATATATTTTTTCCAGCCACACATTCATGACCTACTGAAATACTCTGCAGTCCACTTTTGGGTCCTGACCCACCAGTTGAGAACCAGTGCCCTAAAGTATTCTTTGTTTTTCATACAAACCCTGCAGATGTTTTGAAAGTGTTATAATAAATTGTTACCACATCTTATTTTATCTTCCTCTATATTTCATGTTTTCCAACTGATTGTCATGCATCAGTATTTATGATCTCTACTGACTCTTGCAGGAAGTAGAGGCGCTCTTGGCTCTCAGAGGAAAGCCTTTCCGTCCCACAGTAAACTTCAAAGAAAAGGTCTGCTGGTGAAAAGTGCCTGCTTTGCTAGTTGTCTTATTTTTCTTTCTCATCTGTTTCTTATAAATTGACTGGTAATAAAAGATGAGTAACTGGTTTAACTCCTTTTCCCAATTGTTCTCTCTTCAGTCTCCTTTCTGGTGTCTGGATGGCTTGTGTGAGGAAGATGTTCAGAGCATTATGGCCCGATCTGTATGCGCAAAGTAAGTGGTACGGTTTTGTAGGTAAATTAATAATGGCTGTTGGGTGTAGTGATGCACTGACCTTGTAATTTTGCCCATAAGCCACACATTCAAGTGGATGCATGGTGTGCATTATCTCTGTGGCATTGTTTGATACGTTTTGTCAGCTAATATGGAGCTTAAATTAACAGCATTGTTTTTGCAGGTCTGCATTTGAGCTCTGGGGTCACGGACAAACACACAGTGATCTCAAAACATCCCTCTTGAACTACCCGGCAGAGAACATGGTTTGTATCTTGTCAAAAGACCAACCTCTACTAGTCTTGAAGACTTCAACTGAGAATATGAAAAGTCTTGGCTAGTTTCTTCAGTGTTCTTAAGTTGTACTTTTCCCTCACGTTCTCCTCAGTTACCATTCATGCACAAAGACTCGACGTATCGAATCAATGTCTACACGTTTAACAAGACTCTGGAGTTTGCAGACAGAATCAAAAGGATTGATGTAAGTATTTTCTAAATGCTTTGGTGAGAAATAAATGAATTGTGTGTGGTGAATGTGCATCTTAACTTTACTAAATCTCATGTTTTTAATAAATTCTCTAGGCGATGGAGTACCTCCCGTTTGAGGGCACAGTAAGCCTGAAAAGCCCTGAACACATCTTCTGTTTGCTAGAAGATTACGGCACAGACCCCAACAACATCCCCGAGCATCCATACTACGTCTACTTTGGCCGATGGGTGAGATAACTTAACATTTAAGTAATAAGATTATTTTCAATCAAGTACTTTTCATCCTCATTCTATCCCCATCAGATAGCAGACGGACAGCGTGAACTGATTCGCTCGCACAGTGTGAAGAACAGACACTTCATAGGAAACACCAGTATGGATGCCGGGCTTTCCTTTATAATGGCCAACCACGCTAAAGTCAAAGAAAATGACCTTGTGTTTGACCCATTTGTTGGCACAGGTGAGGAAATCCTCATACACACCTTACTGGCACTCAGTCACTCTTAGAAATCTGTGTTTATAAATGGTTTCATGTCTTTGTTTCTGTTTGTTTTAGGAAGTTTATTGGTAGCTTGTTCTCAGTTTGGAGCTTACGTCTGTGGAACAGATATCGACTACAACACAATTCACGGCAAAGGTAAGCTTTGTCTTCACAGAGAGAACATGTCAACTGTTGGCTTTATGTTTGACTTTAATCTTGCATTTATCTACAGCCTTGCAGATGTTGCTTGTATAGACTTATGATTTGACACACTTACACTGTTCACATCTTTCTTTAGTGCTCTGAATTTTAGACTTATCCAGTTGTACTAAATTGTCTTCCAGGTAGGTCAAGTCGCAAAAACCAGAAGTGGCGCGGGCCTGATGAGAACATCCGAGCAAACCTGCGGCAGTACGGAACAGAGAAGATGTATATAGATGTGATGGTGTCTGATGCATCCAAGCCTGTGTGGAGAGAAACTGCTCTGTTTGATGCCATCATTACTGATCGTAGGTCATCAACTTATTCTTTACATGCCCAAATAAACACTTAAAGATGAAATGAGATTAGATTGATACTTTAGTGATCCTAGAGGATGTGAGATTCAGCTGTTCTGTTGCACACATAACAAGGACAGCAAAAACAAGAGACATCTAAAAAAACAGAGAAACTGCTCTGAGATTAAGAATGTGCGTAAGTACGGCAAGTTATAAAAAATAGAAAGACACATAAAGATATAAAAGTTATAAAGATATAAATTATAAAAGATACATACATATGTACAAGAATGTGTAACCTTTAGGGGGCAAATAAATACAGAGGAAGCAGGATACTGAAAGAGGTGAACAGTGTGGAAATACGGAACATGTCTTAATTGAAAAAATCTATTTTAATAGAGTATGAATAGATTCAAGATTCAATAATTTATTGTCATTGTCATGGAAGACAACAAGATATCGTTTAGAGCATCCAAACATTGTACAGTTTTGATGTAAAGTGCAAATAGTGTATAAAGTGGCAGTGAGTAACATAAATACTCCATTAGAAAAATCTTGCTCCTGGTATCCCTTTAATAAGCCTTTTACACCAAATATTGCAGAAAACAGACATGCCAACTGTTGGAGCCAAAACGTGTTAATACTTTGTGTGTAATTCTGATTTTGAACAGCAGGTGGAGCTTTGGCTTGAAGTGAGCAAAAAGGCAGGCTCCAGGTAATTGGATTCTGATGTGTGAACAGGGCAGTTTTTTGACATTGTCGGCTTTCATCACAAGTGTCATTTATCCAGAGTGTTTCCATTTTATTCGTATGGGATTATTGGAATCTGTATACTATTGAAGACTTAATGGGAAAGAGAGTAAATAGATTGACATGTCCAAACCGAAGATGAGCGCTGGACATTGTTCTGCATGATCCAAAAATAAATCTACTTCACCCTTCAGTGGGTTTGTTGTGAAATAGGTCTCTACACGAACGCCACAAACTGTCTTTTCCACTCAGCTTGATATGTTTTCCTCAGAGGACAGAAACATGGGAAAATGATCAAGACATACAGCTCTGAACAAATGTATTAGACCACCTGTCATGAAAAGGACATAACGTTAATATTTTAGAAATCTTTCAAAAACTTGTGTAAAACTAAAAGTGGTATTTTTATTTATTTGGCAAATAAAAAACGGAAACAGCTAAATATTCCTTTTCCATACATTATGACCAAAACTTCAAATTTTGTATGGCCTCCTTTGTCCTTGCTAACAGCTTGCATTCTTGCGGCATTGTTTTTCCATGCTTTTTAACAGTCTCTTCTGCTATTGCATTCTAAATAGTTTCTAGCTGTTCCCACAGACTTACTTCAGATGAAACTTTTGTGTGATCAATCTTTAAATCTACAAAATCCCACATTTGTTCAACAGGATTCAAATCCAGACTTTGATTAGGCCAGTCCATCAGTTTCAGTACTCCAGATTCCTTTTCCTTGGTCCAATAGTCTGATGCAATAATAATCTTATTTCAGGATTAAAAAAAAATCAGTAAAAGAGCTTCAACATACTGATCTATTAACCATTACAGAAACATAAAAAGATATTTTGGTAATTACCAGCACTGTTAATTTAGGGCAGATGTGGCATAAACCTTACACTGGGTGGTGGTCTAATAAATTCATTTAGCGCTATATATTTAGAAACCAGTTAAAAGTAGCAAAAGCTATTTGCTGCACTGATTTTGGGCAATGAGAACTACTGATGTGAGGAGAGAGCCACCAACACAAATTACATACAGGCTGGATGATGCTAGCTTTTACAGAGCTGCTGTGATTGGCTGGTTACAAGCAAGCTACTCCTGACTGGCTGTTTGATTCAGACCTGCTGATTTGAAGTTAATACAAATTATGTGTTGCTCAAGGATACAGATCTTTTCAGTTTAATATCATTGGTGACATGAAATTATGATGAGAAATATTTTAATCTTCCCCAATTTCTGATGAAATAATGTTGCCTACTGTATCTTTAAGAGTAGTCAGTGTAGGGATGCACAATGATGAATTTTTGCTGATACTTAATATGCTGATAGTTATAAATTGATTGTAGCAAATACAGATATCAATACTGATATATAAATGAAGTTCAGAATTAAAACTTTAGTCCTTAAAACACACTTCAAAATTTAAGGAAAGAGGCTGAGCGAAAAAGGAAAAGGTTAGCATAGGTCTGTTGGTCCTTGATAAACAAACTTATTTGTACATATGGCTGATATTTACAGCTGTAATATCTGTGGTAAGTTTCTGCATAAATGTTCATATCTGCATCCCTGGCTGAGTGTATAATGTCATGATTGTGTCTGCAAATTTTGGAGCAATGCTCTTTGTCCTCTGTTTCTCATCTTTTCTTCTCCTGTGGTCTCTCTGATGTACAGCTCCATACGGTATCCGTGAGTCTACGAGGAAAACTGGCTCACACAAAGACATTACTAAACCTCCTGATGGCATGTGAGTTCTCCTGATGCTCAATAACTTCATTACAAAATGGATCTAAATTTGTCTCAAGGCTTCCTCCTGCCCCTACAAACATGGTTAGGTCAATAAATACATTTACAAACTGGCCGTAGGTGTGAATGTGAGGGTTCCTGGTTGTCTTTCTATATGTCAGCCCTGTGATTGACTGGTGACCAGTCCAGGGTGTACCGCACCGCTTGCCCAATAACAGCTGGGTTAGGCTCCAGCCTCCCCGCAACTCCAGACGGGATAAGTGGTGAAGAAAATGGATGGATGGATGAAATATTAAGCTACAGAAATACCTTTCACTACTTGACAGCAGAGATAACTTATTACTTTTCTTACTTTGTATGTTTTGAAGATGTACATTTTGTTTTGACATTTGCAGTTTTGCATTTGCTTTTTATATTTTATTTTTATGTTTATTTTGTGTATTTCTGTGATATAATTCTTTCTGTATTAATTTGAATTTTCCTTCCTCAGCTTTGTAGAGTCTCACGTCCCTGTGTCTCAGGCGTACCACCTGAGTGACATCCTTACAGATCTACTACATTTCTCTGCCCTTCACCTGTTCATGGGTGGGAGGCTCGTCTATTGGCTGCCCGTCTACAGACCAGAGTGAGTATTCAGACATGTTGTAAGGTGTCATCAACTGATAATATAAATGTCTATAGGATATTAAAGCTGCTGGGGCGCGCCGGTAGGCGAGTGGTTAAGGCGTGTACCATGTACACGGGCGGCCCAGGTTTAAATCCAGCATGTGGGACCATTTCCTGCATGTCTCTCCCCGCTCTCTTCCCTGTTTCTGAGTCTATCCACTGTCTTCCTCTATCTAATAAAGGCACAAAAAGCCCAAAAATAAATCTTAAAAAAAAAAAAAGAGCACGCTGCTCCAGTTTCATGTCTTAAAAACACTTAGAACGAAAGGAAAACTGACTTTTAGATAAAGCTTTAAAAGTAAAACAAAACTACCAAAAATCACTGTGGCCGGCTCTATGCCTGAATCCAGATGGAAGAGATTTTTTGCAAAATTCAGGGTGAGCTGAGGTGAGAATGCAGCAGGAATTATTCAGAAACACTTGAGGAGGCGAAGATGATGTGTAGACCCTACAAAAGTCATATAGATATTTGTGCATGCAGTGAAACATACTTGGTATGTTTCTGTTTGCCAGTATGTACTTTTCTGCTCTTTTTTGATACTATGAAAATTTAAAACTACATTTTGCGTGGCAAAAATTGTCATCAAAGCATCAGACTCTGTTATTCTGCCATGTCCTTTGTATTTGTTTTATGTCAAGTCCTGCTTCCTGATACTCTCCTCCTCCTCCTAACAGTAAAAATTGAAAAGAATAAAAACACACAAAAAAGTTTTTATTATGCAGAGGCCCGTATTCGGGCCGTTTGGAGCTTTAAGGGTTTAACCCCTTACAGCCCAAGTTCATCAACAATGCCAAAGTTAAGTAAACTTGTTCATGGTTTAAACTGTTGAAAAGAGGAGTGCCTCGGGATTCTAACAGTGTCCAGCTCTAAAAGCTCACAGACACACTGCTTCAGAAACGACCCTGTTTAATGAGAGGAAAACTAAGGAAAAACAAACTCACGCCAAATGATAGTCCAAAAATCTGAACAATCCTTGTAATCCCAGTACCTAGATGAGGATAAGGGTCCACACACTGGTTCGAAGCAAGCAGTTACCATTTTGACTGAGAGGTCTTACAGCCAATGAGATTACACTTCTATTGAGGTATTGCATGCTGGGCGTCTGTAGGAGGTAAGTTTCTGTTATACTGTTGCAGCACAGTACAAGCACTTCATTTTACACACCATCTCTTTTGTAGGTGCGCTTTTCTGTCTCTCTTCATTTTAGATTTAGGTGACAACATGTCTGATAGGTGGAAGTGTAGCTTATACTACCAAAGAGCCTTTGCTGAGATGTGTGTCCGTCAGAGTCATTGTGGCTGCATCAATGTCTCACACAGTTTTAACAATCTATAGTCCTTCATGGATGGCATCAACGCCAGCTGTAAATGATAATATTTAAATTAAATGTAAATATTTGTTTAAATTTGATTTGTCTTTTTACTTCCTCATTTGAAAACACCAAAAACTATTCATTTGGTATAGCTGTTTTCTTAATAAATAATTTATCATGAATGCAATACAATATATCATCAAATTTTATTATTTGGCCACATTGTGAGGGCTTTTGGCTAGTACATCAACAAAGAAGAAAATAAAAATCAAAATAAAATCAATGTTATTTTCTTCAAATATATTGTCACTTTTTATTTGAATAAACACACAAATGTAGTAATACATAGCTCTGATGTCATTTGATTATCAGGTGTTCATGAGGAGCTTCTGTAACGTTGTGTCAGAGTGATCGAGAATTATTCTGACACTTGTACAAGAAACTTAAGAGAGTTTGCTTTCAGGAATGTCACGGTTTTGTTTTTAAGTCACAGAGGTTCATAAAAAGTATCCATTTAAATTTGGGTATAGATGGATTGATGGATAGGATGGATGGATTCTTTATTAATCCTCAGGGAAATTCAAGGCTGGATATCATTTAGTATTACATCATTTAGGGTCCCCTCCTTAAAAATCTGAGGCACCTTGGAAAGGGTAAATAAAAACATAAAAAAGTAAATCATTAAGGCTGATTGAACAAAGGGATAAAAACCTTTTCCGAGGCAGAGCTAAAAGTGAGGGAATAAAAGAGCATCCTAAGGTTTGATTTAAAACAGGCAGTGAGGGGACATCAGAACATGTGGAGCGTTCCTGAGCTTTGGTGCTGCTTCTGAAAAGACTCCCTCACTCTTAGCTTCAGCTTAGACCTTGGGATAGTGAACTGATCTGAAAGGTCAGAAAGACAGGAAGGTTCAAGGCTGCTTAACGATTTATGGCATATGTCGTTAATAAAGTTTCAGGGTAGCCTGTCTGGTGTGCATATGTGAAAACAGCCACAGTACCAACAAACCATGTAGAGCTTGGTGGTTTTATTTATGTGAAAGGAAAACTATTGTTCAGGTCTTTTAAAAATGTGCACTGATACACAAAAATATGTAATTTTATACTTGATCTGATGTTTCTTATAAATGAAAAACTATCTGTTTAAATGGTGCTTTTCCACCAGTAGGGGGCGAACTTGCATCATTAGTCAAAAATGATCATTTAACATGAACAAACCCTGAATATGTGTACATAATTTTGTCAGTTTATTCCTCATATAAGTAAAATCATGAAGCAAAGATGCATTATCACAACATTACTATTATTAAGTTTTACAAAAATGGAATCAAACCTGTAACGGTAGCATTTGAATTTGTAACTTTTGTTGAGAAATATTGATTTTAAGTCTGGTCAGGATTTATTTGCGGCACATTTGATGCATGGACTATCACAATGTACCTCACATTCAGTTAAAAAAACAACCACTGTTACTGTTATTGAGTGCATATAGAGAGAATCAAGTTTTACAATATTCAGTTTATAAAAAATAAAATAAAATGTACACAATAAACACAGCACAGGCTCTTGCGAAGAAGAATAGTCATTGAGCCATAAACTGTGAAAACAAAAATGTAAAGTTTATAATCTCCCTCTGAAAGGTTTCAGCTGTAGCTGCTGTCAGGTCTTCAGGCAGGGTGTCCCATCCAGGGGGGGAGAAGTATATACTGTAACTGTTATACTTCAGTAAAAGTACGGTTACTCTGGTTTAAATTTATGTAAGTGAAGGTAAAAGTTCTGGTCTATAAATCTACTCAAGTAAAAATATTTAATTTAAAGTTACTTTAAGTGCTGAGTAGATACAAAATAATAAAATTGCATTTTTCTTCTTTCAATATTAGATTTGTGATTTTACATGCAGTTATGTTTTAAGTTCCTCATCTTTTTGTAATTTTCAACAAATATAAGCAGTAAGTTATTCTATAGTTTAACATGACATAACATGATGCATGAATCAGTATGGATTACACATCTTTGTTGACAAGTAGATTTACTGATTTGTTCAACTTAAACCTTGTAGCAATTATCACAAATTAAGAGCTGAACAATTTTGAAAAAAAAAAATCTTTCTGTGATTTTTTTGATGCATTGCAGATGCGATGTGAATTGTTGTATTGAAGGGAAATCATGATTTTTCTGACATAAAAACTCAGATTTTTTTGCAAACTATTCCAGAAAAAAAGATGCTTCAATGTTTACATGTGTAAAAGAGAACATCTCTGCTACAACAAAATGTATCAAAGTGTTTTTGATTTAAATTTCTGGTCAAAGAAATATTGCAACTCCTGCAATTTTAAAATTGCTGCAGACATATAATATAAATTTAGAAAAATTGTCCAGCCTTAGTGGCTACTGAGGAGTTGTATGGTACAAAATGAACTTTCCTAATCGGCAATTACAACATGAGAATTTGGATCTCCAGCCAGGTTTTCAGGTAAAGACACATCTCTTTGATAAAGTAAAATAGAACAGCTGTTTTGGGATGTTATGTGGAATCATTTTCTCTTTATGTGCTACTGTGTAGTTGAAAGAGGGAGAAAAAGTACAAGAGTAGTTGTAGTAGTCAAGTAAAAGTACAGTCACTCTGGTTAAAATTTACTGAAGTGAAAGTGAAGGTACTGATTTCATGTACTCAAAAAGTACAAGTATGCAAAAACAATGCATTACAGTAATTTAAGTAAATGTAATAAGTTACTTTCCTTGCACTATAGAGGGCATAAAAACCCAAGCAGCCTCTTTTTCTTTGGAGTTCTTACATGAATAAACCTCAATCCTTATAAATCCTACACAAATACAGTTATAGTATGTTATTAGTTTGGACATGGGGCGCAGATGGTCTAATGGTTAGGTCGTGCCCCATGTAAGGGGTGGCCTGGGTTTAAGTCCAGCTTGTGGCTCCTTTCCCGCATGTCTCTCCTCCACTCTCCCTTCCCTGTAAGCATTTCTATCTGCTGGCCTCCTCTCTAAAATGAAGGCATATTTCAAGGCCTTTGCACATTTTCAAAGTATGAAAAGTGCTACACAAATAAATAAATAAAGGTTGACTGAAAAAAAGCCAAAATTATATCTTCTAAAAGTTGTGGCATCTAAGCTAATGGTTTGCCAAATGTTTTGTTTTACTTCCTGGAAATTTTTATTTCTTATCTATTTTGGCCCAGTAAATTGGCACATAGGGTACTTTTTCACTCTGTTTTTAACCCTCTAGCCTTGCCCTTTAGTAATCTTCCATCCCTGCACCTATAAAACATCATCCTGCAACTGTAACCACCCATATGAATGGCAGTGTTTGAAGAGAGTAAGCTACAGGTGTGTTAGGGTGCTTGACAGTAAACCACAACTTACAACTCCTTTATATGCTTGCCTTACAAAGAGGCTCCTCTGAAACAAAGTTGTGCATTGTTGAATGTTGTGTGCTTTAGCAGAAAATAAAGAGCTGGCTTTAAGAGCAGGTGTTGGACTGTAAAGGTGTGAACCACAACAGAGAGCGACACCAGCAGACGTTAGGGAAATAAACCCCCTACAGGGCTGGCACTCCCTTTGGTCACTGATTATAAGAGCCGAGAGGAGATGAGATAATCCTGCATCCTCTGGGTTTTTAGTACGTGTGTAAGGGAAAAAAAAGAACATGCACAAGCACAAAAACTTTGCCCGTTTCTCATTTCTCGGTCCGTTTGACATTTCTGCGAATGCGCCCGTGCATATGCATGAATGTGTGTGGTCCTTCCCATGAAGCCATGCATGCACGTGCGTCATCATGTTCACACATTTGTCTTTGCTACTCATCTACCGGTGCCTGACTCTGTGCCTGTGAGAGTGCCAAGCCAAAATAAACTTCTGAGGCCAGGAGAGTCAGATATGTGAACTATCTGTCTCTGCAGGCTGACCTGTGTGTAAGCCCAGACCTTGCCTGTCTCCTGGGCCTAATCTGGAGCTCTACAGGGGGAGATATCAGGTTTCTGTCACCCCCACATACGTCTGTATCCCCGTCTGTGGCTCTGATAGAAACACTGGGGATTGTGTGAGTTCGTCTACTTCATTAGAGTTTGTATGCTGCGCATGTGCGTGTGATGACAGGTGACACAAAGTCCTGTCAGCAGAAGTCCATGTCTAGACCAGGTCGGACCCTCAAACTCTTGTCTCTTTCTCTACTTTAAAAAATAAATGAAAGAAGGAAAAGTATCAAGACGGATGATATGATATCAGTCATCACAGCCATAAAGTGAGCTAATTACAACATAAACAGGAGAAGCAGAATCATGAGGTCTGTGTATTGTCAGAGCTGAGGTGATGCATGTGTCAGTAAATCTAAATGAACCATGTTTTCATTTTGAGCTCATAAATTTTCATTCTAATGTACCTTTCTGGACATTTTGATAAATCATTTCAAGGCCTTTGCACATTTACAAGAGGCCATCATCCACTGCTTCAGCAGCTTTTCTCACATAGTCTGTTTCATTATTTTATTTGATTTCTATGGGTGAAGTGTTTTTGTATTACCCTTCAAAGCTGATGGATACTGTCTGTCAAGCAGATCCATCTTACAAAGGTTCAAGCTGACACGCTTCTCCTTCAGACCAGTGATTAGACCAATCAGCATCTTTTGAGAATGAGGCATTGGCTATAGACATGGTTTAGTTCTACCACGAGCCGGTAAGTATAGAGGTTGTAAAGATTCTTGTGGAAGCAGCTTATAGCAGCATTTTTATCAGAACTGGACAATTATTTATTAAATGAAGAGAAAATGAAAGCCTTTTCTGGGTGAAAAGATGTTTTTGCAAGAGCCACCTGTCTCCACTTATAGTGAAGAATCATTTATTAACATAAGGACAGCTGCCTGTAGCGCTCGCATTATGCACTTTACTCCTTTTACTCCCTACTAGGTCACATGTTTTTTTGCTCTTATTGGTTGTCATGAACTTGACAGACAGAATTTTTATCCAGTCACCCTCAGGGCTTTTTCCTCTTTTTGAAAAGCTCTGCTCTTTCTATGCCTATGGGGTGAGCAATACAGGTACATCTAAAAAAATTAGAATATCATGAAAAAGTTCAATATTTTTTGGCACTTATTTCAGGAAGTGAAACCCTTGTATTATATAGACTCATTACACATAGAGTGAAATATTTCAAGCCTTTATTTTTTGAAATGTTGATGATTAAGGCTTACAGATAATCAAAACCCAAAATTCAATGTATCAGAAAATTAGAATATTGTGGAAAAAGTTCAATATTGGAAATTCATGGTGTCACACCCTAATCAGCCAATGAACTCAAAACACCTGCAATGCAACCCCATACCATCAGAGATGCTGGCTTTTGAACTGTGTGCTGATGATAAGCAGGATTGTTCCTCTTCTCTTTAGTCCTAAGGACATGCCATCCATGGTTTCCAAAAAGAATTTCAAATTTTGATATATGTGACCAGAACAGTTTTCCATTTTGGCTCAGTCCATTTTAAATGAGCTTTGCACATAGAAGATGCTGGCGTTCCTGGACCATGCTCACATATGGCTTTTTCTTTGCAAGATACAGCTTTAATTTGCCTTTGTGGATGACACAGTAAACTGTGTTGACAGACAATTTCTTGAAGAGTTCCTAAGTCCATGCAGTGATTTCGAGTACAGAATCATGCCTGTTTTTACCGACTGGGCACCAAAAGATCATGGGCATCAATTATTGACCTTTGGCCTTGTCCCTTGAACACAGTGATTTCTCTAAATATCTTGATGATATTATGTACTGTAGATGGTGGGAAATTCAGTCTTCTCAAGTTTACACTGAGGAACATTTTTCTGAAGTTGTTTCACATTTTTCAGAAGCATTTTTTTTTTTTTTTGCAAATTGGTGAACCTCTGCTTCTCTTTACTTCTGAGACTCTCTGTCTCTCTAAAGTGCTCCTTTTTATACCCAGTCATTTACTGACTTGTGACTGATTTACTTAATTAGTTGCAAAATGCTCATCCAGCTGTTTTTCCAGCCTTTTTTTTACCCTGTCCCTACTTTTTTGGGATGTGTTGCTGGAAACAAATTCCAATTGAGCGAAGATTTTTCATGATATGGTAGAATGTCAGGTAATTTTCAACATCTGATATGTTTAATGTTTTACTGTGAATAAAATATGGGTTTATGAGATTTGAATATCATTACATTCTGTTTTAATCTACATTTTACACAGTGCCCCAACTTTTTTGGAACTGTACATTAGTGTGTCAAATGTCCCATATCATTTATAAAGTCTTTTTCTCCAATAAAAAAATGAGTTCTGAAGGTAAAACACATTAGTTCCCATGGTTCGGCTCTTCACTGATGACCGCTGATTGGCAGGAGAACGATCACCTGGCTGCATCACCTCTAGTCACCATGACGACCTAACATTCCATCATCCCAAGAGGGGCCTGCATGTAGCCATGGCAACATGGCAGACAAACAGTGATGTATAAATGTGACTGTGTTGTTTCTGTGACGGTGTTCAGGAAAAAGTGCTGCTGACACAAATATGCAAACACATACATCATCACTGTTAATAGGGCCTAACCTGGCCAGACTCGTGATGACAGAGGCAGCAGTGGCCTGTCAACTCACTTTTTCCACTAATGTTCACACTACAGTCTTCAAACTAGTTCAGTTTTTGACATACCAACAAGTCACTTCACAAAGACAATCAACATAATGTGAGCTAAAGATGAACTAACCATACATGTTTAAATATCTCATACCAGATACAAACACAGTTCTTTTCCTTAGATATTCAAAGTGAAGCGCATCCAAAGCACAAACAGGACCTGGTTTGCTTGATGCCAGCATTAAACTGATGCGACATAACAGATTGATATTAGCTATCGACATTGGTTCATGTGGCATTATTCGCGGATTAGTTGTGTGTCAGCGGAGCAGATTTTGGCTGATACCGGTGTTAAAATGGCACATTGGTGCATCTCTACTCATATCGTGTGTCACCATATACTGCAGCTTTTGGAACATTTATAAACACACCTAGAAAGCGGCTCATAACTCTGCTCTTAACTGTCACATTGGGTTATGTAAGCCACCATAATCCAATCTAGGGCAGACAAAAGACCCAAAAAATGGTGATCCAAATGCCCAAGAAAAGTTTGCTGATTGGATTAGAAAGAAAATAAACAGAGAGGGTTGGGGGTTGGGTGGGCAGTAGAGCAGCATAGAGTTTGGAGATGTAAGGTTGTAATTTTGGCTAGTTAAGTTCCAGTATTTTCTCCAACAGCCTCTTTGTAGCCGAAATAAGAAGTTCACTTTTCCTCATGTAGGCTTTAATCAGTCCTCATGCAGCTTTCTAAGTGTGATAAGTATTGCAACCAAATAAAATAAATTCAGCTTTCTCTGTTTTTCTGTTTTTGTTTCCTTCTCAGGTATTGTGAAGAGATGATTCCTCTTCATCCGTGTCTCAGACTGATCAGTAACTGTGAGCAGACTCTCTCCAGCCACACATCCCGACGCCTCATCACTATGGAGAAGATCAAGGAGCCTGAGGTGTGTTCATATAACTAACTTGCAACTTTTATTTTTATGTTTCCAAGCAAGATAATTGCTGATATTATGTTAGAAAACAGATTTTTTTTTACAGTAGACTAGTAAAGGTTTGATCATATCTCCTACTCTGGGCCATTAAAGTACCATCTCCTATTGAAACTTGTGAGGGTTTGAGGATCTCTTGATGCTTACTTTTAAATTTAAGCACTTTTTAAAATGTCTTTAATCACTTTGCAGTTCTTTGTTTTATTTCACCTTTTTTGGAGCTTGTGTTTTCAGCTCACAGCTGTTTTATCCTAACTGTAGTGTCACACACTTCTCTCTTTCAGCTGAGCCCTTTTGTTTGAGATGTTGAAATTCACAAGTTGATGGACCTTAGATGAATGTAACGATAGACAAGGGTTTGATTGAGGCTGGAAGCTACTGGTTGAAAACTGAACCACTTCTAGAGTCCCTAGGAGATGTTGGGAGTAACACTCTTAACTTTCATTTCAGAAAATGTACACTGATATGTACGGCTGGGTGTCGTTTGGGTTTTTTCTGATCCCAATGGGTACTGGATACTCTAAAAACAACACTGGTACCTTAACGATATTTTTAGGATGACAAAAAAAAAAATGATGATGGTCAATGGCACTAGTGGGACAGAGAGGTCTGTTGATGGGACAGAGGGGGCAAAATCAACAACAGAGAAGGAAAGGGACGAAACTTTGACCCAGGTAAAAGTCAGACAACTTTTTATTTCTACTCTATTGATCTGAGGCACCGAGATGCTGCTGCATGCGTCTGTTTGCTTTCACTCTTCCTGCAGACATCCGTAGCGCTCCATCTCTGGACATTTTCAAAAAACGTCTCAAGCACCACCTGTTCACCACAGCCTACAGTCTTCACTAAACCATCCCTTACACTCATCCTGCCCCTCACATAGTTTGTCCATGTCTATGTGTTCCTGTAAAGCGTCCTTGGGTTTCTTGAAAAGCGCTATATAAATTCAAGATACTATTATTATTATTATTATTATAGCCAACTAAGACAGACAAATACCAGAACAAACTTAGAAAGGACAAGAGGTGGTGCTTAGAGTTCCTACCTTGTCTTTATATCTTTTCTGTATAGACGAGCTCGCTAATGCAGCACGCTCCCCTTTATTTCAGGCCTGGATCCAGTAGGTTCATTTTGTCTTCTCTTGATTATTTATATTGTTTTCCTTTTTTTCAGACAAATGTAGGATATGTTTTTTTTTTTTTTTTTTTTTACTTTGGCATGTTTCGACTGTCTTCTGCAGTCTGCAGTCTTCCTCAGAGGAAGGTCATTAATTTGTCTGAATAAAAGAAAACTATAAACATTTAAGGCCATCGCTCATTGATGTTCTCTCCCTCCTTCCCTCCCTCCGCTATAAATGTAAACCAATAATATTCCATCCTGTTTATCAAAACGAGGTATCTCTTTGAAAAAGAATCAAATGATCAGCACCATAAATACTATTTTTCACTAAAAGAGTGGCATGCTGTAACATATGCGAGTCAAAACACTGATTTAGATGTAAAAGCGATCTCCAACCACATAATCAAGGCACTTTGAGAAACTGTAATTAGTACAATTTCAGTGGAATTAAAATATTTTCATGCATTTTAAAAGTACAGTTTAATCATCTAACCCAAAATTTTCCACTCTTTCTAAGTGCATGTAACAATACTATGTGTCAGCCGGTGGCAGTCTCAGTCTGTATTCACCAGAAATAAAGGGAATTGGTTTAATATTGGTATCAGCCAATATCAGCCCTTTTTTTTCTTTTTTTTTTTTTTTTTTCAAATATTGGCCTTTGCCAAATCACGAACGAACCAAAATCAGTTAACAACATTTATCTGTTCTGTTCAATCAGTTCGTTTGCTGGTACCTGAAATCCTGTATCTTGCTGCTGAATCAAATAAAAATATTTTTTTCAGGGCAGAAGAAGAGATGAGTTAGACAAACTTGACATCAGTTTAACATCAGTATCGACCCTAGTTTTCACAGTTAATATATCTCTACCTTTATTCAACTCTAAAACTGATAGTTAAAATCCATTCATCATTCAGTTGAAGTTTTAAGTTTCTTTTTATTCTGGTTGCATTGCTATAAATAACAACATACACTATATTGCCTTGTCCATCCAAATAATTGAAATCAGGTGTTCCAATCACTTCCATGGCCACAGGTGTATAAAATCAAGCACCTGGGCATGCAGACTGTTTCTACAAACATTTGTGAAAGAATGGGTCTCTCTCAGGAGCTCAGTGAATTCCAGCATGGTACTGTGATAGGATGCCACCTGTGCAACAAGTCCAGTCATGAAATTTCCTCACTCCTAAATATACCACAGTCAGCTGTCAGTAGTATCATAATGAAGTGGAAGTGACTGGGAACGACAGCAACTCATAGAGGTCGCCAACTTCCTCAGACAATTGCTACAGACCTCCAAACTTCATGTGGCCTTCAGATTAGCTCAAGAACAGCACGTAGAGAACTTCATGGAATGGGTTTCCATGGCCGAGCAGCTGCATCCAAGCCATACATCACCAAGTGCAATGCAAAGCGTCCGATGCAGTGGTGCTGCTGCATGCCGCCACTGGACTCTAGAGGAGTGGAGACGTGTTCTCTGAAATTACGAAGCGCGCTTCTCCATCCGGCAATCTGATGGATGAGTCTGGGTTTGGCTGTTGCCAGGAGAACAGTACTTGGCTGACTTCATTGTGCCAAGTATAAAATTTGGTGGAGGGGGGATTATGGTGTGGGGTTGTTTTCTGGAGCTGGGCTTGGCCCCTTAGTTCCAGTCAAAGGAACTCTGAATGCTTCAGCATACCAAGAGATTTTGAACAATTCCATGCTCCCAACTTTGTGGGAACAGTTTGGGGATGGCCCCTTCCTGTTTCAACATGACTGTGCACCAGTGCACAAAGCAAGGTCCATAAAGACGTGGATGAGAGAGTTTGGTGTGGATGAACTTGACTGGCCTGCACAGAGTCCTGACCTCAACCTGATAGAACACCTTTGGGATGAATTAGAGTGGAGACTGAGAGCCAGGCCTTCTTGTCCAACATCAGTGTGTGACCTCACAAATGCGCTTCTTGAGGAATGGTCAAAAATTCCCATAAACACACTCCTAAACCTTGTGGAAAGCCTCCCCAGAAGAGTTGAAGCTGTTATAGCTGCAAAGGGTGGACCGACATCATATTAAACCCTATGGATTAATAATGGGATGTCACTTAAGTTCATATGCGAGTCAAGGCAGGTGAACGAATACTTCTGGCAGCATAGTGTATCTACTCTGTGTATTGCAGAGTTTGTTTACTGGGCTTGTATGTGTGAGCATGAACAGTAACACAAATATGATCTTGTTTATGTAAAATGAGAGCATGTGTGCGCCTGCCTGCTCTTTCATGTGTTTTCAAGTTCATGTTTTTATGTTTAGTTCACAGAAATGTTTGTGTGTGCATAACCACGAGTATGTGTCATGTTCATGTATGTAGGATGTGCATATGTGCTTTTTACATGCCATCCCAGTGGCAGTGATGGTGTTTGTTTGTCGGTCAGGGGTAAATCCTCACCATCTGGCTCTGATTTTTTTTATATACTTTAAACCCTTAATGGGTTAATCACACATCATATGGAAAACAATCCATCTTTAGATCTGGCATACATTCCACTTCAAAACCCAAAATTGTTCCCATAACAGGCACTGTATGACACAGACAAAAACATACAGATCTTATCTGTCTTATATTTATCTTAGCTTGTAGAATTTTCTCTTTTTAGAGGCCTTAGTTCATACCTTTGGGAAGTAAATCTCCAGGTTTTACTTCAGATCCACTCATATGGCTGCGTACTTTGCTCTTCATAGTTTCTGATGTAATGGCTGTTATTGTTTTTGTTTCCTTGAAAATTATTTTTTTAGGATTTATGGTGAGTATTAAATGTGATTTTTGACCTTGAATTACTCATTAATCAAACACTTAACACATTGGCCTCCACCTGTATGATCCATGGCAGGGGCTGACTTAATATAACCACAGTTTTGATTTAATGCTATGCACCTTTCTCTTTATTTATTTGGGATCATGATTATTTAGTCAGTCATGCAGCAAGCTCTCGCTGTGCTCATGGAAATGTTTCCAGGTTGCTTGGCAGCATCAATAAGCAGATGAGAGGTGTTTGCTGACAAATTACAGGCCCAATGTTGGAGTCATCACTTCCAACTCATCTCACCTCATTATTCCTCCAAGCAGCATCTCTCTTCCTGCATTTAGCCCTTCATTGACCTCTAGCAGCTTCCTTACAGCCAACACAAACTGTTTAACTAAAGGATTCCGAGCACTTCATATCCATTATTAATAAACACATGTACAGTATGTTTCATACATGCAAAAAAGGAGAAAGTGATGCCCAACTTAAACTGGCATACGGAATGATAGGAGTGTTTTATTTACTGAAAATGTACGGTCAAAGGATTATAATATCTACTCAGGGACATATATATACTTCTTGAAATTCTGCAGTCGTAGTTTTTCATTTAGGTTAAAAAAATGTACCTGCATCACAGTTTGTAAGGCAAGGCGAGTTTATCTGTATAGCACATTTCAGCAAAAAAGGCAATTCAAAGTTCTTCACACAAGACATAAAAACACAATAACAAAAGGAAAAAGAAACACAACAGAAACATTTAAGAATGAACAAAAATAACTCTGATAAAAACAATCTATAAAACCCTCAAAAGATAAAAACAAAAGCCACGGCAAGATGTCTGTGATAGATCTCTCATCTTCCTACTGCCACCTGAACCATCACAATTCAATGGTTCAGGACTCACAAGTGTTAATTATTCTCTTGAAATGTCTTTCACAGAGTATGTTTTTTTTTCCCCGGCAGTGAAAGCCTAATCGTGTATTAAGGTTAACACCTGGCCTGTCTAATGGCAACAAATAATTGTCCCAAAACTCACCTCATAGTAGAATTTCAACGTTTACACTGCCTTATCAAAGAGTGGCTGATAACTGCCTTAAAACCAGTGCTTATGAGTCAGAGAACTGCAGGGACATTACCTTTTAAGCAGTCAGAGTAAAAGTTACAGTGCAGAGTTGTAGTTAAAATAGAACACTGAAAACATTTTTTTGTCAAAGGCAGCAGTGGACAGGTGCAGCTTCAACCTTGATTTTTGTTGTTTTTGATGCCAGACACCTTTGCACCATGAGTGAAGTTACCCACTGAGTTAGAGCTACTGCCCGTGATTTTAAGTGCTCCTATGAGATGCATCAAGCATATTCATCAGTACACATGTCCTTTCTTTTAAGGTTGACTCTCTGCTTTGTTCTTGTCATAAGAGACCCACTTTGCTACACATTTTAAAGAGGTACTGCAGCTCTGTCTAAGGTCTAGTTCCACTATATGTTGTGAGGAATAATATAAACACTTTTAAATGTTGAATTTAACTCTATGTGAGTTTAGTTAACGCTGTCAATTTTGCTTTGTATTTTAGTTTATTATAGAGGTCTGGCTTTACCTAAACAACCTGGTTGGAGATCTATTCTCTTGTTGTTCTTCCCAATATGAAAAGATCAAATTTTACCATACAATTCCTCAGTAGCTACTCAGTACTCAACTTAAAATTAAAAACTTTTCACTTATACTTGAGTAGATTTATAGACCAGTCATTTTACTTGCACCTAAGTAAATTTGAACCAAACTTTACTTTTACTTTAGTACAACAGTTGTGGACTTTTTTCATCTCTGGTTCTGAGTAGTAGCTAAAATATTTCCTTTTAAGTTTTAGGGCCATTGTATATTATTCCAGTTCAGTTAGAAAACTTAACCTGACACACCGGATAGACTGTTTCATATATCAAGTTCATAGATATATTTCACAGTTATCTGGGAATCCTCCGATACAAAGTGTCTGAGAAGGGCAGGACTCTTGGGAGGTGATTGGACAAAGGGTCTGTCTGTCACATTCATTGCGGGCTAACCAGAGCAACAGGACAAAAATGGGATAGTAGGCATGCACAGCTGGTGGAAGTTGTCGGTCACCAACTCATGCCGAGGCAGGTTGGCAGAGGAGTGAAAAGATCTTCTCTATCATGAAAAGCTTTCAGTGCTGTTCTTAGCTCTTTGTTTAATAAGGAAATCCAGTTCAGTTCTAATCAGACTGCTGCTACACTATAGCTAGCTATTAGTATCAACTTCCAGTACAACCTCCTCAAATGATGCGATCCGCACCGTTTTCATTTTGGCACAAACGTTGTAGATTGAGCATTGTGTTGTGGATTTGCGTGATGGCAGACATGGAGTCTGACCCGTTCATCTGCTTTGCTAGGTTACAAACTACTCACATTGTAAATGTTAAAATGTTTATTGCACCAGAAGAACATAGTTTGCGTTTGGTGTCAAGGCTTCGACCTCGTCTCTCCTTGTAGATTTATTTTACATGTAGGATTTGAGGAGTGATGATGGTATCCCACACTCTCCAGTCAGAGCCTACTGGTGGATGGTGAAGATGGTGGTGGTAGGAAAGTATATTAGCACAGCTGAGGAAGGGGCCAGTAGTCTTACATCTTAAATTGGCCACCAATAAGGAGAATATTTTCCAAGCAGTTGTAGAATGATGCATGTTAGATGTGATATAGGCACAGCTCAAGTTGTCTGCATGCCTAGCCCAAAGGTTATCATTCTTTTTTTAACACTTCAACAGCCATCGGATAAAGTTTTTCTCAAGGCTGTTTTTTTCAAAATGTACAGTCATGGACGAAAGTATTGGCACCCCTGGAATTTTTCCAGAAAATACACCATTTCTCCCAGAAATCCTTGCAATTACAAATGATTTTGGTATACATGTGTTTATTGCCTTTATGTGCATTGGAGCAACACAAAAAATCCGAAGAAAAACGCCAAAATTAACATAATTTTACACAAAACTCAAAAAATGGGCTGGACAAAATTATTGGCACCCTCAACTTAATATTTGGTTGCACACCCTTGGAGAAAATAACTGAAACCAGTCACTTTCTGTAACCATCAACAAGCTTCTTACACCTCTCAACTGGATTTTTGGACCACTCTTCTTTTGCAAACTGCTCCAGGTCTCTCAGATTTGAAGGGTGCTTCTTGCAACAGCAGTTTTGAGATCTCTTCATAGGTGTTCAATGGGATTTAGATCAGGACTCATTGCTGGCCACTTCAGAACTCTCTAGCGCTTTGTCTCCAATCATTTCTTGGTGCTTTTTGAGGTTTGTTTAGGGTCATTGTCCTGCTAGAACACCCATGACCTCTGACGCAGACCCAGCTTTCTGACACTAGGCCCTACATTGCAGCCCAAAATTTTTTGATATTCTCAGATTTCATGATTCCTTGCACACATTCAAGGCACCCAGTGCCAGAGGCAACAAAATAACCCCAAAACATCTTTGAACCTCCACCATGTTTGACTGTAGGTACTGTGTTCTTTTCTTTGTAGGCCTCATTCTGTTTTCTGTAAACAGTAGAATGACGTGCTTTTCCAAAAAGCTCTACCTTAGTCTCATCTGTCCACAAAATGTTCTCCCAAAAGGATTGAGGCTTATTCAGGTACATTTTTGCAAACTCCAGTATGTCTTTTTTATGTCTCTTTGTCAGCAGTGGGGTTCTCCTCGGTCTCCTGCCATAGCACTTCATCTCATTCAGATGACGACGTATGGTCCAAGCTGACACTTTTGCATCCTGAGTCTGCAGGACAGCCTGAATTTGTGTGGAAGTTGACTGAGGATGTTTATCCACCATTCCAACTATCCTGCGTTGCATTCTTTTGTCAGTTTTTCTCTTCTGACACACACAGGCACACAACACAAAGGTTGAGTCAACTTTTACACATTCTAACTGGCTTCAGGTGTGATTTCTAGATTGCCAGCACCTGTGACTGCTACAGGTGAGTTTAAATGAGCATAACATGCCTGGGGAAAAAAAAAAAAAAAAAAAAAAAAGATTTATCCACATTTTTAAAAAGGTGCCAATAAATTTGTTTGGGAGAAATGGTGTATTTTCTGGAAAAATTTCAGGGGTGCCAATACTTTCATCCATGACTGTATCACTTTATTCTAAAAATATTTAAGTCTGCTTATCCTTGACTTTCCCCTAGATTTTTTTTTTAATTTGCCCTGTTGTTAAAAAGTGATCACATAAATCCAGATTTAAAAAATTGGCCATTTATACCTGCAGCTCCCATGGTCATAGAATCGACATGGTAAGAAAGCATTGATGTTCTTGATAGTTTTATCATGCCAGTAGATAAACAACAGATACTGCTTTGGAAACACCCTCTGTCCATCACTGCACAACCTCATTAGAAGTCATAGACTAACCTTCAACATGTACAAAACAGGCTCAAAAAAAGAGATTTATTATTGTAAAGTGTCATGTAATATGAAGAATGCATTGAAGGAATCTGATGGTGGCGCCATTTCAGGACTGATCCAGTTCTCTATGTCTGGTTAAACTCTTGTTCAGTATCTGTGGTTAAATGATTAAATTTTGTCTTTACAGAAATTAGACAGCCTTGCTCATCTAGTGGACCCACGCTTCAGCCCCTACCAGGGACACAACGCCTTCAGAGAAAAGTACTTCAGTGGACTGAATAAGAGGTGTGTTAGAGAGGAAAACAAAACAAACGTCAGTGGAGAGTGAGAGGAAAATGCTGTGTGAAAGCCACAGGAAAAATAGACGATTACAACCGAGGACATGGTTTTACTGGACTAGAAGAGGAAAACAAACTCTTACCTTTCATTATTATTTTTTATCTTCCTCACTATTTTAATAAGGATTTTTTTATGTCTGTACTTCTCTTTGAAATAAATGGTTAAATGATGAGCTGTGTCTTGTGAGTGCTTAGGCCACTAGGAACCAAACAGCTTATTTGTTTGACCGGTAAATTCTACTATTGTTAATAATTTGTCAAAGAACCTTTTGATCTTCAACTGGTGGCCTAGGGGCCACTTCAGCCCCCAACATCTTCCCATATAGCCCCCAGAACTTTAGCAATTCAAAATATGTGCAGAGGAACAAAGATGTTGCTGTATTTTGTTTTTCTTCAAATAAATGCCCTACAGCTATTAAAACATCTCCAAAAAACAACTGAGATCAAAACAGTTTAATCAGGAGTGACTTTATGTTGCATCCATTTCTCAAAAATCATCCTGTCAGTCTTTTGACTTCACAGCATTAGCATCAAACCCTGTAATGGACAAAATGACAGACACAAAAATATTCAGCTAAAATATCTAAATCGCCCCATTGTGGCTGGCTGTGATAAGGGCACTGATCTCACTGCTGGAGCCCAAAATTATTTACATTCAAAAGAAAATGAAAATATTTCAACAAAAATTTTGTTAATTAGGCAAATCTGAAGAAAGTGTTTTCTTTATTTTAAAGTTTGGGCCCCAAAGTGCCTGATTAGGAAAAAGCTGGCCCTTGTGCAAATTGACTTGATGACCTCTGGTTTAGATGATAACTTGGAGGGAAGAGTGAGATTCAATACTCAAGGCGTTTCCTGTCATTCTGACAGTGGGTACAACCATAAAAAACATGTGCAGGTTGACTCCATTTTAAAGAATAACCCAACTATGAAGGATGTCTAAAATAAAAGAGTAACAAGTAAATCCCCTAAAAAAATTATTTCATAGCTTTCAAGTGACATCTCACGCTTATTGATCGGCCCCGTGGTGGGCAAGAAAGGTTTTCTACTGCTGAATACGATAGAGAAGTTACGATCTCAGTTTCAACCGGCATATTTAGGCCTCTTCTTTTTCCAAGAAAGAATTTTGTTTAGTTGGATGCACAAGCTGATGAGGAGAAAAGCCCAGGTTACACTCCTACAGAATATCATCATAAAAAGAAAATCCAGAGAGGAGCAAATTGATTGAAGTCCCTGTAGAACAAATTCAGAAATTTGTCTATAAACACGTTATGTATGTTGGAATTAAGTTATGGTATATATGTAAAAACACCTAGAACTGTCTGATGGAATAATGGATTTGCTCAGTTAAAACAGTCTTCATCAGCTGCATTTTCAGGTTCTTTTAACGTGGGCCGAATAAAGCCCCTGATACGACATAGGGGCGCTAGCACATAAGCATAGCATGGCAGTGATATGACGCTGCCAACTTACATTGGAGAAAAAGAGTTTGGGTCCATCTTATTAGTAGAGCTGAATCATCTGTCTTCCTCCAAGACTGTAACCCACTCAGCAGCTCACCTACACCTGGTGTCTTTGCAGGCAGCGCATTCTCAACAGTGAGTGTAAGTTGGTATTTTTTATTTGTATTTGTAATTTGTCCATAGTAAACATTCTGTAGGGAAATACAGTCACTCCCACAGCTAATCAAAGCTACACATCAGTGTATTTAAATATGACTTCTTAATAATCCCTGCTTGCATTAACGCTGATGCACCATGCTGCTGCTGGCAAAGCTTAACCTCCTCCACCCCAGCCTCCTCCTTTTAAAGCATAACGCTTGTTGCACCCTCATATTCAGATTCGTGCCAGTATGGGTTCATTGCTTTTGAAGTAACTTTATTGTGTTCAGCGCACATTGTCATAAATGTATCTATCTTTAGGGGGTTTCTAGCCATGCACTTCCTGGAAAGTCAAAGCATGCTGCTTGACTAACACTAGGAGCATCCATTTTGCTGTAAAATGGTCAAAATTATGACTAGAGTGTTCCTAACTGAAATGTATCTTTACATCATTTTAATGGAAAAATGAAAAACAGTTCATCAGAGTCTGAAGATTAAAGGACAGTTTCTTTACAATCATACAATGATGAATACACATGAAGCATCTTAAAATACCAGTTTATATCGGTGTGGTTTATTTGTTTAAGTATGTTTTTATTTGGTCATACACACCCTTCCAGCTAACAGTCTAAATGTCCTGTGGTATATGAGTTATTGTTTAATAAATCATTTAATTTATACCATAAAAGCACTTTTCATCAGTGCTGTATGTTGCCTCCAGAGCAGAGAAAAGCCTCATTGTACCACACTGACCTGGAATGACTTTTTAATTCTGTTTAGTTTGTGTGAGCATGTGTGTGTTTTTGGATACTACACCGTTGCAGAGACTCATTGAATAACTACAATTAAATCCCCGCTTCTGCTTTATTCAGACAAAGCGAGCATGTTTAGGTGAGAGAGGCCTCCCCGTGCAGAGCCAAAGCACCAGATGACAGGGCGTCCCCCGGCTCCCCACACACCACTACAGTTAGTCAGCAGCTTTTGTTGTTTTCCAACCACAGTTTACACGCACGCCGGCTCATTATTCATCTCTAGAGAGCCATGCAGCAGGCCTTTCTGTATGTTTCCCCTCTGCTCTGTTTATCTGCTGGGCCTCTGCCTCTACACCACACTTCAGCTTCACAGGCTCCATCACATGATACCCGGCTTAACATCGTTTGTGGTGTAAGTTGTTTACGATTCCCATAGAGCCCGTTTGTTGTCTATCAACATTTAACAAGACTGATTTCAGCAGACAGTAAGAGAGCTGAGCTTTCTGCATTTAACACGTCTGCTCTCTCTCTCTCTCTCTCTCTCCCTCTGTTTTTCTGTGAATCATGGTATTGAGCCCCACGTTTGCCACAGCAGAAGACCCCTTTGTGATGAGAATTAAATGCAGTCCCTTTGTAGCTGTGTTTGAAGGCTGCTTTGTGTGCAAATGTGAATCTGCTTCACCACAATGCAGTGATAAACCGTGTTTCGTAAAAGCTTTCTGTCTCCAGTGATGCAGACTATAATTAGGGAGGGGGGCAGGGCTGTGAGGGGTTCCTCTGCACCACGTAATGCTGTCCAGACTCTATGGAAAGTCTGTGAGCGTATACATGTGTGTACTAGTGAGATCTGGTTTTGTTTAATGTTGGATGCTCACTGCAGCAGAACAGTTTCCTGGTGTAATCCAGTGGCAATAAAATAATTTGAGACTGAAACTGTAAACAGGAGTCAAATCCAAACAACTGAATTTTAGTCTCTAATTCCTTTTTTCCCCCATAATCATCTTTTTTGTGATGAAAAAGTGAGCATTTTATCACTCATCACATCACCTCCTGTAGATCTCCCAGCCTCCCCTTCACCTCCTCACCTCTGCCCTCCCCTCTTCTCATGTCTTTCTCTCAAAGGGGAACTTCCTGTAGGAGGAGAGGGTCACTGTTTTGGAATGATGGCTCCTGAAGGTGACCTTCAGACTGCTGCATCAGCTGGTGCATGAGAACCTGAGGATTTTCAAAAATTAAGTACCTTGCAACAACAATTTTGAGATCTCTCCATACGTAGGTTATCAATGGGATTTAGATCCGGACTGGCCACTTCAGAACGCTCCAGCACTTTGTCTCCAACCATTCCTTGGTGCTTTTTGAGGTATGTTTTGGGTCATTGTCCTGCTGGAACACCCATGGCCTCTGATGCAGGCCTCTGTTCTCCCAGAATGATTGAGGCTTACTCAGGTACATTTTTGCAAACTCCAGTCTGGCTTTTTTATGTCTCTTTGTCAGCAGTGGGGTTCTCCTCAGTCTCCTGCCATAGCGCTTCATCTCATTCAGATTAAGACATATGTCTGAGCTGACACTTTTGCACCCTGAGTCTGCAGGACAGCCTGAATTTGTGTGGAAGTTGATGGAATGTTGATCCACCATTCCAACTATCCTGCGTTGCATTCTTTTGTCAGTTTTTCTCTTCTGTCCTCGTCCAGGGAGATTAGCCACAGTACCATGGGTTATAAACCTCTTGATTATATTACGCACAGTGGACAAAGGAATTTCAAGATCTCTGGAGATGGTCTTGTAACCTTGAGATTGTTCATATTTTTCCACAATTTTGCTTTGTAAGTCCTCGGACAATTCTTGGCCCTTCTTTCTCTTCTTTATGCTTGGTGTGACACACACAGGCACACAACACAAAGGTTGAGTCAACTATACATTATACATTCTATCTGGCTTCAGGTGTGATTTCTATACTGCCAGCACCTGTGACTGCAACAGGTGAGTTTGGTAACATGGTAAATGCCTATGACATTTTGCTTACTATGCTTACATGGAATGCAACAATTCTCATATCTACTGTATATTAAACCTTTTTTTGTAACATTGTCCACTGTTCAGTATGTACTGTGTGTATGAATTGCATTTTTGTTTTGTTCTAAATTTAGCTTAAACTACCTTCCATGAACTTTACATTTCTCTGACTTGGTTCTGTTTGTGTGGCTGGGAGGAGAGCACCTGTCCAGCCTGAAGGGAGGATCCCTGCAGTCAGATCCACTGATGGATAATGAGTGATTAGACATCTTTTGACCTGTAACACTACCTATCACACTGATCCATTTTCACAGAGGTGTTCAGGGCACCTAATAGGGTTTAATTGTGAGAGTGTATGGCAGGGTGGTTGTGTGTGAAGGCGCCGCTGTGCATCCAAGCTTTCAAACACCCTCACATGTTTGCGACTGAACACATGTGGCACAGGTGTAGTGCACCTGTTCATAGCCAGGGGAGTTTGGACACCTGCAGGTCCTCCAGCGCTTCTCATCCCACCTCCTCCGCCCTCAGGTCACCTCGCTGCCCTCACACACCTCTGGAAGCCCTCCACAGCCTCTCATGTAATGGTTAAGGTAAGGTGAGAGCTGTTATCTCAGCATCTGGGAGGAGAAGAGCAGCAGAGGAAGGGCTATTAGAGCACCACAAATCACTGCAGAAGTCCCATCTCACACAGCTGGGTGAAACTCAAACCATGCTTGGAAAAAATAAAAGGAAGCAGTGTTAATTTGTCGATGAAAACTACGACTTAAAGTGTTAGTTGACTACTGTCTTTCCATGAGGAGGATGAGACTCAGACTAGCCAACAATAGATCTTATGAAAGGTAAGTTTAGTTTTTGTCAAGGAGACTAAAATAAGACTAAATGTTAGAGCTGAGCTCTTGGATGGAAAAAATCCAGGAGTATTCTTCACTATGCACTTTATAACAAATTGAATAAAAACTAAGGAAGATATTGGTGAATGAAGCCTAGTGTCTTTTACTGCAGATCAGCATGGTGCCATGGAAAAAGTATTTACCCCCTTTCTGATTCCTGATTTTTTTGCATATTTATCACACCTAAATGTTTCAGATCATCAAACCAATTTTAGTATCTTACAAAGACAACCCAAGTAAATATCAGCAGTTTTAAATGATGATTTATTAAAGGGAAAAAAATCCCAACCTTCAGCAAATTTTGAAAAAAAAGATTGTTACAAAATCCCTCCACATTGATGTAAATTGTCTTTTTCCATTTAATGCAAACATCTGCTTGCAGTTGTTGCTGCCAAGGGTGAAATAACCAGTTATTAGGTTTATGGGGCATTTCTTCTTTACATAGGGTCAGGCAGGTTTGGGTAGCTTTTCCCCCTTAACAAATAAAAGCATCATTTAAGAAACTGAATTTTGTATTTACTCAGGTTATCATTGTCTAATGCTGAAATTTGCTTGATGATCTGTTCTATTTAAGGGTGACAAATGTGCATAAAAGAATGAAGTTGTCTTCATGCATCTGGTCCAGTCTTACTGCACTCAAAGCCACTAGATGGCAGCCTTGAGTAGAGAGAGCCTCCACAGTTCTCTGTTCCTCTTTGAGCTTTATGCACCGTCCTCCAGCCTGCAGACTGTTTGCCATACAATCAATGCAGCACAGCTTGTAAACAAACAGTTCAGGGGCTAAGCTTTTGAAGTGATAGAGCCTTGGTTGAGAAAGTGCAGAGCTGCTCTGAACGCACAACATCCTCTTTAAAGATATGAGCCTGGAAGTGGCGAAGGTCGTTGGCCCTGGAAGTAGAAGGGGTGAATGAACGACTTGTCACAGAACTTCCTCATCCTTCTTTCACCTATCCACAGCCCATTCATAACGACTGACAGTTATATCATCACACAAGGGTTTTTTTTTTCATAACTTAGCTACAACCACTAATGCTTGACTTTAAATAAGCCTCCAGATCTCCCCTTTTGTGGTGCGTCTGACATCCTGTTATTTTCCATCATGGGACCCTTGAGCCCTCCAGAGCACTTCACACATGCACTGTTGATTTAGTGAAATGACTTGTTTGTCTGTGTGTGGATGTATTTATGTGTGTTTACAGGCTCATCACGCTTAATAGGACAGAAAAAAATGTTTGTAGCAGGAACAGCAGGAGGAAACAGTCAAAAACAAACAGTGGATGTGAGTATTTGGTGGCTTCATGTGTGCCTCATTTTGTGTTTATGGTGTTTGTGTGAGTTCTTGCGGTTGTCGGCGCTGTTCTTCATAAATGACAAGAAACCGCTGGATGGCTCCCTCACGCCCTTTTTTAATGACTCCACACTGCCAAGCTGGTACACAAAAATACACACAGAAATACACACAAATGCACAACCTGGATGGCAAACATGGTGACTTTGACAAACTTCCTCTTTCCTTCCTGCAAGGGTCATAAAGCACTAATTGGTCGTAATATAAGACACCAGTGAGGATGTAGCCATTAGGAGAGTATTTTTCATCTATTTATGCACCCACTGAGCACTAACTGGAAATTCTCTGATGAAATTTGGATGCAAAAAGGGTGAAAACATGTTGGTCAACCCAAGACCTCTTAGTTTTTCAAAAGCAGAAAAACGGTAAAATCAGCATGTTGACAATCCAACTTTCTTTTACAGCAAATATACAGAAAATCTGACACTACATTTATAACCTTTAAAGACTTTTTAACACCACCTCAATGATTTAAGACCCCACTACATCTTCAATTTCTTCTCTGTTTGTTATGTGCATGTTTTATGCACATCATAAGATAAAAATGTGACAACACAGTCAAGAAAATGCAGAAGATATGTATTGTATATGCAAATAAAGCCTTATTTGGGATGTAAGAAGTTCTAACATGTCTCTGCATGTATATATGACAAGGCTAAAGCTCCATTTAGTTTTAAAAATATCCTGTAAAATGTTGTCAAGTATCGGCTCCAGCCTCAGCTCAAACACCGTCTCAGAAAACTTGCATTTACCTATCATTTACAGGCACACATCACTTGTCCCTAGCTAGAGCTTTAAAGATGCACTGATAGATCAACAGACAAAATTTTCACTTTATGTTGTGCAACTGAGTCTTCATGTTTAAAGTGACCGAACTAAACTAAACTAAACTAAACTAAACTAAACTAAACTAAACAAGGACATAAGCAAGCGTGCAGACTGACGTCAGATCTGGTGGTCTTCACCAAATTCGGCGGGACAAAACAACAAAATGTAAAACAAAAGCAGAAAAACAATTTAAAAACTGAAAACAGATTCAAAATTTAAGGCCATATGGTCTTGCATTGAAGACTTTTAAGGCCCTGCAGACACTCTGTTTTAAAAGAAAAAAAAGCTTCATGTTAAATCGCCCATATATTAACTGACATTTCAAGCCATTTGTTCGTAGGCAAATCTCCAAAGTCGGTCATGATAGATTTTTAAGGGTGCTTTAACTTTTGGGGCCTAGGCACTGATCTGAGTACATTTGAGCCTGAGGTCCACTTCCATTTGTTCAGTGTGAATGCAACCACACTGGGCTTGGGGACTGGGTCTGAGTCTGTTTGGAGGCTTGGTCTAGGGCAGTGGTTCCCAAAGTAGGGTTTGGGACCCCCTAGGGGTTTGTGGGATGCCTTCCAAAACACAAAGGACATTTTTGCATGATTTGAAATTATGAAGCTGAGCATTAGTTCATGCAGGACAAGGTAGTCATATGCCTAGCTGTGATCAGCTGACAACCACACTGCTGCTGACAAAGCTTGACCTCCTCCACCCCAGCCTCCTCCTTTATAGCATAAAGCTTGTTGCACCCTCATATTGAAATTCGTGCTACTATGATTTCATTGCTTTTGAACTAATTTTATTGTGTTCAGTACGCATTGTCAGATATGTAGCCATCCATATGGGGTTTCTAGCCATGTGCTCCCTGGAAAGTCAGAGCATGCTGCTTGACTAACCCAGGGAGCTTCTTTTGAACAGAGCCTCCTCTGCCAAGCAAAACTGTAAATCCATTTTGCAACGAAATGGTAAAATAGTGTTCCTTTCTGAAGTATATTTAACCTATAGTGTACAAATCTATACATAATATAACCTTTCAAAGCAGATGGATACGCCTATTTCCTTGTTTTTCACTGGTGAATCCATCTTGTTAAGCTCCTGTCTGAACCGTTTGGGCCTGGTTAGACAGTGACAGGACCAATCAGCGATGAGGGGCAGTACTTTCAGGCACGGCAGAGTCATTATGTAAACAAACAGCAGCAGGAGCTGCTGCAGTTATGGAGGAAGAGATTAGCGTGGATGCTGCTAAAGCACCAGTTTTATCAGAACTTGATGACATGTCTTCATGAAAAGAAGAACAAAGAACAGCAGTGAGTTGTTTTATTTTCAAAAACGCCAAAGTCGAGTACTTACATGTCTATAGTCGCCATGTTTCGCGTTATTCCTTACTAGTTGCGCACGCAGAGCTCGATAGCTGCTACGTCACGTTTTGTTGCTCTGATTGGCCCGTAGAGATGTCAGAGACAGAACGTTCATCCAATCAAACTCCAAGTTTTTTTCAAACCCTCTGTCTTTTCTCAAACATTTCCTATTGAAGCTTTCCCAGATGGATGTGTGGAACACATCCATCTGGCGTGTCAGGTTATACATAGTATTGGTTTCATTTAAAAATAAAACTACAGTCATTAGGTGGGATTATGCTGAAATCAAATTATTGTTAAAAATAATCCTCAGTGTGTTCGTCTGCACATATCTATTCTTAAATGTGCACGACAGCACACAACTATAGGGGTCCCCAGTCTCTGACATTATTATTTTGGATTTCGAAGCTAGCGTAGCCAATGCTAAGCTCACAGAGCAGCTACATTAGCTATGAATCTATATTATCTGCACAGCTAAGTTAACTTTAGTGGTGTTTGCTAAAGCTTTATCAAAAGCGACGAAGCTAAAGTAAGCCACTGTTCGTGTAACAACTTAAAAGAACAGGTCTATACATAATTAAATCCCAGATTAGACCTCTGAGCTTTCTCTGTTTTATTTCTAAAATGTTTATTAGTCTGTAATGTTTGTGATGTGGTTATTTCATGAATGTAACCGCCAGTCTTTGTTAAAGATTAAAGCTGAATTAAAAAAAAACAAAAAAACATCTAAACCTGGAAATATGTTGTAAATTAAGGCATTTCCTTTCTCAGATATTCGGCATCTCACATGAACGGTCTGTGAGAGTGGCCGTCAGAGATGAATGGTCCACAACTGGACCCCTCTCCAATTATGATCTGTTTCTTTATGAAAACGTGTAACAGAAGCAGATTTTCGTGTGGGAGCTGCTCCAAACTTATTTTTTTTCAAGGTCATCACGTAATTGTAAAAAGAAAGTTCACCTTTGAACAACGTTTAAATGCCATTCTAACAGAAAACTGCCCCCAGGGTGTTTTTCCATGTTACCTTTTCATTTGTACTGGTCATCTATCCCATCATGCATTGGAGAGAAGCCATGGAAACAGCCAGGGCAGGTTACTAGTAAGTCACAGAACAAATACGGACACACCTCTGTATGCTGACATTCACACTAATGAGCAAATTTGAGTCTCCTGTCTCAACAGATTTTCATGTATTAGCAAAGTGGGAGGAAAGCGGAGCTGCCAAAGGAAATAATGAACACAGCGAGAACACCACAGAGGAAATGTTAATATCCGCTTTGCTACACATAAAACATCAAGTTTGCAGCTGTTTCAGTTTTTTCTGTGTCATATTTCTTAAATATAAAAGCACCAGCAGATGCCTATGCCTCCATCTCATTTTGTTCCTGAAGTTCTCGGCCCCCTGCTTCCCCCTCACCTTCCTTCTGCCTGAGAAATTACATCTTTCAGGATGAGCTGAAGTGAGGAGTGCAGGTCTGTGCTGGGTTTGAATTTCAGTGATGCACCTCAGTGCCTCTTGAGAGGGTCTGATTGAGGTCTAGGGGTACCTTGCATGTGTGTGTTAGCTGTGATCATCCCTGAACTTTGCTGCTCACACAGCCGCTCTCATGGCTGTTTAGCTGACTGGAATGTGCTGAACATGAGGGTGTGCGTTAGTAAGGGCCAGGAAACACGTATGATGCTTGAATGTTTTCTCCTCTGGGATCTGTGCAGACTCTCTCACACCCCTATCAGTTCTTGGCTGCACACTCACACCTGTCCTCTGTGAGGCTCATCCGCCTGCTGGTTGTTTCTGTTTGTCAAAATGTGTCTCTTTGTATATCTCTGTTTTTCCTTGTCTGACCACACTTTCTGTGTCACTTTGATTCCCTCCACCATCCCTCATGGTGTTTTGTTTGACTTCTCAGCCTGGTTTACATTGAACTGTCCTCTGATAAATGCAAGTTGTACCACCAAACTCTCAAGCTGGTGCTTTAAACGTGATTTATGCAGAGAGAAATGCTTACAAAATGCCAGTTTCATGGCATGCCAATTGTTCAACTCAGGACACAAAATAGCTACTTTAGTGTCCTGAAAGTAGTGGCACGTAAGGGCAAATGTTTTAAAAGCTCAAAGAAAAATGGCTGCCCTGCCACACACGTGATAGGCCTCAAGATTCTTGTTCCACAAGTAATTTGTGATGTCATGCCTCCACACCCGGCAAATTAGTAAAAGCAGTTACCTACTTTTTATGTAGATCATACCAAATGCATATAAAATATTCTGATGGTACCTGCTGTGTGCAGGTCCCTCTACAGAAGAGGTTCCCAATCGTGTCTCCCTTCAAAGGAGGCCTTGAGAGAAAAGAAGGTGAAGAAATGCTGATCTAGAGTTTTACTTTACCAACTATGCCCTATATCCAGCATTTCCTGCACCCCATCGTATCCATTTACCCCAGGCCTGCCCTGAAAAACCCAGTGAATGGGTCCGCTACAGTTATGATTTATTGATAGTATCAATGCACGTGTTGGATCGGTAGCATTGGTGCTAAGATCCTGGCCAATAATTACTTCATTTTGGAGTTGAAAAGTGTGTCAAGCCACTTTTTAACCCCTTTTCATCAGTGTTTCCAACAATTTTGCCACATTTGTTTCCACATTAAACCCTTGTGTTGCCAGTTTTAGACATTTTCACTACTTTAGTTGCCCATTTTGCCCCTGATTTTTTCCAATTTTGCCACCCCCCTTAACCATATTAACCACCCATTTTTGCCACTTTTAGCAAATCTTTTGCCACTTTGAACCCATTTTTTTGACTTTCATTTCAACTAATAACTGTTTTTTATTTCAAAACAGAGTACTGAATGGTGAAATTTACTTCCTAAACACTGCCTCTGAAAAAGTGGGCAGTCTCTGTTGAGCTCTATGTTAATGAAAGCTTGTACCAAAAACATCCCCTTCCAACAGATCAGCCAATTAAATAGTTTAACATACTAGCTTAGTTTAACCTGTAGAGGACAGTCAATGTGCACATTTCTAACACTAAATATAGAGTTAAGGGTACTGAGTAGCTCAGTGGGTTACATCACTGGCCTAGGTATGGAAGATTGAAGGTTCAAATCCCAGTCAGTACAGAATCCAGTTTGGGCCTTTGGGCAAGGTCCTTAACTCCTGGAGCACCTGTCAGATGTATGTCTCTTTAGATATCTGGATATAATAACATTGTAAGAATTTAAATACTGTGTATTGAAATGTTGAGATATGGCAGAGAATGGACTAACAAGAAACCAAAAATGACACTTTTTTTGTATTAGAGCCAGTTATGTGGTGGAGAACTGAATGGGTTAAAGATAATGAGGTGAATGTTCTTGAGTAGCTGAGTCAAAGTCCAGACCCCAATCCAATGGAGAATTTTATGGCTGGACTTGAAAAAGACCGTTAACACCTGATCCCCGTGCAACTTGACAGAGCTTGAGCAGTTTTGCAAAGACGAGTAAAATTGCAGTGTCCAGATGTGCAAGCCTGACTTAGACCTATCCACACAGACTCAGAGCTGTGATTGTGGCCAAAGGTGCATCTACTAATTACTGACCTGAAGTGGGTGAATATTCATGAGGTCCCTTGTTTTACTTTACATATTTTTGTTGAGTTGACATTACTTTGTGTTTTCACTTTGACATTAGCGAGTTTATTTTTTTGTCAAAAAATGCCAAATTAAGTTGACCATGACTGATTTATAAAATCATTAAAGGTTAAAACATCTATAGATTTTAGATTCAGAATGCAGAAAGCAGATTCATCAGTCTGTATTAAATAGACATTTTTTTTGTCATGTTTTCTAATTACAGTTAATAAGTAAATAAGAATAGATGAAAAAGGAAGCTGTAAAGAAGTTCTTTGTATAATTAATCTTCGGTTAAAGTAACGTTTTATTCCATGTAGCATTTTCTGCTCACAGAGGTCAGAGTTTGGTTGTAGCTCTTTTCTACCCTCTTTCCTCTCGGCTGTTCTGTACGGCCAGGACCGACTTGGCCAGTATCTGACAGAGCAGAGCTCAAACCAAATAAACCTTGTAGATGTGAGTTAGTGCTTGTTCTTGTTGTTACAGCTTTCTGGTTTGGCCGGGGCCTGGGCCAGCGCTGACTTCCATCCATGTAGCATAAAGAGCTGCCCAGAGCTCAAACCAATTTCTTTGACATCACAAAGCACCATAAAAACTACAGTTAAATGCTGTTAAAATGTCTCGAACATGTTTTCTCAAATAGATAATAAAATTTGCATCTCTACGTTCAGTCTTTAAGTGTTTAGTGGTCTGTGTTTGGCTCTAGTGTTTCCCCTGTGAGTGACAACAGGCGCGATGCGGGAGGAAGAGGATTCTTGAGGCATTTTAACTGTTGATATAAAATAAAGTGTTATGGGCAGATTAACACGAAAACACAACATTTACAAACAAACCACCAGACCTGCCGTTTATTTTTCTTCTTTTCTTCTCTTGCTGTGTTTAAACAATGTTGCTATGCTACCTCTTCTTGCCATAACACCATAAACAATTTTCAGACCGCAGAGACCCCGCTGTCGACCCTGCGCCGCCACGTTGCTAGGATGTCCAGTGCATATAAAATGCATATGTTTTATCTTTTATTTTCATTATTTTTTACTTCTGTTCTTGATGGTTCATTAGAGGGAATGGTGAAACCCTGATGAACCCCATGACCTCATGTTTCACCTGCAGAAAACAGGCTCTTATGTGAGTTTAGATGTAGTGATGTATAGCGTCTGTAACAGAGATGGCTGGGAAGTTGGTTGTGTTCGTTTACTTTGCATGTTTAGATATTGCATGATGAAAAGTTCTTGCTGTTGTTTCTGTCATTCTTGCATATCTTTGGTTAAACATTTTGAGGTTTTATGAATCTAAATACATACGATGTGTTTGTGTAAGCTTCTGCACGAACATGTTTGTGTATGTAGGTCTCTGCACAGCCATGACCTTGTTTGCATGCCTGTGATTTCTGACTATCTGTACGGTTTGTATCATGGGGGCTTTCCAGAACAACACTCTCTATGCTTGAACATTTTCTTTCCAGCTGCACTCATTGAAATGTGCAGCCGTCTTGTTTCCTCACTCCTGTGATGCTGTTTTACCTCCCACCTGCCACACTCATGCAGTGATTCAGCGTTTGCCATAAAACAGCAACCAGCACAGCTAATCCAGAAACCTCCACTCTGTTTGATTTGGATTTGATTTGAATCAAGGTGTAACGTGGCCATACTGACACGGCTCCAGGTTTTTCCACATGTTGCAGATTTGTAAAAATCCCTTCACCTAATAGAAGCTGCATGGCATGAATCAAGTCTTTTACCCATAATCCTTTAATAATACAAATAAACTGAGTAAAGGCTGAGATCAGCTGGGTATAAAAGTAAAAGGCTCATGCCATTATTAGTACTGCACCTTTTGTACATCTGAATGAAAATGAAAACTTTTGAGTCTTTATATGGGCATAAAAGGGACATTTCTCATTGCTAATCAGGAGAATGTCCACCTGACACCTGGCTTCATCAGTGGAACACACGGTGCAAACATTTCAGCAGTTTAAGAACGTGTCATGAATCCTTCATAGGTTTCTCTTAGAAATTTCCTTATTAACAAATTGAATAAAATGATGATGATGATTCTATTTATTGTGGGTAAAAAAAATCTGGCCCTGTGTGAAAAAGTAATTGCCCCCTGAACCTGATAACTGGTTGTGCCACTCTTGGCAGCAATAACTGAAATCAAACGTTTGTGATAACTGGTGATGAGTCTTTCTCATCGCTGTGGAGGAATTTTGTCCACTCTTCACAGAATTTTTTTTAACTCAGCCATATTGGAGGGTTTTTGAGCATGAACGGCCCATTTAAGGTCACACCACAGCATCTCAATTGGATTTAAGACTTTGACTCAACCACTCCAAAACCTTAATTTTTTTTATTTTGAGACATTCAGAGATGGACTTGCTGGTATTGTTTAGATCGTTGTCCTGCTGCATAACCCAAAAGTGCTTGAGCTTGAGGTCATGAACTGATGGCTGGACATTGGCCCTCAGGATTTTCTGGTAGACAGCAGAATTCATTGTTCCATCAATCACAGCAAGTAGTCCAGGTCCTGAAGCAGCAAAGCGGCCCCAGACTATCACACTGCCACCACCATGTTTGACTGTTGGCATGATGTTCTTTTTATCAAATGCTGTGGTATTTTTACGCCAGATGTAACGGGCCGCACACCTTCCAGAAAGTTCACTGAATATATTCTCCAAAGGTCTTGGAGATCATCAAGATGTTTTCTTGGCAAATGTGAGACGAGCCTTTGTGTTCTGTTTTTGTCAGCAGTGGTTTTGGCCTTGGATCTCTCCCATGGATGACATTTTTGTCTCTTTCTTATGGTTGAGTTATGAACACTGACCTTAACAGAGGCCAGTGAGGCCTGCAGGTCTTTGGATGTCGTTATGGGTTCTCTTGTGACCTCCTGGATGAGTCATCATTGCACTCCTTTTTCTTAAATTTCTTTGGATCGTGACATGATGCGATTCTTTTTGAGATCTTGTAGCCCACTTCACACTTGTAGCCCACTTGCAATTACTTTTTCACACAGGGCCTGATAGGTTTAGATCCCCCCC
Organism: Cheilinus undulatus; assembly: GCF_018320785.1. Lineage (NCBI taxonomy): Eukaryota > Metazoa > Chordata > Actinopteri > Labriformes > Labridae > Cheilinus > Cheilinus undulatus. The sequence goes on from NC_054872.1 coordinate 16,781,236, forward strand.
CCCCCAAAAAAAATTCTTCTTAAATCATGAATGAACTGTGACTAACCACATTTGTTGGAAAGCTGAGTTTAGTTTCACTTATCACACCCAAACCAGATTACTGCCAGACCAGATGAATCAGGAAATCCCTTAAATAGAACCTGATTTAAGCTGAAAGATCTCAAAGAGCAGTACATCATGCAGCCATCTAAAGAAATTTAAGGACAGATGAGAAAAAAATTCGACATCTGTCAGTCTGGAAAGGGTTACAAAGTCATTCCTGAGGCTTTGGGGATCCAGAAAACCACAGTGAGAGCCGTTATCCACAAATGAAGAAGACTTGTAACAGTGATGAACCTTCCCAGGAGTGGCCGGCCTACCAAAATCACTCCAAATTGGATCGGGGACTCATCCATGAGGTCAAGAAAAAAAGGACCCAGAATGACATCTAAAGACCTGCAGGCCTCACTGGCCTCAGTAAAGGTCAGAGTTCGTGACTCAACCATAAGAAAGACACTGGGCAAAAATGGCATCCATGGGAGAGTCCCAAAGTCACTGCTGACCAAAAAGAACACAGAGGCTCATCTCATATTTGCTACAAACATCCTGATGTTTGATGTCAGTGGACTGATGAGAAACCTTTTGGAAGGTGAATGACCATTACATCTGTTGTACAACCGACATTAGCAGAACATCATACCAATAGTCAAACATGGTGGTGGTAGTGTGATGGTCTGAGGCTGCTTTGCTACTTCAGGAATTGGACAACTTGACTTAATTGATGGAACCATAAATTCTACTTTCTACCAGGAAATCCTGAAGGAGAATGTCCCGCCATCAGTTTGTGATCTCAAGCTCAAGCACACTTGTTTTATGCAGCAGGACAATGATCTGAAACACACCAGCAAGTCCACCTCTGAATGGCTTGGAAAAAATGGAGGTTTTGGAGTGGCCTAGTCCAGGTCTGGACTTAAATCTTGTTTATCTTGTTTATATCAGATAAACATAATATTTTATAATGCATTACAAATATGAATACAGAAAACATTTATTCAACATCAGTTAATCATGACTCAAAGTGATCTGCACATCATTACGTGTTTTATGTAGTAGCAAGTGCCCCCTGTTTGATGAATAAATGAGTTTACTTGTATATCACCAATTTATAACGCACACCATCTCTAGACATTTTGGAAAAAAACTCTTTGTAAATGTCTCTTTGTTTTTCCATGACCCATCTTATATCCACGATGGCTGAGAAATAGACATGGACAAATAATAATAAAACGTTCAGTATTTTTATTCATGTGAGTTTTTGACCAAATCAATTTAGATTACAAAGACTATACCGTATCCTTTAAACTGCTATTCATTTAGGAGTCCTGACAGATCTATATGGAGGCTGCTGCTGGTTCTAATCTCCTCCACCCTTCAGAGAGGGTGATGGATGTGTCTTGATCCCAGCAGCACAGCAGGACATAGAGAGAAATCACAGAGGTTTATGGAAAGGTGACGGGCTTTGGGATGAAAGAATTTCAGTGTGACAGCTTCTTGGATCAGTCATTTCATAAAATATGAACATTTGGGTTAAACTCATTTTATTTTTTATGGGCGTCCCTGTGTGAGTAGGTAACACTTGACTTTTGTCAAGTTAGTGTTAAACACTTAAGCGGGCTCTTTTCAGGACAATAGAAAACCTTTAAATTCAAGAATATTTGAAAATGAAACAAACATCAATTCTGAGTGAATACATTCAATAAAGTTCACCAGAAAACATCATAAAAACAAAGCATTCCACTTCTAATCAATTTCACACCTCCCCCAATCTCACATAAAGGCTTAACAACGCGATTAAGATCATGATTGCCTCTTAAGGCCGGCCACAAAATACAGGATTTTTAGCCTGATTTGAGGCAAGATTTGCCTCCCCTGACGATCGTGGGGGCAAATTCCGAGTGAAACATGTTGCAAACAATAATCTGTCTGAATAATTCTCATATGTGTGGTGTCAATACAATCATTTTATTGTTTCAAATTGCATCGAAGCCTCCCAGACCTGGAATTGTAAACATCAAACCGGTTTGAAAGTTATGATTCTAGGTCGTCATGCCTCTGATGGAGCACCCAAAACAACTAATGAGAGTGAGCAGGAAGCGGGAGTCACCAGCCGGATCATACGTGCTTTCACCACTTATAAGCATAAACACAACTGTAGCTTCATTCCAGCCAGGATTTCATCCTGAGTCTTTCCCTGAGTTTTCATTTTTGCTGCACCTGTAACTCGTGCCAGGGCAGTCTGTTGTGGAGAGACAGTAAGAGGGTGGGGACAGACATCCATGTTTGTTTGTTTTTTCCTGAAGTCACGTGATCACGCAAGGCCATTTGCAGGTCGGCAGGCGTGTGGTCTCCGGTGATCTGACAGTCTGGCTGAGTTGTCTAGTGTGGCATTCAGAGGATTAAAGATGAAAAAAATTGTTCGAAATTGTCCTGATGTCTGTGGTCTCCCATGTCTTTAAAGTTGTTTCAGATTTAAAAATTGTCTAGTGTGTGGCTGGCCTTAGTGGAAGACAAACACAACAAGGGAGGCTTTTCCATAACATTGAGAGGCTTGGCTTTACTTGGTTTGACTCAGCATGGCATCGTCCCTTCCCACCATTTTTTGTCAGTTTTACACCCTTTCCACCACTTTTTTCTGTCTGTTTTAACACTTCAAAACTAATTCTTGCCATTTTCCACCTATTGTTCCATCTATTGAGCCATTAATGCCACATTTTTTGCCATTTGAACCAATTTTTTGCCTGTTTTAACCTCTTTTTCATTTTAAATCCCATTTCACAACTTTATCCACCCATATTGCCACTTTAAACCCATTTCTGACACTTTTTAATCCCCTTTCACCAGTTTTAGCTATTTTTTTTACTATGGCACAAATGAATTAAAATATTTGCCTTGATAAGAATGAATATCATCCAGGTTTAATATCAAATATTATTATCACAGCTTAACTATACCATGGACCATAATTTTGCTGACCTCCATGGCTTCCCAGTTTGGCTGGGCCCCAGAGAGTTCTCCCCTTTATCTCCCCTTATGGGCGGGCTTGGCTGCACATGACTATTATTGAATGTGCTCATGCTTCAACCACCTTCAGGTACAGTGGGGTCCCCGGTCTTTAGCACCTTAATTTTGGGGGTCGCAGGCTGAAAAGGTTGAGAACCACTGCATTAAAGACTTCACTTATCCCACTTATGACTGCAAAAACACTGACATCAGGGGATAATTCATAAATTATTAGAGGCCCACAGGTAATAATAATCACATGTGAACAGTACTTAAGTTGCATCAAATTGGAATTCAATTTCTGATAAAATGCATTATGAATGTCAGGGTTAAAGTGATCAGTGCACTATTTCAGCATCTTCTTTAACCAGTAAGGCTTAAATATTATATCTTAAGTAGATCTATCTCCATGGTTGTGGCCTAAAGTGGTCTTAGTCATGAAATTCTGGGGCTTAAAATGAGTCTGACTTTTTCACATCCTAATATAGAACGAAAACAGCAGTGTTTCAGAAGGCCTCAGAAGTTAGTCAGGTGACGGTGTGAGTGCTTAGGCAGACATTTTAGTGGGTCTACTGTTTTCACAGCCAGTTGGGGTTTGGTCACATTCCTTGGCAAATGATAAAGAGATTGTTTGAGGAGTATGGAAGGAGTCATGTCAAGATGTAAGCAGTTTTATCTCACCCTTTATTACACACTTAGCACCTCATCAACTTTCCAGACAGAGTTATTGTAAAAAGGATGACTGGAGCGGTGCCAGGCTGAACCATGGTGAGTAGGACTGGCAGGTGTTGGCGTGTGTTTCCACTGGTAGCGTTTCCCGGATCGGTCCACGCTGAACTGAGAGCGGCTGCATGTGTTTAAAATGCTGCTTTAGCTTGAGCTGAGGGTTCAACACCAGGGGTCATTCTTTTAAGATTTAGGGTTTAATAATGTTGGCTGCCTGCTTTTTATCTGTCAAGGTATCAGATATTTGTCTAAAAACCTCCTCCTCTGTGAGTTGTTCAACACATTTGGACCAACAACACAGCGCCTTTAATGAGAGGGAGGTGGGTGAGAAATTCCTTCAGCATTGATGTCATTTTTCTTGCAATCTGCGCTCCTACAGTCAAATAAAGCGACACATTTACCTTTCGATGACTAATTGAAACGGTCTTGAGGGAGCTTTTATTTTTAAAGAGAGAAAAACAGAGCTTCACTCTTCCACCTCCCCAGGCCTCCCTCCTCTCCTCATCAAAGGTTCATGTGCCCGCAGTGTAACACCGTGTTTGCCTCCAACAGTCATTTATCATCATATACTTATTTCCAAAAAGAACCATTTGTGTAATGAAAGCCCAGAGGAAAGAAAAAACTTTTAACCTGTAATAAAAAACAGACATGCCATGGAGGAGGCGAGGAGGTGACGTCTCATTTGCTGCCAGGACTCCTGAAGGTGGTGGTGGTAGTGGTGGGGGTGGGTGGTGGGGTGCAAGTAACATTATGAGGAATGAATTAAAGCTTGGATCAAAAGAGGGGGGCTGTAGATGATCTCTGCTTTTATGAGCGAAACCAAACGCACCGACGTTGAGCTGGGTCTTTACAGCTGAACGCTCTTGCACAACAGCATCACTGCTGACTGCCATGTTCCCTGAACTGAGGTACATTTTTCCGCTGTTAAGGTGTCACCAAACAAATGTTGTATGCTCAGCAGAAGGCAGATGTCTGTGGAAGAAACGTCATTAGAGGCAGAAAGTGTTGGTGAAGGAATATCTGCAATAAACTAATGTTTGAGCTGAGAATATGATGGTAGAAAAGAAAAAAGTATTACATATTCAAGCAATATATTATTTTAGACAAGTTTCTATGCTAACTCTTTAGGTCAGAAGTGTTTTTGATCAGTGTTAAGTGGGAAAATATCTGTTGTCTAACCTGACACGCCACATGGATTTGTTTCACACATCCATCTGGGAAAGCTTCAATAGGAAACGTTTGAGAAAAGGCAGAGGATTTGAAAAAAAACTCAGAGTGTGATTGGATAAACGTTCTGTCTTTCACATCTCTACGGGCCAATCAGAGCAACAAAACACGTGACGTAGCAGCTATAAAGCTGCGGGTGTGCAGCTTCGGGGAATAACGCGAAACATGGCAACTACAGACATGTAAGTACTTGACTTTTGTTGTTTTTAAAAAGAAGACAGCTCACTGGTCTTCTTTGTTTTTCTTTAACAAAGAATTGTTGTAAAGTTCTGATAAAACTGGCGCTTTAGCAGCATCCACTCTAAGCTCTTCCACCATAATTGCACCGGCCTTTTGCTGCTGCTTGTTTACGTCATGACTCTGCTGTGCCTGAAAGTACTGCCCCTTGTTCGCTGATTGGTCCTGTCACTGTCTAACCGGGCCCAAACGGTTCAGATGGAAGCTTTGCAAGATGGATTTGCCAGTGAAAAACAAGGAAATGGGCGTATCCATCTGCTTTGCAATCTGTTGTTATCACTGCAATAGTTTAAACTTGACCTCTTTTTTAACAAAGTGTTAGTTGAAACCGTTAAATCACATTACTTATGATAAAAAATGTGGAAAATTGTTGCCTTAAAAATACCAAGTAAATTAAACTTGACTCTTGTGAGTTCAAATATCTTGTTTATTTTAAATGTGCTGCAATTACACTAACTTAATATTTATCGAGTATTAATACTGAACCTAACCTTATTTTTCTAAAAGTTCAAAACTGAGATTCACATGCTAATTTGAGTGTTACCCTCTGTCACATGCTTTTATCTTGAACCTTGTTGCCACCCAAGTTAAGACTAAAAGTGAGATTGACTGAAAAACTGAGTCAGTAACTTCACTCATGGTGCAAAAGTGCTCAACGCCTTGTTTCCACATACTTATGCTGAACAGGAAGTCCATCCATTCCTATGGGAATCTCCATGATGTCTTACATATCTGCGGGACTCCTCCTCTCCATAATATTTTTATCCGGATGGGGCCTTGATTCGAAGAAAAATTAAACTTTTGAGGTAGATTTCAGAGAGACCAGTCAGAGTGTTTGCTAGTCGACCAAGCTGCTTAAGCCAAGCCACTTTAATATGAAATATGTGAGAATTTATCTGTCAATATGAAATGTTGTAAGATCATTTTAGTAGTGTCAGATATACTAAAATATTTAAGTGAAAAGCTAGGAAGGGTTGATTAGATTAACACAGGTTATTTAACAAATAAACAAAATTTGAATGGCAAAAAAATGTCATCTTAGCTGAGCTCCTTCAGCCGTTCAGCATGTCCTTATATGAAATACATGCTGCTTTCCTGGTAGGCCAACTTCTGAAATTATTTCTCCAATTTCATCATGCACAAGTGTTTACGCATTGTAGAACTGCATCCATATGCGTGTCAAATGTAGGGCCTTAAGCCTTAACAGGGTATAAGTAGAGTATTTTGTGAAGGGTAACGCAGCTCTAACAGTGAACACTCCTGCCAGCCTGTTAACTTCCACTGTACACCGGCCCTTCTGGCCCTGAAACCAGCCCACCAGGAATCTCCAGGTTAGCCACTCCAGACCTAATAACATGCATCAGAACTCTTTTTCTATCCACCTTATTCCTAGCCCTCATGAGTCTTTGCGTGATATATGGGCGCAACTTCCGATCCTTTCTGTCTAAATGGGACTTTGCATAGACACGAGATGTGAAACGTGATTATTAGAGCAATTTGGACATTAAAATATGTAAAGTTCATCTGTTTCACCTCAAACGGGATAATATTCTTATTTTTCCACCCTCTACTAGAGAGTACAACGTGACGACATTATCTCAGATAACCAAGACAATCATATTTAGCTAACTTTATTAGCTTCATGTCAGTATAGTAATAGTTGATCACGTTTTGTTAAATGAGTTTGGACACCACCTTAAGATAAATTTCTAGTTTGTGGGGTTGCTGAAATATTCATTTCACAAACTAATACCTCTTAAAATGTGGGAATTATATTCATAAAACCAAACAATTCAAATATTTAACTTTGTCACAGTTAGTACCACGAATGTAGCAACAGGCACTGAGCATTACAGAAAATATGATTTAAAACTTTCAGCTCATATCGATTTAGCAAAAATGAAGCAGTATTTATTGCAGCAAATATTTATTTCAAAACAACCACTGTTGACACTAAATCACTTGGTAAGCCCTTGGAACTTCCACCCACATTCATAGCTACAGTAGACCCCCGAGGAATAATGTGGTATCCACCTTATTTACTTACAGCTTACAATACAAACAATGTGAAATGTGATTACAAATATTAATATTTAAAAATTCAAGGTGAATTCATATCGAAACAACTGTCGCTGCTTGTTAGCATCGATCGTTAGCAGCTGTACTAGAATACGTGTATTTAATGTACTTGTGTCTAATGTCCGCTTTAGCACCGGAAGTTTCACCCATATTCAGATTTACAGTAGCGGGCCCAGGAACAAGGTGGATAGGCAAGAAGAAGCATTTTAAATGGTCAGATGTGTGAAATAACAGCATTTGCTCAGGGAACTTGTGCTGTTTATGTTGAAAGCCTGCATTGACTGGCTATAGGTCAGAAAAAAACCTAAAAACATGCTAACTAATCGTATGATAAAAGCACATCCTCAGTGCAATGCACCTTTTCTCTGGAAAAGAGCGATTGTAAACACGTTTGCTACAGTTATGGGTAACAGTTGTTTTACTCCTCTATGGAAAATAATTCATATCCTCCTCTGAGTTTGATCTGAATGTATTTTTGAGTTACCTTATTTCCTGTACATCCTGTACTAGGTTTAGTCTGCATGCTAAAAGCTTAGTCCAAACATCTGTTCAATCCTGATCCTTATAACTATAAGATAGTGTACTTTTGAGCTGAGTGACAGTGGTTATTATGAGAAAAAACAGCAGAAAGGCCTCAAACACCATCTAAAGCTTGTCAAACAAGACTCTAAAAATCTGAGGTGAACTGTTTCAGTAACATGCCCAGCACACATCTGTTTGTATTTTTTAATGCACATGCAGATGTTTATGTTCATCATAATCATACCCAGTGATGATATTACCCTTAATTTCATTGCATCGCTGTACATCTTTACATCAGACAAACCTCTCACATTTAGGTAGTAAACATTTCCTGCACATCAAACATAAAATCTTTTCTTCCCTGTCACAGACTCTCAGTCAACTCAAACAAGCTTTAGCTCATGTTTGGCTGCTTTCTCATGCTCTATTGACATTTTCATGACCTTTCTGTTGCTCTTTCTTACTTTTTAACATACATGAACGGTACTTATGTAAGCTGTTAAATGCATAAGGTTGAAATATTTTATTGCAGGGTACACTGATTTGAAGTTCACTTCTTTCTAGCTGTAAAAGTGGGGTCAGGGAGGGTTACTAAACCATGAGCTGTCCATCACTAACATCAGTCAACATAACTCACCCATGAAGCAGACATGCGTGTAATTGTTGCTCATGTTTGCATCCTGTTCGGTGGAAAAGTGTGAAATTTGGGGTTAAAGGCTAAGGAGCATTGGTCAGGGATGTAAAGTAGACAAGAGTGGAAGAGCGGGTCACTCTCGTAAAAGTGACTTACACATAGTCAGGTCAATGCCAACAGATGTGCGGAAGTGTCTAGAAAGACTTTTAACTCTTTTACCTCTGATAATCCTGAACAGGTGAGCGGTGGATTCTCCTAAAGCTCAGGCTGCAACCACAGAGAATCACTGCTCCACTAATGCACCGATCTGAATCAAAGATTATAAAGTTACCTTTGAGAAAAAAAGCTCAATCAAATGTTTTTCATGCTAATTTAAACAGCACTATTTCATGTGTTTATTTTCACCTGTAATGTCCTCACTGCCAACCTCACAAAGTTGGCTTTGTCAAACCTTCTTTGTAATTGTCATTAAAAAACATTTAAATTCCAGAGTCCGCCTGTTATTCAAAGCAAAGGCTTTTTGAGGTTATGGACTACTGTGCTGTATTTCTTCTTGACACACTCTTTATCAGAGAATCAAACCCAGCACATGTGCCGACCATGAAAGCGCTGTGATTTAGCATCCAGATAAGTGACGTTAATGGTCGGTAATTGATCGTTCACTTTATTTATCGAGCATAACAAATTTACAGTTTGCAAATTCAGCCTCACTTTGCTTTGTTGGCCACGTCCGCTGACAGCTCTGACCCATGAATGTGAGAGAGGAGGGGTAACGCTTATTAGACTGAAACACACAAACACGCTCCAATGTGGATAGGATTATTGATATGCAACTTGAACTTCAACTCAGAAAAAGCTTGAAAGAGAAAAATATCTTTTGTAAGTGCATGGTGAGTTTAAGTTCACTTTCATGCACTTTTTTCTTGGGACAAACCGTCCCTGGAAGAAAGTAAGAAGCTTTTATTACAGTACTTTATGAGGCCTGTCATAAAACATAATGTTTTACATGGTGCAATAGAGCAAAGGCTTCAGCATGTGAACAATCCATCGATTACTTTGAACTTCAGTTATTTAATTTTACATTCAAACCTAATAGTAGATGGCAGCCAGGGCTGTTGGATTCATTTTCAGCCCTGGAGTTTCAGAGCTCAGACCAGATTCAGCATTTTTAATGTAATGACATTTAATTAAAAAAAGGGATAAAAGGTTACTTGTAGTATTCAGGTCTAAATATTCATGATACTGGAACCAATTTCATCATGTGCAATTCACACACTGTAGGGTCACTGGGCCTTGTGTGTACTGGCAGTGTTAATTGCACCTAGCTCAATAGTGGGGCCTGGCACTGTTACTGATGCAAAATTCATACAGTATCTTAACATTTTTAAGAATTCTCAAGTCAATAAAATAGAAATAAAGATATGAATATTCATTTCACAGTTATGACCACATCTTCATTATGGCTTACCATGGCATTTTAATACTGTAACTGGCAGTGGATCTGCCTGTCTGTGTGTCTGTTTTGATTTGCACACCACACCGTTGCTCCAATTGTACTTTATACCTCTCAGAAGACTTCTTTGGTATACTGGTTCAAAAGTGGTGCCATGAAAAATTCATAAATATGAAGAGATTTTCTATAAAATCCAAAGTTGTTGCACCTTTCACATCAGTTTTAAGTTGCCACTTTTTAGGGACTGAAAAAAATGCAGTATTTTAAAATCCATTTACCTCTGGGTGGTCATAGTCAGCATCTACACTTATTCTTGCTTTAAAATTGCTTAAAACGTACTGACAGATGCAGAGGGTGAACAATAGCACTGATTTATGAAAGACACTAAAATAATAAAAAATGGAGATACAAGGTTTTGGCCTGATACCAGCATTTATGTACATGCAGATGTAGTACAGTTCATCATATGTTTGTATTACATACTTACAAGTTGTTATAAAGCTTTGAATAATTCATAGATCTCAATCATACACTCTCACAGAGGGTGGCATGCTTTGTGTTGTGTTTTGTGTCATATCTGGCACTGCTAGTTTACCTACATCGTCTTTATTACATGGTTGCATTTACGTCCTGCTGCAACCTTTTAATTATTATTTTTTGCACATTTAGCCATGTCAGCTTCTAAAGCTTGCTCTGGTTATTATCTATCGTTCTCTCGTGATTATCACCTTGACTGCTGTAGGTCAAAGATGGAACTGTTCTCAAGTTACATGCAGAAATTTTTCAAAGTTGTGTTTTGAGCCGGACAGGCAGGGACAGCCCCCTCCCAACCAAGTACACAGGTTGGCCAATAGGAGATGAGAGAGATGCAGAATGAGAGTGATCCAGAGAGCGAGCGAGAGAGAGAGAGATGCAGAAAGAAGGACGGGAGTTACGCAACTTGGACAATGTGTGCTCCTGCTTGTGTCCATCCCTCACAAGTGCAGCCTATATGATCTATTTACTGTCCCTGTACACCGGCCCCATAATCAGCCCTAAAATCAGCCCGGCCCACCAGGAATTCTCCTGGATCTACAGATTAGCCACTACAGGCCTGATGGCAACTTTGATCTCTATTGACGGGCCCACTGACCGAATATAAAGATGGACAAAGTGTGTTAATCTCCTCCTTTCAAAAGAAAGTGAAACCAAAACACCCTGTGATGATGCTAACTAGATGATGCTATCTCTTCAGGAGGACATAAAATCAATAAGGGCCAATCCATTCCACCATTGAGGGACACCAGTGGAGAAGAGTCCTAATTTTACTCTTTCTTCTTGTTTTATGGTGAAAGCATCAGTGACTGCTGTCTCTTCCACAATCAGAGAGTTAAAAGATGCTGCTGTGAATCAGACTCAGTGAGGTTATTTTTATCCTCCTTGTCTTTAAAGACTATAAGTATAGCACTGTTTGTATTTGGGTGAAGTAAGATGATGCCATGCAGCTCTAAGCTGGGGGCATCAGTTTTATTTCACTCATATTCACAGAGTTGGAACAAAGCCATGACAATGACACTGACATGATCAGCTTCATTTTATGTTTGTAGAAACACAGACATAGAGTGGACCATGTCATAAATGTGCAGCAGAGCTCATTAGGTAAAACTACAGAGATGACATCAGTTGTTGAGCTCTGAGGAGGGTCTTGCTGCTTCCTCTGGTTTTGATCACTCTCTTCTCTTGTGCCGTTTATGAAGTGACATCACGAGGAAAAAAGTAGATGATAAACTGTACAGAAAAGGGAAATAAATTGTTCTCCACGGAAAATAAGCAAACACAGACAACAGTGTTCAGCACAGATTTCACTTTTAGATGCACTGATGCAAATAACCAAGATCAACTGATGAAATATTTAGATTTGGCAAATGACACTTGTCTTATTTGCTGTATATTTTCTTCTATTAGTAACTTTTTAGGCTAAGGCTCCTGCCATATCACAATACACTTAATTTTTTACAATGATCTCTTAGAGAGTCCTGAGGGCATTTTCTGTCTTTTTGCTCATTTTCTGTGTTCTTTTATAAATTATTTTGGTTGTGTTAATGCTAACAGCATAGATTTTGGAGGGTGATTTTTTTTTTTTAATTTTGAAAATTTACTGTTAGAACCTGGAAGGGTTCATTAATAGGCTCCGTGTGCTTGGACACCAAGACCCTGTGTGTGACAATTCTTTTAGGATATCTGAGGATTAAAAGTCAATAAATTTTGTGTTTTCAGGATATACTGCAAAACATAGATATCTGTAAAATAAAACAAAGTCCCTTTAGTTCTTAAAAGTCAGAAGTGGTAGTTTTAACAATGGATCTTTATACTTTTAAATCAAGCATTGTCCTGAAAAAGACTGAATCTGTGGTTTGAATATGATTAATATCACTCTAAATGCATATATAAGGGCCGATGATGCCAAAGAAAGAGTGTAAGACACTAAAGCAGATCACAGATCAGTAGATGGTCTGACTTTACAGTTGAAATGCATTAAACGCCGACATGTTCATCTGTGCTCTACAAACAAGTGGAAACCATTACCTCACTTACATAAAGTGATTCACAACTTAGTGAGCAGCAGTTTAAAACGATAGACCACAAAGAGCAAATTAGGCTGGCAAAGAGCTGCACAGGTGGGAGAACTATAGAGAAGAGGAAGGACAGTGAAGAATGAGGCTGTTGTAATTTGTGTACAGATGCAGTTTGTGTCTATGAAGTGTCTTTAACCTTTTTTTTTTAACTTAAAAGGAAAAAGAGAGATTACACTTACCACAGGTTTCAGATCAGACATTTATCTCAAATGTTAAAGAGCCGACAAACAAGTGGGATCAAATTAGCTGATAGGAGATTCAGAACCTACAAAGATTTTATTGAAGCAATAGTTGATAGACTTATGGTCAAGATCATCTGCATTTATTTTGTCTTTCTCCTCTCCAGACATGCACAGTAAAAATAATTAGTAGTGATGATTTTAAGTTGTTGTCAGATCAACAAGAAGTAAGTAAAAAGTTTTGATAATGCAATAATTTGTGCTCAGCAAGGTGGTGGCAGCATCATGCTGTGGTGATGTTTGTTAAGGTAGAGGGGGAAATTAATAAGGCAAACTATAGGAAAATCCTGGAGGACAATCTTATTCAGTCTGCAAGAGAACTACAGCTTGGGAGAGGATTTATTTTCCCAGCAAGACAATGACCAACGTGTATGGAGAGAGCTACACAAAGTGGTTTAAATACAACGAGTTGAATGTCCTGGAGTGGCAGAGTGAAAGCCCAGACCTCAAGCCAATTTTCAGTAGTGACCTGATGTGGCTTACCCTCCTCGTGGAGCAGGAGAGTTATTGTCATCTAGACATTTGTCAAGTCAGCAGTCTTCCCCATGATGGTGGTTGTGTGCACTGAACCACAGTGGGAGAATGAAGGCTCCGGAAGCCTTTGCAAATTAGACTTTTCCACGATATGTGAATTTTGTGATCTGTCATAATCATTAAGATAAAAAAAGTCTTTAAATGTCCCACTTCTTTGTGTGAGATGAATCTAGAATTTATGGAAGTTTAATATTTTGAAGTAGATCACAGGAAAAATTTATGTCAACATGACATTCTACTTTTTCAGATGCACCTGTGTACTGTGGGTGTGTTTGTGATTGAGGTGTGTTTTCTTTCCTGCAGATGGTGTGTAAAGCATGCATTGGCTGCCGCATGGAGCACCTGGCATACCCACACTGTCTCGCTCACAGGGCCTGATGGATCCGCTTCATGCAGGTCCAGGGGAGGAAAATACTGTAAGATGGCTCTTAAATTATGATGAGTTGGCAGGTCTTAACTAGTACCTCCATGAGAGCGCTGCATTAGTCAGATGAGCTGGAGTAGAACGTGGACTATGAAAATCCACTTTTATAATCTAAGATACATGTTACAGCCATGGAGGACAAGTCTGTGTTTGTTTGGACTGAAATTTATGAAGGCATGATGAATGACACACTAGATCAGCGTGTGGAAGGATGAGGTCTGACTGATAGAGGGAGCAATTTGTTTAAAGTGGTGAAGGGGGAAATAGGGGAAGAGTTACATGATATATGCTCATACCACACACATGCACATAGGGATGAGCTTCCAGTTTGTGTGATTGCATGCATGCTGTCTGTTTTTTATGTTTGCATGCATGCGGCATATTTTCTCTGTGCACATATGTTCTTGCATTTTTCATGATTTTTGTGCGTGTGCATGTGTGGGCATGTATTTTGTCCCCTCTAAGCCCCGTCTTTGATGTGCCCTCCCTGAGTTGAAAGGGTAACATGAGAGCTGAGGACCCACAATGCTGCTCTCACCTGTGTCCTTTGATGATGGGACAGAGGCTAAGTAGACCAAACCATGGATGTCTCCGTCATGACACACGCATGGATATTCTCCATGACCTCTTATTGTGGTGAGAGCGGAGCTCAAACCGCTTCATCTGCCTTTGTTGGCCGTGGTTGTGATGCGCTCCTGTTACGACAGTGGATGGATGGGTGTCATAGAGAGGTGAAGGCCAGGCCCTCCGCTCTCCATCACTCAGCTCTCACTGTAGGGGCCACTGAGATCTCAGGACAACACAGTTATTTCCAGAACACTGCTCTTTATCCATACATCACTCCACATTAGAAACTCTTCATGTCTTCCTGTAAACTCACTGTGTCTCTTTTCACCTTTCTTACTTTCACTTCAGGCTTTGACACTGAAACTTTTTACAGCCTGGGGTTGCACTCCCAGAGAAACAAGATTCTTAAATTGTCACAGTTGACGTTTATTTCCTCAACCAGAATATTTTGTCTTGTGAGGGTTGTAAAAGCTTCTGTTCTGGGTTTTTAACAGGCTCTTAAACTGACAAAAAATGTTTATGATGCTGCCCTATGAGCTACAAAAGCAAACAAATCATTCGGTGAGAGGATTCGTTATTTAAATAGAGAAAAAAACATTGCTGGAAGGTAGGTGATGGCAGCCATTGACTGTATATTCATATGAACATTATGTCCTCATCTCCATCCCTTGTATAAAGTGAAGCCAAAATCAGGCAGGTACTGGCATGTATAGTGTCTGGTAATTTAATTGATGGACAAGCTGAGATGGGGGCTGGCTGGTCAAACTGCACAACTGATGCAATGCCCCTCCCACCAAGCACACAACTTCCAACAAAACGTGAATGATCTCTCCGGTTAGTACAGTCCACAGTAGGCTCTGGTGTTTGTCTGCAGTAGACACTCAACTTTCAGTAAAGTTTAAAGAATGTATTTATAGTTTTGGTTATGTTTCCTCTCGCCTTTCCTCCTTAAATTCAAGATACTCTGTCTGTAGACCGCCTCTCTCGGACACCTGCTCTACAGACCACTGCTGTCAGACATCACCATTGTCAGGACAGAAACCCAAACAAAAACATTCAAAATAAAATCAGATTAAACTTCCCGCTATAGGTTAAGGGTTAGGACATCAAAAGTTAAAACCTGACTTACAAAATGTTGCATACACCCGACTAAACATTCTGCTTACATATAAAACCCTCAACCTCCATGAAAATACTCTAACCCAGCCTATGTAGCTAAAGCTAACAAAGCTAAAGCTAATAATGTTGAGCTACGTTACCTATGTAACTTACGTAGATATGCTAGCATATGATTTAAATTTTACTACCCTTTCGAGTCACTTGTGGACAAACACGTCTTACTGACTCCCATTCAAACCACATTTTTTGATCTCATCACCATTGCATGATATAACCCTTATTGAGAAAAATAGTCAAATTTGTAATTTTTATGTTTCTCACTAAAATCAGCCATTTCCCCATTATAGTCCTATGCATGAAAAGCCTGTAATTTCATTAGTGTTTGTGCTTGTGTTATTGAGCTTATTAGGCTGTTATTAGATAGTGTTTGTATGTGTGCGAGTGTGCATGTGTGTGTGCATGTGGGTGGGACAGTATACGCCCCTAAGAACAGACGTGCATTCTCAGCAACTGTCCTGACACTAGTTAGCATTGAGTGACCTTCAGGCAAGACTCCATTTTCTGTGAGGCATTTAAACCTACTGTGTAAACACTTTCCTCTACTTTCTTTTTCTCCATAACATCTTGGAGTAACACCATTCACTTTTTTAACCTCAGTTCAACAGAATGTCAGTTATGTTGTGGCTTTACTCGTGCTTGTTTCAGCAGTATAAGCCTGAAAAAGAAAATAGTTTAAAAAAATTATTTACTCAGTAAAAGGAAATAACATGATTCAGATTTGTAACTTGTAAGTAAAGAGTCAGGGCGTAAATAACTAAGCAGTTATTTCACGCTCCAGGTTCAAGTCTTGACTTTGGCTCCTTTCTCTCATGTTGTTCCCCACCCTCTCATCCCTGTTTCTGACTCTATCTACTGTCCTTTCTCTATACACAAATGCATGTACAGAGGCACATTTATAAATCTTAGAGGTAAAAAAGTAAAAAGTCTACTTTATTAAAGTTAACACAAGTAAGGAAAATAATACATTATTTTTTTGTTGTAACGATGCTTCTATAAATCTTGTACGGTTTGAAAGCCTTTTATTCCCCTCTTGAATGGTGCCACATTTGTAAGGAACATGCATTTGTGGGATGAGCAGCAGAGCTGAGAATGTGGGTTGCGCCCATGAAGAATTTGCCAAATCTTCTTTGCCAATGTCAAACAGCTTTTCCTGCCATTGACTTTTGTTTGGTGTTGTTTGATGGATTGATGAGTGAAGTATTAAGAAACTTTGACATTTTGGCAATTTATCAATTCATCTAACAATCAGGAGCCTCAGTAGCATTTGCAAGAACCACACAAAGCCACAACAGCCTGACACCTTCTCCTCATGCTGGTCCCCAGTCTGGTAACACACTGCTGTGGGATGGCATCCCATTCTTCAACCAGCATTTGTCACAAGTCAGCCGATATGGTTGTGCTGGTCACTCTGGCACGAACTGCATGTTCAGGCTGATCCCACAAGTGTTCAATGGGTCAGAAATGCTGGCAGGCCATTCCATCCTCTCCACTCCCAAATTGTGGAGGTAGTCTCTGATAAACCCAATCTGTGGGGGCGAGCCTTTTCATTTTGGTAGACTTCGGTTCCAGACTGTGAAGAAACAGGATTGCCACTTGTTGCAGAATCTCATTTCGACATCTGTCTTCATTCAGATTGCCTCCAATGATGACAAGTCTGTTTTTTCTGGTGACGGGGCATCACAATGCGTCAACACAAAGATGTCACTCTATCAGTGCAGTAGTCTGCATAACGTTCTCTGTGTTTTATCCACAATTTGTCCCAATACCATGGGCAGAATCTGAACTCACTGCTGAACATAACGTTCCTCCACATGTTCATGTTCCAGTGCAGACACCAGCACCAATCAGGCACCTGATTGTTAACACCCGGGGGAACCAGAAGCTCAAGGCAAGAGTCCTTGGCAACGGCAGAATAGTCTGTTTCTCATTGGCAGAAAAGATTTTACAATTTTTTCATGGGTGCAACCCACATACTCAGCTCTGCTGTTCATCCCACAAATGCATGCTCCTTACAAATGTGGCACCATTTAAAAGGGACATAAACAGGCTTTCCAACGGTATAAGATTTAATGCTAAGAAGCATTGTTACAACAAATAAATAATCTACCAAGCACAAGTTTCCTTACTTTTTTGATCTGCTTGTTTATAAATGGAGGTAGGTTCGATCATTTGAGCACCATAATACCTATGTATTTAAAACAAGGCTGCATATCAGCAATCAGCATAGGCTTCTGTGCCGGTGATAACAAAAACAAACCATGTCTTGTTTAGGGGACAAAAAACCCTTTTATAATTTTTGGTATGCATAGGTATATTTGAAAGGAGTCCCCCTTGTTTTATTGCTTTGCCCACAGGAGGGAGCAAAAGGTCCACTTCTCTTTGTCAGCCCACACCCTACTTCCTCCTCCATGCCCACCTGCAAAGTTACCTCTGTTGCACTTCTGTTTGGACTTTTCACAATCTCTGTATGTTAAACTAAAGGTTCACAGCAGCAGACGCAATTTAAAAGCCTTGTACATATTTTATTCCCTGCCTTTTTCCATCCATTGTTGATCATTCACATTCAAAGTGTTAACATGAGTTAACAATGGCTGATTTTTCAGTCCAGTGTGCAGCCTCAGAGGTAGGACGGTTGGACAGGGAGTGAGGAGCTGACAGCAGAATGAGGAGATCCCCTGTGGACAGGTGAACCAGATACTGCCTCAGGTCAGCACAAGGTCAAAGCACAGAGCGAGGAAGGGATCTGTGTGCGGAGGATAATGCTTCCATGAGGTAAAGACTCATCCTCCCTCACAACCCCTCCCTAACACAAACCCACCGTTTAGCCGGGCAGAAGCGAGCCATTGTCAGAGCAAAGAGGCGCTGAAGGGTTCTGTCCTCCCGTCACTTCATCCCTCCCTGAAGCCCCCTCTCCCCCTCCTCCCCTCTGTGGGGGTGACAGTGACCTCTGTCTGAAACAGAATAGGTGCTGCACCTGTGCAGAGAGGAGGTCCTGAGTAGGCCGGTCTGATTCACCTCTCCTCTTCAGCCCCATTATCAATGTCACAAACATAGCTGCAGGTCTCATTATCTCCAATGGAGCAGTTACATTTCTCTGTTGGGTTTTTTACATTATAGGCATTTATTTCCTCATGTTTTCAGATGATCGTTGGTTCCACTTTGAGTCAGTCGGGTTAAAAATGTTTAAACCAAATGGACAGCCACTAATCTTCTGACTCCTATTATATTTGGTACAAGTGTTTCTCTTCAGTTAAATAATGAATAATGAATCTTTCCTTAAGCCAGGATAGGTTGTTCCACTGCTCCGCTGAGTGAGTCTTGATCTGGTTTAGTGTTATAATAGATTTTGGTTATTTATTTAATTTGCATGCCTAGTCCATAATGAAAACCACAGTTACATAAAGACACATGAAGTCTTAGTTACATTAGTGACTCTGAAGCTACAGTTTATAAGGAAAACTACCCAAGAAAAACTACTCAATTGCGGTAATCTGAGTAAATGTAATTAGTGACTTTCCACCCCTGAAGATAATCAATGAAAACTCTTATTCTTAAGGAAATCATAATGAATCATTTAAATAAAATATTCTCTTCAGGAGCGAGACCCCATCACTTCAGGACTTAAGGTGTACCTTCGGTAAGATTTGTTCTACCCATGAGGATGAAGCAAAGCAAACTGGGAAATGTTTTTGAAGCAAAGGTAATGTTGGTTTCTTTCCCTTGAAAAATACAAAAATTTTAAAATTCATCAAAAAGGATTAAATGCCATTTCTGCCACAGAATAACAACAAAAGACTCCTGAAGGTTAAATGTTTAGTCTTGCTGATTCATGAACTGTTCAAAGCTCAATGACAGCAAAAGCCAGAGGAGACTCTGTTTATTTAGACTGTGATATTTTATTCCACTGAAACAGCAGCAAGTAACGTTAGCAAGCGCTATTCCTCACTTAGATCATTCCTGTGTCTCTGGAAACCAGGCAAGAAATTATGGATTTTCTGGATTTTTTTTAATTGAATTGACAATATATAAGCATATAGCCCAACTAAATGATATCAATTAAAATCACAATTCATACCTTCAACTTCTCTAAAGTAGTAGTTCAAGCATTTCCCATTTTTAAGCCATTTATGCCCCTTTCCATAACTTTTACCGCTTTTTGTTTTTGCAACTTTATGCATATTTTTGCTTCTTTTTTTGCTAACTTTATCAATTTTTCCCACTTTTTGCAACTTTTAACCCAATTTTGCTGCTTTATTTGTCCATATTTGTCATTTTTTGCCACATTTTGCCCAATTTTGCCTCTTTTAACCCAGTTTTTCTGCTCTTTTCCTACTTCTGCAATTTTAACCAATCTTTGCAGCTTTTAACCCATTTATGCTGTAAATTCCCCCTTTTTTTGGGCCACATTTCACCAATATTTGGTTTCTTTTCGCAATTAAAGAATTAAAGTCCTCTTAAAGTCCTTTTCCCCCCTGTATCATGCCCTCCTCTTCCTGCCAGCCCCAGTCTGTCTCCAGTGACCCAGCCTGAACCAACAGAGCGCTAATCCCAGGATCACCTCTCATTGCTGGGTGACAGAGAGCGGGGGATCAGCTCTCCTCCCTCCTCCAGGAATCTCCCATCAGCTTTCATTGTGGGACCTCAGCGCATCGAGGTGAAGGAAGGAGAACAGAGAGAAAGACAGAGATAGACACTGACGTATGGGTCATGTATCATCTATTAGAATGAAAGTAGAGGCTGCTATATATTGACACAACTGAGCCTGTGTGTACAGTGTGTGTAATTGTCAGTCTGGTACAAGATGAAAAAGGCTTTAGGCAACATTTCCCTCATAGCTGACATGCTGTGAGTGTCCTCTGTGCTGTAATGTGAGCTACACCTAACACATGCAAGGTAATACAGCAGAGCAGCCTGCAACAACACACTGAGGCTTAGTGTGATGATTCACATCAGACACAAACATCAGCTTACAAGGTGAACACGGGTCAACACTCACAGCAGTCCAGTCTGTATGTTTGGAGGAATTTCTTCTTGTTTTGTAAAATGTAAGGCAAAAAGTTTTTGTGGTGTCATGTAGAACTTCATACTCAGGATTTTTACACAGCAGAAAAAGACCATGCACAATGCAAACTACTCAAGGACAAAACTTTTGGTAAAAAAACACAATACACACTAAAATAACTTGAAGGTGAAAAAGTAATAATAGATAAAAATGTACTGAAAATTGACTAATGAAAATCAGAGATTGCTTTTAGATTGTGGTTTAACAGAATCATTAAAAAAAAAAGTCAATGAAACTGGGGTGGAAAAAAACCTGATGGTACCCCTAGAAAAGATGTAAAATAATTTGACCATAGGTACATGTTAGAATAAGGTGTGTCCTGTAATTGCATCAATAAATGTCAAACACATTTGATATTTATGATTCTAGGTTCTGGGTTGGTTGGGGGAATCAGACCCTGAATCGGCATATTTACAGTGCCAGGAAAAAGTATTTGCCCCCTTTTTGATTCCTGATTTTTTTGCATATTTATCACACTTAAATGTTTTGGATCATCAAACCAATTTTAATATCTCACAAAGACAACCCAAGTAAATATTAAATGCAGTTTAAGAATGATGATTTTATTTACTAAGGAAAAAAAAAAAAAAAAACCTATCTGGCCCTGTGTGAAAAGGTAATTGCCCCCTTCACCCTTCACCTAATAACTGGTTGTGCCACCCTTGGCAGCAGTAGCTGAAATCAAGCATTTGTGATAATTGGCGATGAGCCTGCACACCTGTGGAGGAATTTTGTCCCACTCTTCACAGAATTGTTTTAACTCAGCCATATTGGAGGGTTTCCGAGCATGAACTGCCTGTTTAAGGTCACACCACAGCATCTCAATTGGGTTTAAGTCAGGACCCTGACTGGGCCACTCCAAAACCTTCTCTTTTTTTTTTTTTTTTTTTAATTTTTTAGCCATTCAGAGGTAGACTTGCTGGTGTATTTCGGGTCGTTGTCCTGCTCCATAACCCAAGAGCACTTGAGCTTGATGGCATGAAGTGATGGCCGGACGTTGGCCTTCAGGATTTTCTGGTAGACAGCTGAATTAATTGTTCCATCAATCCCAGCAAGTGGTCCAGGTCCTGAAGCAGCAAAGCAGCTTGATGGCAGACATAAATTGTGGTGCATCATAAGTAAGCAGCATAAAATATGCATGACATTCAGCAACAGACTGACAGCTTACAGTAACATGTATGTAACATCCAGTGCTTGAATGTTCGGTGGCAAGACATGTCCTGTTACTAGAATAAATATGAAGGATTTCTGTCTTTGCAAACTAAAATGCAGGGACTCAACTAATAAAGATATGCATTAGTTATTTATAAATTGGTGTGGAATTTTTCAAAGTGAAAATTCTACATATTGCCCCTTTAAACAACCTCATTCTCCCTGAATGACCTACAAGAAAGAATTCATAGTCAATAGTGGGTGCTGGCCATCCCTCCTGTTCCAGCTGCTGTTAATCAGAAAACTAGGAGCCATGAAGGAGGCCAGCAGAGCCCTCTGAAAAGTGAGGGGTTAACTATGGTAGCACTGTAGCGTGACAAGATAACATACAGCACATCTGTTTAGCCTCAGCACTCTCTGTTTGTCATGATTTACTATTATTTTTTAAAGTGCTGAAAAGTTTCAGGCTCTAATGGTTTAACTTAGACCTTAAACGGATTTTAAAAATTACAAGAACTGAATAAAGGGGTGTAACATGATAGTCATCTGTTAACCCCAATAGCACATTTAACAGCATAGTGAGGCAACTATCTTCTAAAGTGGCTAGTTTGGCTCTATTATTGTGAACAGTGCTGAGATTTAAACCACAAATGTAGAGTCTGAATCTGATTTCCTGTTGGCCAGACAATGAAGAAACAGAGAAGTTAAGTCAACCTCAAAAAGGTGTCTGCTAAACATCCAAACTCAGACCTTTTGTCATCAGGTTATTATACTGACATAACCCACAGCCTTGTTCTTAATGAGGAATCAAGTAGTATTGAAAATCAAATTTAGGCTGAACCCCTGAGTCCTAAATGTTTCCCTCAGTAGCCCTCTGTCACAACAAGATAAAAGGCAGCATGTCTGCTCAGTGTCAGCGCTCTGCTGCAGAGACCTTCAGGATGAGCCAGTGGAGAGGAGCGTGATTTAAACTCATGAGCTGAAGGCTCGTCTTCTCCTCTTTAGGATGAGGGAGATGGCTGAATAGTAGATCTTAAGACACAGCTGATATCTAGAGTTTGGGTATATTTTTGAGTGTTAGCCAATGGTTGGCTCGTCATGGAGTTTGGTTGTTTAATTACATTATACAAATAATTACTGCTGCATTTGTCCTATTCTTTATTTACTTTGATGACTTTAAAAAAAGTTTTTTTTAATGTATATTTGCACCAGAGTGACAACTTTCCTTTTTTTTTTTTTTTTGCATGTATCCTAAAATATGATTATTATATCTCGGTTTTCACTAGCATTGCCTTTGACAGCAATGGAGAACAGCTCTAAAACAATGACCACTTAAGAAGTTAAACTAAACATTTTTCCCTTTTACCTCTCCTGATCATGTACAGTGCATTCAGAATCTATTCAGATCCTCTTCACTTTTCTCAGATTTATGTTGCTGCTTGATGCTAGAGTTAAGTTTTTTTTTCTTAACAATCTGAACTCAGTCATAATGATAAAAAGTGAAAACAGAATTTTAGAAATTTTTGTAAATTAATTAAAAAGAAAAAACTTAAATATTACATTGACATAAGTATTTGGACTCCTTACTCACTATTTAGCTGAAGCCCCTTGGTGGCATTCACAGCCTGGAGTCTTTTTGAATATGATGCAACAATCTTTGCACACATGGTCTGGGGGATTTTCTGCCATTCTTTTTGGTAAATCCTCTCAAGCTCCGTCAGGTTGGATGGACTATCAGTGGACAGCCATTTTCAGGTTTCTCCAGAGATGTTTGATCGGGTTTAAGTCAGCACTCCTGCTGAGCCGCTGGAGGACATTCACAGAGTTGTCCCTAAGCCCCTCCTTCGTTGTCTTGACTGTCTTTTTAAAGTCATTGTCATGTTGGAAGGTGAATCTCCATACCAGTCTAAAGTCCTGAGCACAGGGGAACAGGTTTTCATTGAGGAAATCTCCTCAATGAGGATGCTCCATTCAGCTTTCTTCAACCCTGACCAGTCTCCCAATCCCTGCTGCTGAAAAACACCCCCACAGCATGATGCTGCCACCACCATGCTTCTCTGTTGGGAAGATACTGGACGGGAGATGAGCGGTGCCTGGGTTCCTCTGGACATGACATTTAGAATTAAGGCCAAACAGTTCAATCATGGTTTTATCAGACCAGAGAATCTTGGTTTTCCCAGTCAGAGATACGCCAGGCTACAGAGACGGACCTGAACCAAAAGAAGGAAAAAACACACACAAAAAAAAACACTTTAGTATAATCCAATTTTTGATTCTATGCACAGACTAACCAAAATTGATTAAAAATTGCCATTTAAAGGCAATACAATTGAGGCCACAGTATGTACCAAATAGCTCAAAATAATTGACTCACAAAAATAATTTAAATGTCCTGCCTTGAGCATAGCATAAATTTCAATCTAAGAATATCTTTAATAACTTACATTTGTGTCAGGTTGAACTAATGTAGTACTTGCTGATACACATATCTGTAGGTGACTGAACTTCACTCAACCCAATGCTAACTGAGATCCATAACTAAATAAAACACTTGTCCACTGCAGTGTTACAACCAGAGAAATTCAAGTTTCAGGCTGATTGAGGGCATCCACTAGCTACTGCCAAAACAACAAACAAAAAAGACTTAATTGAGCCTGCTAGCCAGCTTAAAATGCAGTTCTAAAAACATGTCAATCCTCAAGTAATGTTAGCTTAGGACATACATAGCAATGAACTCAATGTTCAGACAGTTGTTCAGACTGTGTTCAGGCACAATTTGTAAATGTTAATAATGAAACAGAGGAAACTTCTACTTACTTTTAATATTTGCTATGAAAAACTGTGTTTCTTCTTCTTTTGTGTTCTCTGTGCTGTGTGTCAGAAGAAGTAGTTTTGGCAATTCCAGACTTTGAAATGATTCATGTAGTTGAAATAGAGTTGATAGATAAGTTGCCTGCACTTAACATCTTTAAAACTTAAGTGGACACAAAAAGATATTTTCAAAATTAATAACTATTGAGGTGGGTCAATGCTCTTCCACTTTGAGTATGACTTACACTGTAAAAAAAATTCCGTTAAATTTACGGTAAAACGCTGGCAGCTGTGGTTACCAGAGATTTACTGTAAAAATTACGGTGAGAATGTATGAGAAAAAACAGTGTTTTCATTCTACAACTGTAAATATTACAGTTCAAACCTGTTTTTTTTTAACTGTAAATTTCTGTTAAAAAAATACAATATTGTAACCGTTTATACAAGGATTTGCTGTAAAAATAACAGTTATACTGTAACCATATTTACGGTAATTTGCTGTACAACTTACTGTAATTTGATGTAGAAGTTACAGCTCTATTACAACATTTTCTACAGGGATTGGCTGTAAAAATAACGATAATGAAACAAACCTGTTTACGATAAATTACTGTAAAAACACCAGAAATCCTGTAAACCTAAATACAATCTATCTCAGTAATAAAAACAGTAGACCCGTATAATGTTAAACGGTATTTTATTATAACTACTTAAATTTTACAGTAAATTACTGGCAGCTGTGGTTACCAGAAATTTACCGTAAAAAATACAGTACAAAACATGAGAAATTACAGCTGATGTTTGCAGATTTTACGGTAGTAGCAAAATACTGCCCAACTTTAAATTTTACAGTAAATTACTGGCAGCTGTGGTTACCAGAAATTTACCGTAAAAAATACAGTACAAAACATGAGAAATTACAGCTGATGTTTGCAGATTTTACGGTAGTAGCAAAATACTGCCCAACTTTAAATTTTACAGTAAATTACTGGCAGCTGTGGTTACCAGAAATTTACTGTAAAAAATACAGGACAAAACATGAGAAATTACAGCTGATGTTTGCAGATTTTACGGTAGTAGCAAAATACTGCCCAACTTTAAATTTTACAGTAAATTACTGGCAGCTGTGGTTACCAGAAATTTACCGTAAAAAATACAGTACAAAACATGAGAAATTACAGCTGATGTTTGCAGATTTTACGGTAGTAGCAAAATACTGCCCAACTTTAAATTTTACAGTAAATTACTGGCAGCTGTGGTTACCAGAAATTTACTGTAAAAAATACAGGACAAAACATGAGAAATTACAGCTGATGTTTGCAGATTTTACAGTAGTAGCTTAATACTGCCTTACTTTAAATTTTACGGTAAATTACCAGCAGCTGTGGTTGCCAGAAATTTACTGTAAAAAATACAGTACAAAACATGTGAAATTTCAGTTAATTTGCTAGATTTTTGCAGTAGTGCCCTAATACTCCTACTTTTAACAAAAGATTCAAGCTCTCTGATAAACAATAAGAAACTCTGCAGTTATATGTTTGCTATAAAAAACCTTTCAAAACATCTGATAACTTGTCTGTATACTCACAAAGCAGTTTAGATCTTGGAAAAAAAGCTTGTTTCCATATGTATGACAGGTAGTCCTTGGTGTAATGCATGAAGATGAAACAAAGTCACTTGCCCCTAAATTATTCAAGAGTAATGAGTCCAGTCTTGACTGAAGAAGGCCTTCCACTTGGGAAGCTTCACATGGCCAAGAAACTTCATCTTCTTGAAGACTCGAGCACAGTTCATCAGGTGTTCTACTTTGGACTGGCTCCATCCTCTCTGCAGGAAGTACATATACAAAACAAAGTTAGAGTGATTCAGTGCTTCAGTTTAATGCCTACACAGATGTAAATTTGAGAAAACTAGGCTCTAATAAGCCATGCTTACAATCAGCACAACAGAATAAAATAAACAGTGTGTACAGTACATACAGATCGCTTCTATAATAGAATATGGTGAAGAAACGCAAATGTACCCACAAGTGCCAGCTATTAAGTCAGCAATCACCTAACAACAGCCAATTACTTTTTCCGTTATTGATTATAATGAGACAGTTATGACATATTAATTGCAATTTGCTTTTCCTTTATAGTTTAGAGCTGTGGTGCCCAGGCTTGTATCCACTGAGCTCCCCCCTCCTTCACATATCCAAGAAGATATGGACCCACACAAAAAAGTGACATAGCTATTGCTGTAAAAACTAAACATAAATTTGAATTGATGTCATTATTTAAAGCAGTTTTAATTTTGGCAGATATTTTTAATTTTAGTCTTAGTTTTAGTCTTTAAGTGAAATGAATTTTAGTTTCAGTCACATTTTAGTAATTTCTGTCCATTTAGTTTTAGTCCATAAAAGTCCTCACATTTTAGGTTTTACTTTTAGTCCAAGCATTTATTGTCTTGCTTAAATCTGGTACCAAGTCATAGTGGGATGTTCTCTGCACCCTGCCAAACCTGGGGTCCCTGCTTTCTACAGCTGAGAGACAGAAGAGCTACAGCTGCATTGTTTTTTGACAGAATTACCCACAGTGGAGAGATATCATGGATTTTGAATGTCTGACGAAAACTACATTACATTCTAGTCAAAAACTAAACTTAGTTTTTGTCAGTTTTAGTCATCACAGATCTATTTTTGTTAGTCTTAGTCTAGTTTTTGTCATGGAAAACAAAGCTGTCGATGAACATTTTTAGTCATAGTTTTAGTCAACGAAATTAACACTGGTTTAAAGCTACACACCATAGCCCAAACCACAAGTGTTAGCAAAAGACCTTGGTATGAACCATTCATAAGGGTTATATTGTGATTTTAGGTAGTTGAACCACAAGATAAATATTTGCAAACTATGCTCTTTATTTATATATTTACTTGTAAGACCACCCAAATAAATATAGAATTTGCTTTTACATGTAAATATAATATATAATTTTATATATAATTTCTATATAATTTCCCTTCGGGGATGAATAAAGTTATTATTGTATTGTATTAGGGTAAGCCTACCCATTAAGCCCAGGCACCATTTAAGCCCACTTGCGACTTTGAAGTCAATTTAAAAAAAAAAAAAGAAGAGGGGCCTGTCTTATGCTATACATTATTTTGTCCAATCACACAATTTCTTAATTATATGTCAGTTTTTGTTTGACACCAATCACATTTGTAGATATTGAAAAAGGCCCGCCTACATTTGTGCAGTCTCAAGGAGGCTCAGATAAAGTCGCCTCAAAACTTTGGTGTTTGGGACCCCTCAGAAAGAACCTCTTTTCAACCATTTTCAGCCACTGACTTGTTAAGTACATTCATATTATGTAATTTGAGAGATTATTGATTTGTTTTTTTGTGTATAAACAGGTAGTTTTTTGTAATTTCTTACTATTTAGTTTTATGTGAAAAGATGAGTCATGCTGGCTAGCGTAGCAAGCTAATCACTAGTCAATACATGTAGCCCTACTGATAGATACACTGCTTAATGATTAAAAATGATAAGTACACAAACTAAGTGTTTTCTGATTCATTTTACATAAATCTTACATAAAACTTTGAACAAGAATTCCTTGATAATTCAGAAAGTTTGGCAGAAGAGGAATAACTGTGATGGCAAGTTTTGCAGCATATTTAGGCTACAGGCATTTCTTTAAACATTTGTTTAATTTTGGTGAGAACATATTATCTTCATTTCCCTGGTAGTCACTGTAGAACCATTTAAGCCCAGTGTGTTCCATTTAAGCCCATCTGATGTGTTTCAATAGAAAAAAATGAAATTTTGAGGTTTGATAGCTTTTCGCTGTAATCCTGTGTTGGATGTTGTTATACTAACTTCATTAACACGAGTACATCACAGATCACACACTGACCAGAAGAATTGTTATGCCAGTTAATTTTGCATAATTATTTGTTTATAGTGAGAAAAATGCCAACAAAAAAGAGGAATTACAGCAACTGTCCTAAAATCATCATTGTTACAGCCAAACATTAAATCCAAGTTCAATAAGATATTGTTGATTCACTGTAATGTCATTTAATACTTTTAAAAACAAACACATTTTTTTTATTTTGTCAATATTGAATCAAATTTTGTCAATATTAAATAAAATGTTCAATGAAATGTTAAATACTGAAGCCAATGAAAATTAGTTTTAGGCCTACTTAGTCATGTTTGTGGTGGTCCATTGTTACAAGCCAAACATTAAAGCCAAGTTCAAAAAATAAATTGTGTTTAACATGTATAACATGTTACTGAATTAATATATGTTTACTACTTGAAAAATGTAATAATTTTTAAATTTCTGTCAATAAACGTGGTTGTGGGCTTATTTGGAACACGGCTTAAATGGTACTTAGGTACCAATTAAGCCCATGCCAGACTTTTGACTTTATTCATAACATTTCTTTAATTTGTTCTCTAAAATATGCATAAGTAAATAAATATACCTTCAAATGAGGGATTAATCCTTCATTCTAACAAATGATCATGTTTATAAACCATCTTAGTATCTATGAAAAATACGTGAACTTAGATTTTGGTGGGCCTAATGGGTACGCTTACCCTAAATGCTACAAAAGGATTTTGCTGTAACAAAGATGATGGGCGCTGAATTTTAAATCAATCATAATGAAAACATATGACTCACACAGAAAACTGTATTGGCCCCCATATGGTGTGATCATCAGAACACTGAGAACAAGCTGGACAAAGCAGTGGCATGGCAGTATTCTGGGTATTTCTACATGACCAGATTAATGCAGTGCTTGGTGTAAACTACATAAAATAAACATAAAATGGCTTCATGTTGCTTAAAGAAAGATTCATCTAAAGAATTTATTGAGGTATGTACAAATGCTGTGCAAGGCTTACCATTATTAATCCTTGATAACTGGCGTCTTTTTAGAAGAGTGGAATACCGGAGACAGTATAAAGTAATGGAGTCCTAGTCACCACTAGCAGAAGAAACAGGACCTTAAAAAAGAGTAAGGAAAAATAGAAAGACAAGGTAAAGCACCAAATCATGTCAACTTAGAAGTTTTGAACACTTATGTATGCACTGATTGCAAAGTACTATCCAATTTTTGAATTCACTCAAAAAGGAGGACCCAATCTCTTCTTGTCCCGTGAGCTGAATGTCTTGTCACATCCCTTGTGTTTTGTGGCAGAAGCTACAGCAGACACAAAAATGCAGACATACATGTAGAGTGATCCAGCTGTTAAGCAGTTATCAGACTGGTGTTGCTGTGTTTATATGTTCTTCTAAAATCAACACTAAGCTGTGACTGGTGCTACCCTCTCCACTTAGAGTGTGTGTTGATCCCACAGCTCTGTAAGTCATCTTGCTTGCCCTTGCGCTTTTTCTGCTCACAACAGTTTTGGTTTAGAAAAAAATGCTGCACATCTATTTCTTTTTTGTTTTTTAAATTTGAAAATTTGGATACCATCAAACCTAAAAATCTGAACCAGAATCTTTATTGTCATTGTACACAAGTACAACGAAATTTTGCACAGTTCCATTCAGTGCAATTATTATTACCTCTGCCAAGGAGGTCATGTGATCGCAGGGTTTGTTAGTTTGTTTGTTGGCAACATAACCCAAAAAGTTATGGATAGATTCTGATGAAATTTCCAGGGAATGTCAGAAATGGCAAAAGGAAGAACTGATTTGATTTTGGGACTGATCCAGATCATCGTCTGGATCTAGGAATTTTTAAAGGACTTTTCACTATTGGGAGATAGGGCTAATGGCGGAGGTCTGCGCTCTCTGAGTGCTTTTCTAGTTTATTATTGCAACTGCTCTGGGATATGTGCTGTTTTTCAGTCTGTTAGTTTTGGCTCTTATTGTTCTGAAGCGTCTTCCTCAGGATAGCAGTTGTTACAGGTGACGATAACACAGTTATAAAAATAACTGATATTGTATCATATGATGCACACGGCTGGAAGGAAATAAAACATTTTGCCAGCATTACACTATACCATATAACTACCTCTAAAGAGGAAAAATTATTACCTCTGTAGGAACTCCTGAGTGGATCCCAATGCTGGTCAATGCATAGCATGAGCTGCCTTGAAGCCTAGCAAGAGGCTCCTGGGAAGATGATAAAAGTAGAAAAGAATTACAAGCAAATCATCCATTACCATCCAAATGAGTCTTTAAAGTGTTTCTGAGATCCACTTACTACAAAAAACAATACATGGGGCAGGCTTTCCACTGGTACCCCATCTGGCAAGAATGTTTCAACAAGGCAAAAGAGGTTGTCTTCTTTTTTGTCGAAACAGGAGAGAAGCCCTTTATGTCCTCTGAGCAGCCCTCCAACTGTCCTCTCTGAATCTTGAGCTTTGTGGCATCCTGCAAAAATCAAGTGAGCTATTAAATCTTTAGTGCCATGACACTGACGTGCACATATCCCCATTGTGCATTTAGGAGGTGCTGGAGCCAACAGGTAGTGCCCAGGACCACCACAGTCCACCACCACACTATCCCCCTTATTCCTGGGGCCGCTACTGTAAATGTGAATATGGGCGAAACTTCCGGTGCCAAAACGGAAGTAGGCTACATTAAATACATGTATTCTAGTACAGCAGCTAACTATGGACGCTAACAAAGAACGACAGTTGTTTCAATAGGAATTCTTCTGGAATTTGTAAATATTTATATTTTTGTTATCACATGTTCACATTGTTTGTATTATAAGCTGTAGATAAGTAAATAAGGTGGATACCACATTATTCCTGGGGGTCTACTGTAGCTATGAATGGAAGTGGAACTTCCAGTACAGTAACAATAATAGCAAAAACATGATTTTTCCAAAGGCTTACTAAAGTGATTTAGTGTCAACAGTGGTTGTTCTGAAATAAATAAATATTTGCTGTAATAAATACTGCTTCGTTTTTGTTAAATCAATGAGCTGAAATGTTTTAATCATATTTTCTGTAATGCTCAGTACCTGTTGCTATGTTCATGGTACTAATATTATGACAAAGTTAAATATGTCTCTCACAACATGCTGTCCACTGTCTAAATGCATCGGGGATGTGATTCTTTTAGTATTAATTTATCATTAATTCTTAATACAAAACTTGACATTTACCAAACTGAAGAGCTGGCAACTTGAGTCATGGATAATTTTATAAATATAATTCCCATATTTAAGAGGGATTAGTTTGTAAAATGAGAATTTCAGCAACTCCACAAACTAGAAATGTATCTTTTTATACCGATATAAAGCTACTAAAGTTAGCTAAATATGCCCTTGTAGGTTATCTAAAGTAATGTCATCAATTTGAACTCTCCAGTAGAGGCTAGAGAAATAATAATAATATTATCCCGTCTGAGGTGAAGCAGTCTAAGTTTATGTAGTTTGGTATTAAAATTGCTTTAATAGTCACGTTTAGCATCTCGTTTCTATGCAAAGTCCCATTTAGATAGAACGGAGCGGAAGTAGCGCCCATATCCATGGAAGGGTAGGAATAAGCTGGAAAGCCTACCTCAGGGGACTCTTAACACAGATATGAATATGACTCTGAACACAGATATGAATGTGACTCTGAACACAGATATGAATATGACTCTGAACACAGATATGAATATGACTCTGAACACATATGAATATGACTCTGAACACAGATATGAATGTGACTCTGAACACAGATATGAATGTGACTCTGAACACAGATATGAATGTGACTCTGAACACAGATATGAATGTGACTCTGAACACAGATATGAATATGACTCTGAAGGGGAAAAATCCTTCACCTTAGGTCGCTCTGAAGCATCAGTGCTGCGGCGGGACTCTCACTTTTTGGCTAGGGGACATCACGGTCCTCACGGTCACTCCCACCTCATCTGGAAAACTCCGTCCTTTTTCTTTCCCTCTTCCCAGTGTTCCCAGTATCCAACCGCCCATTTTTTGTGCATTTTTCAAAAGTCTGAAGTGGGCGGAGTTAGCTCTGAGCTTGGGGTTCACTTATGGACCCCGACACAGCAAGTGCTAAACGTTCTCCACGCTAAAATGACAGCAAAAAATACAAATCAAACAGCAATGTTGGCTGGTCTAGAATTGAAACAAAATGCCTCCTGACCCATTTAACTTCTACCTATAAACACGTGGTGTTACTGAATGAAAAGAACTCAAGAAATATTTGACACTACGACAAAAGAAGCTCTACATACCTTACCAATTGCTCGTAGGCTGATGCTCCGGGTGACGTCGAATTAATACACGCCAATGTCCTGCTTTGTATTCCATCTTCGTTTGCAGCCCGTTCTGCGAGCAGACAGCAACTTTATGAAATATTTCCGCGCACACGAGACCACAGAAGACACGAAAACGCTGTAGTTTACCAGGCAGCCGTTATCGGTTTGTTTTTCCAACGAACCACACACGCATTCGTATAAGTTCCTTCTTTCCCCGCGCCTGCGCGAAACCGTATTCGCGCATGGCAATTGACTGCAACCACAGTGCGCAAACGCATTTCGAGAAAGCAGCACTGTTTGTGTACATGGAGGGAGGCGACTGAAAACTGTTCACTCTGTAGCTCGTTTCCAAATTGTTCCATTTTTAAACACCCAAATCGCTGTTCTAGTACAGACAGAATAGAAATCGTTCCTGTGTAGACAGGGTTGAATGGCGATGGGAAACAGTTTTTCAAAATTATTTTTATATATTTATTTTTTATATTGATACAACTTTATTGAACAGATTCCAATAGTTAATACAGCATTGGCACATGAAACAAAACGTATTTACTAGACATAAATAACCCCACATACAGGTAAAGAGAAGTTTAGATTAAATTACATAAGGTATGAGAAGTAAATTAAAATTTCAGAAACTAAACCATGGTTTCATATTGTTTTTTTTTTTAAGATTTTTTTTTCCCTTAGAAATCAATTTGATAGACTATATGTACAGTTCCCATTCATTTTTAAAACTGATTATGGAGGGTTTCTTGTCATTCTATTTGCATTCATGTTTAAGTTATTTAACCAGTAAAAATAACTATTGTATTTATATAATGTATATACTATATATTCAACTGTGTTATATACATATTATATATACAGTATGTATCTCTCTCTCTCTCTCTCTTTATGTATATATAAAATAGTTCTTTCCAATTACCTTGTTATATTTCCTATCGGTAATATGTGTCATCCAATTTCAGTTCTGGAAGATTGACTGAAACATTAAAGTACATCAATGTATTTTGTGTTAGATGCATTAAAGGAAGTGGAATGGCTTTACAAATGCAATGGCATTCTTTGTGAGAGCAATTAACATCATTCTTTTCCAATAAATCAGTTAAACTAAAATAATTGACCACTTTCATCCATCAAATTAAGAACAAACAAAATGATTTTTGGTACCATTCTTGTTTCAATAAGGTTTTCATATTAACTGTAACTGTCCGTTTATTTCACAAGGCAGCATCATGTGGTGTAGCACTGAGAAACAAATGTAAACATAACAACAAATTGGTGCTTGTTCACAGGTTTTGCAGGTTGACAGGTTTTTACTGTATTTTCTACAGAACTTTCCTGATCATGCAGTATTTTTAACCTCTTGTCCCTGCTAAAATTACGGTATGTGATTGCAATTTTTTTCACAGATTTTTACTGTGAATTTAAATGTACATGAGAGAAAAGTCTGTAATTTTAACAAAATACTACTGTAATTTTTAGAGTAATTGCCCGTCTTGAAGATTACAGTATTTTTCCTTTATTTTCACAATCTTCTTTCGTTTAAACGGTACAATTTCGTAATTATTACGTACTTTAATTGTAAAAATTTATGTTTCATACCGTTGCTTGATTTACAGCAATTCTGTGTATTTTATACAGTAATATATGTTTATTTGTTTTACGGTCTTTTACTGTTGCTATTTGACAGTCTTTTGCCGTATTTTCTACGGACATTTTTTACAGTGTACAAGTAAAAAAAATGATTTTTTTTACATTAATAACAGAATTATTTCAAGCCTGTTTTACTAAACCCATGAATCCTTTTTTTAGAGTGTGCAAGCGTGCCAGGAGCTATTTGAAATAAAACCATTCTGCACGTATGAAAGGAGTTTCTCCAAAGAATTGCTTCCCGTGCTTTTACTTTGAGAAGCACAAACCAGAAGTGCACTCATACTTTGTCTGTCCTTTGACATATTGTACCTGGTGTGGCAAAAGAAAGCTTCATTAGCAGTAGAAGTTTAGAGAACAACTTTATTAAACAGATTTTAGGTTGTGGCCTTCATCAGGGGCGTCAAGAAACAGATTAGACTAGATAGACATCCTTTTGCTAGAGCCTCCTGATATTTCTCCTCTGTAACGTTAAGATTGTTGACATACTTATTTGCTACAATCAAGTAAATATGGCTCTGTGTATAATTTTTCTGTTTGGCTGCAGAGAGCATGGAAGAAAATGGCGAGACCTTGATTCTCTAAATTCTCCACGCCCGAGTTGCGCTGTTGGAGTCGGAATGCATCCTGGAGTTATGCCTTCAGAGTTGAACTTTTTAGGGTTTTTCATCTGATTCACTCATCTCTTAAATGATTGATACACACATTATATGGTATTTACAGTAGGTTGCATTATATGGTGCAAAATTCTACTTTCAGGTCTATAGAGATTTAAGGGGTTAAAAACCAAGATTGTTCATTTGAAAATAGCCTCTTTATATTCCTACCTTATTGAACATTAAAGGTATGTGCACATGTGTGCATGTGTGTGTGTTTACATGCAAGAGAGATGTGGTCTGTATAGGCAAAGGTTCTCACAGCATCTTCTTTGATTTTTTTGTCATTGATGAGAAAAGGTAAAAGGTGATTTAAAATCCCCTTTCATCAACATGACCTTAGCACCCTGTCTGCATCATAAATGAAAGTTTTGAAAACCAAGAAGTAGCCAATCCCTGCAGAGCAGAGTGTGAACAATACAGCCATGTGCGTCTACCTGTTTATGCAGGTGCAGCTGATAAAAAGTGGCATTACTTAAAAAAAACCTGACATTTATAGGGTTAAAATTATGAAAATAAATTCACATTTGCTATATGTGATGAGGACAGTTTTTTTATGTCATGTTTAATATTTTAAATATATCCAATGTCCTAAAGGCTTTAAGAGGGAAAACTGTGATTTAATTTAAAGGAGGGTCTGAGGGTTAAGGCCAAAAGGGATCAACTGTGAGGAAGATCACACTGGACACACACTGGGCTGAGTGTGGGGAGAGAATCATCTCAGTGTCATGTCAGGTGTGTGTGACTAACTGGCCCTGATTAGGTCCAGGTGTGTAAAGCTTCTACTAAAGTGTTATTTCTTAAATCAAGACTAAGTACAATTGAGCTTTGAATGTCATGATCCAGATTTTGATTTGTCTTGTTCCTGAGTTTTCTGGTGTTTTCCTTTGTTAATTCTCTGTTATTTCCATGTTTTCTAGTTTTACTTTGTATGAAGGTTTTCCTAGTTTGTACTTTTTGGTATTTTGTGAGTTAGTTTTTCTCCCCGTGTTGGCATTTGTTCCTTGTCTCATGTGTTCATGTTTAGTTTGACTCCCTGTGTTTGTATTTGTTCCCTTGCTCCCCTCCTACTGTCTGTTGGGTTTTGTATCTCTTCCTCGTCCAGTGTTCTTGTGTATTGTGAAGTTTCCTGTTTTATTTAGTAGTTGCCCTCCCTTGTGTGTGATTCCAGTTTTTCTTCCAGCATCAGTTTCCCTCCACTGTGATTACCCTCAGTGGTTTCACCTGGGTCTCGTTAACCACACCTGTCTCTCCTTGTGCAATCACTCCCTGTGTATTTAGGTTCTGTGTTCCTCCCTGTCCTCTGTCAGATCGTCACGTCTCCCTCCGTGTGTTTCTCCTGCATGTTACTTGTGATTCTTCAGTGTGTTTTTGCTGCTTGGTTTTTCGGACTGAGTTTTGGTTTCATGTGGATTTAGTTTGAAGTAAGTTCTTTTGTTTGTTTAATCAAATCATTTTTGAGTTTCTGCATTTGGGTCCTTCTCCTTTTGTTTTTGCCTTTTTGGCCAACTTGACATTGAACGTGTTTCCATTGAAGGGAGTTTTGAGCATGAGCCTCACAATAGGCTCCATGCATGGCAGGATGAGATGTATTTCCGGTGGAGAATAAAGCTGCTTTACAACTTCTGCCCAATGATATGTGTTAAGCTAAAACAGAATCTAAACCGTCCTATACTGCGTTTGTCAGGGTTTTTTTTGTTTGTTTGACTCTTTATTATAATGGCATCCAAACAAGCTCAAATGATGTTTCAAAAATGGGTTAATAGCACTTCTGGACATCATTGCTGTGTGCTACAATGTACCTCTTAGGCTAAATTTAACTCATCATTGGCAGTCAGCTTGGATAACTCATGGAAACAGCGAGTAAACCACAATGAATCTGCCATCATATGCCGTTTTCTTCTGCGTTCAATCTCCCGACCAGATGTGCGGAAGAATTTCATGCATAAAGCCCATCCTCGCAAAATCTCATCTTGTGAGATTTCTGCTGCAAGGAAGCTGGACGTTCAAAACCTGTTGTGTATTGGTACCGGTATGATTACCCTTACAGTGCCTTGACAATTTGGAACAAAAGATGAAGGCAACAGATGACAGTTCAGAAGTCTGTATGTATGGCAAAAGCCACGTATAAGGGTACAAGTAAGATGTTAAGAAAAGTCTAGTCTCATTTTCTGTCCACACGTATCGCGCCATGTTGTCTCAGAGTGAACTGGTCATTTGACACCGTAGGTTACGTCCTGTGACATGTAAATGTGGAAAAAGTGTTTCCATTGCACTTTGCGATACATTTCTCTATCGAAACGTCTGAAAAATCTCATGAGAACGTAAAAACTTTTTATCGATATTTGAGAGATTTCTTAAAATTCCGATGTTTCCATTACCAGTTTTTCATTGCACTATTTAGATTTTGCGCATTTCTAAGGGTAATGGAAACACAGCTACAGAGAGCATCGCTCTGTGTTCTTCATTGACGTGAGTCTTCTCAGCACTTCTAGAATTAATGAGATTTTTCAAAGCTTTGCAAGTTTGTCTAGATTGTAGTTGGCGCAGGAGGTCTCCCCTCAGCTTTTATGTTTCCCTTTCAACACCAGCAGCTTTTGTCTTATTCAAGGAGTCTGTCCTTAGTCTACCCCGTTAGTTTTGGTTTTTAGTCAGCAGCT
Organism: Cheilinus undulatus; assembly: GCF_018320785.1. NCBI lineage: Eukaryota > Metazoa > Chordata > Actinopteri > Labriformes > Labridae > Cheilinus > Cheilinus undulatus. The sequence continues at coordinate 16,818,940 of NC_054872.1, forward strand.
TGGCAGAAGAGGTTTAGTTACTCCTTTTTCTCAGTGTGATTAAGAATGGAAGCTTATTGGTTGGCTTGTTGCCATTTTGTTTTGGTCTCTTCAGTTTCCCATTTAACCTTTTGAGATTCTAGTGGTTGCCCCTCTGGAATAACTTACAGAAACCCAGGTCCACAATCATATCCCATTTCCTGGCATTTAAAAGCCTTAACATCCCTAATTTTCAAAAACAAAGGTAGGTGAACCTGCCAAAGTTCTAACTAACAGAAATGACCCCCCTTTTAAAATGTATTTCTACAGTATTTTAGTATTTTGTAACAAACTGACCTCTGATACCACCCCCCTCAGCAGTGTGAGATCAAGTGCCACTGAAAAGGTCAGCTGGGGTACGATGTAAAATCTCACACAATGTGATGAAACATCAAAATTAGGCTGTACTTCATATATCCCATGTTGCTCTGTCTGTGCTTCCCCTCTCAAAGACAGGACCCCTCACTTGCACAGCATCCCTTGGAGCATGGCAGTGCCGAGCAGGCAAAACTCACATAAACATGTTAACATGAGGGGGTTTTCATTCCCCCCTTTTCCCAGTTCTCACTTCATGCTTTTGCTCCTTACGTCATGCAACTCTTTCTCTTATCTTTCACGAACACAGCTACTTTTTAAAGAAATGTTCCATAGAGTAGGACGATTCATGGAAAAGTTAAATATAAACCTGGAGATGAATGAGCTCATGGGCTGAAGTCTTATTTTGGATCCTAAAAACGTCACTGATGGTTATCTTTTGATGAGAATCCAAGTCTTTACCTTAAAAGGCTTGTTTATAAGTCTCCGCATGTCAGAGTGTGTTCTTCTGAGTACAATAATGGCTTTACTTCAGAGCCATTTTCGCATCCATCTTTCAGCATGTGTGAGTCAGTGTGCAGTTACATGTGTGTTTATATGTGCCAATGAGTGTGTGTCTATGTATGTTACCTGGGGTCATAACTCTGCCTGGGACAGTTTTATAAAGTGCTGTGCAGCCAGCGAAGCTGCAGTAAATCACCTTTATTTGCTGCGTGTTGGGGGTCAGCTCTCCTGACACCCCCAGACCTTGACACCACAGGAATGGTCACGCTGCATTTTGCTATTGCAGCTGTGTTGGTGTAGGCTGGCTGTTAAGGGGGATTTATTCCTGCGTATACGTAGTTCAGCTGAGGAAAGAGAATGGTTGCAATTGCTTTCAGCTAAGTTTAGTTTGAACCGTGCCTAAAACAAACTGCTCAGGAAAATTAAAAGAACAGTGTCACATCTCATCTTCTACAAAAGTAATCGAGGGTATGAATGAGACATAACAAGCAGTGCAAGGCTGCAGAAAGTTCCTAGTAGAGACCAAAATCAGTAAGGAGTGAGCATTAAACAGCTTTATTTCACACAATTTTCCCTTAAGCCACACTGTGCAAATTTCATCTGATTCAGGCGTGAATTTTGAGTCGCAGGATTCACTTGGAAGTCACACCAACTTTTTGATGGGTCATTTGTTGTGCAGTGTATAGAGGGGGATACGAAAGCCTTTACTCAACCATGGCCCGACCAGCTGCTCTCGACTGGTCAGACTCCCTCAGTGGCTGCAGTTACATGAGCAATTCTTCACAATCATATTAAATGTGTTCATAATGGAGATTTAAACCTCTCTGTACCTTTATTTTCTTTATTTTAATTTTTTTAGTAAAATAGTTGTCTTGGCAACAGATAAGTTTTATTTTGCTACTGTCATGTTTCTGTCTGTTCTGGAAATAAAAAAGCTGAAAAACATTGTCACGTTGGGCAGACATGCAGTAAGACAAAAATCATCCCAAACGGGGAGAGATGATCAGACTGTGTGTTGTCATGGATGTCACCGATTGGCATAAACAACCCCTCCTGATCAGGATTAAATTTCCCTCTGAATAAGCTGGATCAGAGAATTTTATTCCCAACTGAAGCATTTCTATTCAGATCAGGCATTTATTCCATGTACAAGTAGTACATCCACAACTTTGAGGCATTTTTCCTTTGTTAACTGTCAGACAGCATCTTAAATTACCATGAAAAACATCAGTGATGACTTTCTAATCCCCCTGCCCTTAATAAAGGAAATAAACGAGCAGGAAATATATGGACCCACAACTGACACAGATGGCAATCATGCACAACCATTGGAGCATATATTGTAAGCTCGTTGGTCCTGTAATAAATCCAGCAAATTCATTTTGTCTTCTTGTTCTGAATATTATTTGTGTTTCTTTTCTTCAGATAACTAATTGTAGATGATTTTTTACCTTGACATGTTTTGACTGTCATCTGCAGTCTTCCTCAGAAGCGTCAGCTAAACGCTGTGACATGTCCTTGTTCTAACGCTGTTCTTCCAAGGTACAACGTACAAACCTCACAGTTGATGACAGCTCTGGACTCTTAAAGTTTGTTGCAAAATCCACATACTTTCAATTCAAAGGAACAATACAGACAGATAAAATGATTCACCATGAGAGACCCACTATCAGCCATTATGAGCAGCTTTTTCATGAAGGACCTGGAAACCATAGCCACAATCACAGCACCTGCACAATGCAGACCCATGTTCTAGAAAAGGTACGTAGATGACATCCTGGAAAAAATCAAACATGGACACACACAAGAACTTATAGATCACCTGAACACCATGGGGACCACTGGAAACATCAAATTCACCCATGAAGAGGAGTCAAACAGGACCATAGCTTTTCTGGACATGAAATTCCACCACAATGACAACGGCAGCATCAAAATGAGAGTTTATAGAAAACCAACAAACACCTATCAATATCTGCTCTGGACATCTGAACATCCCACTACACACAAACTGTCAGTAGTTAGAACACTTTACGAACGGGCCAGCATCATAACGGATGAGGAGGACAGACAGGGGGAGGAACAACACATCCAAAGAGCACTTGCAGCGCTGCCAGTACACCAAATGGGCCATAAATAAAAGAAAACAACCAGTCAAACACAAAGACAACAAACTGAAGGAAAGAAAGACAAAACATAAAGCAGAAAACAACTACAAATACATGGTGACCATACCATATATCCGGGGCATAACAGAACCAATACAACAAGCAATGAAAAAACACAAAATAAACATGGCAATAAAACCCCACACAAAACTCACACAGCTTCTAGTACATCCCAAAGACAAAATAGAACAGGACAAAAAACGCAACGTAATATATGAAATAACATACAAATCATGTGAACACTGATACGTCGGAGAATTGGGAAGAATGTTCACCACAAGGGAAAAAGAACATCAGAAGGAGTGCGAAAAGGAGACAGCAAGACGACTCAAAAGAACGGAAAAGGGCAGAACAGGAAAATCAGCAATATCAGACCACTGCAAAAGACAAAACCACATCATGGACTGGGACAATACAAGGATAACTGGGTCAGAGAACAACAAACACAAACGCTGGAATAAAGAGGCCATTAGAATCATGAAGCAGGGAAAAAACACCATCAGCTGGGAAGAGGGAGCATTCATGCTCTCCCACACCCGGAAATCTCTCCTCTTGCACACCCCTGGCTTACGCAGGCGACACAGAGACACACAGCTGGATCACACACACAGTGCTGATGTGCTGGTCCTCCAGGGTCAGAGAGGAGTTTTAAGGGGAGAAATTCCTGCTGTTTATCCTCCAGTATTCTGAAACTTTTGCCCTTAACAGATAGAAGCCTGTGGTCTACACTACCAACTAGGGGTGCACGATAACTATTGGGCCGATAGTTATCGGGCCGATAACAGGAAATTATTACGCCATTCTTATTGGTCCGATATCATTACGACGAGCCCTGATAACGTATATATTTTTGTCAGCATGGCAGTGCTGGCGTTTGTTTTCTTTCTCAGGAGACTACACATTCTGAAACAGCAGGTGGCGCTGCAGTACACGACCTGCTATTAAAGCACCAAAGAAAAAGAGAAAGTAGCATCCCCTGTGCTAAAATGCTAACAACACGGTGGCGTTATTCAGAATTTACGGGGAGGATAATGCGACCGTGTGTGTAGAATTTGCCCTGCAAAGGTCACAAAGAGTAGAAAGAAGTCCTCGACAGATCTTAAAAGTCACTTAAGAGTCTTTATCGTAACAACATTAAAAACGAAGCGGCAGCAGCCACCAGCCTCAGCCACGGGCATTAGCAGGCATTGAAAACTGCAGGAGCTTGCCAGAGCCAAAAGGCGCAATGTTATAATAACAAAATCAGTCTGACAGTCTCCTGATCAATCGCTACTTTCATAGACGTATACCTGCCTGCTCTGTTTGATGGGGTTTCATTCAGTCTGATCGACGTTATGAATAGAAGTTAGCCACAGACCACGGTGTACTTTACATTCTTAACCTATCTCTGATATGACTCAGTGCATATTTTTAATCTTTATGTAAATCATCAGCTTGCTTTAATTCTGGCTTACACACAAAAAAAAAAAAAAAAAAAAAAACAGACCCCCAAATATCTCCATTTGTTAAGCATAACAGCCTGTTATCATTTGGTTTTCTGTCAGTTGTTTGTGTATGTTGTACTTAGAACACAAATGTTTAACTAAGAAAAGTAACTATAGTAACAGTTATAAAGTCAGAATGGTTCTTTGTTTTTGAAAAACATGAGTGATATTAGTTAAAATGAGTTATAAATATCTTGCTCACTACATATTAACCCCTTCTTACCCCCAGATGTGCATAGACACATCAAATAAACTTCTTTTGTTAAATCAACAATTGAAAAAAATACATCGGTTATTATCGGTTATCTGCCTTTACGAGTAGGAAATTATCGGTTATCGGTATCGGTTCAGAAAAATAGTTATCTTGCATCACTACTACCAACACGTCAGTGTGCATTTCAGCCCAGGTATGTGCGTGACTATCGCGTTTGTGTGTGTCACTCTTACAGCATCGGTTTCCGCGCGGACAGCTGCATGGACAAAAACTGATGCAGAATCATGATGCGGAAACATCTGTTGAATTTATACCTAGCGCTGGCTTCCTCTTCACCGCAAACTGATATTCTCCCAAAAGCTAGGGGGCAGTGTCTTTAAGGATCACGTTTGTAGCGTGTTTAATGCAAGTCATAGAGGAAGGTTTGTTGTTTACATTATGGAGAACCATGAAGAGGAGCTGCTGTGTTTACTGTTGTTGTTACAGCATAAAAGAGAGAGAAGATGGTCCATACTGCCACTCAATCAAAAGAGGAAGGACAGGGGGAGTACAATATTATTGTGTGGAGATAGATGAGGAAGTACATTTCCGGTACTTTCGTTTGTCTTCCCACAGGTTTGATACCCTGCTGCACCACATTCGTCCTTTTATAAACCATTCATCTACTCATTCTTGCCCTGACCATAGATTACAAAAATGTACAAACTGAAATGTTTTCCCAATGCTTACCTCATCTGAAAAACTGGGAAAATTTGAGTCAGTTCCTCTGTGTTTGGCAAAGGCTGACAGTCAACTCAATTCTTCCACTATAGGAGGGACACGCCTGTCTCCTCCAGGGTTACCACTCCTTCCTTTTTTCTTTTTGCGTTGACAAATCTATCTCTCATATTTTTCCATGACTTCTGACACCATTCCTCTTATTTTCCTACTGTTTTTGATATTTCTATCCAGAAATTTTGATCTTCTGGCAGTCTCTTTGATCTTTCAAAAAGGAATCATACAGGTATTTATATGTTCTGACTTCTGTCACCAATAACTCCTCAAAATCGGCCATTTTGATGTCTGTCCTGTCCGTGTCCGTAAAAATTTCGGGGAGGTGCGTGGCCAGACAAAAATTGGGACCCCCACGAAGGGGCGTGTCTCAACATTTAATGTCACGTTCGACACACGGACACTCGCAACCTCGCGGATAGGTCAAGCATAAAACAGACTTTATGCAGCATGAAAGCAGATGAGAATGAGAGGAGGGCAGCAGACGCAGCTGCATAAAAGATGCACAAATGGTAAAGAGAAAGGGATCATAGGAGAAAGAGTGACAGAAGGACAGGAGCTCATGATGGAAAAATTAAAAACCGAAGATTGTGCACGAGTTTCAAATCCCGAAATATATTCTCTGCACAAGACAAGCTGACGGTTTGACTGTGTACTCTGGTTTTAAGAATAACAGGTCAGAATAAACTGCAGTGGTCTTACAGTGACATCCAAACTAACAGCTGACACTGGACAATGTGGGACAACCCCACTCCATGACAGGTCAATTTGAAAAAAAAAAAAAAAAGTTGCTCTAATGTAAATAAAAATGTAAATAAAAACAGAATGCAAGGATTTCAAAATCTCACAAACCCATATTTTAATCACAACCGGACATAATCAACTTACATTATATTGCCAAAAGTATTCACTCACCTATCCAAATAATTGAAATCAGGGGTTCCAATCACTTCCATGGCCACAGGTGTATAAAATCAAACACCTAGGCATGCAGACTGTTTCTACAAACATTTGTGAAAGTATGGGTTGCTCTCAGGATCTCAGTGAATTCCACTGTGGTACTGTGATAGGATGCCACTTGAGCAACAAGTCCAGTCGTGAAATTTCCTCGCTCCTAAATATTCCACAGTCAACTGGTATTATAATAAAGTGGAAGCAATTGGAAACAACAGCAACTCAGCCACGAAGGGGTAGACCACGTAAAATGATGGAGTGGGGTCAGCGGCGCATAGTGGCAGAGGTCGCCAACTTTCTGCAGAGTCAATCGCTACAGACCTCCAAACTTCATGTGGCCTTCAGATTAGCTCAAGAACAGTGTGTAGAGAGCTTCATGGAATGGGTTTCCAAAGCCGAGAAGCTGGGCTTGGACCCTTAGTTCCAGTGAAAGGAACTGTTAATGCTTCAGCATACCAAGAGATTTTGGACAACTCCATGCTTCCAAATTTGTGGGAACAGTTTGATGGCCCCTTCCTGCTCCAACATGACTGTGCACCAGTGCACAAAGCAAGGTCCATAAAGACATGGATGAGAGAGTTTGGTGTGGATGAACTTGACTGGCCTGCACAGAGTCCTGACCTCAAACCGATAAAGCACCTTTGGGATGAATCAGAGCAGAGACTGAGAGCCAGGCCTACTTGTCCAACATCAGTGTGTGACCTCACCAATGCGCTTCTGGAAGAATGGTCAAAAATTCCCATAAACACACTCCTAAACCTTGTGGAAAACTTTTCCAGAAGAGTTGAAGCTTTTATAGTTGCAAAGGGTGGACCGACATCATATTAAACCCTATGGATTAAGAATGGGATGTCACTTAAGTTTATAAGCGAGTCAAGCCAGGTGAGCGAATACTTTTGGCAATATAGTGTACCAGATGCTGAAACTGAGACATTTTAACATTTCCTGAATAATATCAGCTGATAGAATATGATGGAAGCAACACATCTCAAAAAGTAGGAACAGGGCAACAAAAGGCTGGAAAAGTAAGTGTCACTAACGAAAAACAGCTGGAGAACATTTTACAATTAATTAGGTTAAATGGCAACAGGTTAGTAACATGACTGAGTTTTAAAGAGGCATTCTAGAGCGGCAGAGTCAGAGGTTCACCAATCTGTGAAAAATAACATCTAAAAATTGTGGAAACATTTAAAAAAAAAGTGAAATTGCAAAGACTTTGAATATACCACCATCTACGGTACATAATATCATCAAACTATTCAGAGAATCTGGAGAGACATCTGTGCACAAGAGACAAGGCCAAAGGTCAATATTGGATGCTGGTGATATTTGGTCACTCAGACAGCCCTGCATTAAACCAGTTGTAATTCTGTACTGGGAATCACTGCATGGGCAAAGGGACACATTATCTGCACATTACACAGTTGGCTGTGCCATGCACAAATGTGAGTTAAAGCTGTGTGATGCAAAGGAGAAGCCATATGTGAACACCATCCAGGAACGGAGCCATCTTCCCTGGGACAGCTCATGTAAAATGGACTGAGTCAAAGTGGAAAACTGTTCTGTTGTCAGATGAACCAGAGATGAAGAAGTTTCAAAATTGTCTTTAGATTTTTTTTTTTTTTTTTTTTTTGTACACATCACCCCAACTTTTTTGGAACTGATGTTGTACATCAATATAGGGAGATGCTGCCATGGTTAAAACTTATTTGTCAGTGTCAAACTATAACTAAAAGAAATATTTCCTTTATATGGATGGCAGTGGTAACAAGAATGACAACATTTTAACAAATGCACATATACATATAAATATCGAAACTTGTGTCTTTCTTAAACAAGAGCAAGGATCTTCAGACAAAGCAAACTTGTCTGAACCAGAGGAAAATGCATTTCTGCAGTAGTTTTTGACAAGGCTGACTCAGCACTTGCACTTTCATTTATCCATCCTTTCCGTGGCATCGGTCTACCACAAACAGTTGAAACTAAATACTGGGAGACATAAACTTTAACAATAAAGTGAAAAGCAATGAATAAAGTAGATTATGTTGTTACTTTTTTGTAAACATGTTTCCCAATAATGTGGAAAAGAAGCTTGTTGTACAGAAAAGTAAGGGAAGCAGGGAATTTTGTGAATGAAATGTCCTTTGTCCTCATCTTGTCACGTCTAATGGTTTCACTTTGCTGTCAGACTCCCCAAAATCCTAGAGAGAGTGATTCATGGGATATACCCACACACAGAGTCCTAGAGAGCAGGCCTGTACTGCGTGGCACACCGACTGTATAAACACTATGTGGGAATGCAAACAAACTCCCTTGTGAGTTCACTCTTTCTCTTTCAGCATATCTCCGCTCAGGAGGTTCTCCTCCTGGAACTTGTTTCTTAAGTTCTCCATTTCAAAATGACCAGGCTGAAGAGAAACATTTTAGCCACTCAACACTCTTCTCAAATAAAAAGATAAATTAAATCATGAATTAAAAGATTTAGAGAGAAGAAGAATCAAAACTGTCAGACTTCTGGGTGTGGAAGATCTCAGTGAGCTCAGAATGAGACTCCAGTGCCAATGTGAGAAATATATTTCTACAAAGTAGTGTCAAGTGAATAAAAATATGTAATGTTAACTGACTGCATTAATATTCTCCCCCTTTAAAGTGAATGACATTATTCAACAGAGGTCCAGCCAAATGGTGCTGGTAGTCTCACAATTAGTGAAATAGGAATCATCTGAGTGCAGTGAATGTGTCTCAAGTGATTGTAGTATAAAAGCATCTGTGTCTAGAAGGTTCAGTCACGGTTAATCTGTATTCCTGGCAGCCATTACACCATGAAGACAAAAAAAATGCGCAAAGAAATTCAGAGAAAAAGTTATTGAAAAGTAGAAGTTATTAACCTTGCAAAGCAGATGGATACGCCTGTTAACCTAATTCCCACTGGTGAATCCATCTTGCAAAGCTCCTGTCTGAACTGTTTGGGCCCGGTTAAAAAGTGACAGGACCAATCAGCGACGAGGGGCAGGACTTTCAGATGTGGCAGAGTCGTGACGTTAACAAGCAGCAACAAGAGGCCGGTGCAATTATGGCGGAAGAGCTTAGCATAGATGCTGCTGAAGCGCCAGTTTTATCTGAATTTGACATTTCTTCGTTAAAAGTATAACAAAATACAACTTTTGTTGTTTTCTTTTCAAAAACAACAAAAGTTGTATACTGACATGTCTATAGTCGCTATGGTTTGCGTTATTCCTTAGTAGCTGTGCTGCGCACCTGCATAGCAGCTACGTCATGTGTTTAGTTGCTCGGATTGGCCCGTAAAGGTGTGACTGACAGAGCATTCATCCAATCACACTCCAATCCAAGTTTTTTTTTTCAAATCCTCTGCCCTTTCCCAAATGCTTAGTACTGAAGGTTTCCCAGATGGATGTGTGAAACAAAGGTTAATAAGTTATGGGATGGATGCAAAATTTCCAAGGCACAGATCATCCTTCTTCAATATTTTTTTTTGTCTGTATATTTTCTCTTTGAAGTGAAAGTATGTGGACTTTACAACAGACTTTGAGAGTCAAGAGATGTCATCAACTGTGAGATTTGTGCGTTTTTTGAGTGTCCTGTCATTTCTGAGGCGCTCTTGTACGATGTGTAGTGTGACGTCAGCTGTGGTTTTTGTGAAAAATGATATTACATCATGGGAAATGAGGGTCTTGTCTTTTTCTGCTGTCATGTTTTTGATCTCTTGTGCCAGTTGTTTTGAGTTTTTGCAGTGGTGGTCTGTTAAGCCAAGGATGGGTTTAATGATGTCGACGAGAGCTTTTGATAAGTTGTAGGTGACTGCTCCCATACTGTTTACAATGGTGAAACCTTTTTATGTATTTTTGGTGTTCATAGATCTGGGGGCTGACACTTGCTGTGGGTACTAGATGGTCCTGTTTTTTTTTTTGGTTTCCAGTAAAGGTTTCAGGAGGGCTTTCAGAATTTTTTTCTTTTCTTCTGTGGGTTCTTTCTTTATAATCTCATATGTTTTGCTGTCTCCTTATAAACTTTCAATCTGTGCTTCATATGTTTCTGTGTCCATTACTACTGTTGTTCTGCCTTTGTCTGCCCAACTGGGTTGGCAACCGTCTGCCTGTAGGATAGTGATTGATCTATCTTTTCTTGAGTCTATTGCTTTTCTTTCTTCTCTTGTGATGTTGCTTTTTGGTGATTCAGTTGACTTGAGTATCCCTGCAACTGCGTTCTTTAACTCTGCTTTTTGGCCCTGATACTGGATTTTATGGTATGTGAGTTCTGTAGATAGGATCTATTCTTCGCGTGGTATTTTATTTGGTGTGATAGTGAAGTTTAAACCGTGTGTTAAAACTCTTCACGGGTGTCGGTGAGTGAACACTTTGACAAATAATGCACCCACTTCTTGTTTGTTTTCGGGTGTGTTTGTTAACTTCTGTTTTGTTTTGTTTTGTTTTGATTATTTTTTCCAATTTCTTGGTCTGGCGATATTGTTGTTATTGTGAATTCCTGTTCTAATGAATGTTTTAGAAGCGTGCCTATTTTTTCTTACCGAGAACTGTGTGGTAGAAGCGTCCATTTCCTCTTGTATCTGTCTGTGTATTTGTTCAGTCTTGCTGTAACTCTTATCCTTTCTTTCATCAGGTCCTTTCGTGCTTTGTTGATGATCTTTTCCGTGTTTGTTGTTAGGATGGAATTTTCAATATTGAGGCTTGCTGGAGTGATATCCTCATCTCTTTATTGGAGGTTGAATCTCAGGTGATTTTTGTTGCGGGCTTGTGTCTTCTTAAGTGTCTCCATGCGGCGAAATGCTTTGACACAGTTCTGTCCATAACTTCTGCGTAGCATATCCCGTAAGTTCATTGTGTTTTCTTATTTTGACTCAGAAGCGTCAGCTGACCGCTATGACGTGTCCTATGCTGTTCTTCCCAGGCATGGTCAACCTGAGGTCTATCAGGCTGACCATGTCCCCAGCCCTCTGAGGGGGCATTCATGCTCTCCCACACCTTGGACTCTCTCCACCAGAGACTGTCGGGCGGCGGGAGGCGTGGCCAGATGCCTGGGAAGAACAGCACATAAGGACACATCACAGCGGTCAGGTGACGCTTCCAAAGAAGACTGCAGATGACAGTCGAAACATGTCCAGGTAAAAACATCTCCTTCAGTTATCTTGTGTGAGAAGAAGAAACACAAGATAAGAAATCAAAATAAGAAGATAAAATGAACTTACTGGATTAACTGTCGTCAGGTTCTTCACCAGTCAAAGCTTTATGGGAGTGTGACAAAGAGAAAGCTACTGTTGAAGAGAAAACAGATTAAATCTCAACCAAATTTCACCTGAAGGCATGTGGGAGACTACATGGTCACATGGATGCTGATGCTGAGAGCGTTATTTCCACTCTAGGCACTGAGAAAATTATGTATGGCCTTTGCATTTAAAATGAGTGCTACCATTGCCAAAAATTCCAGCTGTGGATGCAAGCCCCTATGGTAGTAGCTAATGTACAAAATGGCTCACTGAGACTTTTCTTGAAGTCAAGTGCTGTTTTTCAAGTAATAACCCTTTACGGGATTGCCGCCGCTCCCATCTGCATATCTATTTTTAACCGTGGGTAGGATTGTAACCAAATGAGATAGAGCAATAATTTTTTTTGCATACAAAACCGAAGGAGTAACACTAACACATCACACATTCAATGTGTTCCAGATTACTGTTTCTTTCTAGAAATGTCCTTCCTTCGGTTGCAGAAATGCAGTACAAAGTACACACATTAAAAACAACGTAATATAATATATACAGGCTACAACTGTGTTGTTTTCTTGTAGGTCATGAGTTGCCCTTATTATTGTTTCAGTATGCTCTTCTGCAAACATATGTATGCTCAAAAGTATCTGGCACACTTAGAGATGTGATTGCACCACTGTAAATAGTTTAATTTTTAAAAAAGATGCTGTCTTTTTGCAAAGTGAACACAATTTCATTTTTTTCTAATTTTTGCCACAGTTTATAAAGATGAGTGTATTTTAAAGATGAAGTTATAACCATTCTCAAAATATTTTTTTTTGCGGTTTGAAATGATCTTTTGCAACACAATCACAATTTTGAGGGGTACAGCAGGGGTTTTTTGCACTTTCGAGGAATTTATTTTGTTACTATGGACTTATCACATACATATTAAAATTTTGGTTCTAAGGGTTGAATTGATGTATAGCCAATTCAAATACTTAAAAAGATGGCACTACAGCATGTAAAAATGTAAAGATATGCTCTGGCAGACTTGTTCTGTGGTAGGTCACAAAGGGTTAAATGTAGTGTATATGATGTTGTTATGTATGTAAGGACCAGCTGATCACATTTTTCATTATGTTTAAACAGCTTACAGATAAATAAAATAAATAATCATTTTTGAGGTCCACTCGTGTAATATGTGTTAACAATCAGGCTGTTACCAGGTTACAGCACAGATTTAAAGTCCCTGTACAATGAAATTCAAACTTTGTGTCTTAACACACTTGATATGTTGGAATAATAATATTGGTGAACGATCTGGAGAGCAGGCAGGTCAGTTCAGCACCTGGACTCTTCTACTGCAAAGTCATGCTGATGCATACGATGGTTTAGCATTTTCTTAACTGAAATATGTAAGGCCTTCCCTGTCTGGATGGGAGCACGCATCGTTCTAAAATCTCTACTTTTCAACATTGATAGGGCCTTTCCAGATAGGCTGCTCATGCCATAAGTACTAATGTGACCCCAAAGATTCAAGCTTCTGAACTGTGTATTGATATCAAGCTGGGTGCATAGTCCACCGGACATTTATGTCGTTTCAAGAAACAATTAAAATTTTCTGTTATGTTATATTTTTATTAGACACAGTCTTCCACAGATTGGTTCCCTGGGTTACTAAGTCAACTTCATGGCTGAGAGCCCCCAGTCCTTTAGATATGTTATTTTATAGATAAGTCCCTCGAAGAGGTCATATTTCACACTCCTTGAATAGATTCATTAAATGCCTGATGCGCTGTTGGACCCCCTGCTGATTCGGAACCCATGACAAATAGCTCTCCCTGCGTTCTTGATATCTGTACTGTAATAACCTGCATCTGCCCACTATAGAAATGCATATATGCATGCTCAGCAGGGGGTCGAGGACTGCCTTTCTGATGCTGTGGGCTCTGAAAGATAAGATTAATGAAAAACGGGTTGGGAATTTCATGCAGCTGCAAAAAAGAAGATAAAAGGCTTTACAGTACTTTGACTGATCTCATATTTGACCTGATCTGTAATATGCTCTATATCATAAAGTGATCTGTCTAATTTTATGTTAAAATAAAGGAACAGAAAATAAAGCATACTCCAGGCCCCAGCCTCCTGCTGAGAAAAGCATATTGACTTAATAAAGCACATATCTTACATTTAAATATTCCTATAACAGTGCTTTTCTTATGTGTTTTAATTGCCATGGGAGGCATGAAATGAAGAGCTCTTTCACAAGTTGATCCCTTCAAATGTGAACACTGGTCATGAACATCGGTCGACTTTTCCACATGCAAACAGTGGTTGAGAGATGCCCACACACCTCTGCACATGTTCTTTGGTGTTTAGAGTAAGATGCACTGATATTCAGCAGGGCCAGGGAAAAAAACACATCACACATTCCCTGTCAGTATCTGGGGCCATTTCCTTTCTCTCTCTCTCTGTATGTGTGCACCTGTTTTATGTTTCTTAACGTTCAACTCTGGAGGTCTTGGAGACAGGTTCACTCCAGCAGTCAAAAATGCCCCTGCAGTGTAAAGATAAGCCTGTAGTGTGAAAAAGAGACAAATACAAACACAGGATCAGTAATCTTCTCTTTGGGTAATCACATATAATACACTTAAAATACAGATGCATCACACGCCGTGCTGCTTTTATTTAGTTGTGTTTTTTTTTTTTTAATCTTAATTAAGACTCATGCTATGCTTCAGCAGTAAATTTAACAATAGAAAGACTGTGAAATATTTTGACGGTTTACACATTTATATTACATTTACCCTAAATGCAATGTCAATGACAAGATCAGTTTGATTAAATTGATTCCTATTGTATTATCCTGATGATTTGAAGTGGATCCACGCAGTACAACCTTATTCCCCATTGCCCTGTTCCTATTTTCATCTCTGTTGCTCATATTGATATTGGTGAGGAATAATAGACAAGGTACACTGTAAGACTGAACAGTAGAAGGTTGTTAAAAAAAATTGAGTTGTGTTAACTCAAAAATCCAAAATAGCTATTTCAACTCTATTTCTCTGAGTTAACTGAACACATTTTTAGTTTTAAGTAAACAGTACTGAATCATTTAAGTATTTTTTGTCATTGTACTTGAATTATTTGACAATCATCCCTTAATCTGTATAGTTTTTCCAGAATGCATTTTGGAATTAGACACCTTTGCACCATGAGTGAAGTTACTGACTCAGATAAGTCCTGCCTGTGGGGAGGGACCACGGTATACTATGGATGGCATACTGATCAGTTGGTGGTATTTCATTTTGGAAACAGTACAGTGCCTATCAAAAGTATTCACCCCTCAGATGCTTACCCTTTACTGATTTGATAAAACAATCATGGTCATTATGATTTGGCTTTTTTAATAGAAAAGAAATTACAATAAAAAAACTCTTTAATGTCAAAGTGAAAACAGATTTCTCCAAAGTAATGCCAGTTAGAAAAATATGTAATGTGAAATAAATGACTGCATAAATGTTCACCCCCAACAAATCAGTATTTAGTAGATGCACCTTTGGCTGCAATTACAGCTCTGAGTCTGTGTGGATAGGTCTCAATCAGGACGTCTGGGCACTGCAATTTTACTCCATTCTTCTTTGCAAAACTGCTCAAGCTCTGTCAGGTTGCATGGGGATCGCACGTGAACAGCCCTTTTCACGTTCAGCCACAAATTTTCTTCTGGATCGAGGTCTGGGGTTTGACTCGGCCACTCCAGAGCATTCACCTTGTTGTCTTCAAACTATTTCTGTGTAGCTTCTGCGGCATGCTTAAGGTCATTGTCTAACTGGAAAATAAATCTGTTCCCAAGCTGTAGTTTTCTTGCAGACTGAAAAGGACTGTCTCCCATGATTTCCTATATTTTGCAGCAATCATTTTACCCTCTACCATTAAAACCCTCCAGGGCTTACTGCTGAGGAGCATCCCCACAGCATGATGCTGCCACTACTGTGCATCACAGTGGTGTGTTTTTCACTTTTTTTTAACGCAGACACCAAAACAAGGGTCTTTTCTGATTACTCAAAAGCACCGTTTTGGTCTAATCAGACCAAACAACTTTCTTCTGCTTGACCATGGAGTCTCCCACATACCTTTTGGACCCTTGTCCAGATTTAATGAGTTTTCTTCGACATGCCCCTCTCCAATGAAGCTTTGACTGGTGAAGAACCTGGGCAACAGCTGTATGCAGAGTCAGTTTGTGAAGACGGTCTGATCTAGGCAGATGTGCCATATTCATTCCATTTCTTCTTCTCCATGATGGATTCAACTGAACTCCAGGGGATGTTCACTGCCTTTGAAATCTTTTTGTATCCAACCCCTGACATACTTTTCAATAACATTTTCTCTGAGTTGCTTGGAGTGTTCTTTTGTCTTCATGGTGTAATAGTAGCAGGGAATACAGTAGTATTAAGTAGTATTAACTAGTTACTAGACCTTTCAGACACAGGTGTCTTTACACTACTATCACTTGAGACACATTTACTGCACTCAGGTGATCCCATTTCGTAATTGTGAGACTGCTAGCACCAATGGTCTGAACCTCTGTTGAAATTAGGTCAGTCACTCTAAATTTGAATTGTTAGGCAATCTGTGAAGCCTTCTAAGCAGAGGCTCTGGAGTGTGAGTGTGATACTATGTGATGGTACATGTTTGTCTTTAAATAGATTAGCTTCAGTGTACTTTTACAGGTCTAGATTGAGAGGCTATGTGTATCAAAATTGAAAAGAGTTATTCTGGGTGAGTGCACAAATCCCGGTGAATTCAGGAGGGGTGTCATACCTGGCAGCAGCCTTGAGTGATTATGGCAGCACTTCCTGGTTAATGATGTATGAAGAGCCTTTGATCGCCTTTCAGAGCCTTAAGACACCATCACTGCAATGCAGAAAGTAGAAAAATGTGTTTAGGCCAGAAAATGACTTGCTAATTATCACAAATACCCTTTTTTGAGTAGTTGATATCTACAAAATTGGTTTGAAATGGCTTCCGTAATCTGTCCAAACACATACGTGCAGGAATATAACAACCTCTCACAACATGCCAGTACCTCTAAATGTTTTTGATCTTTTCTTAATTTTCATTTTCAGCATCCCAGTTTCCTGTAAAAACCTTTGAGTCATTGTTTGATTTACGTTTCAGATAAAACACAACTAGCAGCTGTTACCAAGCTGCTCTTTACTGGACCAAACTCAGGGACTATTTTTGAAAATTTCCACAACCTTTCATCAGGGAAACAGCGCATGATACCATCTGTGGCGTATAAATGGCCTTCATTAAAGTGCAGGTTCCTTTCTTCTACCTGCTTATAAAAGCTGTATCCACATAAAAGACATCAACTGTCAAGCAAAAATGGAATCTGTGACCTAAAAACAGTGCTCTCAAATGTTGGATGATATCCCTTGAGAGTCAAAAGCATACAACAAATGATGTTTTAAGAATAAAATACCAATAGAAATCCAAGCAGCAAGTGTTTTTATGAGTAAATCTGAACAACATTGTTGGAAGTGTCGAGTTTTCATGCTTGAGTTGTGTTTCCGTAACAGCATTAATGTCTTATCAGGCTCCTAATCATCAGCTGCTGGCATGCAGAGCTGGAACATTATATTCACACTTAATTTAACCTCCTGCCAGACACGGACACATTTGCACTTCAAGCGTGGTAATTTAGGATGGAAAAAGTGAGGAAGAAAAAAAATGCTCCAATATGTATTTTTATTAGTAAATATGATGTGTTTTGCCAGGGGCTAGTCTCTTTCATTTCAGCCTGCTGCCAAACGCCAAAGCCCAGGGTAAATTAATACAAACCATGAAGCCATGTGCCATTAAACTGGACTCAAACTCCTGGCAGAGCACCAGACGCCCATTATTATTTATTAATTTATCTTTAATTCTCCAAATGCTTTGCAGATGTTTCACATACCTCATGTTTTTTAGGGAGACCATGTGAAAGAAAATAGAAGTGGTACCTAACATGTGCTGAGTGTTTTTGTTCCTCTCACTTACTTGTAGTGGAGAAAAATGCTGCAGCTTTATAGAAGTAGTCTGTTTTAGTTTATTTTCAGGTGCACGTCTATCTGGAATTCCCTCATACCATCTGCGTTTGTGTGTGATAGTATTTGTAGGGATAGAAATAAGCAATAACTCTGTCTTTTCGTTGTCCTGTGATTTGAAGCATTTGAAGCAACAACATGTAGATTCCACATTACAAAGAGTAGTTTTAAGGTTACACCACTCAGTGCTTGTCAACAGCTGCATGCTATCTAAAACCGGGCATACACTGTGCCATTTCAAACCAACCCTCCATCAGTCGTGGTGTAATGTCAGTTCACAATGTGTGACATTGACCAAAATGTCTTGGTATCCTGAAGCATTAAGATTGCCCTTCACTGGAGATAAGGGGCCTAGCCCAAACCCTGAAAAACAGACCTACACCATTATTCCTCCTCCACCAAACTTCACAGTTGCCAAAGTGCAGTCAGGCAGGTAACATTCTCCCGGCATCCTCCAAACTCTCCCATCTGACTGCCAGACAGAGGAGCTTGATTCATCACTCCACAGAACACATTTCCACTGCTCCACAGTCCAGTGTCAGTGTGCTTAACATCGCTCCATCCAACGCTTGGCATTAGACTTGGTGATGTGAGACTTGCATGCAGCTGCTTGGCCATGGAAACCCATTGCCCATGGGACCCATGGAACCCAACCCGTTTTTATGCTCACATTAATTCCAGGGTAACTTCAGCAGAGTGTTGCCGACTTTTGCACACCATTCGCCTCAGCAGTTGTTGACCACTCTGGGATTTTGTGTGGAGTTCAACTTCGTTGCTGAGTTTCTATTGCTCCTAAACTCTTCCACTTTCTAATAATATCACTTACAGTTTACTGTGGAATGTACAGCAGGGATAAAATTTCACAAACTATCTAATTGCAAAGGTGGCATCAATCACAGCACCACGCTTGAAGTCACTGAGCTCTGCAGAACGACCCATTTTGTATCTGAAATGTTTGCAAATGGAGATTGCATGTCGAGGGGATTGATTTTGTACAGCTGTGTCAATGGGTCTGATTGAAACACCTGAATTCAATAGTAACCAGATGAGACCAAACACTTTTGTCCATGTTGTGTTGCTTGTCTGTCTTCCTCTCTTTCCTCATCTGCCTCACAAACACACAAGCAGTATCGCCATCTGTGTCAGCTGGAGGTTCACAAGCCTATTTCCTGTTTCCTTTTGTAGGTGAGTGTGGCAAATGTACGACCTAAATATCAAACATTCCAGAAATCCATCTAACCAGATGCGAGCAGCTGGTTAAGCTGTGGTCGGCCATCGCGGCCATCGACTTTCAGGTGAGGCTTCTGACTAGAAAAAGTGTATGATTCGGATGAAATTTGCACATTGTACACTTAAGAGAGGTAGGCTGATGATGCAGTTTGTGTGGTGTTGCATTCAGGGACCTTCAGTGACGTCAGAGCACATAAAGGCAAATGCATCCATATTTCCTTCAGGTGTGGGCCTTGACCTTGAAGCTATTGTGAAGAACTTTTGATAAGTTTTGAGTTTGCTGCCCTTTTTGCTAAATTTCACCTCGTATACAGGTGAGGTAAGTAGTGTGTTAACCAGAAATGTGCATCCTGCTTTCTTTTAACGGTCATTAATCACACAATGCGATGATGGAAATAAAAAATTTCTCTGACACCCACATCAGCATTTACAGGCACTAAAAATATATAGATAAGTTTCGCTTTTAAAGAGACAACTATAATGGTTATAATTTTTCACAACTAGCTTAAACACTCTGCAGGAGCTTTAAAAAGGGGTTTGTGATCATCCTGTAAGGCTTTCAGAAGGCCAATATTTAATGTAACAAAGGACAGCGTCAAAGCCTTCTGTATATTGGTTAAAAAAAAAACCCTGAAAAAGATTGCTAAAGCTTGATATGTGATTAAATAATGTGTTAACAAGTTCTATACATCTTTTATCCTCCTTCCTAAAAAAGTTGTACATGGCCATAAAATCCATCTGGTAGTTCATCTTAGTGCTTCTGTAGGAGCACAAAAACACATTAAAGTCATATACCGCCAACACAAACACAAAGAGCATTGCAGTCAGAGTCAAGTACAATCATAATGACTAACTTTGACCACATTAATACTGAAAAACACCAATCAGACCACAACAGTCCAAACCAAAGCTGTTTATAGAGACCTGACTGTTTTCTCCTAAACCAAAGCAGAAGAGCGCTTCTGTAATGGAGGCTGTTTGAAGTCCTTAATCAGTTTTTAATGATACAGAGTTTGGTAGATATTAACTGCTACATGTGTGGTTTTATGGTTACTTGCCATTGCAGTTGTTGGCGTGCTATATTAAGCCATGCCAGATGCGCTTTAGCCCACAGCCTCCTGTTCAGATAGCTGGCTAATGATAGTAATAAACAGGTGCTCTGGAAATATTCTCTTTGACATTTTGTTCCTCCAAATCACTGTTGGCTTGTTGACTTGGAACTAAAGCGCCAGTAATAGGATGCTGCCTTTTGCCATGTGCAGCCTTTAAAGAGGTCATTGAATGGTTGTAATTATTTTACTTTCTACGGATCCCCTTCATGTTTGAAAGGGATGTGATGATTCAAGATTTGAGACATAAATGTATATTTAATGTGGTAAAGGTTGCATTTTTCTGTGTCTGTGTAGGTACGTGGTCCCATTTTCCAGTGATTGCTTGGTCAGTGTTACTGGAACTTGGAAACCTCAGTGGTTAGTGGTTCAGTCTTAAGCACAAAAACAGAGAAAATTCACCATAACAAAAGGCTAAAGGCATGCAAACAGATCTGTAACGCTGTACTACTGCTTAGTATTGCTTTTAGCTTAATGCTAACATTAGCATTGACAGAGCTGAAACAGGTATCCTTGTTTATTTTACTTTATGCGTGCACAGTGTTAACTGATCATTTTCAAACATTGGTTTGGACTTTAGAAGCTTGTTTGGGGTGTTGAAACTGTGTTTAGCTGCTATATCTGAATTAGCAATGAACACATGCACTAGTGAGCCTAATGCCAGTATTTTAGCATGCAGGAATCTCTTCATAAACTAAAATGATTTTGACTAGAAGATTGAAATAAATGAAAAACTGAGCGCCTAAGGACAATAGGATTATTCATATTGAGGTCAAAAATGTTTGCAAAATTAAATCCCTATGTCCAACTGTGAGGAGGTTCTAGGTAAATCAAACAGGGTTTTCATGTCATCAGCAGTTGACCAGTTAAACTTCACTCACTGGCAACTTTATTTGGTACACCTGTTCAATTTCTTGTTATCACAAATTGCTAGTCAGCCAGTCACATGGCAGCAACTAAATGCAATAAGGCATGTAGACGTGGTCAAGACAACTTGCTGAAGTTCAAACTGAGCATCGGAATAAGGAAAAAAAAGAGGATTTAAGTGACTTTGAATGTGGCATGGTTACTGGTGTCAGACAGACTAGTGTGAGTATTTCAGAAGCAGCTGATCTACTGGGATTTTCCTGCACAACCATCTCTAGGGTTTAATGGTAAAAGGAGAAAGGGAAAATGTCCAGTGAGTGGCAGTTGTGTCTGCAGCAACTGTGTGATGCTGTCATGTCAATGTGGACAAAAATCTCTGAGGAATGTTATCAACGCCTTGTTGAAACTATGCCATGAAGAATGAAGGTGGTTTTAAGGCAAAATTGGGTTAACCTGGTACCAGCAAGGAGTTCCTAATAAAGTGGCCATGGAGTGTAGCTGTCATTGCAAGTACACTAAGGACTATAGGACTGTGTGTTTCATGTCTCTCTGCATGTTTGTAGTGTAGTGTACCCATGAAAAGTAACATTTATGTTATGATATGTTTTGCTCCCTAATGATGTCTACTGCTTGTGTTGACTACTGCTGCAAACCACTTTACCCGTTGGGGACAATAAAGATTTTCATATCTAGCTCACATTTCAAGGAAAGTCATGAAACCTCTGGGGACCAGGAAGTAGGGAGCCAACAAGCTGTCTTAGAAGCTTCTACTTGTGCGGCTGGTAAAAGCTACCATAATGCCTCATTACCTGCCAGCATGCTAATTTCTCTACCTGTTGCTCTCTGACAACTGCTTTTCATTTTCTGTCAGTCTTCCCGACTTCCTTTCTCCCTGTGTACTATAATGAGCTAAACTCATCTGTCTTGGGCCAGCTGGCTCAACTTTATAGGCCTTGAGTTGAAGACCCCTGTTGCATGTAAAAGGAGACCCTGTCTGCAAGGTGCAGCACTTTACAGGGGTCTAATCCAGCAATAAAGACACAGAAGAGAAAGAAACATCAAGTTTCCTTTTACATCAGCCCACTCTTTCCTTCACACGGGTTTGATCCTGGTTCCAGTGCCATTAGGTTTTACATGTTTTCCATGATTTTATTGCCGTTTGTTTGCCTCCAGTTTGAACACAGAGCGTCATGCGGTTTGTTAAAAATTAGCAACTGTTCCATCCCACAGCCTGGACTCTCCCCACATAAATATAAACTACATTCATGGATATGAAATTATCAGTAAAGTTTGAGAAATAAAACAAGCACCCAAATCCCTCCATTTTGTTCCTTCAGACCTGAAAATTCAGTCCTATTCTA
Organism: Cheilinus undulatus; assembly: GCF_018320785.1. Classification (NCBI taxonomy): domain Eukaryota; kingdom Metazoa; phylum Chordata; class Actinopteri; order Labriformes; family Labridae; genus Cheilinus; species Cheilinus undulatus. Next base: position 16,841,245 of record NC_054872.1, read on the forward strand.
CCAAAAGAATGATCACTTATGATTTGCTACTTCCAGCTGAAATATTATGCAGATATCCCTCAGCACTGCATAATCCTGCACATATACAGTACAGAAATCACTCACTGTCCTCAGACTCTGGAGGTTTCAGATATGAAGTTAAAAAGGTGCTGACGTCTACAAATGAGCAGAATCTGAGTCCTGCTGCTGAGGCCTGACCGGTGTTTATACGTGTCGAGCTTTCGGGTTGGTTGCAGCAGCTTTCATTGGGTTTGGTTGTTTTCTCTCTGCACTGGCACGGCCGTGGCCACGTTTGATGGTTGATTGAACACAAAAACACTTCTGGGAGGAAGCCGTGACCATCAACCCCCTTTCCATTTGTGCAGTCCGGTTTCGACTGACAGTGGTGGACAGACAGATGATCTTCTAGACCTCAACACCCTTAGCTTAACAATCGCATGTTGACAACCAGGAAGGAGTGCTGAGTAGTGAGCAGTAAGCACTGAGAGTTGGTTTACTCTCTGAAACTGTCTTAAGGACACTGAGAACCACAATCTGCAAAAACCTTCAAACCAATCAATTAAGGGTCTTATGTACATAAAAAGTAGAAAAAAGTATTTGTAATCAAGCTCAAGCTCATTTGAACCAGTTAGCATTCAAGTTTTAGAAAGGTTTCCTGATGTAAGGTTTGAATTCAGTGGGGTCAGCTTCATAAATGCATCAATCACAATGTCTTGGTCTAATCTGATTTCCATCAGTTTTCAATGTCTCACCTGTTGATTACAATTTTCACCTGATGATAAGATGTTTGGTCATTTATTTCTCTAAAGAAGTATTGTTAAAAAAAAAAAAAAAAACATTGAAAAATAATCTTGTATTTAATGGTATTCATCCTGAAGTATGTCAAAGCTTTTATTTCTCTGCTAATGGGAATGTAACATCCACTCTGCAGACATTTATTTGTTTATTAGGTGTTGGTGTTGCTATAAAGAGGGCATTAAATGGCAGGTTCAACTAAGACTGGCTCAGAGCTGGACTTTTTTTTTTTTTTTTCTTTAGGATTTGCATGTCCCTAGTCACAGCCAAACAGGCTGAAATAGTCCTTTAAAATGTATATTTTCAGTTTTATGCTTTTATTTAGCTATGTTAGTGAATAGTTGAAATATTCAAGGGGAAAAGTCTCTCTACATGGGGTGCACAGTTGTGACCATGCCACTACCAGCTACTAGCCACACGATTGATGATCTAGCTTTGGTCTTCAAGTTTAATGATGACATAGACATTTCTTTAGTGGGGATGTAAATGTCTGTGAGAGCAGAGTTTTGGGGTCCTCCCCCAGAAAATTTTAGAGGGTACACAGTTTATTTAATGTGTTCAGGTGTATGTTTATGCACTAATTTGTCACTTATTTGACTTGCTTTTCCCTCCAACATGAATTTGAACACCAGTATCATCGTTATAATAATAATAATAATAATAATAATAATAATAATAACTTTATATAGCACTTTTAAAAACATTGGTTTACAAAGTGCTTTGACATGTGTAGAAGCAAACAAGAACAAAGCAACAAACCCAAATAAAGGACAAAGAAGACAGAACAAATGACACCTGACAACATCAGCAGAATCCAAAACAATTTAAAGAATCTAACCAAAAAGATAGTAATTCATCAACAACTAAATACATCAAAACTAGATCAAAACTAGATGTCATCATTCACTGTCTAAAAAGGCCTCCACAAAAATAACATTTTCTTTTTAACTTTTGATGATCCAAATTTTAATATAATGGAGGGTTTAGATCTAAAACAATGTTTTAACAATGCCCCTGAAAATCTGAAATTGAGTGCATTCACATAATATTTTGGCATTGCTAGGAACGTTTGCTGCTGTAGTCTGTATTGTTCACTGTTTTTTGTAAAACTGTTCATATGAGCAGAAAATGCCCAGGATTGCTCCCGCAAATCCTGTGTGAACTTTACCATCACTTCTTTCATTACGTTGCTGTTTGAAATCACATACTAACATGCAGCAACCAAGACGTTGGGGTGCCAAAAATTATATGTTAAGGATCATGATAATGCAGAGAAGGGAAAGAGACAGAATAGCAGAGTGCTGCTCTATCCTGTCATATTTAGCTACCTCGCTCCTTGATGCAGCGCTCATCTCCTCTGTCTGCTCTTGCAGAGTTCAACTCACTTTAGTTGTGGGTTGCCTGGTCTCAGGGACAGAAGGGATGAGCTTTTATGTTGATGTGAATTGTGTGTATGTTTCGCGATTCATACACAGTCTGGCAACTTTGGTGTCCTCAGAGAAACACAAAACATTTTATTCTGACTTTTTATAGCAGAGCCATGAAAATTACAGGAGTTTCACGGGAGAAATGACAAAGACATGGCCCCAAAAATATGCAAGAAACCCAATAAAAATGGGCGTGTCGGCAGGTATGACAGCAATTTGTGGGATAAGCAGCAGAGCAGAGGGGTTGCACCCATGAAAAAATTAGCAAATCTTGTCAATGCAAAACAGCTGATTCTGCCATCGACTCTTGTTTGGTGGATTGGATGAGTGAAGTCTGAGGAAACGAGACATATTGGAAATGTAACAATTTATTAATTTAACAAACAAGAGCTTCAGTAGTGTGTGGAAGAACCATACACAGCCACAAAGGCCTGGCACCTCCTCCTCATGCTGTTTACCAGCCTGGTCACACACTGCTGTGGGATGGCATCCCATTCGTCAACTAGCATTTGTGTGGCAGAGAGTAAGAGTAAGATTTTTTTTGCCAAGAAGCCTCATTACAAAAAGGAAATAATCTACCAAACACAAATGTCCTTACTTTGTGTGTTAACTTGACATATGCAGAGGTATTTATGTGAGTTGTTTGCCAAGTTGGCCTGATATTAACAGGAGTTCTGTCATCACATTTAAAGCATCTTTTCGTACACACAGTGGTGCTGCTGTTGGAAACAGACATCATGAACATGTTCTCACTACACAGCACTGTCTTCATGTTGGTAATATAAGCAATACCACAATAGTGGCTATTTTTAATACCCAAGGATACAGTACCAATGTATTACCTTCTATTCCTAGTAACAGCCAGTCTAAAATATAGCAATTAAGAAAATACCAGTATCATCCACGCTTGTTTTTAAAATCTGTAATTTTCTTTCTCTTAAATGGGTGTATTTTTCACAGATTAAGACTTCTCTTGTCAGCCTCATCATGCCTGTCAGTTTTCATTGTAAGCTTTAGTAAAATAAGTGCCAAAAAACCACCTCTGATTTGACGCTGTAACTCTAGCCAGACTCCCGGCTTTGATTCTCTCCCGGGCCAGACTAAACTGAGCTTTTCAGCCAGCTGTTGGGGAAATATTCAGACACCCGAGAGATGACCCCACCATTATGAAAATGAAGTATTAATAGCCTGAAATTGCACCCAAATGGCCATCATGCAGGCATGGGAGAAAAAGCTGTTTGTTTTTTCTTTCCATTGAAATCATTAGCAGAGTTTGGAGAGTTTTCTTGGAGAAGGTTCAGAGGTATTTTGGACATTTGCACTGTGTTAAAACGGGGAATGTGTGTGTAAATCCATGCACAGTTTTTCAGTATCTAACATCTCAACATTAAAGCACTATCTGACAAATATCTGGCAAATGCTTCTGCCAAGTTAGTGTCAAATTATGGCAATCCGTCGTAGAGAGCGCGTTTGTGTGTGAGCTGCACTCAGGGCAAAGGGAGGTCTCTCTGTAGATTTATATCTGCTCATACCGGAGCTTTATCTACATTTTTTCTCTATCTATCCATCCACCAAGCTTCAACACTCATGGAGGGGGAGTGTGCACAGATAATTTTTACTTAATTCAGTCGATCAATTGAAATGTTTTTCAAAAGTAAAGAGGATAGTTAAGGTTATCAAAAGCATCAAAACAGGCAATGGAAAGGTTCCTGTTTTGCTTAGTAAGAATGCTGTTTTATTTTGGCAGTGTTTGGTATTTCAATGCCCTTGTTAACAGGACAAGGCAGTGGCTAAAACAGGAAACAGGAATGAAAGCGTTGGAGATGACAAACAGTAAGTAACTGTGGGTGGAAGTCAAAGTTTGGGCTGCTGCTTGAGGCGATTTTGGCCAGCGTTAGTTTTAAAATCATCACCCTAGAATATCTGACCAATATTTTCACATGAAAGACCTACATATAATGACAGATTTAACAGCTTTATTCTGGTGAGTAATGAGATGACCAACACTGCATATCACCTAGCATAATCATTCACCAACAACTAGAATCTTCTATCTCAAGCTTCAAATGCTGCCCTGTCAAACCCAACTTTAAAGTTTACAAGCTAAGAGTGGCTAGCTGTTAGCTGCCTGCTAGATGTATTACAGTATGTTGCTCCCACTGATCATCAAGTTTATCCTTCATTTCTGATGTCCGTCCACTTCATGCTTCACCTTTACTATTGTTCCCATGGCTGTGTTTGTCGTGCTTCCTCCCTTGGTCAGCTTGCGTCTTGATTGGCAATTTTTCCATTCCATGTTGTAATGCTGCTCATACCTACTTGATTTCAGATCATAAATACAGAACATGCTCAATATTTAAGATCTCGTCTGAGCTAAAATACCACAGGGGAATTTGCCAAGATAACCTTTAGAACTATAGTTGGGTCTTTGCTGACTTTGGTTGGAAACGGAGAATCCGCCAAAAAATCAACAAGATTATCTTTTAGCGTAGGCTGTACAGGATTACTGCCATTAAAAAGTGACTTTTACAGTACTGCACTGTTTACTACAAAAGGTGAAGCCGAGTGCTTTTGTATCACAAAAAATTAAACCCTTTTACAACTCCTTCTGTCAGTTTAAAACAGCATGTCTCCTACTGTATGTCTTCCTTTTAAATGAGAAAACTCTACCATTATTCTACAGCCTAATATACAGTCCATAGTACGTAACTCTACAGCTTAACAACAGAGCAACAGACATAATAACCCTAACAGCTCTTTAATAGTCTCACAATCTGACAAAGAACTGAGCAGAGGTATGCTGCATTCTGCACAGGCTGTGCAGAATGATGCTCTGATCCTTAAGGAGACTGTGCATGTCCTTGTGCGGGCTCTTAACTTGCTAAGTGAGGATGAAGCGTTGGGAATGCTCATCTCCTGTAACCTGACACTCTTAATAGACATCTCATATATCTACTGCATGGATATATTTCACATTCATCTGGGAAAGCTCCAGTAGAACGTGCTTGGGAAGGGCAGGACTTCCCGGAATGTGATCGGAGAGTGTTTCTGTCCATTACATTCATGATTACCAATCAGAGTGACAGCTTCTCCTGAGCTGACAGCTACCGCTGTTGTAGTTTTGAACAGCGGAGCTTCTCTGTGAATACATTTATGCCAAGGCCAGTTTGGAGAAAAGCAAAACTGTCTTCTCTGCTAAGAAAAGCTTTTGCTGTGACTCATGGTACTTGAAAATGTGGCCCAGTTATGATTAAACTTTCATGTTCTTACAGCTGCATCCAAGCTAACAGCTACCGCAGCAGCAGCCATTGGATACACTGGCAAACCTCACCCTAAACAATCACAAACCCAGGCTGAAGCAGTCCAGGAGAAGAGTGAAAACCTCTTTTCCATCATGAAAAGCTTTTAGTATTGTTTTTGCTCTTTATTTCATACAGAATCATGGTCCAGCTCTGATAAAACTGCTTTTATGTTGTAGCTACCAAGCTAATCACCTCACTGGAGGCAGCCATTGCAAATGACAAGTATAACTAAACCCCACCCATAGCTACCACCTAGTACACTCTTCTAGTAAAAAAGGTAGTAATCAGGGCAAAACTTCCTTGGACACAATGTTTATTTCTAACCTGGCACACCTGGAAAACCACTCATAGACAGCATTTAGGAAAGGGCAGAGCCTTTGAAAAAAACTTGGAGGGTGATTGGATGAACGTTCTGTCTGTCAGAGCTTTACAGGCAATCAGAGCAACAAAACACGTGACGTAGCCGCTACTGAGCTGTCCTTCTACCGAAGGAATAAACTCCGTAAAGAACTGCGTAACGTGAATCATGGCGACTGTAGACATGTCAGTACACAACTTTTGTCGTTTTTAAAAAGAAAACAACTCACTGCTATTCTTTGTTCTTCTTTTAACGAAGAAATGTCATCAAGTTCTGATAAAACTGGTGCTTTAGCAGCTTCCAGGCTAATGTCTTCCACCGTGACTACACCGGCCTCTTCTCACTGCTTGCATATGTCACGACTCTGCCGCACCTGAAAGTATTGCCCCTCGTCGCTGATTGGTCCTGTCACTTTCTAACCGGGCCCAAACGGTTCAGATTGGAGCTTTGCAAGATGGATTTGCCAGTGAGAAACACGGAAATGTCTGCTTTGCAAGGTTGGTTTATTTCCATCCTTTGGCAACTTATCATTGCCTGTTGGCCTTAAAAAGAGAGATATTTAGTAACATCTCAAAGATTAATTTCAACCCTGCTTTGTTCTCATTACTAGTCAAGGAGAAGCACTCTTCAGCACTCCTTTCAAACTGATTCTGAAATATTTTATCATTACGCATTTTTATGATTATTGTAGTACTCCTTTCTCCACATGAGGCTCAACCATCTAGGACTGCTTGGTTCATGTGAAACAAAAAAACACTCCAACTTCTGTTGTAAACATGTATCTGACTCAGCCTGTATTAGTTTGGACCCTGTGCAGCTCCTGTGTGGACCCCCCGCTCAGCCTCTGGAGACAAAAAGGGATAAGACAGATGAGACCCTGAAAATAAGACAATTTCCTGGTCTAATCCCAGGTGGGGGGAAAGACCTGTGAAACTGGAGGAGATCCAGCAGTGTCTGACTGGTTACCACCATCTCCATATGTGGCATCAGATGACTTGGTATAAAGTTTTCACAGCATTACTGAACACCAGTTAGTTATTATCAGTCCTCTACACCTGAGTTTCTGTTAGCCGGCATTTGCCGGTCATTGGCCGGTAAAAAGGGTGGAAGTCCGGCAGATAAAAATACAACCGGTCAAAATGTCTGGCAGAAAACATGCAAATGACCAGATAAGTAAATACTGAATACTTGCATATTATATTTTGTGTAAACTAGAAGATATATTAAACTAAAAGTTGCCTAATCTTACTACATCTATTGTCCTGCATTTCTTGGGTTATCTCCTCAGACAGCAAGCACATGGCTTATTATGTATGCACAATGACGTCAAAGCAAATCTATCTCTCTGCATGAGCTCAGTATTGCTGGGGACTATGCAGGGAAAGTGGGAAAGTTTGACCAGGGCTTTCTCCTAAAGCAGAGTTTTAATCTAAGTAAGGTTTTCCTGGTTAACCAAAGGCTTAATTTCATCAGCGGTATGGAGGGATTTTATGTAATGATGAGGCTAAAACAAGGAAATTGTATAGCTGAGCGCCGTAAACACCGATGCAGTAGCAGAGAGAGAGGCTTATGCCGAGCAGAGTAGTAGTGGACTTCGATAAACTACCGCTGTGGAGCTTTTGTCTTTTCGGGACTAGTCCAAATAAACCAGGATGGTTGGATTTCCAGCTTTAGCACCCCTCCATAGGGGTGCCAAGCTTGCCTACACTATATTGCCAAAAGTATTCACTCAGCCATCCAAATAATTGAAATCAGGTGTTCCAATCACTTCCATGGCCACAGATGTATAAAATCAAGCACCTAGGCATGCAGATTGTTTCTACAAACATTTGTGTAAGAATGAGTCACTCTCAGGAGCTCAGTGAATTCCAGCATAGTACTGTGATAGGATGCCACCTGTGCAACAAGCCCAGTCGTGAAATTTCCCCGCTCCTAAATATTCCACAGTCAACTGTCAGTGGTATTATAACAAAGTGGAAGCAATTGGTAACGACAGCAACTCAGCCACGAAGTGGTAGGCCAACATAAAAGGACGGGGCGGGGACAGCGGATGCTGAGGCGCATAGTTCACAGAGGTCGCCAACTTTCTGCAGTGTCAATTGCTACAGACCTCAAAACTTCATGTGGCCTTCAGATTAGCTCAAGAACGGTGTGTAGAGAGCTTCATGGAATGGGTTTCCATGGCCGAGCAGCTGCTTCCTAGCCATACATCACCAAGTGCAATGCAAGGTGTCGGATGCAGTGGTGTATCGTGTTATTTCATGCTGGTAGACACATACACATGAATGGACCTTGGAAATGACTGCAAAAAGCTATGAGCTTTTCCTTCCACACATGCAGTCAGCTGCACAATTTATGTCTTAGTTAACACTTAAACAACAGCAGCAATTAGCTACACATTAGCTTCACTCTAAGTTAGTCTGTTAGCGCATTAGCCGTTGCAATAACTCAGCAGCTAACAACAGCCAAATACTATCCTCTACTGACAGCAACTCATCGTCCAAACATTTAACTCACCAGTGCCCCATTAACTAGAAACCACGTTAAAACTCAGCATTTCAAATGACAATTAAGTCTCACTGTCAATTGTCCAATATTAGTCCTCATAAACTGATGATCTCAACTGTAACCTCCATTGTAACAGTAAATTCAACCATCGTGGTTTATTTGAAGTAGTCCCGGAAAGGCAAAGCCCACTGTGGGTAGTTCAGTACAGTCCTCCTCTCATCGATGACTCTTCCAATATTGCTGCTGCTAATTCACCAGGACGCCCTGGGCACGAACAACCAATTACAAAGAAGAGAGATTTAGTTCCACCATGTTAGAATTTACCCACTCAATGAAGTCCACTACAGCTCTGCTTGATGCTGACCTTTTCCTTTTCTCTTTCCTTTGTTTTAGCTTCTTAAATAACTGCAGTATGACTAACTCAAAATCCTTCCATACCAGTGATTTTACTGGACCTTCACCTAACCAGGAAGTCCTCATTGAGATTAAAAATCTCTTTTCAAGAGTGTCCTAGTAAAAATTTCCCCAATAGCTCTAAACTCCCTCAGAGATAGGCTTGGTTTGACTACATCGTGTTGATCTTATGAATATTCACACCTTCATTAGCCATGTGCTTGCTGCCTTAGTAGATAACCCCAGCACCACACGTAAAGTAGGTGTAGTAAAATTCTTTGGGTTTATATTAAAGGATTCTTGCAACATAGCTTCTAGTTACCACAATGTATAATTGTACTTGTTCACTATTTATCTATCTGGTGATATTTTAGGCTGGACATTTTGACCATCCATATTTTTATCTGTTGGATATCCACTCATGAAACCTGCTAAAGAATGGAAAATGCCAGTTAACGGAAACTCTGCTCCCCACTGATTTCTGCCAATCAGCAGCTGGAAGTGCAGATATTCACGCTGCCTGTGACGTCACAGCCCATCCACCCAAGTGGGGGTACAGGTGTCTGTGGAAAGCGCAAACTATTTTGGGATTTACCTTACAAAACTAAAGTGTGCTAAAAGGACAATAAAGCATGTGATTGATTACGATGAAATTAAAATTAATGCAATTATTATGGACCTTAATTAGACATGATTAATGCTGACAGCCCTAGTTGTGAAATAATAAATCTTATTTATGAGAAGTTTCTTTTTTATGTAAATTAAAAAAAGGATTTTCTCAAAGCAAATCAATCACTCTGTATATATTATTCAGGAGAAGCTGTGGCTGTATATAAGACCATACTAAACTGGTTAATAGCCAGTTCAACAACAGCTAACACATGTGACAGCCTTACAAGGAAACACTTGATGCTTGTTCATTGTTACTGCAGCTTTCAAACCTCTGAAGACTGTTGATGTATGCAGTGTTTATCGCTTCTTTCTGTGGAATTATTTTCTCAAATAAAAGAGTGGTGGCTGCATAATACAAAGCTTCTATGGCTGATTATATGGCTCATTTCCTCTCCTCTCTCACCCTCTATATCACCCAGTGCTAAACAGAACATGCTGCATCTCAACAGCTACATGCAGCATTACCTTCCAGTGGTTGGGAGCTACCTCCAGCATGAGCAGCCTGAGAGAGAGATCAAGTTTCTGAGCCACATATTAATTTAATCAAGCAGCATTGTTAACAGATGTCACTGTACGGCGTCGGGCCCATTGATCCTTCATCAGCATGTGTTACTGCAATCAATAGCCTCATTAGCGAGCTGTCAGGGCCGAGGAAATGCTTAAAAAGAAAGCCTTTTTCATGTTCGATTACAGTGCGAGAGCAGAGCTGCTGTCCAGCTCTGATGCTGGCTGAGCTTTCAGTGAGCTCTCAGAGTGTTTTACATCACACCAGGGACCTCAGAGGGAATCAAGAAACAGGATTTTACATTTGTTGGAGTCTGAGAAGCGGCCGATATTCTGTGGTTGATTGTAATGGAGTCTCCTGTGGCTCCTGGGGCAAGGAATATCAGAGACAGATGCAGCCCAGCACAAATACATGAAAACCTTCACATACACCACCTTAACAACATGTAGAGTTGGCGTTTGGTTGCAGACTGGAGCACTGTTAATTTCAGCAGCTATTTTTAATTTTAGTCTTTAAATGAAATGCATTTTAGTTTTAGTCACATTTTAGTCATTTCTATCCTTTTTTAGTTTTAGTCTAATTTTAGTTTATGAAAACTCAAAACATTTAAGTCTAGTTTTAGTCCATAAAAAATCCTCACATCTCAGTCTTTACTTTTAGTCCAAGCATTTATTTTCTTGCATAAATTTTGTACCAAATCATGGTAGTGTGTTCTATGTGCTCTGCCAAACCTGGGGTCCCTGCTTTCTACAGCTGAGAGGCAGAATAGCTACGGATGCATTGTTAATGGCTACAATATTTTATGAAAATAGTTATTTCCACTCATACTGCCACAACAACACAATTAATGTGATGTGTACAATAATGAGGATTGAAACAAAAAATGTAACGCCTGAGTTACTTTTCAAAGTAACTAGTTACTTTTACAAAATAGTAACTCCGTTACTAACCCAGTTACTTTTTACAAGCAGTAACTAGTTACTATAACTAATTTAGTTCCATTTTTCAGTAACTTGCCTAACAGTGGTCGTCACAGATCTATTTTTGTTAGTCTTAGTCTAGTTTTCATCATGGAAAAAAAGGCTGTTAACGAACATTTTTAGTCATAGTTTTAGTCGACGAAATTAACACTGGACTGGAGCAGCGGGTTGATGCATTTCCATACAGTAATGGACATGTGGGACACACATTCACAGGCATGTCGGTGCCCACAAACACATGTGCTGATTCACAGACATTCTCCACTGAGAAAGAAAACTGTGTTTACAATACTCATGGAAAAATGTACTTTCATGTGTAGTTTATGAGCTGCTGCAAGTTCTACTGATAAAAACACATACTCAATCATCTTAGAGGCCATCACACCTGATGTTCAGTATCTGTGTTTCTTATCTGAGTGGCCAGCGCTTCACTGGATCCTGTCTCTTTATCTGAAGTAGTCCCAAACCATGGCATCTGTTGTCTGATAGAGCACTGAAGACAGAAGCTGCTGATCAGTTCAATGGAAATCTGGCGTTTTATTCCTCCTCGATAGATAAAAATTAACTCAAGGCATTATAAGTTGTCCGTCCATCCTTGCTATTCTTGTGAACATGACATCTCAGGAACACTTTAAGGAACTTTCTTTGACCTTTACACAGATGTCTTCACCAACAGAAAGATTAATTGATTGGATTTTTTAGGTCAGAGGTCATTGACTCCTTTTCATCCCTTTCTTGTAATTGTAAATATCTCAAGAACACTTTGATGGATTTTCTTCAGACTAAATAATAATAACCTCTTTGAGTCTTTCTGAATTTATTTTTCGGTCTCCTTGTTTCCTTGGGTCTTAGCTCCTGACAGTGATGAACTGAAGAGAGACATAGCTTAGCTAGTAGCTTAAGAAGTGTGAGTTATAACATAACTACATGAAGTCAACACCTACCAAGCAGCCAAAGCTCCATTTCCAGCAACAGGTTACTACAAAAGCTGAGATAAATAAGCTTGTGGCAGCATACAGTACATTTAAAAAGTATTCACCACCTTGAATGTTTTATTCTTTGCCTGATTTTAAAAACAGATTTGTACAAAGTAATGCAAATTGAATACAAGTATATAATGTATATGGCTAGATAATTATTCACCCCCTCTAAAGTGGTCAAGCCAATTGGTGCTACTAGTCTCACAATTAGTGAAATTGATTTTTGTTGTTTTTTATGTAAGACATGTCTCTGTCATATTTTAAAATATTTTACACTTTCAAAAGTGTTGTTCACTGTTAACTGTAGTTGGATCAATATGGACTGATTTAAAAGTTAATTTCAATTCTTTATAAGTTTAATAAAAACAGTCAATTTTTCTGTATATTCCAATTTATTATAGAGTGGTGGCTTTACTTAAAAACCTGGTCGGAGATATATTCTCTTGTTGTTCTTGCTTATAAGGAAAGGTTATATTAAATTATACAATGCCTCAGTAGCTACTCAGTACTTAAAGTAAACTTTAAATTGAATGCTTTTTATTTTTACTTGAGTAGATTTATAAACCAGTAGTTTTACTTATGTAAAATTGATTCAGTGTAACTGTACTTTAGGACAATAGTTGTGTACTTTTTATGACTCTTGATAAACAAATGGACTCTGCTTATCACAACATGTAAACTTCATTTTTGTAGCCAATTGAAAAAAACAAACATTAAGCTATGTTCTAACTTGTGCACACAGTTGTATAGAAAAACAGCTTTAAAAACAGTATAAGATATTGACATTTTACACATTTTTCAATACATCTTAATATCTGTAACCCCATATTTTACTTCTGTTATTTTCAAAAATGAGTGGTTCCAATTGTAAACATTGACATTAAACAATTAAAAAAAACAAAAACAAAAAAAACAGCTTTTGTTCTTTTCAGGAGGCAGAAGTGAAAATTATTGATCTTCAACATGTTGTTTTGGGACTTAAGAATGATGAGGACATTTTGAGAAAAAATTGATTTTAAATGTGATGTTGACTCAAAGTTATGCTTTTTAATTTCTAGGTCAAACTACCTCGTTCTCCACAAATGAAGATGATTGGTCAGGTCTGTTTCAGACCTGGCACAGTTGTTTCAGAAGGGAGCTTTGCAAGATGGATTTGCCTGATGACCGACATAGAATCTGGCCAATCCATTTGCTTTGCAAGGTTCTGTGTTTCCCATTTAAGAGCTGTTTCATGGAACAGGCTCGTTCGTCAATAGCACATCATTAGTGGCTCTTCTGCCCTACAGGTTCATTTACCTACTAGTACATCGGCGTTTCCATGAAAAGCATGCTTATGACAAATCAAAGATGACAGACTCTGACAGTTTCTGAAGAAAATTCAAGCTTACAAGTCTATTTAGAGTATTAATATCGTTACTTTCCTCTGTTCCCATTCATTCCTAATGGCTGTTTTTCCACTTCCAGCCGCCCATCTGGCTTTTATGCATCATTGCCATTAAGTGACTGCAACCAACCTATTTAAATACCTGATTAGATAAATGTTAACACTTCTGGCTCTGCCCCTGTTAAACATTAAACCTCTGTTTTTGTTTCACTGATGAGTTTATAAGATAAGGGAGAAAACCTGTTAAAAGTGGTTTTGAATGAGCCATTAGCTAAGCATTTTGGACTGCTAGCAGTGTCCACCAGGAAGTTATTTCCTTATACAGTAGTCTCTGATGTAACTTCCAGTGTTTAAACATTAAACGTGCTGTCAGTCATGGATTGACAGAACTCAGACCATTACAACTATTATAACTATTTTTTAAAGCTGTTAGAAACTTTTGAAGTAATGCACATTCTCAACTAAAACAGCATAGGAGTGGTCATTCAAATTCATGTACATTTCAGTAGGAACATCTTCAAATTGTACCTTAAAAGCAATACTTCATCAATAAATATGCAGGTAAAAAAAAAAAAAAAAGATTTTTAATGAGTGATGAGATGATGAGTGATTTTCCAAGCATGCTTGAAATGTTGGTGCATGCTCATGTATATATGTGCATGCACCTTTAACCTCCTGAAAGACATTATCAGATTGTTGTATCTGCAGGCTGCCCTCTCCACCCTCATGTATTTGGATTTCACTATTACTTAACAGCTGCTAATAAACAATTTATGCCACTTAACTGGGGTAATACATTATATCCTGACACACGGTTGAGTAACCTTCTTGACTCTCTCTCCCTCTCCTCTTCCAGTTGTGGAAAACAAAATACTTGGCGCTCGGCCACAGACAACACTGAGGCCCATTATCTGCAGCGTGCTCGCTGAAGGCGTCTTTGAAATGAGGAAAAGTTCAGCACGGCCTCTCTGCTGACCAGGTATGAGGTATTGAATGACTGACCATGATGGTAATGAAATATGGATACTGCTGTGGTTCTCTGTGGCTGCAGGCACAATCACAACCACATTTTGTAGATTTGTAACAGACGTTTCAAAAATTTCATATCAATTCTGATCATTTGTCTGGCTGTAATGTAAACACCACTGTGGCTGACAAAAATAGAAATATCATGTACGTGGCTTATGTAGGAGAGCATATCTGCAGGCGTTCAAGAGTTCCAGATGATAAAAAGTTAAATGATTGATTGGATGGTAATTTAATACACTTGAAGAGGTCCAGAGGATTCAGATGAGAGGGTAAAATATGCATGTTTTCTGCTTGCACCAGTGCACATGTATGAACATGCATGCCAGCCCAGCATTCACACAGACAGTCACATACATAAATACACACGTCTTTGGAAAACAAATGGTTCACCCTAAACCCCCCTTACACACTCACTAACACACTCCTCGATGTGCTATCAGTCATGTTTGTGTCTCCAGAGGGAAACTGTATCAGACAACAGAGGTCATGTAACCTGGGGAGTCAGGCTTCCTTAATCCGACTGTCAGTCCTAATTGGGCAGCAGGGGATTGATCTAGTATACCCATGTGTACTCTAAGCCCTCATAGCTAAAGTTCATTTACAGATAAGACGCCTGCTCCTGCTCCTAAATATGATGTATTTAGGGGCAGATTCATTTCAGGTGAAATAGCCAGAGAGCTAAAGAGGGACACCCCACTAATCTGAGATATCTATGCAAGGGCTGCCCATTAATTCTAGAATTATGACTGCAATTAATCCCAATATTTTGAATTCCACCATTTTGCATTTATTTATTTTGTGTCCTTTTGGATTTTTGCCTTAATCAAAGAATAATTCTCTCTCTGTTTGGATAAAGACCTTCTTTTATCTTGAAAGACAATAAGGAACTTTGGGTAGCTAAAAGATTATGAAAATTTACCACAAAAAAGGAAGCTATTATCCGTTAAAAATTAAATATTTGATATCAAAAGTTACCAATGACCTTTGGCTTGTTCACTAAGCTGTGTGTGAGTTTTTTGTCTTCTCCACACTTTGACCCGATGATCCAACTGCCGTAGGAAGAATCTGGACTTGTCACTGAACGTAACCTTCCTCCACCTGTTCAGGTTCCAGTGCATGGTGTCGACACCAGTGCAAACAGGCCTGATGCTAAAGGGCAGTCATGGCAGGCCTCTTGGCATTGGCTGTGTGCAGTCTGATCCGGATTGTCTTGGCAGAGAGCTGTCGGCCACATCGTCCTGCAAACCTTGACTGCAAATCTGTAGAAGACAGCTTAAGGTGTATAAGTGCTGACAGGTGGTCTTCTGGGGATGCCCACTATGCAGCCTGTCTCTGACATCCCCGTTATACAGAACTTGGCCTTCAGTTTTAAGATGGTTTTAGGGCTCACTCCAGATAATGCTGCTACTTGGTTTTGCAGAGCACCAGCTTGAAGTTGTCCTATCCAGATCAGTAAAATGTGGCATGCAGACACCTACTGACCATTGTAAGCAGGGCCCATTCTCACAGGTGCTGTCAGCACCTGGACGTACCAGAAGCTAAAACAAGAGTCAAAAGCAACGGCAGAATAAGTTGTTGGCATTGGCGAAGAGGACTTTACAAATTTCTCATGGTTGCAACCCACATACTCAGCTCTGCTGCTCATCCCACAAATGCATGTTCCTGACAAATGTAGCACCATTTAAAAGGGAAATAAACAGGCTTTTCAACGGTATCAGATTCATTGCTAAGAAGCATTGTTACAATGAAGAAATAATTGACCAAATACAAATTTCATTTCTTTTTGTGCTAAGTTTATATATCCTTTGGCATTACAGCTTGTTAGCATTACCAACAAAGTTCAAAATCAGTGAATTTGCAGCATTACAGCCAGGGGTAAATGCTTCATGTCTCTTACAGGATGCCCTGCCCCATGATGCCAACTTTACCTTTGCTAGAGCAAGGTAGATGTTTAGGTTAAGTCAGAAGACTATTATCAACAAATTCACAGAAAAAAACACAACCAGAATATATAATTAGTAATAACTCTAAAACAGATAAATGATCAGCTGGAAGAGACAGTTTGGATCCAAGACTTTCCCCAAGGATTTAAAAACAGTCAGAGTTACAATGTTTTGAAATTTGAAATCAGACTGTTGATTGTTCCAGGACATTTGCTGAAAACTGGGAGGCTTTCTTTCCCAGATCAGTCGCACTTTGGGAACAACAAATTGCACAGTGTCTAACAAATAAATGCTGAGGATTTTATCTTTCAATATGTAAAAAGAGGAAAGGGAGTCCTGAGGTTTTCTTAGACTGGCTTTTAAATGAAAATAGGCCAATGCTTCAGCTTGATGAGGCAGTTCCATTAAACTCCAGCTGATGCACCCAGGAGATTCTTTCTGACATAAAAAGGGGAAATAGGACTTGTTTCTGTGGTATTCTTTTTTTTAGCATTTATTTTTGAGCTTGTATGTCTCTGCCTGTCAGTCATGTGTACCTAACCTCTAGACTAACAGTGCCATTAAACATTTAGCACCATGCTAAATGTGCTCCCCCAAAGACAAGTTGTTGTAAATGAAAACTCTACAGAACTTTAAATTAGATATCAGCTTGAGTTTTTGATGGGAATTTTCTCAGACAGTGCAAGTTATCAGATTAAAAACTTCCTTGTGATGTTTTCTCAGTCTAATTTCTGCTGTGTCTATATGATGTTTCCAGCATCACATCTCAGATCTTAAGTCCATATCAGAGTCACCAGTAGAGGGCAGTGCTGCTAAAACTACGGTATCCCTCTGAAACACACAAATCACATCCGTAATCTGTGTTGTTTCAGGAAGGCTGCTTCAGAGCAGACATGTATTTGTTGAACAAGGATGGAAACTATAACAAATGTTGCTGCGGTGTGTCCTTTAACAGCAGAGAGAGACAGGGGAGGGGTCCATAAATCATGACACACATGACCCATCGGTGCATTCAAGGCCAAAGGAATTCACGGGATCTTCATCCTCATCCCTCTGGACCACCATTCATCTGTGAGCTTTACTTTGAAAGTAGTGGCCATGTCTCAGACTGAATTATACGTTTCTGGAGAGTAAAGGTGAGCTGTTTTAAGTAAGAGACACAGAGATGGATGTAAAAGTGACCAGCTGGATGAAACTAACCAGACTTGGCACTGCAAATCGCCAGAGTCATCCATCAGATACAGAAAACTCCAGCACATTTGTTTTAACTGCTTTTCTATGTCTTTTTTTTTCAGGAACACCATGGATATCACATATCCCTTCATGTTAGTTTGTTTAATAATGCTAATACATTTGATTTACTCCCTCTGCCTTCTTTGATAGAGGAAGAGGTTCTATTGTGCAATCAAAAATGCAAAAAAGTTGGGGCACTGTGGAAAATGTAAATAAAAACAGAAAGCAATGATTTGCAAACCAATATTTGAGTAAAATAGAACAGAAACAACATATCAGATGTTTAAACTGAGACGTTTTACCATTTCATAGAGAATATGAGCTCTCCTTGAATTTGATGGCAGCAACAAATCTCAAACAAGTAGGGGCAGGGCAGCAAAAGGCTGGAAATGGGATCTATGGGCCCTCAGGTGGCACTGCATTAAAACAGGCATGATTCTTTACTTGGCTCAGAGACACTTCCAGAAATCATTGTCTCTCAACACAGTTCCATCCACAAATGCAAGTTAAAGCTGTATCAAGCAAAGAAAAAGCCAACATGATCAAGAAACACCCCTGTTTTCTCTGTGGCAAAGCTCATTAAAATGAACTGAGGCAAAATGGAAAACTGTTTTGTGGTCAGATGAATCAAAGTCTTTTTGGAAACCACTGACAGCACAGTTCTCAAGCCTGCATCTCTAATGGTATGGGGTTGCATTAGTGCCTATGGCATGGGCACCTTACACATCTGGAAAGACACTATCAATACTGAAATGTATATCGAGGTTTTAGGGCAACATGCTCCAATCTAACGTTAGCAAGGCACTGAATTCCAAACAGCTCCCTCCAGCACTTCAGCAAAAGCAAGGCCATCACTCTGATATCTCTCCATTAGTGCATGTCCATGGGGATCCTGTATTTGCCTGTAATTCAGCCTATGTGAGTGTAGCATGTTCAACAATAGAGTAAAAAAATGTGATTTCTTCTTCTTCGCAGTAGAAGACCCCAGGTGCTGAACTGACCTCCCTGCAGTCCAGACCTTTCAACAATAAAATCATCTCACTACTATTGGTGTCATGTTTATGTTTCATAATGCACACAATATTTCTGATGTGGTTTGCTTGTGTTTCACCTCGTCTAAGAGGTGATGCCCTTAGCTCTTGACAACCAAAACATACTGGATAGACTGGCTTCTGCAGCTGGTTATTTAAACTCATGACTTAGCTAACTGGTGGAGCTTTTCCTATGTGGATTCACTACTGCATTCTGCAGATTGTTTCGATTTGAGAAGATATTGAGGCAATGTCTGCTGTCAATAATAAGTGTGCTGTGTGAGTGTGTATTACGTGCAAGTGGAACTGTTAGTAATCGGATTATTTATGGCCCAGCATGGTCTGCCACTGCTTTCCCACATACTAGTCCCATTTCTGCCAGCCAATGTGTTAAAACTGTCTTCTTTAGATGCTTGGTGGTTTTCTTCCCTTGAATTATTTTTGTTTTTGTTTTTGGAGGATTGTTCTCTGATGTGATCTTGTGTGGACCATTCACATGTAATTATTTATTATAATAGTTAAATATTATTTAAGATGCAGTTGATTTAAACTTTAAAGACCACCCATTATAACATCCCTATGAAGTCTATGCTGTTTAATCCTGTTTTACAAGCCTGATTGGTTCTACTCACTTTCTATACGGCGCAATAAGCCACGGCCACTAAAAATACACAAAGATATTCTTTACATGTATGATTAGTCTTTACATGCAGCTGGATTGATAAACTTTAGACCATTCAGACTTTATCCAGCTCTTAATTCTTTTTTAATGACTTGGTTTGAAATTTAAAATAACAACAGTAATGATTGTGTTGCTTGCAGGAACATCTTTGCAGACTTCTGAATGACAGCTTTACTATTCTCAGCTGATGTTTAGACAGGTAATGAGCAGAGAGAAACATGACAACAGATAACCACTGTTACGCCTGATCTGATTACACTCAACCACTGTGTGTGTATCTGCTTTTGTGCATGTGCAGGCATGTGTGTGGGCACCAATGTGTGTTAGTGAGAAAGAAAGTGTGTGTGCTTACCATAACATAACAGCAGGTTATGAGGTTAGGGTGCCTGTGTTTATTTGTTTGTCTAGCAGATGCCCTTATGCAGGGCACTCAGCTTGTGGCTCATTTAACACATCCACATGTTTACACAGCTGGATATGAGCTGATAGAGACGCTTGTGGTCAGCCAGTTTAATATGAAAGTGACACAGAGGGCTCCAAAGAGATCTTTCTTTCTTTCTTTCTTTCTTTCTTTCTTTCTTTCTTTCTTTCTTTCTTTGCCTTTACAATAGCCAGTGTTGGAGGCATTATGTAAGGGGTTTACTTCATATTTAGTATAAATATCCACTCTGACTCAAGGATGAACTGATTGAATTTTGGTGGTCATAGGTCACCGGTAAATGCCGAGATAATGCCCGGACCCCCGACTGTAAAACTCATCATATAACATCCCATCCTGTGGCACGGGCCACAGGTCATAGTCCGAGCATCATAGAGGTAACAAAGCAATGGACAGGTTAATTTTGTAGGTGTAAAACCAAGGGATTTTATAAAACACCACACTGCCCTACTAGAAACCTACACCTTTTACTTTCCAAATTTATACCCATTATAAAAGCAAAAAACAAACCAAAAAAATGCATAGTAATGTTAAGATAAACAGTAAATCAACCTCAGACAGACAAGTAGACAAAGTAATCTGTTGATTACACATAGAGGCTGTAATAGCAAAAGCAAGATGATAAAGACAGGAAAATGTACAGTACTGCCCCTTTTTATTGGACAGTAACTGTAGAAACAAACAGCTTTAAACTGAGGACTGTGACAGCCATTGTTTTGGTAATGTCTGTTTTCTCCAGTTGCAGCGGTGTGAGCTGAATGGCTTTTAGAGTTTTACTAAATGGCTCATCGCAAGCAGTTGTAAGTTTAAACCTCTGAGACTGACATCGTATACAACAAGAAGAGAAACAGGCTACTTCTTTATAACTATGAATTGTAGCTACTTGCCTTTTTTCCCATTGAAGCTGGTCACTGTTAACCTTGCAAAGCAGATGGATACGCCCATTTCCTGTTTCTCACTGGTGAATCCATCTTGCAAAGTTCCCGTCTGAACTGTTTGGGCCCGGTTAAAAAGTGACAGGACCAATCAACAATGAGGGGCAGTACTTTCAGATGCGGCAGAGTCGTGACGTATGGAAGCAGCAACAAGAGGCCAGTGCAATCATGGCAGAAGAGAGCTTAGCGTGGATGCTGCTAAAACGCCAGTTTTATCAGAACTTGATGACGTTTCTTCTTTCAAAGAAGAACAAAGAACAGCAGTGAGTTGTTTTCTTTTCAAAAACGACAAAAGTCGAGTACTGACATGTCTACAGTCGCCATGGTTTGCGCTATTCCTCGGTAGCTGTGCACAGGCACCTCAGTCGTGGCTACGTCACGTGTTTTGTTGCTCAGATTGCCCGTAAAGATGTGACAAAATGTTCATCCAATCACACTCTGTTTTTTTTTTAATCCTCTGCCATTTCCCAAACTCTTAGTATTGAAGGTTTTCCAGATGGATGGATCCATCTGGCGTGCCAGGTTAGGTCACTGTGCCGTTCTAATAATGCTATCCATGTCTTCATAGCCCTTAGGGATGCTTTTCTAGGCTGGAACTTGGACGGCCCTCTGGGATCTTAAGTCCACACCAGTGACTCCGAGGAGACAGGTCTAAATAGATCATAATGGAGAGAAAGAGAAACAGAGCCTGTGATTTGGCCCTCAGTGTCACTGCAGACAGGAACTGCTTTGAAAATGAAACGAAAAAGAGTGCAAAAAACTTTTCGGTAAATATGTGGATGCTTTGAAGATTTTTTGTAACAGAATGATTATTTTTTTCACGTGTTGGTTCCTATAGATAGGAGGACACATTCGTGCAAAAACTTTTATTCATTATTGTTCCCTGTGTGCCACACATACAAATCTTTGAGTTTTAATCACTGTTTAGGGTTTTTTTTTTTTTTTTCTTTTGTCGCACAACTGTTTTTTTTTTAAGAATTTAAGTGACATTGCTGCAGCACCTATATTCTTAAAGCCCAAGTTGGCCAAGAAAAAAAGATGTTCAGAGCTTGACTGTGCACCACAGGGTTGATGTTTCACAAGCTTTTTAAGACAATAAATCAGGGGTGTCCAAACTTTTCCACTAAGGGCCGCATGCGGAGAAATTGAAGGCTGGCCAGGACACATTGAGAAAGCTCACTTATAATGTGTTAAAGACAGTGAATCTAACATTAAAATGCTTAAAATATTTATAGAAAAATATCATACATCACAGCGTTCATTGATGGCTTTTTGAGATAAAAAGCTCATAACTGGATTTTGGGATTGGCCTTCCCCTCTAGATTTGTCCCTGCTTAGGATGGTGACAGCTCATCTCCACATTCAGTCTCAAAACAAGAGCAACCTGCAGGAAGCTGTGTAACTTTATAGTAGTGATGGTACTTAAAGATGAGTAGAGCCGTCTGCTTTCTAAACTGGACCAAAAGACAGAGCAGGAAAATGAACAAATGAGTGCGATTAGCGCTATTTTCTGCCGCAGTCCGTTGTCTTTATTCACCAGTGTGCTATGAATTTAGTTTCTATTTTGGTAGTTAATTTCTCACTATTTATGTTTCTAATTTATGGTGATGTAAAAAATAAACATGTCAACGATTTCTTCTCGGTAGATGTTAGTTTACAAATTAACTACGAGCCTATACAAATAACGTATAGTTTTGAAGGATTATAAATTAGAATATGTTGCCTTCTTTCTTTTAGCTCATTATCAATTTTTTTTTATTAAGATTTATGGCTTTTACACATAAATACTTGGTGTCATATATTTTAACTCACCCATGACGGGAGCGGGGCTACATTCAGTGGGAGCGGTGATGCTGCCCTTTTGACTGGAGGATGGCTGGCACGTCTGGAACAAGTTTGGATCTTGAAATGCAAAGGATATATATGGCTGTCTGTTATCTTGGTTCTCAGTCTGCTTTTGTTCAAAGTCATCAAGGAAAATGTTTGCTCACATATGTATGTTGAGCCGAACAGACACATTATTCTTTTTGGCGCATCATCAGAGGAAACTTTTCCTGTTATAAGCTTCGGTAGAAGTCGGGTAGGGAGAGAAGCTGGTGTTTATTCTTCAGTGAAGCCGCTGACACAGCTTTAAAAAATGTCTTCGATTTGCCGAGCAACAGTGTTCCTGGACATACTAACATTGTTGAAGTCCTACATTTTCTCTGGACATATTATTTCTGCGACTTTAGTGAGGCACTGGTTTATGAAGTCTCCCTCAGAGAAAGGCTTTCCAAGATGAGCTATCTTGTAGCTGGAGGTTGTGGCATTTTCTTAAGTTTTGCTGGCACGGAAAAAATGCTTTTGCTGAGCTAGCAACCTGGCGGTCATCTGCTTAACTTTCTGCTCTTGCTCGGCATCGGTATATGAGGTGTCAGACTGATGCTTGGTTTCATAGTGTCGTCGAACGTTATAATCTGAAACTGTCTGCACTCACTTTCTGTCTTGTGTTTCTTTGCTTCTGCCATGTTTCATCAACCATCAACTCTTCTTTGAGTGATGGCACCTGTCTTTTGATATGGATAGGCTGCCTCTTCAACAAAGCTGCACCACCTAGTGTCAAAACTAAGAAGAGGCCATATTTTGTTCTATTTTTAGAATGTGCCGCGGGCCAATAAAAAACGGGCCGCAGTTAGCCCGCGGGCCATATTTTGGACACCCCTGCAATAAGTCCAGGTGTAAAATGTGTAAAAAGGAGTCAAATTAGTGACTGCATAAATGTTAATCCCCTTCAAGTCAGTATTTAGCAAATGCACCTTTGGCTGCAATCACAACACTGAGTCCGTGTGGATAGCTCTCATCAGGCTTGCACATCTGGACACTACAATTTGACTCCATTCTTCTTTGCAAAACTGTTCAGACTGTCACATTGCACAGGGATCAAGCATGATCAGCCCTTTTCAAGTTCAGCCACAAATTCTGTGTTGGACTGAAGTCTGGGCTTTGACTTGGCCACTCCAGAACATTCACCTGTCAGTCTTGAAACTACTGTATTTCTGTGTAGCTTTTGCTGTACGCCTCAGGTCATTGTCTTACTGTAAAACACATTTTCATACGCTTTCTGTAGTTCCACTTCCTTTCTCATCATCCACTCCTGTTGTTCTCTTGTTTGAGAGTCTCCTTATGTTCACCTCATCTTTGCCCAGGTGAGCTGATCCAGATTTCTTCCACATCTCTTCATGTCTTTCTTCTCTTCCCTCTCTTCACATCCCACCTCTCCCTCCATGGTTTTATCACTCAACTTTTTTCCGCTCACTCTCCTATCTCCATGCACACCACATCCACCCACCTTGCACTCTCTTCTCCCCTGTTCTACCTTTTTTTCTGAAAATTTCCACCTCCTTACCCCTCCTCTTCCTTGCATTTTCTCCATACATACAAAAGCCACATGGAGGGTCTGCTTCTAATCTTCACATGCTGGGTTCTGCATTTGTTTTGCTTGTCCAGGGACCCCACAATGCAGTTTCCAGTGCCCAGGACCCACTGAGTGCAGATTTAATTAGATAAGGCGAGCTGGAGAATTGAAATTGGACATGTTTTTTTCTTTTTTTACCTTTTTTTTTTTTAAAGGAGGGCCGGCTGGTCCACAGCACCGCATGAGTCCAGACCAACAATGTAGTTCACACTGAGAGGGGCAATGAGAAAGTGGAGAGGAAGCAGGAATGAGAGTGAAGAATGGAAATGGCATACTTAACTCTACACTGGTAGTCACTAAGGATGTGTTTGGCTGTTGTGCTCACCGACTATAGGCTGCTGGTGCCACGCCTACATATGAGTCTGTGAGCCGAGAGAAACTCTGTTCTGTGTGTGAATAATGTGACATCAAGGACTTTCCCGCCAAAACTGATAAATAATAAATCTGCAAAAAATGAGTTGACTGGAACATGCAACAGTTTTGGTGCCTCTCTGCCTGTTTGAACTGATCAACAGGTAGGTTGGGACAGCGTGTCTGATATGGTGACTGTCATCACTTGACTTCAAAACGCCTTCTCAAAATATCAACAGGTGATGCCACTGAGTCCATGATTTGCTCACTCCTTTTCTGAGGGTGTGTTTCTCTCCTTAAGTTCAACAGTTCAAACTAATAAGAGACCATTATAGTGTAGTTGTAAAGGCTTGTTTGCCCTGTTGTTTGAAACACAGCACACACTTGTTTCCTATCAGCTTGTTTCTGTACTGCTAAGAATTAGGCTTTTCTGCCCTCACTCTCTATCCCTCTCTAACTCTCTCTAACCCTCACCCTCAGTTTTCTCCCTCCTCCTCCTCCTCTTTTACAGTTTATCTCAAGAGATGCCTCCATGTTGATCCATCTATCAGCCAGACGCTAAGGGGCCCCCATAAGTTCTGAACTTCCTATCAAAACTCTCTCAACCATGCACACGTCTCTTACACTCTTCACAGAAAGGGCTGCAAAACTGAGATTTTATCTTTTATACACTTTGTAATTTTTTTGTTTGCCTCCCTCTACCTCTCGATCTTTAACATCTTAGTGTGTCATTTTCTGGAGTTTTGTAGTCCATGACATTGAGTGTTAGCTGTTCAGAGAGAGAAAAACACACATACCAGGGATTCCCCAAGGAAGCAGAGACTGCTCAATACACATAAACTACCTTAACTCAGAGCAGACTTAACTACAGACAATGTGTGTGTAATCTGTGATTAACAAGATACATTCAGCCTTATTTTCATGTCAAACAAAAATAGATGTTGAATGATGCTGTCATGAGCCGCTGTAGACCCTTTCACACATTTAATCTTGACATTTCTAGAGCATTTCAGTACATTTAGACCAAGAAACTTTCAGGAACTTTACATGTACCTCACAGTGAGATATAATCTGTGTCTGACAGGCTTATATCATCTCTTTTAACCCCTTTTTTAATGCCCACTTTGTAGCTTTTAACCACTTTTCCCTGCTTGTTAGGCCAATTTTTCCCACTGTAAATTTGTTTACCTCGTGGCAAAAAAAAAAACCCTGCATTAATTTGGGTTGAACAGATTTGTGTTCGTGCCCCTAGAAATTTCAGGGATATTTTTAGAAGAGCAGTGCAGCACCAAAGGGGCTTGAAGAAGCAAATGCCCGAAGTAATCAATAAATTACTGTAAAATCCAGAAGAAAGGTCTCAGGTGAATTTTGGATGCAGCCTGTCTTGGCAGGTGATGATTTTCATCATGCAGTTGCTCTTTCTGTAACCATCTGTTTTTGGCATGTAGACTTTGCATCCCACTAGCTATTAGAACAAAAGTCGAGGCCCTGGCCCTGGATGGTCATGAAGTATGCTCATAGTCAAGCTTCCCCCCCTACACTGGCCTTTGTTTTCTAGAATTAAGAAGTGCAGATATATTTCCTAGTCCTACCTCAAAGTCTATTTCTTGGTTAGATGTATGTTCATGTTTTTCTCTACAAAGATTTGAATCTCTGCTTTGTACAGCCCCAGCAGTGGCAGCCAATCGGTTTGCACAGCAAGCTGAGCTTGTGCATTTTGTTGACGTCCTCATCATAATAGCAGTCCTTGGGGATCTAATATGCCAGCAATGCAGAAAAGTGGATAAGACTGAATCCGATGCACTGACTTGCCTTGTCAGCTGTTCAAATGGAAAGAGAATTGTGAAAGAGTTTTCAAACAGTGCAGTTAAAGTTGTGATGAAATTTTTAAAAAAGCTTCCATCTAAGCCTGGATGATTGGTGTCACACAACACTTAATTTTGGTCTGGTTCCACAAAGTGGTCCTGTTTGTTTCGGTACAGTTTTGCCATGGTTTGGTGCAGTAGTTCTCAACTGGTGGGTCGGGACCCAAAAGTGGGTCGTGAAGCCTTTTAAAGTGGGTGGCAGATGTGTGCCTGGGAAAAAAAATGCACCAAAATGTCTATGAGACTCCATAAAACATGCATTTTTTTGTCCTGTTTCATTGTTTTGTTATACCTTTTATACTGTTTTAGGCCCAAGCTCTACTATTTGTTTTTAAATGCTTTTGACTGATCAAAAGAAGCTCCAAAATTTTGGTCTCAATTCTCCTTGAGGAGTTGATGGTGGGTCCTGTGACTCAACCAGTTGAGAGCCACTGGTTTAGTGCATTCAAGTCTTATTTTACCTGTTTCCTCAGCTGAAGTTCATCTCACCAACCTCCAGCCTGGCTCTTCAAGAGATCCAAATCATTTAACTCAGTAGAGATGGTTGTTTGGCTTCAAAGCAGCTCTTTATTTGGTACTAGTTTGGCTTTTTTAAATGTAGATTAAATAACGGTGAAGGATTGGAGTAAAGGAAGCTGGCACTCTGACAGGAGCTAGCTATAGTGGTTCACATTAAAGAGCCTTTTTGTAGAACAGGGTCATTCATGAAGGTTTATTCAACTGATAGTAGATCAACGTTCCATTTAAAATGATGTTTGTTACAAAATGAAGATTTTTTTTATACATTGAAGGGGCTCAGCTAGTCTCTGGGCTCAGTACTAAGTATTTGTCATATCAATGCCTCCATGCCAGGTAAATCAAAACTTTGGTAAAAATCCATTTTTTTTTGTAAAGTGTAGGGATCATATTTGATGTAGAAATTTTTCTGATGATAAATGCAGTATGATCCGTTTAGAGCTGTTGAGTACTAACTTTCCTCGATTTGCAATTATTCCTTACAGTTGTGCTCCACCTCCTGACCCCCGATGGACATTCAGGTTGTTGCAAAAAACCTATAGGCTTTGCATTATTAAAAACTCACTATTCCACTAAGTCAAAATGTCCTGTTGCAGTCTTTGTGGCTTTATTCTCTATTTTCTCTCAGAACAGCATGCACTTTGGATTGTTTGTTTTCCACGTTACATGGAGGCGCATTTTGCCAAAGGGCCGATGACAGTTAACAGGGCGACCATCTGCTGATGCTGATGTTATATCACTGCAATTGTGCATCATTAAGATACTATTTTAGTTTCTTGATGATTTCCATTTATTATAACCCTGCCGTATATCCACCCCAGTATGTCGTTGCTGTCTATTTCCCTGGAAAAGCACAAAAGTGTTCTGTAAAGATAAAAGTTGTGCTACTTTTCTTACACATGAATATTATGTTCCTGCAGCAGACATCACACACACGTTCATCCGCGTGAACTCCTTTCTCTCTGTTTATCTTTTACAGATTCCAGCTGAACTCTCACTGAAAGGACATGTGGCTAAACATCTGCGTGCTGGCACTGAGCTGTGACAGGTCTGCAGCAGATTGGTAACGTGCATGGAAAAACATGCAGGCACACTCGCACAACACACACTCCACTATGCAGACAAGTGCTCATGTATTTATAATGGTTAATAATCAGACCCTGAAACAGTCATTTCAATGTATACAGCAGGTGGTCAATAAGTCGGCTTTCAACACAGACATGGAGCGGTGTAACCGCTGGAGAGTTATGCCAGGAGGTATGCACACCTTCAACTGAATTAAAGAAAACAATAAAGCCTGAAATGACCAATTCCATTTTGTCCTCTAGCCTCAAAGCTCAAGATGCCAAGGAAAATGAGGTTAGAAGGACCACAAGAGCCAGAAAAAGGTTATCACCTAATTTTCAGCACACAGATGTGATTGTTTCAGCTGTAATGCTGTTCCAGTTGGCAGCTGTGCTCAGGACAAAAGATGTTATTAAAGCCCTCCCCCTCATGTTTTCTTTTCAAATAATGTTTTTCTTTTATGAACGTTGTAAATCTATGACTGAAACTGTTTTTCCACTGTTTGGGATGACATGGAACACCTGCTGTTCATGCTATGTGCTCAAACTCAATCCAACAGAAAGGTTTTTCTAGTGATCACCTCCACAAAGTCAGGGACAAAGACAGAGATGTTAACCAAACATACCGTTTTGTCTTTTCTCTCTGCCTCTCTCTTCTTGGCAGCAGTAAAACCCCGCATGTCAAGAGCTCAGACGTGATGACTATTTGGAGCAGTGGTGATAATGCTGTGAATAAAGCCATGCCAGTTGATATTTGCAGACCTCTCCATAAGCATATTCTTATGAAGTCTGTGTAAAGCTGATCTGACAGCATTGTTTTGATCTTGTCTTTTTTCCCTCAGTGAATAACAGCAGGTTTTTGTTTGGGCAGATGGACAGGAGTTGGCTGACGCTCCCTGGGGATGAAATCAACTCTGCCGTAGACCGAGGTCCATGTTTATCTTTGGACTTTATTAGATGTTGATGTTGGCTGTGTCAGAGAACCACTTGTATAAAAAACTATTTTTAAGGGAAAGAGGAAAAGAAAGAAAAGGAGAGAGAGAGTAAGAGTGTGTTTTTGAATTTCATCAACTGTACATCTAGATAAAAAGACACACATGAACACAGGAATTCAGAGTTTTCCACATGTCTTACATGTTGTTCTAAGACTGAAGGAATGCAATTTATAGTAGGATTATTGCTTTTTTCTTATTGTTTATAGCCATTTTCCCAGCCAGGATAACCAGGTTTAACCCATTCCTTGGGCCCAGGGGCATAGCTAGGGATTTTGGGCCCCAACAAAGAAGAGGGCACAGAGCCCCCTTAACCAGCAAGACAAGCAGAAAATATTGTGTCGTTTTAAAAATGTCTATGCATTTTCATGTATTTTGGAAGGATAATTTCAACTTATTAATAAACAACAAACTTACTTTAGTTGGATTAGATTTAGGTGTGCTGTTTCCTTCACATAAGTTTACATATTAAGTAGCCTATTCTTGCTCTCTCTCCCTGCTTTCTTCCCCTCTATCATCCTAAACTTGCTCTTTATCCCTGCTTTCTTCCCCTCCATCATCTCATCTTGCTCTCTATCCCTGCTTTCTTCCCCTTCATCATCCTCATATTTGCTCTGTGTCCCTTCTGCCTTCTCCTCTTCCATCATATTCTTTTTGCTCTTTATCCATGCTTTTGTCTCCTCCTTCTTCCTCTTCTTGCTCTCAGTCTCTGTCATCTTCTCCTCCATCATCCCCATCTTGCTCTCTGTCCCTGTTTTCATCTCCTCCATCATTCTCATCTTGCTCTCCATCCCTGCTTTCTTCCCCTCCATCACCCTCATCCTGCTCTCTGTCCCTGCTTTCTTCTCCATCATCCTCATCTTGCTCTCTGTCCCTATCAACTTCCCCTCCCTCATAATCTTCTTCTCTGTCCCTGCTTTCTTCTCCTCCATCATCCTCATCTTTCTCTCTATCCCGCCTTTCTTCCCCTCCATCATAATCATCCTCGCTTTTTATCCCTGCTTTTGTCTCCTCCTTTTTCCTCTTCTTGCGCTCCCTCTCTGCTTTCTTCCCCTCCTTCTTCCTCTTCTTGCTCTCTGTCTCTGCTTTCTTCTCCTCCACCATCCTCATCTTGCTCTCTGTCCTTGCTTTCATCTCCTTCATCATCATCTTCTTGCTCCCTGTCCTTGTTGTCTTCCCCTCCATCATAATCTTCCTCTCTGTCCCTGCTTTCTTCTCCTCAATCACCATCATCTTGCTTTCTATCCCTGCTTTCTTCCCCTCCATCGTCCTCATCTTTTCTCTCTGTCCCTTCGTTCTTCTCCTCTTTCATCATTCTCTTTTTGCTCTTTATCCCTGCTTTTGTCCATTCCTGTCTTCTTCTTCTTGCTTTCTATCCCTGCTTTCTTCTCCTCTTTCTTCCTCTTCTTCCTCTCTGTCTCTGCTTTCTTCTCCTCCATAATCCTTATCTTGCTTTCTATCCCTGCTTTTTTCCCCTCCATCATCCTCATCTTTGCTCTCTGTCCCTTCGTTCTTCTCCTCTTCCATCATACTCTTTTTGCTCTTTATCCCTGCTTTTGTCCCCTCCTTCTTCCTCTTCTTGTTTTCTATCCCTGCTTTCTTCTCCTCTTTCTTCCTCTTCTTCCTCTCTGTCCCTGCTTTTGTGTCCTCCTTCTTCCTCATCCTGCTCTTTGTCTCTATCATCTTCCCCTCCGTCTTCCTCTTCTTGCTTATATCCCTTCCTTCTTCTCCTCCATCATCCTTATCTTGCTCTCTATCCCTGCTTACTTCCCCTCCATCATCCTCATCTTTGCTCTCTGTCCCTTCGTTCTTCTCCTCTTCCATCATACTCTTTTTGCTCTTTATCCCTGCTTTTGTCCCCTCCTTCTTCCTCTTCTTGCTTTCTATCCCTGCTTTCTTCTCCTCTTTCTTCCTCTTCTTCCTCTCTGTCCCTGCTTTTGTCTCCTCCTTCTTCCTCTTCCTGCTCTTTGTCTCTATCATCTTCCCCTCCGTCTTCCTCTTCTTGCTTTGTATCCCTTCCTTCTTCTCCTCAATCATCCTCATCTTGCTCTCTATCCCTGCTTACTTCCCCTCCATCATCCTCATCTTTGCTCTCTGTCCCTTAATTTTTCTCCTCTTCCATCATATTATTTTTGCTCTTTATCCCTGCTTTTGTCTCCTCTTTCTTCCTCTTCTTGCTCTTTGTCTCTATCATCTTCTCCTCCACCATTCTCATCTTGCTCTCTGTCCCTGTTTTCATCTCCTTCATCACTGTCTTCCTGCTCTCTGTCTCTGCATCTTTCTCCTCCTTCTTCCTCTACTTGCTCTCTGTCCCTGCTTTCTTCCCCTCCATCACCCTCATCCTGCTCTCTGTCCCTGCTTTTTTCCCATCCATCATCCTCATCTTCCTTTCTGTCCCTGCCTACTTCTCCTCCATCATCCTCATCTTGCTCTCCATCCCTGCTTTCTTCCCCTCCATCACCCTCATCCTGCTCTCTTTCCCTGCTTTCTTCTCCATCATCATCATCTTGCTTTCTTTCCCTGTCATCTTCCCCACCATCATAATCTTTGTTCTCTATCCCTGCCTTCTTCTCCCCCACCATCCTTATCTCACTTCACTATGCTCTGCTCCACCCAATAAAAACAGACAAAACCACTGTGAAGTCATTACCACAAACAGCAGGTGCATAGTCTTGCACTTTGGCTAAATCATGTGGTGTGTTATCAGAGGATTCTGAAGTCAAGAATGGGTTTAAACTATCTTTAAATCTTTAGTCTCCCATGCTTTCAATAGTGGTTAAAATTTGAAGATTGTCTAGTGTGTATCTAGTCTATGAGCCTTGGCCTTCACACTTGTTGCAGCACTTAATTTGACCCGGCTCAAGCCCTGCATGTGTAAGGGTAATACACTGTGTGCTTTGTCAGCAGTTGGAAATCACTCTGGTCAGAACTTTACTTACAGCAGGACGGTTAGATGTTTTTGGTTGCCTTCCCTTTAAATAAGCATTAGCCATGTTTGTTCAAACCAGGTGTAGAGAACAGTCTTAAAACAAAACATCAGACTTTCTGACCTGGCAACATGTAAAAGCAGAAACATTAGGAGTTTAACACTTATGTGTCATTTCACACCACGGTGGATTTTTTATTAAATAAACAGAAAGTAAAGTTTTTCCTCACAATGAACACATTTATTGTGTAACACTTGTTTTCATTCACCTAAAAATTGATCAGAGGGCCATTGCTGTGAGCTCTTAATGTTCATTTTGGCATGGATGTTTATAGGTTAGAGCAGCCAAACTAACATAAGTACAGCTGAAGTGAGAAATTAGAGTATATGAGGCATGCTGCATTGGTGCATTGCTTAAGCATAGTTGTTGAAAAATATGAGCAATCTCAAGGTTTCAAGACCATCTCCAGAGATCTTGAAATTCCTTTGTCCACTGTGCATAATATAATCAAGAAGTTTATAAACCATGGTACTGTGGCTAATCTCTCTGGATGTGGATGGAAGAGAAAAATTGACAAAAGAATGCAATGTAGGAGCCACACAAATTCAGGCTGTCCTGCAGACTCAGGGTGCAAAAGTGTCAGCTCGAACCATATGTCGTAATCTGAATGAGATGAAGCGCTATGGCAGGAGACCGAGGAGAACCCCACTGCTGACAAAGAGACATAAAAAAGCCAGACTGGAGTTTGCAAAAATGTACCTGAGTAAGCCTAAATCCTTCTGGGAGAACATTTTGTGGACAGATGAGACTAAGGTAGAGCTTTTTGGAAAAGCACGTCATTCTACTGTTTACAGAAAACAGAATGAGGCCTTCAAAGAAAAGAACACAGTACCTACAGTCAAACATGGTGGAGGTTCAAAGATGTTTTGGGGTTATTTTGTTGCCTCTGGCACTGGCTGCCTTGAATGTGTGCAAGGAATCATGAAATCTGGAGACTATCAAAAAATTTGGGGCCGCAATGTTGGGCCTAGTGTCAGAAAGCCAGCAGGGGTGTTCCAGCAGGACAACAACCTGAAACATACCTCAAAAAGCACCAAGAAATGGTTGGAGACAAAGCGCTGGAGAGTTCTGAAGTGGCCAGCAATGAGTCCAGATCTAAATCCCATTGAACACCTATGAAAAGATCTCAAAACTGCTGTTGCAAGAAGCACCCTTCAAATCTGAGAGACCTGGAGCAGTTTGCAAAAGAAGAGTGGTCCAAAAATCCAGTTGAGAGGTGTAAGAAGCGTGTTGATGGTTATAGGAAGCAATTGGTTTCAGTTATTTTTTTCCAAGGGTGTGCAACCAAATATTAAGGTTGAGGGTTCCAATGATTTTGTCCGGCTCAATTTTTGAGTTTTGTGTAAAATTATGTCAATTTTAGCTTTTCTCTTCAGATTTTTTGTGTTGTTCCAATGCACATAAAGGCAATAAACACATGTATACCAAAAACATTTGTAATTGCAACAATTTCGGGGAGAAATGGTGTATTTTCCGGAAAAATTTTAGGGGTGCCAATACTTTCGTCCATGACTGTAAATAACCATGGCTGGCCAGTGGAGCTGGAAGAGGTTCCAACCATTGTTGTCAAAGGAATCCAATATCTTCAGTATTCTCTCAGATCTCAACTGTTTGGTCAAATGCAAGACTATCTTTGTTTTGTTTTCGTCAGCAGTGGTTTTGGCCACTGGTAGAACTCTCCCATGGATGTCATTTTTACTCAGTCTCTTTCTTATTGTTGAATAATGAACACTGGCCTTAACTAAGTCAAGTGAGGCCTGTAGGTCTTTAGATGTTTTTCTGAGTTCTTTTGTGACCTCCTAGATGAGTCGCCTACATGTTATTGGAGTGATTTTGGTAGGCCGACCACTCATGGGAAAGTTCACCACTGTTCCAAGCTTTCTCCATTTGTGGATAACGGCTCTCACTGTGGTTCTCTGGAAGCTCAAAGCCTTAGAAATGGCCTTGTAACCCTTTCCAGACCGAGAGATTTCAGTGACTTTGTTTCTCATCTCTTCTCATCAGAATTTCGTGGCACGATGTGCTACTTTTTTAGCTCTTTTAGCTAACTTCACTTTGTCAGACAGGATCTAAAGAGATTTCTTGATTCAGCGGGTCTGGCAGTAATCAGGCCTGGGTGTGGCTAGTGAAATTGAACTCAGCTTTCTAAAAAAAGAATTTGTGGTTAATCACAGTTA
Source organism: Cheilinus undulatus (assembly GCF_018320785.1). Classification (NCBI taxonomy): domain Eukaryota; kingdom Metazoa; phylum Chordata; class Actinopteri; order Labriformes; family Labridae; genus Cheilinus; species Cheilinus undulatus. The sequence continues at coordinate 16,875,247 of NC_054872.1, forward strand.
ATTCATTATTTAAGAAGGTGGTGGTGGGTTACTTTTCTACATAGGGCTAGGTAGGTTTGGATGGCTTTGGAATCATTTTAAAACTGCATTTTGTATTTACTAAGAAATTTAGAAAGGATGAAAATACTTTTTCACAGCACTGTACAACTATAAGTGTTGTTGGAGCTTCTGTTTCCCTCATTTACCTTCCTTTCAGTTCGGCTTGCCCAACTCAAGCTTTCCCAACCAGTTGACTCTCATGACACTGAGTCTTAACATTCAACTGTACTTTAGTTTTTCCAAACTTGTGTATTATTTTACTTGCTCAAGTTGCTCTTAAAAGTTATTGCCATTAGTCCCTGCTCCCCTGTGTGCTACCCTTGGGTCTAAACCTGACCATTACAACTGTTAAAATGGCAAAAGAAAGAAAAAGAAAGAAAGAAAGAAAGAAAGAAAGAAAGAAAGAAAGAAAGAAAGAAAGAAAGAAAGGACTTACAAATAGGCATGTAGACTTGTTGAAACAGAGGGGCAGACAAGGACGTGGGAAGTCTGTCAGGCTGGCATAAACAAAAAAATGTCAAGCAACAAAACAACGAGTCGCTTGCTTGAGGGATGAATGGAGAGCTGAGTGATGAATTTAGAGTGGTAGATCAAAAGAGAGACGGTAGAGAAGGGAGATTAACATGCTAAATGACAGAGGAATGGAGTTTAAAGGCAGGATGTTGTGACACACAAACATAGATGATAAAAGAGCCTTTCCTTCACACTTAATTTACACAGAACAGGCTTTTATTTCACCATTACATGCACTTTAACTAAAACTTTCTGCAACAAATGATGGTTTCTGGTTTAATCATGCTTACAGACAAACATTAAGATGAATCTGTAGGCTACACAAGGTCTGCGTGGCACTGACAAACAGCTGCTGTTCAAAAACAGTGAGCCAGACTCCAGAATTAGTGTTAGCACTTCCTCTTGCTTATGTAAAAGCAGATGTGCTTGTGTACAATACTTCTATGTCATTTGTTCAGAAAGATCCAGATGCTTGTTTAATCCAGAGAGAGAATGTTTGGCAGGGACATGGGGTCAGTTCTAATGCCAAATGAAATAAAGAGGTGTATCTTCTTCCCATGCAAATAAAAATGACAGCGGCAGCCTGGCATTCACTGAATTCTGTTAAAACATGCTCTGATTTGGCACAGTGGTATTCTTTCTTCCAGGGTGTTTATTGTTAGTCTTGTTAGTGAGAAACTGGATCAACAAACCTTCAGCTCTTTAGTACAGGATCATTTATTTTGGAGGCAAGCACATCCATCTGGTGTGTCAGGTTACCCTGCATCCTCATGTGAGGACATTACTTTTTGGGTTCCCTTCACCATTACTCTAACCTTGCGTAGCAGATAGATACGCTCATTTCCGTGTTTCTCACTGGTGAATCCATCTTGCAAAGCTCCCGTCTGAACTGCTTGGGCCTGGTTAGAAAGTGACAGGACCAATCAGCGACGAGGGGCAGTACTTTCTGGTGCGGCAGAGTTGTGACGTAAGCAAGCAGCAACAAGAGGCCGGTGCCATTATGGCAGAAGACATTAGTGTGGATGCTGCTAAAGCACTAGTTTTAACAGAACTTGACAACATTTCTTCGTTAAAAGAAGAACAAAGAACAGCAGTGAGTTGTTTTCTTTTCAAAAACGACACAAGTCGTGTACCAGAGCATGTGAGCGGAGCGGGAGCAAGCGGGGAGCGTGAGCAGAAGGATTTTGGCCAGAGCGCATAGCTTTTTTTTTTTTCAAAAAAGCTGGACCGGCACCTTATCTTGCACTCCATCCTGCTCCAATTTTGCTCCAGTACCGCTCACACCATGTGTCTGAAGCATGTCTCACCCAGAATGCATCTTCACTGCTCCTGCAGAGAGACAGCAACATCCAACAAGTTAGACTGGGCTTTCCACCGAAATAATCCGAGAGACTTGAGATGCCTGCACAGTGTTGATATACTAATATTAACACCATCGTCATTTTTTAAAAACATCAGTATTTCCCAGTGTCTGAAACCAAGAAGATGGTAATAACAGATCAACGGGCGCTAGCGCCTTCATTGCCACTGTGAGAGGATTTACAGACGTATCTTTTTTCTTGATCTTTTATGAGATAAGGTGTCTAATTTCTCTCCTATCCAGTGAATGCAATGGGCTTCCATGTTTTCGTTGAGTGAGCGTTGAGTGATTTGAGTGGAGCAGGTAGAAATTTGAGTGGAAGGTGGAGCGATAATTAGCGGAGCGGCATGAATCCCCTCTGAGCAGATGAGCGGGTGCAAGGAACAGCTCTGTGAGCGAGGAGCAGGAAATCTCATCGCTCCACTCCGCTCACATGCTCTGTCGTGTACTGACATGTCTGCAGTCGCCATGGTTCGTGTTATGCAGTTCCCTAAGGAGTTTAGTCCTCAGTAGGGGCGCAGCTCGATAGCAGCTATGTCACATGTTTTGTTGCTCTGATTGGTCTGTAAAGATGTGACAGACAGAACGTTCATCCAATCACCCTCTGAGTTATTTTCAAAGGCTCTGCCCTTTCCCAAACGCTGTGTATGAGTGGTTTCCCAGATGGATGTGTGAAACACATACATCTTGTGTGCCAGGTTACAATCATTCTTCATTTTTCTTAACTTTCTGCCTGTTAGCCTCATTCGTGGACACTTTTTCTGCAATACTGTGTTCACAAAAGCACATTACAATAATCAGTGTCCACTCATGATGTCTATCATTCTAACCAAAATGCTCTACAGCGCTCTCAACACAAAATTGTTAAAGGTACCTCAAATTTTATTGTTGAAACTTTCTTATTTATGCTTATTAAGGTTTGTTGTTTGATATGGCTACAAATTTGACGAGTTCTTTCGACAGTAACAAGCTATAACACCTCTAAACAGAAAAAATGATTATGAAGACACTGGGACATTTTAGTAGTGTAAAAATAAGGAAATATAGCTTGGGCAGATTTTGGAAAGAAACCATGTGAAACAACTTAGTCTACATTGATATTTATTTGTATGGGATACATTTCCAGGGCAGATTTCTCTGTCAAGAATGACTAATGAATGTAACAGAAGAAGACAACTCTGGACATTCAGGAGATTTGATCTATCATTTACTTTTTATTTTGTGTCACAGTCTTGTGAAGGTATTCTAATAAAGTTGTATGTAGGCCATTCTACAATAATGATGCCATCTGTAGTCTTAAAAAGAGTGTAAAATTGGATTAATCTAGCATTTTTAGCAATATCTAACAAGGTACGGTCCCAAACCTAAACCACTCTTTTCATCTCATGGGATTAAAACTCACAATTTTTGCAAATTATTCTGTTGCATATTTCAAAATTACCTCTTGGATATATTTCAGGAAGAAGTAAGGAAAAAAAGATGTCTCCTTCCAAACTTACCAAACAACTACCCAACATTTATTTTAGATAGCCTCATGTGACCAATAACCTGGATTTAACTGAATCAGAAACACTGTCATACAGCTTCATTTCTGTGCTAAAAACAGGTCTGAGGACACATTTTTCCTTCCAAACCTGAGCCAAGATCAAGACAGTAGAAACCGAGCCAACAGTAAACCCGCAACTGTTAGCCTGTTATTACAGCCCACATGTATTACACATGACCAGACCTTAGAAATGACTACAGAAAGACATGCAGGTAGTTTCGCAATATACACCTACAGTAAAACACATGAACAACAGCTGCACTTAGCACCATATAGGCATCGTTAGCACTAAGATAGCCCATTAGCTGCTACCATTTCGTAGCAGCTAACAACAGCTAAATACCATCCTCTACTGAAAACACCAACTTATTGTCCAAACAAACTAACCAGCCACCTGATCTGTCAACTAGACACATCTTAAAACTCTGTATTATGAATTAAAATTGATTCTTAGTGCCAATTGCACATTAGTCCCTTATAAACTGGTGATCTCAACTGTAACCTCTGCTTAAACGGTAAATCCAACCACTGTAGTTTATTTGGAGTAGTACCAAAGAAAGACAAAAGCGTCCAGTGTTGATAGTTCAGTACAGTCATCCTCTCGTCGATGACTCTTCCCACACTGCTGCTGCTGCTTAGCCAGGATGTCCTGAGCATGCACCCCCTGCTACGGGGAAGTGAAATAGTTGTCTCGCCATCGGCCCCAAGCGGTCCACACTTTTCTGCACACCATGATTCTGTTTTTGCACCAGGTTAGTTGAACCGCCCATATTATATTACACAATAGTGTCTTTACCGTGTTACCAGTAAAATAGACCCACTGTCCTCATATGAGGGCATCATTTTAAAATTACTAGTTGAAATACAATGCTTAATTATTATACTTGTCAGATCCTACAAAATAAGTAGGATATATTAGAAATGCATAACAGATCACAGCTCGGGTCTCAGGAGGTTAAAGATACATATTTTATTTAGCAGGTGCTCACACTAAAAGTTAAGACTTCCTGTAGATTACAGAAGTTGTGATGTAGTTTTAGTATTAATAAGGGGGGATGACATATAAAGGAAGGGGCATATTTTAGGCGGTTTACAGAAGACTGTGCACATCCTCACAAAATTAACACAGCAAAAACCCGAGCTGCAGTATAACGGTAGAAGTGGTGTTGAGAAAGAGGGATGTGGATGTGACAGAACAACAATGGCAGAAAGTTATGAAGACTTTTCATAATTATTCACATCTGCACAATGGACATGGTCAGCAATAATACTTTGGTAGGCTCTGAATTTAAAAGGATACTCATTTGGTACGAAGGGGCCTGAAGTGAGCCAAGAAAATATCCCCCACACTATTACACCATCATCATCAGCCTAAAATACAAAGAAGGATGGATCCATGCTTTCATGTTGTTTACACCATATTCTGACCCTACCATCTGAATGTCACAGCTGAAATCGAGACTCATCAGACAGTCAGAGATGGTATTCTGCATACCTTGGTTGTAATGAGTGGTTATTTGAGTTACTGTTGTCTTTGTATCATCTCAAACCAATCTGCCCATTTTCCTCTGACCTCTGACATCAAAAAGGCATTTCTTGTCCACACAACTACTGCTCACTAGATATTTTCCCTTTTTTCAGACCAGTCTTTGTAAAGCTTAGAGATGGTTGTGCATGAAAATCCCAGTGGATCAGCAGTTTCTGAAATACTCAAAAATACGACCATGCTATGTTAAAAATCACTTAAAACCCCTTTCTTCCCCATTTTGATGCTCGGTTTGAATTTCAGCAAGCTGTCTTGACCACGTCTACATGCCTAAATGCAATGAGTTTCTGCTATGTGATTGGCTGATTAGCTATTTGTTTTAACAAGTGATCAGACAAGTGTACCTAATAAAGTGGCTGTTGAGTGTATTTTTACATACCAATAACAATTAAACACAGAAGCATTTGCAGGCATTTCTGACATGTTTGATATTTTGGTTGTATGACTGCATACACTCCCACAGAGAAACCAGAGCCACAGCATTGGAGATGTGAACTTGAAGTATCTCAAGCCTTGATTTGATACTTGGGGCTGTGAGTCAATATTCGATTCAAACAAATCTGTGTATCACAACACATTCCCTATTTCCTATAAAGAGGTGATTATTTCAGCATCATCTCCAGTCTGCGATACACAAGGGGCTGTATGTAACCATTTGACATTACAAAGATTAATGGAATGTGCTCAAAATAATGTTTTTTTGTAGCATATTAGTAAAGCTTTTTAATCATCTACTTCCACTTATGGCAAAGAAAACAGGCATCTTAGATCACCACAACACAACAGCAGGGATGGCCTGCCACTATAATAGAGGAAATAAACAAGCAGGAAATATGTCTACATGTGGACCTCCAGCTGACACTCATAATGAGGTCGTTTGTGTGTGACAGAGAGAAAGATGATGGGAGAGAGAGGGAATATGACTCGATACGGTATGTGGGACTTTTTCAAAGGAAACTACACGGATGTTTTTCAATAGTCCATCCTGACATCACTTATTTAGTGTGTGCACTCAGGTTGTGCACAACCAACAGACTATATAGCACAAAAAATGTGTGTGATTGCTGTTCGTTTTTTGCTATTCAGTCGCACTGCATGAGCTGGAATGTCTTAAAAATATATATATATATATATATATATATATATAAATTATATATATTTATTATGTTGTTCCATAATTGCTTTTGTTTTTCATTGATTTTACATCTTTTATGTAGGTTAATAAAATGCTTTTTTAAAAGACATTATGGTGATTGCTTTAATTTGTATATAATCTTTTGTGTATTGTTAAGGTTGCATGATTTTACCTTTACATCCTTTTTTACTATTTATTTTTGAGTGTGTGACTTGGAAACAACTTTTGTTGGTTTTATTTCCATGTCTGGTTTTACATAAATCAAACCTGTAATAAATAATAGTATTTAATAGTATAAAATAGTTAATAAAGTAAAGTCAAACATAAAAGTCATCACAGAACATACACCTACAAACACACAGAGAAGCACATGCATAACCCCCACATCATCTGTGGCCCATGAAATCAAGGTGCTGATGAGCGGGCCCTATCAGCATGAACCATCTTAGCCTTGTCATCGGTGGCTTGCACGGTCACAGAGAAGAGGGCTGATGGCTTCGCCTTTCAAAGGCTCTTCACCAGCCGCCCCTCGAATTCCTTGGCTCTCCATCTCTTTATGCTACATTTATTACTTGCACTTAGATAATATCCTGTCTAATTGTTTTTTCTCCTTTTGGGTCAAATTGCAGTGACTCTGAAACCAGCAGCCTCTGGAATAAGGAGAAGTGTTGAAAACTTGACTTCATCATCATAGCTGACATTTTCCCCCATTCATTTGAGTTTCCTCAGAAAAAGAAGTCAAAAAAGCATGATTCACTTGTCATGTGGAGGTATTTTGTACTTTGAGGAGTTAAAAAACTGCGACATCGGGCGGCATGTCTCCTACACTTATCTTTACATAAATCTGTAAACATCACGTTGGTCCATTTTGTCTTTTACAGCAGTGTTTGTGTCTGAGTTTGGCTCACTCTGTTTGTGAGGAGTTGGTGTTTATGAGTCGAACCAAAAGTGTGAGTGTCAGCATCACAGAAGGGCAGGTTGAGCTCTGTGCTCGTCTACAGGAAACAGACACTCTAAGAAGACACCTGGTACCTGTTTCCTCTTCAAAAGTCTGAAGAAAAACAAACACCTGGGAAGGAAGAGAAGGGGTTTTTCTCTGCTAGCCTCCATGACGTCAAACAGGGCCTCAGGCCCCCATCCCCATTAACAACTGACACGAACAGAAAGAGAGAGGGAAAAGAGGTTCTTCCATGGTTTAAAATCCCTCATAAGAGCTTTAAAAAGGGAATTCTGTTGTCTCTTTAAAGTTAGAAGAAGAAACCAAGACTTGGATCAATATTCTGATTAAATCCATTTAATTGAATTTCAAAACTGAGTAAGCTCACTGAAGGTGGTCAGTTTGGGATTTCTATACTCTGTTCTATAATCTGGGCTAAAGGAGGTTATTTTTTTTTTTCTTTTGCAGTACACTGTAAAAAAAGATACACCATAACTAATCAATAAAATTGAGGCAACAGATTGCACACAGTATGTTTATTTAGATCTAGATATATTTTTTGTGTTGACTGAACTTAACATTTTTAAGTAAACGCAGATGAATAATACAGTTAAGTTTAACTTAATAATTTTGTGTAGAAGGTGCTAATTTTTTTTAAGAAAAGCCAACTAAACCTAGGTTAACCAGACTCAAATGAATGGAGTTGAATTAACTCAATTTTATCAATTTAAGCAGTTGCACAAAAGAAATTTGCCTCAATTCCACATATGTTTTTTAAGTTGACTCAACTTTTTATTTTTAAGTAATTCCAAATTAATTTACTTATAGTTTTAGCTCAACGAATTAGAGGTATATTTATCATCATAGGTAACTGCTTATCTTATAATGTTAAATAGTACTCAATGATAAAGGTTTTTTTTATGTTATCATTTCACCCACTGTGGATTAACTTGCGCAATCATTTACAGCAGTGACTGTTAGCAATCCACTGAGCCAGTAGCTTAAGTTTCACCAATGTCAATCTGCCATTCAATAGTCATTAACATTTACAACAGTAAGATTGCCCCGTATAGGTGGGACCTCTTTAATTGAGAGGGCAACTTCACTCATGGTGCATTCTGTTTACTCATTTCATCTAACCCTTATTTAACCAGAAGAAAACCTCATTGAGATTAAAAATCTCTCTTTCAAGGGTGTCCTCACCAAGACAGTAGCAGCAAACTGCGTGCATACAGGTTTAGTGCCCAAAGGGATTCTGGGAAAACTGCAGATTTGTCATAACTCAAATAATTTGAGTAATAACCTAGTGTTGGCTACGTCTTGATATCTATGGCTATAACCTTATAAAAACAGCTATATGTGTTCAAAAAATACTTAGAACAGAAACTCATTTAACTTCCTGACACAAGCTTCACCACCAAAAACAGTAAATCCCAAATGGGTAGGTAACTGCAGGGCTGAAAATGTCCTTGGAAAAGTGTAAATCCCAACCAGGAAAGAACAAAATGGCAGTTTCTCCCTGCACATGCTCAGACAGAGCAGTATGTGGTCCTCATTTGAACACAATTTTTTTATGTTCCTGGTACACATTTAAATCAACTAGCCTGAACACATTTTTAAGATTACTTTTATATAATTAAAATCACTTTAGTTTAACACAATTTTTTTTACATTATTTTAACACATTTCAAACCAACTTATTTGAACAAAGTTTTATTATGTTACTTTTACACAATTAAAATAAATTCATTTGAAATGGAGACAGCACATTTTGAAATTAGTCAAAAAATATAAGCAGGATTAAATTACACATTCAAATTAGTGAAACAAACTCAATAATTATATGTTATAAATACTAAGAGTCAAAATCTGTTTTTACAGTGTATTATCAATAGAGTTTTTATGTTGAAGTACATTTCAGAGCCTGTGCTCTTTTACTTGAATCAAATAGTTGAATTAGTTCTTCTACTTTTACCAGTCTTTCTTCACACAGGGATCTGTACTTCTACTTAAGTACAGAGCACTTTTGCCCCCTCTGGCCGTGACATAGACATGTTCTATCCATCAATACTGCAACTCCACCAGATCAATACTACAAAAGCTCTGGCTCCAAATGCAAAATAAGTCATTTCCTATCAGGAAGGTAATCTGATATAGAATAATTCAGTACACATGGGTGTCTGGTATTTATGATTCCTACGATCTGCAGCTCTGTTCTCAGTTTAACACCCTCAATTTTCACTTTGCTGCTGCAGTTGTCTTGTGACACAATGAGATGACTCAACAGCATCATCCACCTCTTCACTGGAAATGTCAGGAAGACAACAATGATGCATCATTTGCTAACTTGCGGCAGAGTTCAACGTGTCACTATAAATTTTCTCCTGGAACAGCAGAGAAGGAAGGCAGGCCACCCATCTCACACAAACACGATCCAGAAATGTAACCACAGAGGACTCAATGAGAGTTCAAGATATGGAAAAAGTGTGATTTAATGGCCTTTTGATATAGATCTGTCTGTGTGGTCCGGCCGATCTTTTCTCCAGTGACTCAATAATTACAGCATAACTTCATGTTTCAAGGTCAAACTTTACAACTGATTCTTATAATGATAAGACTTCACAATAGGGGTGCGCGATAGGATGATTTTCGATCCTGAAGAAATAGACCGTATCACTGATCTGCTACAGCTGAGAGAACATGAGAATTGTGTTCTACATGACTAGATCTACATTCACTCGCCCCCTCCCCTTGTGCTTCAGCGGAGCAGCTTTTCATGGCTGAAAATGAAACTGAAACTTAAGATTTAGTCCTTTAAAAGAACTCCATGTGGAGCTGCTTCAGGTTTTTCTCAATTGTCAGGGTGCAAAGAACAATTATTTGGACAATCTGCATAAAGTTTGCAAACTTTTTTCACAATTTAAGAGATAGCATCCTGAGGGTCGAGCAGGTGAGAGACCATGCTGGCCCTGCAGTCCTCATTACATGAGCATGCATCACAGAGAGAGTGGCAGAGACTGATCTAGTCCTGTTGTTTTAATTGTTATTGTCGATTTTCCTCTACTCTCGTAGTGTTTTACCAAGTTAGTAACAAGTCCCTCCACCTCTCAGCAACATAATCTTTGATTTAAATGCATGATTTTCATTAACCATGCAGTTTACTTTAGAGGTAAAGGCTATAAGACCACCTCCAAGCAGCTGGATGTTCCTGTGACTACAGTTACATGTATTATTAAGAAGTTTAAGGTCCACAGGACTGTAGCCAACCTCCCTGACCAGTGGCCAGAAAAGGATAACTGAAGAGACACATAATACAGATGGTGACCAAAGCCTACTGTCTGGAAACATAAGTTTATTTGGTTCCCTTTATTTCTTTAAAACATTTAATATCTCCACCCCAAGAAAACAGATAATAACCCAGAGAAGACAGATCTAATAAAAAGGGATAAGGTGGAGCTGAGATGCTAGATTAAATGACAGAACATTTTAGAAGCTGACATGACCAAATGCAGTTTTTTTTAAAAGCTTGCAGTTGATGTAAATGCACCAGATGAAGGTGGTGGTTGTGGCAGATGTGCAACACAAAGCATAACATATCATAGGCAAGCCACTGTCCAAGTTTAAGAATGAATTCAGTGAATCCTCCTTATATTATCTCGTCTTATTTACTTATTATTTTAACCACATGACAATACACAAAAATGACAGCAGGCACCCACATATCTTACCAATACATTTACAGGGAATATTTTCTTTTTAATTTCACAAAGAAAACCTGCCATTTTCCGTCATTTACACTCATTACTCTTTGTTCAAATACTCTCATTTTAATTTATTTTTTTGGTGACACCGTCACAGGCCTACCTGCTCTATTTGAAAGTTGAAAAAAAAAAATCATTGCTGTGTTAATAAAATCCACTTGGCTTAAAGAAGATTGAAACAAATATTTAAAGAAGGGTTGGCTTGTTAAATTTTAAATAAGTCTGTAAAACCTGTCTTTGTTAATAAAATAGCCATAATCCTGTGGTGGATCAGTGGCACCAGGATTCAGTAGCACCCCCCAGTGAGACTGTTTCTGTTAACAACATGCAAGGCACTGAGCTTTGTCCCAGTGTGTTCATTCCATTTAAAAAAGTATTAGAATTAATACACTAATTCCACAACTGAATAACTCCAGGTAAAAGGTGTGAACTAAAGTGCACCACGGAACTCCAGAGCTGAAATTGAGACCCACTTCTGCCCTAAGGCACCATGGAGTTGAAAGGTGTACTGATCAGAAATCCATCTGTACCATTAGCTTGTGCAGAAAATCAAAGTGTCCCTACTTGGAGGGTTGAAATATGGTCATCCTGAACAAACACAGTGAAGTGGAGCAATCATTACATCAATAAGGCTGCTTTACATCTCCAGAAAACATGCATTCTTTGGATTGCAGATGCACAGCTGAACCCTCCTGTGTGCCTGTGAGGTAAAATGTTGCATGTTCATGGGTGTACTCTTTGGAACAGTTTTGACGTCATCAAGATGAGTTATGAATCCTGGAGAAGTGTGGATGTGCGTGTGAGAGATTCCCTCATGGTGGGGGAGCGATGCACCAAGAATCCCTGGCTCAGACAGTTTCCAGTGTAAGGCTGTGTGAGCATGTCTGTTATTGTCAATATTTGAATTTATTAAAGGATCAGAGGGTGATGAAAAAAAACAGTTTTGAGTTTTCTATTAATTCTTCTTGATTTGAAAGAAAATCCCCCTCTGTGGCATATAAAGGTGAATCATTTTAATTTGTGAGCAGGGTAGTCATCCTCCTGTGTGGTGAGGCTGCCCGATGTGAACAGGATGACGAGAGGAAGCAGTTGATCTGTGGTTGTGACCACCATGCTCACTCATTTGTCCCTCACGGTTTAAAACCTTTGGAGGCATGCAGCTCTGCTTTCATGTTGTCATGCATGAACATGCCATATAATGAAATCAAACCTTCTATTTATAAACACGTGGGATCATTAATCTGTTCATGTCTATGTCTACAAGGGAGAGGACTAAACCGCTGTCTATAAAATGTGTTCTGCAGCAAATGGTTGGAAGTTTCTTTCCGTGGTAAAGGGGATGGAAGTTTTACGGATTCTGGAGTAATAATGTGTTCTTTCTTGAGTGTGTGCATTTCTGTGGTGCACCGGGAGAAGTGTGTCCGACTGTCACGCCAACACAGTCACAGGCCCTGCAGCTTGCCGCCATGCAACAATCAGTCTTGATTCCGAAGATCAGGGCCTGAGTTTTATTTGGGCCCAGGAGATGCGTCTGCACTTCATTTAACCTTTTAAACTTTGGCAACATTCACTGCAAGCAAATTCAAAGCATGCACTACTTTGATTTAAAACTGTTGCTTTTTGAATGGATCCTTCGTAAAATGTCCACAAAGGAGACTAGTGAGTCCCCGCTGTAGAAGCACAAAGTTTCAATGTCATTAATCAACAAGCTGTTCTTTAATATTCAGCACAAGACCAAATGACTTGCAAAAAAAGAAAAACCCACAGTGGTCACTGAAATAACTTGAAACTGACAAAAGTAATAATAGATACAAATTTACTAAAACATAACTAACAAAAATCAGACATTGCTTTAACCGAACATGCCAGATGGATGTGTTTCACACATCCATCTGGGAAAGCTTCAATATGAAACGTTTGAGAAAAGGCAGAGGCTTTGAAAAAAACTTGGAGTGTGGTTGGATGAACGTTCTGTCTGTCACATCTCTACGGGCCAATAAGAGCAACAAAACGTGACGTAGCCACTATCGAGCTGCGCGTGCGCAGCTACGGAGAATAACGTGAAACATGGCGACTATAGACATGTAAGTACTCAACTTTTGTCATTTTTGAAAAGAAAACAACTCAATGCTGTTCTTTGTTCTTCTCTTAACAAAGAATTGTTGTCAAGTTCTGATAAAACGTACGCTTTAGCAGCATCCACACTAAGCTCTTCTGCCATAATTGCACCGGCCTCTTGCTGCTGCTTGTTTACGTCACAACTCTGCCATGCCTGAAAGTGTTGCCCCTCATCGCTGATTGGCCCAAATGGTTCAGATGGGAACTTTGCAAGATGGATTCGCCAGTGAAAAACAAGGAAATGGGCGTATCCATCTGCTTTTCAAGGTTAATATTGCTTTTGAATTGTTGTCAAACAGAATCATTTTTAAAAACAAACTAATGAAACTGGCCTGGACTCAATCTAGGGTACCTTTCACTTCATATTTTGTTGCATAATCTTTTGAGTCAATAAAGCGATTCCTACAACTCTCAATGAGACTTCTGCACCTGTACCTGCACCTCTATTTTGGCCCACACCTGTCTCAGGTTTAAAGGGTGCCTTCTCCAGACTGCATGTTTCAGCTCCTTCCACAGATGTTCAGTAGGATTTAGATCAGGGCTCATAGATGGCCAATTCAGAAAAGTCTAATGTTTTTTTCTCAGCTGGGTGTTTTAAGCTGTGTTTGGATCGTTTTCCTGTTGGAGGACTGGTGGCCTGCAACTGAGACCAAGCTTTCTGACACTGGGCAGCTCATTTCACTCCAGAATGCCTTGGTAGTCTTGAGATTTCATTGTACCCTGCACAGATTCAAGACACCCTGTGCCAGATGCAGCAAAGAAGCCCCAGAACATGACCAAACCTCCTCCACGTTTCACAGTAGCTACAGTGTTCTTTCCCTTGTATGCTTCATTTTTGTGTCTGTAAACATAGAGCTGATGTGACTTGCCAAAAAGCTCCAGTTTTGTCTTATCTGTCTAAAGGAAATTCTCCAAAAAGCTTGTCAAAATGCATTTTGGCAAATCCCAGTCTCACTTCTTGTATGACTTGATTTCAACAGTGTAGTCTTCCTCTTTCGTCTTCCATTAACTCCACTTTGGCTTAAACAGCGACGGATGGTGCGTTCTGACACTGATGTACCTTGACCCTAGGGTTCACCTCTAGTCTCTCTGAAAGTTGTTCTGGGCTCTATGGTTATCGTTCATATAATCTTTATCTTCAATAAATTTTCCTTTTGTGGCCATGTCCAGGGAGGTCCTCTTAAGTCCTATGGACCTTAAACCACTGAATAATATGTGCAGCTGTAGTCACAGGAACATCAAGCTGCGTGGAGATGGTCTTATAGCCTTTTCCTTTAACATGCTTGTCTTTAATTTTCTTTCTAATCTCCTGAGACACCTGTCTCCTTAGCTTTCTGTGGTCATTGTTCAGTGTGGTAAAACAGCACAGTGACTACTTTTCACCTCTTAAACAGGCAGACTGATTACAAGTTTGGAGACACCTGTGATGCTAGTTACAGGACATACCTTAGTTTCACATGTCCCTATACTCAAATTATTTTACATCTTTTCTAGGGGTACCATCAATTAAGCACACCTGTAAATGGCACATAACTTTGACATTTTGATAGCACTTCTCTGTGCAGAAATCACTTCCTGCTCTCCATATGAAGTTCTTGTGACATGATGCCATCGAGAAACAACTTGTATATTATATAGAACTCAAGATTCTTTACAAGGATGCCCTCCTGATCAGCCCATATTGATTATTAGTAACATTTCTCTCACTGTAGCTGGTCACAACAGCTCTTGCCAGTGCATACTGTGTTTGACAGTTTTATGTGGTAAGTGGTTTCAAACACAGCCAGAGAGCTGTAAGTTTGATTCACATCCCTGCAGGAAAGCAGATTTTTTTCATCCAGTTATCAGTTAAAAGCTTACAGCATCATCAACTACATTTGTACAAGGGCCAGTTTTAACTTAAGCAGGGTACATACATAAGGATAATTGGGCTGTTTTTGTCCCAATTTTCCCCCTTCCCGACCAAGGACAGCAAACGCCCAATTATCTTATGTCTTATAAGATTATCCTATAAGATTATCCTGTGGTCTGAGGTGTGTGAATAGTGAATTTGTCCCAATAATCGGCTCCAAAAACAGTCACCAAAAATCTTCACGTGTGTGGGGAAAGCCAACGACTCCCGGGTCATGACGCTGTGAATTGTGACGTGGAACAGAATGTAGCCAATCAAGAAGCGAGCTGACTGAGGAACAAGGAAGCAGGTGTAAATAAAAACAAGCATTGCTGACCTGCTGAAGTATCATAAAGTCCTTTTTTTTTTAGTTTGGGATTTTTCCGTTAAAAATAGTCCCAAGAACACCATCATTCCCTCCTCTTGTGTGTCCTCATCCATGTTGCGTGTTGTGTTCTTCGGTCGTTCTTATGTTTCTTCTTCGTTTTTGTTAGATCACGTGTGATCACACAAGATTTCTGGCTTGGAGGATGAGATTCTAGATCGCTGGTGGGACAGAATCGTGATGTGTGTGGTGTGCTGTGTTGAGATTATCGGAGCACACCACACACAGTACAATCAAAGCTGTTCAATGCCTGATTTTTTATCTTCTTGTGTGGGGTCTCTAACAGATGAAAAATCTCTTAAGATTTAGAAAATCCTTATGTGTGCACCCCGCTTAGAAGACATCGAAGGGGCTGGACTTCCCAAAAACTATATTTCACTAAAGAGTTTGGCCCAATTAACAAGTAATTGTTTAATTCTTTTCTTCCTTCAAAAATGTTATAATGTTATGTTGTATATGTTTTGCAGTATTTTTTTTTGCCTTTGGTGGCGAGATCAGTGCCAGTGGCCTAAGCTGCAGTTGCCAATAGGGGGCAATTTCAATATTTTGGCTATACAGTCCTGGGGCTGGCATCTTGTCATCACTGGGGTTGATGCTGAAATGCTGTGTTGTGATTGGAGGAGGAAATGTTTGGGAAACCAGTTATTGTGGTGGTCCTGTGGCAGGAAAAACTGAATTAGAAAGTTGGCGTGGAAAACAGCTGCTTTAATCAAGAATGTTTTATGAGTATGTCTTTATCATTCACTAATAATGACTGATGGGTGGATGTCTATAAAATGGAACAAACATTAAGCCAACATTTAAAGCCTATTGGGATTTTTTGAAATACCATACCCTTAATAATTGCACAACATATATTTTCTCTGAATATTTACTGATTCTAAAAATCTTCTGAGGGCTGGATGCGAAGCTGTGGTGGGCCTGATGTGGTCCCTGGGGCCGCCAGTTGATGTCCACTGGCTTACAGTTTGAGTCATCGTGTTTTACCAGTAGAGAGGGAGCTGTTCTGAACTCAGTGTGGTGGTTGCAGAGTTGCTGTAGAGTAAAAAACCTGTGAATCCCCTCATTTTCACATTGGCTTCATTTGCCGGTATTCCCAGAGACTCTCAGTCTCTTCATTGTAGTGTAAAAGATATAAAAGTCCACTTCCTGCTGTTTTAGCTTCTCTGTGGGAGGTTGTGTGTGGGATATTGTCTCCATGCAAGCGCCCGCACTGCATAAGAAGAGACAAATCATCTCTTCTTTGACTAGACTGGAGGCAATAGGAGTACACGCAGAACGACCGTGTGACTGAGTTTGAGTGAGCGTGCATGTCGGGGATGGCCTGGGGTAGCTGACTGAGCCTGTAAACAGTTGTGAGAGTGGTAATTAAATATAGTTAAAGCTGCTGGTTCTGCTCTGCCGCCTCACAAAGCACAGCCCACCCCTGAAGACTAGCATGTTAGCACAATATTAGTGTTAATGTGCTTTTATGAAGACAGGGTGTTAGTGTGTCTATACATGCGTGGTGGGTGAGGTCTAGAGAGAGACGCATTCAGGATTTTTTTTTACGTACTTGCCTAAAACTGGGCCTACATCTGTTACTCTATTTACTTGTGCAATTCATTTTTTATAATTATTGTCATTTGGGATGTTAATTTAAAAAAACAATTATTTAAACCATTAAATTCCATTAAATTTAAATTCTGTAAATGTCATATTTGTTACTTAAATTTATTATAGCAAGCACAGGTCAGCTGACCTCAGATACTCCAGATTTATTTTTTTTCTTTTGCTAATACCTTTATTGTTCAACATATACGTACATTTGAATTATTCAATCATTATTTATTTTGTTTTATCTAGTGTGACTTAAAACCATCAGTGATAGTTGACAGACAAAAACAACAAAAAGACAAAAACAAAAAAAGAGTATGCAAAATGATAAGCAAAACCAGCCCCATATCTCCTTATTTGAAAAATTTAAAATAATTACAACACAACATGCAAATTAAAATATGTGCTTTTAAGAGCTATGTGTTGTATTTATTCACGAAGAGTGCTGTAACACAGTTTTGATTTAAAAAAGGCCTATTTCAGTTTACTGTGCAAAATCTTGGAACAACGCATTAATCTTCACTTATACCACCTTATTTCCACAGGCAGGAAGTCCCTAACTCAGTGGATAACTTCACTCATGGTGAAAAGTGTCTCACATCAAAATCAACAATCTACCAGAAACATGAGCAAAAGAATTTCAACAGTAATGATTAACAGCATCTAAACCCATCACATCACAGTCAGTCACAACCACTGATGGATCAGGACTGACAAGTAACTTCAACACTGAAGACCATTTCACTCATAATGAAGTTAAGATTACACTTTGGATATTAGAATCAACTCTGACATGTTAAACAGTGAAATATTAACACTCCCATTTGTGCAGCATGGCATTACATGTCAGTCATGGAGGGAAGAGAAATTGAGTCTGTGAAAGAAGTTAAAGCGAATCACCACTGTGTGGTACCAGTACACTCACTTGCACATCAGGAGCTGGTGCAACAATGTAACTGTGTTTTATAAGACATCAAGGCCTCTTAATAGCATAAATCTGTTCATATTACAGAAAGCTGATGTTTTTGAGTGTTTTTTGGTAATAGGCAACTAGTTAAAATGATATTTTGGTGTTTTTGAAGTTGGGTTGTAGGTGGTATTTAGTGATAGTAAAGGCAATATCCTGCAGTGATTTCAATGAGCGTTGCCCCTTCACTGTACAGCCTGGAGAAGCTAGGCTATACAGCGTAGCAGACAGGTACAGCTCCTCTGCTTAATTTAGCAAGTTTAAGGTAAAATGGGCTAAAAACAATGTCAGCTCAATTGTACGATATATTGACCATTTTTGAGTTGTTTTATTTTTCACCCAGAAAGCCTCTGTCTTTGGCGCTATTTAGCAATGTGAGCTTCGGCTACCAGCTGTGCTCTTCCACCTCAGTCTATCTGAGCAGCTGTTTGGGTCTGCAGGCTGAGTTGGTGGAAACAACAAGCTAGGAAACCAAAAACAGTTACTTCAGCTCAGTTTTTACCTTGACAGTCGATTCATTGTTTCCATGAAATTAACAAATCCTGTCTTATTATCAGCCTTTATAAGAACAAAGCAACGGCCATGGACTTACCTGGACGACAAATTCTCGTTCAGCTCTTCTGGTCCAGGTCAGTTTCCCCAATTTATCCTCAGAATATTGAAGAAGATCCCTAAAACAACAGTGTTCAGTAAGGTAGAGAACTCTGGATAGAGAGTGATGCTGGCTGCAGGCATCTGTGAGCCACTATCCTCAATCAGAAATGTCCTAAAGAAGTGCTGATAGGTCCCACTTATAACAGCAGTAGCCCTCATGGACATGGGCTCACAGTTTTCACACTTAAACCAGCATATACACTATATTGCCAAAAGTATTCGCTCACCTGCCTTGACTCATATATGAACTTAAGTGACATCCCATTCTTCATCCATAGGGTTTAATATGATGTCGGTCCACCCTTTACAGCTTCAACTCTTCTGGGAAGGCTTTCCACAAGGTTTAGGAGTGTTTTTATGGGTATTTTTGACCATTCTTCTAGAAGCACATTTGTGTGACATTTCACCCCAAAGGTGTTCTATTGGGTTGAGGTCAGGACTCTGTGCAGGCCAGTCAAGTTCATCCACACCAAACTCTCTCATCCATGTCTTTATGGACCTTGCTTTGTGCACTGGTGCACAGTCATGTTGAAACAGGAAGGGGCCATCCCCAAACTGTTCCCACAAAATTGGGAGCATGGAATTGTCCAAAATCTTGGTATGCTGAAGCATTCAGAGTTCCTTTCACTGGAACTAAGGGGCCAAGCCCAGCTCCTGAAAAACAACCCCACACCATAATCCCCCCTCCACCAAACTTTACACTTGGCACAATGCAGTCAGACAAGTACTGTTTTCCTGGCAACCGCCAAACCCAGACTCGTCCATCAGATTGCCAGATGGAGAAGCGCGATTGGTCATTCCAGAGAACGAATCTCCACTGCGCTAGAGTCCAGTGTTGGCATGCTTTACACCATAGCATCCCACGCTTTGCATTGCACTTAGTGATGTATGGCTTGGATGCAGCTGCTCAGCCACGGAAACCCATTCCATGAAGCTCTCTATACACCGTCCTTGCACTAATCTGAATGCCACATGAAGTTTGGAGGTCTGTAGCCATTGACACTGCAGAAAGTTGGAGACTTCAGCGCACTACGCGCCTCAGCACCCGCTGACCCCGCTCCATCATTTTACGTGGCCTATCACTTCGTGGCTGAGTTGCTGTCGTTCCCAATCACTTCCCTTTGTTATGATACCAGTTGACTATGGAATATTTAGGAGCAAGGAAATTTCACGACTGGACTTGTTGCACAGGTGGCATCCTGTCACAGTACCACGCTGGAATTCACTGAGCTCCTGAGAGCGACCCATTCTTTCACAAATGTTTGTAGAAACAGTCTGCATGGCTAGATGCTTGATTTTATACACCTGTGGCCATGGAAGTGATTGTAACACCTGATTTCAATTATTTGGATGGGTGAGTGAATACTTTTGGCAATACAGTGTAAGCTAGATCTCTCCTGCTGACCAGTCTCGAATAAAGTTTAGTTTAGTTTTAGCGTTGTAACTTGTTTCCTCTGATGAAGTCTGCAAACCCAAACAGCTGTTCAGATAATGGGCCGATCTCCCAGAAAGCATTGTGCTGCAACGACACAAACCCAAACCCATTGACTTAACTGTGACCCACTTTCTGTTTTCATCCATGAATTTCAAATAATGAGATAATAATGCCGGTCCTAGTTCACTCTGTGACCTACTCACAAAGCCTTTTGGGATGGCTTGCAACGTGAACCAGTAAGGGTACTTTATCAATCATGGTTAAATAAAAACTTAAGAACCGACTAATTGACAAAAAGTGTAATTAATCAACTGACTGTGACATTTGGTAACAATAACATTGTGAAACCAAAGCAAGAAGAGGAGTTAAACAAGACAGAGATGTGAACTTAGTATAAATACCATACCTCTGAACAAAGTAGATATGTGAGACAGCATTTTTTGTGCAAGCATTTGTGTGTGACCTGCTGTGTAATTATCCCTGTGGTCACTAGAGGTGATGAGGAGAGCAGGCCCTGGAATCCCCTCCCTCATGTCTGCTCGAAAAAGCCTTACATACTCTCTCTCACACATGCACATTATCACTCTCTCTTCTCTCTCGAAGCCCCCTGCCGTCCAGTCTTCATTACCCTGCGGCCCCCCTGAGGGCCACGTGGAGGTGGGGCCGACAGACCTCAATCTCTCCTTCTATCCGGAGCCCTGGGGCTGCGCTGGAATTTACACCCCTGGTCCTGAGAACGGACGGGATCCACACTCCTCCACTCTCCCATTGTTGAGGAGGAGGAGGAGGCAAGTGGGAACACACAGAGAGGAGAAATGTAGCTGATTTCCCCGATGTCTTAGAGGGGCTTTAGTGACCTTACCTCCCGGTGGGGGCTGAGTGCTGGAGAGAAGGAGCTAAACATGCAATTTTACTGCACAATTGTACACTTCTCTTGGACAAATCTGTTGTTTTTGCCCTGTTTGTAACTCATTTTTGTCCTCTCCTTACTGAATATACAAACAGCAGCATTCACTGAAGTTTTTACCTCCAGCGCAGATAATTTCCCTTCATTTAACAAGCTTTATTTGACCTATAATAACCCAAACCAGTGAGGTGAAAATTAGATTAACGGCATAATTTTCTGTCCTTGATTTAAAATCTACATGGGAAGTCTACTGTAAATCCTCCAGTGTACCTCGTGCTGAATTCATTAGTTAACACTCGCATTGTGTCTGCCAGAGGCCCATAAAAAAGCACTTCCCCTGTAATTGAGGACGGTATCATCCCCTCCCCTTGTCTTAAAAACAAACTGAGCGGTCGAAGGAAGAGGAGGGAGGGAGAGAGTGACTGTGCAGTCCTCTAACAACCGATCTGTGTGTGAGCTGACCTGCTAACCATGTGTAAACACAGTAAATGGTTTTGACTGTAAAAGCTTAAGTTTGGCTGCCCTTTCTCACGAGGAGGGAGCACCCGAACCCTCTGCTCCAAGCTGACCCACCAAGACAGACTCAGATGAGCTTCTATGTCTTAAAGATGGTGCTGGCACTGATCCTGACTGCACTCTGCAGGAGCTGATATCATTTATAATCATCCTGGTCAGGCTTCTTTCAACGCGCATTTTAAGAACTCAGGTCTGACAGCATCTTCACTTTTTCAGTGTTTAGTTTTTGCTTCAATGAAAATTATGACTCAGTATGGGAAAAATGATAAATGCTCATCCATGACCTTTTTTCTTGATGAAAATGAGACAACACCCACTAAGAATCTGATCTGTTTGTCAGAAAACAAGCAGTGCATTCCTGTAAGTGGAATATTTTTATTTAGGGTTGACTGCAAATCCATCTGAACCTGACCCAGCCAGACAAGAGACAATGCCCCAAAGCTGCAGGTGACAATAACATAACACAAACACGATAAAGCAGGTGCATCTCAAAAAAATATGAGAAAGTTCATTTTTTCATATTCCATATTTTCGGGATTCATCTCATACAAAGTGAAATATTTCAATGCTTAAAAAAAATCTTGATGATTATAGCCTTCACTGTACATTTGCCTACTCCAGTGTGAACTCATAGTTCTCCCTCAGTCCTGTGTTCTCTATCTTCAGTTACTTAGGTCAGCGCTCTGCTGCTGCCTCAGAGACAGATCCAAGAGCAAGGGCACACACCATCACTGTGTGTGTGTAAGACTGCAGACATGGAGCAAGAACAATCTGCAGGTTAGATAAGCAGTCTGCTGTGATGAGACTGTCCCAGGTAAAAATGGCTAAAATGTGCCTACATTTTTAGAATAGCTTTCAAATATACACTTTCTTTTGAAGACTCTTTTTAGTTCACTATAACTACAGTAAATTTGTGAATGACTTTCCGGAAACAGTGACCATACTGCTGGCACCTGTGTTTAATTCTTCTTATGTGAGAGTTTCCCATTTAAGTCTATTTAATGCTTTGTGAAGCTGAGTGATTGTGTAATGTTTACAGCAACACCCAGAAACACGGGTCTCATTGTGCCTGGTCCCGGCCCTGGAGCTGGCGGACTGAGTTATACCGCCGGCTGGGCCAGAGTGCCCCATTAGCTTAATGGTCGTCTAGGATTTCACAGGGGATGCACTGCTGTTATGGCTGAGAGCTTTGCGTTTCCCTTTTTATGGCTCCTTCGGATTCACAACACCCAGAAATAGGGGTTAGAGAAGAGAGGAGGAGGAGGAAGAGGCGGAGAAGACTAAACAAAACAAATATTGAGGCAACTTTACACTGTGGTCTGGGGCAGACGAGTCAGGCTGGGAGACATGGAGTAAAGGAGAGTCAGAGAGGATGAGCAGGACAACAAAAAGGATTATACAACAGAGGAATAACTGTTCAAAAGAAGAATGAGTCTGCTGTTTTAGCTTTAAGCAGATCCTTAACCTCATAGTTCTGCTTTAAGTGTCTCTCCTGGGCTTTAACTTAACGACTGATGACCTGGTTCTCTTTCCTATAGCTTTGACCTTTAACCTCAGTGACTTCCCCAGCTGGTTTGAAAACCAAAATGAGCAAGGGGTCAAGTTCCACCTCAGCCAAGTGCAGCATGAGACACGCAGCCTTTCATTTGTTCCAGTCATCCTAAATATTTTTTAATCTCTATCAAAGAACAGAGAAAAATGTTTCTGTCTCCGCTTACTATTTCTACCTTCATAGAAATAAACCTTCCATTTATTTTCCCCATCCTCTTTTGTTTTAACATTTTGGATCCTGTCTGCACTGGTCTATAAATCAATATCATTTAAAAGATCTGAAATTTAAAAAATAAATTCTATCAAATATCCAAACATGACTTGGACCAAAACCACAACTTCATTACATGCAGGCTCTGGAGAGGTCATTAGTTTCCACATGAAAGATTTTATACTTTTTTTATTCAATACAGCGGTTACATACTGTCCTCAAATATGTGTATTTGATGCTGTCCCCGTGTATATTGAGCATGTACAGAACATTGGCAGGAAATCTATTGTTTGGGCTCCACTTAAGAACCAGCAGTGTCATACCTATTTGGCATTTATCGGGAACATGGCCAAAGCTATTTAGTCTAACCTCCCTCGACATACGTCCGTCCAGCTACGCACTGGTACATGATACTCTAAAGATCATGAATTCCATAACTGGCCATCTGGTGAGCATTAAACCAAAATGATTGCAATGAATTTGCTTTTATTCGTAGCTGAGCAGTGAAATGCAGGGTGATACACCACTAGCATCAGTGGTACTATGGATAACATAAGACCCTTAAACTGCTCACCTTTTCCTTTCTTTTTTTCTGTTTGCTTGTTTTTGGGTCTGTGTGTGTTTATCAGAATTTGCTCAACCAAAAGTCACCCACTGGCACTGACAGAGAGGGTTAAGAGGCATGTGTTGGTCCACACTAACCTGACACTACAGATAGACTGTTTCAAATATCAATTGCATGGATATATTTCATATTCTTCTGGGAAAGCTCCCATAGAAAGTGCTTGGAAAGGGCAGGACTGTTTCAAAAATTCTCAGAGGGTGATTGGAGGAACGTTTTGTCTGTCACATTCATGATGAGCCAATCAGCGCCAATGTGCTACTCTTGAGCTGACAGTATCGCTGCCATAGATGTAAATGGTGAAGCTTCTTGGTAAGGAACCTTGTTGCAAAGGCCAGTCAGAAGTAGGGCTGAAAGATCTGCAAAGATAATCTCTGTCTTTCAGTTACAGTTCTGCACCTCAGGAAAAAGTCATGTGGACTTTATATGAAGGAAGGATAACTTTTGAAATGTCTGTCCACCTGTACGCTTTGGAGAAAAGTGGTTAAGAACTACGGCAGCTCATGAATCTCACCTGTTGAGACGATGGAGCTAAAGTGTAGCTAAGATGCTAACACTAAGCGCAGAACAAACAGACCTTTTGTGAGTTAAAACTTTTCAGTTATCACTGTAACAACAGCCCCTTTATTCACAGGGTTTACAACTGTAACGTGGAGATCAGCTGAAAACAATCAGGAACGGTCAAATGCACAGAGAAATTAAATAACAATTTTTTTGCGACATGTAGACTGAATACTCAAATTAAGAGGATTATGGAAGGAAAAAAATGTATAGAAAGCTGTTTTAATTTGACTGTTTTTAATTTCATTTTAACCCCTTGTTCTCCTGTACTAGCAGACCTACAGAGCTCTGTCTATTAAAATATCCTTGTGACTTTAAATTCATTTTAATTTGTGCTTCTTGGGGAAATTTGATATTAAGTTTGTACTGTTATTGGGATTAACAATGCTAGGGATGTTACAAGTACAGAAGGACGAACCTGTACCAGTAACAACTCATTTAATATTTATTTTCCAATTTAATGTTGAAGTAAGACACCTGGGTGTGATGAAAACTTTGTTAAACATGATTTCAGAATGTTAGCACAGGAGGCTCACATTCATTACAGGCAAAACACGGGCAAGACAAAATAGAAGTAGTAGGCATGTGCAGTTCAGGTAGTAACCTGAGCTTCGCAGGTTGGCGCTGCAGTAGTTTATGAACAGTGGAGCTTGTTGGTGGATAAAACTCGTGCCGAGGCCATTCAGGAGAAGTACAAAAATGTATTCTCTGCAGAGAAAGCTTTCAGTGTGGCTCTTTGCTCTTTTTTAATATGGAAATGTGTCCCAGTTCTGATAAAGCTGCTGCTATACTACAGCTACATTTGAACTTATCGCCACACTAGCAGCAGCCATTATATATATCAGCTTAACAGTACAACCAAACCCGATCCATAACTATCTCAAACTCATGCTGGAGCAGGTTGGTAATAGAGAGAAACATAATAAAAAGCTTCCAGTGCTGTTCTTTGCTCTTTATTTAATAAAGAAATGTGGTCCAGTTCTGATAAAACTGCCACTATACTAAAACTTCATTTGAGCAAAATGTTACACAGGAAGCAGCCATTGCATCTTCTCAGATTTCTCTAAAATGATCAGGTAGGTTCTCAGGCCTGGCACAATTGTTTCAGATTAGAGCTTTGCAAGATGGATTTGCCTGATGACCGACATGGAATCTGGGGAATCCATCTGCTATGCAAGGAAACATTGTGACTGAAGCCAAACTACCGGCTAGTTTCATGTTGCTGACCAAAGTCTTAGACCTACTACATGTTCCACCTCCACACAGGATTTCTGGAGCTCAGTCAGTGACTGTTGGTTTCTCTTACTGAGGCCCTTTCCCCCTGATTGCTCAGTCCGGCCAGGCAACCAGCTCTTGGAGGAGTCCTAGTTGTCCCTGTGTTTTTTAACAGATCTGTACCTTATGACAATCCTGTCTCTGAGCTCTGCGGTTCCTTTGACTTCATGGCTTGGTTTTTGTTCTGATATGCATTTACCACAGGTGGACTCCAGTCAAGGTGTAGAAACATTTCAGCAAAGATGGATTGAAATAGAAGGAACATGAACTAAATTTCGGGTGTTTTTGCAAAGAGCCTGAATACTCATGTCAGTGAGTGAAATAGAATAAACATGTAGATTTCTTCGATAAACAGACATGAAAAGCTTTTAAAACTGTTCACATAAGAAATCCTCTGAATGATGGTAGCTTCATGTTTTCAATAACATCTGAAAAAGACTGATTTAAGCACCCTTTTTCTCAAAAAACCACATCTATGATTCATTTCTTCTGTGTAATAATTTAAAAAGATGTTTCAGTTTTTATAGAGATACAGCAACTGCAGATTTAAATCATATTTTCTATTAGCTGCACTTGTTTTATTTCCTCTAACCCTCAGGACTCAGGAGATCATCTTTTTTGAGGCTCGGACATTTGGTATACATGAAGATCGACGTATTGTGACTGAAATGGGATTTTTTTTTTTGTCTAAACTGAGACATCTGCAGTTGAGAATCACAAGCATTGAAGCCAGATATTAGAGATAGAGTCAGATGGTATGTCTGAAAGAGGAGGAGCCTTTTAGAGGAGGGCTCACACTATTGTGACAAAGTTGCTTTGATATATCTAGCATGAAGCACAATGTGGTTATTGAACCTTGAGTGAGCATCTGCTTGTCATTGAGAACATGTGACTGTGATTTATGAGACAGATTCAACATCGAGACAAGAATGGGACAGGATCAGAGATGACATCAGGGAATCATGAAGAGCAGAGGACAAAGTTTGATTCTTCATTTTTAAATCCATGAGCTCAGATCCGGTTTATTCTCATTAGTCTGACATAAATCTAATGATCTACTACGCCAAAGAGCAATGTGATCAATGTTCAGAACAAGATGAGATCACAATCAGGCCTCATTAAAGGATGAGTGATGATACTGAAGGGAAATGTGTCAGTTATTTTCTGTCATTTTTACCTACTGACTCACATAAACCACAGAATATTCAGCTGTGAGCCATCAGATGATGATATTAACCACAGCCATAATTCAACAGGAATTTATCTGATCCACGTCTCTGACAGAGTTGATGATGTGTGAAAGAATCACTGAGGAGGATAAAACAGTTACATCTTTGGCAGTATAGGAATTAATCAGATTATCACATTTTTTCTTTTCCTGGAAAAAATGCAAAAAAATCCCTTTTATTGGTTAGTTTTACAAAATTGTATACAGGTTATAATAAAGGGTTGTCTCACTTATTATTGGGATTCTATGAGTTACTTGTTGGTAGCATATTAGCCACAGGTCAGCACAGCCCTTTTACTGACAATCTTGCTAATCAAGCTGAGCTCAGCTACTTTCTATTTTATTTATTTACCTTGCAATCAGAAAACCTCTTTGTTTTTTTCTTATATGGTTGCACAAATTCCCACGGCACACCTGGCATTGTGTGTGGCTCACCTCACCACTTGAGAGCCGCTGCTTTACAGGGTTGCAGTAAACTAAACCACCCTGTTCTTCTCAGATGACACTGATTGGTCCATTCATTCTCAGACCAGTCACAAACATTTCAGTGTGAAGCTTTGCATCATAGATCTTCTGATGACAAACACTAAATCTTGAAAATCCACTGGTTTTGCAAGGTTACAGAGCACTGGCTATCCACCCCATCCACTGGTGCACACAGTGCTGCCTGCTGACAGAGTTCTGGCGCAACACAAGGCCAGCGGGACAGCAGAGAACAACCTTCAGCCATGGGGAACTCTTTGCTTGGTTTCAACAAAAGGGGGGAATTAGGCCTAAAGGATAGTGGTCAGGGTGGTGGTCTAGCTGTTGTTTATAAAAAATGTTTCAACTGCTGCCTCATATCTACTGATAAATTCTCTATTTTTGAGACCTCAGTGTTTAAAATCTGCGGCACAGAACCTATTAGCTGCTCAATTGCCTACCGCCTCCCCCAGACCCAGTGCTAACTTTGCACACGAACTCTATGAACTTTTATTCTTTGTTGTTTTCAATTTCAGCAAAGCCATTATTGTTAGTGATTTTAATATTCAAATTGATGACCCCTCTAATTGTTTTGCAATTGAGTTTCTAAAAATCACAGTCATTTAACTTAGTACAGCATGCATCTGGCCAAACTCACAATAGAGGCCACACTTTAGATTTAGTTTTCACTCTAGGTTTGAACATCAACTCAAAGATGATGTAAAAGAGCAGAGAGGAAGTGGAAGAAGACAAAATTAAACATTCACTATCTGTACATGAAAGGACTTCTGACTTCCTTTAACAAACAGGTGAAAGATGCAAGAGCCAACTACTTCTCTAACCTGATCACAAACAACCAGGACAACCTACGATACCTATTTAATACCATTAATAGACTTATCAGGGCTTTTTTCAGGGCTTGACTACTGCGATTCTTTATTTACCTGCATTAGTCAGTCTGTAATGTCTCAACTCCAACAAGATCAGAATGCTGCTTCTTGGATTTTAACAAACACCAACCATAGGTCCCACATCACCCCATCCTTTCTTCTCTCCATTGGTTGCCCATTAAATATAGAATTGATTTTAAAATCCTTTTATTGACATTTAAAGCACAACACCATCTGGCCCCTCTCTATATCAGTGAGCTTTTAACTCCCTATACCCAAAATCTTCATTTAAGATCCCTAAGAGGACCTTCATTTGCTGTTCCCAGGTCCAGACTGGCTACCAAAGATAACCAGGCATTTGCCACTACAGCCCCTAAACTCTGGAACTTCCTACCAGGGGATATAAGGCGGACACACTCACTACCTGTTTCCAAATCTAAGCTTGTAACTTATTTATATAGGAAGGCTTTTTTAATTGAAAATCCTTGTTAATTTTGGGATCTATTTAAACTGTATCTATCTCACCCTCCTCCCTATAATCTTTTTTTGTATTTTATCATGTGTATTCATCCTGTCTTTTTACTGTTGTTTGTTCTTTTTAATTTGTCCCTGTTTATCCTGTTTAATTCTATGCATTTTGTGAAGCACTTTGAAGCACTTTGCTTATCTTGTAGCATATACCCTGCTTTATTTAATCTCTCCCTATTTCTGTTTTTAATTTTGTAAAGTCTTCATCTACCATTGGAATAAACTATAACATTTCCAGCTACACAGTTTGACCAGGTACTTGATGTCCTGTAAGAAAGCTGTTTGTTGAAGAAGAGCAGTCAGTCTGTGATGAGTAACATGTGGGTCATGATGACACTTGAGCGCCTTTATCACCACACACACACACAGATGGAGGTCCATCTACTTGATATTGCTGTTTAGGACGTCAATAGTCCCCACTTGAACTTAACAGTAATCACTTTCCTGTTCTCCCATCGGTTATCTTCTTCTCTCTCGGCTCATTTTCTGATGTTTTCTCTGACACTAGTCCTTTGGCATGCTTGGCCGTTGAGATTAAAGAACCGTGATTGTCGGGAATAAGACAAATCAGCAGGACAGAAGAGAGCCATAAATGGCTGTAGTCACATACCTTACCCGAGCTGACTTCAGTCTTCAGTACCACCACAAAGCATGGCTGTGTTCTTTGATCTAGGAAATAACAACAGCACTTTGTCATTTGATAGACGGGCTTGCGTACGGGAGACAAGATACAAAATAACATTTGGACATATTTTGTCAAGATAGTGTCTGTCTCAACTGTTTTAAACCCAAACTAGGATTGAAAATGTCTCCTACTATCAACATAACAAACGTGAGGAACTTTGAAATACATCGTATTGTGAAATGGTCTTATGCTCTGTCTGCTTAGCTTGATGCTCTACTTAGTTTCCCAAAAAGATGGACTAACTTTCTCAAGACAGAGCCAGAAACTTAAAAAAAAAAGTCGAGGTTGGAGAAATCTTTGAGCTTTTGCAACAAATTAAAACTCATGAAAATACCTGTTAATTTCAACTTTAAACACCTGCACTGTCTGAATGACGTCCTTCATGAAAAGATGAGCTCAGTATCTGAAATAACTCCTTATCTCCCATTGGCTGTAAGCAGCAGAGGAACCAGGGCAGCTCTATCACACTGCCACTCTTGACCCTGTATGACTCTCCTTGAGTACCAGTTCCTCTGGCCAGAAGCCAGGACAGCTTGGACCACTTTAAACAGTCTGCCTCAACAGACGAGTAATAGGAGGTATCAACAAGATAGAACCTGGAGGAGGTTTGGAGCAGGAATGTATTAATGCTGGTCTGGGACCTTGAAAATGTTTCTTATTTAACTGGAGAGAAAATGCTAAAACATAGGTTGAAATTGTCTCTCTGTTTTCAGTGTTTTGTCCTCCTCTGTCTTTTGCTGTCTCTCTCTCTCCCCTCTTCAGCTCGCTGCCCCGACACCTCACCATCTCAGTCGAGCTAATCTTTTTGACCCGCCACATCCTCCACAGGCTCTTCCGCCAGCTCAAGTAGGGGATCTACTACAGTTTATGTGTGTGACTGATTTTAGTTTACTGACATTGTGGCCTATCTTGCTGTAGTTGCAGAGTCCTGTTACTCAGGGTCACTGAGCTTTCGGTCACTTATATCAGAAAAGAGCAGACACTTCTCTCCAACTTTCAACTTTCAATAAACACTTGCGTTGCTGCCACAGTCTACAAGTTGGTCCTTCATTTCTGACATCCATCTTCTTCACGTTTACTATTCTCACCATGGCTAGACCATAGCTAGACTGTCTAGAAGCTGATCATTCTTCTGTATTTTTCCTACTAAGGTGGTAGTGGGTGTCGGTTTGAGGAGCATCATATTGGGGAGTCTGTGCTATTTTACCAACCACACTCACATGCACCAGAGGGTCAAAATATTAGAAACACCTCTTACAACTAGAGCAACACTCATAATAATCTCAGTAAGGAAGAATGACTCATTTCTCTGACATTGTCAACAACATTTACAAAGTCAGACATTTACTGAAGTAGAATTCATGGTAGAGATGTTGTTATTGTTGTGCATTGCATTGCACAGATGTGTGTAATGATGGTCAGTGAGTGCAGCATGCAGATGCCTGAGTGATCAGAATATTACCATTTTGGTGTTGTTGAATTGTGTATTTGATGAGTTTGATGGGGGAAAGCTGGAATACCGTCTGCTTACATTGAGTTGGCACAACAGCGCCAAACTCGGCAGCACCAATCTCAAAATTGCTTGCACCAACAACTAAAGGTAACGAACCTATTACTAAGACTATAGGAATTATGGCAATGGGCAAATTTGCCAAAATGTTGAAGTATCCCTTTAATGTACCAAAAGATTCAGCTGCTGTTTTGGTCAATAATTTCATATGTAGCTCAACCTTTTTTTTTTTTTTAAGATTTATTTTTGGGCATTTTTGTGCCTTTATTAGATAGAGGAGGACAGTGGATGGAGTCAGAAACAGGGTCAAGAGTGGGAGAGAGACATGCGGTAAAGGGCCTCAGGCCGGATTCGAACCCCGGCCGTCCGCTTACATGGGGAGCGCCTCCAACCACTAGGCCACCTGCTCCCCATGTTGCTCAACTTTTAAGCTAATCATTTTCTGACACCTCAGCAAAAGTTCCCACTCTTTTAAACTAAGGGGGTAACTGATATCCAGTTTGGATACAGATCTGCTTTTATAGGTAAATTTAAGATTTTAACATGAACTTAACGACAGAAAAAGAAACTGGTTATGCACTGAAAAGGAAATACGTGAACACTAAAAATAAAATGTTTGATAACACATTTATGTTTCTAAAACTGAAATGAGACGTTGAGGACCAGTGGTGGACTTATTCTACGTGACTGTGGTTGTTGAAGGCAAAAATGAAGCATGCCATTGATTGCAATGAAAAAATACAAGTGCACTATTTGTGGATCATAGTTAATCGCGATTGATGCAAATACTCTTGACAGCCCTAGTGCAAAGCACTTTGAAACCATGTGCCCTAGCACCCTAGGACCAAGTCACCCAGAACAACCTCAAAGACAATTCAAACACATTGTTTAAAGGTCACACAATTTACCCCTCTAAGACAAGTTTATATTGGTCTCAGAGGTCCCCAAAACATGCCTGTGAAGTTTGTACTGAAAAAACACTCTAGTATAGGATTTTTGCATGTCTAAAAACCCCTCTGTTTAAGCCCTGCTCAGAACAAGCTGTTTCTGTGTCTGTGGGTTTAAATGTTAACGAGCTCTCTGACTCTGCCCCTGACTACACCCCTCTCCTGAGGTTGCCCTCCCCTTCTAAATGGGGAGGGCAACCAAACCTGGGGGCAGTGCTAACTCCCCACATGACATCATGAGGGGAAATCTGAGAACGGCTTGTTTCAGCACACATTTTCTGAAAGGTGGAGAAAACGAGGGGGGAGGGAATGGATTTTTCTGGTTCTTGGAGGGGATTGTGGACAGGCCAGGGGCACTTATTTTGTTAGAAAAGTCTGAAAAAGTGTATTTTGCATATTATGTACCCTTTAATAGACACATGTGGGTAAAAAAAATCTTACTGAATAATTTGCAAAATGTCACTTTAAGTTGTAGCAAAAGTCAGAGTTTTAAAGAGATTTACTTGTTATTTTCCAACTAATGGGAAATGACAAAAAATTGAGAATCTGTGGTGTTTGTAATGATGAATGTGTGGTGTTGTGGAGGCAAACCAAACCAGTTGTTGGAGGCCAAGAGCAAGAGAGAAGATGCAGTGGAATTAAATAAGCAGAGGCCTGATTAATACAGGTGTGCATAGTTAACTGCTCACTTCACTGATGCCCTTCCTTAGTCTGCCTGTTGGCTGCTCAACCGGGACCAAACCAATCAAACTCACATAGGCAGAGAGGGCAGGCCATCACACTATCCATTGTAAAATCAAGGTGTAATAGGCTAGAAATAAGATTAAAAACCTTTTTTTTAATAAAGAAATCAGGAATCATTGGGGAAAATATCGATGATATTAGACCTCAAAAGCGAAAAATAAAGATAGAGAGAGAAGACTATTGGAGTTAACTGAGAAATATATGTGTAAAAGTGTCTGTGTGTTTAAAGGTTGGACGTTCTGATTTATGAGCTGAGAGCAAATTCTCCCTCTAACAGACTTTTACACTTTGTCACCAGTGATAAACGAGCAGGTCACACACTTTCACCTCTAAATGAGCTAAATCTTCATCACTTGAACACACATCCTCTCTCTTCCACTTTTACAAACCAGTGCAGTTCAGTTACACAAACACAAAAACCCCACAAGCCGACGCACAACGCTCTCCTTAACCCGTAGACACACTTCTCACTCATTGCCCAGAAATCTCCTACCCCCCGAGACGCCGTCCACTGACAGGCGCTCGCCCCGACTCCTCTCTGACACGTCCCCCCGGGGTCCAAGGTCAGCTCAGTGGTGTGAAGAGCCTGTACGAGGGGAGGAGGGGGTGTTGAGGGTCTCAAAGCGGGGCTGGGGGATCAGACTGAGGAGAGAAGTCTTTTCCAAAGGGCCGGGGGGACTGAGCAGGGGCACGTTGTTGAAGAATACTTGTGATAATGATGTTATTTGGGTAGTCGCAGGCCTGCTCGGCAGCTGTTGACAGTAATGATGTAGTGTGTGCGTGTGCATGTGTGTAATTAATGATTCTCACAGCTCTCCTACATACCAGCTGCTGACTGAGGCAGGAAGTGGATGATTGATGGGAATTATTGATACCTCTCTCCGTCAAACACACATACATGCACTGCTGGGTCTCTGAATTTTTGATCAGCTTTTTAGTTTGTTGCTTTTTCTCCACCTATTCATGACTGGACTCATCAGTCATTGGTGAAGGAATGTCAATACTCCATCGTGTTTTAAGTTACCATCTGCCATATGTTCAGTTCCTTTTTTTCTCATTCACACAGTCAGGGCAGAGTTCCCCTGATATAACAGCCATTTAATTCATAGTGATAATGCAATTTAACTGCAGTATTACATAGAGATGTTTTTGCTTATTTGTAATTCTTGAGCCTAACTTGGACTTTAAACCAGTTAACACAACAGCTATGACAGTTTAAGACAACACATTTGTCTAGGAAGTAAAGGGATGAATGGACAGATCTGGAGTCAATTTTTAATTTTACAATAGCTTTTCTATAATGATGCTTTTAAAATAGATGTCACATTATCAAAATTGGACAATAGAATGCAATGATTTGCACATTTTATAAACCCATATTTTATCAACAATAGAACATATTAGATGTTGAGTTTATTGAAAAGCATTATTTTATTTGAACAAAATAATTCTTTACTACTAGTAAGTGGTACTAATGAAGAACAGCTAGAGGAGCATTTTGCAAATAATTAGGTTAATGGGCAACATGTCAGTAACATGACTGGGTATAAAAGGAGCATTTTAGAGAGGTAGATCCTCTCAGAAGTAAAGATGGGCAGAGGGTCACCAATCTGCAAAAAATGGCATCTCAAAATTGTGGAACAACTTCAGAGAAATGTTTCTCAATGTAAAATTGTGAAAATTGGAAATTATTGTGTGTCACTGAGTTTTGGCATGGCAGTAAAAATTTTCAGTAAACCCCCCCCTGCTCATCCCAGTCCCTGTCCCCTATTGTGTCATGTTCCATTAACCTCAGAAGTCGGAGGTCAGAGCTGGGGATGACATCACACCCAAGTTGAAAGTCTTCCATTTGCTAGGAGGTCGTAAAGCGAGGTACTGTGGGTTGCTCCAACTTTCCAAGTCGTAATTTTGAGTTCAAGGCACATTTTTGATGACATATCTAACTGGCAGAATTTACAAGTTCCTAGATGAAATACAACACACCAATACATTTACTTACAGGTAAGTTTCTTTATTATTTTCTTGGCCTGATCTAGTATCTCTGATTATAGCGGATAATGTGTTTGTCACCCACTCCTCATATGGCAGAAAGCTGTGTTTCCCAGCCTGGCTGAGCAGACGTGTTACCCCTGAAAGTGATGTCAGTGCAAACCCTTTATGTGTTCGTAGCTCCAGCTTTTTGGGACGGATAGGTAAACTTGGCACCGCTATGAAAGGGTGCCAAAAAAAAAATGGGACAGTACAGGTTGGGTTATTTGGGACCCTTTCCAACTTTTGATAGTAATAAATAAAGATGATCCGTGCCGTATAAAACTGAACCGGGACGCTTGGTGGAAATGACCTATAAGTTGCCCCACACCTGGGATGCCATCCTCAAGAAGCTGGATGACCAAGCCCGCATAAGATCAATGCATAGGACACATCACAGCAACATCACGTGACGAAAACTGCAGAAAGTTGGCAGTTGAAACATGTTAAGGTGACTAAAATGTGGCTCTTCTGTCTATAAGGAAACACGGAATACTGAATGTAGTTGTTTCATTGTTTCAACCAGAGAGACTGGCAATCACCTGATGCTACCCAGTGGACCAATCACAGGGCCTACAACCTGCTTTGTTTTGATGCAGAGCTACGTTTATGTGGAGGTGCACATCAGACTGTATGCATAAACCTGGCCTAATCTTATTCACATAACAATGGCTGAGCTTTTGGAATAATATTGCTTTTTGTTGTTTTTTCATAATGCAGCTTTAACATCTAGTTTTCAGCAGGGAGCAAACTGCCTTTTTGATAAAGAGCCTGCCCTCGCCACCAGATCTGCACCTGCATCAAAAGACAGAAGTCGTTTTATAATAAATAAAATTAACAGATTAACATTGCTAATACTGAATGACATACCTTTATTAAGTGTTAAGATAATATAATGAGTCTTTTCAAGAAATTTAAGTTGCAGATAAGAAGGAATATACAGTTAGTTTTTTTTTTTTTTTCAAATTAAGCATGAATACATACCTTGTTCACATCTGGAGTCAGTGTGCTTCTACTTATGTGCTTAGTGTCTGAAACCTCAGAGCAGTCTTTGAGAAGTGGGGGCTCCTTTCAACAGCATAAAGCATGAATGCCCTCGTCATCTAATACCTGTCCGGATGCATGGAAGTAAAAGCTGAAATGAGAAAACCTGATTTGATAGGGTATAATATTCATTGGTTTTAGCCATCCTTTTCTATTTCCAATGCTTTAACCCATGTAGTCTTGTTGAAGTGGGTGTCATACAGCTGATTGTACTGCAAAAGATTTCACCACTTTGACCTAAGTTAAAACACACTGCCCTGACGTGTCAGCCTCTAAAATCCTGCAGGCATTACCAAGGGTTTAGTACATTTTCATTGTGTTATTTCAGGTTGATATAAAGTTAAAGACAATAATTCAAAAATAACATGAACAATATATTCTATATGAACTGACGTCATCTTTAGAACAGTATCACTGTGATGTAAAAACATATGGGGTATTATTCTGCAGCCACAGACTGAGCCAAAGTATACATAAACTTGGCAGACAATTTGACTTTCTGTGCTTATTTGCAATCAGACGAGTAGATTGTAACATAGATATTTATGTCTTAGAACAATAAATGTTTTATTTAGAAACTTATCTCATGGCAGGTACTTTAAAGGAATGCTTTTCATCACTCTGACATCATAAATTTTAAGAAAATCTTGCGAACAGCTGTAGCCATCAATAATCTTGTATAATACAGTATGAGTGATGATGGCAGCCATGTTGGTTTTATTAAGACTTTATTATGTTTTCAGGTAGTCAGTACATATGTACAGACTGTTTTTGTGAACCCAATATCTGATGACAATGATTTAAGGGATTTTCTTCAAAATAGATATCAGATTTGATTCAAGTATGGATGGATGAGGTTTTAGAGGGCACAGGTCAAAGGTTGAGGTTATTCCTTACTTATGAACACGGTCCCTCAAGGGTGCTTAGAGGGATTTTCTTTAAACTTTGCATTAATATTCACGCAGGCTTAAGGATTTACTGAAGGATTTACTGTTCAAGAGGTCAAAGGTCAATGATAATGTGACCTCAAATCTTGTTAGTACAATAATTTAAGAATTTAACCAAATTTGGCACAACTCTCCATTTGTACTTTAGTTTGATCTGACTAGATTTTGGAGAGAAAAAGAGATCTATGTTACGCCATAATTTCCCCCTCTTACAGTAAACTGGATCTGTAATCCAAAGTTTAGAACAAATCATGCACCTTCTCCATTCAATGAATTACATTTCTAGCAATCACATAACCACAAAAACTCTCTTAACCCTGCTCCAGTCAGGACCAAGAAACACACATGATTTGCAGTTAGGAATATTTTCTCTGTATTAGCAGTTATTTATTTTCTCTCATTGCTGTTATTTATATTTGGCACTGTGGCTGTTCTGGGATTTCCCTGAACCTCCATGAGCCTATGTGAAAAGCATCAAGCAGCACACGTTCCTGCTCTTCCTGTGCGTACAAGGAAAGCCTGAGGCAGGAAGAGAAGCAGCTATAAACGCAGAGCAGAGCAGGCATCAATGACGACAGGATGACACTGATGAAGTCAGTTGGAGAATAAAGGAGGAGCTGGGGTGGAGGAAGTTTTGCAAAAAGTGGCTTGCAGAGAAAGCAGCAAAAACGAGGCAGGTAAAAAGAGACAGCATAAGTGAGATTAGTAAGCCATGAGTTTATAATAATAATAACAATAATAATAATGGTAATAATAATAACTTTATTTGTATAGCACTTTTAAAAACATGGGTTTATAAAGTGCTTTGACATATGCAGAAGCAAACAGGAGAACAAAGCAAGTGAATCACCTGGCCATCACCTAATGAGGACCTGCATGAGATCAGCTGTTCTCAATAACATGGCACTGTTGACTCTGTTGCCTGCCCGAACTATAGCTATATGCTCAATTTCTTGACTCATTACTGTACTTTCTCTATCGAGCAACAGCTCTGGGGCATGTAACCACCAGGTGGTAGTTCTAGTTGTATCTGAACTTAGCAAAGTTAAGTCAATTTTTTAACGAAGTCACAGATAAGGTAAAGTTCCGGACTTTTTATTAGTGTTTATTTTTACTTCATTTTTACTTTTCACTCTAAAGTTCAGTTTAGTTTTGCTATGTTTTAATGTCGGTATGGGAATTTAGTTTTTATTTTGCGAAATGTTTTGTTTCAGTGTCATGGGATTTTTTTTCAGTGTTAGTTTTAGTTTTTTCAGCCATAAGGGATACCCGTCAGGGCAAGGCCCAAAAGGGTCCAAAAAAGGAAACATCATACAATTTTTTAAAAATACATTCAATCAGGCTTCTCTTCACTTTTCATTATATTTATTCAAATTAGATACACTGCCTGTCCAAAAAAAAAAAAGTCGCCACCTGGATTGAACTAAGCAAATAGGTACGAGCCTCCTATTGGATAATCACTGCATGGGTGATTATCTTTCAGCTGGCAACAAGTTATTTAACCCCAGCTGATGCAATGAATAACTTCTCATTTCTTAAACAACCATGTCGAAAGACACATCCTGTGGTCGTGGTAAAGATGTTAGTCTGTTTAAGAAGGGTCAAATCATTGGCATGCATCAAGCAGAGAAAACATCTAAAACATCTAAGGAGATTGCAGAAACTACTAAAATTGGGTTAAGAACTGTCCAACGCATTATTAAAAACTGGAAGGATAGTGGGGAACCATCGTCTTCCAGGAAGAAATGTGGTCAGAAAACAATCCTAAATGATCGTGATCGGTGATCACTTAAATGTTTGGCCAAGTCAAGTAGAAGAAAAACAACAGTAGAACTCAGGGGTATGTTTGATAGTGAAAGTAAGAGCATTTCCATACGCACAATGCGAAGGGAACTCAAGGGATTGGGACTGAACAGCTGTGTAGCCTTAAGAAAACCACTAATCAGTAAGGCTAACCAGAAGAAAAGACTTCAGTTTGCTAGGGAGCATAAAGATTGGACTCTGGAGGAATGGAAGAAGGTCATGTGGTCTGATGAGTCCAGATTTACCCTGTTCCAGAGTGATGGGCGCATCAGGGTAAGAAGAGAGGCAGGTGAAGTGATGCACCCATCATGCCTAGTGCCTACTGTACAAGCCTGTGGGGGCAGTGCTATGATCTGGGGCTGCTGCAGTTGGAGGTCTAGGTTCAGCAACATTATGTGCCCAAAGAATGAGGTCAGCTGAATATACTGAATGACCAGGTTATTAGATCAATGGATTTTTTTCTTCCCTAATGGCACGGGCATATTCCAAGATTACAGTGCCAGGATTCATCAGGCTCAAATTGTGAAAGAGTGGTTCAGGGAGCATGAGATATCATTTTCACACATGGATTGGCCATCACAGAGTCCAGACCTTAACCCCATTGAGAATCTTTGGGATGTGCTGGAGAAGGCTTTGCGCAGTGGTCAGACTCTCCCATCATCAATACAAGATCTTGGTGAAAAATTAATGCAACACTGGATGGAAATAAATCTTGTGACATTGCAGAAGCTTATCGAAACAATGCCACAGCAAATGCTGTAATCAAAGCTAAAGGTGGTCCAACGAAATATTAGAGTGTGTGACCTTTTTTTGGTAGCGACTGTTTTTCTTTAGCCAGGCAGTGTATTTTAACACACCTCAAGACTTAAAATTAACCATTTTGTGAAGCTTTTTTTTAAAGATATATTTTGGGGCTTTTTACAGCCTTTATTCAACAGAGGAGGATAATTATAGAGCTAAAAATGGGGCAAGAGTGGGGAGAGACATGCAGCAAAGGGACACAGGCCGAATTTGAGCCCAGGCCGCCTGTGTACATGGGTAGTGCCTCAGACTGCTAGACAATCTGCGCGCCCCATTTTGTGAAGTTTTGGCCAATCAATTCAGGCCATTTTTCTCTCTTCGGGCTTAGGAAGACACTCAGTCAGTCTGCTGCTGTCAAAGACTAAAAGTAAGGATATTTCGTCCTTAATTTCATGTATTTTTAGTTTGTTTAGAGGCACACAGTGCAGTTTTAGTAGGGTTTTTTTGTTAAGCTTAATTTTTATTCAGTTTCAGTGAACTAAAATAATTTTTACATTTTAATTTTTGTCATTTAGTTAGTGTAAGTTCATTAGAATAACCTTGGTTGCTGAGACATTCAGTCCCCAGAAACATGTACTGGTCATTACATAAGACGTAATTCATTGTCTTTAATATTTGTCCATTATTTTTATAACTCATGAGTTCTGCTGAGTGATTCACAAGCAACATGAATCATCTTGTAAGGTTGAAATAACATTCGGATGTCAGCCTATGATGTAATCTAAGTCTACACCGCGTTCCACATTATTATGCAAACAACGTTTTTCTCTGATTTTCTAAATATCAATGCAAATGACAGTCATAGTATTTTTCAAGTCATCAACAGTTAGAGTATAATTCAAATGTTTTTGAACAAACTTCATAATGATAACTTTTTTTTTTTTAAATAAAAACCTCAAAATACACTTTTCCACGTGTTCCACATTATTAAGCAGGCCACAGGTTTCAGCAATATGGGAAAGAAAAAGGATCTCTCTGCTGCTGAAAAGTGTCAAATGGTGTAATGCCTTGCACAAGGAATGAAAACATTCAATATTTCAGGAAAAAATTAAGCATGATCATCGTACTGTGAAGAAATTTGTGGCTGATTCAGAGCACAGATTGGTTTGTGCAGATAAAGACATAATGAGGAAGGTTTCTGATGGACAAATACATCAGATTAAGAGAGCAGATGCTAAAATGTCATTACAAAGCAGCAAACAAGTATTTGAAGCTGCTGGTGCCTCTGGAGTCCCACCAACCTCAAGGTATAGGATCCTCCAGAGGCTTGCAGTCGTGTATAAACCTACTATCCAGCCACCCCTAACCAGTGCTCACAAGCAGAAATGGTTGCAGTGGGTCCAGAAATACATGAAGACTCATTTTCAAACAGTCTTATTGACTGATCAGTGCCGTGCAACCCTGGATGGTCCAGATGGAGGAGTAGTGGATGGTTGGTGGATGGCCACCATGTCCCAATGAGGCTGGGACGTCAACAAGGAGGGGGCGGAGTCATGTTTGGGCCAGAATCATGAGGAGAGAGCTGATAGGCCCTTTTAGGGTCCCTGAAGGTGTGAAAATGACCTCGGCAAAGTATACAGAGTTTCTGACTGACCACTTTCTTCCATG
Organism: Cheilinus undulatus; assembly: GCF_018320785.1. Classification (NCBI taxonomy): domain Eukaryota; kingdom Metazoa; phylum Chordata; class Actinopteri; order Labriformes; family Labridae; genus Cheilinus; species Cheilinus undulatus. The sequence continues at coordinate 16,915,998 of NC_054872.1, forward strand.
GTACAAAAAGAGAATCGTGCCTTCTGTAGCAAAATTTTCTTCAAGCATGACAATGCTCCATCTCATGCTGCAAAGAATAGCTCTGTGTCATTGGCTGCTATGGGCATAAAAGGAGAGAAACTCATGGTGTGGCCCCCATCCTCCCCTGACCTCAACCCTACTGAAAACCTTTGGAGCATCCTCAAGCTAAAGATCTATGAGGGTGGGAGGCAGTTCACATCAAAACAGCAGCTCTGGGAGGATATTCTGACATCCTGCAAAAAAAAAATAAAAGCAGAAACTCTCCAAAAACTCGCAAGTTCAATGGATGCAAGAATAGTGAAGGTGATATCAAAGAAGGGCTCCTATGTTAACATGGAACTTGTCCTGTTAAGATGTTTTTGATTGAAATAGCTTTGATTTCAGTAAATATGACTTCCTGATGCTGCAATTTCTACAAATGACCATTTTCAGTTCTTTACAACCTATAAAATGTTTTAAAAAGCTGTTGTGCTTAATAATGTGGAACAGTGCATTTTGAGGTTTTTATTTTTTTAAAATAATTTTTATCATTATGAAGTTTGTTCAAAAACATTTGAATTATGCTCTAATGGCTGATGACTTGAAAAATATTCTGACTGTCATTTGCATTAATATTTAGGAAAAATATCATTTGCATAATAATGTGGAACGTGGTGTAGATTTAAAAGAAAAAATAGTGACGCTGCATCCAGAGAGAGTTATACGTTATTACTAGAACATTTGATCATGAAAAGGAAGATTCACAAAATAAAAACCACATTGCATAGAGGACATATAGAGGGATTGTAAAATAAAGACAGATTTGAACTGATTTGGTACGAAATAAAAAAATACCAGCATTAGTTAAGTTAGCCTTCAGAAGGCTCTGTATTAGCTCTCAAGCTCCTCTGCATGTGTTCAGTTAGTGTGAGTGTATTTACAGTAAAACAGGTCTTTAAACATGTGGATGCTATTACCACCACAACCCGTGGTCAGCAGAGAGAACCCACCACCTCTGGTGTGAGTGTTTAAAAGCCACTGAAGCTGTGAAAGAGCACTGAGTGAACCATGATTTACTTGTTTTTTCTGCACATTATTCACACATACACTAAATCATAGATTAAAATGTTCTTGAGTAAATACTGCCAACGCTGTCAATACATTATTCTTTCAAATGAGATCATGTTTATATTGTCACAGATGGTGTTGTTGGCATCATGAGAGGCACAGTCAACTGTAAACATCAAAGAGAATTAAGTCAGTTTGTCTACATGCTGATAAAAAGATTGGATTATTTAGAAAGTGTTGGTTGCAGTCTGTCAGGATACCACATAAGGAATCAATGTAATCCAAAGCTTACTACCTTAATGCTCACTTCTGCCGTGTGCAGTTAGGACAAAACTCAGCTCCTTTCTCCTCAGTGAGGCTAATGGATATTGGCTTCATAGGTTTAAGTTCCTTTTTAGGGGTGACCATATTTTTAGCACTCCACTCACTTTATTGCAGAACCACTTGCATGTATGAGCAATGAGATTTTTTTTTTTTTTTTGCCATCTGCTTGCAGTTTTTGCCTCTTGTAAGCAGGCTTTTAATTGGCAATGAGTCTTTTACATCTTTGCAGAATCGTTTTCATTCAGCCACAATGAAGGGTTTTTGAATATGAATGGTCTGTTTAAGGTCATGCCAGAGGATCTCAACCAGATTTCAGTCTGGATTTTGACCAGGTCACTCGAAAACCTTCTTTTTTTTAAGTCATTCAGAGGTAGACAGTGTATCTCAGGTTATTGCCCTCCTGCATAACTCAAGTGTGTTTTAACTTGAGGTCACAAAATGTGGTCGAGAGCAGAATTCATGGTTCCATCAAAGACAGTCCCAAAGGAGCAAAGCAGCCCCAGATTATCCCACTACAACCACCTTGTTTGACTGTTAGTATGATGTCTTCTTATGAAATGCTGTTAGTTTTGCAACACGTAACGGGACGCACATCTTCCGAAAAGTTCAACTTTTGTCTCCTCAGTCCAATTGTGACCTGCACATTCACCAAGCTATGAAATAATCATGGAACATTACGAGACAGAGTTGTTTTAGAGCCGATGATACTCCAGGTAAAACCAAGTGCACACTGTGTCACTCCGCCCAGTTGTTTACTCAAGAAAGTAGTTCAGAGTATTTGCTTCATGTGTCATAATGTTACATAATTATACGCTATTTTTTCATAGCATGGTGAATGTGCATGTTACAACCTGTCCACGAGAGCATTTTGGAGTTGTTGGATTGTGTATTTGATAAGTTTGATGAGGGAAAGCCAGAAATACCATGTCTCCGTAGTGTTGGCAGAGCAGCTCGCATCTCAGACCCGCCGAATCTATTGCTAAGACTATAAGGATTATGGCAATGGGCTTATTTGCCAAAATTTTGAAGTATCCCTTTAACTCTGGTTGTCTTTGCTAAATGTTAAAATTTGTTTGATGATCTGAAATAATTAAGTTTGAAAATATGTTAAGAATTAGGACATCAGAAAGTGGTCAAATTCTTTTTCATAAGACTGTATTAGAGCTTTATGGATTTTAGTCTGACACAGCGTGAAAACAGGACGGTCCCAGTTAAATTGGGACGCATGGTCACCCTAGGTTGTTGCTTGTTTCTCTGTTTCTCTGGCAGCACTGCAAATGGAGTCTGTGCCAGCTGTTATCCAATGTGCATAATTTGGTTACAATTGATGAGAACGTCACTCAACCCCTCTTTCAAAAACAGTAAACTGTCCCTTTAAATGATCCTGGGAACTTCAGTAGCTGCAGCCCATTCACAGCTTGTATCGGGTGTACTGTCTCTGTCTCATACTCGCTGTTGACAGCCAGTTGGTAAAATCAGACATCAAACAGCGAGGCCTGATGTTGGTCTCCCTCATCTGTCTCTGTGCTGCGTGCTGTTTATTGTTTCATCTCCACTTTATTTACTGTTGCCTTAATTATTTCCATGTTTGATCTTCTGAGGGAAATCGGGGGCAGCCATGCTCCTGATGTATCATGCCAAGTCCAGCATGCGTGCGTACAGTATCCTAACAGAGCTTTCCTGCTCACTTGCAGTGCAGGTGACAGAGACCTCAACCACAAGATGGATGACTGTCTGCCTGCGACATCTTAAACCTGTTACCTCTGAGTGGATGTTTATTTGAATTCTCCTCCCCGCCGTATCACACACAGGGGGGAATTCTCTTGAACTGCAGCAGCAGGAGTGTAAATATTATGGGGAAAGCCACCGAGACATGAAATGTAGCTTTAATTACAACACTGATATATGGAGGTCAGTCTCTCAGCGTATGTGGAAGGAACTTGACCCTTCCTCTTTCTGCCCATGATTTCTTGTTTGATTTGGTGTACACACTCATTAAACAAATGTATATACTGTATTATATATGGTACAATATGTTTGTATAAGGCCAAGATGTATGGTGATGCTTGAACAGGGTGCTTGGGGCTGACTGTAAGGGAGCACTATAGTTGTGCAACTGAATGTAAATTCAAAGACAAGTTATGTAAAGCAATGAAATGATTCATTAATGTATCTATGTTAATGTTCCCCTTAATCAATAAGGTTCATAAGTAAAAGAGGAGTGAGAAGGTGTCTTAAAGTTTTCATTAATGGCAATAATTCACTATTAAATAAATTAAGTCCTGATCAGACTGAACAGGAGAAAATAACTCCCACATTGTAGTGAGCGTTTACATTTGTTTATCCTGATAGGAGGACTTGATAGGAATGAATTCAGATGTCATAAAAAATATTTTCAAGTACTATTGAGTAAGTTGAATGGATAGTTTGTTTAAGCCCAACCCTTTATCAGGTAAAGATGGTCACTGCCATCGACATCCACAGGGCTTTCTCCTCCAGGAAGTAGAACCACATGATTTTTCTCAGCCAATCAGAGGAGACCAGTCTACATCACATGAAGTGATGTCACAACATCCAACCAATCAGCAGTGACCCAGAGCTTGTCAAACTTTCCTTCAGAACTCCCATAGTGTGACAAACTACTCCTCATTCACACATCAACCCAGACATCATAACCAAACATGGGAATTTGATGTTACTCAACAGGTGGATAGTGATGCTTAAAGTTGAGTTTCCCTGCTGGACACAAATAACGACCCCCGATCAAATTGAAAAGTCCGAAATGACGTAGGTGTAAAAGCACCCTCAATGCTTCAGCATACCAAGACATTTTGGACAAAGTTTCGGGAAGGCCCTTCTCTATTCCAACATGACTGTGCTCCAGGGCACAAAGCAAGGACTATATTGACATGGTTTATGAGTTTGGTGTGGAAAAACCTGACTGGCCTGTACAGAGTCCTGACCCCAACTCCATCGAGCCTCTTTTGGATGAACTTTAACAGAGTTCAAAAGCCAAGCCTTTTCATCCAACATCAATGCTTGACCTTGACTAAAGGCACCACAGAATGAATGAGCACAAATTTCCACAGAAACACAGGCTGGTATAGCAGCAAAAGTGGGCCAACTCCATATTGAAGTAAATGTATTTGAATAAGATGCATTTAGAGTCCCTGATGGTGTAATGGTCAGGTCCAAATACTTGAGTGAGTGTCTCTTCAGGGTGTCTTATTGCAATATAACTTGAATATTTAGTGGATTGATAAATATGTTGTGAATTTTGATTTAACTACATCCCAGTTCAAAATCATTTAAGTAAAGAATATATTGAGATTATCCATTCTAGCTCGGCAGTGACACACAGTGTGTTTTGATGGAGTAAACCTATCGTGCAGGCCATGGGTTGTGTCATAATGCAATAAAAAACACAAGTGAGAGCCAAAAACTTACTTTGTAGACAAACATCCATTAGGCCTTTATGGTTTGCCAATTTAATTTCTGAAAATTGAAGAGATAAACATCGGTAAAACGTCAGCGCTCAGTACAGCAGGATTTGATACAGATCCACGTCTCACATGCATCCCTCCAGGTTTGTTGGCACAAGCTTGCAGTTTACACACCTGCACCGCCATGCAACATGCGGTCTCTCCCTACATCTCTTTTGTAGCTTGCACACCCAAACAGATGATAAGCTGGTGGAGGAACATAAACAGTGCATTCAGACAGTGATCAGACCCCCTTCACCTTTTTCACTTTTGTTATGTTGCAGCCTGATGCTACAGTCATGTAAAATCATTTTTATCCTCAATCCACACTCAGTACCCTGTAGTGACAAAATGAAGATCAAGATATAATTCTGGGCTTTTATTCCTTAGTTTTGAAAAGACAGTGAATAGACTCAGAGTGTGAGGAAAAAGAGAGAGTGGGGGTTGACATTCAGGAAGGGAGCCACAGAGCAGATTTATGTAAATTTGAGAGATTAGCGTAAATTTGACTCAGTTGAGTTTTAGCTGAGTTTATCTTCAAATTAACTAATTTCACGCAGAGTAAATAGTGTCGTCTGCATAGCCTTACTTCATTGTAGATGCTCTGGATGGTCTCTCCTTACAGAGGATAAGCTGACCGCCATCTCCTGTGGCTAATGTACCGATATATTGACAAGTACCTCAAACAAACTTACCTAATGAGTCTAGCCGTAACAGCTGCCAAAAAATGTTTTACATCCAAATGGAATCATGAAGATTCCCCAATTGTTATCCAATGGATTAACAAGGTCAATTCATGTGCTCCTTTAGAAAAAATAACCCACACCATCAGGGGTAGCCTGGGACTTTTTCATAAGACCTGGGACCCTTGGATAGCCTTCATGGAATCGAGCCAATACTCTGCATAATAGCCAGTCTTTTAACCTTAGCTTCAGTTCTCCTTCTTTGCTTGATGGGAGGGGGGTGTGGGTGTGGGGTTGGCCACTTGGGGAGGAGGGGAGATGTATATGTACAGTGCTTAACAAATTTATTAGACCACCCTAACTCTAACCAAAGTAAGGTTTATGCCACAGCTGCCCTAAATTAACAGCATTGGTAATTACCTAAATCATTTTCTATGCTTCTGCAATGGTTAATACACCAATATGTAGAAGCTCTTTAACCCAAATGATATTTTTCATGCTAAAATATAATTATTATTGTTATCCATAAACATTCAAATTTACTGATTTACAAAAAAACTGAAAAAATAGTAAAGCACATCAATATTTCTTGATTAATATGTCAAATTATAGTTATTTACTTGCATTCCTGAACAGAAAAATGAGTTTTAGTGGTTGAACGTTATGCTTGATTCAATTCTTACTTCTCAGAGAAGCTCAGTGAGCCGGCTCAAATTTGGGTGAATTCAGTTTGAAATTCCTCATTCCTATTCAAAATGGTAAAACTTGGAGGGCTCACTGAAAATGAAAGAGTCCACATTAAAGCACTTCATGATGCTGGATGGTCTCTGAGACAAATATGACAGGGGGTCTAATAAATTTGTCAAGTACTGTATATTTGTGTAAGTATGTTGTATTTTACATTGCTAAAGATATGGTGTATCCCATCATGGCACTGGTGAATTATGTACTGTTGTACTTTGTTTTATGCTTGTGAAGCTTGCTCCAGAAACCCCAGGAATAGATATTAGATAGGTCCATATCTTCAGATATATTTATAGTGTAAGGAGCAATCTTCAAAGATTTGAAGCAGAACAAAACATTATTGTTATTCATTTGTGGTTTTCTGCTTCATAAGGACTCATAAACTCAAGTCAGACTGTTTTTGACCACTTAAAGGTCATCATAAGAAGAAAACAGCTTATGTGAACACATAATATGAAGTAATAAAACTGACTATGCTCTTATGTTTATTTAGTACCCCATTATTTTTTCATGGCCTTTTAAACATTAAAGATATGGTAGAAAGGTTTATTTTTCCAGCAGTGTGATGAGGCTGTTTTCCACGATGCTTTGAAGGTTACACATGATGTAGATGTGAGATATTGAGCCCTCGGCCCCACAGTTTACACTGTCAGAACACGATAGCCATCACCATCACTGCCTCTATACTGTCATGATTAAACCTGTATCAGTGGAAAGACGTGTTTAGATCAAAGTCTGATGTGGGACTGGCAGCCATCTATCTTTCTCTACACCTTTCCATCTTTGGCATGAAGAGGAAGCCATGACATAATGTAGCATGAAGGTATGCTTTGATAAACCTTTTTTCATGTAACTCCAGTTTTCATTCAACCTTTTATTTGCTGCACCAACTATTAATTAAAAAGACAATATCCATCCATCCATTTTCTGTACCGCTTATCCCATTTGGGGTTGCGGGGGGGGCTGGAGCCTATCCTAGCTGTCACTGGGCGAGAGGCGGGGTACACCCTGGACTGTTAATCGCAGGGCTTAAAAAGACAATGATTCAAACTAATTACATTTACTCATTTCATTAGTATTCAAACATTTAAAGGAGGAGCTGATACTGTAGAGCACTGGTTCTCGACATTGGGGTCGGGACCAATTTTGTCATTATTAGTCGACAATCTTTATCCATTTCAGCACAATTTGGACCCATTTTTGCCACTTTTCACTTTACACCAACAACTTCTGTTGTTGCTTCTGTTGAGCCATTATTGCCACTAACTCCCTTTGTTTTACCACATTTTACACCCATTTTTGCCAGCTGACCCATTTCTGCATATTTCTGACTATTTTTTTCACCTCAGTTGGCCCATTTTTGCCAGTTTTGCCAAATTTTCCACCCATTTTTTCCACTTTTGACCTATTTCTGCCACTTTTTATTCCCGTTTTACCACTTTTTATGCCAGTTTTTGCTATTTTAATCTATTTTTGCAATTTGCTGCTTTTTTCACTTTTATTTAATTCTTGCCATTTCTAACCAATTTCTGCTACTTTTAAAGTTCCATTTTACCACCTTTTTTAAAAATTTTTAAGATAAGGTATTTACATTTTGAAGATGTTTATACACTACAGCACAAATGGATGAAAACAGATACGTGTTGATATGATAAGAGTTGCTATTATTCAGGTTAAATTAAAAACATGGAATTCAGCTTAGCTTTGTAATGGACCGTGATTTTGTTGACCTCCATTGGCCTCCAGTTTGCCTGAGTCCCAGAAAGCTTCCCTAATTCTCCCCTTATTGGCAGCCTTGTCTGCACATGACTATTCTTAATTGTGCATAACTGTTCAACCACCTTCAGGTGGGGGTCCCCTGTCTGTGGCACCTTTATTTTGGGGGTCGCGGGCTGAAAAGGTTGAGAACCACTGCTGTAGAGAACAGCCAGCTGAGGTTCTGTTTCATAGTGTACATATTAGCTCTGGGGGCACAAAGTGTCCCTGTTCTCAGAGTTTGTCTTGTGGTTCAGAAAAACACAATGAGATGCTTCTTTCACAATGGGTTAGCCAAAAAGCATAATGAGTTCTTAGTGACGTTGAGCCCTAAGGAATGCCATTTGGGCTCATTTAAAAGCAGGGCGATCCATGTGAAAATACTGCCCCATTCAAAAACCAGGGAGGTTTTCATATAGCTTCGTCTGCATGGGTGGGATTGATTTTAGTGTCATTGAAAATGTTGGTTAAAAACCTTTATTTGAAAAGAAATGTAAAATATACTAAAGCAAAGATTTATTAAATTAGACATAGTGGGTATTTGATTTCAGTGCAGCAGAAATATTGCACATTTCCACTGAGACTATTGAGCCAAACCCAACTTAACTTCCAGTGGCTGTACTGTTTAATCAATCATCCTCCACCCAGAACAAAATAGTTAAACAATATTAACCTCACAAGATTCAAACGCTGCATGTTTCAGATTTGGAGCAAAATATAAATCACATTAGATTTTAACAATGTGACATTTCTATATGAGGTTTATTCAGTCGAGGCCGACCTGCCAGACTGTGGATTTGACTCATAGGAAATGTGAGAATGCAGCCAAGTCTATTGTCCTGATGGTCTTTTATCCCAATAAGTTGTCCCGCTGTGGTGTACGGAGGAGATAAACAGTTGCATAGTTGGGAAGCCACCGCAACTGTTTCCTATAACTCATAACGATGCAGGGATCCCATTACAAAACAGACGGATTGAGAAACAGGGAGAGAGAGGAGGCCAGAGGAGACAGAACAATCAGCGAAAAGGTTTAAGACAAAGATTTAGAAATAGGATCTGAGGATTTAAGAGATTTTCCTGATTAGGAAACGTCTAAATAAAACTAAAATCTGATGACTTTAGCAGCACTATATTATGCAACCCGTATCCATAACCAAACTGAGTATGGCCACTGTGTCCGAGAAATAAATGTGCAAGAGGAGAATCTAACATCTGATGATGGTGGTACCCCAATGAGGAACATATTCTGTTTTACAGCCTTGTCCTCAGAGGTACCTTCTACAGACAGAAAACACCAAGATAATAAAATCAGTCAATTGATTGACATCTAGCAATGATGAACAGGCCACATCTTGTCATGGCGACCTACATTAAAAAATACTGACTGTTATAACTATGCATTTTTTTTTGGGGGGGGGGGGGGCTGCAAAATGTTGGTACCATTTGAGGAAAAGAGATTTGTGAAAAAAACAAAAAGCAATAATGATGTCATAATCCCATATTTTATTCACATTAGAGCATAAACAATAAATTAGATGTTTAAACTGAGACATTTTACAATTTCATGGAGAATATTAACTCAGTTTGAATTTGATAGCAGCAGTACATCTCAAAAAAGTAGGGATGGGACAGAAAAAGGCTCGAAACTAAATGATACAAAAGAAAAACAGCTGAAGGAGCATTATGCAACTAGTTAGATTGATTGGCAACAGCTCAGAAACATGACTGGGTATAAAAGGAGCATTTTAGAGAGGTAAAGATGGGCAGAGGTTCACCAATCTACAAAAAGATGTTTCTAAAAATTGTGGAACAATTTCAGAAAAAAGGTTCCTCAACATAAAATTACAGAGACTTTAAATATGCCGTCATTGACTGCATAAAATATCATTAAAAGATTCAGAGAATAAGGAGAAATCTCTTAATACTGGATGCCCATGATCTTTGTGCCCTCTTTTTATTAAATTTCCGGGACAGATTCTGGAAAGGAGGAACTGGAAACTTCAAAACTTGCAATTCTTTTTGGAAACTAGAGATGATTTGTCCTGCAGACTAAAGAGGATGGGGACCATCCAGCTTATCAGTGCACCAGGGGTTGCATTAGTGCCTGTGGCATTGGCAGCTTACACACCCAGAAAGGCACTTTTAATCCGTTCATCCATTACAACAGGGTGGCTTTGTAATGGAAAAGTCCGAGTGCTGAACTGGCCTACCTGCAGTCCAGACCTTTCACCAATAAAAAACTACATCAGGAAAGAATGGGACAATATTCCTCTCCCAAAACTCCAACACTGGTCCCAGAGGTTCACAGCCTTTTGTTAAAAGAAGAGCGGATGCTCTACAATGGCAAACATGGACAAAGTTAATAAAGGTAAGTGAATCCTTTTATGGTATTTATAATATCTAGGCTTGAATTTAGCTAAATGTACTAAATTGTATTACTTTTTTCCTCAAAATCCCACCACACTCATTCCCACCAGCCTCCTCCCTCTGTCACTGACCTCCACTCTCTACGGTGGATTCACAACTAAAGAGACCGGGAGGTCAGGGTCACTGCTCCTGACAGGCAGCCTTCACTGATCTGTCTGTGTGTGAGACACATCAATGGGGTTTGGTTACTGTCAGCGGGGCACTTCAGAGGACGACCCAGGACATGCATACACACAGAGCAAGATACCTGCAGAGTAGTAGGCATCAGTGAATGCACACTCTCTTTGCTTTCTTTCTCTGGCACAAACACACATACAGGGTTACATCTAGTTTGAATGAAGAAACTCACATTTACAATCCTTTAAAGCCAAAAACGAGAAAGGCTTGATCCGAAAATATCATCATAATCAAATGTGACCTTAAATGCACTAACATCTCTCATTAATGCAGTTTAATAGATTCACCGGCCTCACTCCAACATTACTAACACCCTGACCATTTCCTAGTTGTTGTGTTTGTTGTTTGAGGAAGTTGTTTTGTAGCCACAAGCTCTTCCAGGCAGGAGCTGGGTGTGTTGCACCAGCTACATCAGGAGTGTTGACAGTGCCCCCCTCACCAACATGCTAAAAGTCATGACTCTAAACAAATTAGAAATTCAAATGAGGGAAACTAAGAGGAAATTCCTTTATCTTGACCTCAGGTTTCTAATGATCCATCCTCAACAACTCAGGATTGTATATTTGTTCCAAAAGACTGATTGTACAGAAGCTATGGCAATCAGGTTTTATAAATGTGCATTACATTTCTATTTCATGTGTATTCTGTATTTATGACAGTATGTGCTCACTGATCACATTATTAGACACACCTGATCAAATGACCATTTTTTCTTCAACTGATTTTAAGTATTCACTGTGACCAATTAAAATAACAATACACATTTATATGTTTTTATGAACTCCATTTTCTTAAAATGGTAGAAGCCTTTTATATTTATATCAATATTGTGTGGAGGCCACTTTACCTTCACTGTTCACCTTTAAATGTGTGACTAAAGCTGTGCAACTTCCTGCCCAATGTTCAGAAGGCACAAAAATAAGGAGAGAAAAGAATAAGATAGTAAAGGCTTTTAACCCAATCAATGACCAGTTAACAAACTCCAAAAGCTGATCAGAGCCAAGCCAAGGAGGAAAATGTTTTCCAGAGGCAGGCACTCCGACTATTCATCCTGTGTGGATACGTTTAGATTGTTAAATCACATCTGTGGAGGGCCCTTACTTGGTCTTCCTGGGGCCCAGCTACTTCTGTAGGCGCACAGACTAATCAACTTATTGCATGGAAGAAACCAGTGCTTTTAGGTATGTAGAAATGAGGATCTGCTGAAGTTCAAACTGAGCACCAGAATGAGGAAGAAATGTGATTTAAGGGAAAATGTTGCCTAGTCTGACGGTAGGGTCAGAATTGGATGTGAACAACATGAAAGCCTGCAAAACCAGCAACAATCATGGCACATTCAATCATCTTCCTTCTCCATTATGATGCTCAGTTTGAACTTCAGCAGACTTTCTTGACCATGTCTAAGGCTTTGTCCACTATAGATGGGTATTTTTTTAGATCAGTTTATTTTGTGAACTTTGACCTGGGCCAGCTCTGGCCAAAGTGAGGCCTAAACAGTTTCTGGTATGAGGACCCCCGACACTGCATGAGCCTCCCACCATTTCTCACACTCTGAGGCTCATCCATTTTGTTTTTTATCACCCTCATTTTGATTTTAAAACAGCTGATCTGTGTAAGGAACTTTGATGTTTACTTATAATCAGAGTGTGGGAACTTCACAGAGTTTTATCATAAATTCACAAACCAAAAAGTGACAAAAGTTGACATTTGACAAGAGAGGTTGCACAATGAGTGAATTTACAGGAGAGACGTGATGAGAAAGTTTCAGGGCAGCAAGTGTGTGTAAGTGGGCAGGAGAGAGAGGCAGAGTGAGAGGACACTGTGCACACAGATGAGACTGATCTACAAAAATAGATATCTTTAGCGTTCATTTACTAACATGTGACAGCCAGGTAAAGTTCATGTTTGGTGGCACTGTATATATTATATTATATATACTATTACCTTGATCGTATATGCCATACCAACACAGGCCTGAAGTACAGAGGGAAAGAGAAAACAAATCACTCACTCAAAGCGATCCCAGGGGGCTCTCAACCAAAACAATAAGACAACAAAGCGAGCACAGACCAGCACTGTCCATCTGTGCTGTTTACTTCTTGTTTTGAATTGAGGACTCTGGTCAATAAAATCTGGGATGCACGATATTATCGCGTGATATTGGTACCGCATTTCTGCAGATATTTACAACCAATATTTTGGTTATAAAAATCAGCCTATATCCGTTGTAAATACTTGCCAAGTTTTTTTCTTAAGTTGTTGATCTTTAAACTTAAATTGCATGTTTTAAGGACTGGAACTTAAGGTCTGAACCACATTTAAATGTCGGTACCAGCTGAGATCAATTTTTAAATAGCGGCATATCAAATATCAGCAAAAATCCAATATTCTGTATCCCTCATTTTCTTAACCTGACATGCCAGATGGAATCTGGAAAAACTCCCATAGGCTGTGTTTTGGAAAGGGCAAAGTCTTTGAAAGAAAACTCAGAGGGTGAGTGGATGAATGGTTTGTCTGTCACATCTTCACGGGCGAATCAGAGCAACAAAACACGTGACGCTGTAGGTGTGCGCCACCACCGAAGGATAAAACTCCATAGAGAACTGCATAACGCGACCCATGGTGATTGTAGATGTCAGTACAACAACTCAGTGCTGTTCTTTGTTCTTCTTTTAATGAAGAAATATCGTCAAGTTCTGATAAAACTGACGCTTTAGTAGCATCCACGCTAATCTCTTCCGCTATATCTGCACCGGCCTCTTGTTGCTGCTTGCTTATGTCATGACCCTGCCGTGCCCGATAGAACTGCCCTATGACACTGATTGGTCCTGTCACTCTCTAACAGGGCCCATGCTGTTCAGATGGGAACTTTGCAAGATAGATTTGCCAGTGAGAAACACGGAAATGGGCGTATCCATCTGCTTTGCAAGGTTATCATTCTCTCTCATTATGAGAAACATATGTTTTCAAACTAAAGTTCAGTTTGCTGTTTAGTAAATACGCTTTATGAGGTGGCGGTTTTATTGAACGTAATCCTCAGTTTAAAACAAGTAGTAGTATTGAGAAGGAGGCTGTGGAGGTGGGCAGTTTGGGCAATTGAAATTGCAACCCATGGCAGCCTCCATAAAAAGACACATCCTAGTACAGTTATTTAAATTAAGAATTTTACTGTCTTTGAAACTTTTAGGAAATAATTTCCATACTGTAAGACCACAATTTAAAAAAAATCAAGATTCAATATTCTTTATTGTCAATTTTTCCTATATGATGGCCATACAGAAGAATAGATTCTATTTAAGAAACAAGAAATTTAAAAACAACCTATATACATACAGCAAAATCAGAATCGACCTATATAAGATTAAGATTAAAAAATCACATAGGTAAGGTCACAAATATGCTGCTGATATTTCAGGGCAAAATCTCTACATATTGTATCTTTATCTCGGCTTCTGACTTTTGACCGTTGACTTGCTTAAACACACAACTAATCTTCCGCTAAATGGATGAACAGAGCTTCTTAAACGTCCTACGGCGGTCACTGCTACTTCATACAACACTCTGAAGACCTAAACCACACTGACACTTCTGGACAGGACCCAGTTCAGGTTGGTGGGACAGCTTTGAAAATAAAATGAGGAATGATAAGGAAAGTTTTATGTCATGTGCAATGTTGTTGTCTCTGAGTGAGCTGGACTTGTCAATAGAAACAAATCATCACAGAATACCACTGCTGTTTGCATGCCATGGTCCTTACAGCATGTCACAGCATGTTTCCATGGATGAAGACGTTTTTCACAAGGTAGCATATGCGATGAAATTATTTGTAAAACACAGAGAAGGAAACCTCTGGTTTCAAGAAGACCAGCCTATAGACACTGGTTGCTGCCATCTGATTGGCTGATAAGATATTTGCTTTTATGAGCAGCTGAAAAGGTGTACCTAATTATGTGATCTTTGTATTTACGTCACACAAAGCTGCTATCTGTGCACCTGTGCCACGCGAGCTAACACAACTGATCTGTCTGAAAGAAATAATCCTGCAAATACAGTATTGCTGACATTTTTCTTAGAGCTTGCTCATTCGCCTGTCATGTAAACATCAGTGTTCATTTAGAAACAGAGCTTTTCTTGCATGCAAAATATAATAACTGAAATAAGCTCGCATCTTCCTGCTCCTTTCTCTCATCTCTGAGTTTTCTCTGTGTGCTGTGGTAACCCAATCTCTGTGAATCACCAGGTGATAAATGATCATTTCTTTCCAGCAGAGTATGGGTGGCTTCATCTGACCCTGCAGGTCGACCTCGCTAACGCAGACAGACAGATGAATGGAGAGACAGCAGAACAACAAACGGACATTATAGCCTTGAACTGGCACTGTAAGCTTCACGCTAGCTCCTCTAAAAGCAAAGGATCTGCCACAACAGGGACTATGATTATATATGACAGAAGCAAGGATCAAAATGTCCATCTTGATCTTTTACAGAAAACTCTGACTTCTAAATGAGGAGAGAGAGATTAACAAGCTTTTGGTAAAAACTACACACATAAACAAATATATTTTACAAATCTGCTCAAGCATAAAAACACACTACATTTGTTTGAAAAATAAAAGTCCATGCAGTACTATTTGTTCCTCTCCACGTATGTTGCTCATTTTCTGTATCTTTCATTTGATTTCCGGGGACTGTGCTATTTCTTTGGTGCACACTTTTCTGGTATATGTAAGCACCCTATCAATATAATTAGATTCAACTGAGGCATGCGATCTCCGGGAAAGACATGTGCACACAATGATATCAGGCCTTTCCATCTGCCATTTCAACACAGCACAGGTTTTCTAGACAAAAACAAGCAAAAGGAGACTCAAAGGCTTTGAAGTGATGTCAATAGAGTGTAAATATTCTTTAATTTCCACCACGATAAACCTGGCATACCACACTGAGTGAAACATCCCTTGATCTGGTTGGAACGTTTTAATCAAAAGTGACAATTTGGATGTTCTGGATTGCAAAAACTGAAAACTGCCCTTTTTATGGCTTGGTGAAACCTGCATAAGATACATTTTGTATTAAAAGATTTAACTTATATTTTATGAGTTCAGTTAACTTAACCAATGAGAAAGAAATGCTGTTTTGCAGGAAACCGGTGTTCATTTGAACTTTGTAGTAAAGTCTGAAGTGCACCTGTAGGATTCCTCAGTATGACGTCTGCACTTCACTATGCCTGTCATGCACGGCTCATGGGTGGCACAGCCGTGGGAAGCCGTGGTTCCTGGTCCGACACGCATTCCTGTCCCTGAGTGCACACATGAACACACTCCCACAGCCCGCCCACCTGGGCTGGATGACCCCCTAAACAGCTCCAATTACCAGGCACTGACAGACAGACAGATTAGGTCTGAACAAGGGTGCTGAGGCCTGCACAGACAGACAGACAGACAAGAAAGTGAAGTAGACAAGAACAAAGACTATTTCCAACTGCAACCTTTAATGCTTAATTCAGATTTTTTTTATCCTAATCCCAAACTTCAGTATGCTGTGGCCCAATTTAAAACCAAAAGAATCCCCAGGGCCCACCAAAAACCCTCATGCAACCATAACACAAGACTAAAATACTAACCATCATATTTTTATTGCATAAACAGGGAATTTCGATGTGAATGCTTGGATTTCAGAGACATTAACATTAATCAGTAAGTGTTTGTGGGTTCTTAAAGTACAGTTAATAAACCACTGCTGTTTCTTTTGTTTGATCAGACATTTGCGAGTCACTGAAATGTTCTTTTCAAATATTCATCCCAAACTCACTTGGTGGCCCAGCAAACTCTAAAATGGGCAAGCAAGTAGCATAGTTCAGTGTACAACATGCACACAACTGGCAAACTTTGGTTTTAAAGAGTTTATTTTTTCCTTTTTCCCATGAAATGAATTAAAAACCCTTGACAAGTGGTCAAATCTGACATTTAAATCAACTAAACAAGAATTCAGCTGGCATTTGTCAAACCAGAATGGTTTCCTATTAAAAAACAGGGTGTTTTCAATAAGTAGAATCAATTTAAAATTAAGGAACTAAAAGCCTGTTGCAAATTACTCTTCAGATAAAACAAATACATGATAACAGGCTATCATTCTCAATAAAGAGAGAGGCATTGAGGACAAGTGTTTTTTTTTTTCAACTGTGCAAATCACAACTTAAAGAAGAATGATGTTTTTCATAACATTCATGACATTCATGACATTGACATATTACTTGTGTAAGTGCAGGTGTGCTGCTTCTGTATGTCTATGTGCCAGAGTGGCACAGCGGATCTTTGGCTGTGTGCCATGTTCTATGTTTCCCTGCTTCCCTGCTGGTTGATTTAGTTGCATTTGAGGGTAAATAAAGTTGTTTATTCCACTTTGGATATTAAATGCACATAAACAAGACATTAAAAATGGGTCTGCTGAACCTGTAGACAAGGAAATCTACCAGCGGCAGTATGTAACAAGTAACCCAGTTCCACAGGAAAACTGCAGACCTGGCAACCCTGATGTTAAGTCAATTTAAGGAAGCAAGTAGACACGAGTTGCCTTGGGCAAAAGTATGAAGAGAATTGCTCGACTTGAGTGAGTAATTTGCCTGAATGAGGCGAATTTGCTTAATTTTAAACAAAGTAATCGAGGAAACTCCCTATATTTGCTGAAACTGGCTATAGACTGAAATAGCCAATTGTCTTTGTAATTGTTAAAGATTGAATGAAGTCTCTAAGTGAAAATATGAATGAAGGTAGGGGTTTGAATGAGGGTGAGAAAAATTAGAAAGTGCCCATTTTTAACATTCTATCTATTCATTTTAATAGTCCCAACTTATTTGGAAATCGCTGAATATCTCTAAAACTTTCAATGGCATGTCTTAGAAAAGTTAATTCCATCATGTCCTAATTTGGTGGAATATTTGACATTTAAATGTAAGAATAGATTGAATTTTGAATAAGGAGAAGCAAGCCAAAAAAAAAGTGGGCAGAAGAATAAAAATAGAAGAACATGATGAAGAAGATGAAGTAAGGAAATGTGTCTGTTAATTTACGTTGGTATGTGATTTAAACCTCATTCTGAAAATAAAAACATTTGATCACAAAAAGAAATAAGCAGATTCTCATCACTGTGGTTTGAAGTACAAAAGTAAAAAAGACAGAATTGAGAAATTAAAAAGAAATGTAGCTGCTGCACAGAGATGGACGGATAGATGGGAGAGAAGGAGAATTCACGAGGGAATCCTGTCATTAATTACAGCAAGTTTGTTTACACAGAGCCTTCATTGGACCAAGCCAGGGTGGAGATTAGTTTGCTCTTTCACCATGACTGAGGTTCCCATGTGCCTCCCTCTGCCTCCCCTCGTCACACAGACACAGAGCAATTTTCTTCCACCTTCACCCTGCTGCCACCTTCACTCATGACCTGAGCAGACTGTAACTAAACCTCTGTTAGCACACAGCCTCACTCACAGGCCTACATGTTCTCCCTTCTCTGTGTCACTGTGAGTTCAAACTGACCAGCAGCAGAATAAATCACCTTACTTTTATGAAAGTTTTACTACGTACATAAAGGCAAGGCAAAGGGAGGGACGGAAAAACAAATTGACAGGGTTGAGCGCCAGGCGTCGGCATTTTCAGGGTTTAAGTCAAGAGTAACCAAAGAATTGACTCCCGACCACATCGACGGCAGCAAGAAGCTACTGAGGCTGTTTGGATGATTTGTTATTCAAAGAATTTTGGCACTTAACGTGTTTTGTCTTGTTTGGTCAGGAAAAATGTCTCTTTATTCAAGAGTCTGGGTAAATTGCAGGCCATGGTGGAATTTTTGTCCAATTAGGTCGGCGTTTACACAGCAGTGGATGAGGTGATGACAGAGCATACTATGTGTTTGGACATGGGGGTTGGAGAAATACTACGCTTCTCATGAGGATTTTTGGAGAACGATTAAAACAGTGGGTTTATTGTTTGGAGAAACTTACATGATACAGCTGATGCCTCAACCTGACCGCTAACCAGCTCTTGTTCAGAAAAACAGACACTTAAAAAAACACATACTGATTCTCTAACTGATCTTTGCCTCTAATCACCAGAGCGACTCTGTGACAATCATCTGACAGCCATTAAAAACATTAAATCATGTCTCCAGAAACGGGTCAAAGTCACAGCAGCAGCAGTGGAAATGTCAAGTGTAAAACTTTTTCTTTCCTCCAAATAGATCTCATGTGTGGAGTTGGTTTCTTTGCCTTTTTGTCATTTTTTATGGCAATGATATTGAATGTTTTGCATTGTGTGATGTTTTTTCCCCTTTGTGTTAGTCACACAAGGGACTAAAAACAACGTCTTTGTGGGCCCGGCGTTTAAAGGGAAAGTCAAATGTGAATTACAGGGAATGAGAAGTTCTAAAACTACTGCCAAAGGCAAGTTATTTGATTGCCCAGACATTTTTCTTGCTTTTTTCTAAATTGCGTCCCAACTGGGGGTCCAGAGAAACCTAAAATAACAAGATGAAGTTATTCTTGACAGAATCTCTCTTCTTTTCTCTTCTCAATCACAGTCATCCATGCTCTTCTCTGTCAGAGGTTTTTTTCCTCCAAGTCCAGCCACACACTACAGGATTTTGAGCGGTTTCGGCAAGATTTGACCCCCCTGACGGTTGTTGCTTGGATTATTTGTGAGTACTCTGCATGTGTGTGGTGTCAAAATGATTACTGCTCCAAATCGCGTCGTAGCCTCCCAGACCCTGAATTGTAAATATCAAACATGTTTGATATTGCTGCTGACGGAGTACCCACAACAACCAATGAGAGTGAGCAGACTGGGTGGCTTCACCAGACGGATCATGTGTACTTTGACCGCTCACAACCATAGATGCAACTGTACCTAAGTTCCAGCCAGCATTTCGTCCCGAGTCTTTTCCTTGTTTTATGATTTTTTGCTGCACCTGTAACTCATGCCAGGACAGTCTGTTGTGGAGAGACAGCAAGACGGTATCGACAGACATCTGTGTTTTTTTTCCCCCTGAAGTCACGTGATCACGCAAGGTCGTAGGCAGGTTTGCAGGTGTGTGGTCTTCAGTGATCTGACAATCTGGCTGAGTCGTCTAGTGTGTGCGTTCAGAGGATTAAAGATGAAAAATCTTTGGAAATTGTCATGAAGTCTGTGGTCTCTTTAAAATTGTTTCAGATTAAAATATCATCTAGTGTGTGGTCGGCCTTAGTCAGGGTTTTTAACTGGTCTATATAAAACCCACACCACCTCTGTTCTATGAAATCATGACCAAATTCACAAAACTCCTCAGCAAATAAAACTTTATGAATGAAAAACATTGCATTTGGACCCTTGATGGAACAAAACCCATGACTACAAAAAAAATCTTAAAGTAAATGTCCCCTTAAAGTTTCGTCCTGTCTCTTCGTTCACTCTGTTTTGCCACAATAACATGCATCTTAGTTGTTTTTTTCTATGAGAGATCTTAAGACATCATCAGGTGAACACCCACTTTATTCAAGATATTTCTGTCGAAGATAACAGGATAAATAAATTAAGACCTCAAGAAAACAACTAGAATCTACTCCTCATCCAGCAAGACAGAGTAAACTAAAATATACAGATCTCAAAAAGTTAGTCTGTCATGTTAAAGTTAATTTTTTCCCCTGCAATTTAACAAGAGGGGGGAAAATTCCCTAATTTCACATTCATTTGAAAAACAGAAGAAGGTATATATATATATATTAAAAAAAAAATCAAAATAAGCATTTATAATACAGAAATGTCTACATTCTTGTTAATGATGCTCATTTATGCACTCTGTACTTGGTCAGGCTGCATTTGCACACATTACTGCATCAATGTGATGTGGCATGAAGGCGATCAGTCAGTGGCACTGCTGGCCCAGCCCAGCAGTGCCACAGACCAGCCCAGACTGCTCTAATAGCAGCCTTCAGCTTGTCTGTATTGTTCAGTCTGGTGTCTCTCATCTTTGCAAGAGATTCTCTATGGGGTTCAGGTCGGACCAGTTGGCTGGCCAATCAAACACAGTAATGCCACAGCCACCAAACCAGTCTCTGGTAGTTTTGGCTTCACTGGAAGGTGCCAAGTCCTGCTGGAAAAGGAAATCAGTTCTCCATAAAGGTTCAAAGCAGATGGAGGCTTGAAGTGCTTTAAAATCTCCTGGTAGACGGCTGGCAGCGTTGACTCTGGACTTGAATCACAGTGGACTAACACCAGCGGATGACATGGCACCACAAACCATCACTCAGTGTGGAAACTGAAAACACCAGACACAACATTTACAGTGCATATCCTGGACCCATCTGTGTGTGGTGGCTCTTGAACCACTGACTCCAGCCTCAGTCCACTCCTTGTGAAGCTCCCATAAGTTCTTGAATCTGCTTTGTTTGATAATCCTCTGAAGGCTGAGCTCATCCCTGTGGATTGTGCTCCTTTTCATATTACACGTTTCCCTTCCAGTCAACTTTGTGAAGGGTGTCAGTGATTGTCTTCTGAACAACTGTGAAGATGGCAGTCTTCCTCATGATTGTGGTTGTGTGTACTGAACCAGAGTGAGAGAATGAAGGCCCAGGAAACTTTTGCAAATTGAACTTTTCCACAACATTCTAATATTTTGAGTAAGCTGTAATCATGAAGATCAAAATAAAAGAATTGGCTAGGCCCCTAAAAGCCCAGAGCAAGGGCCTGCGCTGGTTGTGATTTATCAAGGATATCAATGTTGAATCAGTGGTACTGGTGTGGAAGACCTGGCCAACAGATACTCCATTTTGGAGCTGATTATCTGGTTCTGATGTTGGAATTATGAATCTTTTCCCTTTTTTTAAGAGTTATGTCTGGGCCTTTATTAGATAGAGGAGGAGAGTGTACAGACTTGGGGACGGGGAAGAGGGTGAGGAGTGACTTGTGGAAAGTGCCACAGGCCGGATTCCATTTGTGCAAATTTGTGCTGCTTTTTAACCCCTTTCCACCTTCTTTTTCCCCAAACATATTTGCCTTTTTTTTGGGTTGTTGTTGCCGAATGTAGACATCTTTAACCACTTTTTGCTGTTTTTGCCTCCCGGCTGACTTTTTTTTTCACTTTTGGACTATTGTAGACACTTTTAGCTCATGTTTGCCATTTCAACACATTTTGGCCAATTTTTACCACTTTTTGCTGCTTTTAAAACATTATTACAGCTGTTCCATTTTTGTTGCCACTTTTGACCCATTTTGATGCATCTGCCCTATTTTGCTACATCTTTTGATGCTTTTTGCAATTTTTTCCCAATTTTTGCTGCTTTCAGTAAATCTTGAAATCAATCTTTTAAGCAATTTTTGACACTGCCAATTTTTTTTCAGGAATGTATGCCCACATTTGCCACTTTATACCCTCCCCACCCCCCAGTTTTGCCACCAACCCAGTTTTTACCCTTTGTTGCCCAAATTTGCCATTTAATCCACTTTTAAACCATTTTTGATGCTTTAAGCCAATTATAACCACTTTAGGCCTATTTTTGCCATTTTCCCCCATTTTTGAAGCTATTTGTGCTTTTTTGCCTCTTATTTGCCAATATTTACCACTTTTTTGGCACTTTTAATACATTTTTGCAGCTTTTTTCTTTTACTTTTGACCTAGTTGGGTACTTTTGCAGTTTTCTCACAATTATTTAATTATTTGCCATAAAATTGTCTCGGCTTTTTCTTCTTTATTTTCTTGCATCCTTATGCTTGTGCACATCATGGGTAAGCTCTGAAGTCTGACATTTTGTCCAAGTCATTTAGCTCATTGTTCCAGTGCATATTGTAAACACTAGAAAAGCACTCTGAGAGCGCAGACCTCTGCCATTAGCCCTATCTCCCAATAGTGAAGAATCTTTTAAAAAATTCCTGGATCAAGACAGTGATCCTGATCACTCCCAAAATCTAATCAGTTCTTCCTTTTGCCATTTCTGACATTTCCTAAAAATTTCATCAAAACCCATCCACAACTTTATGAATTATGTTTGTAACAAACTAACAAACCCTGCCGATCACATAACCTCCTTGGCAGAGGTAATTACTGAAAAGGTAATTCTGTTCAAGAAAAGGGGTTTCCATTAAAAAAAGGCATTATTGTGTAAGCTTTAACAGGGAAATAAATCCCTGTATTTGAACTTATGTATGGTGTGAGTTCAAGTTAAACAAACAAAAAAAACAAGTTAACATCTACACAGTAAACTATATACTTATGTATGTTGTCAGTTTAAATTAAAATACAGGATTTATTTCACTTCATAACAAATAATATTCATTTTTTGTTGCTTTGATAAGAGGTGTTATTATACAGGTTAAAAATAAATTATTCCCAGTTTGGCTGACCCCCAGAATGCCCCTAACCCCCACGATGGATGGCCTTGAATTGAAGCATCTACTTACAAGTAAAGCTGTCTCTAAAACCCAGCTCCATTCACATTCCTTGAGTTAATTCATTGGCATTATCTGATATCATTTATCGTTTAGCTGGATAATCAGTGGCTGTACCAAAAGCCACAGAAAATTAGCTTTTGTTCAATAGTCCACTTTTGGAATGGCATCCACTGAGATCCTCAACTGGTCCAAAAAGTAACAAACACCAATATGCAGCAAAATAAAGAATTGGAGGTGATTTTGGGAGTGTCTGGCCAAGAGTGGACGGCTCTGATTAGAACCATATTTTCACTGTTAAGTAGAAGATCGATGCTCTGAAAACAAAGAGAACAGAAGGAGCCAGGTCTTGAGGACAAGAGAAGTGAAAGAACTTGAGATCAGAGGGTAAATGACAGGGAGAGAAACCCCGAACATAGATCAGGAGACAGAGAGAGTGGAGTTTCTGTTACTCTGTCAGGGAGCCCCTTCAGCAAGTTCAGCAGTCAGGCTCTCTCATTGGATCCAGATGACAGCTTCCTCACTGTCCAGCTTGGTGAAGTACTGATCGGCCCATAGACCCACACTTGGCAAACAAAAAGAACTGCTTCTGTAAAACCATATCTGTCATTATTTAGATTCTGCCTTTATGTAATTTATGGTCAAATATATTGACAACATTTTTGACCTCAGAGGTCCTGTGGTCAAAGGGTGATGGAAACAACTGTAGAAACTGGACCGATGACAAAACATTTGCTGTACACTCATGCTTGATTTCTGTCTCTCTCCCTTTGGGTTGTGATAGAAAAGGGTTTCCGAGACAAATCTTGCTGTCTGAATGTGGGTTTTTGAAGTTTACTGAGCATTCAATCACTTTGTCTGAGCTTTAAACAAGAGTTCCAGATTAAGAGTGCAGACAGATTCAAATAAATCATAGAGATGTGACGTGCATTTGAAGGAATAGAAAAGCCTGGCTGGATGAGACTAAAAATAAGACATCAAGAAAATGTACATTTTTGCCCATATTTGCTGGAGTTTAGTAGTTTATCAACTGGTTAACATGTTTTAGTATTTGGTCTGAATGCTTAATCTTTCACACTACTTGATGAATTGTCTTGAGCTCCATGTCACTCTGAAAAGTGCACAAAACATTGGTTGACTCATGATATGGAACCAAATTAAATTGCTATTCTCTAGTTTTGCAATATGCATTATAGGGGCCCTTTTATCTGTCTTAAATGGATTATTCTGTAGTTTCTATCTATGTAGTCTGTACCATCCATCCGTCACTGGGTCGCAGTGGCAGCAGGCTAAGCAAGTCAGCCCAGACAGCTCTCTTACCAGAGACACTCTCCAGCTCTTCCTGGGGGATCCTAAGGTGTTGCCAGGCCAAATGAGATATATTTGGCCTGGGATTTTGTGGTCATTATTTTGTTGTAACAATGCTTCTTGGCAGTAGATCTTATACCGTTGGAAAGCTTTTTTATTTCCCTTTAAAATGGTGCCACATTTATAAGGAACATGCATTTGAGCAGCAGAGCTGAGTATGTTGGTTGCGCCCATGGAAAATTTGCCAAATCCTCCCTGCCAATGCCAAACAGCTGATTCTGCAATTACTCTAGTTTGGTGGATTGGATATTACAAGACATATTTGCAATTTAACTATTCATTCAACAAACAGGAGCTTCAGTAGCGGGAGGAAGAACCACAGCCACAACAGCCTGGCACCTCCTCCTCATGCTGGTCACCAGCCTGGTCACACACTGCTGTGGGCTGGCATACCATTCTTCAACCAGTGTTTGTTGCAAGTAAGCCAATGTGGTTGTGTTGGTCGCTCTGGCAGGAACAGCATGCACAGACAGATCCCACAGGGTTCAATGGGGTTGAAGTCAGAACTGCTGGCAGGTCATTCCATCCTCTCCTCTACCAAATTCTGGAGGTAGTCTCTGATAAACCCCGCTCTGTGGGGGCCAGGGTGTTCATTTTGGAAGAAAGAGTTTGGTCCCAGACTGTAGAGATATGGGATTGCCACTGGTTGCAGAATCTCATCTCGATATCTCTCTGCATTGAGATTGCCTCCCATGATGACAAGCCTCGTTTTTCCAGTGAGGGAGATGCCGCCCTACACCATCACACCGCCTCCACTTAAAGAAGTTGCTCCATTGGTGCAGCAATCAGCATAGCACTCTCTGTGTCTTCTCTGCACTGAGTCTTCAACCATATTGTCCTGTAAACCTTGACTTTAAATCTACTGAAGATAGCCTAAGGTTCCTAGGTGCTGACAGGGTGAGGAGACTGCCTTCTTGGGGTGTCATCCTAGTTAAATGAACCTTGACCTTCAGTCTTGAGTTGGTACTAGGGCTCACTTTAAGTTATGCCCCAACTTGGTTTTGTAGAACACCAGCTTGAAGTTGCCCTATCAAATGGCCCTATCAGGCTAGTCAAACGTGGCATGCCGATTCTTGGAGCAGACACTTACCGACCACTGTAGCAGGGCTCACGCTTAAAGTCCTTTCTGTTTCCTTGTTGCTGAATTGTGTTACACAATAATATATCCTTGCTTTTTTTGTACTGAATGTCATCATTACTCATCAGGCAAATACAACTATAACATACTGAAATATCATTTAATATTGCCATACAAACAAAAAACATACCTCCACAATCTGGGGCTTAGAAACCAAGCATTTAATTCATGCTTTGACATTCTCTGTCTCAAACAAAGCACATTTTAAAGGAATCAAGCAAGCACTAATAGAGGATGAATACTGAACCCATTATGAACAAATCTTGTCAGAAAAATGTTTGCTTATGAAGTGACTGTTTTTGTCCTGGACTGGATTATATGTATGCATCAGAATTTTGCTTATTAATCCAATGATGCATAAAAAGATATCTACTGAAACACTGTCTAAAAACCAGGGAAAGCAAGGTTAAACTTTCAATTTTAAGAAACACCTCAGAGTTTGCAACAGTTCCCCTGTCGGAGACCAACATGCTATTGATTCTGCGATCACTGATGCAATGTGTTTTTCTCACTAACTGTGGTTTAGCAGCCAACTCTAACTGCTGTGTCTCCTCCATGACATTCTTTATTCTGTAAACTAAAGGAAAAGTCATTCACACAATCCTTGGTGGCATAAAAGACCACATTACAGACGGCCGCATGTTTGTCTTATCTGAGAAAAAAAAGAATGTGTTTATAGAAAGGCTGCACTTCACCAGAGAGCTTAATTGAAGGTGAGTTTTGGTATCTCAGCTTGCCCAAAAGAATGTGAATGGCCCCAAAGACTCATGGGACGTCACACCCACTCCTGGCGTTGGTTTCAGCTGCTTTGCATGTCTAAAACAAACCACTACATCTGTTTTTACTTCGTGTTTTGTTTGCGGACTGAAAGAGAGAAGTAGCAGCTTCAGTAAAAAATAATGACATTGGTTTTATTCTCCTGGACCAAAAAGAGCGAGTGATGGGTTTGAGGGAGACAAAGGAGGCGAGAGGAAGAGGAGCAATTAGGATAAACATGGATTTGTAAAAAGGGTCATGAAAGGATGAAAATATGATAAGTTTGTGTGACCGGCATGCACATGAGCACACACACGAGGGATAGGATTTCTTTAGAGTGGAAACATGGAGGCATCTCTGCTGTTCAGCACGGCTGGAATGCATTGAGGTTTACACATCAGATCCTTTCATTTAAACATCCAACAGGATTCAGTTTTTTCTTTCTCACCACACTTAATGTCATGTCCTGAAAATTCTACCTGCAGAATAAGTCACAAAGACCCCTCATTTTTAGATTTACAAGATGATTTTTTTCTTACCAAAAGACTGTATCAAAATTAAAGAGTGGTTTCTAGAGCGCCTCTACATTCATCAGCTACTGCAGGGCATGGCAAAGGTGTGCAACATAAGGTTTCATGAAAAGTTATTTCAATATTTTAGATGAGTATTAAGAGCATAAAAAAGTGCCCAAATTCCGTAAAATAGTGTCTAGTTATATTCTTATTGTTCAACAATTCCCTGGGATCCCTTGACCAATCACAGAGTAAAAGCCCTTCAGTGTTTTAATATCAAGTAAATTACAGCAAGGAACAAGCACAAATTCAAAAAGTAGGACATTTTGTGTAATTTGGATTAAAACAGAAATCAGAGATTTATTAACCTTTATCTGACACAAAAGACACTATATTGCCAAAAGTATTCACTCATCCTTTCAAGTAATTGAAATCAGGTGGTTCAATCACTTCTTTCGCCACAGGTGTATAAAATCAATCACCTAGGCATGGAGACTGTTTCTACAAACATTTGTGAAAGAATGGGTCGCTCTCAGGAGCTCAGTTAATTCCAACATGGTACTGTGATAGGATGCCACCTGTGCAACAAGTCCAGTCGTGAAATTTCTGCGCTCCTAAATATTCCTAACCTGACACGCCAGATGGCTGTGTTTAACACAGCCATCTGGGGAACCTTCAATACTAAGCGTTTGGGAAAGGGCAGAGGATTTGACAAAAAACTCGGAGTGTGATTGGATGAACGTTCTGTCTATCACATCTTTACGGGCCAATCAGAGCAACAAAACACTTGGTGTAGCAGCGACCAGGGTGCGCATGCGCAGCTACCAAGGAGTAACGGGAACCATGGCATCAGTACATGACTTTTGTTGGTTTTTGAAAGAAAACAACTCACTGCAGTTCTTTGTTCTTCTTTTAAGAAAGAAATGTCGTCAAGTTCTGATAAAACTGGCGCTTTAGCAGCATCCACGCTAAGCTCTTCCACCATAATTGCACCAGCCTCTTGTTGCTGCTTGCTTACGTCTTAAATGTTGGCGAGTGTTGGCAGAGGTCACCAACTTTCTGTAGAGTCAATCGCTACAGACCTCCAAACTTCATGTGGCCTTCAGATTAGCTCAAGAACAGTGAGTAGAGAGCTTCATGGAATGGGTTTCCATGGCAGAGCAGCTGCGTCCAAGCCATACATCACCAAGTGCAATGCAAAGCGCTGTATGCAATGGTGTAAAGCATGCTGCCACCAGACCTGAGAGCAGTGGAGACATGATCTCTGGAGTGACGAATCGCGCTTCTTCATCTGGCAATCTGATGGATGAGTCTGGGTTTGGCGGTTGCCAGGAGAATGGTACTTGTCTGACTGCATTGTGCTAAGTGTAAAGTTTGGTGGAGGGGGGATTATGGTTTGGGGTTGTTTTTCAGGGGTTAGGTTTGGCCCCTTAGTTCCAGTGAAAGGAACTCTGAATGCCTCAGCATACGATTCAATCTCTTCAGCAAGAGATTTTGGACAATTCCATGCTCCCAACTTTGTGGGAACAGTTTGGGGATGGTCCCTTCCTGTCCCAACATGACTGTGCACCAGTGCACAAGACATGGATGAGAGAGTTTGGTATGGATGAACTTGACTGGCCTGCACAGAGTCCTGACCTCAACCTGATAGAACACCTTTAGGATGAATTAGAGTGGAGACTGAGAACCAGGCCTTCTTGTCCAACATCAGTGTGTGACCTCACAAATGCGCTTCTGGAAGAATGGCCAAATATTCCCATAAACACATTCCTAAACCTTGTGGAAAGCCTTCCCAGAAGAGTTGAAGCTGTTATAGCTGCAAAGGGTGGAACTACTTCACATTAAACCCTATGGATTAATAATGGGATGTCACTTAAGTTCATATGCGAGTCAAGGCAGGTGAGCAAATCCTTTTGGCAATACAGTGTAGGTTAGAGGACTCAGAAGCAGACTTGAAGACATACAAGGAAACACTTCACTAAGACAAAAATCGTAAACAACCACAAATCAAAAATTCACTCTCAAAGTTATGTATAAGAAAACCACAGAGCAGCTGAAAAGTACTCAAATAAGCTAATCAAAGATATCAAGATGCATAAAGTGGCTTTTGACTTGCCAAGCAGCAATGCTGCCAGCCCTTGTAGGCCTTTTCCACACCTAGGTGGATATTTTTGAAACTGGAGGTTTTTCCTGATCTGTATTAAAAAATAATCCCATCCACATGCACGTTTTAGGAACATCAACAGAAGGATAAAAAACAAACTGCTGTAAAGATCACATCATGTCAACAGTCTGTCCTTACCCTACTCAAACAAAAATAATGTCCTGACATGTTTAAATTCTGTCGATGCCCATCCTTAATGTCCATACCCTTCTCAAAGTTGTCCCATTAATCTGAGCGGTCTGAGCCAAATTTCAGATTTTAAAAACAGCACTCCAGTCAGGTGTCTCTTTTTCTACACAGTGGGAGAGCAACTGTGTTCATGGAAGCATGGAGAAAGTTCAATAGCAGGTCCAATTAGCACAACTTTCAGGCATCCGATGTTGCTATGGAAACAAAAGTAATGTTGACCTAAAACGCTGCTTGGTGTGTACAGAAATGTGCACAGAAAAACCTCAGTTTTTGAAAATACCCACCTTTGTGTGGACAGGGCCTTGAAGAAACTCTTGATGAGGATTTTCATCGGTGTGTTGCTCCCAAGAAACTCAGGCTGGGATTGTGATTTGAAGGAAGAATAGAAAAGACACAAAGAAAAGATATTCAGTGTTCAGACTGATGCATGTTTTTTGTATACACACATTTTGAATTTCATGCCTGCAACATGATCCAAAAAAGCTGGGGTAATGGCATGTTTACCCCAATGTCACACACTGAACTCTTTCTTCTTAACGCTCTAAAGCTAAAAACAAAAATACACTAGTGCCATCCAACATGTGTCCAAACGATCGCCCCCATTTTCTATAAATAAACCCACACTTGCAGTGGCCAGATGCTTTATGCTACTGTTCTGTTCCTGACCAGCCACAACTGTTGGAGAGCTTTCCTGAGAGAACAGGGTGTTTGGTACATCTCGGCTGCTGTAGTAGCAGCTCTGTTTGAGGGCACAGAAAAATAAATTTTAGTGCCAAAATTATAAGATAAAAAGTCATAATTCTGGCTTTGTATCTTGTAATTTTTATCTCATAATTTTGACTTTTTATCTCATAAAAGAATCAAAAGTGACTAAAATCAAGAGTGCTTTAAATGATAATTATAGAAAAAGAACAATGAAGTCAAGTTCTTTTACTTCAGCTTTGTACCAGCTTTCATTTACTAGTATGTGGTTGTACCTTCAGACAGACATCTGCTCTTGACCTGAACTTGCTGGACTAATGGTAAAGCACTCCTCTCATTGGCCACATTTTTCCTCCTTTATAATCCATGAAACATGTAACCCAGCGTGTGGCTGCCAGCCTCAGCTGTTTGCTCTTAGGACAGTAATTACACCCCAGATATTGCTGTTGGTATTCAAAAGGACAACTGAAAATAGAAATCCTGACATGAGATGTGATAATGATGAGTAAGTGTTGACAGTGAAGGCTGACATACAGAACATATACAGTGTGCCCCTTGTGATTTCAACCATCTGACAAGCAGTGACAAAAAATGTGATGGAAGTGAACACAAATACATAAAGCCACACAGACAGAAATGTGCAGAGATTGCATACAGCATATTTGTAAAGAAACAAAGACATTTTGAACATTTTTGTCTTTGCATGGTCACCATTTAATCTATACATGCACAGTCCCAGTCCACAGGTGCAGGGAGAGTTGTGTTTGTTTTAAAGCTTGAACCCCCTCCTACATCTCCTCTCACATTTCTTTCTCCTCTCTTTTCCTCACACCCTGTCTCTCCATCCTCTTACCTCCTCTGGAAGGTTCTCTGCTCCTCTTTCTTTTGCACATTTGTAGAAAACTACTTCATCTTTTTCTTTCTCTTCTCTTCCTCACCTCTTCTGCTTGTTGTGATCCTCTCCTCTGTCCTGACACAAACTTTCAAACACAAACTCAGGAATGTCAGGAATGTGTGCATTCCTGCAGCATCATGTTGTTGTTACACATATGACTGCAACTGCAGAACCTGAGGAGTCTGAGTGTTTTTCCAGAGCCAATGGACGGACGGCCGAATGGAGGCACAGGATGATTGATGAAGAAGTGGGACAGTGTTGACACAGCCCTTAGAGGCTCAATGCTTAATCCAGAGGTAAACAATAAGGTGCCACCACGGTGAGGAAAGTCCCACTCCTCACGGTGAAACCAGGGCTAGTCCTGGTTAAAATGGGACTCTAAGCAAAATTTGTTTAGTGTTTTCGAGGTTAAATGCTTGTTGCAAAAGTAAAAAGATGGAAAGATGATGAGGCCGAAAGCAAATGTGTTCTGCAAATCAGAAGAGGTAAGCCTGTGTGAAACTCTCCTGAACTATTTGCAGATATTTTCTTGAAGAAGTTGACAGCAGTGACAAGTTTATTCACATAAAAAACAAAGCTGACTTGTCTAAAGTTATAATATCTGTGGATTTCTCTTTGATTTTTGTTTTAGATACTGGAAATGACAAAAATGTTGTAATATTTGTATGCAATGATTTTTGTAAAAGTGCTTATTAATACAAACTGTCTAATAACCTGAAATCTTGCTTTTTTAAACTTCGGTTGAAAGAAATTTTTGGTTTATTTGACACCATTTTGGCAGCTCCAGACTTTGTTGCACTGCAAACAATAGACCCCATCCTTTATCAGTTTCAGACCTGCCAAGTGCAGCTCCAATTAGCATAGTCTCAAACACAGACATGCCTCAGCCCTCCTCTATTGGGGGATGGGGAGGATTTCTCTGGCTCCATGGATGGCTTACCTGATAGAAAAGGAGATAACCTGCTTGCTCATCCTTGTCTGGCTGTAGAAGCTGAATCTCTGCCTTCACTGTTTTATCAGCATCTAGTGTAAACTAATATCTGTCAGTAAGTGTGTTTGGAATTAAAAAAAAAAAAAATCAGCTCAATTTGGTAATCAGCTTAATTTGGACATAAGATTATACTGGATCCCATTAGATTATACGGGTTTCCAACCTTTTTCCTTTAGAGCCCCACTACTTGTGTCTAAGAAAAACCAAGTAGTCCCAACTCCCACCCTGAAAACAAAGTGATGCTTGGCTGTCTTGGCAAAAAAAACAACAACAACAAAAAAAAAAAAAAACTCTTTGTTAAGTGTTTGTCATGATTTTTGTGAACATATCCAAATATAATTTAAATTTTCTCAGAGCAGAAAAAGTGAGAGGGGTCTGGCTGCAGACCATTCATCTCTGACGGCCACTCTCACAGAATGTTCATCTGAGACGTCGTATATCTCAGAGAGTACTGTAATTTGTAGTACAGCATATTTCCAATATTAGATTTACAAAGAGAAAAATCAATTTTATTCATAAACAAAGTCTTGCAGTTGCATTCATGAAATAACCATATTGCAAACATTACAGACTAGGAAACATTGCATGAATTAAACAGTGAAACGGGTCAGAGCTCTAACCTGGGGTTAAATTATGTATAGACGTGTTAGAAATAGTTACACAAACGGTGGCTCGCTTTAGCTTTGTTAGCTTTAGCTAAAGCTAATGAAGCTACTCTTGTTATGTAATGAATGTTACTACATAAGCTGATGCAGCTAAGTTAGTTTTAGCAACATGATCTTTAAGAAATGTAGTTAAGGCCAACACAGCTACGTAACTTACATAATTGCTTTGTGAGCTTAGCAAAGTTGCGCTGTTATCTATAGCTTAGTCAGCGTTAGCAACATGATTTCAATGTAGCTGAAGCTAACTTAGCTGTGTAAATACAGTAGATATGTAGCTAACGCAGCTGCTTTGTAAGCTTAGCTTTTGCTACATTAGCTTTGTAGTTCCATTATCTACGGAGCTAAGGGAGCTATATAAGCTATGCTTGCTGCATTGGAATGTTTTTATGGAGGACAAGCTTTTTCCTGTACAGATTATTTTATCAGCTTTATTAAACATTTTTTAATAAACTTTAAACTTGTGGTTGTGAGGGCACTCACCCTCGCTGCTCACTGAGACAGGAGCATGAAAGGCTAGTGAAAGGGCAGAAAAGTTGTTGATGCAGGAGGAAGCTTTTATTAAACTACAAAAAGGAGACATAATGTTAATGGTCTGCATGTCGGGATGAATATGTTACTAAAAATGATCCCTGCAGAGAGAAGTAGAAAAAGAAATGTAGCTGGAAGCCTTCGTTAAGCTAACACTGAGCCTTTGCTTTTTGTTTTTGTTCCTGGATTTGTTTGAATGCTTCATTGTATTTTTTCCTCGTAATGTGGATTTCACACATATCAAAATTTTAAAAAGGCACTTGTGGCCTTTTAAGCTAGCAAACACTGTTAGCACTACTTTGAAAACTACATTTTGCAAGCTTTGTGTCTCTGACAAAGTTACAGGCCTTAGGTTGCATAACACAGTGCATGCCTCCTTATCACGGCAGTAGTATCCAAATCCCCATCGTAACTTCTCTGCTCGAACAGGGAGTTGAATTTTGAGAGGCTGATGATAGTAGGCACCTCACCTCCCATCCCTCTTATCAGCTATCTGAGCTGGCTGAGAGACGGAGGAGTCCATCTAACTGGATTTAAGCTTGTCTCTTTGCTTATCCTTCTGATTGATTATGCTCATCTGCTGAACTTTCCTCTGCTTTCTCTACACCGCTGTTTTACATAATGGTGACGTCAAGTCTGAGAGGAACAGCTAGTATTGGCTGTAAAGATTGTAAACTACCATACAGTTACAGATGCCTAAATGGCTGTTTTATACAGTACAGTATATAACTCTGTGTCTCTCTCTTGTGTGTCTGTGTGGGGGGGGGGGTGTTTGGATGTGACTGTGACTGACATATTGCACCATTATTCCTTTTGGCTTCACCATAATATGGATCGTATTAATCATATAGGAATGTATATGATCTGATTTTATATCTAACTACAACTGTGTGATCATTCCCCCTCTTTTTATGTATTTAAAATAATAAGTTACTCTATTACTAATATTTAAACTACTGTGTCTGGTAAATGGGATTGAGCTTGTGCTTTTCTATTTATCTGACCATTCAGAGAGTTGTTTTTTCTGCACGCCACACTTATCCATTTATACTCTCATGGCAGAGGCTGCCACATGGAGTGGTGACTGACTTGCTGATGCAGAAGTTAGAGATATTTTTTGGAATAAACAGAAAAACATCTCACACACTGCAGGGCTCCAAAAGTCCAAATTATTAATTTCACCAAGGGAGAGAAGTTTCCAGCTCTGCTGCTCTTCATCATCTACATCTGATGGAAAGGCAGCAGTTCTTTTGCCATTTTAATCCTTTATTTTGTTTGTTTTATTTTTGTCAATTTTTTGTCATTTTTTTGGTGTCAATTTTCGCAACTTTTAACCCACTTTTATTGCTCTTTGTCCATTTTTGCCACTTTTCATCCGTGTTTTCCACTTTTTTTTTGCCAGTTCTAACCTATTTTTGCAACATTCCCCCAACTTTTTGCCTCTTTTCACAATTATGTAAATATTCTCCACTGAAGTTCTCTGCTTTTTCTACTTTGTTTTCTGGCATCCTGACATTTTGTGTGAGGAATGGCTTAGCCTTGGAGTCTGACATTACTCTCCAAATGCTTTAGTTCAATGTGCCTATCCACATTAACATTACAGATAAAAAGGTTAAAAAGGGCTTTATATTTTGAAAAAGACTATATTAGTACTGCAGCATGAATAAATAAATTCATTTTTTGTTGCATTAAGAAAAGTGGTTATTATTCAGGTAAAAAATAAGATATGGTTATCAGAGTTTAACTTAACAGTGGACCATCATTTTCCCTGACCTCCATTGGCCCTTTATTTGGCCTGGCCCCAAAGCTCTCCCCTTTATCTCCCCTTATGGTTGGCCTTGTGTAGATGTGAACATATATAGGTGTATGTATGCATAGTTTGCGTTCTTACTGAAATCGTGTTTGTTTTCTTTCTGTTTAATCGAAAGCTGAGGTCTCTTGTATAAGCCAGCTGCCTTCTTGACCTCTTCTGACACATTTTTTAAATTCAATTTTATGTAATCCTATATGTGTGCAACTTAAATAAATAAGTAAATATGGATGCCAGCAATCCACCCAGATGCTCCATGGGGATTACAAACTTTTCAGCCAACAGGTGTCAGAAACCCTTTAAGGAAAAGCAAGTGCATCTAAACTAAACACAAAGAGTGAGGAAATTTGTGTTTGGTAGATTATTTCTTCATTGTAACGATGCTTCTTAATAAACCTTATTACCATTGGACAGCCTGTTTATTTCCCTTTTAAATGGTACCACATTTGCAAGGAATGTGAATTTGTGGGATGAGCAGCAGAGCTGAGTATGCACGTTACATCCATGAAAATTTGTCACATCTTCTCTGACATTTCCAAACAGCTTATTTTGAGGTTGCTATTGACTCTTGCTTTGTGATTCTAGTACCTCCAGGTACCAGATCGTCAGCATCGAGATGTCCCCCTCCAGTCTAATGGTTAGATTCCTGCTGTGAGGTGCATATTTGAACAAACAACTCAAGAAGATTTCTTGGCCAGCTCAGAAATTGTACATTAAACATGTTAAAACACCTTAGACCACGTCTGAGTCTCCACAGGAGTATAAAAAGGGTTCAAATCCAGTCTCCCTCTGATGGCTATTAGGGTAAAAGTCATGATAGTTTGCTCTGGCACTAATGATTGGTCTCTGCATTAGTGTCCAAGTTTTTATTTTTAAAGGAAATAATATTCGCCTTATTCAATATTTCCCTGCTGGCCAGTGGAAGAAATAACCACATCTAACAGCTCGGCCTGGCATCACTAACCTTTACTCCATAGTCCATCCCAGGGCCGTAAACTTGTGCAACCCAAGCCAAAGGCAGCTGAGGACACGAGGTTATGAAAACGTCTCAGTCTGTGCAAACACTTTGTTTTTGGGCAGCTAACAGAAATAGACCCTCAACCTTTTGTTGGTGCAGATCCATCATCTATAAAAACATCAACAGTTGGTGACTCAGCAGCAGATTTGACGGGGACATATGCAGTTGAAACCTTTATGAATTGCTCAGTTTGGATTGAGCGGCAGTGATGGATGAATGTATTTGTGTATGGACATATTTCTGTGACATCGGGCCCAAAAACCTTCGAGAACAAAATGTAAATAAGACTATGGAAACACTGTGAAATCAGACAAATTACAGGGTACTGAGAGATATGTAAACCAAAGATTTCAAACCATTCAGAGTGTGGTTATTCTGTGTAAAAATAAGGCAGATTTATATTACCTGCATGCATGATTTCTACCGGTTTGCTTGGTAAAACTATCACAAGAAAAAGATCGAGTAAATGCCTCAATCTGACTGTTTCTTCTATTGTTTATCATAACATGCAAGTTAAAGAAGGGAAACACCAAAACTGCTGTGTGCATGATAAGTACAGCCATTGTTACAGCTATGATTTGCATGACTAAATATTAATCCTCAATAAGGGGCCGCTGTGGGAAAAAGCAGACAAATCATCCCTGGAATTTGTTTCGTCTTGGTTAGCCTTGTTTCTTCTACAGCCTAAATCCTCCTGATTGAAATGCAACTGCTCATAATTTATTAGACAAACTCAAAGAGAAGTCACTGGCAACGCACACTAACACTAAAAGCCTCAACTCAAACACAAACACCAGGCCAAGGGTTTTTAGAAGGTTTTGGCCGACCTTCTCGACCAAAGAGCTGTTTATCTTAAATGTTAGGAAACGAAACCATTTGTGTTTGCTCGAATTATCCCTGATTGGAGCCAGATACACCAAATTAGATGCTAGAAAAATGTTTCTCATTCAACAAGGAATAACATATTAGATAAAGTTCCGTTGTTTCTGTTTGGCTGATAACAATCCTCTAGAGTTGTTCAGTTTATCTGCCAAAGCAGAGAACAAAAACACATTTACCCCATTCACTTTTACACTCCCTCCTTTTACGTCTTTTAAAGGGCAAATCTGACATAAAAATAAAAGCAGAACAACGGGAACCTTCTGTGCACGGTCAGTGCAGCAGTTTTGATTTGGTGAAAACATGCTACAAGGTGAAGTTTTCTGATAGTTTCATATGAGGATCAGGAAAATATCTTCCTCTTGAGGAAAAGATCATTAAAAAAAGCACCAGAGGTTGACAGTGAGGAAGGTAAATAGATTTTGGTGAGATGAATAAACATGTCAGCAATTTACTTAATAATAAAAACTTGATTCAAACAATGAAAAAAGGACTTTTAGTAGTAATTCTGCATTTAAATCTGTTTTGATGGGACAGCCGACCTTCATGGCGTCACCATAATAATCTTAACAGAGGTTCAATTCTCCCTATATGTAGAGGGGCCCAAAGCAGAATAAAATGTTATCCTATTGTTATTATACTTTGTATAATTAGTATGAACCTCAAACTTTAGTGTCTCAAAACTGTTCTTTCTTGCTTGTACCAGGTCATTAATAGGTTGTTCACGTGCTCCTGAAGGCCCGACGAGGGACAGCCATTAAGAATGAATTGGGAGTATAGGATAGTACTTTAAAGTTTTAAATGGACCTGTACACTGCAATTATCAGAAAAAAATCTACATAAACCGAGTTTGAAAGTGAAAAATGATTTCTACAAAGTAATGCCAATTAAATTAATAAAAAATATATGATGTGAAGCAAGTGACTGC
The DNA here is from genome assembly GCF_018320785.1 of Cheilinus undulatus. Lineage (NCBI taxonomy): Eukaryota > Metazoa > Chordata > Actinopteri > Labriformes > Labridae > Cheilinus > Cheilinus undulatus. The sequence continues at coordinate 16,953,610 of NC_054872.1, forward strand.
ATAAATATTCAGCTCCTTTAAGTCAGTATTTTGTGGAGTCACAGCACTGGGTCGATGTGAATAGGTCTCAATCAGGTTTACACATCAGGGGCCTCATTTATAAAGCTTGCTTACACACAAAACGGGGCTTGAAAGTGGCATACGCCACTTTCCATGCAAAGGTTGTGATTTATAAAAATAAACTTGGCAGGAGAATATGCTCACCAGTACGTCAACTTTGATCCTCGTGCACGAACATTTTGGAGACAGGGGAAACTCGCGGCACAGATGGTGAGGTGGTGAATTTTAAGCCAGTTTCATCTCATACATTTAATGTCATCACATATCAGACTTGTAGACCTGCGTAATCATAAACACCTAAGTCTGCGGTGTTATAGATGTGTTCTATGAGCTGAACTGGGCCCAGTGTTAGACAGAACCACCCACCGGAACCGCGGGTTTCCTTACACTGTGGGTGAACAGGCCAACATTAAAAGGCAATTTGCAGCAATGTCCGGTTTTCCAAATATAATGTGAACCGAAAAAAATGTGCATACAATCAATGTATAAATTATTTGTACCTCAGACATGCTTTTGACAAATTTAGTGGCACGGTGGCCTGGGTCAACACATGACTCATTCATCCTGATGCACAGCAGTGTAGGGAACAGACTGCAGATCGCTCTGTGGCACGCACACTATTTACAGCAGTGAGGACGTGCTGCCACTCACTTGTTTTCTTTTATTAGTGATGCCACTACTGTGACCACCAAATTAATTAATTTTTCAGGCCTCCACCTCACCCACAAGCACCTCTATTTTGGTCTCTGTGAATTTCCTTTTCCTTGTCGTCTCTGCCATGATTGAGTGTAAAATTCAGCAGGCTTATTTATATCTAAAAACATTCATGAGGTACTTTGCATTGACCATTCATAGTAAAATGTGGGTGTCTAGAGGGTGGGAACTGAGATGAATCCACCTGCGCAATCTTCCAGGTGGACTGGGATTTATAAAGGGACAAGTGCTTGCAAGTGTGCGTACGTATGGTTTTATAAATCAGATTATTTTTTTGCTTTTGCTGTATGCTTCCAGTCATTGTCTAACTGGAAAATAATTATTATCCCAAGCCTTAATTCTCTTGAAGACTGAATAAGATTGCCTTCAAGGATTTTCCTTTATTTTGCTACATTTATCTTACATCTACCTTTACAAGCCTTCCAGGGCCAGCTGCTGAGAAGCATCCCGTCTCCTTCTTGCACGGTCACTCAGTTTGTATGGACAGCCTGATCTAGGCAGATTTACACGTGTGTCATATTCCTTCTATTTCTTGATGAAGGATTTAAGTGAACCTTGGGGGATGTTCAGCACCTTGGACACTTTTTGTCTCCATTCCCTGACTTGGAGTGTTCTTTTGTCTTCATGGTGTAATGGTAGCCAGGAATACTGATTAATCAGCGATTTGACCTTCCAGACTCAGGTGTCTTTATACAGCAATCACTTGAGAAATATTCATTGCACTCAGGTGATCCTTATTTCATTTAGTGTGAGAGTACTAGCACAAGTTAGCTGGGCCTCTGTTGAATTAGGTCAGTCACTTTAAAGGGGAGAGCATGGGATTTACACAGGTTAAAAAAGTTGTCAGCTCTGCTTAAGATATAAAGTAAATTTTCACCTTCAGTTAGTTGGTTTACTAACAACTTAAAATATTCCTCCAATGCCACAGCATAACGTGTCTCAAAAAATATTTGGTTTGAATTTATGTAACTTTTATTGGTTCTATGCAATAAATCAACCCATGCTAAAATGAGGATACCCTATAATTTTCCTTAATTCAATTTAAGAAATTCATCTGTATAATAACAAAAACCATTTGAACTGGATTACAAAAGCATAACTTTAAAGCTGGAAATTTTGATCCTGCCCTCAGCAAATCAAGACTGAGACTTAGGTAGAGAAATTCAACATTTATCATATTTTATTCATTAAATACCCCTTTCTGGGTTGTCAAAATAATACATTGATTTTCATTACTTACACAAAAATAAAGTTTCAGAAGGTTTAACACAAATCATCACACTCTTGACATCGTACATCTGTTTGTACAACATTCATTATTAGATTTGTAACTTGGAAACACAAGTCAAGAATATCAAGACCTTTTCATGATGTTACCCATTTAATAAATCAACACAATGTGGGATTGATTAATAAGACAGCCTGTCTCAGTCTGTCCTCCATGTCTGTATGAGACTCAAATACACAAAGACTGCCGGGTTACATCCAAACTCTGTGTATGTCTATAATTTTACCTTATAACATTATGCATTTGCCCCATTGTTGTAAAAAAATGTTCTGATGCCTGTCAGAGGTAAGATATTTCTGATTGTTTTGTTACTAGGCCAATTGAAAAGAAGATTACTCACAAGCATGTTTGCAAGCTGGGGAAACTGATTCAAGTGGGAGAGAAACTGAGCACTGATGGTGACAATTTAATCAGATAAAAGTAAGAGTTAATTCACTAGAGGGGTCTGGCTGCAAAACGTTGGCCTCTCTCACAGACCATTCATCCCAGACACTGTACAGTATATCTCAGAAGAGATGAGCTGTAATTTGCAAGTTAAACTTATTTTTAGTTTAAGTTTTTTTGTTTTTTTTTTTAATTCACCTTTATTCATAAACAAAGTCTGACACTTACATTCATGAAATAATCACACTGCAAACATTACAGACTAAGAAACATTTAAAGGTGCAGTGTGTAATATTTAGCCTAGTAGCATTTAGCTGAACAAACTTGGTAAAATAATGCAAAACATTTCTAAGACGGTCTATCTAAATAAGTGTTTAGTCATCTAAATTCAAAAATAGCTATTTTGAAAAAAAAAAAAAACAACTCAGAATAAACCTTTAATTCATACACAGGGAGGGCCCCCTCCATGGATGCTGCCATCTTGGATTTTACATGTTTCCATTGTAACATAGAGGAAAAAAGGATAAATAAAGTTATTGTATTGTATTGTATTCACATTACAGATACACATTAAATTCAACTGGTTGCCACAGTTTCCAGCAGAGAAATGCAATCAAGGACCCACTTCTAGATGTTGATATTCAGTTTTACACACTACACCTTTAATAAATAAAACAGAGGCAAAGGTCAGAGGTCTAATTATGGAACTAAACCTTGGCTAAAGGCTGTACTAGCTACATAATTAACATTAATATATTAGCCGATGTAGCTAAGTTAGCTTTGCAACTTGAGCTTTAGCAAATGTAACGAAAGCTTATGTAGCTAGGTAGATAACATATCTACATAGCTTACATAGTTGCTTTGTGAGCTTGGCTACATTAGCTATGTAACTCTGTTACCTATAGCTAAGTTGGCTTTAGCAACTTGAGTTTTAGCAAACATAGCTAAAGCCAACTTTGCTTAAGCAATGTGTGCTTTGGAAAACAGTTCAAACTAACTAAGCTACACAGATAACATGGATTTACATCTTAAGTAGATGCTTTGTGAGCAACTTTAGCTACACCAGCTACACAGCTATGTTATCTATGTAGATTACATTGCTAATGGAGCTACATAAGCTATGTTTGCTGCATCAGAATGTTTTCTGAAGGATGAGCTTTTTCCTGTAAGCAGACAGTTTACTCCGCTTTACTTAACATTTTGTAATTAAGCTTTGTGGGTCAGCTTTCTTTTTACCTTTAACTTTTGGTATCCTAACCGTTAACCTTAACCCTTACCCTAATCATAAACTGAAGTTTAACCCAAATTTATTTATACATTTTTAGCATGTATTTCAGTTTTGGGATATGTGGCATCTCAGATAAACTTCCTGTGAGAGTGGCCATCAGTGATGAACGGTCTACAGCCAGACTGTTCTGTAATTCACTGTTAATATGAATAACAGAGGGAAGTAAGATAACTAGGTGGAGGCTATGTGTAACATACTTGATTCATACTTTAAACCTATTTGCACAACAACAGGTGAAACTGATTCCCAATCAGTGTTGCATCCTAAGTGGACAGGTTGATATCCCAAAAGTGTGATTCTTGGAGTTACATTGTGATGATTGTATTTGTGTGATCAATGTAGTGTTGTTAAATGTACTACAAATAGAAAACAAACCAAAGTGTACCTGTAATTAAACGTAACTTTATTAAGGCAATCTGGTTTAACAGAAAGTGATTAGACATTTTTTTTGTTGGTCATCACATTAGGGTGGATGATTTGCATTTCAGAATGAAGGACACTGTGTACTCTGGCTGAAACAATCCCTAAAAGGATAAACGTCTTCTCCAGACATGATATCAGTTTGCATTAGTCTGACACAGTAAATGGAGCTCTGAAAGTTAAAACTGAAGATTTGTGAGGGAGACATAGTGTACGGGGGTTCTTCTTTGCAAAGGACGTTTTTGCTCACATGTTGAAGGGATCGGCTGATCAGAGAGCGAACGGAGGTAACTCCACATGAACTTGTGTATCTCCTTTCTCTTCCTCAGTCCTCCAATGGTCAAGATTATCACTACCGCAAGATAGATCATAGAGAACAATAGACCCCAGCACAGAACAAAGGAGTATAATCCAATGAGACGACAAAACAAAGATGCAAAACAACAAAAAGCCTGGGAAGAACCACAAGTAAATAAACAAGCATTGTTTGTGGACTAAGAATTAAGATCAGGTTGGTTTGAAAATACCACAGTGGAGCATTTAGCATATTTTACTGTAAAAATCGGCAGAGATCTGGTCCTACTGTGGTTTTCTGTACACCATTCAGAGGAACCACAGGCTAATAAAGACAAACTTTGTGTGTGAACTGAAAATCATCAGGTTTTACTAAAGAATACTGGAAAGCATACCACAGTCATAAAACATTATGGTTCTAGTGTCTCTGATGAGTCCATCTACAGGGGGTCAGGTTTCACAGAAATCTCTTTTCACATAAACCATCTCTGCTTAGCTTACATAAATATAATACACTGCTAAAAAAAAATAAAGGGAACACATAATCATCACAATGTTACTCCAAGTCAATCACACTTCCAGAATATCAACCTGTCCAGTTAGGAAGCAACACTGAGTGTGAATCAATCTTACCTGCTGTTGTGCAAATGGGACAGACAGCATGGAAGGAGAGGCAATTAGCAAGACAACCCCTGTAAAGGAATGGTTTTGCATGTAGTGGCTACAGATTTCCCTCTCCTCATCCCTTATGGCAGATTTTTGGTTACATTTTTGGTTGCATTTTTCCAGTGCCCTCACCACTAGAGGTAGAATGAGGCAGTATCTGAAACCCACAGAAGTTGCTCAAGTAGTGCAGCTCATCTAGGATTTGGGCCTAAGTGGGCAACAACCCAGCAGCAGGACCTCTATCTGCTCCTTTGTGCCAGGAAGAACAGGAGGAGCACTGCCAGAGCCCTACAGGATGATGTTCAGCAGGCCACTGATGTGCATGTTTCTGCTCAAACTGTCAGAAGCAGACTCCATGAGGGTGCTCTGAAGGCCCGATGTCCATAAGCGGGGCCTGTGCTCACAGCCCAGCACCATGCAGCCCGACTGGGATTTTGCCAGAGAACCCCAGAATCGGCAGATTCGCCATTGGTGCCCTGTGCTCTTCACAGGTGAGAGCAGGTTCACACTGAGCACATGTGACAGACATGAGAGAGTCTGGAGACGCCATGGATAACGTTCTGCTGCCTGCAACATCCTCCAGCATGTTTGGCACTGGGTCAGTGATGGTTTGTGGGGGCATATCCTTGGTGGGCTGCACAGACCTCCGTGTGCTAGCCAAAGGTACCCTGACTGCCATTAGGTACCAGGATGAGGTCCTCAGACCCACTGTCAGACCATAGCTGGTGCAGATGGCGCTTGGTTCCTTCTGATGCATGACAATGCTCGGCCTCATGTGGCTGGAGTGAGTCAGCAGTTCCTGCATCGTGAAGGTATTGATGCTATGGAATGAGTAATTTTTAGAGGTGGATGATTTTTCCGATTGGTTTGTTGGTTGATTGGTTGTTTTTTTTACCGATGGTAGGATTTTATGTCACATAAGCCCCACCTTTTCAGAAAAGATTTTTCAAAGCAGATGTCGGTTTGGACTAATTAAAGGTTGTAAAATGCCAATTTTATTTATCGGTTTGTAGCAAATGTCAGAAATAACAGCAGCATTGATGTGTTTTATCATAGTTCAGTCAGATACTTCAGTGTACAGCTGAAAAAAGTGTTCACTACTTCTTTAATATTGTAGCAAAAATAATAACAATAATTAATATTATTATTATTATTGTGTATGTTTTTGCTGACTTATTTATGTCTTGTTTTTAACTTTGACTTGTGATAAAATGCATTATTGTTATTGTTAAATCAGGATATTGACCAGTTTACATGGAACCTTATAAAGGCTGCATTAACAAGTAAACAGCCAAACTATATATATATATATATATATATATATATATATATATATATATATACGTGTGTATATATATATATATATATATATATTTATATATACCTGCTTTCAGTTTGTCTTTAACTTCTTGTTTCCCTCCCTCTTTAAACCATAAACACCAGATCTGTTGGTAATTTTGAGCAAAGAAAAAATCCCTAAAAGTCCAGTGAAGGATAACACTATTTCTTTCAGTTCTTCTCCACAGGGCATCTTTCAGCCACCTTCTGTTCTTCCACCCTCGATCTCTCCATCTCTCCAATCGGACACGTGTCACCTGTAGTGACCTTTTAACCTTCGTGACGTGAGGGCAGAAATTTACACCCCAAGTTTGGTGTGGTGAATGAGTCGGTTCCTCAGCCATGTCCATCAGGTAAAAGTTAACACATGGACACATTCTCTCACGTCTCCCTCTGTCAAAGTGCAGCTCTTTATAGAGAAAGATTTATGAATGACAGTTCACCTCCAAGCATATGTCAGTGTGAAATGGTAAGTATGTATATCTGAATTAAGATGAAACTTAGTGATGTGAACTGGAAGAGCATGAACTTGAAAATGCATGAAATACACGTCCCTAACATGTAAGACTGCAAGTTTATCAGGAAGTCAGCGAGGACCCTGTTGTATCTTTAGGGATCTTTTTTTCTGCCAGAGGATAAGCGATAATTAGGAAGCTTTAACACACTTAAAAACTCCCCAGACTTTACAGTAAATTGTCCCCTAGCGGGAATGTTTGTAATTTGTTTTTTTTTTCTGCATTTTTTGCTCATATTAGACAACCTGGAGATTTAAAGTTGTCTGAACTGTGAGTTTTCACCGTAGGGCAGGCCGTGACCGGAGCCCAGATTTAAACCAGTTTTTGTACATTTTTGCTCTGAAAATGCACTAATCATGCCTTAACTCTCTCATTGTGTGAACTTTCAAACCTGTGTTTTTTTAAACCTTTAGGTTTACTTTTAAAAAAAATATTTTGTTATTTCCTTTCACATTTGATGTAAATCCAAGCTATTTTAGATTCAGTTATTTACACAGTGCAAAGCACTTTACATTCATAATAAGCATAGATTTCCACCTAACATCAAACTATTCTGACAGTATGATTATTATTATCGTTATTTTCATTACTGATAATTTTGTTTGTATTGCAATTAGGTATTGTTTTGCACACTTTATTTCTACACTTCCTAAATATTTCTCATTTTTCTCCCTCTTTTGTTGAGCTGTTGTAATGACCAAATTTCCCCCTATGAGGGATCAAAAAAAGTTTATCTTATCTTATTTATCTTATCTTACGAGATGACAGAACTACAGAGCTATAAAATACCATGAGTAAGAAGTCTGCACTATCATCAATACCACAGTCAGGAAGGGGCCAACTTAGTAGACAACTACACTCATGGTGCAGAAGTGTTAAACATCAAAAACAACAATAATTCACCAGAATAGAGCAGAGGAATACCAACAGTGATCACTGTACAACAGTCAATATATTAACACAGCTAAACACATCTGAATACATTTAAAAGATCAGACACACATCTAAAATGCATCAAATATTCTGCACAAAGGCATGATGGGAAATCTCTACCCCCCAAGTTAGAAATGGCAGTTGGCAGAGCTTAGATCAACGGACTATCTACAGCGTTAGATTAACACAGAATTAATCAACACTGATAACTCCAACACTGAAGGCCTTTTACTCTGAATAGTTAAAATTTAACTTTGAGTGTTCAAATCAACACTCAAATGTTTAAAACTGAGATTTCAACACTCCAGTTTTTGACTCTGGACTTAATAAAGCACAATGGACCAACACCAGCAGATGACATGGCCCCCCCAAACCATCACTGACTATAGAAACTGAAAACACTGGACTTCAGCACCTTGGATTCTATGCCTCTCTGATCTTCCTCCAGACTCTGGGACCTTGATTTACAACTGATATAGCACTGAGGATCACCAAGCAACAGTCCAGTTCCTTTATTCCTCAGCCCATGTGATATGCTGATAACACTTGTAGCCCATTTCCTGGACTCATCTGGTGTAGTGGCTCTTGACCCACTGACTCCAGTCTCAGTCCACGCTTTATGAAGCTCCCCCTAAATTCTTTAATCTGCTTTGTTTGACAGTCTCCTGACGGCTGAGCTGAAAAACAAAACTTTTACATGATATCCATTTTTTTAGATGCACCTGTATGCATTTTCAAGTATTGCAGCTCTTTTTCGTTTGCTTCCTGTTTCTGCTGCTATAGAAGTGTTAGAATTTTCAGCTGGTTTCTTCTTAGGGAAGTCTTATCCACAGTTGCACTGCGGTTGTCCTTGTAAGACACCATAGAGAGGAATTTTAGGAGGAGTAAAGGAAAAGACCAAAAAAGGATCAAACTATATAAGGACTGGCACCCAGGCTAATGGATACAGAAATAAAAAAATAAAAACATCAGTTAATTGACCCTTGGAAAGCATGTGACCAACAGCGCAGCTCTCAGTCGGCAGGGAAACTGTCAAACACATGGTAAAAAACAGAGGATAAATGTGTTTCTTTGTGTGTTTCAAATTTCTGTAGAAGCGGCTTAAAGCAGATATTCCTGCTGGCAGAGCTTAGAAGGAACCTGTCCCCCTGAATTTCCTTGTTGGACAGTCGAAGCTGTAGATATGGTTACCCTGCAGAAAGCTGAGGGGTCTGCGCTACAATTAGAGTGAGCCGCTGCTGGCCCTGATAGCTCTCAATAGGAGCGACAGATGGAACTGATAAGTGTGAGCGCATTCAACAAACCTCATCCTGGTCATTGCCACAGTTTTCCTACGATGCTAAAAGCTTACATCCGTAGAAATCTAATAAAATCCATAAATTGTTGTGGAGGAATGCTGCGGTGTGATGTATGGTGAGCAGGCCACAGGAAGCGAACAAAAACCACCCACTTAAGACAGGAGACCGTGTGAGTGAGCACATGTGTGCTCAGAGTGCCAGTGTTCATCAAGCAAACCAAAATCTGTAAAGAAAGCAGCCCGTTAAATGTGTTTACTTGTGTTCTAACCAGTGTGGTGATAAAAGCCAGCAGGGAATGAAAGGAAACACGTCAGCATTATCATGAATGAGTTGAACAAAAAGAATAGCTTATTCTTAATGTAATAAATAGTTTGGATCAATTATAGAGGAATTTTTCTTTTTTAGGACCTAATATGCCTTAACACCAACAAAATCAAATTCATGTGTCAAATAAGAGAAAAATCATGCCTGAAGTTTGAGCCATAATGTTTTACATCAGTAATAATGAGAGTAGTGTACAGCTGGTGTTTACAATGACCTCAGTCTTAGATAAAAATTCAGTTTAATTTTACAAAACAGAAAAATCTCATTATGTCAATGAAGCAGGTGTAAGTGGATAAATGAAAACAGTCACAAAACAACCACTAATACAGCTTTGACTGGTCAAAATACCTGAGTTAATTTCATTTCTATTAATCTATTTATTTGTATTTTGTAGTGCTCATGTTTGTTTTAATTCACTTTAGTGAGGAACCTTATTGACAACAGACCAAAGAAAATAAACTCAAACGAACACCTTGCCTCTCATTTATCAAACATATGTACGGCAGAAGACGCTCATTTCCACGCACAGATCATAATTTATCAATCATGACGTGAGGAGAGGGTACGCTTAATTCCCACACCAGGTGTCAGCTCATGTCCGCACGCTCTCAGGCAGTGTGGACCTGCAGTAGTAAATCTATCTGATGTGTTGGAGAGCTATGTATTCATATTGCAGTGTCTGTTCAGGCAGATGTATTCACTTGTTACATTAGCAATATAGATGCAGTGGAATATTAAACTCATTTTATGAGCTAACAATCCCTGTATAGACCTTTTATTTATTAACTAATGTTGGGCAGCACAGGCATTCAGGAGATTTTATGCTTTTTTTGTAATGTTATGATAAGTAGTTGTTTTCTTTATCAATATAACCTACAGTACTGTGGACATTTTTTTTATTGTTTTGCATATGTGTCCAACTGAAATGTTTCAGATCATCAAAAAAAAAAAAAAACTTAGACAAAGGCAACCCTAATTAATTCTAAATACATTCTTTAAATGATGATGTTATGTATTAAGGGTAAAAAGACATCCAAACCTTATGTGAAAAAATAAACTGCCCCCTGAACCTAATAATTGTTGTCCACCCTCAGCAGCAACATCTGCAAGTGCTTGCAATAATTGGTAATGAGGCTTTCACATCACTGTGGAGGGATTTTGGCCCACTCGTCTTTACAGGATTACTTTAATTCAGCCACATTTCGAGCATGAATGGCCAGTTTAAGGCCAAGCCACAGCATCTTAATCAGATTTAAGGCTGCTTGACTAGACAACTCCAAAACCTTCATTTTACTGTTTTTAAGACATTAAGAAGCAGACTTGCTGGTGTGTTTCAGATCATTGTCCTGCTTCATAACCCAAGCGCGCTTTAGCTTAAGGTCATGAACTACTGGCAGGACATTCTCCTTTTGTGGTAGAGAGCAGAGTTCATGGTTTCATCAATTACAGCAAGTCATCCAGGTCCTGAAGCAGCAAAGCAGCTTCGGATCATCACACTACGACCACCATGTCTGACTGTTGGCATGATGTTCTTTTGATGAAATGTGTCAGTTTTACGCCAGATGGAACAAGATGCACACTTTTCAGATTGTTTAACTTTTGTCTTGACAATTTCTAGAATATTTTCCCGAAAGGCTTGAGGAAGTTTTTTTTTTTTTTTTGGCATTTGTGAGACTAGCCTTTGTGCTCTTTTTGGTTGGTAGGGATTTTCATCTTGGAACTCTCTCATGGATGCCATTTTTGCCCAGACTCTTTCTTATTGCTGAATCATGAAGAATGACCTTCACTGAGGTCAGTGAGGCCTGCAGGTCTTCCAATGTTGTTCTGGGTTCTTCTGTGACCTCCTGGATGAGTCATTGATGTGCTCTTGGAGTAATTTTGTTAGGCTGGCCACTCCTGGGGAGGTTCAACACCATTCCAAGTTTTCTCCATTAGTGGATGATGGCTCTCACAGGGGTTCACTGGAGTCCACAAGCCTTATAAATGGCTTTGTAACCCTTTCCAGACTTATAGATGTCAGTGTCTTTGTTTCTTACCTGTTCTTGTATTTCTGACAGATTTCTTGATTCAACAGGTCTGGCATACTGTTCAAATATAATAAAATCTGTTTGATCTTAAACATTTAGGTGTGACAAATATGCAAAAACTAAGAACTCACTAAATAAATACAGAATTTTTGCCCAAATGATGTATTGATTTAGTGGAATATTAAATAAAATGTTTATTTGAAGTTCCTTAGAAGTCTTTCATATCAGTCCCATAGGCACAGAGTTATTGTTAAGATAGCCAAGGGTGTAAAACACTCTTAGTAGCTCCCTTTAATCTTCATTGTTTGATGGCACCTGCAACTTAAATTTTAGCACTTATTTTCAGGAAGCATACAGGGTCTTTTAAAAGTATTTGCCCCCTTGGATGTTTTACCCATTTATTGATTTGATAATCAATCATGGTCATTATAATTTGTCTTTTTCTGACCAAAAAAAAAAAAAAAAAACCTTAAATGTCAAAGTGAAAATTGATTCCTAAAAAAATACTGTCAATTAAATAAAAATATGTAATGTAAAATAAGTGAGTTCATAAATATTCACCCCCCTTTAAAGTGACTGACCTAATTCAACAATTGTCTGTCCAGTTGGTGCTAGTAGTTTCACAGTTAATGAAATGTGGATCACCTGAGTGCAGTGAAAGTGTCGTAAGTGATTGTAGTATAAAGACACCTTTATCTGGAAGGTCCTGTCACTGGTTGATCAGTATTCCTGACTACCATTACACCATGAGGACAAAAGAATGCTCCAAGCAACTCAGAGAAAAGGTGAAGGAAAAGTACAAGTCAGGGGATGGACACCAAAAATTTCCAAGGCACTGAACATCTCCCAGATTTAAATATATCATCAAGAAATGGAGCCACTGAGACACCTATGACTATTCTTAAGGAGATAGAAGCTTCAGCGGCGGAGATACTGAGAGAGACGCTGCATAAAACAACTGTTGTGGAAGAAATCTGAAAGTTGTTTTGTCTGGTGAGACCAAAATGGTACTTTTTTTTTTTGCCATGAGACAAGACGCTATGTTTAGCGGACACCATACACTGCACATCACCACAAACACACCATCCTCACTGTGAAGCAGTGGCAGTGGTGGCAGTATCATGCTGTGGGGATGCTTCTTGGTGCTATCCCTGGAAGGCTTGTAAAAGTAGAAGGTAAAATGAACAAAAATATAGGGAAATCCTGAAGGACTGTTCCACCTGATCCCTGACAGAGCTTGAGTAGTTTTGCAAAGAAGAATGGAGTAAAAGTGCAGTGTCAAGATGTGCAAGCCTGATATAGACCTATCCACACAGACACAGTGCTGTGATTGCAGCCCAAGGTGCAAAAGCTTAAAGAGGTTGGATATTCATGCAGTCAATCATTACAAATAACATACTTTTATTCAATTGACATAACTTTTTTTTTTAATTATATTGAAAAAATGGTTTAAAGATAATAAAAGGTGAGGTGAATACTTTACATAGGCACTGTACTTTGAGAAAAAAAATATGCAGTTGAACTATTAAGGATTTGGGTATCTACCACATTCAGCTTCCTATTGAGCTAGAGTTCATCGTCTCACTAGTGCAGGGAAACACTTTAGGGAGACGATTTAGCTCAAAGGAAATGAGGCGGACGGCGGTTACATTACTCCTCCTGCAGGTTTAATCCACTCAGACATTCATCACCAATTTGAGACACGCGGCTCAGGCTCTGCATCGGTTTTTCACAAAAAAGTGTCATTCTAGTTAAATTTAAAGATGGATGAACATCCTGGGAAATGTAGCATCAGTCAAATGTACATTTAAAGGAGGAGATGAGTGAGGAAGCAAACCCTCTTAAATGCTATTTAATCACCTGAAGCAGCAGCAGTAAGTGTACCATCCAGCACTTAGACTCCTCCATGCTGTTTATCTCATCTTAATAATTAGAGGGTAGGTTGATGGATGTGTTAAATAGCTGGAGAGAATAAGACCACTTACATAGACTATCAATCTCCACCTGCCACGGCTGAAAAAAAGACGAGAGCCTTCTTCATATCAAGGGGATTTGGCTGCACCTTTCAGAGAGCTTTTCCCTAATTCATCGAGACAAATCGAGTCTTTTTGTGGGGGAAAAGACTCCAAGAAACAAAGGACGAAGAATGAGGAGAAGAAGGGAGGAGGTGAGACAGCGGCAGAGGTGGCCGGAAGGATGAAGGGAGATGGAGAATGAAGATGAGGAAGGGGTGAACTCAAGAAAATGCGTGTTAGTTGAATCTCCCTGGGAGTGCTGGGGATTTGAAGAAGAGTATTAAGTCTGCTTCCTTTCTCAGGGTTTAGTCGTAGGGAAAAGGCAAATCTGGGGACGTTCAGGAAGGTGACGGGAGCAAAAGGTAAAAGAAGAAGAGAAAAGAGACACATTTCCTGCAAATTTCACCACCAGGATTCTTTATTTTAAGCTTATCTGATGTGCCTCTCTGATCTGAATAAGTGTTGAAACCCTTAAATCCTGTCCTGTGCTCCTTCCTCTTTGTTTACAGGACAAGAGAACTTGGTTTGTTTGTCCGGCAGTGCTCTAAAAGTTGATTTCCTTTTTTGTCATAGTTTGATTTAAAGCTTTTAAAAAGAGATATTTCAGGCTGTATTTTATTTTATATCACAGGTGTTTGGATTAGAAAGAAAATTATAGACAAGCATGTTAAAGGTAAAGGCTATAAGACCATCTCCAAGCAGCTTTACGCTCATGTCACTACAGTTGCACATATTATTCAGAAGTTTAAGGTCCATGGGACTGTAGCAAACCTCCCTGGATGTTGCCACAAGAAGGAAATTGATGACAAATTGAAGAGATGGATGAAACGAATGATAACCAAAGAGCTCAGAACAACGTCCGAAGAGATTAGAGGTCAGCAACTAGCTGTTAGAGCCAAGTGGACTTAATGGAAGACGACCCAGGAAGACTCCACTGTTAAAAGCAAATCAACACAAAAAAAAATCCAGACTGGAGTTTGCCAAAATTCATATTAACAAGCCACAAAGCCTCTGAGAGAATGTCCTTTTGACAGATAAGCAAGTCAAACCATCTCTATGTTCACAGATGCAAAAATGAAGCATACAAAGAAAATACAGAGGGCCAAAAAAGATGTAAACAGGTGCAGAAATCTCACTGAAATCACTTGATTGCAGTGACTGATCCAAAAGATTGTGCAACAAAATATTAAATTAAGGGTACCATCATTTTTGTCCAGGCCAGTTTCATTAGTTTGTTTAAAAAATGATTCTGTTAAACCACAATTCAGAGCAGTCTGACATTCATTAGTTAATTTTCAGTAAATTTTATCCATCATTACTTTTTTCAGTTTGACGTTATTGCCGTGACTACTGAGGGTTTTTCTTTCTTTAACGCATGAGTACCAACTATTTTGTTCACGTGTGTGATACTTGTGGCCCACAAAAATGCAGGTCTGCAGCTTTGATTGTATTATTTATCTCAGTGTGGTTTTCCATTTAGCGGAACTCTTTGCTGCTTAAATGAACACAAAGATGATTTACTGTGTTGCCAGACAGAGCTGATAGTTTCCAGCCTAAAACCTGTCCACCAGAATGCATAAAAAAATGTCTACTGGACTCTGTAAGCTACTCGGTGTGACTGACAGGTCTGACTAGTCCTGCTGTCATTTTGACACGTTCACTGACATCAAGGAAATTTTATTTAGTGTCATTTTACTTAATTGATATGAAAAATTACAACATGTAATCCAGCCTGTTAATATACAGTTAAAAACCTACCAAACTCATGGAAAACGTGCACAATCCATGCTAAAACCGCCCAATCTGGCAACAACGGTGTGTCTGTTTCACTCGTTATAAACAAACAAACAAACAAACAAACAAAAAAAAAATGTTCCAATCTTGAACTTGTGAAACTTAAAGCCTCTTTATCCCTCTTTTCCTATTCCCTCTTTAAAAAAACTGCTTGCTGTTTTCATAGTGTGGCTTGTTTCATATTACCCTGCTTGTATCTCTGCTCTGCTCAGTTAAGACATAATACAGCTGTGAAGATGTGAATGTGTGTATTTGAGAGAAAATGGTGAGGTATGGACTGTGAACAAGACTGTTACTAATCTAATTTCTTGGTTGTGCACATTCAGGTCAACATCTTAATGATACCTGATGGTTTTAAAGATAAGTTTAAACCTGGGAGGTTTCGGTACATTCTGATGAAACCTTCCTCTTTTACACGCATGAGGTGGAGGAGAGAGGAGGAGGTTATGGGGGCAGCAGGAAGAGAGGGAAGTCGGGACAAACACCTGCTTGCAATTTTACAGCAAGGAGGAAAAAAACTTGAGTCTGGGCTTGGATGGCTGGCTGGCACAGAAACACGGCATCATTTTTCAGATCAATCCGATATTAAACCAACATAAACGCCAACATCTCTGGAGAACTGGCCAAGTGTTGACATTTTTGACACGTGGCCAGAGGCCAGAGTAGGTAAGGCTTCGCTTCAGGAGAAAAAAATGTGATGAATGTCTTTCACAACTTCTGCACGATTGAAAATTCAGCCTGTCCATATGTACATTCCAGCTGAAGTTGTATGTCTTAACAAATCACAAAGAAAGCGGCTGCCTGGGCCACTGCTCAGGTGTTAAAGTGTTAATGGGGACATAAATCTGGTTGTTGTGACCTGCTCTTTTTGAATCTGCATGATAAGAGAATTTTAATCATTTCAACTGGTACAGAAGGGCTTGAAGGTCATGCATTCATACATTTTCCTCTGTGTACCTGCAATAATAGATGATCGCAATCTTTCTCTTGAGATCTTGACTCATTTCTCTTGTTATCCTTACATCAGTTCCTGTGAAAGACTTATTTTAGTCATTTTCTTAAGATCTTGAGAAATTAACCCATGATTAAGAGAAAACCAGCACTGATATCCTGATATAAACAAGTAAAGATCTCAGGAAAATAATCTAAATTTACTAAGAATATGGATGCATGCTTGTGTAGGGGTTCTCTACACTGAGACATCGTTATTTTAAAAGCCTCGATGAGATTAAACCTTGTTTTAATGAATGTCCTGGCCAAGAGGGCCAACTGCCCATTTGATCAGTTACAGACAAACAAAACCTACAATAGCAGTTACACATGCAGTCATACTGCTAAAAGCTATCGGTCAAAGCATTGAAATCCTCCTCCAACATATCTCAGTTCTCTGTAGGAGTCAAAGAGACCAGCTTCTCCGTATCCTCTTGCAGCAGGTTCCAAGAGGCTGGAGCAGAATACCTGAGACAAAGTTTCCACTAAAACACTTTGGCCACAGATATCAAAAATAAGTCTTGTGAATGGGCTGCAGAGAAAAAAAAAACTGTAGCTTCCAGCACTACTCAGATAAATAAAAGTACACAAGCATGAGGGCAAGATAAGAACTGGCTTAGAAATAAGTACACACTTGAAAAGATGGTATGAGTGCAGCTGCCCTGGCTCCTGACTTCAGTGATTTAATTTTAAGAAATGCAGTGATTTAATAGACAACTCTAGCATTAAAGGTGCAATGATCAGTCAGAATCTCAGTGCTCTGTTTGTGCAGCTGTGGTTCAGTGATAGAGTTATCATTCAGTGGAAAGGCTGGGGTTTGAGCCCCTGCAGTCACGTGTCTATGTGTTTTTGGGCAAGACATTTAACCCCAAATGCATACAGCATAAATTGTATTAGTTAATACTGATGGACACAAACAGGGATATTTAAGTATTTTTGAAGATGGGTTGTATGAGGAATTTGGTGATAGTTTTGCCATTAGCCTCCAGTGATTTCAGTGTGCGTTGTCCCTTTAACTGGACACACTGTTGGCTAAATTGCACACTGTATCGGGATTTTTTTAAGCTTCCACCTCAGCTCCAATGCACAACAACAAACTAAACTTCGATGTTAGTTTTCCACTTCAACAGCTGAAACAATGTTTTCATAAAGTAAACATATCATGTCCAATGTAGCTTTTCTAGTTATCAGACATTAGAAAATAAAGTTACAGCCACTAACCGTCTTGGATGATAAATCTCCATTCAGCGCTTCTGGTTGGGGTCAGTTTATCCAGTTTATTTCAAGACAGTTGAGAAAGGTAATTTAAACACTAGCGCTCAATAAGGCAGGTAACTCTGGATGGGAAGCGATGCAGGCTGCAGGCATCTGTTAGCCGCTATTCTGTCCTGAAGAAGTGTTGTAAAGTCCCGCAAGTGACAACAGCAGCTCTCCATGTTTGTGGGCATGGATTTACAGTTTCCACACCTACACCATCACATCACTCAGGATCTCTCCTGCTATCCAGTCTCCACTAAAATGTATCTCCTCTCCTTTTTTTTCCACGGAGTCTCCACCTGCAGAAGTTGTTTCTTGTTGTATTCCAGGTCACAGAAGTATCCCCTCTGATCCCCAGAAAATGCCACATCATTGCTTTTTTGGTTTTGTCATAGCTTAGTTTGTTGTTGTTGTCTCTGTGAAAGCCTGCAGACCCAAAAAGCTGATCCAGCAATAGCATTTAGAGGAATGAGTGGAAGAGCACGCAGCTAAAGCTTGCTTTACAAAATAGTTCAAAGCACAGAGGCTTTCTGGGTGGAAAAAAAAATGCTTCAAAAATTGCCAATATTGCTTTTTGGCCCATCTTTAAAACTCACTGAAAACTTGCTGTGGAGCAACTGTACCATTCTGTTATCTGTATAGCCTATCTTGGGGAAGATAGGCTAAAGGGGTAATGGACACACTGGAATCCACTACTATTGTATATGCCATTACTTTTGCCTTGTACCTCAGACAACCCAACTTCAAAAATACCAAAACATCCCTTTTAACATAGCACTTTAAAAGGCACTTTGAATAGTCAGAAAACTTAATAAAAGCTTTAAAAGCTTGAGTATATTTACCATTTTACACAGCAGTTTCTCTATTTCTCGTCTCCTTATCATCTCCTTACTTTAAATTTAAGCCACAGTCAGCTGATAAGTCTGGATAAAAATCTTAATTTGAGATATTACCAGCAAGAGCAAAGGGCTGAGTTGCTGGTAAGGGAAAATATGCTGTGCTTGAAGCAAAATTTTAATTGAGTATGTTGAAATACAATGTCAGAATATATTAAGACATTTCAAATTACATGCTGCCTTTGCCATTTTATTTTTAAACTTTTATACCAATTTAGGCATTTTTCTTGATTTCATGCTATGAAATAAGATATCTATTTCAGTTGAATGTGGCTTGAATTAAATGTCATGAGATATTTTTGACTAAAAAATAGACAAATACACTTACGTTTCCCATTTTTGAAGCATATTATTTATCCATCAACTTAGCAAGGAGAACCTAGTCACACTAGGTCTCTTTTTCAGAGGTGCTCTTCAGCAACACAATAAAAGACAACAGACAATTATCTCAGTGTCTTCATAAACACATATAATGTTGCAAAACAATGCCCTGGTTAATACAATGCAGTCAGAAAGTATGCACCCCCTCCCTAATTTTTATTTTCTTAGTTTCTTATTCGTCCCACTTTAGTGTTTCAAATCATCAAAACAAACTTTAATAACAGGCAAAGATAACCCATGTATATACAAAATGTCATTTTTCTGATTGTTTCATTAATTAAGGGAGAAATCAATCTAAACCTATCTGGCCCTGTGTGAAACAGTTGTCGCCCGCTAAACCTAGTTACTGGTTGGGCCACCATGTGTTGACTGTTGGTATGATGTTCTTTAGATGAAATGCTGAGTTAGTTTTCCTCCAGATGTCACGGGTGGTGCACCTTCCAAAGATTTAACTTTTCTCTCGTCAGTCCACAGAATATTTTCCCAATAGTGTTGGGGATCATCAGGATGTTTTTTGGCAAATTTTAGACAAGGCTTTGTGTTTTTTTTTTGGTCAGCAGGGGTTTTGGACTTGAAACTCTCCCATGGATGCCATTTTGGCCCAGAGTCTTTCTTATCGTTGAATCAAAGACTCTAACCTTAACTGACTCAAGTGAGGCTAGCAGTTCTTTAGAGCGATCTGGGTTCTTTTGAGACCCCCTGGATTGTCAGTGATGCGCTTTTGGAGTAATTTTGGTAGGCTGGCTGCTCCTGGGAAGGTTTACCACTGTTTCAAGTTTTCTTCGATTGTGGACAATGGCTCACTGTGGAGTCCCAAAGCCTTAGAAATGGCTTTGTAAGCCTCTCAAAGCTAATAAACTTTCTCACCTGTTCTTGAATTTCTTAAGATGGCTGTATCATGTGCTGCTTTTTGAGATTTTGTAGCCTACTTCACTTTGTCAGACAGGTTCTAGTTAAAGGTGCAGTGTGTAATATTTAGCCTAGTAGCATTTAGCTGAACAAACTTGGTAAAATAAAGCAAAACATTTCTAAGACGGTCTATCTAAATAAGTGTTTAGTCATCTAAATTCAAAAATAGCTATTTTGAAAAAAAAAAACAACTCAGAATAAACCTTTAATTCATACACAGGGAGGGCCCCCTCCATGGATGCTGCCATCTTGGATTTTTACATGTTTCCATTGTAACATAGAGGAAAAAAAGGATAAAGTTATTGTATTGCATTGTATTCACATTACAGACAAAAAAAAAAAAAAAAACAGTATGCAAGAGCGACCTCTTTGCTCCAGTAGTAGACACTAGCTCTTTAAATATGCCATATGATACCTGAGAGGAAACCTTAGCTGTCATTTAGAAGTTATTCCACATAATAGGTGCAGCAACACTAAAAGCGGTCTTCTAAACACTGGTGTTTTTCAGTGAACCAGTTCTGAGATGTGGTTGTATGGCTTGAGATGTTTGTTCAGATTTAAAAGGGGTGAAGGCATTGTTATGCATGCACAGCACATCAGCAGATTTTCTCAATGAGTGCTGAATACGAAGGCTCAAAGACAGCAAATCATGCAAGTCTAAAAGATGCATAAACATCCACCGTGTAAATCATGTTGTCACTTCCACATAATGTTCTGCAACATGCCAGATCTTAAAAAGATATTTGTTCCTCACATAAAAGGGGAATTAGCTTTATAATTTACACATCAACACATTGGTCACACTGAACAGCAATAACATTCCTGAACACAATTAGTAACATTCCTGTTTGGTACAATCTGACAACAAGTCTTGATTCCACTCAGTCATCTTCTGAAGTGTTTCTGCAGCTCCATGTGGTTCCGCGTCTGTTTGAATGTGGATATTGCCATTCTTGTGGGTGCATTCTTGTATCTGTGTATGTACCAGACTGTATGTGTGTATGCATGTGTTTATTTGAGCGTTCAGAGCCTGCTGTATATTTGGAGATTATAAGGAACCAAAACCACAGCGATGTGGACCTCTGAGTCCGTGCTGTCTCTCTGTCTCAGTCTGACTCTCTGGCCTCGACGAGAAAGAAGATATCAAAAGACAACCATCTGTTTCTCTCAATCTGTTCCACTCAGTCGTCCTCTCTCTGCGCCTCTGTCTCTGGTTTTCACACGTAGCAATCAGGGATACAATGTCTTCACCGTTCATTGAGAAATAGTATCAACTTAACTGTTCTGAAGATGATCAAAACAATCATTCTTGTAAAACATGAGTGATGAGCACAACATTGCACAAGCTGCAGTTGCTGGTATTTTACCACATAGATTTAAGCTCCTTGACTGGCTTTACATCCCATAAACATTAGTATTTATGAATGCATGCATGCACACATGCAGATGTCAGACCTTAATGGACACGTACAGAGCTCATCTGCACCTTGGAGCAGATCCTCCACCATCCACACGCTGAACTTTGTGCAGAGCTTTCATGGTGCCTGCACTTAGTGTACATTTCTGTGGAGCTGGACCACGACCTGCAGCGGCTGCTGATCTGTGGTTTATCTGCTACAGATAAGAAGGATCTTCAAGAACAATGAGTCCGATTGTGTGCTGAAGGCTCTGCAGGGTGACTGAGGAGTCGTGCAGATATGCACACATCCAGTCTCAAGGAACAAAGAAAACAAACAGCTTTTAAGAACCTTTGCATTCCCTTTCCCCTCAGTTCTTTGAGAGTAAAAGTTTCTCTCTAATAAACCACACAGCTGCAAGGAAATCATGCAGCATCTCACAAATCCTCTCTTTTAAATCAGATATATACAGTTATGCCCATTTGGCAAATGATTCAGCACCCTGGACAGCGTAAATGGGTTTACATGTCACATGAAAATCTCATCCAAAAGGTAATTAAACTCACTCAGCAGATTCTGCTCAGGCTTTCAAACAAATGTGAAACACAGTTTCTTAGTCCTTTAGTTTTTCATGACTTGCACGACTTTATCACCCCCTGCTTCTCAACAAAAGCACATCATCCAAGACTAGGAGGCTTAACAGCATTATGTGTTGTAGGACGTTGTAGTTGCATTCAGACTTCTAGTGCAGTGGTTCCTTACCTTTTTTCTTAAGGGCCCCCCAACTCACATCTAAGAATAGCTAAGCACCCCACCCCCCAACCAACCCCCCAGGATCACTGAAAAAGTCCAAATCAGTTCTAATTGTTTTCACTTGAGAAAAAAAAAAAACAGCATAACAGCCAACAGATACTTGTTCTTGAAAAAAGTTCCATGTATAAACTATCCAGTGTATCGGTACCACTCCAGAAAAAAAAAAAAAAAAAAAAAAAAGAGTAATAGAAATGTTGTATCTGCAAAGTCATGTGTAAATGTACATCAACCAAAAATTTTTTTTAGATTAAAAAGTCCAAAATGTATCCACTGTTTTCAGTTTGTGTTCTTGTACATTTTTGACTGTACTCTTTTGTAAATTTATGATTAAATATTTCAGATGATAATTTCAAAATTTCAGACTTTTGAACTCTGAATTTTTTATTTAAGACTTTTTAAACTCTGAAACTCTCCTTTTTTTAAGATAGAATTTATAATCTCAAAAATTTCTATGCCCCCATCAAAAACAAACAAACAAACAAACAAACAAACAAACAAAAAAAATCATTCTTCTTTGCTCAGAAGTTAATGGTCTCTCTTATATAAGGCTTAGTTTTAGTTCATGCAGGACATGGAAGTCATCTGCCCAGTCATGATCAGCTGACGACCCATTTATCTTAATTATCGCCTCCCAGCTCCCACAGCCAATCCCAGCTCTTTCTCTCAACACAGTGGTGTATTTAAACTTCTCACTAATCCCTGCTTGCATTAATGCTGATACACCAAACTGCTGCTGCTGGCAAAGCTTAACCTCCTCCACCCCAGCCTCCTCCTTTATAGCATAAAGCTTGATGCACCCTCATACTCAGATCCATGTTACTATGTATTCATTGCTTTTGAACTAATATTGTCGTATTCAGTTTGCATTGCCGTTAAAGTATCCATCCATATGAAGGTTTCTAGCTATGTGCTCTCAGGAAAGTCAAAGCATGCTGCTTGACTAACCCAGGGAGCATCTTTTGAGCAAGACCTAAACTCAATTATTGTGTGAAGTTTTCTTCAATGCTCTCAGGCCCTTTTACACTCCCCAGGATTGGGCGTTCATGTCAGTCTGCTGATTTTGTCCATAATTTATTTCACTTCAGTAAGTTTTGTAAGCGTAGAATAAAGTTGAAGATAATTTTCTTTTTTTGTGAGGCTCAGTTTTTATTTAGTTTAAGTCAACAAAAATAATTTTTGCATGTTAGTTTTATTTATTTAGTTATTTTCTGTTAACTAGAATAACCTTTGTTTGGATGTAGTTAATACAGTGATCCCTGCCAGGGTTTTGTTGGGCATTTTTCTGGTGGATTGTTATTGTTTTTATGTGAGTTGCACCATGGGTGATGTTATCCACTGAGTATCTGCCAGTGACTCGGGTGCTCTTAAAGAGCACATACAGCATGTTCTTCATCACTATTGCCTTGCTCTGAGGGTGCCTCTCTGTTTTGTTCTTGATCTGTGCTTAACACAGATTTTTAAAAGCTATACAGCAGTCATATTGTAAAATATTTAACACTTTTGAAAAAATGTTGGTTAACTATACTGTAGTGTAGACAAATATAGACACCTTTAAATTTTTAATGATTACTCTACATGAGTTCAATTACCACTCAATTTTGCTGTGTATTTAACTTTATTATAGAGGTATAACTTTACCTGAGCAACCTGGTTGGAGAGCTATTCTCTTGTTGTTCGTGCCAATAAGGAAAAGTCATGTTTTACTGTACAACTCCTCCTGTACAGCTTTTCAGCACTTTGAGTAAACTGTACATTAAATACTTTTACTTAAGTGAATTTTAACCAGAGTAACTGTACTCTTACTAGAGTACAATAGCTGTGTACTTTCCCCCCTCTGCCTAAAGTTATAATTAATTAATAAATCTGATTTTGGCTGCTATGACTATAAACCAAGAATATACCACATACTGTAGGTAAAAGCAGCCACTACAATATCATAAACACAGAAATGCAATTTTACATGCAGTATAAGGACAACAAAATCAGACATTTCTTAGATTTATTATAACATTTTTAAGTGCTGTTTGGTGGGTTAACATTCTGAGTTAGGAATGGATGTTTTGTTTAACTTAAGTATGTTTTTTAAAGCAAGAGGAGAAGTTTGTTTCTTTTCTAAAAATCAAGTGTGCTCATGTCTACTGATAAACTAGAATAAATCATCACTGTCTAGAATTTTATCTTCAATCTGACGTGCTGAACATTGTGGAGTTGTTGCTACAGTCTTGTCTCTGACATGAGTTTCTGAACATGGGTCTCTACACATCTGGCTGCAGACAGCGATCTGTGGAGGCGTTATCAGTCAGACCACTTAAACACTCCAGCCCAGGAACACTGGGTCTCCTCGTAATTCTCTGAAAGATAAATCTCTGTTCGCTTCCCTCTGTGTGACGACAGACACCAGTATACGAGCGCTGATGAAAGGATAGTCTCTCAACGCTTAACGGAAACAAACAGGCTGAAGAGCTCAAGCTTACCTCCAACCCCTCCTCTCCTCTCCTGTCTTCTTCTTGTTCTCTCTCTCCAGCTGTCATAGGGGAGTCCTCCAGATCCTAAGTCAAGCATGCACTAACTGATGTTAGCTGTTACTCTCGGGGCCATTTGGGCTTTGTTTCAATCATCTAAAGTTACCTGAAAGTACAAGATAATAAAAAAGAAACCCCTAATATCTGTCTGTTTTGGGGTTTCTGTCTGCTTGAAAAGAGCAAAATTCTACAAAACAACAGCAGAAGATGACAAGAGACATGCTGCTTAGCTCTGACCACCTCCACTTCTTGCTTGGTTTGTATTGAGAAGTATTTCAATAAGATGAGGTGCTTTTACAGTACAGTAAATCCCAGTAGCATTTCATGGATGAATTTCACATAATGAGGGAGAAAAGCTGCTAAAAGTGGCATTTCTACAAAGCATCCTTGGATCAAACACAGTACAAACCAGGAGAGCCACTTTTAACAGCTTTTCTCCCTCTGAAACCCACCCATTAAATTCACACTGTGGTTTTTCAGTGACAGAACAATCCTGGTTCATCACAAGTAAGCAGCAAAAAACATGAATGGGATACAGCAACAGGACAGCAGCTTCCAGTAGGAGTTCCCACTTCATTACAGCAGTCTTTGACTTGACATTTAGTTTTTAAACAGCAACAGTAAACGTGTCCTGTCTCTCATGGCAGCCATTATGACATGGCATGCCCTTAAAAACTTTAAAAATGAAAAATTGTCTGGCTTTGAAAACTGTCAAAAAATATCTGAGCTAATGTAAATAATTCGAAAAAAATCATAAATAATGCAGGAGCAGCTGTTTCTGAAAAATAATATAGATACCTCGGTTCCAAAATTCTTCAAATTAAACAGCCTGCTTTTCCCTAGGAAAAAAATCAGAGAATGAATCATACACACACAGAAGATATACAACCCAGATTCCAAAAAAGTTGGGCCGCTGTGTAAAATGTATATAAAAACAGAATGCAATGAACTGTAAATCTCACAAACACATATTTTATTCACAATAGAACATAAACTACATGTCAGATGTTGAAAGTAAGACACTTTACCACCTCATGAAAAATATTTGACCATTTTGAATTTGAAGGCAGCAACACATCTCATAAAAGTAAAGACAGAGCAACAGAAGGCTTGAAAAGTATCAGTGAAAAACAGCTGAAGGAGCATTTTTCAAATATTTAAGTTAGCTGGCGAGGTCAGTGATATGACTGGATGTAAATGGAGGACGGCAGAGTCTCTTAGAAATTAAGATGGGCTGGATTCACCACTCGGTCAAAATAATTGTGGAAAAATTTCAGAAAAAATGTTTCTCAATGTAAAATTGTGAAAATTTTGAATATCCCATCATGTACAGTACATAATACAATCATAATTTCCTGTCAGAACAGTTCACCGTGCCATCCACAAAAACAAGATAAGCTATTTCATACAAAGAAGCCAAATGCAAACACAATCCAGAAACGTCTTTGAGGGAAAGCTCAGTTAAAATTGATTGAGGCATAATGGGTTTGTTAGAAATGCAAATCACTGAGTCCTGTTTTTATTTACATGTTACACAGTGGCCCAACTTTTTTGGAATTGGGGTTGTAGTATATGGATGTAGTTTTTGCTTCAATACAATAACTTAAACTCAAAATCCCAAAGTATTTCTGGGGATTTCCTTGGCGTGATTGCAGCACATGGACACAGATAGCATCGCTGGTTTCCATCAGTGTTGGCTGAAAACGGTAGTTAACAGAGAAGACACTCAGTAAAACATTCTCCCATGATTACTCACCGCACTTACTCATCCTGCTCTTCATCTGCTCAAACTATGTTTTTGTCTGGGGTTTGAAAGATTCTACATCTGTGGTGTTTCCAGCTGGAATATCAAATTGCATTTTTCCACATTTTTTAAACAATATGGAGTTTTCCAGTTTCTTAAGTCCTACTATATGTGAAGCTTTCAGTTTCCACACCACAACAATATGTCTGAGGAAAGATAAACATTACGCGTACACTTCCAGTTTGTTTTAGTATTTGTCTTTTAGTTTTAGAACTATCTAGACACCTTCAGGACCAGATTACAGAGAGAACAGCTGTACCATTTTACAGAGCTCACCAAAACAAATCAGACTTTAATTTTCTCAGAGACTTTAAGTAAAACTAGAGACTACTCAGTTTACTTTTACCTACAATAACATTTTTTCTGTTCTGCAAATTATCACCATGAGATTCTCAAAACTGCAAAGCAACAGTGTCATTTATGATCCAGACAGCTGTTTCTCCTTTTTTTCCATCCCATTAATGTATAATTATCTGATTGACATGACTGATGCTATCTTTATTAGTTTCTAGATTAACTTCAGGACTATATTACAGACCATTAATAGGCTTAAATTTGCCAAACTAAGCATGTATGGAAATGGTCCTAAATAAAGGAGGCTGCTGATGAGCACGCCAGACACTAAGAGCAACATGCACATGAGGAATAAAAAGACAAAAAAAGGATTGTCCACTACTTTATTGATCTCGGACAAATGAAAACTTAAATAATAAAATGATCACCAGGTGACCAGCAGAGGAGCCACTCAGTTACAGTCTATATGGAAACTGACATCAGGCAAATCACCTCCAATATTCGCGGCACACCAGATCAGATTTGATTTCATGTGAGTTTTCACATCAGTTCAAGTTATTTACTTAAAACGGTTTATGGATGAGACAGAACAGCGCCTGATGCTTCCTTCTGGCTTGCTCACCCTTCTCTCTCTCCCTCTTGCAGTGAACCTTTTTAGGGGAAGATTCAAAAAGCTTTAGCACAGATTACTCTGGGCTAAAGGCTCCAAATGGAAAAACGGTGATCAGGAGAGTTTTAGAAATTGCGTAAACACTTTCAATTAATTTGAGGTGCAAAAATATACCATAACACAGGAGAAAATAAACTTTTGAAGCTCAAAATTTTCTGAGGAAGGGTCACAGCTCAGTTTTCTGACCTGGGAACATCTAAATCTCTGCGTACAGACCAGTTTGTGTCTAAATTTACTGTTTGTGCTGTTTTGGTAACAAGCTGCCAGTGGCTTCTTTGGATTTCAGTGATGCACATCTTCATGTATTTGTACTGTGATTTTTGAGTCTATAACATATAAGATAAAGGAGAGTAAAGTGTTTTCACTCTACCGGTACCATCTATGGCCAAAAAATATACATATAACATATGTTTGAAACTTTATTTTGAGTATTAGGAGTAGATATGATGAATGGTGATAGAAAGAAGTGGATTAGTCAAACTAAGGTGTTATGTACTCATCTGTGTGCATGTCACTTCAAGCTTCAGTCCTTCTCAGATACCCAGTTAGGTCAAATCATTCTGGCTCCACACTGCAGAAAACAGCTTTAACCCTTCTGGTCAAAGCATTTTATTGCATTTTTTTTTCTTTGGATGGCTAAAAGGTAACACCTCAGGTCACCCTGTTTAAACACACCCTCCTCTCACCCCCTCATTGTTCCCCTTTTGCTCAAAGACATTCCCACCACTTGCACTCTGACTTCATTCAGTGACTCAGACGCTCTGCTGTCAGTCAGGAAGCGGCGTACGTTTGATAGAAAAAAGAAAAAAAGATGAAAGTGTGACAAATCACCAGAGAGCTTTTCTTTGCACTGAAACGCACTCTGCTCATCAATGAAGAGATTCAACTTCAAACATCAGCCGAAGAGTGACGTGTACGAAAACAAGGCAGTGCTGTGAGACTTTATCATCCTGCCGTTCCGTCCAAGTCATCCAGAATTATAGAAAAAAGGTGCATTTAACAACTTTTTTTTTTTTTTTTTTTGCACATTATCACAGATGTGTAACATTCAGTTGATTCTGAATCTTTTTTCATTTGTTTTGCAAGTAAGAAAGGAAAGTTTTATGTCATAGAACTTAAATAAAAGAAAGAAATTGAAATTTTATTTGATTTTATGTTCTAAGCAGCCATCCTCATGGTAAGGAAATCATTCTTTTGCTCATGCAGGTGAAAAACAATTTAGACAGGCCTACTTTCTCTTTTCCTCCATCCAGACAGCAGCATTTAAACCCCACTCACTAAAGTCTACCTAATATCTGTTTAAGTCTACCTCTGGCTGCTCTGCTTATCTCTGTTCTTATTTTCCGCTGTCCAGCTTCAATTTCAACAAATCACCTCGATGCTACAGCAAACCCACAGCAACAAACCTGAGAGGTGCAAGTGCAAACACACATCTCAGGTGAGCATTTCCTCTGCCTTATCTGTCTGTTTGATTGTCAGTTTTCTACGGAGCGAGGAGCCCATCAGCCAGCATGGAGGATCACGCCTAGAGATGAACCCTGCTTCCTAAACGTGGAACTGATTCAGGAAGCTCATAGATATGGTGGTTGGCTGGTGGTGGCGTCACACTTGTGATAGAGCCCGTGGGTCTTATGTCTGCCAACAGTAACCTAACTCAACCTCAACGTATCAAACCCAAACTACTGCAGAATATAAAATAATAACCCTTAAAGGAAAAGTTGCACCTGCATTCAAATGAACCCTTTGCACCTTGTTTCTATCTTCCTCAACTCCCTTTTCCTGATTGCTTTGAAAAGAGCGGTTGGGATAACGTCCAAAACAGAATTCATGCCACAATTGAATTTAGCAAAATTTGGGTCCATTTAAGACGAAGTGAGCACAACCCTTAATTCTTCTGATGGATCTCGTGATTATAAGATTTCCTGTGGTGTGAGCTGTGATCAAAGAAATTTGAGCAAGAACCTCCAAGACAGCCAAGCTTGCACTCTGCGGATTGTCATGTGGATCAAAAGGATTGGCAATAAGGAAATGACTAAATCAAGAAAGAGCAAAAACCAGAAACAGATTTATTTTTATTCAGCTGGTGCTTTAAGATGTACAGTCCATGGACTCTTTGTCTACATGATAATTTTTTTTAATAGTCCTGCCCTGTTCAAACTCTCTTCATCGGGGTTTTTCCAGATGAAAGTGAAAAATATCTATGCAACGTATTTATGAAACAGTCTGTCTGCCACGTCAGGATCAGTGTTAATTTCTAAAACTCTGACTCAAAATGTTCGTCAACACTTTTTGTCCACGAGAAATACTAGATTATGTCAAAATTAGATCTTTGTTGACTAAAACTAAACTACATTTTTTTTCATTGAGACGACTAAAACTAGACTAAAATGTAATTTAGTTTTTCAAAATCCATGATATTTCTCTGCTGTGGGTAAATCTGTCAAAATACATACACCTGTAGCTCTTCAGCCTCTCAGCTGTAGAAAGCAGGGACCCCAGGTTTGGCAGGGTACATAAAACACATTACCATGATTTGGTACCAGATTTAGGCAAAAGAATAAATGCTTGGACGAAAAGTGAAGACTAAAATGTGAGGACTTTTATAAAGAGTAGAAATGACTGTAATGTGACTAAAACTAAAGGCCCTTCTAAAGTCTGAGACTAAAATGAAATACAGCTGTTAAAATTAACACGAGTGATACCCTCGTTTAGACTTACAGTGCTTAACAAATTTATTGGACCACCCTAACCCTAACTAAAGTAAGGTTTATGCCACAGCTGCCCTGAATTAACAGCATTGGTAAAAATTGCTAAAACCAAAATCATTTTTTATGTTTCTGCAATAGTTAATACACCAATATGTAGAAGCTCTTTAACCAAAAGATATTTTTGATGCTAAAATATAATTATTATTGTTATCCATGAATTTTTCAATTTACTGATTTACAAAAAAACTGAAAAAATAGTAAAGCACATTATTATTTCTTGATTAATATGTAAAATTATAGTTATTTACTTGCATTCCTGAACAGAAAAACTAGTTTTAGTGGTTGAATGTTATGCTTGATTAATTTCTGACTTCTCAGAGAAGCTCGATGAGTTTGAAATCCCTCATTCCTGTTCAAAATTGTAAAACATGAGTCCGCATTAAAGCACTTCATGATGCTGGATGGTCTCTGAGACAAATATGACAGGTGGTCTAATACATTTGTTAAGCACTGTAAATTTTAAAGTGGAGGTATTGTGTCTTTTTTTCCAGGCTTTACACATCTCTCTGATACCCACGAAGTAGCTTCACATGGTTTACAGCACAAAAAACTCCTCATGTTTCTCACACTGGCGTCCTGAGAAGGTCTTATTGCGATGACCTCATCAGTTCGCTCCCTGTTTGCTACATCGAAATCTCGTCTCAGGAAGATCTCAGAGAGATTCCCACGAACCGTTTTCATCAGTTTACACTCTAATTCCAAGATTTCTGCCACATACGTTTATCTTGCGGTTTGAAAATTTGCATACGTAAAGTATGGACACCCAACATTGTGACTTTATATTTATGTTTTAAAAATCGGAAAAGTATAATCCCCCCTCGTTAAGGTTTTTTGTTTTTAAACATTACTTTGATTTCAGCATAAATCTCACCAAATAACCATGTTTTCATTTTACAATTGAACTAGTGCATAATTTTTTAATGAAAATGGGTCAAATATATAATTTGGAATCACTGAAAATGTTCTTGGGGTTTTTTGGCGTTTGGCGACCTTCTCACAGGGAAGTGAAACAGTGCAATTGAACATCAGCTTGTGCTTTTCAATTAAAATCCCAGCTCAGCATTTCTGCTTAAAAAACTCCCCTTGTTAGTACAGGATTCTTTTAAACTGAATTACTCTCAGATAGATGACACAATGGAATCTAGAGGGAGATGTACTGAGGTAAAACCTATGAAAGAAAAGGCTGTGACAGCAGGGAGACACAGCCAACATCACTAACATGAATTCAGTCTGAAGCAGCGTCAGTCTGCTGTCTAAGATATGTTGTTAAATGACACGGTCCTTTTACATACCTTTGGCTTCTTAGAACCCCCCTTCACTGCTCTGACTCAGAAATGGGAAGTCAGGAATATCTAAGGAGAAAGTTAAAAAAAAAAAAAAAAAACTTTTTGGAGTGCTGAAGGGCTGTTGAAAGAGAAGTCCACAAGAAAAGTGAGGTGCTGACAGTGCTGCCAGACAACAAACTTTCTATCACTAATATAGCTAGTGTGCTCTGACAGAAAAAAATCTCATCTTTGAGTTTCTGCTAACAAGTAGACACCATAGCATCTCAAACATTCTCCTACAAACACTAGTTCTTTTCTTTTTTGTTTCCGTCTCTGTTTTGCTTGCATTGAGCACCCTTGTGGACCATGGGAGATCACTGGAGGAAGTCTGTTGTCCCTCTTGTACACATTATCTTTAAAATATTCAAAAAGGAAAATGCACATTGATTTTTGAGATGTAAGAGAGAAAATCTGTTAAATTTCTCTCCTTGAGTGTGAAAAACCAGATTAGTTATGATATCAAACTCCTGTTATCTAGCTCCTTAAAGAAAGTATTCACACCAAGACTGAAGTGTGCCATAGACGTCTGTTCATGTTGGATTATTTATGGCTGTAATATTCCCCTGAATCAGTGTTTCTCACGCTCAGCAAGGGGTCCATACTCCTGATTCCATGCATGCCTTCTCTGCAGGACGCCTCCTCTTCACATCATAACAGCAACCACACATCTCCCTCTAATTTCATGTTGTGTTTTGCTTTTTCTTTCCCTCTCAGAGCTTGTCTGAACGGCTGACGTTGATGAATGCATGTAAAGGATACGCTGCAGGTAGGGTACGGTTACAAGCTAAGCTGAGAGGGAGGGAGAGATGAGAGGGAGGTATCGTTTATAGATGAGACTGTTGGAGGGGTGGAGGGGGTTGTGGAGGGTCAGGATGTTTGTCTTCCAATGAGCCGTGACTCTGAGAGAAAGAGGAGGGGAGAGTGGGATGAGAGAGGAGAGGAGGGTGACGAGATGAAGGGAGGGAGACTAACAAAGAGTGGCTCAGCATCTTTGTATGCAGGGGACGGTGAAGCAGTTTCAGTTTAAAACATTGAATTTTTGCATTGAAATAAATTATCTAAATTAATCAAACTGCAGTTACACCTAACTAATGTATTCATTAGTTAAGTACAAACATTTCCTCAAATACTTCCACCAGATTTCAAAGTCAGAGAAATCCTTAATTTTATAGTTATGAAGAGACACGTCCTATCATGGCAGCCACCGTGATAGACTTTTATAAAATGATGTTTTTTTGCAGTGGAAACCTGTGCTTTGCTGACGTACACGTAATGGTCCAAAAAGCTGACCCTTTCATGCAAACAATAAGATCCAGATCCTGTTTGAGAGCTGCTTTATATCGTTTTTATTTTTTTTTTTATTATTATTATTATTACTTATGTTGTGTGTCTCTTTGTGCTGTTTTGATTGATTCGTAGGGATGTACACAAGCTTGAATGTGTAACATCGTTTTATTTCAAGTGTGTCATGATTTGTTTTCTTTTTTATAATTTACTTGTTTGTATGTTTAGCACTTTGTGCCGCATTGTTTTGTATGAAAAGTGCTGAATAAATAAAGATTGATTGATTGGTTGATACAGACCAGCTAGGGAGCACACTTTACCTGACCCCAGGGTCCAAAACTAACTTTTTCACTCACCAGCCAGGCAGATATTTTACCAGCCAACCAAATAAAAATTGCTTTTAAGTGTTTTAATTTGCTATCAGTATTATTTAGCATGTCATTTGGGTCTTGTATGCGATTCTCAATCAATATTTTTAATAGTATGCACTAATACTATCAATAATGTATGCTAAAAGAGACAAAAAGTGAGTAAAAAGACCCTTATTATATGTAGAACAACAAATGAACTTGCTTCTGTCAATTCTTGTTCTTATAATGTCACAATTCCAACCCTCCTTTATCTGGGCTAGGCAAAATGACTCAAGAGATACTCTGGCAGAGTTACTTTAAATTTTATTTTTGGTTTATCATTTATTTATTATTCTATTTGTCTTAGAAGTTTAGTTTTCTTACATTTGGTTTAGTTTTAAATCTTATGGTCCACTTAAGAGCCTACAACAAATCAATTTATTTTTTTTGTATACAATCTTCATTAACAATCTAAATGGACCAAAAAGAGACAACAGAAAAGACTGTCAAGGCGCCTTCACAGCGCGGTTAATCTGTAGTCTGGACATGGAGGCGTTAGCATCTCCTGCTCTAACTGCAGCTAAGAGGGACTGCAGCGCGAGGGGTGGCCTGCCTTTCAGTGCTTTGGGACAGGGAGGGGCCCACTGCAGCTACCGCTGCTCAAGAGGCGCTACAACGATACGTGCTTTCATGTCAGAGTCTTCAAAAGTCTCCAGTAACACCAGAAAAAGTTGCAAGATTTGTCGCTAGTTGCTTTTTTGAAAAAGTCTCTAGAGGGGTCTGAAAACTTGCTAGCATAGCGACAAAGTCATTAAGTTGACAACACTGCAAAGAGGTACGGCTACAGTGACAACCAGCTATCCACCTCGGCGCGCTGTGAATGACGTCATGACTGACGCACCTACGTGACCAAAGATCGTCTCGGCCTGAAATACACCTTACTCTGCCAGGAAACCAGCCGATACTAGTATTGTTCTCCAGTAACAAAAAAAATGATTTTTTTCGATGGTAAAAAAAAAAATAACTCGCCAGAGTGGTGAGTGGTCTTTAAAATTTACCAGCCAGAGACAAAATCTACCCGTAACTGGTGAGTGGCGAGTGTTAGTTTTTGACCCTGCCTGACCCACAATGTTTTGGGAGACAGTATATTTTGAGAAATAATTACATTCTATTTTCATTCATTCAAAAATAAGCATAATTTGAGTAAATTACCAGCATAGATATCAATGCAGGTCAAGAGATGCTGAACTTGTACTAAATTAAAGAGCTGTTAGGGAGCTGAAAGAGCCGGCTCTTCTTGCTGAGCTGAGCCAAATGATATGCATCATTAAAAAGAGCAGAAATTCCCATCACTAGGGCAGTCTAATCATTTTTTAAACTGATTGGGCATTTATTTTGAAAAGCAGAGTCAAAGTTTTACCAAACATTGATTGATTGATTGGTGATTGTCAACTCTGTGTCGTCTCTTTGCTGCATGAGCATAGGTGGGCACAGTTTCCAGAATGAACTATGCTTACATTCATATTCATGACTTCAGAATTAAAACTGTCAATTCAGTATTCACCTTAAATATGAGCACTTGCAGCTTTAACACTGTCCATGACTCCTTCCCAACCTTGATGCATTCTTTTATCATTTTTATTAAGAGCCCTGATGGCAGGATTTACACGCTGTGCATTTGAAATTGAGTTTTGTTGACTTCATTATTTAATAGTAATGATCCTGAAAAATGATACATTTTCAAATGTTTCTTTCTCTGTATACTCTGTTCTATATGTCTGTTTATTTAGTATATAGTAATGGTAATGAACACAGAGACACACACCGTCAGAGAGGGAGAGCTGTGTATCTATGTCTACCTGGTTAGAGTTGTTTATTTGTTGTGTGACTCTGACTGAGTGTGTTTCTCCAAGGGCATGAGCAGGGCAGAGGGAGTGTGTCCGTGGAGGTGTGTAAACAGACCAACACACGCCCCTTCGTGCCGAGGTATTTTTAAGTCCTGAGAGATTCTCTCTGCACCCTGAGGGAAGTTTCATTCCAGACCAATTATATCTACACGTCACACATGCACATTTTTATTTTTAACACACAAGCACACAGGACTGCAGACAGTTAATGGACACACACACCAGACTCTGAATTTGGCAGCTGTGTTAGACATTTTTTATTTTGACTGGGAATTGCGCACTTTACAATAAATAAATGATGATAAAGATTGGCATGTGACGGTGCTGTAGTTTTGTTACCACAGTTTGAGTCCCAGTTAAGTCTCAAGTCCTCAGCAGCACCAGTTCACCAAAGAGAAATCTGAGCTGAGTCATTCTCTGATTCCAGCCCTGATCTCTTTGAGGTGAACTTCACATAGTTTGGAGGTAACAGCAGTTTCCCCAATTGCAATTGCCCTCTTGAATGATGTTAAAAGGGATATTTCAGAATTTTTAAGTTGGGTTGCGTGAGTTATTTGATGATATTAGGGCCATTAGCCTCCAGAGATTTCTGTTTCCCCTTTGATACGAAATCACTTTGAGAAGTGAAGAAGAAATAGTAAAGCAATGCTGTCTCAATTGTAAGTGGTAACGAGCATATTTGTAGCATTTCATTTTTCACCCAGAAAGCCACTGTGTTTGGCCCTGTTTTGTAATGCGAGCCTTGGCTACCGTGTTCTTCCGCCTCAGCGTACCTGCAGCAACTGCATGATGCTATCAGGTCACTATGGACCAAAATCTCTGAGGAATGTTTCCAACATTGTTGTTTAAACTACACCAAGTAAAATTAAGGCAGTTCTAAAGGCAAAAGCGGGTCAACCCGGTACTAGCAAGGTGTACCTAAAAAAGTGGCCGGTGAGTGTATTTCTGTATGTGGCCCTTAGTGGAAAAAGATAGGACACTCCTGGCCTAGGGGACCGTTGCCACAAGCTGTGTTGTGGATGTCCCAAGGACCAAAAACCCTCCAGTGGTCTCTAGGTGTATTACCGGGGATGAAAAGGCCCGGACACAAGAGATGCTGTAGAGCTTGAGGATGTTCACTCTAGCTGCCCTATCCCCTTCTTGAAGTGCCTATTTTATCTCTTCTGTATCCTGGTGTGTTTCTTGGTTCACTCATCACATTTTGTCCAAAAAGTTCCATATTTTTTCAAAAGCACGACAGGTGTTAAAGGCTGTTAAAATGAGTCTATAAAGAGCAAGCAAGTGTAACAAGTTAAGTGGTTAAATCAATAGAAAAGAGAAACAGGAATGTTGAAACAAACACAAGAATCCCTCCATGTGCAGCAATTTTCCACATAAAATCTCTGTGTGGAGTCAGCTTTTTAACACAGGGAACTTATGAAAGCAGTTGGAAAATATAATTTATTGAAATGAAGGGGATCATTCATCTGAAATATTTCAGCGTCTTCAGGTGTCAGGCCATAAAATTTAATAAATATAACTTGTCAACTAGGATTAACAAGTACCGCGTGTGTTTTCCATCTGCCCTAAAGCAAATTAAATTGTCTGTCTACTTTGTTTACACTAAATAAATGCCTTGTGCTGTTTTGCCAAGGCACCCTGGCACCTGTTCTCCACTAACTCCGCTCGGTTCGGTGTTTGTTTACCCAGTTGCCGGTGAAAACACTTGTGGGAAGCGTTGCTGCGTTACGACTTCAGACATATTTACTGCAGTGGGTATTCCTCCACAGCGAGCACTTTCTCCATGTGTATCTTCTTGTGTAGACCTGGTGGGGTGTTTGTGATCAGATTTATAGGCCAATATTCCTGTTCAAAGCTATAAATGTGGGGCCGATGATGAATTGATACAAATATAGATATAGGAAGGAGGGACCAGCCTGATGGAGTGTATGAGATCCCCAAGGAGGCGAAGCTCGACCCAAACCTGTCACTCTCATCCAGGCTGCTCTGCTTTATGCCGGGTTCAACAAGGCTGTGTTTTTCCGTTCTCACGCAACACCTCTCTGCTCACCCATAACTCTCGCCTACTTAACTACCAGCACTAAAACATCTGATTAAATAGCAGGAAGACGACTCCTCAAACTGCACACCGAGGGAGATAATCTGTCCTCAGATTCTTAAGCAGCAAGCTTTAATCCTCAGTTCTTCCTCAGTTTTGTCTAATCTGTAATAACTTTAGTCAGTTGTTGTGTGACTGACGCTGCATTGTCATCACTCACTTGGCACAAAAAGATGTGGGTGTTTGATTTATTTGCAGGCACATGCCATTTCATCTTTCCTCCACCCTCTCTGTCTCTTTGTGCATTCCTATCGTCTTTCTCAGCTTTCTTTCTCTTCCTCTCTGCTGGTGTCTTTGATTAAACGCTGTTAAGTTGTGGTTGTGGAATTCAAAATGATTCAAAAAGTGTCCGGCCGTGTAAACAGCGTGGATATTAACGCAAGGGAAACTGCTTTTCATGACGTATGAATGCTGCAAATGGTTTTAGTGTTTAAAAATTCCTGCAGGCCGATGTCTTTAGCAACTACAATAACATTACAGAATTCCACCTTTCCTCAGAAGAGTCAGGTTATGTGTTTCAGCATCTCTGGTGTCAGATTTCTGTTCTTCCTGGTGTAAATTATCTAACAGCCATCGCTTACAGCAGACATATTGAGGGAAAAAACACTGTACAGGCCATAAATTCCTCTGAACACAGAGCACAAAGGGAGAAAAGGCTTTCATATGTACGAAACACGATTCAAGTCTTGTAGAAAATGATCACGACCCCTGGTTTACTATATTATTTTAACTATAGTTAAATTCATTTGCATCCTTCTTGTTTTTTGAAGCATGTATTTAATAATCACTGCTGGAGCTAATGAATTTGTGTTTTTTATTTTCATTTTGGTTACACACATTTCTCAATCATTAACCGAAAAAGGAAAAGGCTGAAGGTAGTGGCTTATTGTGGCCTATCCTGTACCATCCAAGGAGTGACCAAGAAAATTAGCAATACAATGAAAAACTAAATACATGACACTTTAAAACAACAAAACATCTTTCAATTTAAACATTTGTAAAATTCAGTTTTATGTCAGATACAGTCTTTTTACCCCCCAAAAACACACTTTTTACTTACATGATACTTACATTTAGTCTGCTTTCACATTAGGCCTGGTTGATTTGAGACACGCTGTGATTCCATCCCCTCTCCTCTACGGCGTGCTTTCACACGACATCGATCTGTGCCCAGGCACGCTTGTGTATATACTCTGTCTGATACAGCAGGTGGCAGTATGAACGTAGCTCTTATGCAAATCTGCCATGGAGGAGAAGGAAGAAGCAGCTACCTTGGCAGATTTGGGTCATGACCTGGTGCCCTCTCATTTCAAGCTGCTCAGGGCTGCCCTGCGTTGTGCAGTGCTCTAGACATGCTTCCAGTGTGCAAGGTTGCTTCCCTTTGGTCGGAGCAAAACCACTGTCCATGGGTTCATGGTAATTCTACTGGAATAAATGAAATGTTTTTTTTTAAATCACTGAAACCATCGATGAATTGATATTTTTTGTGTGAAATTATTATTCAATAATTTGTTGAATAAGGATAGTTTATAGTAGGTGGGTTGTTCAAAGTGGAATGGATGCAGTGTTGGGATAAGAAGGACCTTAACACAATATTTCTGTCATTTCATTTCTAGAATTGATTCTCATGTGAAAATATTGATATTTTAATAACTGGACAAATGTATACTTTACCATTATCAGGAACACAGTGGAAAGTAAAAATACTATCACTTGTTATAATCTTGTTATAATCATTCCCAGCTGGTAGGAACTACTTATTCTTCTGCCTGTCAGTCACATGCGTAATACGGCTCTGTAAGAGCGTCACAGATTCACAGCGTGCTGCTGCTTGCTAAAATGCAGTCACATGTGGACATTTCAGCTCCACAAACAACAACAATGCGGCACATGATGTGTGTGAGAAGACAGTTAAGTATTGTGGCAACACCACAAATCCCGTTAAACATCTGAGAATCATAAAACAGAATATGATCAGGCGATCAAGAGAGCAGGAGAGGAGAGAGACAGGTGCTGTTTGGGAAATTTTGGGAAAGTGATAAACGTCTGTCTACTAGACTTAGATTTTGTTTTAATGATCAAACAATGTGAGTTCCCTGCATTCTTAAGTTATGGAATCCTATTCTATTCAAATGTTCATTAATAAATATGGTTATTAAATTAGTAGTGAAATTAAGAAATGCCACAATAAACAGCTGCATGAGTTCTGCTTGGAGTAAAAATCTATGGCCCTGAGATCACCTCACACCCATAAAGTGAAAGTGAAACATTTAAAGTGGATTACATAGGGTAGGTCTTACTAAAATATACATAATTCTTGCAATTAAACAGCCATTGTGGGCTTAAAAAAACAAAGATACAACTGAAAAACATTTTAGAAATAAGACAGATAATAACATTGTATCTATAAACTATTTCTGTTGTGTTATTTTCAGTCTCATTTCTTTCGACTGATGGTTAATGAATATTTTAAAATGTAGGTAGTGACAAACCTATGAAGTTATTATGACATTTATTTTATTTTCATTAAATTATGTATTTTACTGCTAATTTCAATGAGTCATGTAACTTTTCATATATAATGGCAAGTGTATGAAAACCATTAATTCTTTAGTTTTAGTGTAGGCTGTTTTAAGAGTCTACACACATAGTAAGATTAAGAATTCATGGCAAGTATCGGTATCGATCAGTATTGGCAATACCAACCTGAATTTTAATTGGTTTCGGATTGGAAAGGAAATCAGTGGTATTGCACATCACTAGTATGCTTTGGAGTTAGTTGTTGGGACTAATTTATTTCAGATATACAAAGATCCACTGCCAAGCAATTCATCCAAGTTCGACACACACGCTGTATTGATCTCATCCAGCGTATTTCCTCGATGAGTCCTGTGCAGCATTAGTCTGTCCTACCAGCAGCGTATGGTGTCTTCATGTCTACGTGCAGGAAACATTGACCTTTAAGCCAGATGAGAGGTCTTCTGAGGACAAATATCCACTGACTGAAAGACTGATCTGTGCCAAAGTTTCTGAAAACTCTTTTTTTCTTGTTATTGTCCAATAAATGGAAATCATCCTGGATCTAAGACTCGTTAAAGTTCATCAGGATGCTGATGTTCTCATTAAAATCAAACTCACTATGGACACTGGGCTCTCAGAGATGGCTGTAATAGCTGTCAATTATTTTTTGCCTTTGGAAGACAACATAGCTTGTGTTTTTATCAAAGGATCTTGGCTCTGACTGAAATTGGATCCTAATAACTTTCCTACCTTTTGTGACAGCAAATGAAATCCATGGAGGTTGACTGTATTGTCTGGGTGATGTAGGGGGTCTTGCGTGTGGAAAGAGTTCAACTGACAAATGCCATTTTCATGTATACAGTCCTAATAAATAATGGAGGATTTAGGGAGGGCATGCCATGAAGTCCTCAGGTTTGCTGATCACACTCATCCTCCACAAAAGAGACTTTCCCTCAGGTGGAAAGGCATGATGTAATCTCTATTTACAGATTCAGTCTTAAACTGGTGCCATGAAATATTCATAAATATGTACGGAGTCGCCTCTCGCCTGATGACAGCTGGGATAGGCTCCAGCCCCATATTCTTCTCACACAAT
This sequence comes from Cheilinus undulatus, assembly GCF_018320785.1. Taxonomy (NCBI): domain Eukaryota; kingdom Metazoa; phylum Chordata; class Actinopteri; order Labriformes; family Labridae; genus Cheilinus; species Cheilinus undulatus. The sequence goes on from NC_054872.1 coordinate 16,994,249, forward strand.
CACAATCTCAGTCAATCAACAAATTACTTATAAGTTTGCATTTGTTTGTTTTTCAAAGAGTACAGGCACAAAATAATAGTTAATATTTGTAAATTTATAGAGAAGGGAAAATACAAATGCTTGACAGCTCATTAGACAATAGACAAGATATTTTATAATCACTATATAATAAATATTATTATAATATTATTAATGGTATGCACTCCATTTATTCCTTATTTCTGTTATTGTGCAACCTGAAAGCAACCTTTTAATTCTAGTGTAGTCCCATAACAGATGTAGAAGTGTTACCTCAGCAGAACTACATTTAATAAAAAGTTACGTGTGTTCAGAATTTTAAATTGCCGTAATTTGTTGTGTATATCAGAGTTTACTTTATGTGTGTGGATTTTTCGCTTTAATAGCATGCTGTAGAAAATAGAATTGAGATTTATGAGGATGCAATAGTCTGTGACTAAATCATTGAAGGGTTTTAAACAATTGTTGGAAATTATGTGACAAAGTTTCGGGACTTCTTTATCTTTCTATTTGCTCCAGTTGATGGCCTTTTTGTTTCTTGTCGTATTAGAATTCAGCCATACGGTATGATTTGCTGGTGTTGCTGTATCAATTCCAATTATTTTCATACATGGTTTAAGGATGCCATGGTTTAAGGAGGTGGATGAGAAACCACCTCTTTGTATTATATATATATACTTTGATTTTAACATCTGGCCTTTTTCCCCCGCCGTGTAAAAGTGGAAATGGGTTTATGAAGATGGTCAAACAACTTCACATAAGCACTGATCTAAGTCTGCAGTGTTTCAGAGGTTTGTAATCTAAAGGTGATCACATATTAAACTCCAATATTTCTTTCCTTTGAGATGTAAAATTGTGCAAAAGTATGCAGAAATAAACTAAAAGATCCAATATTTAACAGTGGCCACAATCTTTTCCTGACAGTAAACAAGTGGTTTTTGTTCCCTAAACACATCCATACTGTAGACGGGCCTCAGTCACCATGAGGGATTATTTCAGGGAAAAATTTGCTGATCTGCTCTCATCAGCATCATGCTCCTTGTTTTACAAAATAACCGCCAAATGTCACAAACTCACTCAAATAATTAGCCGACTGTTGCTTTTATATGGAGGCCATTATCACTGGCTATAAACAGCCACTGTAGTTGGTGGCCCCTCTTTCTCTGTCAGACACGGATCAGTCGTGTTTTACTGGCTTCATGTGCCTAACATACGTCAAACATGTGTGCTGTCCAGCTCCACGTCGGCTCTCCGCCAGTAAACACTGTAGGGTGAAACAAGAAATATCATCTCAAATACGAGCAGCGATTATGATCTTAATCATAATTCTATTTCTTGGAAACACCGCAGACAACAAAGGGTTTTACTTCACCATAATTGCTGTGGTTCATATTGTTCATAGTGTTTAAAAACAGTTTTCAAACAGTGGTAGGGTTTTATTCTTTCAGTATCACTGAACTGTTCAGTGTTTGTATTCGGGTTCAGAAAGATTTTGCAACTTCAATACTTCATCAGAGGTTTTAACAAAGTTTTTCGGATTAGAGTAATGTCATAAACGTCTCTTATTCGCGGTTTCTCAAAAGTCACGAATCTGGAATATTTGCAGGAAACACTACAATATATACCTCAAACACTGTAGGTAGATACAGGCAGCCTAGATTTTATCATGTAGATTATGAGAAGTGTTTGGAACTAAAAATGACCTTTTTTTTTAAAGAAACAATATTCACAATACTGATAGTATTCCTTTAAAAGCATTTTTCTAAATTAACAGGAATAAAATAACGCACATAGAGCAAAAGGGAAAGCAAAAAAAATAAGAAATATTTAACTCAAGGAAACCATTAAAATAAATAGAGCTTATAAAATAGAACCAATCAACCTTTTATGGGGCACTAAACGGAGTTCTTTGTAATTTAAAATTTAAGCCCTAGAATATTATCAGTGGACATCCCAACATTTTTATTAACATTTGCCAGTTAAATACTTTTTTTTATTATAATGGCAAGAATCAAGGTTAATGAAGTGATCATACATGGTTCTTTGCCTGTTTACACCTGTTACACTATAGAGTACTGTTATCCTACATTGTAACAGGAAATTTGTTAAGAAAATACCCTTAGTATTTTCTGGATGAGTTATTTCTTAATAAAGTCATTATACGGTCAGTGTACTTTCTGGCAGTTCCATTTCCTGTTTGAAACAAGCCTCAGAAATCTTGAGAAACTGTTGCCATTCAATTTTTTCTTTCTCCTTTTTTAATTCCATTATTTTGTTTTCTTGTTTCAATGTAATACGTGTGGAAAGAGAAAATTACCATATGTGCCTTAATGGGAAAGGTGAACATTTCAACATAAAAGGCCACCTGTCAGAGTCTTAGCCTACTTAACCATCCACTGTGTTTTACAGTATAATAATAGGCCTATTTACACTATGCAATGTATTAAAAATTATGTCAATGGCAAAACTACATTGGGATTAATAGACTATATTGATATGATGTGCGATGAGGTGGGAAATAAATTACTATGAGTGAATAAGCCAATTAGATTGATTGTCTGTTTTTTGTGTCTGATAATTTATGTGCTTATTTATTTCATACACACAATTTTAAATAAACCTTTTCACTAAAAAAATAAAATGATGAATTGAAAATTTGACTCCTGCTGTGTACATGGATAAATACCTCAAGAATTTCAGGCTTATTCATTCATATTATACTCCTCCTAATATTAATATAGTTCTTTAAATCACCAGTACTTTTGCCACTGACATTATTTCTAATACATCTTAAATAGGCCTATCATTATACTGTCAAAGAAATTATAATTTGCAATTATTTTGAAATTATACTGCTTGATTTTCCTTTAAATTATGTTTCCAGGAACAAAAAAAAACATTTGGAAAATTGCTTTTTATTTTTCTTTTTTCTTCTTTTGTCAAACAATGAAAACACAGAATAACAAAAGTTTCTCCCAATTTGTGAGGCTGGTTTCAAACAGGAAATGCCAGAAAATAGGCTGATCAAACAGGCGTATGTCTAAATATGGTTCCACCAATTTTCACACTAAAATTCCAGTAATTACTTGAGATCCTAACAAACAAATGCTACCTTGATCTTATCTCAGTTATGCTTTTAGGGCTGTTTGTTTGGGACCAAATGACATGTAAAACTGCTTTGTGCGAGTTCTGGAGGAAGCAGGAAGTTTGAGACACTCTGGGCCGCTGCTGATTGGTCAGATGCTGTGATGTCACTTTCTGTGAAGTTCACTGACCTCAACTGATTGGCTGAGAAAAATCACACTGGTTCTGCTGTTTCACACAGAGTTGAAGGGGGGGCATGAAGGAAGTCGACCAAAGTGACCATATGTGGTTCCTTTCTCCGTAAAGGGTTAATGAGAATAAACTCAAATAAAATCAGGAAAAGCCCTTAAATTTGATAGAATACTGTTAAAAGTCTGAATATTACATCTTTTAAATAAATGTCTCTTTAGGCTGTTGAAAATTGAACCGTACAAAAAGCCAAATTCCTCTCAGACAGGCACAACACAAAATCTCCCTTCAACAGCAGACTTTAAAAGACAAAGAGACTCCATCATGCTTCTATTTAACCTCCTAGTTGTTGTTGTTTCCTTCTTTTGATTTATTCTCTACAGTTGCAGTAGATCTCATAAGAAGGAATTCCCTGTGCAGCACACATGTACTATCTCTGCTAAACACTCCCACTCTGGTCATTAGTAGGAATGAGCTTTGGCTTTAATTATAAAAACACCAGCCCTCAATTCCTGCTGTTTTATGGGTTCTGGGTATTTTTATATGACTGGTTTTTAAACATGAAATGGATTGCTTGTGTGTGAATAATCAACACTTGTTAATTTTTAGAGCCTCCGGGCTCTGGGAGAGGAGATTCTTTCTTTTGTTGGTTTCTACAACAATGTGTGGCTAAAATAAAACAGAATCTAGGCCGTTACACATAATTGATGTTATTTTCTTCATAAAGATCTCGGCATGCATGTGTTTGGGTTTCTGACTTATACAGATGTATTATGTAATGCCTTGCATGATTTGCCACTTTTTGGGCAAGATATAGGAAAAGACCCATGTGTCTGTTTGCTCAGAAAAACATGGCATGAAGTTTTTCCCAAAGATGGCATGGTTCACATGGAAATTCCTCTACATTTTCATGCCTCTGCACTGGTGTTAAGGTCAGAGGAACAATGTTTTTGGTTATTTGTTCTTACGTTCTTCCACCAAAGACTATACTTGTTAACGTGATTTCTCAAGAACCCTTCTATAGATCCTCATCAAACTTTGCACACGTGTCCACTCTGACTCAGAGAGGATCTGGTTAAGATTAAGGGCTGGTTTGGAGGTCGTTTGTCAAAGTCAAAGGTGATAGGCGTCATGCTAATCCCTTGGTTGTGAACATATTATCTCAAGAATATCTTGGGAGTTTTCTTCACCTTTGTGCAAATGCCCACTCTGACTCACGGATTGACTGATTTAATTTTTTAGATGTTATGTCAAAGTTAAAGGTCATAAGGCCTCATGTTCATCCCTTGATTGTAATGTAATATCGTAAGAACCCTTTGATGCATCCTGTTCAGACTTTGCATAATGCCCATTCTGACTCAGGGATGATCTGGTTAGATTTTAGAGATCATAAGTCAAGGGTCATTTGGCCTGTTGGTCATCCCTTTTCTACAGGGAGAGCTGCAGTAACCCTTTAGAATCTGGGGTAAGGTAGGTCTCCTCTGGTAAGTGTAGTCCAATTGATAGGCAGACTTAAGGGCAATTTATAATGTGCTGCTCAAATGATAGGCACCCTACATGACAGTTAAACCGTTTTGTCCACAGAGCTGTTAGTGTGGCTGCAGCCTGTCTGTCATACTTAGAGGAGGAACAAGTCTGGATTTTGTTTGTATGAGGTGAAAGTTTTATGGACAAATGCTCTTAGGCTTGAAGTGAAAAAAATTATTTTTGTATATCAAATTATATCCAGTACTTTGTCATATTGTAAGTTATACTTTCTTTTGCAAAAAGATCCCTGAATTGGGTCAAAACAATGTGGAAAAGGCCAGCAGTCAAGAAATATCTGTCAAAAGTGTTCCAGTGTAATATTATGTGGAGAGGCATTACTCCAGTGTCTTAATGTTTGGAACATCTGAGACTCTATTTGTTGACTGTTGAAACCGCACAGTCTCAACAGTTTCTGAAATCAACAGCCTTGCATTAGCCACTGTGAACTCCAGCAGAAGAAAGCTGGCCAACATCGAGCTTCACTCCGAGAGGGTAAATGGGCCTAATTTCTTCACTGCATGGAAATATGTCTGCATTAATTTTCTTCATAAAAAGACGAGTTCTCTGCTAAGTATGGTTTTCTGGGGCCTGAGTGAGAAACAAAGGGGTAAAATTTGCTTTCACACATGTTTTAATTCAGGGTCTTTCCATTAGAAGCTCTTAGATTGAGGGGAAATTGTTCACTAGAAAAATAAAGCTCAGGCCATCTGCCTTCTTTCAACTTTCTATAGCGAGTAATCTGGAAGTTTCTCCAGGGCTGTTTCCTGGACCATATGTTGTGTAAAAAGTCAACAAAAATTGATTTACGGTATTTGCATGACAAATTCGATTTTTCAGAGATGTAGCTTTGCAAACTTTCCATACAACGCTACATCTGCTCTCTCACACAGGCTGTCGGATGCCTGACACGAGTCCCTGCAGAGCTCAGAGATCACAGGACAAAAGTCCAGGGCAGATGGGCCGCCTTCTAGAGAGGATTTATCAAGAAGAGAAAGAAAGACTCCCCATGCAGATTAATAACATAACCCGCGAGGCTCTTCAATGCACACCCCAATCTGCAACCCTCCCTGAGGAGAAATACCACACACATATGCAGAATATCTGGGGGCTGCCTCACCTATTGCCTGGCAACACCTGATGGGAGAAAAAGCTGGTGGTGCTCTGATGATTAAAATTTCCTGGGTAGCAGTGTTTGATCCCCGGTCCGCTGTCATTGTCTCTCCACAGCTTCATAAAAAAGGCAGCGCAGCATGGAGGAGCACAGAGAGAAAATACAAAGTTTCTCACTCTTGTCAAAAGGTGGCTGGCTTTGCTCACCAACTTTTCCTCTATTTTCTGGAGGATAAAGAACCCCCTTCACACACACTCACTTTAGTGATGGTGATCTTGGTGCTTTCTTTACTTTTTATCCCTCCTGTTTTACCAGAGACCTTGACAATTCACTGGTCGGTCACGTTTTTCAAAGAGTAGCTAAAAAGAAAAAGGAAATACATCAAATGAGGTTGTCAGGAGGGTCAGACACGGAGAGTGGCGTCCTTTCTTAACAGCCTTGTGCTCGGTTTATTTAAAGTGCTGCTGTCGAGGGGGAGAGGGAAGTGGAGACACCGCTTTGGAAGGAATGTGTAGTTAATGCCACGCTCACGGCCAAATTAGTCAGGCCTGCTGAGGGGATTCCTCCTGGGGTCACTTCCACAGTAGAACAGCACACACACTTTTGCCACTGCCATGTAGCACCCATATTTGGTTGAAATTTCTGTGCTTATGCACGCAAATGCACATTAATGAAATAAAAATTCAAAACTAAAGACATGCAGGGATTGTTGTGCAATATGCATTCAAAATCAAGGCAGTGCCATATACAGGAAGTACATGCTATAACCACCTGAGACCTGAGCTTTTGTTTGTAATGCATTTTTAATTTCTCCCACTTTTTTTGGAAAACTACAGGCTGATAACTTTAAAAGCTCAGTTTTTTGTTTTTGTTTTTGTTTTTTTTTTTTTGTTTTTTTTTTTTTTACCAAAAATGATGTCCACAAATCTCCTGAATGTCCTGTTTCTGCAGAAAATACAGCTTTAGATAGGTTTTTGTGCATGTTCTGGCTTTGTATCAGCCAGTTGTCAGTTGTTGGGAATCTTGAGTCAGGAAGAAATGGTGTCAGTCATTCAGCAATGCAGGGTGAAGTTGTTTTTCTTGTTATTTTGATGATAGACCGCAAGGACTTGTTCAGGCCAAGCTGGACCAAATTTTATTAAAAGTTCTGAAATTCTCAGAAATGTTTTTTTTTTTTTCAAAATTAAGGCAAATTCCTACAATTTCTATGAAAATTCTTAATATTTTCCAAGTATCCCTTTAAAAGTAACCCAATATTTCTTAAAATATTCACCAAATGCCTCAGTGAAATTTTATCATTAAGCCTTAACATTATGCTAAAAATTTCCCAAAACATTCATGACAAAGTTCTGAAATTTATCAAGCAAATTAACCCAATTTTAAAGCTCTAAAATTTATTTTCAAATTCCCCAAAATGCATAAATACATTCCACAAAATTTTATGACAATGACAGAAAATTTCTATCGAAATTATTTACCTTTCAAAGCAAACCGCAAACCAAAAAGAAATCCCAATCAAGAACCAGAAAATTTCAAAATAAATTTCCAAAATTTACGTGAAAATATCAAAACATTTCAAAGCAAATTCTCCAAGAAATTCAAAGCAAATAGCAGATACTTGTTCCAAATTTCTATCTGAAGATTAACAAAATTCCAAATCCCCAAACATTCAAATTTTTCCAAATTCCCATGAAAATTCAAAAAGATTCCAAATTTCCCCCCAAAATTCAAATGACACTCTCCAAAACATACAAAAAAAAAAAAAAAAAAAAAAATCCCCCAAATTTCCATGGAAATTCATGAAATTTCATTCTAGTATTTTCAAATACATAACTTAAACCTTAATAGACATTTTGGAGAATTGTCTCTAAAAAGCAGAAATTATTACTTTATTGTAGAATCCAGACTGTAATTTCCTCTTATGCACATGCATGGGCTCTGGAGATTAAAGAAGAGTTGTTCATATGTGGGATTTATTACCAGGAGATGGATAAGGTTGATACTACTCTTAAGTACAATAATTCACCAATCCAATCTATATATTGATGTTACAAAATAAGAATAATAGTGCTGTCAAGCGATTGAAAACATTGATCTAATTAATTACTGACTTGGTAATCAACTAATTAATTAATTTTATATATGGATAATTTAAGCAGGACTGCATTGCATTAGATAAATTTACCGTATAATCCTGATTGTAATTGGTAATATAATAAAATGTATGAACATACAATGTAATATAATAAAATTTATAAAACAGTGAATCCATGCTTTACTGTGTCTGATCTGTTATTCTGTTGACACCTGACAACTTCCTTATCTTCCCTGTGGAAACTCACTGGCTGTAGGTCTACCTCTGCTCTCAGTCTGATTAGCTCTCTGCCTCCTGTTTTGTGATTCATAACCCAAGTTATGTCAAGACACTTCACAAAGAGGGCAGGTCTAGACCATACTCTTTGGTGTATTATTATAAAAACCCAATGTTATTCATCATGAGCTCAGCACTAGCAGATTTAGCCTCCTTAAACCTTCCCTTTAACTGGGACCTCGAGCAGAACCAGACTCATGTTGACAGCAATCTGCTGAGGCCGCTGGGAGGCCATGCTGAAGTTAGAAAGGGGTAGGAGCTGGTGGAGAATGCAGCAAGAGTGACAAGAGAAACAAAAAATGGGAGACAAATTTATAGCTGTCACGGCTATAAACATATCTCCCAAAATAAACAGAACATGACTACTACTTTACCTATTTTGTGGCTTATTGTGAATTGTTTTGGTCAGATACAGCCTTCTAATACCCCACCACTGTTGAAAATGAGTATTGAGATGAAGAGTTATAATGATTTTGTCATGTCCATGTTGTGTACCCATGCTCGTGTGCATTGGATTTTCGCTTGTGGGACCGACAAAGGACTATCTTATGGACACAGCCTGACATACCTCTTCAATTCGTGCCATGGTCAAGAAGGTGTGCCACACTTTAGCAAGGTACCAAGCTATCACATTAGGCAAACAAACTTGATTTGGGGGGTTAAACATGCTTGAGCACAGCACGGATTGTTTAGTGTGAGTGTAACCTGAAACTAAACGGCTAAGTGCTTGCTAAATGAAAGTGCTATTTCCTGACACTCTGTTACTGTTGAATGGTCATTAGAGTAACTCAGTGACTGTTCAGTGTTCATCAAAGTAACTCTGTGACTGTTGAGTGTGAATCCGAGTAACTCTGTGACTGTTGAGTGTTAATCAGAGTTACTCTGTGACTGTTGAGTGTTTATCAGAGTTACTCTGTGACTGTTGAGTGTTAATCAGAGTAACTCTGTGACTGCTGAGTGTGAAACAGAGTAACTCTGTGACTGTTGAGAGTGAATCAGAGTAACTCTGTGACTGTTGAGTGTTCATCAGAGTTACTCTGTGACTGTTGAGTGTGAATTAGAGTGACTCTGTGACTGTTGAGTGTTAATCAGAATAACTCTGTGACTGTTGAGTGTTCATCAGAGTGTCTCTGTAACTGTTGAGTGTGAATCAGAGTAACTGTGACTGTTGAGTGTGAATTAGAGTAACTCTGTGACTGTTGAGTGTTAATCAGAATAACTCTGTGACTGTTGAGTGTGAATCTGAGTGATCTATGACTGTTGAGTGTGAATCCGAGTGACTCTGTGACTGTTGAGTGTGAATCAGAGTAACTCTGTGACTGTTGAGTGTTAATCAGAGTTACTCTGTGACTGTTGAGTGTTAATCAGAGTAACTCTGTGACTGTTGAGTGTTAATCAGAGTAACTCTGTGACTGCTGAGTGTGAATCAGAGTAACTCTGTGACTGTTGAGAGTGAATCAGAGTAACTCTGTGACTGTTGAGTGTTCATCAGAGTTACTCTGTGACTGTTGAGTGTGAATTAGAGTGACTCTGTGACTGTTGAGTGTTAATCAGAATAACTCTGTGACTGTTGAGTGTTCATCAGAGTGTCTCTGTAACTGTTGAGTGTGAATCAGAGTAACTGTGACTGTTGAGTGTGAATTAGAGTAACTCTGTGACTGTTGAGTGTTAATCAGAATAACTCTGTGACTGTTGAGTGTGAATCTGAGTGATCTATGACTGTTGAGTGTGAATTAGAGTGACTCTGTGACTGTTGAGTGTTAATCAGAATAACTCTGTGACTGTTGAGTGTTCATCAGAGTGTCTCTGTAACTGTTGAGTGTGAATCAGAGTAACTGTGACTGTTGAGTGTGAATTAGAGTAACTCTGTGACTGTTGAGTGTTAATCAGAATAACTTTGTGACTGTTGAGTGTGAATCTGAGTGATCTATGACTGTTGAGTGTGAATCCGAGTGACTCTGTGACTGTTGAGTGTGAATCAGAGTAACTCTGTGACTGTTGAGTGTTAATCAGAGTGACTCTGTGACTGTTGAGTGTTCATCAGAGTTACTCTGTGACTGTTGAGTGTTTATCAGAGTTACTCTGTGACTGTTGAGTGTTAATCAGAGTAACTCTGTGACTGTTGAGTGTGAATCAGAGTAACTCTGTGACTGTTGAGTGTTAATCAGAATAACTCTGTGACTGTTGAGTGTGAATCTGAGTGATTTATGACTGTTGAGTGTGAATTAGAGTGACTCTGTGACTGTTGAGTGTTCATCAGAATAACTCAGTGACTGTTCAGTGTTCATCAGAGTGTCTCTGTAACTGTTGAGTGTGAATCCGAGTAACTCTGTGACTGTTGAGTGTTAATCAGAGTTACTCTGTGACTGTTGAGTGTTAATCAGAGTAACTCTGTGACTGTTGAGTGTGAATCCGAGTGACTCTGTGACTGTTGAGTGTGAATCAGAGTAACTCTGTGACTGTTGAGTGTTAATCAGAGTTACTCTGTGACTGTTGAGTGTTCATCAGAGTTACTCTGTGACTGCTGAGTGTTTATCAGAGTTACTCTGTGACTGTTGAGTGTTAATCAGAGTAACTCTGTGACTGTTGAGTGTGAATCAGAGTAACTCTGTGACTGTTGAGTGTGAATCAGAGTAACTCTGTGACTGTTGAGTGTTAATCAGAGTTACTCTGTGACTGTTGAGTGTGAATTAGAGTGACTCTGTGACTGTTGAGTGTTCATCAGAATAACTCAGTGACTGTTCAGTGTTCATCAGAGTGTCTCTGTAACTGTTGAGTGTGAATCCGAGTAACTCTGTGACTGTTGAGTGTTAATCAGAGTTACTCTGTGACTGTTGAGTGTTTATCAGAGTTACTCTGTGACTGTTGAGTGTTAATCAGAGTAACTCTGTGACTGTTGAGTGTGAATCAGAGTAACTCTGTGACTGTTGAGTGTTCATCAGAGTTACTCTGTGACTGTTGAGTGTTAATCAGAATAACTCTGTGACTGTTGAGTGTGAATCTGAGTGATTTATGACTGTTGAGTGTGAATCCGAGTGACTCTGTGACTGTTGAGTGTGAATCAGAGTAACTCTGTGACTGTTGAGTGTTAATCAGAGTGACTCTGTGACTGTTGAGTGTTCATCAGAATTACTCTGTGACTGTTGAGTGTTAATCAGAGTAACTCTGTGACTGTTGAGTGTGAATCAGAGTAACTCTGTGACTGTTGAGTGTTCATCAGAGTGACTCTGTGACTGTTGAGTGTGAATTAGAGTGACTCTGTGACTGTTGAGTGTTAATCAGAGTGACTCTGTGACTGTTGAGTGTGAATCAGAGTAACTCTGTGACTGTTGAGTGTGAATCAGAGTAACTCTGTGACTGTTGAGTGTTAATCAGAGTGACTCTGTGACTGTTGAGTGTTCATCAGAGTTACTCTGTGACTGTTGAGTGTGAATCAGAGTAACTCTGTGACTGTTGAGTGTTCATCAGAGTGACTCTGTGACTGTTGAGTGTGAATTAGAGTGACTCTGTGACTGTTGAGTGTTCATCAGAGTGACTCTGTGACTGTTGAGTGTGAATCAGAGTAACTCTGTGACTGTTGAGTGTGAATCAGAGTAACTCTGTGACTGTTGAGTGTTAATCAGAGTTACTCTGTGACTGTTGAGTGTGAATTAGAGTGACTCTGTGACTGTTGAGTGTTAATCAGAATAACTCTGTGACTGTTGAGTGTTCATCAGAGTGTCTCTGTAACTGTTGAGTGTGAATCAGAATAACTCTGTGACTGTTCAGTGTGAATCAGAGTAACTCTCTGACTGTTGAGTGTTAATCAGAATAACTCTGTGACTGTTGAGTGTGAATCAGAGTGATCTATGACTGTTGAGTGCGAATCCGAGTGACTCTGTGACTGTTGAGTGTGAATCAGAGTAACTCTGTGACTGTTGAGTGTTAATCAGAGTGACTTTGTGACTGTTGAGTGTTCATCAGAGTTACTCTGTGACTGTTGAGTGTTAATCAGAGTGACTCTGTGACTGTTGAGTGTTCATCAGAGTTACTCTGTGACTGTTGAGTGTGAATCAGAGTAACTCTGTGACTGTTGAGTGTTCATCAGAGTGACTCTGTGACTGTTGAGTGTGAATTAGAGTGACTCTGTGACTGTTGAGTGTTCATCAGAGTGACTCTGTGACTGTTGAGTGTGAATCAGAGTAACTCTGTGACTGTTGAGTGTGAATCACAGTAACTCTGTGACTGTTGAGTGTTAATCAGAGTTACTCTGTGACTGTTGAGTGTGAATTAGAGTGACTCTGTGACTGTTGAGTGTTAATCAGAATAACTCTGTGACTGTTGAGTGTTCATCAGAGTGTCTCTGTACCTGTTGAGTGTGAATCAGAATAACTCTGTGACTGTTCAGTGTGAATCAGAGTAACTCTGTGACTGTTGAGTGTTAATCAGAATAACTCTGTGACTGTTGAGTGTGAATCTGAGTGATCTATGACTGTTGAGTGCGAATCCGAGTGACTCTGTGACTGTTGAGTGTGAATCAGAGTAACTCTGTGACTGTTGAGAGTTAATCAGAGTGACTTTGTGACTGTTGAGTGTTCATCAGAGTTACTCTGTGACTGTTGAGTGTTTATCAGAATAACTCTGTGACTGTTGAGTGTGAATCAGAGTAACTCTGTGACTGTTGAGTGTTCATCAGAGTGACTCTGTGACTGTTGAGTGTGAATTAGAGTGACTCTGTGACTGTTGAGTGTGAATCAGAGTGACTCTGTGACTGTTGAGTATTGATCAAAGGTAATATACTGTTGAGTGTTCAGAGTAACTCTGTGACTGTTGAGTGTGAATCAGAGTGACTCTGTGACTGTTGAGTGTGAATCAGAGTGACTCTGTGACAGTTGAGTGTTGATCCGAGTGACTCTTTGACTGTTGAGTGTTCAGAGTAACTCTGTGACAGTTGAGTGTTTTTCACAGTTACTCTGTGACTATTGAGTTTTGATCAAAGTAAATGTGACTGTTGAGTGTGAATCAGAGTAACTCTGTGACAGTTGAGTGTTAATCAGCGTATCTCTGTGACTGTTGAGTGGTCATTAGAGTAACTTTGTGAATTATGAGTGTTAATCAGAGTAACTGTGACTGTTGAGCGGTCATTAGAGCAACTTTGTAAAATTTGAGTGTTAATCAGAGTAACTCTGTGACTGTGAAGTTGACTTTAATATGCCTTCTCAGTGTTGTTTTCCATACAAACCAATACCATGGTTCTATCATACCTCCAAGAGCTTATATTTTTTCATATGCTTTTTATTTTCTGTATTCTTGTTCAAGAACCACGCGTTTAAAGGCTGTGAAGAGCATCAAATGTTATACTGACCCTACAGCAAGGCAGTGAAAATTAATAAATTCCAAAAATACATCTTTTCCACAAAATATACCTATAAAGAGGTTGCTTTGTCCTTAAAGTGGACTACAGTTTAAGACAAGGAATGAGTAAAAATGACCTTCATCCCCAAACATATGCAGAGGAGACGAGGGTAGGTGTCTCTTTTGATCTTCTCTGTACGAGATTTTGACCTGCTTTCACTGTGTGTACAGCTGACAGCTCTCGCTCACAGTGATTATCCGTCCTTGTACCTTCTTGGTCCCACTTAGTATGAAATAATCCCCTCAATCACCCCAGGGTTCACACAGAAATCCAACTACACAAACATGAACACACTTTAAGATAAGGTTGTCCCACCTGCAGTCCTGTCACACATGCACCTGTCTTATCATTGCTTGTACCACTGTAATACCTGAAGTAGAGTTTCAAGAATCAACAATTATTAGGTAGAACTCATGAATCCTGTGTTTACACATGTATGAATGTGTGCTCACCTAAGTCTTTTTTCATAACACTGTTCCCCCTCCAATGCCCTGTGTCACCGTCTCTGTTTGCTTGCTTCATGCTGAGAGAATGCTTGGGATTGCCGTTGGGATATTTGTAGCTTTAAGAGATGCAACGTGAGAAAAAACCTGCATGCAAGGCCACAGCCTAAGCCTCTATGTTTTCACAGACTGCAGCGAGGCACGCGCTATCAATTGCTGCCCTCACTGAGCCCGGCCTAATTCATTAGCTGATGACAGGACAGTGGATCAACATTGTCACTGTCATCTGAGAATTTTTTTGAGTCATGGCCGAGGAATTAAGCGTTTGCAGATCACAGGCAGGAGATGTGTGATGTAGTGGTATGTTTGTTTGAAGGATTATGTCCAGGATTAAAAGAGTGATTCTCCTGATGGGGTCCAGATTAATGGATTTATGTTTTATTATACATGTCATAGGAATATAACAAGGATGGCATCTGCTTAACACATCGTGTCATATATATGTATATATACAGCTGCAAGAAAAAGTATGTGAACCCTTTGGGATTTCTTGGATTTCTGTATGAACCGGTCATAAAATGTGTTCTGACCTTCATCTAAGTCACAACAACAGACAAACACAGCCTGCTTAAACTAATACTGCACAAAAAAATGATATGTTTTCATGTTTTTATTGAACAAAATATATATACATTCACAGTGCAGGGTGGAAAAAGTATGCGAACCCCTAGGCTAATGACTGGTTGACCCTCCTTTGGCAGCAATAACCTCAACCAAACATTTCCTGTAGTTGCAGATCAGACCTGCACAATAGTCAGGAGGAATTTTGGACCATTCTTCTTTACAAAACTGCTTCAGTTCAGCAATATTCTTGTGATGTCTGGTGTGAATCGCTCTCTTGAGGTCATGCCACAGCATCTCAATCGGGTTGAGGTCAGGTCTCTGACTGGGCCACTCCAGAAGGCGTATTTTCTTCTGTTGAAGCCATTCTGTTGTTGATTTACTTCTATGCTTTGGGTTGTTGTCCTGTTGCATCATCCATCATCCGTTGAGCTTCAGTTGGCGGACAGATGGTTCTAAGTTTTCCTGCAAAATGTCTTGATAAAATTGGGAATTCATTTTTCCTTCAATGACAGCGATCCGTCCAGGCCCTGAGCAAAGCAGCCCCAAACCATGATGGCCCCTCCACCATATTTCACAGTTGGGATGAGGTTTTAATGTTGGTGTGCTGTGCCTTTTTTTCTCCACACATAGCGTTGTGTGTTCCTTCCAAAGAACTCAATTTTGGTTTCATCTGTCCACAGAATATTTTGCCAGTAGAGCTATGGAACATCCAGGTGCTCTTTTGCAAACTTCAAACGTGCAGCAGTGTTTTCTTTGGACAGCGGTGGCTTCTTCCGTGGTGTCCTCCCATGAACTCCATTCTTGTTTAATGTTTTACTTATTGTAGACTTGTCAACACAAATGTTAGCATGTGCCAGAGACTTCTGTAAGTCTTTAGCTGACACTCCAGGGTTCTTCTTCACCTCACTGAGCATTCTGCGCTGTGCTCTTGCCGTCATCTTTACAGGACGACCACGCCTAGGGAGAGTAGCAACAGTGCTGAACTTTCTCCATTTGTAGACAGTCTGTCTTACCGTGGACACATGAACATCAAGGTTTTTAGAGATACTTTTGTAACCCTTTCCAGCTTCATGCAAGTCAACAATTCTTGATCGTAGGTCTTCTGAGAGCTGAGAGCTCTTTTGTGCTAGGCATGGTTCACATCAGGCAATGCTTCTTGAGAACAGCAAATTCAAAACTTGTGTGTGTTTTTATAGGGCAGGGCAGCTTTAACAAACATATCCAATCTCATCACATTGATTGGACTCCAGGTTGGCTGACTTCTGGCTCCAATTAGCTCTTGGAGAAGTCATTAGCCTAGGGGTTCACATAGTTTTTCCACCCTGCACTGTGAATGTTTACATGTTTTGTTCAATAAAAACATGAAACCATATCATTTTTGTGCGGTATTAGTTGAAGCAGACTGTGTTTGTCTATCGTTGTGACTTAGATGAAGATCAGAACACTTTGTATGACCAATTTATGCAGAAATCCAAGAAATCCCAAAGGGTTCACATACTTTCTCTTGCAACTGTATATTTATATATATATATAGATATATATATCTATATATATATCTATATATATAGATAGATATACAATGCTGAACAAATTTATTAGACCACCTGTCATATTTGTCTCAGAGACCATCCAGCATCATGAAATGCTTTAATGCAGACTCTTTCATTTTCAGTGAGCTCTCCACTTTTTACCATTTTGAACAGGAATGAGGGATTTCAAACTGAATTCACCCAAATTTGAACTGGCTCACTGAGCTTCTCTAAGAAGTCAGAAATTAATCAAGCATAACATTCAACCACTAAAACTCATTTTTCTGTTGAGGAATGCAAGTAAATAACCATGATTTTGACATATTAATCAAGAAATATTAATGTGCTTTACTATTTTTCCAGTTTTTTTGTAAATCAGTATATTTGAAAATTCATGGATAACAATAATAATTATATTTTAGCATTAAAAATATCATTTGGGTTAAAGAGCTTCTACATATCGGTGTATTAACCATTGCAGAACATAAAAAATGATTTTGTAATTACCAATGCTGTTAATTTAGGATAGCTGTGGCATAAACCTTACTTTGGTTAGGGTTAGTGTGGTCTAATAAATTTGTTAAGCACTGTATATATATATATATGCCACTTCTTTTTTACCACTCATCATTTGTTTTCCTCCTTTTGACCACTTATTCTCCATATGTTTACAACTTATCTGCCATTAATTTACCAGTTGTTTGAACTAGTTTTCATGTCACTGACCACTAATACCTTTTATCGCCACTTATTTACCCTTTATGTACCACTTGTAATCACCTTCTTTTCCAATTATTTAACACAAATCTGTCCCCTTTCTTCTCTTGTTGATCTGCCACTAATTGACCACTCATTGATTGTTTAGCACCTATTGGCCTCTTATTTACCAGTATTTGCTCTTTTTTTTTAAACAAACCTGTGCCTTTTTGTTTACCATTTATTTACCATTTATTGACCACGTATTTATTAAAAATCTGCCCCTTTTCATATCGGTTGTTACCCACCTATTTACATCAAGTCTGTTTTTATACTACTTGCTGACCACCTATTCGTAAAAATCTGCCCCTTTTTTATACCACTAATTTACCACAAATATGTCCCTTTTTCTAAGACTTTTTTTTTTTTTTTACCACATATTGTTCACTATGAATCCGTCCTTTCATCATACCTTTGTTTACCACTTATTTGACATTTGATAACCACTTTATGCATTTTACATTTGGACAACTAACTTACTACTTGTGTACTTTTTATTTACTGCATGTTTCCCCCAAGTGTCACTTCTTGAAAACAACACACTAACCACTTAATCACCACTTATTTGCCACATTTTAAAAACATATTAACCATCTCCTGACATTTTATATACCACTCAAATGTACCACTTAACTGCAGTATTTCTGTTCCTAAAATTCAAACCATTAACATGTTTCTATCCTACCTCCATGTGTTTATATTATATACATTTATGTGTTTTGTATTTTTCTCTATCCTTGTGCAAGAATAAACATTTAAAAGGCTCTATGTTGTCTTTAATTTGTCAACAGGGATGATGTTTTACTCTTGCATGCTCACCTTCCCTCATGGCCTATATTAGTGTGGCTAAAATAGACTTAATGTGGTATTTGAGGGGAAAAATTGTAGTGTGCATCCATCCTTGGTGGGGAGGGTTTATGCACCTGCCTGACTTCATTTACAGGTGTCGACTGATTCTCTCACTGGACGGTCGCAGGGACTGACCAAGTGACCTTAACCTTCTGCACCCCAATGCCACATACACACTCCTATCCCCAGGGAACGGTGGTTCAGACTGGGACACAAAGACGAGCTTTATTCTCTGACATCACTTACACCAGTCTGCAGCGAGGGAGGAAAGGGAGGAGGGAGATTTCATAATTCTTCATAACATTTCATCATAATGTTTCACATTTTTTGCAAACATGTTAATTGAAAACAGACAAACCTAAGGTTGGATATTAAAGTATAATGTCTGACTCAGTCTAACAGAGGCATAGCAAAGCGTTTGTTTAAACTTCTAATGAAAAGATGAGCTAATATTTGAAATGTGCACATTAGGGTCACATGTGTTACTCTAATGCATCACTTACTGTCCTGGGTAAGTTTGGATAGAGCCGTCTGCCTCTGCGGAGGTGAAAGGGTTTAAAACAATGCATCAATCTGTGTTATGTCTCACTGTCCCGCTGCTGAGTTAGTGCAGGGCAAACAGGGAAGTGTTCCCATAAAGAAAGAAGCCACAGTGTGTTTGCATTGCTTTCCTCAGCACAGTGACTGATGAAAGACCAGAAGCCACAGCGAGGAGAAGTGCTGGGCTCGTGCATACTGTTCCCCGCTAAACATCAACACACTAGGTAGACAAATGAGGCTTCAGGACTCCTTTTACACAGCTCTGCTCCAAACTCAAGAGGCCGCTGTGCTCTACAGCAGGAGCGACAGCTCTGCATTTCTGAGACAAGGACTAAGATGCACTACATTTCTCCAAAATGTGCCTTTTAATGGATTTCAAGTGTTTTTTTCTGTCTAACCTTTTCCTCCAGCAGCACAAACATCACATGGGGACTCAGCATGGAAAGGTCAAGTGCCACAGTTTACCATAACTCACAGATACCCGGGCCTGTCTGTCTGTTATGACAACGTGCCTCAAGCTTTCATGGAGCTAACTCCCTCTAGAGGTAATGAAACGAGTCGCTGCTGCTTCATCAGGCTCATGTCAGCTGGGAGGGTTTATTTTGATCTGCAGTAAATCATCACTGACACTAAAAGAAGAGAAAAGATGCCAAAGAATCTGGGGATTCAGACATAATGTTCAGCTAAAGCAGTGGTTCTCAACTGGTGAGTTGGGGCCCAGAAGTGGGTCATGAAGCTGTTTTCAGTGGGCTGGGAATACGTGCTTGGAAAGATAAGAAACTGTGGCAAAAATCTGATGTATGGAAGCCCTAAGCGGACATACATCTATTTAAGTCTATTTTGCTTGTGTGCTGCGTTCACATACTTTGAAACAAACATTCATATTCCATATTTTTAAAACCATTTTGAACTACTCTGCCTTTGTGTGTGACTGCTTTTAACTGGGTTATTACCGTTCTTATCATGTACTCTGTAACATATGGCACGTTTTATCTTCTCTTTTTTTATTCTTAACATCATAGAAAATGAGGGCATGCTCCGAATATTTTAAATAGAGCTTAAATTAATTTATTTTACTCTTTTGACAGGATAATGAGCACATTTTGGTTGTTTTCTCAAGGTCTTGACAGATGTATTATGTTATCTTTGGATTAAAAAAGCTGATTTTTTCAAGATGAGCAGAAAACAAACGTTACTATTTTATCCTGGAAAGCAGACAAAGGAAGGGCTTCTGTAATGATGTGCTTTCTAAATGTTCTTCATTTTACCTTTCCTGGTTCAGTCACGTTTGTTCCATCTAAAGCCCTAACTGAAACATTTACCAAATAGATGCAGGTGTGGAATACAGGGGTGGAAAGTAACTAATTAAATTTACTCAGATTACTGTTATTGATCCATTATTGGGGGGTAGTTTTACTTTTTTAAGTACATTTTGAAATCAATTCTTTCATTCTCCTCAGTAAGTTCAAACCAGAGTGGCAGTGCTGTTACTTAAATATTGATACTCTCATACTTTTTCCACCTCTGTTGACAACAAAGCGGCACACACAGAGAGAATGATTCCACATCCCATCACAAAACAGCTGTTGTACACAAAAGAAGGAGTGTTGATATCTTAGGGTTAAATATTTTGAAGTTGATTTTAACTCCCAAAGTGTTTTACCTCCATTCTGAGTGAAATTGTCGAAAGTGTCGATCCACCAGTGTTCAACTCTGTAGAGTCAACTGATCTAAGCTCCGCCCACTGACATTTCAAATCTGGGGGATGTGTGGGTGAGGTTTCCCATCATGCCCTTGGGCAGTGTTTAGATGTGTTTGGATATTGTCTGTTGAACAGTTATCCCTGGTGGAGTTTGTTTTACATCAGATTTTTGTTGTTTTTGATTCAAGACACATTTGCACCATGAGTGAACTTATCCACTGAGTTAGAACTCCCACCTGTGACTTTAGGGCTTGACTCTGCTTTGTTCTTGCCAGAGAAGACCCACTTTGCCACGGATTTATTAATTTACATTAAACATATTTAAGTGTAGTCTAACTATATGCATGTGGTGTGGACAATACATTTTAAAGTGTTCAATTTAACTCTATATGAGTTTAATTAACACTGTCAGTTTTGCTGTGTATTTTACTTTACTAGAACAACTTGGTTGGAAATCTGTTCTCTCGCTTTTGCTTCTAAGGAAATATCATATTTTACTGTCTATCTCATCAGTAGCTACTCAGTACTTAAAGTAAACTTTAAATAAATAATGTTTTAATTTTATTTTTAATCAAATGTCAAAGGAATGTAAAATCAATGCTCTGTGGCTCAATAACTGTATCGTTTTCATATTTTTTAAGCTTTAACCACCATTTATTATGATGGAGTGTTTTCTCCAGTAAAGAAGTGCCAGCATCATTTGGGCAAAGTACACTGATAGATCGCTCTTATTAGTAACATACTGAAGCATAAAACTTCAACTTTCACATTTTTAAAACATTTTATTTACTTTAACAAAATTGCAGTACAACAAAATAACAGGACAGGGTAAAACAAAAAGACAACCAAATACAAGAAACAGAGAAATCAAATCTAACAGGCAGTGATGACGGCCTGGTTAGGTCTCTCTCAGATACCCAGCTGCTTTTCAACGGGACTCGTGGATCTCGATCCTTTTCTCAGCGATCACTCCAACATGTCATCATTGAAAATCAATATGAGAAAAACTGAAAAATTTTGATTTTAATGCAGTTACAGCATTTTTGGTTAATCTCACATTGTCAAGGTTGCTCATCTATAATCTCTAGTCTGAGTTAGTAACTACGGAAGCCCTACATGGACATTTTATTTGACTCTGTGGGCTCATTTGAGCATTTCATGAGATCACAAGAAAACAACCACTATTATCCAGAACAACCCAAAATGTATGCATTGCCACTGGAAAATTGAGTAGAATAAAATATATTGATTAATGTCCTCTTGGGGCTTCTGTAGATAGTAGGTAATCTCAAGAACAAAGACTCCTGCAAACCTTTAAAAAAGGAGTAAAAGTAGTAGAGGTCTGTGTGCACAGGATGACATTTTGATCAACTTTAGCTCCCATTTAGAGGGATGTCCTGTTGGTGATGTACTGCAATTATTCATATTTTATGGTGTCTAAAACATAAAACTGAAATAATCTTTGCAGATTTGATTTCTTATACTGTTCATGTTTTGCTTGGAGGCAGGCTTCTTTTTCAGCTTTAGAGGCAAGTAAGATAACTTGAGTGTTGAAAATGTGTTTTAAAAGTATGAAAACAAAAGTTGGGCAACACATGAGTGAGGCGAAAGGCCTAAATTAATTTCAGCCACAATATTTTCACATGCAAGTTAAGTTAAGAAGTGCATTTAAAGCGTCAGTGACAGACAGGAATCATGGAGAAGCTGCGGTACTCTTTATAAAGCCTGGTTGAAATAACTTCATGTGCCCCCCTCTTCTCTCTCTCTGACGCGGGGGGCTTGTCCTCTAAATAAACTTCAGAGGGGGAGAAAGAGTGAGAGAGAGAGAGCAGAGGGCTGAAGTCAGCCGGCCGGCAGCAGAGGAGTGAATGGGAATGCACGCATAGCAGAAACGAAGAGATTTACTTTGGTTCAGATTGCCTCATCGAGGAGGTGTGAGAGTGTTTGACAGCAGAAACAGCGGGGAAACCTTCAGCTTGTTTTCAGTGATTTCTTGCTCTAATCCTGTGGTGGGTTTTACTTTTTGTGAAGAAGCTGATGCTGAGGTGAAGCCGACTCCCTTTGCGCGCCTGGCACATTAGGGGTCTCCTCACACCGGGGCGCACGGAGCATCTCCGGACTGGGAGACAAGAGGCGGGAGAGGACGATCCACTCGGAGTTTCTCCACATGGATACTATCAGACAAACTTTTGCAGAGCCGTTTTGGTCATAAATCTTGTCACCTCTTGGACCTACGCTGCTTTTCTTTCCTCCTGCGCGCACTGGATGAGAGTCGAGCTTTTCGCCGTGCTTGTTTGTTGTGTATTCCTGGAGGGGATGTTTTTCACCACAGCACGGATAACGGATCCCTGACTCGGTCTGGCTCTTATGAAGACCCTTTCCAGGATGTTACAGTCTAAGCGGCCCAGGCACCATTGGGCCAGCGTCCACTACCATCACCACATATCACCACATAGCTGGGGGTCCCGCTGTGTGTAGGAATTATCATTATCTGCCCTCCGCACTCTGCCTCCTGCTGGGGCAAGAAAACGGAATCTTCTCCAAAATAAAGTGCTTGGTGAACATTGACATTGGCTTTACGAGTCTCACCTCTGGGCTACTATGCAATTACAACTGATCTCCTTTGTTTTGATCATCTTGCACTGCATGGATTACACTGGTGGTCAGCCGCACAGCAGCTCCAGGCACCGGCAACATAAACGTGAGTATGGGTGAAAGTGGGGAGCGATGCTGCACGGAGTTTGTTTCACAAACACGCTCTACATAACCTTTCTTTTTCTGTCGAATTAAAACCACAATTTATTGGCCTGTTTTACGCAGTAAGCCAATTAAGTCACAAAGCTTGCAAGCACTCTGCTCCCAGTTTTGACTGAAATTTTTTTTCACTTTAATAATTTGAATTTCATTTAATTTGAATATGAATGTTTGGCAAAATCTTAAGTCGGTGCTGTAAATGAGAAGAGTGGCACCTTTAAGGCACTGAAACGGGTGCGCTGTGGACATGTTTAATAGGTGTTATTCATGTGACAAAAAGGTTTTCTTTTCGCTCCATCCAATTACAACCATAAATCACACATTTTTGCACATTAAGCTAAAAAGTAAAGGAATTTCCACGTTAGTTGTTAATAAAGGTATTCAACAGAATCGGTGTAGGCCATTAGAAACATTTTCTTCAGTTTGAATCCCACCGTTCTTTATTAAACGCTTTACGCACGCCGAATTTTACGCACTAATTTTCTGCTGTATAGTGCGCATTGATCGGTTGTTTCTGGCAATTTCCAGTGCATGCTCTATCTTATCTACTTCTCGGTGAGACATTTTGCCAATTTAAGGTACATTTTTTAGCTCAAGTTTCCTTTAAACTTTATTAAGATTAATGCATTTCCAGCTCTACTCACTCCAAAGTTTTACGCACAAGATTTATGTCATAAATGTGCAGAAAACGACTAATTGGGGTAATTTTGGCAGATAGCGGCGCATTCTTCAGCCTATCAGCACTTTAATTTGATTCCATACATCAATCTATGCTCTATTATTTTACTTATTTCAGTGCATCTTTAATTTGTTTCTGTTGAACTTTAATCCAGTCGATTGTTCTGTGACACTTAAAGCCTGCACTCGCTCCTCTCTGCGCTCCGTCTCCTGGTTCCCGTCGCTCTCTAGCGGTCAGAGCTGCAGATTTCAGGCATTAAAAGTGTGTGCCAGAGTGTGCAGGCTTCCCGCTGTCTGTTTGGATCACTGTTCAAACGCATATTTACAGCTTTAGTTCCTATATTTGAAGGACTATAGCCTTCAAAGTGAATTCATATCTTTACACTGACACATTTAGAAATTTATGAGGAAGAGTTTTTTTCTGATTTGGCCCTGGTCATAAAAACACAGAGGGGTTCATTTCACACCAGTCAGAAAAAGAACTCAGCATCATAATTTTAAATAATGACCCATTTGGTGCTTTACTGTTCAAAATACATCTCAACTGCTCCATAGAAACAGCAGAGGCGTTCCAATAATCACTCTATTGGTATTTCATCTCCCATATATCTCCCCCCGGGTGTCCAACATTATGTCTCACCTCTTAAGTTATGACCAACCTTTTTCCATCACACCATAAAACAACTATCGATAAAGTATATTTTTCTATTCTTCCTCCGCACGCTTTATCTCTGAGGGTCTCCAGATGTGCTCTGTGACTGAGTCTGTTAGAGAAGAAGAGCATTGATATCTGGAATATTCCATGCATCACCTGCCAGCGTGGATGAACAAACTGTCTGTGAGCTACAATCACACACGTTAGAAGTGATGTTTTTATTCGTGCCATCTGGGGCTGAAACTCCTCTTTACATTTAATCGCAGAGCCCAGATCTGTGGGACCAGATAGCAGAGCATTCTGGGATTGTCTTAAAAAGCAAAGAGTCAGAGCATCTGGGGTTAATGGTGTGTTTATGACAGAATTTAAAGGGGGTCCTGGAGGTAATTTTGCTGTGGTGAGTGTAGTTAAGGTCAAATAAGAGGAACATTGTGTGGATCGCTGTGCTGTTCTGGTTGACAAAGCTTAAAGACTTGAATTTAACAGCTGTAAACTGATATTAAAAGAAACCAAACAACAGGAAAAAAGACAAGAAATGCACCTGTCCAGTCTACTAGAGCTGTAATGATGTAGGATACGAGGGTAGTTATATGTCTGTTGTATACACTAAGCTGCAACAGGACACAGATTCTCTTTAAGTGTTTATTTCCCCCTAAACAGAATTAAAGAGCCTCTTGACACAGCAAGTGCAAGGAGGGAGAGCAGGAAAGTCTACTGAGAGGAGTCAGCCTTTTGAAAACGAGCAATCAGACTTAAAACAGAACATACAGTGGCTCAAAGGGAACACGGAAAGGAAAAAAAAAAAGTTTTAGATGCATTCAGAAAACTCACCGCCACCAACAACGGAGCCTCTGAATGAAGACTGATGCATGGATTTACAAATCCCTGCAACAGCTTTGCAAAAGAGTTTCTATATTTTCTCACCTGAGCCTTTAGGGGTTCTGTAAGAAACTCTCATGTCAGTATGAGAGGGAAGCAATGTGACGCTCATGAACGAGCCGGTTCAAAGACATGTATCTCTTATGTGAACCACGGAATCCAGATCCTATTTAAGAGCTGTTTGTTGTCATAGTCGTTATGTGATTTAAAGAAAATGACTGATCTTTTCTAGTGCTGTGAAAAGATTACATTTTTATTCTCGATTAATCTCAGATCTCTGTAGATAATAGCAATTGATTGTATCACATTTTAAAATTCCACTTTTATGCATTTTAAACCGTTTTTGTGCCATTTTGGATTTTAAGGTAATTGACTTCCTGTTTAAATACAAATCGGTTTTCATAGGTAGCCTAATGATAATAAAAATTTAACCACAGAAAAAGGAATCTGTAATGGATTTAAAAGGATATTAAGAGACAATAACAAAATAGTAAATAACTGATATCACAATCTTCAGATGACTTTTGACTTGTCCACTAAGTGGTCTGTAATTTTTTTTTAAGTAAAATAAGACATTAAGGAGCATTGGTGGAGTAATTTTACATCACTGTGGCTGAAGGGAAACAACGACATGGCTTAACCATAGACTGTAGAAAGATTTGGACAAACCCCGTGTGACATCAGTCGTCTGTTTACAATAGGTGGAGTAAAATGGCTTTTGAAGCCAATCCGTGGATGCCTCCATATTGAAATCACGGTCTCAACCGAACTTTGGATCAACCTAACGGCCCGCCCACCAAGCGGAACTTCCTGTCAGCCTGCTAGCTAGTATTCCGGTAGACAGGAACGGAGCCTCTGCCTGCCAAGCTATCTGTCAATCAAATAAGACGCGCCAATCAGCGTGAAGTGAGGTTTATCCTAAATACAATCCAAACGATCGTGGTACAAAAAAATTCACCCCCCGTACAGTGGGAGCACAGTGAGACACTAGCTAATGAGACACGTTTGGTGTTTTGAACCAGGCTGTAAACCAGTTTATTTTGTGTCTCAAAACTGGCTGTTTAGCATGTGTGCAGATGGAACTTCCGGTTTTCCTGCAGCCAGCCTCAAGTGGACAGTCACGGTATAGCAATTTTTTGCACTTCCGCATTGGCTTCATTTTTTAGGACTGGAGGTTGCCGCTTGGGTTTAACCAAACTAACCTCATATAGCAGATGGATACACCAATTTCCATGTTTCTCACTGGCAAATCCATCTTGCAAAGCTCCCGTCTGAACCGCTTGGGTCCGGTTACAAAGTGACAGGACCACTGGTAATGCAAGCAAGCAGCAACAAGAGACCAGTGCAATTCTGGTGGAAGAGATTAGTGTGGATGCTGCTAAAGCACCAGTTTTATCTAACTTGACAACATTTCTTCGTTAAAAGAAGAACAAAGAACAGCAGTGAGTTGTTTTCTTTAAAAAAAACGACTAAAATCGTGTACTGACACGTCTACAGTCGCCATGGTTCACGTTATGCAGTTCTCTATGGAGTTCAGTCCTCGGTAGGGGCGCAGCTCAATAGCAGCTACGTTATGTGTTTTGTTGCTCTGATTGGCCCGTAAAGATGTGACAGACAGAATGTTCATCCAATCACACTCAGAGTTTTTTCAAAGGCTCTGCCTTTTCCCAAACGCCGTCTATGAGAGGTTTACCAGATGGAGGTGTGAAACAAATCCATCTGGCGTACCAGGTTATAACCAAAGTGTGTCATAGGGGAAATAAAGCAGTAATTAATTGCATTTTAAAAAATGAGTGCACTCATAGGGGACCTTGATTAATCGTGCTTAACTCAATTAATCTTGACAGCCCTAATTTCTCAACACCGCTCAACCATAGGTACCAGTAAGACATATTTGTGATTTCGGAATTAGTTGTGCAAACAGTGGCAAGTTTTAGCTATATCAGTGTATTTTCATGTCGGATGAGTTTTTTTCAGCCGGCACGGTCAGCAGGGTTCGATTTTGTAATTACGTTTTGCAGGTCATATTTCTTTTGGCGTAACGTCTGTATAAAAATGAAAAGTTTTTCAGTGGTTTAGAGCATTCCAAACCAGGGGCAGACTGGCCATCTGGAATTTACGCAAATGCCGTAACCGTGGGATGTTTGGGCCAATCAGGATGGGTCATCCTTCCAATGATTAATACTTAATTAGTACTAATTTTCTCAGTAATGATTTGAATAAAAATGGCGATTGATGAAGCTAAAGAAGTATGTGTATCTCTGGTATATTCATTTCTGAGGGGAAATAATATTTGATTCTGAAACATAATAGTCAAATTTGAAACACAAGGTGATTTTTTTATGGTCAAAAAAACACTTTCTACTTCAAAAATTACAATAAGTAGAGGAGAGAGATGAATAAGGACCGTTGTTGTGATTGGATGTTGGTGCAGAGCTTAAAATGAAATGTGGCGTGTCACTAAAGCCCTATAATACATCAAATACAGTGAAGGCAAAAGAGGCTTTTACCATTAATTTGATTATTTACAAAATATCTATTTTCAATCCTAAAATGATTCTTTTTCATTTTAAAATAAATTGGAGCAAAAAATGTTATTATTCTGCTGCTCTAAACACAGTAAAGCTGCTGAACCATTAAATCACTGTTGAATTGAGGAGTCTTTTCATGAAAACTGAAATCATTAAGGTGTATTCACTATACATTAAACCAATGTTAAATTTTTGTGGATAAATTTCACTTAATGAAAGAGCAAAGATACTTTAAAGTGCTGACGCCTTCCGGCCTAACGCCGCTCCAGGCTCCTAGAAAGCTTTGCATGTATCTGACATTCGCTGGAGATACAAGTCAGGATATAGTGGCAGTTTAAAACAGCTTTTCTTATCTCAATAAATGTTGCTCATCCATGATTCAATACAATGCAACTCCACCTGGAAATATTCAGTGGGGCCGTACCCTTAAAGCGGCGGTTTGTCATGGTCATACCATGTATAAGGAGTCATATTTGATGGTGTAACATTCATGTTTTACACAAGGGTTGTCGTACGAACCCAGAAGGTTTCATCTGGTGTTTTGAAAGACTGGATAATGCAGGATGAAAAAAATACATGTGATTTTTATTATTTTAATAAACAGTAAGCATAATTGGAGTAATATGGGACACACATTTGGGACATAAAAAGCTGCCTCTACTTACTAAACTGGGGCAGATTATTCACTAGAAAAAGCCATGATTCCCATCACTGAGAAGGTCTCCTGCTCAAGAGGGTATTGCATATGCTCAAGAAAGTTTTTGCCGCTAAAAAGAAAATATCTTGTATTCAAGACAAAGTTTCTTGCAATCACTGGAAGGAATTGCACAGCAGAGTTTTTGCCATATACATAAAATAATCCTATTGTCTTCAGCTGTCTCTGTGAAGGTGGAGAAATCCCAAAAAGTTTAAAAGTTTAGCAGGAGAACATAAAATCTTCTATTAAGTATGAAACACTTTCTCGAAATACTATGAAACCTTCTCTCGAGCATGTACAATTTTTTCAAGGGCTTACATAACCTTATTAGTGCAATCTTGTAAGCATACAAAATCTTCTTGTAAATGCATAAAACACTCTTGTGATCGCAAGTAAATGTCACGTAACCCCAGACCTCCACTGGGTCATCTCTGGTCCGTCATGGCTGCACTGCAGTTTGACTTTCTGTCCACCAACACCCTCCCACTACGTTTTCAGTGCGCAGTGTGGAGCAGCACCGTCAGACTGCTAGACTCGGGAGCCAGAGGAGTCTGCCCAGTAATTGAAGAATCACACGCTGTTGTGTGAGAAGTTATCACTGAAGTGCAGTGACAAACCATGAATACACAAAACTTTCTTTAGAGTAGAAGAAATGTTCTCTTGAGTATGCAATTTTTTCTTTTTGAGCAAACAAATCTTTCTTGAAAGTATGTTAAACTATTGTAAACTCTAAACCTTTCTGTGAGCATGTTTAACTTTCTCAAGAGGGTAAAAAACCCTTCTTTAGTTAAAAACCGTGCCGTTTTTAAGGGAACACAAAACCTTGTGAGTACGTAAATTTTATTTAGAGCACATGTAAACATCTCGTGAGTGTGTCAGCTTCGTCATGAGCACGCAACACCTTGTAAGCACATCAAATTATATTGTGAGCTCATAAAACCTTCTTATGAACATAAAACTGAATTGGGACAGCACAAAACTTTCTCTTGACCACGCACATATATACTTTGTTTTTTTTTCGAGCACACAAAACGTTGATAGACTTAAAACTTTCATTAGGAGTACACAAAAACGCATCTTAAGCTTGGGGCCAGTTTAGCTCATTTGATACACCAGGCACCCCGTATACAAAGGGGATAGTCCTCAACACTCCAAAACAAAAAATAAATTACAATATCTGAGGACACAAATTCTCAAGGACACACACAAGACCCTATTCAGCATGTACATTTCCTTGTGAGCGCAAAAAATGTGACACTTTTTTAGGCCACCAAAATCAAATGTCTACTGAGCATGTACATTATCTTTAAGCACAAAAATGTCCTCAAAGCACATAGCATGTTCTTGAGGGTACATCAGTCCTCTTTAGCATGTTAAACCCTCTCAAAATCATTAATCACTTTATTGAGTGTGCAGTTTTTCTTGTGAGCAAACAAAGCTGTCTTGCAAGCACTTGAAACTTTCTTTGAGCTCTTAAAAATCTTCTTAGAGCGTGTTAAACAAAGCACATAACACATATGTACTTTGAGAATAAAGTCTAAATGACAAGAAAAAAAGTCAAAATTAAGACAGTGAAATAAAATTATGAGAAAGTCTACATTTTGAGAATCAAGTCAAACCTTAAAAGACGTACAACAACCACATGTCTTAACCGTCTCTACAATAGGCCTTGTGTCGATGGACTTGTGAAACTGAACTTAAGAATTTGATTTAACAACAAAGAGATTCTGTTTTAGCTCATGAATGCAGTTTGGTTGTCTAAAATCTGCTGTTTGTTTTTAGTCTAAAAGGCCTCATACTATTACCAAATTTCAATATTATTCTTGAAACTGTTTTTCAACTTTATGCTCAAAATTCTGGCTTATTTCTCTACATTTCTATTTTAACCTTGAGATTATATTTTTATAATTTCATGAACTTTATTCATGAAATTTTGACTTTATTTGACATTTCAACTCTTTAATCCTCATTTTGACTTCATTTACAAAGTGTACAGCATTGTTTTTCCTTTACCCCTGGCCCTTATCCTCTTCAGTAACACTTTATTTTGCACCCTAATAACCTAATTTTATACTAATAAGTGCAATTAGCTAGTAATTTCTCAAGCACAAGATGAAAATTACCTAGTGATGATATAGCATTTACCAAGTAATAACTCTATAATGTATCACGTAATAATGTATCAATTATCAAGTAATTCCTTCTAACAGTGCTGAAAATCTCAGGTAATTAGGTGGTATTTTACCCTTATCTTCATAATATTGTGGCAGTTCTCTTGTAATTGTGCTGAATTTTTTATGCACTTTAAGATATTCCTGGGTAAGATGTGACCAAAATGATAATTTACAGAATTTTCATTTTATTTTTTCTTTCTATTTATTTTATTTGTATTGAAGTGTAAAAAAAATGTACTACCTCAGGTTATGTTCAAATACAGCTCTGTTGTTGTGTTTTTATACATTTTATGATGTGCTTTTGTCATGTTGCCGAATTTAAAAGGGAGACTATGAATAAAAAGTGCGTATTTTTTATCAAAATGATCTGTATTGGTTCAAAATTTGACATTACCACCTACTTACTGGGCACTAAACATGCCTGGCCCGAGTAAATTTCTTGATTTTAAAAATTTAGCCCAGTTGAATTGTAATTGAATTGCCTCGGTCTAATTCAAGGCCCATCTTCAGTAGCTCAACAGCCTGATAACACCACTAACAGACGTAAAACATTTACAACTCTTTAATATGCTCACAGTCTGACAACAAACTGGGCAGAGGCCTTCAGAATCACGAACACTGTGCGCAATAATCTTGCATATTTGGAACGGCTGCACAGCTGATTCATTGAAAACTATAACAGGAGCGTTTAAACGTACATTTCACTGTGATGTTGTCCTTGTCCCTTTCATCTAAAATCAAACATAAGGGGATAATTCCACAATGTCAGACTGTCCTCTCTGCCATCTCACTGGCTCAATAATCAAGTGATGGTGTACTGGCACAGCTGGGTTAACCTTCCGTTTGCCAACGTGTGTACAGAAGATAACGAAGAAGAAACGGTTCAGATGCTTCGAGGAGACCCCCCCCCCCCCCCCATTGCTTTTTGCGACCACAGAAAAGAAATTTGGGTAATTTTCTTTCAGTAATGAATTAATTTTATGGAAAGGTAACTGATAACGGATTACTCTAATGGATAATTTTGTAAGTAATTTTGAGTTACACCCAACACTGTTCCTAAATAATGTCAAAGTAATTTTTAAGGTTAAGGGGTTAGGGTTGAATACCATCTAATTGCCAGAGATTGGCCACAATATTACAAGGAATTACTTGGTAATTAATACATAACTTCTAGGTGAACACTTTCTTATTATAACATATTTCCTGGTTAAACTTTGTAAAATTCCATCTGATAACAAGGTAATTACCAAGTACAAAAAAATATTCCCGTACATATCTAAACTAGAAAAGCACTCAGAGAGCGCAGAGCTCCGCCATTAGCCCTATCTCCCAATAGTACAGAATCCTTTAAAAAATTCCTGGATCCAGACGGTGATCCAGATCACTCCCAAAAGCTGAACAGTCCTTCCTTATGCCATTTCTGACATTTCCTGAAAATTTAATCAAAATTGAGTTATGTTGCTATAACCTCCGCAGCAGAGGTAAATATTAATGTGAGCGACTATCTTTTTCATTAGCATGAAAAACTTTCAAACATCCATAACTTGATTATAAGTACAAGACATTTTCTGGTGAGCATGAGTCAGATTCTGGTGCGCACCAATGCCTTTTTCTTTCTCCACGGCTCTTTAAGTGCTTCGTAGATATAAGTTTGTTACTTTTGAAGTTTGAATGTGTGAAATGTGTTCAAGTTAGTTTTTCTTACAGGTAAGAACCCCCAAAAAATCATATACTACGTCAAAAGGATAGAGGTTGAACAATTATTTTATACAGTGAATTCAGCTAAGATGACAGTAATAAAGGGCTAAATACTTCCTGTCAATGTTTATTTTCTCCTCTGTCTTTCTGAATGACTCATTAATTGACATGAGCTTCTAAGAATCCAAACTTCCGCCGAGGGTGCCGATATCTCACCCTTGCAAAGATACGAGGGAGGATGGAGGGATTAGCTGGTGAAGGGGTGAATGAGTACAGACTTCAGAGGGAACAAAAGGGGGTAAGAGTGAGCTGGGAGTCAATGACCATCAAGTCAATCAGCCAGAATCGCCGGGCAGAGACTGAACCCGAGCTCGCCGCTTCCTGTCTGTGATGATGCATCCAGAAATGGAGGCATGTGGGTGCCTGGGTGGTAACTGTGGAAATGATACAGTATGCATCATAGAGTTTATCAAAATGAGTCAGCACAGTGGAAGATAAAGAGTTCATTTATAGCTTAACTATGAACAGATTTTTAAAAAGTTGGTCATTGATGTGTTCAGTGAGATTGAATCCATGTTAAGGCACCTTTCCTAGTTTCTCTATGATCCCTCTGATACGGCGTGTGTGCAGGCATGTGAATGCGTTGTGACTGTCGGCATTTTATGCGAGATACCCCTGTCCATCTGAGGTTTTATCGGTGCATGTGTGAGGTCAAGGCCAAATTCCTGGGCCTTCAGACTTCTGTGAATAAGGACAGCTTGGCAGGAACACTCGTGGGCAAACGGACAACAGTTGTAAAGATTGCCGAGATATTTCAAACAAAGCATCCGTGGCCTGTGTTAAACTGGCAGATAATCATAGGACTGAGGGAGACTGGAGGTAGGAAATGCTTGCTGCACTTCACTTAAAAAATGATCGTTTTGCTTTGCCAGCTATGTGTGACTAATGTGTGACTACTGTAATGACTTAGGACATTTTAAGAAAGAACCAACTATGCAGAATGGATGCCTTCACTTACAGCTTTTGCCTGCATTATGACTCCATACATGTCAGTCCTATCACAGGCACATGCTCACCATGAGTGTCTGTTCCTGGTCAATTTTCTTACATCAAAATTTCTGACAGCAGTGGTTCCCAAAGTGGGGGTTGGGACCCCCAGGGGGGCCATGAGGCATTGGAGGGGGGTCACAAGATTCCCTCATAAAAACGAAGGAGTTTTTAACCCTTTGAGACAGACGTTGTCGTATACAACAAGAAGAAAAGAGACACAGGTTGTTGGAAGTTAAATAACTTTTGAACCTCAAATCACAGCCGCTTGCATTTTTTTGCTCTTGAAGCTCTCTATTATGCTGTTCTAATGATGCTATCCATGCATACAAAGGTCTTACTAAAGCTTTTCTAGCAAGCATGGGATTTGGATGACTTTCATTGCATTTAAAGATTAAATCCACACCAGTAACTCTGTCATTGAATGGCTTTTTATCCATTTTTTAATCCATTTTTGATTGCCATCTGTGTCACAGCAGACAGGAACTGCTTTGAATAATGGCGATTAATCAGCCAAAATGAAAAAAGGACTTATTTAACATGTGGCTATTATGAAGAATTTCTGTCAGGGAATGATTGTTATAGTGTTGACTTTGTGTCACACATAAAACTGTTTGATTTTTAATTTTCCTTTTTGTGAATTTTGTCCCTTAAACTTATTTGTACTTTAATTGACATTACTGCAACCCCACATATTCTTAAAGCCCTAGTTGCCTTGATAAAATGGATGTTTTCAGCTGGATTTTTCACCTCGGGGTTGATTTTTTACAAGCTTTTAAGACAAAAAATCAAGGGGAAACAAAAGGGTTTGGAAAAAAAAAAGGTTAGGACTCAGAGGGTTATTGATTTCAAATCGTATTTTTTTACCTTTAGTTTAAAAACATATGCAGAAAATCTGTTACATTTTAAATAAAACAAAATTTAAAAGAAAGATGAATTTAAAAATGAAAACAATGTAAAAAAAAAAAATCCTTAAAATGTAAATCTGCACATAATGTGTTGCACAGCGTTGTATGCTTTGAAAACATCCAGGGACAGCAAGGGGGTCCCAAGTCTCTGACATTTTTAGTGCGGGGCTTATGGGCTGAAAGGTTTTTGAAGCCCTGTCCTCTTTGGATTCAGTGAAAGTGGTATTATTTACTGTTTTCTTACTAACTTTCTTCATCCTGGTTTTGTCCGTTGAGGATAATCAGATAAAAGATGACAGAAAGCTTTTTGTTTTTTGAGAAACTAAAAGAAAGGAATCTGTCTTTACTGTTTGTTCATAAACAGCCATTGGCATTTACATGCTATAAATGTGAAATGCACTAAATGTTTTAATGTGTAAGAATACAAAAAATCGTAGATGACAAGGTTTTATAATATAAAGGATTGACGCATTCAACCTCAGTTTCATCTGTGGCAGAAAAGTCCTGGATAGTAATGTATAAACATACTTTAAAATGTGGGACAAAAAAAACTCTTCTGCAAAATATATTGACACAAACAGGCTGCAAGCAGCACTCATCGGGCCCTTCCACCTTGGCTCATGTCAGGGTCTGGCAGATGTTGGGTTTGTGGCGTCATAAAGAACTCATGTGATCGTAAAGACAGGTGACTTTTTAAAATGTACTGCATTTCCTCCATCCCAACAACTTTCCTTTAAGTTATAATGGTTTTATATCAACATAAGAATATTTTGAGTGATATTGTACACTGTGTGCCAAAATCTAAGGTTCAATAGGGTGCAGGGGCTGATATTTTTAAAAATTTTTGTAGGGGGCGCCTCTGAGCCATGAAGCCACTTCCACTAGAAAAATTATCATGGTAGAAGGGGTTGAGAAGAGAAGAGGTGGAAAAAAAACTCGATTATATCTTTTATTTCACTTTCAGATTTTTTAATTCAATCAAATACCCTATTGAATAAGATATTTTTTAGGCTGAATTACAAAGACTGTTTTTAGCAGAAGAAAGACATTTTGAATGTCATGAGTGAGTAAAAAAGGGATCATGCCTACAAAAAAAGTCATGTTTTTACATACTGACAAAAACACGTTTTACAAATAAGGCATTGGATACAGTCAATAAACACATGTTTAGACCTTTTAAAAATCTCATATCTAGAAAATAAAGTTGATTGCTCATTCAGAAAGAATTTCAAGTGCCTACTAAGATCCTTTCTGTGATTTTTTTTTTTGTTTGTTTTTTCTCTTCTTTTTTAACCAAAACCAAAACAATCAGGAGAGACCAGCGACTGATTTAAAGATAACATTTTATTTCAAATATATGATGATAATTTATATTTAACACAGATGTGATACTGATTACTGTCAGAGTCTCTTTGGCGCTTGAACTCCACGGACAAAGCGTGATCGAAGGGTGTCTGCCCTGAGCGGTGGAAAGATCTATCCCTCCCCGTGGAGAAAGCAACATTTAAAAGGCAGCAGTGATATGATAGGCTAACAATGAGGAGGATGGAGGGCATGAAATGGTGCAGGCATGAACCACTAAACCAGCATGGAGAATATAGTCTTCCTGACTGAACTTGCGCTAAGCTTCATTTACGCAACAAACATTCTAACACTCATTTTCCCTTAGAAATGTAATGAGCGAGATCTCACCAGTCTTTGCATTTAACACTTTATTAGGTGGAGGTTCTTTGTGGATGACGTCTCACAGCAGCAGAGAACACAGCAGAGAAGTAATGATTTATACAAAGAGAAACACTACCCAAAAGGGCCAGGTTTTGAGCTGTTTACTACTACTATGCCAAAAGTTCAAAGTGCAAAAATAAAAACGTTCATAATTGTTAAGCTGCTTTTGTGGCCCAAAAGTAGCGAAATATTCTGCCCAAAAAAGTTTTAAAAACTTAACCTGGACAAGCAGTATCACACAACACTCACGTATGGTCCATTTCTACAAGGTGGTACAGTTTTGTCATAGTTTAACAGAATAAACTCTGATTTTACCCATGTATCCTCATTTGATGTCCATCTCACCAACCTCCAGCCTCACTCGTGACGGCAAATCTGCCTCTTTAAAGACATCCAGATCAATCAATTTAATAACCACAAGTAGTGGAGGAAAGGAAATTTGCATCCAGACAAAAACTAGCTATCGCTGCTAACATAAAAGAGCCGTTCTGTAGCCCAGACTCATTCGTGAATGGCACATAATCTCTTGGTCACTCATCCGACAAGGTTTTTCAGTTGATAGTCTATCACTATTTCAATTAAAAGCATGTCTGTTACAAAATGAGGATTTCTTTGTATGTTAAAGGGGCTCAGCTAGCATCTTAGCTCATTACAAGACTTCTCTAGACTGTTGTTTCCCTTCATCCGACTAGGCCACACCAAGAGGCCTGCAGGACTGAGTAATTTGTGATATTCATCCCCTACACATCAGGTAAATTGGTTAAACTGTGAAAAAAAATCACTTCATGGTAAAGTGTAGAAATCGCATTCAGTATTTGTAAAAAAAATTCTGATAATTGTAGAATACCAGTCCATCTAGAACTGTTAAGAACTAACTTTTCTTTTACTTGCATTCATTTCAGTCATATTGCAAACAAACAACCTATGCTCGCTCAATTGTTCCTTAACCCAATATTAAATCAACCAATCATACTGCAGCAACCAATGCATGTAGGCATGGCCAAGATGATGTGCTGTAATTCAACAGAGCATCAGAAAATGGATAAAAAAGGTGATTTAAGTAATTTTGAATTGGCCATGGTTGTTGGTGCCTGATGAGCTGCTCTGAGTTTTCCACAAACTGCTGATCTGCTTGGATCTTAATGCACAACCATCGCTAGGATTTATAGAGAATTGTCCCATAAAAGAGAAAGTATCCAGTGAGCGGCAGTTCTCCAGGTCAAAATGTCTCGTTGACAGCAGAAGACACCCTGTGACTGTTTAGTGATCATCAGAGTGATGGCCTGGGGGAAGAAGAATAATATTGTACTTTGAGATTAAAACTACAAATGCATTAATGTGTTCATCATTTAAATGTCATAATTAAATGACATACAGATTGATTTTATACTGCTGACTGTAGACAGTTACCCGGTTGCTGCCTCCCAGCTGCTCAGGAACTAGCGCGGTTGGCCTGCACCAGCTTCATAGAGCTGGCTAACAATGGCTGAAAATGAAGGCTTTAAATCGGTGGTGCTGAGAGGTGTCTCCAATTGAGAAATTGTTGACTCAAAAAGAGATGAACAGCATTAACTATGTTCACCTTTTTTTTGTGAAAGAGGCTGGGGCGAGCCAAATGTTCATTTGCTTAGCTGGAAGGAGAGAGCAGGAGAGGGAGAGCCAGAAAGACAAAACACAATAAAAGAAGTTTACCACCAAGCTGAGATTTGGTCAAAAAAGAAAACAATTTAGAACTTAGAAAAGTTCATTTAAAGGTTATCTAAGTGAGTGGCAAGTGAGTGAGTCAGAATTTTACACAAGTTTGAATATGACACCAGCTGCTATTGCTTTTATGCTATCTTTAAATTTGCAACTTACCAGATGTACCCACTAAAATGCATATGAAGTTACAAATTCCCCAAACTAAGCCTTATATTATACTTTTTGATCTATAATGTGAAATTAATCCCCAAACATCTTCCTGCATCTGTCTACAGAGATCTCTGGCGTGAGCTCGGGGTGCCAGCAGGGTGGCTGTCTGACCTGCTCCGACTACAATGGCTGCCTGTCCTGCAAACCGCGCTTCTTCATGCACTTGGAGAGGATTGGGATGAAGCAGATCGGGGTGTGCATGACTTCCTGCCCTCCGGGTTTTTATGGCACACGCTCACCAGATAGAAACACCTGCACAAGTAAGCGGAGCAACCTGTATCTGTTTAATCAAATGATGCGCCCATGAGTGTGGTTTCTGCAGCCTGGCTTGACCTCTGTGTTGTAAATCGTTCCTCCAAACAAACACACAGAAAAGTCTCTTAGACTTGTCTTCAGTTTAATGTGTCCCCTTGACAGTGTGTTTTACTTTCACACGACAAGTATAAGCACGAGATGTTTGGTTGGCTCCAGGATGTTGTAAAAATATATGTCCTGCCTTGTACACACACCAGTTAGCTCTCAAACACTACTCATAAAAAGATCTGGTAATAAAATATGGCATTATACTGTATATGTGTACAGCACATCACCAAGCTACTCAGAGCACTTAAAAGCCAATAAATTAACTTATTCTGGTGACAGTGAATTCAATCAGTTAATGTTACTTTATTTAGAGTCGTTTGGATACAGACCTGCTTTTATGGTAGATCAGATATTTTAACATGAACTTAACCACAGAAAGAGGAATTTGTTAAATGAAATAAGTGAAAAAAAGGTTCAGATGACTTCTAACTTGTATGGAAGAGGATTAGGGCCACTGGAAAAAAAAAATAACACACCTTTTTTAGTTCTGAGATTAAAGTCCGAATTCTGAGAAAAAAGTCCGAATTCAAATAGTTAATTCAGAATTCTGAGATTGAAGTAAGAATTTTGTTTTTTTTCTCAAAATTCAGACTTTTTTCTCAGAATTCGGACTTTTTTATGACAAGTAAAAAACTACCTTCCAAAAAAATTTTTTTCAGTGGCCCTAATCTTCTTCAATTGACATGTCCACTGAGCTGTCTGTAAGATTTTAAAGTAAACTGAGATATTAAGGAGCAGTGGTGGACCTATTAAATATCAATGTGGCTGCAGGGAGACGCTGGCATGCCTAAAGCCAAAGGGACAAGAAAGCATGCAATGAAAAAGTTATTGCACTAATTATGGATCTTGATTACCTTGATTAATCTGGACAGCCCTTATAATAAGCTGTTGTGTTTGACCAATCAATAACTTATGGTGTTTCAGTAAACTCTGGTTGTGGGTTTGTGTCCCCGTCGTTAGAGTGCAGGTCAGAGTGCGACTCCTGCTTCAACAAGAACTTCTGCACACGCTGCCGAGCAGGTTTCTACCTTCACCTGGGAAAGTGCCAGGAGTACTGCCCTGAGGGTTTGGTCCGCAGCGACACACAGAGGGAGTGTATCCCCAGTGAGTGTTTACAGCTTATATTTATCAGACACATGGGCCATACTCAGTGTTTACCCTTTATTTAGCTCTGCTCACTATCTATTTATCCCCCATTAGTCATGTGGAGTTCACCAAATAAACCTGACTTTGGAGTGAAGCCTGACATGTGTTTATGTGTTACATTTGGCCTCCAAATTCAGAGATATACCGATGTACCTTCGTGTTTACAGGGTGCCCTGCAGATTGTGAGTCATGTGTGAACAGTGAAACGTGCACGCGGTGCAGGACAGGCCTGTACCAGCTCAGTGGGAGGTGCCACCATGTCTGTCCAGAGGACTACGAGCCCAATGACAAGCTCATGGAGTGCACAGCGCAAGGTCAGTTCAGCCTGTGTCAGAAAAAATTAACACTTTAAATCAGGGAGGGGCAACTATGGTTTCTGAGAGGGCTGCGTTAATTTCATTGTCAAAGCCAAATGGCCAGATTGTTAAAATTGCAGAATATTCTCAATTTAAGCATTGTGATTACTGGTAATTCAATGAAAGGAAGAATCTGTTACGTTTATGATCATTGATTACATTGACATTTATGTTTTTGAACTAAAGTGCTAATAGAAATTTGAAATTTAATGAGAAAAATGCAGAATTAAATCAGTTTCAGGCTGTTTTTCAATGCAGTGAATATGATATTTACTTGTTTTTAATTCATTGTTGGACTTTAAAAACCACATTCTCCTTTCATCTTTTCTCAGTGCACTGTGAGGTCAGTGAGTGGAGCGAGTGGAGCCCCTGCTCTCGCTCTGGGAGAACCTGTGGGTTCAAGCGGGGCCAGGAGACCCGCACACGGCTTGTCCTCCAGTACCCGTCTCCGTTCGGGAACCCCTGCCCTGAGATCTCAGAGATCAAAGAGTGCCTGGTGAAGAGGAGGAAATGTCAAGGTAAAGAAAGAAAAATACACTGTGGCAATGCTGTTTCTGTGTTCTTATGTGAGTCCAATACCGAATCCAGATTCATCCCAGCACAAACCACAAGTTCGCTGAAGTTTGGTTGAATATAGGGTGAAATTGAGCCCGTCTAAGACATCTTTTCAACCATTTCTCAACTGACTGAGACTATTAGGGGCAGTTTAGAGGCATTGTCTAAAGAGCAATTTCACACATTCCCCACGAAAGATGAGACTGTGCTTTTGCATTTATTTGAGTGGTGCAGTTAGGGCTACTAAGTCGAACTGCCTCTGGGTGTTGATGTTATCTGACACCTGATAAGATAGGTGTTTTTGAAAAAAGTATGATGGCCAAAGGTGGCAGCTGTGAGTTCAAATCCAACCTGACTCGCGTTGTTTATGTTGGTGACTGTGTGTGTGAATGACATCCAGCCATTTTTGCCATAATATTTGACCTGAATTGTTGTCAATATACTGTACTACCTGTGTGGTACCCCTGAGTGTAGCACTGGTGTTATATTTGCTTCTGCGTTATTAATTTTACAGTCATATTGAAAAAACAACACTGAGTAAGTGGCTCTAAGTTCTTGTTTTGCTACTATTGTGACTGCTCGCCTGCCCCGGTGTAGACTTGAAGAATTTTCCTGTACTGGAGTTAAAGTGTTCTGCATGGACTAAATAAATGGCAGTGCTGCAATCCATAAAAAACAATAAGAGTTGCATGTCTTATCATTTTGCAAGTTGGCATCTTATGATCCCTGTTTAGCTGAAGCTAAAAAACTCACAGCTAACCATGCTTATGTCACTAATCTTTTTGTGTACCATCCAGGGAAATGTGGGAGTGGTCCTGAGAAATGTCCTCCTTTAGTGTAATGAGATGCTTTTTAACAGTGATTTGTAATCATTTTCCATTTTTCCTTTCACAAACATTTGGGGATGCTTAACAAGACCCTCAACAGTGATATTATCTGCATTTTCATGTTTCAGTTCTTTCTTTCCAAAGGCTTCAAGGACCAAAAAACAACATTTTAAAATGTTGTTTTTGTTGACCCATGACACCCGCTGCCAACATTGTATTTGTGACACATGGCACAATTTCTGCTCTACGAATTCCAGACCCGGCTGCTACAGCTTGTACAATCAGAGCGAGCCGTTCTTCCGCTCAGGACTC
Organism: Cheilinus undulatus; assembly: GCF_018320785.1. NCBI lineage: Eukaryota > Metazoa > Chordata > Actinopteri > Labriformes > Labridae > Cheilinus > Cheilinus undulatus. The sequence continues at coordinate 17,035,603 of NC_054872.1, forward strand.
CGGCTGTTTACTCAGAGGATTGTCATTGTGGTTAGAGGGAGGACAGTGGGGGGAACACATGTGTGATGTTGCAATGGGTATGTTTTCCCATGAGACCTCTTTGGACTTTTAAACAGTAAAACCGCTTTCTCTGCTCCTAGTAAACAAGGAATAGCGTGATCATTACTAATGAAGGGAGCGAAAACTGCTTTCAGACGGGCTTGTCTCCGTTTTAAACCCCGATGCTGTGGTTGCATTTACGATGGCTTCGTGTTATGTGTGGACTGCCTGTATGCGGTTACTGAGCGGCTTGGCGGCTACGGATGGTTGTTTTTTAGCTTGGGCTCTGCAGTGTTAAATGACAGATTGCAGACAGGCTAGGAGGCTGAGATCCAGTCCCCCGGGGCCTCACACTTACAGAACAAACAGTGTGCGTATTTGTGTGTGTGCTCTTATGTGCATGTGTGTGTGATGCAGCAGAAAAGCAGTTGACTCTGGAGCAGAAACAGCCAGCTCAACATCAACATCCTCCCCATGGGAGGCACGCGGCGACCAGGGGATCAGTATTGGTTTATCCCCACAGCTGCCAATACACACAGACAGACAGGCACAAACCAAGACATGCAAACACAAATCCAGGTCCACAGACACCCTCTGCACTTCAATAAGACTGACAAATGCTCTAATTCATACTTGCACGCTCACTTGGGAACACCTAACCGGTACTGGCACACAGATACTCACACATACCAACAGTGTGTCTCTAAAATAACTACACAGCCGCTGCTCTTGGTGGTAATTTGTGAAGAGAGTCAACTCGGTCGACGTGATTTGTAAGGCAGACTGTGAAATGTGCCCTCTTTGAGACCCCTCCATCCCCTCTCCTGCTCACTTTCTGTCTGTATCTCTCTACTGATCCTTTCCCTGCTTTATCCCCTCCAAACACACACTCCCTACCACACCAAAGAAAACATAGACCCCCATATAAGCTCCCTGCTGGCACTCCCGGTCAGTCAGGCCGGGGACTGAGACTTTGGTGTAGAATTGACGGCTCTGTGGATATAGCCTGAGTCTGATGCACTGATGATACTGCAGAGAGGGAAGCAAAAGAAAGAAGACGAAATTAGTGCCCCCTTTGTGATTACCAAGTTACCCTGGCTTCGAGAGCATCTGCGGTGAATGAGAGCTAATTATCTGCTTCGGCGCATCCTATCCTTGCTGTTTACGTTCTGCACACGCTAGGGGGTCAGTGGTCCGACCTCAGAAAGCCCCCAGTAATCCTCCAGCAGCCATCAGACACTGATACATCCTCCTCCTCCTCCTTGTCCTTTACTCCTCTTCATGCAGCCCCCCCCCCCCCCCCCATTGCTGCCTCCACTCTTCCTGGTCCTTTTCTTGCTTGTTTTGCACCTACAATATACAGAAGCACATTACAAGCTATTTTATGTCCTCAAAAACATTCATCAATCAACCTAGGCTTATGATTTTTTCAGTCAACATATGGATCATCATCAGTCCTACAAAAAAACCTCTTGGACCCATGCCCAAATCCTAACAGGAAGTCCACAAGATGAATCTCAATTTCAAAATAAGGTGTTTTTGATGGTGCTAAATGACGTAACCCTCTTCTAACTTTAGTGTACATCGTTCTGTGTTCTTCAAGTTTCTGGTGAGACAACAGTACCACACTGAACACACCAGCATGCAAACATTGCGTCATAGTGCCCTCTACTGGCAACAGGAAGTCACACAATGCAGCAATTTCCTCACTGCTCTTACTTTGTTGAACCTTTCAAGCTCTCATTTTCAGATAAAAGCCACATAACTCTGAAGTGTTCCATTAAAGGATGACTTGGTGGCAGTGGCGAAGAATACAATATCTCACCTTTGACACAGGAAGTTGTTGTAACTGTACATGTACTGAAGTGAACATGTATGATCATGGTCTGGCTCTGTAGCACTGGCAACTCCATGTAGGTTTAGCTAGCAGTTGACTTGCTTAGCCTAGAACACAGACTCGAGCAAACGAATGGCTGTGTTTTGTGTCCAAATTGACAGATATCCATGTATTTAAATTCTAATTTCATGGTTTTGTTTTTGTGCTATCTACTGTAAGCAGCCAGTAACACCTTTGACAGAAAACTTCTGACCTTCTTTGAAATGTACGTTATAATTATCATTTCTGGCGTAATCACTTCTGCATATTTGCTTCTTGCTTTGTCATACTGCCTGCTAGGGTTGAGAGCCAGTACTACCTCATATACAAAGTGCAAAATGCTTATTATTTTGACTTCAATGACAGTCCTGGATGATCTAAATGGTGTATCTGCTGTACTGCAGCACACTGCATGATTTACCAACCCCCAGCAGTGGCTTCACACACGCAGTTGCCACACAACCCAACATGCACCTGGTGCAAGGTCCCATTTAGTGCTGCTTGCAGCCTTCATTTAATTTTGAAGTCGTAACAAGTCTTATGATTATTAATATCTCATAAATGTTATCAGGTATATAAACTGTCAACAAGTCTCAGTAAAGAACTGATATATAGTGTTACTAATGTCAATAAACATCTTATTTATGTCAGCAACAGGGAAATAAACTCTCAACAAGTATCTAATGAGAACCTGCAAGTGTCTAATTAGCACAATAATGATTTTACTGAACAAATATAGCTTTATAAATGTTGATAAGCTTCTTATTATGCCTTCAAAGTTTTTCATTAACTAACAACAACCTTCATTTAAAGTGTTAGGATCAGTGCCAATTGTTGGTGTTAGCACGGGCAACTCCATGTAGCTTTAGCTAGCAGTTGACTCAACACAGACTCTGACAAAAAAAATTGCTTTTTTTAGTCCAAATAGACAAATATGTATTTAAGTTGCATATTTAAAGATCACAAATGAAGAGTGCTCTAATTTCCTTCAATATGTATACAAACAAAAATGTGTGCAGTAGTTTTTTATGAATAGCTAGCGATACACTAATGCTGTTTCCTGTAGCGAGAGGCAAGGTCTCATAACTTTTAACAAAGCCAGGCTAGCTTGTCTCTGCTGCTCACAGCCTTTACAGTAAGCTACAGTAATCCACTCTTGGCTCCACTTCCATATCTTCCGCACAGATACGAAGTGGTATCAATTTGTGGTGCACTTTTCAACAACACAGCACATTTCCAGAAATGTAACACCAAGTCTTACTGTAGTCACCTTCGCAGACTCACAGATTCCTGTTGGTTCTGATTACCTTTACTGTGTTTTAAATTATATGTGAGAAACATTTTGAGTGCAGAAAACATGCTGACATATTCAGATTTAAAACTGGCTCTGCTCCTGCATTATCAGCAGTGAGAGATTGTGAATGTTTACACGCACATCCTCATCCGCTGCTGCCTCTCTTAAGTTAATCCTGGCTAATTTGTCCTTCGGTGGACCTACGGTTCACCTCTCTATCTCTGTAACAGGATAGATCGTGTGCCCTCTGCAAACCTTAGCCCCCCTTCAACTCCCACTCACTGACACACAGATGCAAACACTCACACCAAACTCCTGCACACATAGAAACATACAGTAAAGCAAGCTAGCATCAGCCGGTCAATGAGGAGTGGGATTGATACACACGTACACATACATATAAAAACAATCCAAACCCCCCTCCCCTCATGACATCCTGGCGGACATGCGGCAGGCATTCCACTCATGGGACAGCATATAGCCTTTAATCCCAGCCTGGCTCCCGCCAAAAGCTCCCCGGACGACAGAACGCCTGCCATGGAGGATGTGCCACCATAAAATACACAATGCTCCTCCAACCACACACACTCACACACCCACAGAGCACCCTTTACCCTCAGTGCCCATTTGCCCTCCATGTCATCTCTGTATGTCTACCACTCATCCTTTTTTTAAAAAACTTTATTCAACACTCTTTCTGAACTGAAATCTGTCTCTTTTACCATTTTTTCTCTTTTTTACATTCTAAAGAAGTTTCTTAGTACGACAGAAACTGGACTTTTAAATGTATCTAAAATATTAGTCAGACTAATATCGTACTAAATAAAATGTACCAAAATTGGCCTAACACACCTGGATAATGTGTTATCCAGGTGTTTGGAAGATTAACTCTTGCATGTATTCACCTCAGTAGGCCCAGAGCTGGTTTAGTTGTTTTGAGCATGCTCCTCAGTTCCCATTCCAGGCTTTGACCTGGAAGTCGACTGCTGTATAGCTTTAGCTACATCTGAGCTAACCTCTACACTGGCAGCCGTTGTTTACTAGCCTGCAGTTTAACTAAACCCCGCCCATAGCTACTCAAAAGGCGCCGATTGGTCTGTCTTTTCTCACACCGGGCACAGCCATTTCATTGGAGCTTTGTAAGACAGCATACACTGTAGGTCTGTGTAGCCCTGAAACCTATGCAGAGGTCTACATGCATAGTTAATGTGCACTTCCTCAAAAAATGTAACTGCACAGACTCCCTGAAACAGAACAGACCACGAGCCCTGGGACTGGATCGCAATGGATGACTACCAGTCTCTGAGTATGCCGACAGGCATACTTGTGTGCACTCTAAAGTCGCAAAAGCAAAAGAAGTCAAATCTACTTGTTGGCATCTGAAAATATCAGACATGCATTTCTTCATTTATGTCTCTCTTACCAACCAAACTGGTGGAAAAATTTCCCTGTCCTCTGCTCTAGCTGATTCAACAGCCGTACACTCCATCTCCTCCAGTGTCTCTGTTTTGCAATAACCACAGTGTAATTAACTGCTGTTAAATATATATATCAGCTCTGTTTTAGATGCTGGTGCACAAACAAGCTGGAAATGTGGCATTGGGGCGAGGTTAGGAACTGGCATAAAAAATGGCACTGCTTACCAAGCAGTGTTTGGGCGTAGTATTGCAGAGCAATGTAGACACACCAGTACACAAGCATGTTGTGATCACAACAGCAGACAACACTACAGTATAGCTACAGCATAGACTTGTCACAGAATCAATAACTAAGCTGTAACTGTGCATGTAAACATGCTGAATGTCCCTGCTTTTTCATCCATAGTGCTGGCACATACAAAAACAAATGTGTTTAGCTATGCTCCTCTTCTCACTATTGTACAATGACTGCTGTCCTCTGTTGTACACTGAAACAGACAGCTGAAAGATAAAGAGACATTTCAATTGGCCCACAATAGTTGCTGCATTCTCGCTGTGCTGGCTGGGACTATAGAGAAATAACACAGTGAGAAATCTATTTCTGTCTAAAATCTGTATTTACTATATCTTAAATTGTTGCTATGATTGAAAAATGCAAAATTTTCTGAACATTTGACATGTCTTTATAAACACAAAATAAAGTTAATTTTTCTTTTCCAAATATTAATAGTTTTTTGGGAAGTTTGTTGGGATGTTTTCCTGTCTTTTGTAGGAACACAAACTACCACAGGTTTTTGTTTGCTCAGAGGCTTGGTCAGTTGGCTGATCAGTTGTTTATTTGTTTGTTTGTTTAGTTGTTTGGTTAGTTGGATGGATGATTAATCAGTTAGTTGGTTGGTTTATTGGTTGGTTAGTCATTCCAATAGCTGGTTGGTTAATTGGTTGGATAGTTGAATGGTTTGTCAGTTGGTTGGTTGGTTGGTTGGATGATTAATCAGTTAGTTGCTTGGTTTGTTGGTTGGTTAGTCATTTGATTAGTTGGTTGGTTAATCAGTTGATGTTTGGTTGGTTGGTTGGTTGGTTGGTTGGTTGGATGATTACAGTTGGTTGGTTGGTTGGTTGGTTAGTTGGTTGGTTGGTTGGTTGGTTGGTTGGTTGGTTGGTTGAATGATTAATCAGTTGGTTGGTTGGTTGGTTGGTTGGATGATTAATCAGTTGGTTGGTTGGATGGATGGATGATGGATGATTAATCAGTTAGTTGCTTTGTTTGTTGGTTGGTTACTCATTTGGTTGGTTGGTTGGTTGGTTGGTTGGATAATCGGTTGGTTGGTTGGTTTGTTGGTTACGCAGCTGTTGGTTCGTTTTTGTTGTTGTCAGAACAGCACAACAGCGGACATTTATGTGGAAAACAAATATGGTGGAAAAACATGGGTTTTAATACAGACTCCTCTCTTATAAAATAAAAATGACATAATAACTCACACTAAATATTATATTACTTTGTTTATAAGTCCTGCCTACTGTGTACCCATACCAGTCATCTCTTTGAGAATCAATTTTACAAGTATCTTATAGCATCAAGGATACTTCAGCCTAACATAAACAGGTTGTTAATGATTTTTAGTCTTTCCATTCAAGCAGTGGGGACAACACTGGGTTACTGGCTGCTGCTTGTCATGAAAAATTACAGCTTTAACTGTCTGTTTACAAGTGGATTGTTTAACTTGGGACAGTACAAGCAGTTCTCCTCCACTTTTACTCCTTGGTCAGTACTACTCTGAGAGTCATGAGAGTGGAGTTGATATTGTCATTTGAGTCTTGTCAATAATCAAATTAGCAATTTGACCAAAAAGGCAACCCCAAGTTTCCCAGTGGAGTTAGCAACAAGCAAATACTTAAATGGCTCTAGACTCCACAGCCAATCACAACATTTAGGTGTGTGAAGGAATGGTAGGCTGCTTAGCTAATTCTAGTGGCTTCTAGTTCAACATAATTTTCATATATTTGGCTTGACTTCATAAACAGCATTTATCATCTGTGCCGACTAAGAACTACAGGTCAGTTCACTTAATACTGATCATACAAGGGTTGTATGGAAATTCGTCTGAAAATAGAGGGGGACTAGACTAAAGTAAATGCAGTAAGCTTGTAGATTTGTATGGTATTACATGTGTGCATGCATTTCTTTAATACTCATTGTACCAAAAGCAATCAAACATCCCCAACAGTGTGGGAACCCCCTGAAAATGATGTACCAAAATGTAAGCTTAAAAAACATTTTCATTCCCTGGCACTGCTGAAAATCCTACATTGTGAACTGCTTTCATTACAGGCTTGTGTGCCAAGTATTAGAATTTCTTTGCAAACTCTCGATTATTCTTGGACACATTTCAGAGGACGACATGGATTCCCCAAAATCACTTGCTTAAACATTACCAGCTGGAGCTCTTTTTTATTTTAGAAATGTATTTTTTGGCAGTGTGAGACCGTGGCATCCTTATATGTCCCCAAAGCCAACCCATAATGTACCGTCAGAGTCTTGATGACATAATTCACTAAAACTTGACTTTTTGGACGTAGTCAGTGTCTGCTGTAAATGATCCAAAACCTCCAAAGGTGTCTCATTTGCGGACCATTACACATATGTCAGCACACAGTTTACAAAAAGCCCATCAGAAACTGTTCCAACTAACCAAACGCAGGTTGGTTTGATAAACACTCCCCTAATCATCTCAACACGGGCGTGGATTAGGTTTCTCCACTGGCTTGACAAAAGCACGGCGGCTACAGTATGACTAATCCACTGAACTTGTAAATAGTTGTAAATGGTGTCAGGGCAGAGAAAACAATGAGAGCGAAGGGGACTTCCTGTGTTTATAGAGGACAGGGGGCAGACTCCAGTGAGTCAGTGCACCAGATTACTCCATCTGTCAGTTCCATCCATCCATGCATGAAGCATCCACTTATTCTTGATTCTCATTCTTTCTTTGGGCTACTGATTTTCCTGACATGGAAGTAAACTATTTGAACACTTTGCTTTATTTATCCTACTTGTGCACATGCCAAATAACACTTCAGTTTATGACATTTATTGTAGGGAAGTATTAAATTTAGAGGACAGGTGGAGGGGGGTAGCACGGTGTGTTGGTCAGACATGGCTCCTGTTCCACTTTATTGATAAACAGACATAGAGTTTGATGATGAGCGTACACAGATCAGTTAGAGAGAGATCTCTTTCTCTCCCTGTGTCTGTGCCTACTGCCGACTTCAGCACTTTCACAATCCCCGACTGGGCCAACGTGGCCAACCAGCCGCGCAGGCCGTGCTGCTCCGTTCCACTCACACATGAACAGCAGCAGTACAACAACAGGAAAGGGCCTCCTCTGCTTTTCACTTGCAGGTCCTGTCTCCGACCTCCCTGGGGGTGGATCTTGTTATTATCATTAATAACTGCAGCTCGAGCAGAGATAAACCTTCGGCATTCCTAAACGCTCCATTTGTTTATGAGATGGTGTTGCAAGAACAGATAAATGTGGGGCTTATTTAAAGGGCTTTCTATTTTGGACAAAGGTCTGCTCATCACGGGGAAGGAGCTTCTTTCTGTGAACAAAGACTGACATCTAGTGGAGAATACAGAGCATTGCAATGAGAGTTTGCAGTCCTTTACAGTGTTTGTACCAGAGGTGGAAAAAAGTCCCAGACTATTGTGTTAAAATAAAAGTGCAGTTACTTTAGTTAAAATTTACTTAACTAGAAGTAAAAGTACAGGTCTACAAATCTATGCAAGTAAAAGTAAAAAGTAAGTCATTGAAAGTTTGGCTAAAGTACTGAATAGCTACTTCTAGACACAAGGTGTTTGTACAGTGAAATATATCACCTGCGCTGATTGCATCAAATCCCACAAAGACACGTGCTATTATTTTACATATTTTATTTTTATTATAGAGTATTTAATTAACATTTGCACGTATTTAAAGATTTTGAAAAGTATAATAGTTGAATTTTTCAGGGGCACAAGATCCCCATGATTAGATTGTGCCCCATGTACAGAAGCTAGTCTACAAAGCAGGTAGAGCACGCTCAAATCTGGCTTATGGCCCCTTTATCGCATGCCATTCCACACTCTCTCCCTGGTTTCTTCACTATTTATTGTCAAGCCAAAAAAAAACTCTTTAAAAGTTTAATTATTTCTATCACCATAAGTTTTTCTGTCATTAACTTTGTGTTTTCTGATTTTCCAGGAGGACGGAGGACAAATGATCGTCGAGAGCGGAGGAATCGCAACAACCGCAAAGACAAGGAGAACCCAGAAGTGCGACGAGAAAGGAAGAGAGAGAGGGAGCGAGAGAGGGAGAGGGACACGGGTGAACGTGAGGACTCTGATAACCAGAACAAAACAGAGCACCGGCATCGCAGAGGCCACGACACAGACCCTGTCTCTCCTGGTGACGGCCTTGTACAGTAGAGCTCATCCTACTTCTTTCCTTCTCCAAAGACTCCCATCATCCTCACCTTCTGGTCACTCCCCCCTTCGCCCCCTCTCTGCAGGGGTGTTGCTGCTACCTGTATGATTTGAATATAATGTTTATGCACAAGCAGGATGGAGCATGTCAGCCTCAAGGTTCGGCTCACTAAGGGCTTTGAAAAAGTCCTGTTTATCTTCTCTGTAGCCTCTGCTCCTTCACCTTCACCACTGAGAGACTCTGCTGAGACTGCTGAACAGACTGAAGTGAGAAATGTCTGACTGTGCTGAGGACAGACAGACATGCTGAGAGACAAAGACGTTACACTATGTGCTTGTTGATATGGTTATTTATCGGGGCCCTGGTACAACATCGCGCGTCTTGGTTTTGAATGTAGATTTTGCAACATAATGTAGAACAATTGTTTATTAATGTTGTTCCTGTTCTTTAGATCTCTTTACTTTATTTTATTTGGTGCAGAATTTGTAAAGAAAAACTGAAAGTGAGTTTGCTGTCACCATCTGGCGACATCTTCACAATCACAGTAAATGTTAGATGTGGGAGAGCCTCCATGCTGAGTGTCAGAGGTTAAAAAACTGAAGCAGAAACATGTTGTCTGTTTGTGTCGGACAGAAAGATAGTTTTATCCCAGTAAGTGATGAATCGGATTTACCATTGTTTTTGTTTTTTTTTTTTTCATTTTGTGTAAATGGAATCTGTGCTCTCAGTAAAGCTCCTTGAACAGGAACCAAAAACACCTGTATGTCAAATAAAACTATAATGGGTTTGTACCTGTGTGTGTCTGTTATCTGTTTCTGATGGCAAGTTAATGCAGACCTTTTATAAATGCTCTTTAAAAGAACCCTGCATGTTACTGGATTAACATTAGTGTCTTATTTTGTTCACAAATACACAGGATCCTTACATTTTGTTCTTCTCACAATGGAGTTTTAACTTTTAATTGTAGCCTGAATGCAGTTTTAGTTAAGCAGACAATCACAAAGAAGTTACTGTAATGTAAGTATCTAACCTGAGTCACAGTTTTTATCCATTTTGGCAACTTTATATTTGTGGCCCCTAATTACCGAATAATTCTATAGCAATAAGTGTACTTATCTAGTAATTTCTCAAGAATAAGGTGGTAATTACCTGGTAATAAGTCAGCATTTTAACTCAGTTATATTAAGAAAGTATCTACCTAATAATAACATATTGATGATGAAGTAATCACTTGTAATACTGTTGCAATTCTGCAGTAATTATGTGGTATTTTACAAAAACCCTAACTCCTAACTGTAACCCTAAACGCCAAATATGACTTGAAAATTTTTCAGGATGGACTCTGATTTAGTGGGCCAAAACAAAGTAATTAACAGTGGATTATCAAGCAATTTGTACTAACTTAGCACAAAAAGTAAGTAAATTTGTGTTTGGCAGATTATTTCTTTGTTGTAACAATACTTCTTGGCAATAAATCTTACACCGTTGGAAAGTCTGTTTATTTCCCTTTTAAATGGTGCCATATTTGTAAGGGACGTGCATTTGTGGGATGAGCAGCAGAGCTGAGTATGTGGGTTACACCAATGAAAAATCTGCCAAACAACAAATGTGGCACCAATTAAAAAGGAAATAACCAGGCCTTACAACGGTATAAGATTTATTGCCAAAAAGCATTGGTACAACAAAGAAATAATCCACCAAACACAAATTTCCTTACTTTTTGTGCTAAGTTTATACAAAATCGCCATCTTATTTCTCAAAAATGAGTTGGTAAAATGCCACCTTATTACCAGAAGGTTACCTGGTTATATATAAGCAGTATGTGAATAAATGGCGCATCATGTTTTTAAAGGGGTCACCAAAACTAAAACCAGATTAAAGTTTCTGACAGGAGCTTTGACTTTTGGAATAACTGCAGTAAAATCTCATTTCCCAGTTTCCAAAATCTTGATTTTCTAAGAATCTGATTAATCTGTAAATTGTTTTATTGCATAATATAATGAGGGTTTTAAATGTAGAAATAAAGTGTTCTTTTCTGTATAGCATACATATTAAAGACATTAGAGTTTATCCAGTAAGGTCATTATGTCTTTAAATGCAGGGTTCTCTTTACCCTCGGTAGAGAACAGATCATACCCCTTATAGCTGTGTGCTTCTGGGGGAATATCAATGGAAGATACAGGTGAGAGGCAGGTGTGCAGGGGCAGGAGCGATTCATCCAGGTGCTTCGACCACACAATGCGCATCCTTACTCACTTCATGGGTGAAAACATTTTATCTAAATAAATGGCAGTATATGGGAAATATGGGGTCTTTAGTGATTCAAAAGCTTAAAATATATATATAAAAAGAAAAGTTTAATGGTTAAAATCAAGTGGGAAGTGAGTTACACATAAAAAGTAAGAATTTTCTGAACAAGGACCGGCATCAAAACCAGTGTTAATGTTGTTGACTAAAACTATGGCTAAAAACGTTAATGACCTTTTTTGAATATGGAAACTAGACTAAGATGAGCTAAAAATAGATCTTTGATGATAACAACACTGATGAAAAGTAAGTTTAGTTTTCATCATGCAGACTAAATTGAGGCCAAAATTTTAGAGCTGGACTGTGGACCATGTGAAATGGTATTTCTCCACTGTAGAAGGTATGTTAGTTTATTCATCAGTATATTTTCAGTCAATTAAGTCTTGTTAGTTAGAGTTAGTCATTAACATGAGTATTTAACAGCAATGGAAACTATACAATATGACTAATTAGATTAGAAGGACTTTTAATTAACTACAACTGGACTAAAATGTTTTAGCATTCTCAGCGACCAACACTAGACAAAAACTATAAAGGCTGACTAAAATGTGACTAAAACTTAAGAACATTTAAATTCAAAGACTAGGGTTAAATTAAAAATAGCTGCCAAAATTAAAGCTCATACTAGCATTATGACAGAAGGTTAGAGATACAGTGCTTAACAAATTCATTAGACCACCACCCAAAGTAAGGTTTATGCCACAGCTGTTCTAAATTAACAGCATTGGTAATTACCAAAATCATTTTTTATGTTTCTGCAATGGTTAATACACCAATATGTAGAAGCTCTTTAACCCAAATGATATTTTTAATGCTAAAGTATAAGTATTATTGTTATCCATGAATTTTCAAATTTACTGATTTACAAAAAACTGACAAAATAGTAAAGCACATTAATATTTCTTGATTAATATGTCAAATTATAGTTATTTACTTGCATTCCTGAACAGAAAAATTAGTTTTAGTGGTTGAATGTTAATATGCTTGATTAATTTATGACTTCTCAGAGAGGCCCAGTGAGCCGGCTCAAATTTGAGTATAAAAAGGTGAATTCAGTTTGAAATTCGTCATTCCCCTTCAAAATGGTAAACCGTGGAGAGTTCACTGAAAATGAAAGAGTCCACATTAAAGCACTTCATGATGCAGCTGTGGCATAAACCTTACTTGGGTGGTGGTCTAATAAATTTGGTTGGCACTGTATACGAGTGTGTGTGTCTGACCAAACAAATGGCCCCATCTTGTGACCAGAGATGACATACTCATCTTACATCGTATGTGTATTTCATCAACCATAAATGAGAGCTCTTAACATGTGAAACATTAAAACATGAATGTGTGAAGAACATGTAAACAGGCAGGAAGACTACAGCTGCTGCTGTCACAGAGCGATCACTGCCTCAAAGTCAGGAACTCAAAGCCCGTCCCACATTTAACTTTTTTACTCCTCTCCAGTTTCAGCCAAAAGCCACAGAGCTCTTCTTCTACACTTCTTCATCATTTGAGGACAAAGAATCAACTCTAAATTATGGCTATTTTATAACTTCTGGAACAAAATGTAACACAATTGTATTTAATCACTTTGTTGCCTCTATGTGTTCTACAGCAGACATTCAGTTTCAGGGCTTTTTTTCACCCAGATGTCACTTCATGGAGCAGGAAGTAACATTAGACTACTCTCATCAGTTATTCAAATGTCTTAATGTGATGTCACAATGGGCACAGCATCTGAACAGACTGTCAGGTTTTGTGTTTTCAGATTTAGAGGTAGCAAAGGACTGTGTTGGCTATTACATTTTATGAGTTAGTAGATACTCTGGATACCAAAATATGGGCACTAAAAGACTAAAAAGTGGATTTTTGGAGTACCAGATGACTTTGTGTTTAGGTTACACCCCATTTATGTGGGAGGTCCTAGTCCAAGTCCAACCTGTGGCTCTTTCCCATGTCATCCCTACTCTCATCCTTATTTCTGACTCCACCCATTGTCCTGCTTTATAAAAAAAGGCCCAAAAATAGATATTTAAAAATAAGTAGATGTTTCACAAGTTTCCTGTAACATCTACTTACAGTAAATAGAAGATGAACCTTATCACACAGTGGAGCTCTAAATGATTACAATAATGTTGTTGATCAAAACTGCCACGTCAGTAGTGTGTTGAAATATCTGAACATAGATACACATCTCTTTGCGCCACCTACTATAAAAAGCCTTCAAATAAAAGCCTATATCCCACTTGAAGGCCCAATCCTCTTAACTAGCCGTCATGTTTTGTCAAATAAAGGTGGGTCCCCATTGTGCATGCATTTAGTGCTAAGATAGTGCAGATTAAAAAAAAGGTGAAGCTGCAGACACAAAATTACAGAAAAACTTTAAAAATCTGTCAAACAAAGACAGAATAATGCTGGTAAGGGGATACAGGAAGGACTGCTGCTGGTGCTGGTTTGTCACATGGAAATAAAAAATTAAATTATCTTTAAAAAATGTATTTTTCACCTGTCAAGCTAATTTTTTTCTGATGTAAGTGTGCCCTTACATAGTCTTTCTGTTGCTGTGCAGGAGTTTTGTTTGACTCTCATAAAAGGCCTGTCTCATTTTGAGGCCCATCCATAATAAGTTTTTTTTTTCTATATACTAAAGTAAATAAAAGTCTGGGATATTAACTAAGTTGACACTATGCCACTGAAGGGGCTGTGTTCCAGTATCTATACATCTGTAGATTTAAATGTAAGACACACACTAAGTATGTCCCCCAAACATGTATGTTAAATACAGTACACCAAGAATCCCAGGATGACCTTCTGCTGAATAGTCACACTGTGCAGTATGCAACCAGCATGCTTTTTCTGGCCAATCTTTAACCCCTTGTCCTTACTCAGCCAAAGATGCATATTTACTAAGCTACAGAAGATTTAGAATAAAACATACATCCAGGGTCTGCTTAGCAAATGGAAGACCATTTATAACTTGTAGATCTTTAATTTTTCACCATTATTAAGTAATAGAGCACAGGTAGATTTGCATCAGACTTTGATAGATTTATGAGCAAGAAGATTAAAGTTCAAGGTAAGGTTAAATGACATAACAAGCCTCTATTGTAGGCACACTATAGGCAAATTACATAAGCAGAAATGGCAGCTGCTGTTTGCACAACAGTCAACGGAATCAGTGTGCAATTAGAAACACAGGAATACAGCAGTGACAAATAAAAGCCTCCTTCCTTTAATGACAGGAAAGACTCCTGGCTTACACCATTAACTTGTTCCTGAACATTTGTGACACCAGCAAATTTATAGAGAAAGATATTACATTTTAAATTAGACTACGGTGTTAGATTAAGGTCATATTTGAACAGATGTCTTCATTTTCCCTGCTTGTGATAAAGTTATCTTTTTACCCTTAAAGACTTCAAATGTGTTAAAATTGTGAACGTTACCATGAGGAACAAACGGCAAAAAAAACAATTAAATAGGAAAGTTGTCAGGTAAGTTTTACCTTCAGTATATTAAGGTCATTAGATTAGGATAAACCTGCTTAGTTTCATGTTTGATCACACATGTACGCCAAATTATTTCAAAATAAAGGAAAAATGGCAAAAGATTATTTTAAAGCTAGACTGTTTATTGTTGGAGTGAGAATCTTTGTTCACCAGTAACATCTATTTGCATCAACAGGCATGATGACAGTATTTCCTCCTCATTCACTCAGCAGAGAAATCCCCATTAATACAGACTGTACATGAAAATATATGAAACTTTCTTTCGAGTTGCAAAAAAATAGATAAGTCACAGTACAGCGTATTTACACAAATCAAAGGTTCAAAATAAAGCCATGTTTGAAAAGCTAAAGGGAATGATATTTAGAAGAAAGGACTGTGATTCAAATCAGGATGATCTTACTGCTATGACAGAAACAAAAGAGGAAACACTGTGACAGATCTTCAGATTTAGCCAGATGCCTATAAGACAATTTATCAATCACAGCTGATGTTTTCAACTAATTTGATGTCCCTGTTCACTTCATATTAGCCACAAAATCCTCGCCCTTCTTGATGGAAGCCTTCAGCTCGCCCATGGCATCAGCCACCAGCTTCTCCTCGAAGGCAGACAGCTTGCCCAGCCCAAGGTTCTTCTCAATGCCGTTCTTCCCCAGGAGCAGAGGTGTGGAGAAGTACTTGCACTCCGTCTCCTCAGACCTGACATAGGCACACTCAACCACACCCTCCTTTCCATTCATGGCGTCGAGAACTGAGAAGGTGAAGCGGGCACCTGCATAAGCCATAGAGAGGGTCGCAGATCCAGCTCCAGCTTTGGCCTTCACCACTTCTGTGCCGGCCTCCTGGATCCTGCCGGTGAGAGCAGAGAGCTGGTCAGCAGGGAACTCGACCTTTGGAGTGCACTGGGAGATGAGGGGGATGATGGTCTTTCCAGCATGACCTCCAATGACTGGCACATTGACACGAGCTGGGTCAAGGCCTTTAAGCTCTGCCACGAAGGTGTTTGCTCTGACAATGTCCAGGGTTGTGACACCAAACACTCTGTTGGGATTGTACACTCCATGCTTCTTCATGACCTCTGATGTAATAGGGATGGTGGAGTTGACAGGGTTAGCGATAATGCAGACCATAGCTTCTGGGCAGTTGCGGGCGCAGGCATCGGCCAAGGTAGCTACGATGGTGGCGTTGGTGTTGAAAAGGTCATCACGGGTCATGCCAGGTTTTCTGGGCACACCGGCGGGGATGACCACGACGTCGCAGCCCTGCAGAGCAGCATCGAGCTGGTCTGGACCCATGTGGCCGGTCACCTGAGCTCTGGTCTCGATGTGGCTCAGGTCCGCAGCCACCCCGGGGGTGTGGGCAATATCGTACAGGGAGAGGTGACTCACCAGGGGGCTATTCTTAAGAAGTAGAGACAGCGGTTGGCCTATGCCGCCGGAGGCTCCTAGCACCGCCACCTTAGCGTTGTTCTGCGCAGAGGTGGACAGGCTCCGGGCGAGGCTGACGGTGGGTCTCACGGCTCGGGAGAACATTTTGCTTCTGTTTCTTCTTTTCTGACTTCCGATGAAATAAAAAATACTTGAAGAGCCCCTCTCCTCTGTGACACCAACGTCCTCTAGCCACGAGCGAACAGGAAGACTGTACAACTGACATGCGTCGAAAATAGGCGTCGCGCGATGCTGCGTCAAACTGCGTCACTGCGCAACGCTGTTACGTCGTCGTCTTTATCTGTGCTTCTTTTTTCAGGGAAAACAAAGCCAGTTAACGTTGGAAGTCGGAAAATTAGCACAGGGGATACGAGCAGTTACAAGAACTGTGACCGTGCTACGGGACAACAGGGAAAAAACAAACAGTACGGTACGTACGCAGTCGTTCTGTCGTCCATGGCCTTGCTCCTCGCTGTTTGTACCTTCCTGCTAATATTAGCCAGCGCAGTCAGATGAACTCCGTCTATTTGCTGGAGTCAGAGTCCTGCCTTCAGCCTAGCAAGCATTAGCTACAACAGGTCTTATTGTTGTGATCGCTTTGTCATTTGATATACCCTTCTGTACTGTTTGACTTGTGTGTCTATATCACATACCAACAGAAAAGCTCGCTTTTTACTTACTATGTGTCAACGCTATCTGAACTAGTTTGTGTGAATCTTTGTGTATCGTTAGCTTTGGGTTTTACTCGAGTAACGTTAGCTGTGTTTATCTGTAGCCCTGTCATAAGGCCAGCTGGGTTAGCACAAACTTGTAACAGTTAACTGACACAGTTCATTGTTTGTAGGCAGGCTGTGAACAGAGCAGCCTTTGTTCAACAGAACTAAACCTTCAAGTCACATTTTAGTCATAGTTTAGAGAATTAACGCTTACGTCTGGCTAATCCATTTTAATAGCAGGGTTTATCTCCGGCTTGTTAGTCACATTATGTTTGTTTGTCGTGTGGGGGTTAAATCTGAAATGACCTATATTGCATTTGTTTCATTTTCTCTTTTCCTGTTGGCAGTGGCAGGTTTGAAGGTCCACCAGCTCTCCTGATGATACATCGGCAGTAAGAGTATTTACAGTAAGTATCACATAGCATGTCGGCTAAGGGGGCATGAAAACCATACCTGAGACGGGTTTAATTTTTGTAGCAGTAACTTTAAGACTTGAGATGAAAGGTCACCATGACACAAGCGGGAAAATAAAACTAAAATGAGATATTTTATGAGAATATTTGACCACCGTAGGACCCGAAAACATGAAATACATGGTTATTAATCCATAATGTGGCAAAGGAGGAATGACAACCCCGGCAAAGTGTCGGCTTTTTTTCTGCCTGTCTGACTTGTAGGGGATAATAGTAAGGGCTTAATTGGACATGAGGACATGTGCTTTTCCTTTGAATAGGGCACAATTATCATGTATGTAATTCAAATCTTTACACCTGGTACACTGATTGCATTTATTCCAGATGCTCATTTCAATACCAACACTCGTTGTGAATCTTTGTATCTGTTTTTTGGCTGAGTTATTAGATGTAATGCAATTAAATAGTTGTTTCTGTCCCCTCCTCTTGACATGTCATTTGGTCTTCTGTGGAAAAAGATGGTTCCCACACCATCAGCATATTTAACATCTGACCATAAAAACAAATCTGAATTGGTCTTGCACTCATAAAGAAAACCTCTCTAAATCAAGAAATAGGTGTAGTTTCTTGTTAGTAGGGATGCACGATATTGGATTTCTGGCAATATGCTGATATTTCCAAACTCTTTAGCTGATACCAGTATACATACATCCTTTTTTACTGTAAAGAACACCAAGTGTCACCTGTAGGAATAGATGCTAAATTAAGTGGTCAAACAGTCAATTTAACATATGGGGAAGGGATGCACTGATTGTGAAATTGTTTAAGGGTCAACAGATATTGTTTTTTTAGGGCAGACATTGATGCTATTATTAGTAGTGCAAGTGACCAATAACTGATATTTGGAATTGATATGCATTTGTTATAATGAACAAAATATACTTAATGCGATTAATGTAAAACTGCATGTTAAAAAAGGAAGGTAAACAATTAAGCACTCAATTCAATTCAGCAGCTTTATTAATCCCTCAAGGGGCAATTGGTTCAGAGCAGCTTGTACATAAAAACATAGGTAAAAACACGGTGACAAAGACAGCAACAGTAAGTGTAAGCTAAAATACACAGTAAGACCTAAAAAAGTGAATACTGGCATAACTTAGGCTTAAAAGGGACTTGCAGGGTAAAAGTCTGAAAGATATATACATAAGATGCTAAGGAACATTCAATAATCTGATTGCACACGGAATAGATTATTCACCGATCAGTATATGATCAGGAGAAGCCAGAATACACTCAGCCTTACGAAGGATCTGCTGGTTAAAAAGGGAATTTAGATCCCTCTGTTTAACACCAAGCCGCTCCTGGGTCGCACAGGTACATGAGCGCCTTCCGGACACTAGCTCTGTCAACATGGGAAACAGCACAGAGCAGTGGCAAAGAGAGGCCATTATTTGCAGTGTCAGTCCCACCTAGGTCTCAGTGTTTATTGGCTGGTTGTTGTGACATTAAGCCAGTCAGATAGTTGTCAGCAGTTCAGACTGTAGAAAGTGAAAATAAAACCAGAGTGGAAGATGCATCTTGCAGTTGAACTAATGTAGCACACCTTTGAATTACTTGATTTTGCCATTTATCAGTCAAATGAAATGCAGATACTGATAATTTGCTAAATATCAGCCTCAATAAATGGACGGACCGATTATCAGTCCACCCCTAAAATTCCTGATACAGATGTTCTTGAAATACTTCTTTTGGTGTAACTCTCCTGGTATGTCAACATTTTCTCACACATTTGATCCTAAAATCAGATCAGAGTTTGTCTAACAGGTTACTTTTTCTGCCTTGTAAAAATGTCTTTTTTGATTCAGTAGAGCGATCTGCCAGATGCTTGTGCAGAATTGATTGGACATAACAGATAAACACTGAAACTGATATCTGTGCATGTCCCATAATTTGGCAGACACAGGGCCAACAGGCAGATAACTATGTTAAACCAATGTATCTGTGCACCCCTAGTTTGGGGCTTCATTAAAAATGTTCAGGGCTTACAATAGGGCGCCTTGAGTGTGTGGCATCCGAGGCAACCACCTATATTTGATGATACATTGGTACATTTTGCTGATATATGATTGATACCATATTGCCGATACAAAGGCTGTCAGTATGGTAAAAAAATTAATATCTACTAATGCCAATATTTGACTTTATAAGCTAATATTGGCTGATACTGATACATGCTGATAAAATTGTGCATTCCTACTAGTTTGCCTAGAATTGATGTAGCACAGCAGATAAATATTGAACACTGACACTGCTAAATGTTAAATGCACTCATGTTTGTCAACCGGCTTGACATTGACTGATACTGTGTAAAACTGATACATGGCTGCCTCCTCACTTTATTCTTATTTCACCTTTAATATGTGTAAGGGTAACCTAAAGGGATTTAACTCAGCATGCTCTAAATTATTCACCCCATTGTATCTGTATTTATCACTCTTGATCCCTTTCCTCAGAACTTCTGAAGGATGGCTAGTTGCGGGGAGGTCGACCACTCTGTTAGCTCACTTCCATCCAGTAAGAAAGGCAGCAACAGTGGTGGAGGAAGTGGAAACAGTGCAGAATCATCGTGCTCTGGCTCCAGTAACTCGTCCCCAGCCCTATCTGTACCGGAGTGTGCCATCTGTCTGCAGAGCTGCGTCCACCCTGTCCAGCTGCCGTGCCATCACGTCTTCTGTTTCCTGTGTGTAAAGGGGGCATCCTGGCAAAGCAAACGCTGTGCTCTGTGCAGGCAGGAAGTACCGGATGACTTTCTTGAGAGGCCTACTCTTCTCTCTCCAGAGGAGCTGAAGGCGTCAGCAGGAGGTCGAGGTGGGGCAGCAAGTGATCACGCCTGGTATTATGAAGGCAGAAATGGGTGGTGGCAGTATGATGAGCGAACCAGCCGTGAGCTGGAGGACGCTTTCTCCAAAGGCAAGAAAACAGCTGAAATGCTCATTGCTGGTTTTTTGTATGTAGCCGATTTGGAGAACATGGTACAGTACAGGCGTAATGAGCACGGGCGGAGACGCAAGATGAAGAGGGACGTTTTGGATATCCCCAAGAAAGGAGTGGCAGGACTGCGTTTGGACGCTGAGGGTGTTACTGTGGCCATGGGGGCAGCAGGGCGAGAAAACTCTGCTGATGGGGCTGATACCACAGTAGCAGGTGGACAGCAGCAGGTTACTAATAACCCCCCTGTTGTCCCAGCTGCCGCCAGACCTCCGACCTCCCTCGGTGGTCAGCCTAGCAGCAGCAGCAGCCCTACCCTGGAGGATGCTCTCTCCCAGCTTCAGATCAGCCCCAGACCCACTCTTCCTCAGGAGCGGTCTGAGGCTGGAGAAGGTGAGGAAGAAGATGAGGAAGAACAGGCCTCAGCCTCCAGGTCTTCTGACCCTCACACCTCAGTGGATGAGTCCGGCTCTGGAGACTGGAGCGACGATGAGGAAGAGGAGGATGAAGAAGAAGAGGGGGGAGATGGGGAGCGCGTGGAACCGTGGGAGGATCGGCCACGGAGGCAAAGACTGAATCCAGAGGACAGAGCCCCTCCTGGTGCCGAGTCCGCCTCTCCCCCCTCTTCATCCAGTAGCAGTGGAAGGTCCAGAATGCCTGATGGCCAGTGTACAGTGACTGAAGTGTGAAGTCTTTATTGACGCCATCATCAGTGAACAGCTCAGTTCCATTTCATTAATTTATTCTTCACTTTATGCTACTGTCACTCTGTCACAGATCTGATGTGGGTGGATGGCTCGCTACAGAAAAAAACAAGCAAAATGTACTCTGTAATTTTGCTCCATCTAAAATGTAGTGATCAAATTTTTTTTCTTCTTTTTTTGGCTCACAATGGTCTGTTTGTATCAGTACGACTTGTTAGTCTGTCCCAGCCAGAAGCCCAAATGCCGGGTTATCATGTTCCAACATTGAGACAGGAGGTAGAGCTTCATAAACAGCCAGATGGATACAGAATGTTGTCGTGAGACACAAATCTCATAATTTACAATCCAGTGCATCATGGGAGGCCGATGTAAACAGACTTACTATGTGTTTAGCTGCCATCAGCCTGGACTCTTTGTGCTATTTTGATGCAAAAATATCAAGTCTGTTCTGTTGAAATGATAGAAAATTGAAGAGTTAAAGTGACTTGTTTACCGGCTTCCACAGTTCCTTTTATGTTCTTTTGTTTAAGGTTACTCTCATATTACCATCGGGTTTCTGCTTGCCTCATTCAGATCTGTGAAGTTTGACAGAAAAAGCATAAATGGGGATTTTTCTTCTGGAAATGAAACTGTCTCTATCATGAACGGCTGCATTCTAATCATCTACACTTTTAACTCTCTCAGCTAACATAGCACGCAGGAATGAGCTTGTTAGAGCTCAAGTCATCTGACTACTCCTGCAAAGAATATAATCTTTTGATAACTTATTCCAACTCCAGCCCCCTTTAACGATTTCCTTAATTCAGATTAACTGATTTCAGAAGCCTTTCCTTCAAATTCTGAGACGCAAATGTTGACTTTTAGAAGAATTGTGTCATTTCAGACTAGTGTGTGGGATGAAGTATCTTTCTCAAAGGTTTTTAACCAGATGAAGACAGGAAACTGAGTAGTACTTGTGGATGCTCTTCCTAGGATATGTGGGTCTTAAAATTTCACTTCTCTATGCTTAAACATTGTAAATGAACTCTTAAGGCCCCCCGCCCCCAGGATTGTCTGGCCATCTCTTGCGGGGTGTTCTTTTAATTATTTTTGATGTGCAACTTATTAAAACTATAAAACAAATAATTTTTAAATACATGTTCATAACGGAAGTACATGCATAAAATATTTTAACCTTTCCCGGCTTGAAATAATTGGCATTTTAATGTGAAGCTCAGTGTTCTTCTTTTAAAGCCGTCAAGGCCTGTGCAGCCTCTCGAGTATTCTTGTCCCTGATTAAAGTATTCTCAATTGGTGTGTTTCTAAAGTTTTGTGATTCGTGCATGTTTGAAGAGAGAGTTATTTAAACACTACTGGTCAACAGGATGTTGAGAATTGATATTTTTTGGGTTAAGTTTGCGTAAATGTTTTTGATTTGTCTTTGTTTCTTCTGGTTGTGAATCCTCTTCTGTACGATATCTGAGGCAGAACAAGAACATGCCATTATTGCTGGCCATGCTGCAGAGATTTCGAGTTATGTTATTTTTATATTTCTTACATGCTTATGTCATCAGCTCAGTCTTAGACTCTCCATTCTGAAGAATAAAGTTTGTGTAACAGTTTTTGCTCGGCAACCTTTTGTTACATTGTTTGTAATTTAAAAATAAATTGTGTCATTTCATCATCCTAAAAGGAGAATATTCCCATGCTTTTGGCTCTGATTTTTGGAATATTAATTTGCTTCAAATGTTTTAACGTGATAGGTTACGAGGAATGTTTTTTTGTTAGAAATACCAGTACATCTGCTGCGATGATGACAAAATGAGACCATCAATAGGCCTTTCAGTTCTTTAGTGACACTCCATCTAAAGGGATTTCTCTTCTTTTGCAGGGAATGAGGTACTGAAATATCAAATAAATATTCACTATATATCTTAGCAAACCACTGTGGTAGCTATGATTACAGAAAGGCTGGGAAATTAATCAAAATTTTGATTTAATTGCAATATTTGCAGTAGATGCAATATTTTTTTCAACCTGAATTGGTGTTAAAATACCAGTTTAGGGCATCTTTTTGCAGCAGAGATGTGCTCACGTCATGCTAACATTAAAGCATCTATTTTTCAAGAATAGCAAAAAATCCATATTTTCCTTGATTTTTTTTTTTATTTTTGTCTAAATGAAAAATTAGCTAACATAAAAATCATTCCATTCAATATAATTCTCATTGCATGAGTCAAAATAATTGCAGTTACATATAATTTCAAAATTGTTCAGCCCTAATTCTCATGATTGCTTACAAGGATGTAAGTTAAACAATTCAATTTAGTACTGTGAAAAATATTTAATTTATATTGATTCATGCATCGTCCTAACATTTATAGCCAGCTTACAGGAAAGAACAATTCATGTTTAATCCATCTTATAATGTGTTGGTGATAATATAAAATGATTTATTGCCCGTGTTTGTTAAAAATGCCCAAGTTGAGAAACTTAAAAAATACTTGTATATTAAATCACAATTGCAAATTGTTCAGCTCTTCATAATGGCATAAAAAGGCTGTATTGAGAGAGACATTCCTCATTGCTTCCTAATGTCTTATCACTGTAAAGTAAGCATCTTTTCAGTGATTGGACTCTGTGTAAACAGGTGTAATGTGCTGTAAATTGTAATGAGGTCAACCCTTAGTTCCCCCTCACTCACCTTGTAGGTGTTTGATATTCTGAGCACAGCAGCCCTCAGCTCTCCAGCTGGGTGTCTGGCCAGGAAACATGACCTCTAGAAGGGGAACAGCAGATAAAAGCCTGCTGTCCTCCAGGGATATGTCCCGTTCTTGTCATTTCAGTCTGAGCTCGTTTCTGCTCTGCAGTATAATTTGCTATCAAGATGTTTTTTTAACATGAAATGAAAATGAGCTACTAATTTGTGCCAATTTTTTTTTTTTTTCAGAAAACTGATTTTTATTCACTGTTGAAGTTGGCTCTGTCAGCCTTGCAGAGCACTGAGAACAGCTAAATGATGTTCTGAAAACAGGGTGGAAACAAAGAGAGCCAGGATAATCAAGGCTATGGGCACAGGAGTAAATGAAGCCTCAGCTGAACCTACTTAAAACGAAACAAAGTTAACCAAATACTGTGAATCCTGCAGGCAGATACTGATGCTTCCTCCTGCTTGTTAAACCTCATCAGTATCTTTCTGTGTGCTGCTGTTCTCCGTCTGCCTCGGTTAGACCTAACATGGCATGATGTGACTATTACCATAATCATATTTTCAGGAGACCTAGAGGAAAGGCATGCTGTTTGGCTGACAGGGACAGGAGGGATTTCGAAAATTGAGATGGCCTCTTTACAGTAAAAAAAAAAAAAAAAACAGTCTGAATAAGCCATGTGATCATAAAGATAGATAATGTTGAGAACAGATACACTTTAAAGGACAGGTTAAATTTATACAAAGTCTTCAAGTCCAGTTTTAGTCTATAATGACAGCATGTGTCAGGTCAAACTTGACAGTACTTCATAGCTGATACTGTCATAAACATCAGCTTTTATTTGTGGTTCTAATTCAGTTGTCTCCCTAAAATATCACTAACAGCATGTCTTTGTTATCATCACTGTTGTGTATATATGTAACTCTGCTCCTACTCCTGTGACCGACAGGCATGATGGCATCACATGAATATAGCAAAGAGAGGAAACCATTCAAGTAGTAAAACAAAAGACAGCACAGTTCTGTGTACTTGAAAATAAACCATTAATGATGCTTGCTCAGTATCAGTGTTTATGAGGTTCATAGTCCTTAACCAAGGAAACCCTTTATCATCAAGGACACATTTTAGACACAACATTCACGCAAGTATACAAAAAGTCCTTGTAAATCTGTTTATCACAGCAGAGCAAAATTGAAGTGTATTTTTTTCAGCCATAGTGAGTCTCTTCAACATTTAACTGGCCCAAAAATGTCTCCGCTGAACATCACAGCCAAACAAAAAAGTTCCTAGAAAATTACACACAGCTGTTCATTTATGTTTGGACTTGCTGGCCAGAGCCTGCAAGTTCGCAGGCCCACCCCAAACTGTCCCAAACACATCCTTTTCAGTCCTCAGAGCATCAGACAGAGGGAGCTCTCGTCCTGACAGCACCACCTTCTTCACAGCTCGGATCACCGGGGCAGGTCCTTTCGTGTAACGGCTGAGCCAGTTTTCAGCCTGATGCAGGGGAGTCCCAGCCTCTTCTGATGCTAAGACTCCATCTGCCAGTCCGATCTGCAGGCCAAGGTCTGGATCGACTTTTAGAGTGCCAGCAAGCAGCTTTAGTGCATGCTGACTTCCTACAACACGGACGAGTCGAGCAGCGCCACCCCAGCCTGGGACAAGACCCATATGTTTATGGACAAACTGGATCACACTGCCAGGTGCTACTAACCTTTGACAGAGATGACAGGCATGAGTTAGATCATTAGAATAGAAAAATATTTAATTTAGTAACAGCTTTTGACATTGTTTTAAAAAATAGATTTCTGTCTTCAGTTATTTGTTTAAGGAGGATGTGGGAAAAAGTCATTAAATCATTAGTGTTGTAAGTTACAATGTTTGAGTTTTTATTAAGGCTTTTATTTCGATAGAATAAGAACAACACAAATTCCAAAAGAGTTGGGGCACTGTGTGAAATGCAAATAAAAACAGAATGCAATGATTTGCAAATCTCATAAACCCACATTTTTATTCACAATAGAGCATAAACAACATGTCAGATAGTGAAAATGAGACATTTTACCATTTCATGAAAAATATTACATCATTTTGAGTTTGATGGCAGCAACACATCTCAAAAGAGTAGGGACAGGGACATATCTACCATTGTGTAGCATCCCGTCTACAGTGAGGAGACCAGTTTATTATCGTGAAAGGTCAGGACTGCAGGCAGGCCAGTTTAGCACCAAGACTCTTCTATTGTGACGCCATGCTGTGGCCTTCCTTGAAAGGATGCAGTGTATGGTTTGGTATTGTCTTGCTGAAATATTCAAGGCTTTCCCCCGAAAGAGACATCTGGATGGGAGCATTTGTTCCTCTAAAACCATACTTTGTAGCATTGGTAGTGTATTTACAGAAGCATAAGCTGGCCACACGATTGGCACTAATGCAACCCCATGCCATCAGAGATGCAGGAGATTGAACTGTGGGCTGACAACAAGCTAGACAGTTCCTCTTATCAAACTTTGATTCATCTGACCACAGAACAGTTTTCCTTTTTGCCTTAGTCCATTTTAAATGAGCTTCAGCTCAGAAAAGACAACGTTTCTGGATCGTGTTCACATATGGCTGATGGTACTGCTTTAACTTGCATTTGTGAATAACCCAGAAAACTGTGTTGACTGACAATGAAGGGCCCGAAGATCACAAGCATCCAACACTGACGTTTGGCCTTGTCTCGTGATTTCCCTATATTCTCTGAAAATTTTGAAGATATTATACACTGTAGATTAAAGCTCAACAGTTTCGGAAAAATAATCTAATCTTGTGATATTGCAAGTCATTCTGTAACCAACACAGTATTAGATAGATTAAACTAGGGCTGACCAATCTAGAGGAAAAAAAAAATCGAATCATGATTATGTTGACTCATACTGCAAATTCTATACAAATTTTTGTATTGAAGGGAGTAATCATTTTATGTCACTCTCATTTTGGTTGTGAAAAACTAGGAAAGTAGGATGTGTTGTAAAATATTATATTTTAAAAATGAGTCTTGAATGATTGCATGATCTGACAAAAGTTTTAACTGGTATTTTGACACATATTCAAGGTTAAAGAAATATTTCACCTTCTGCAATTTGAAAACTGCAGCAGGCCATTTTGCAATTGATTCTAAATTTTGTTTAATCAGCCAACCCTAGTGTAGATGGTATAATAGTCTTCATATATTTAACATTGAGGATTTTTTTAACTGCTCCACCTTTTTATTCGTAGATTGACAAACCTCTGCTCATCTTTTTTTTTTCTGAGAGACTCTGCCACTCTAAAATGCTCCTTTTATACCCTGTCATGTTACTGAGCTTTTGTGAATTAGCTTAATTAGTTGCAAAATGCTCCTCCGGCTGTTTTTCATTAGTAAAACTTGCTTTTTCAGCATTTTGTTGACCTGTCCTTACTTTTTTGACCTGTGTTGCTGCCATTAAATCCAAAAGGAGCTAATATTTTTCATGAAATGTCTCAGACATCTGACAAGTTGTTTGTTCTATGGTGAATAAATTTAGGGTTTATGAGAACTGAAAATGATTGGACTGTTTTTATTTCTCTTTTCAACAGCGCCCCAACTTTTTTGGAATTGGGGTTGTAAATTTCCAACCAGGTGACATGCATACAGATGGGAAAGGTTTGACAGGATGGCCAGGCAATGGGGAAGGTAAAGGGTTTTTACCAGGGAGTCAGGAACTCAGGATAACAATTACTCATCACTAATCAAAGAAAAAATAATCAATACACAAACAACAAACTGTATTTTTGCCTTTGAAAATGAGTGTGAATCATATATACAATCCACTCTCCCTGTGCTCTGTGGTTGGTTTGATTTTGAGTTTAGTCTTTGTGAGCTGACAAGTTGAAATTGCCTCTTAAACTTTGTCTCTTTTAATTACAGTAATACCTGAAATCACAAGCAGTGAGGAGTTCTGCACCCCCTCCCAGCGCTCTCCCCTCCACCACGGCAACAGAGATCAGAGGCAGCCTGCACTGAGAAAAACAGTCCATTACCCTGATATAGTAAACCCTACATAACAGCAAAACTCCATCCATAGGCTTAGAGTGACTCCTGCTTTTTTTATTTTGTAATTAAATTGGAGGAAGTATTCAGGGGGAAATGAGGGCTCTTACCTGAGAAGTCTTGTTAGAGTATTCTGCATGAACATACACATCTTCATCCCATCCTGCAAAGCAAAAATATTCAGAATTAACACATCCAGGAGAGACAGAAGCAAAAGCAAATGCAGAGGCAGATCCTCTATACTCTTTTATACAAAGGAGATACTTGAATAATTTCTCTGCTGTCCAACCTGTGGGTTAGAAATCGCTCTAACAGCATTGAGGTCCGATCCTGAGCAGAAAGTTCCTGCAGCACCCTGAACAATGAGGCCTTTACCGTCTGTCCAGCACTCCAGCTGACTCACTCTCTCCTCCAGATCCACCATCATACTGCCTGAGAGGTAGAAAAAACTCATAACAATGAAGTAGTCAAAGCTTGGACAATGGACAGATCTATTCATGTGTATATTTCTCTGATTTTGTGTAAATGAGTTTCATCCTGAGAAGTCTTTACTGGTCCCTGTAAAAATGTGCAGTATTAAAGGTAAACTTTGTCCTCGTACCAGAGAAGGCATTCATCCGGGAGGGGTTGTTGATGGTAAGCACAGCGACACCTGACTCCTGTTTGAGCAGATCGATGGAGCCTCCAGGAAACGCCTGCAGTTTCTCTCTGATCTCGTCCTGGTTGAAGCCATGGGCACTGGAATACACACAGCCTCTGCTCTGGAGCAGCCTCGAAAGACAAAAATGTATCAAAATTCAATGAATCATAGTCAATACCCAAATCAACATCATTAATCAAACTTAATAGGCATAATGCTCATTGTAGAACAATGTTATAGTGTGCAGAATAGCTACTTGGAAAAAAGACTACACAATTCCTGAGGATTTAAAGTTGTTGCCTGAAATAATACCCCCATGTTCCTTTCAGTTTGTGAGAAATGTGATTCAAAGCGCCAACAAAAAAAGACTGCATCATTACATTTGTGAGTCATCTTTAAAAGTTGTTACTTTAAAATTGAGCACTTAATATTTCTTACAAGCTTGAGCATGCATTTTAACAGTGAGACTTGTTGTTATTTTTGTCACTGGTGTTGTGGGTCATTCGTGAATAAATAATGTGGCTCCGACTGCTGAGACTAGATGTTCCTTTATTTATGACTATACTTAATGTAAGCAGCATGGCAATAAAAGCTCCTTTACCTGGCCCAGACTCCACAGCTGTGCCTCAGTACTTGTTGCCTCATTGGATGCAGAACCATCCTACAGACTGTGGGACAAAACATTCACAGTTAGATTCACTAGAGGAAATTCAGCAGATATATACAATTTTTAAAGAAGGCAGGTGTATATTTAAGCTGAGAGCAGCACAGGAGAAAACACCCTAAAGACTAGAGCAGCAGTAGAGGCTGCTTTTTTTTTTTTTTTTTAGTTTGTTACAAGTTGTGTTCCTCTTTCAAAAAGAGTGGCCTAGATTTATCTGTCCATCATAAATACCTGCCAATTTCTAAACTGCCTTTTTATTTCAAACACCAATACCTTCAACTGAGACAGCTCTTCTCAGAGTTTCAAATGGCATTATTATATCCTCTGATGCAGGGGAATGCTCAGTTTTTGTTCTCTCCTCAGTGCTTGCTACCATAGACCATATTATTATAATTGACAGAGTCAGGCAGTGGGAAAGTGTCACAAGTAGTGCCCTCCACTGGTAATATAGCTGCCTGTCAAATTGGAGGTTTTCTATGTTTGGTCCAAATATATCTAAATGTGTCATGACACCTGTACACTGATGACATTGGACTGTATATATCTTTTAAACCCACTGAAAGTGATAAGTTATGTTGCACTTGCTTGACTGCCTATTTTATTTTCTTTACATTTCATTTCTATACAATAAAATTGACTTACTATACAATTAATTTAAAAGAACAGGATCCAATCCACCGACTTTTAGGTGAATCAAAAGGAACCCTGCTTATAAAGACATGTCATCTTTATGATATTAACACAAGTGTCCTTATATGAATGTTGTACAAAGAAGCATACTAGATTTCTACATTTTCAAAAATGTTATAAAGCTGTTTACATATAGGATGCCATTGTTGTGCATTGCAGTCTGGGTAGTGTTGCCAAAATGATTAATTTTCCATCCTCCATGCTTCCCACTTTTTTATTCTAACTTGTATTTTAGAAAGATGTGAGAAGAAGAACAATGCACCATTTGACATCAACACCCAGAGTGCATTGCAAAACCATGGCAACATTTTCTCAAAATGTAGAAATCTAGTGTTTCTTTATACGACATATAAAAGACATTAATGTTTATTCAATGAGGACAATATGTCTTAATGTGCTGAGTTCCCTTTAAATGGGAATTTTCTTAGCCTTGAAAATCACTGCAGACTTTTTGGATGATGCCGTCTATTGTAAAACTCATGTTAGACATTTCAGGATGTTACAGCCAGAAGTGCAAGGGTGTTACTAAATGAATAAAATCACATCAAAAACCAACAACTGTTTGTGTTCATGCTAACAATAAGAAGTGAGCTCTGCTCTATAACATTATTCAGATTAGGGGAAATTTCGTAGGATTTAAGATTTTATAAAATCAATTCAAAGAATACAATCTCGAATTACTATCACAGAACTTATTCTTTAGATATATTAAAATGACCATCGTTATGAGCAGTAAGCTTTTAAGATAACCTTAAACTTCACATTCTTAAGTTACTTGAACATTCAGACACAAAGTTTTCACAAAGTTCATATCTAACTGGACTTCTATGTCTTGTGATTGAAAACATACAGCAGGCTACTCTTCATTTAGCATTTGGGCTATGTTGTTGAACGTTTCCGGTTTAGACCACCGCAACATGCAAACCCAGACTGATCTACCATCAGGTCAATGGACTAGGAAACGAATCAAACTGACGCAGCAAAGTTCAATGACCCTTTAGTAGGTGTTGTTTAGCAGCAGCAGGCAAGTAAAGATATTAGAGACTGAATGTCATCCAGGGGTTACGTGTGTTTTTGTTACCTAATATTTTATTTAGTAACGGATAGAAAAAGAGGGCAACAGACAAAAAGTTTCAGGGTTCAAACAGATTTACCCCCTAAAATGAAATCTTGCAGCAAAAAAAAAGATAAACACCAACCTTGTTTGAGCTTAGTCGCCTGGTGTTGCGCTAAAATATGTCCCCATGAAGCATAAACTCCTCGGAACTAGATCGTAGGACACACTACTGTAGTTACTCCTTTTCTCCACGAGAGAGCAAAATACTACCATCTCGTCAGTAATGAATGGCATCAATTAATAGTCACTCCACAGAAACAAGCACTTTTAATGTTGCAAAATGTCATTTTTTTCTAACACTTGAACTTATTTCACATTCTTACATAACTTATTGGCTGAATTAATTTGCTTACTGAATGTATTTCTTTTTTGTCATTTATTAAAAGAGCCCATACACCATATTTTTGCCACTGGTATTACCTTATTCATTTTGTTATATTTAAGACATTTGATGAAAAAATGATGTATCTCTGTCTTCAGACATGAGGACAGAGTCACAGAAGAATGATAGGAATGCAAACAATTAAAAAACAAGAGAAAAGAAAACAGGAGACAGTCTTTTTTTATATATCCTATTTATATTTGTTTAAAATGTGACTTAATAATCATGGTTAATTTTGCAACTATTAATTTGCTTTACATTTAGAATCTTCATTTGTCACTGTAAGACCTAACGGTTAAAGGTTGTTGAAAATTAGTTTTATTGACTTGAAAATCCAAAACAGCTATTTCAGCTCTGTTTTCCTGAGATTATTTTTAGTTTTATGTAAACAATACTTACATTTTTTTGTATTTTGTATTTTAAGGGTCATTGTACTAAAGTTTTTCGACAATCATCCCTTAATCAGCATAATTTTCCCAGAATGCCTTTGTGCTTTTGCACCATAAGTAAAGTTACCAACTCAGTTATAGAAGTCTCAGCTGTGGGGACCAAACAGTTTAGAGTGGCTCATTATGCATTGTTTAGTCTTTGTTATTGTTTGTTAATTAAATAAACCTTGGATAGCATAATATATAAGAATTTATAAAGGTGATAGACATAAGGGAGAACCTGCTGGAGGTAAGAAACATCTACATTGTATATTTTATAGCAAAACTCAACAAGTTTGTTATTATTTTCATGTCAAAAGTGACAAATTTTATTCATCAACACAAAAAAAATACTGGTCAGACATAACTGCACTGCACCGCTCCTGTGGCAACCTCTACTAACTCTCAAAAACATCATTCCCCCAAACTATTCTGAAGCTGAGTAGTAAACACCATAGACAAATAAAGCTGTATGATTTCACTCTGTTTTCACTGACTCTTTTGTGGTCTGAGATGAACTTACTGAATCCTCAAGTAGAAGACTGTAAAACATCAGCAACAACAAAAAAATAAAATATATTTACTCCAAAGTGCATCAGTCCACTAGGAAAACACCCTGGATGCCAGATATTCAGTCCAGCCCTGCATGAGAGTCAGTTATACTGATTTTATCAACATCCAAACTCTGTTCAGATGGACCATGCTTCTCAGCTGCACTCAGTTTAGCCCTAACAACAACAAAGGAAATCAAAATTATAAAATCTTGGTGCTATTTTTGAAAGAATAATGTCATTAAAAGCTGTGAAGGAACTTTGTCTAGAGTTACTGATGATAATGATTATAGATGAGGAAGCTGATGCCAAATACAGTAACACCAGTGACAATTTTCCATGAAAAATAATTTTACTAAATGGCTACATGTATTCAAATCATATGTTGATAATTAGGATATACCAACAAAAATATTTAATGTAATCTATTTTTGTACAATTCCCTTATAAAAAGTAGGACACATCAGCAGCACTGTCTAAAAGCTTCATGAAAAAGATCATTTAGAAAGATTTCTAAGAGAGAGAGAGAGAGGGGAATATCACTTGACTTAAATCATCAAGATTTAAGTCAAGTGATATCCTCAGCATGATTTTCATTTTAAAAACAATCTTTGTTGATATGGTGTGCCTGCTGACATCGTCAGGGGTGCCTTCAAAATACTTTTAATTCAATCTAGAATTACAATGAATATGCTGATTATTATCTATCCCAGAATAAATGCTCAAAACAGTCTCATATGCTCCCCTGGTATCACATCAGTATCAGGGTGCTGGCATCAGGGTACACACTGTGCAATAATCATGCAGTCTATTTCATTTGTTTCAAGTTTTTACTTTTGAGATTTATCTTACCAATTCTACTGCTAAACAAATCCTTCATCAGTCACAGAGACATTGAATGTTTTTTTTTTTCCAGCACATTTTGACTGGGGTGACTTGATATATGTTTTGAAAGTGTAGTACAAAAAAAGATACAAAGATAGAAATGATAATGATCGACTTGGTAATATTGTGATATCAAAAGCATACATTTGGCACAACTAACTCCCTATGTGTCAGGAATTGTAATAATATTTATCACTGGCAAAAGCTCTGAACAAGGCGGTCTGCTTTTTGTCTTTTGCAGTTCTGTAAACACAGCAACCAGAGGACGTGGCCCTCCAGGCATGTCCTTATTCAGTAGTATTGACAGAAAGCTTTAAATATGAATTATGGCTCAGCACTGCCACAGGCAGCTGACATTTACATGACAGATAACTAAAGTTTTTATCACTGTAGGCTCCTGTGTCTGTGCAAAGGTAAGACAGCAGGTTCTGTTCAGTTTAAGCAAAAGGTCTACTTTACTGGCCCTTTAAAAAGACTGATATTAATGATACCACTGTGAATACTTCAAGGGTTTAACACTGAGTCAGCCTCTTGTCAAACAAAGTCCGTCTGAAGATTTGGTTTCAAGCAGTTAAAGCAAACAACCAGAATAGTTTACATCTTCAAATAGCCGGGCCAGGTATTTTCAAAGATGTGTAATCAGGGGTTTAGAATTTAAAAAAAATGGTTAGGATTAAAGTTTATCAAAAGACTAAGGTAAAATCTAAAAATTCTGCTGTTGTTTGATTTATGACTGTGTTCACCTCCTCCTAGAAGCATGTAATGTCATATCAAGAGAGGCTGCCACCTTTATGAAGGGCCGTAAAAAGTGTGAATTGTTTCAGGATCATAGTATGGTCCAAACACAGAAAGACACGAGAGGTAGACTAATCTATTAATCTAGGTTATTAGAACAGTTTGACATCTGTAGTTGTTGCAACATAGGAGGCACGACCCATTATTACATCTAGGTGTCAGTTACTTTTTATTACACAGGGCCAGGTAGGTTTGGATGGTGTTTTTTCTTTAATAATTGAAATTTTATATTTATTTATTAGTTTTATGACCTGATGCATTTAAGTGTGACAAATATGCAAAAAATATGAGGAGAAAATACATACATGATTGTACATACATACAGGACTAAAATGTGAAATGAAAATAATTTAAACGGCTATATAACAATAATCAGAGTGGAATGTATTTATATTTCTATAAATTTAATAGCAGACATTTTCTATGTATGAAGAGTTTTAAAATGGTGTTAAGACAGTAAGACTTTCAGGAACAAACAACAGTAGGAGGATGATCTAAAGACTAGGATGTGCAGGAAAAGGAGGTGAAATGTGCCAGAACAGAGGCAGGCAGAGATACTTCCTGTCCTGTGGTCTGATCGATGACTCCCGAGGGCATAAATCCTTTGCTTTGATTCCTCACATCCTCTACTGAACCAGCCTGTGAAAACAAACTTCACTCTTTCAGCTGAAGATCAACACAGAGACAAAACTGAGTCTGAGATAGATAGATAGATAGATAGATAGATAGATAGATAGATAGATAGATAGACAGACAGACAGACAGACAGACAGACAGACAGACAGACAGACAGACAGACAGACAGACAGATAGATAGATAGATAGATAGATAGATAGATAGATAGATAGATAGATAGATACAAAGAGAGGTGGTCAGATAGTGTGCCATAAGCAACCTGGCAGGTACACAAGATATCAGTTTCATAATCTGTTAGATGTTTTGTGGTTCATTTCCTTGTACATATTTTCACATTATTTTGTTAGAAATGTTTAGCTTAGCTCCTAGCATGTTTCACTTCGCTGCTATCATTCCTGCTAGCTTAGTGATTAACATTGTGTCTTAGTCGTAGCCTGGACCTTTGTGCCTGAGGCCTGTTAGTTTGACTGGGTGTGTTTTGGGTTTTTTTACCAACTCATTGAAGGCCTTTTAATGTTTTGTTCTGTATAATTTTTTTTATACATTTTCACTGTTTTAACATATGATTATATAAATATATTCTTTGTATGTACCATTTTCTTGTAAATACTGTATCTGTCATTTTGCTTGGATTATGGTTAATTATTACTCATTTTGTAATGTCTGTCTTTGGCTCAGCTCTTATGGTGCATGTAGACTATTACACTGCTTTGAAGAAAATAGAAAAGTGTCATAACTTCCTGAGCTTTTGTTTGAAATGTGTTCTTAGTTTCTCCCACCTTTTTTGGATCAGTATGACCTAAGTTTCAAAAGCTCAGCCTTGTCTCTGAACAGGAATTTTGATCAAAAATGATGTCCACAAATCTCCTGAAGCTCCAGTTTCAGCAGAAATGCCGCTCTGTATTGGTTTAGAGCAGATGTCTTCGTTGTCGTTGGCCAGTCAGTCAGTTGTTGGATGACTTCAGTCAGTAAGACATGGTGTGGGTCATTGAGAGAAAGATGGAGCAGTCATTTTACTTTCTGTTTTGATGATGGACCACATGAAGCCAAGCATGAGCAAAATTGTACTAATTTCTTGGAAATTTTCCTTTCTAAAATCCACAAAAAATTCCTAAAATTTAAAGGAAATTACATAAAATTTCTATGAAAATTCTCAAACATGTTTTTATGTGTTCCATAAAAAGTACCCCCAAAAGTTAAACATTAAATATTCTCATAATGTTTCAGTGAAACTTGACCCTGAATCCAAGATATTCCAATACAGATTTCTGCAAAATTCCATGTAAATCCCTGAAAATTTTGAAGAAAATTCCCTTTCATTTCATACAAAATCCCCCCTAGACTTTCATATCAAATTCCAAATATCCAAAACTTTGTTAAGAAGGCAACTGGACTTGATAGAGGTTCTTGAAAATCTTTAGCCTCTGCTTCAAAACAATTCTTCAGTTTAGATGAGCTGACGATGGGATGGAGTGGTATTAAGCAGGTGATAAGTAATGCCCCGTCTTCTCCAGACATAATGTTTAGAACTGAGGCCAACCAGTCAATCTTAGTTTTATCAGACCAGTGAATCTTGTTTCTCACTGTCTGAGAGTCCTTCAGGGGCCTTTTTTGCAAACTCTAAGCCAACTTTCACGAGTTTTGCTCAGAGGAAGCCCAGCCCATCTGCCATAAAGCCCAGACTAACTGAGGGCAGTGATGGTTGTCCTTCAGTTCAGATGAACTGAAGAATCATTTTGGATGAGATGCAAAACATCTTCAAGAACCTTAATCAAGTCCACTTACCCCCTTGACAAAGCTCTGGATAACCATGGCCTGGATGCATGAGAACCTACGTGGAAAAATTCTCAAAATTCCATGAAAATGACAGAAAAGCCTTCCAAACATTCAGACATATTTCCTGAATTTTCTGTGAAAAATCTTAAACTTCACACTACCACCCCACCAAGGAACCCACTCAAATTAGTTAAGTTGTTCTCACAAGAAAACCAGCGTTATCTCAAGATAACGAAAAAAGAGGTTGAGATCTCAGGAAAATGGAGTAAATGATATATGTGAATATATGGCCTTTTAGGGCCTCTATAGTTTTGACAAGATGTAGGACAAATACTTTTCCTTTTTGTCACTTTTATTTTATTTATTTATTTTGGTGTTTGTTTTTCAAGTTTAGTTTCTGTACTTTTTTGCTCTATGCCACTCTGATGTATTCCCAGTTTGGCATTGATAAAGTGTTGCTGTCAAGCGTTAGATTTGACTGTATATATTCTGTTTAATAAGATTAATCTGGGATATTTTCTCTTTTTAGGTTTGTTGTGTGTGTACAAAGTCAGTCACTCCTAGCTGCAAATATAAAAAGGTCATTGACTTGGATACAGCTCAGTGTGTCCAGGACTGCAATAGATTCTTCTAAGTTTAAAAGTGCTCACCTCTCCGGTCTATTTAAAAGGGGGGGAAGGAATTCAGAAAGGTCGGTGGGACTCTTCCCAGGCACACATTCCAGACACACTGACTCTCCTCATGCTGTGTACAGTACATTCAGCTGGGTCGGCCTGAAACCTGCCTCTGAATTTCACTCTGGAGTGCAGCACCTGGAAGACAGTAATAAACATACATAGCCACAATTTTTTATAATGATTGTCTGTGGAAACAGAGTGGTAGACAGCTTATCCAGAGAGTTTATACTCTCTCATAAACGTTGATACCTTTACCATTAATGGCTTGGCCACTCCCATCATCCTCTGCTCAGTCCATTCAGTCTTTGTGATAGAAGTCGGCCCTGCTGTTATGATCTACCCGGATATCAGAGATGCAGCCGCAGACTCCAGATCATAATAGACGCCTGTCTGAAATTACAACCTGCCTGATGGGAAGAGACAAAGACACAGATACACTCTTTTGTCTATAGGCATTCATGAATGTTGCTCTGTGTGTTTCAGTGTGTGCTGCATGTGGCCTCTAAAGTGATGCATCAGTGTGCTGATCGATCCGCAGCTGTCTGAGGCTCTACAGGAAGTCAGGGAATGTGCTGCAGTCAGCACGGCTCTAAACCAACTCACTAAAGATAAGAAAACACACACACTCACAGAGATCAGATCAGTGCCACTGAGGGTCTATTTCAGGGCAGGAGGAATGGCAGGTTGGCAGGTGCCCGGGGCTCTCAGGGGCCTGGAGGTTTCCTGTGAGGAGTGTGTGGAGGTCAGTGAGCTGCAGGGCGGAGAGCTTGAAGGCCAACACAATAACAGCAGTGGCTCAGCTGTGTCAACCCCCTGCCTCTTAACATTATTTTAAACTAATGAAATTAAAAATCACCAGATTCCCCTTTTACAACTATAACAACCTCCACTCTGGGTGTAGCTAATGAAAATGAACTCAGCTTTTCTAAAAAAAATGTGGTTAATGGAGGGGATGCAATTTTGCTCCTGTTGCTAGCAAAATTGCACAGTAAACTGACAAAAATGAAGCAAAGCCAAATTCAGAACAGGAAGTTTTTTATTCTTCTATGCAGCCATTGCATCATTATTTATACATATTCTCTCTGCTTTGCTTTCTCTCTCTCCATCTCTTCCCGCTTCTCTTATCAGCTTATTGTGAATGTTTGACCACAATCCAGATTTTGCCATGGCCTTAAATAATCTTCCTGCTGCTGTCAAACTTGAATTCTGTTCTCCTCTCAGCTGCTGTGTTGTTTCAGCATGGACTGTTGTGAGACTCCTTCATCAGTCACTTCTATGCCAGCTCCTCATCACTTTTCTGCATCCTCCCCCTGCAACCAGCACCAGTGTCTAGACTCCACCAGGGTGGCTTCCTTTCCTGATCTGAGACTCACTACTTCTGTGAATACATGGGATTTTAGAAATGTGTGAAATAAATGATCACCAGTTTTATTTTCTTTGTAAAGATTGTTGCCCTTCAAGGTTGTATCTTGTCCTGGTTTTGAAGAAAATATATCTAAAATGATCACCATATTGCAGCCATTATAAAAATCAGAATGGTTCAAGATGAGGATGTCTTAATACAGTTTTGTGCCACCTCATAATAGTCACTCACAGGCTACTTTATTAGCACACCTTGCTTGTACATACAGACCCCTTTTTGGCCTCAAAATTGCCATGACTCTTCATGATATAGATTTAACATGGGCTGCTGGAAACATTCCTCAGAAATGTTGGTCCATATTTCATCACACAGCCACTGCAGATTTATCAACTGTATATGAATGATGTGAATGTCTTGCCTCACTACATCCCAAAGGCTGGATGAGATCCCAAAAGTTATATTTTGATTAGGTACATGACCCTGCTGGAAGTAGCCATCAGAAGACACTGTGGTCAGAAAGATAAAGACATGGCCAGAAACATTACTAATATAGAAACTGACACTTATCAGACCAGGCACTGTGGGGACGATGATCTTTGGGTTACACACCTTTCCCTTCTTTCTCCAAACATAAGCAACATCTCTATGGCCAAAGCAGTGTTAATTTTGACAGCTGTTTTTGATTTTAGTCTTAGTCTTAGTCTTTTCATGTCTTTTAGTTTTAGTCTCATTTTAGTCCTTTCTACCTTTTATAATTTAGTTTTAGTCTAGTTTTATTTAACAAAAAGTCAAAAACATTTTAGTCTAGTTTTAGTCCATAAAAAATTCTTACTTTTTAGTCTTAACTTTTAGGCCAAGCATTTTTCCTCTTACCTGAATCTGGTACTGAATCATGGTAGTGTGTTCTATGAACCCTTTCTACAGCTGAGAGGCAGAAAAGCTACAGATGCATTGTATTTGGCAGATTTACCCACAGCAGAGAAATATCGTGGATTTTGAATGTCAAAACAAAAACTAAGTTTCATTTCTATCTAGTTTTAATTATCTTGACGAAAACTAAATTTACTTTTATTCAGTTTTAGTCATTAAAGATCTAATTTATTTCTGGCTAATCTTAGTCTAGTCTTTCTCATATAAAAAAAGGCTGTTGACAAATATTTTAGTCATACTTTTAGTTGACAAAATTAACACTGGGCAAAGGAGCTCTAGTTTGCTCTCATCTGACCAGACTAGAGCGTACTCATGTCTAGCTTAAAAGTGACTCTCTGCAGAGGTGTTGTTCTTGGTCTGCTCTCTAGTTTGAGACTACGATTCCTGACTTGGCTAAGTCCTTCTCTAGTGTCTTGGCAGTTGTTCTGGGGTCTTCAGACACATCTCTCACTAGCTTTCTTTCCTCAGTCTTTGAAATCTTTCTCTTCTTACCACTGCCAGGCTTGTTCTGGACTGTATGGCTCTCTTTGAATTTCTTAATGATACTTCTCCCTCCAGTTCTTGACTCTTGGAAACGCTGTGATAACTTTGTATATCCTTATCCTGCTTTGTGAGCATCAACAATTCTCCTTCTTGGGTCTGAACTGATTGCTTTTGCTTTTGCTGTGATGCTTTGACCAGTGACAGCTCAGACCCTTACTGAAGTTTTTATACTGTATGTGAATTAGAAGATAACCCCCACTTTTGGCTTGATTTTACAAGCTTTGAACATTAGAATTTAAACTGCACAACAGTGGTTTGTGTTATGGCTCAACAAAAAGGTCAATCTGAAGGGGGATAAATTCTGTTTGAATTTTGTTTTCTTTTCTATATTTTGTTTGTGTATGCAAAGTAAAATATTAAGCATCTAGAATAAAACTCGGATGTTTGGACAAGCAGTATTAAAAACTCCTTGCTCTGTTTAACAGCAATTGGGAAATACTTCAAAAAAGAAAATTTGAGAGGGTGGCTAATAATTCAATCCTCATCTGTACCTAATTAAGTGATCAGTGTGAGAAGAAGCTGCTGCCTTAATAAAAACAGATCACTCCATTGATTCTTTTCAGTGTGGATGTGTTTAGCAGCATGAAATCAAAACATCTAGTACTCGTTATATAATGGCTTGAGCATCTGGAAACCTCCAGACTTGAGCACAGGCCAGTACTCAGAAAAACAGACTGAGACTGCTAGAGCAGAGCTGGGCTGAACGTCAGGGAAGGATGACAATATTTATATTCATATCAGGGCTGGGGTAGGATTTCTGGCACCATAACACTGTGGCACCTGCTATTTTAGTCAGCCCAAGGTGCCAGGTTTCAGGGTGAGGGGTTCAGGGCCACGGGTGTGTATGTTTATCTAACTGAATGGGCAAAGTGTGTATACGTATGTCAAAGGGTGCAAACTGATCATCTACCCAACTGGGGTGTAAAATAAAAAAAAAGAAAGAAAGAAAGAAAGAAAGAAAGACAATCATTATGTCAGCATCAGGAAGATGGTGCTTTTTATATAAAATACAAAAAAAAAGGCATATCTTTAAAAACAT
The DNA here is from genome assembly GCF_018320785.1 of Cheilinus undulatus. Lineage (NCBI taxonomy): Eukaryota > Metazoa > Chordata > Actinopteri > Labriformes > Labridae > Cheilinus > Cheilinus undulatus. Next base: position 17,076,597 of record NC_054872.1, read on the forward strand.
GAATGCACTCAGGTTTATAAAGGAGCACAGAAGCACACATATATTGGGGTGGGGGGATGGGGGGGCGCACACACCCACACCATTAGAGTAATGGACACCCCCCCATCTCCTGCCATGTAGCTCTGCAGTCATCACTCAGAAGAAGAGATCACAGTGTCACCAGAGATATCAGTCACCAAGATTGAAGGAGCAAGACAGTAATTTGGTTCTAGTGCTTTATCTATAGCGGTCACAAAAATATTTCTGTGCAATGTTGGATCAATTTTCTGAACTTATTAAATTATTGCTCCTGCTGCCAGCTCAGGATTGCAGAAGCCTGCACAGAGGCAAGTTCAATATAGTGCTTAGTCTGAAAAGTGAAGAAAAGCACAGAAAAACATGATAAATAAGACCAAAACCATTTTTCTACAGGGAAACATTCACTACATAATATTTTAGCAATGTTTTAACAGGGCTCTCAGCTTAAATCAATCACTAATAATTAAGGTCCATAATTAGTTCTTTTAATCACAATGCTTTATTGTCCCTTTAGGACACTTTGGTTAAGCCACTGTAATGTCTCCCTGCAGCCACAGTGATGTAGAATAAGTTCACTACTGTGCCTTAATGTCTCATTTGTAGGGCAGTCAACATTAATTGCATTAATCAAAATTTAATTAGATCAATAATTAGTGCATTATTTTTGTATGAGTTGATTAATCACATGCTTGAATGTCCCTTTAAACACACTTTGGTTTGGCCACTTCACATCAGCCAGTGGTGTAAAATAAGTACACCACTGCTTCTTAATATCTAATTTCACTTTCAAAAAGAAAACAGCTCAGTGGACGAGTCAGAAGTCATCTGCTCAACATGTTCACAAAAATTTACCTTAATATTGTCCACTTCTTTCCTCTTCAGTCTATAACAAGTTCTTTTTTCTGTTGCTAAGTTCATGTGACAATGTTTGATCTTCCTATAAAAGCAGGTCTATATTCAATCAGTAAGTCAACTACCCTTAGTTTAAAAAAATCAAGACAAAAATAGTTTAAATGCAAAATCACGGAATTTTAAAATGCCATAAAAAATCATGTGTAATTACAGAAATTCTGAGATTAATAACGGTTAAAAAATTGAATCGTTTGACAGCCTTTTGGTTTCACATAAAAAAACTCACAGATAGCTCAGTGAACGAAAGTTATCTTCTGCACCCTGTGTTATCAACATTTACCTTACCCCTTTATTCTCTTTTCAAACCATAACAAGTCCCTTATTATATTAGTCAATTAATGTCATAGTCTTCAATCCACCTGAAGTTCCTTCTTTTCAATTAGAATAGAAGCAGGTCAAACAGGAAGTCAATTACCCTTTGCTGAAAACATCAAAAATCCATCCACTCATCGCTTATTCAGTCAGGTCACAGTAACAGCAGGTCAACCAAGATATTCTTCTCCCCAGCAATGTTTTCCAGTTCCTCCTGAGGGATTCAGAGGTGGTCCCAGAAGAGACGGGATATATAATTCCTCCATAGAGTTCTGGTTCTTCCCCGATTTCTACTCCCAGTTGGATGTGCCCGGAAGACCTACACAGGTAGATGACCAGGAGGCATCCTGATCAGATGCCTGAACCCCCTTACTGACTCCTTTCGATGTGAAGTAGAAACGGCTCTAGTTCGAGATCCCTCCAGATGTCCGAACTCCCCACCCTATCTCTAAGGATGGGCCCAACCTCATTGTGACTGCTTGAGCCTGCAATCTCATTCTTTCATGAAATGGTGAGCCCACAAGGTGGAGGCTCCATGTTGCCTTTTCAGGCTGAGCCCGACTGGGACCTATGGAGTGAAGGCCAGCCACCAGATGCTCACCATCATGCTGACCCCCCAGGTCTGGCCCAGGGGGGCGCCCTGATTTCCCTGTTCCAGGCGAGGTGACTCCAGACTGTGGATTCCCAATCCAAAATCCAAATTTTAAAAAAACGTTAAATGCAATATATTAGAATTTCAAAACACAACAAAAATGAGAGGTTAATTTCAATAAACAACAGAAATTATGAGATGAATAATGATTAACGGTTAAATCATTTGACAACTTTTGTCATATTTCTTGATCTAAACAGCAGAAAAAAACATTAAAATATGGGGTTGGTTAAATCCACACAGCAGGATAAGCCATGCATATGAGAGCTTTGCTAAGTGGTGAAAAAGGAGAAAAAATAGTCGAGTCCTTAAGTTTATTACACAAAAAGAACAGCAAAGGCATCACCTTCATCATGATATGATTCAACACTTTGACCCAAAAACTGAAATACTCAGCTGAGTAATGTCCTGATATGTGACTATTCAGAATTAGTAAAGGTAGAAAAGGCTTTTTTTTCATTTCTGTCATATAAGCAACATTAGTCATTTAATGCTAAAATCAAAGTCTCATGAATGATGTTTAACATATTTTGAAAACATCAGCAAAGGGTGAACAGCAATAATAATGCCATTACAGAAAATGCATTTAATCTTCAAATGAGGAGAATGCATTTAAAGAAACCAGCCTTTGGTACAAAGTTATAAAAAAAGGAACTCACATTCACATTTTTGCAATAATGTAATTATGGAAGATGTAAGCATAATGTGTCAGTCACAGGTAAGGTACAGTCCAGGCATGTACTGAAGGTAATATTCAAGAAGGCAGAATACCAACACTGTTGAGATCAATGCTATCTCAAAGCTGCTGCATATTGGTGGATGTAACATCATGTTTAGTGAAAAATGTACACAGAATACAAAATACAGTACATATTAAATACATCATTTTGGATTTGGCTGGAAGTTCTTAGACTGTTTGGATGAGAGCTATTACAGAGATCAGAGGGAGTACTGTGGTGGAGAATAAGTTGTTGATAGATCTGCAAGGCTACACTAGTCGAGGCTAGAATCCAGACCTGAGCATAGGATTTCCATTCAAATGGTTTGCATGAATAAATGAAGCATTGGATGTGATGGTTTTTTGGAGAAAGAGGCTGTATGGAGCCTGGCAGGGTAATCAGAGCACAGATGAGGCTGCTTCAGATCCTTTTCTTGCCTTCTTCAGCCAGTTTGGCTCGTCCAGATGCCACGTACATTCTGCAGATGCAATCTAAAGCACTTCTGAGTCTGAAAGAGGAGTGAAGGAGCAGTCTGAGTTTGATATGTACATCAGTAACCATAAGAAGTGGCTTCTTGTCAGTTCAGTCTTAAGGTCAGATGATGACAGTCTCTATGTGAAAGGCATGTGAGTAGGTAAATGAGGAGGTGTGTTTGTGGAGGGGGAAGGATGGATGCACAACTGGAGTGGAGGAGGGAGAGGGAGAGGTGGAGGAGGAGGTCGGGGAGCGGCTGGCCCATCGTGAAGGGAGGCGTCTGTTGGCTGGACGTGCCGGTCTTGAGAAGTTCTTCTGGACAGAGGAAGAGGAGGCATCATCTTCCTGTGGAGAAACAAATGAATTAACGTTTAGGATAATCCCACCGTTCTATCAACAATCTATATCACACACTCAGATACTTTACATTCTGTTACGTGTTCCATCTGTAGTCTTCTTGACCCTAGGGGAAACAACAGGAATGCTAATAAATTCAGGATGCTCATGTGGAAAGGTCACAAAAGTAGATCCCATTCCATTTGATTAAAGGAAAAGCATCTGGACTGAAATACTTCACACATGCTGCAGTTTTTCTAACCTTCTGCCAGCCAAGAACTTCACAATCTGCAGTGTTTAATTTCAGACAGTGCTCTTCAGTTGAGCAGAAACTAAAGTGGTGCTCTAATCGCACTCTTTTCATGAGGTCAAATAAAATTGGTTTGATAATTGCTTCCACAATTTCTTTAACATTTGCATGACTTTAAAGCAGTGTAATCACTCCAGAGTGCTCATTTTCATGATCTGCCAAGGGCACTAAGTCAGCTGGCTGCTTCTCCTACATCTGTAATTACAATACAAAAAAGCAAGAAACACTTTCACTACAAGGCCTGATGGAAGACCGTAAGATGAAAGACAGCCTGATGAGGGTGATAGACCTCCTGCCAAGTTTAAACTTTATATGCAATGCCACCACTTCCCTTTGAACGGAGCCTTTAAGCAATGCAATGGCCCAGATGCCCAGATTATAATGGAGGCTCTGGCCCGCTTTTGTCTCTTAGCACATACCAGAAATAAACAACAATCCCACTGGAGGTGTCCTCAGTCAAGGGCAGACGCTTAGTGTTTCAAAATGGAATTAACAGGAAATAAATCTGCTAGTTCATGCAGAGCCACTGGTGTGATTACCCTTTAAAAATAAAGCTCTCCACATAATGTGGAAAGCATTTTCTATTCCAAAGATTTCATCTAAATGTAAACAGCTGCGGCAAAACAGGTGCTGATGTACGAAAATGTGAATGCGTCAGAGTCTACCCACCTGCACTGATAGATGTATCGCTTGCACACTCTTGGAAGTGTGGCTGCTGAGCTGTGTATGTGTGCTGTGGGAAGTATGTTTATGTCTCAGTGTTGGTGGTAGGGGCAGAGGGTCCATGTCCAGCATGTCCACTTCTGTGACTTTCTCTTCCTTCCTAGTACTGATGTTAGGACTTGGACACTTGCCGTCCTGCTGGCTCTGGCTCTGTTTTTCCCGGGCAGCACTCTCATAATTCTTCAGAATCCGTTCCACCGCTCCATAGTTAGACCTGGATCCCTCAGGCCGTGGGTACGCAGCCAGAGTGAGGGGCTTCCAGGGATGGTCATTCATCATTCGAGGCCCGGGTCTGGAGGAGTCAGACTGGTGGGCAGGTGTGGACACATTCTTTGGCTCTGTCATCTGTCTTTGTTTGTTCTCAGCAGACGGCTGCTGGAGCGAGACAGCAACTCGGGCTGGCTGAGGCTTCGCTCCACCAGGAGTGTCCACATCCTGGCCTGGCTGGGTGTTCACAGGCAAGACCGGCTCTGAAAAAAGAGCCTCTGTGGCTGCTTTATGTTGCGTTCTCCTGGATGGACTGCTTGCTGTTCGGACTTTGTGCTTGACTTCAGAGTGAGGAGGAGGACTCTCGGGGGTTATTGTGACTGCCTCCCTGTGCCCTATGTGTAGCTGTTGAGATGAGGAGTCAGAGGGGATGTCTTGCTTCATTTTAACCTCTAGACCCCCAAGACTACACCTCCTTTGCCTGAGTTGAACTTCTGGGTTGTGGATCTTGGAGTCTGAATCAGAGAGAGACAATGTAGCTTCAGGAAATACACCAGTGACGTTTGTGGTTACATCATTACACTGCTGCTGAACTGTTGTATCCCTGGGAGGTAAAACATCATGTGATGCACTAGTTGCTGAAAAGACCGGTGTGTATCCCACAGAGCAGACATCTGTTACTGTAAAGCAATCCGGTTCCTCTGCGGTACGACCCATCTCTGCCTGAAACAAAGTTCTATTAAATTCAGCAGTTTTTTGTTCCAGCATTATGTTTCTTTTGGAGCCATGATGGTTAAGGCTGGCAGTGGGGCTTTCAAGAGTGGATAAGAGCAGATCTACAGGTACATCTTTAACAATCAGAGGGGTTTGCACCTCCTTTTGTAGCTCTTTTAAGCCCCCGACACCAGGACTGTAATCCGAATGTTTTCCTGCAGTCAATATGCTGACTTCAGAGAAGCTTTTCTGCACTGTCCCATACGCAGACAATTTACTGCCAGTAAACTTGCTTGCATCACAGGACCAGCGGTTGTGGCAGCAGCCTGTGTTACATTTAGAGTTAGCAGGTACAGCACAGGTAGTCACCACACCATCCATCAGAACTTTTCCTTCATTTTCCTGCAGCATGGCCTCAAACTTCCTCACAATAGATGGGCTGCTACACTTTCTGTCCATCAGACCACAGGGGCTGTGACATCTTCTCACTGTTGTGACAGGGGAGTCTGGGATGTGTAGTTCTGTGTCAGGGTGGATGGGAGTACTCAAATTCCTTGAGGATACACGGGGAGGGATGGGCGGAGCTGCACTGTCGATATCAGAGAGTTCTCCGAGGCTTGTCTGTGTTTCCTTGTAGCTGTCTGGATCAGGGATGGCCTCTCTCCAGGATTTGCTCAGCCCTCTGTTTACCAGCCAGGTGTTATCTGGTGTCAAAGTGATCCAGTTTTCCCTCTCCAGTGCTCGAAGATCGTCATAAATCTGGCTGAGGTCACAGGGAGCGTCGTCCACCCCCAGCTCCTCTCTCTCAGGTAGAGACAGGGAATCAGATGAATTCCTGAAAGAATTAAAAAGTAAAATTTCATAACCCCAGTCACTTTAATCATTCATTACTCACCTGAAGTATCTAAAAACATGGCCTTGAGTAACTTGCACATTAAGTGCCTTAAAACATAACAGGTGTTTACGATAGTTTTATGTTGATGGCAAGAAATGAATATAGCAAAGGGGATTTATGTACCTTTTATCCCCACTTTTCTTTCTGATCTCATCCTGATAGCTACAAAGCTCCTCGCTCACACGGGCAATCTCCTTCAGAGCCTGAGACAGAGAGACAAGGACACAGAGATAAGTGAGATGTGCTGGAGTCTGTGTATTGCTGCAGTTCTGTAAAAATAAAACTGCTGCAGATAAAGAGGATTATCTGTTTAAGAAACAGAAGAATGACAAACATGGTTTTGCAAGACATTACAGGCACACTGACAGTCAAAAATGTGTCAAAGAAAAAGAAAGAAAAAACTAACAATCCTATCAATATGTCTAAGCTATATACAAATATTGAGTTAAAGCAAATAGAAAAATGACATGCAGTACTCACAGCATTGAGAGCCGTGGTGTTCTTCTTCTTTTCACTGCCATAACTCATCTCTGCCCACAGAGGACTGTCTTGAAGACTCACGTGTACTTTATCTTCAGCTTCTTTGGAGATGTTTTTCTTTGAGACTCCACATCCAGGAGATTGATAGAAAATTTCCTCCAGCTCTGTTGTATCCACAGCTTCTCTTCCACCAGTGACTGATTCTTGCTGCCAAGTGCCCCTGGATCTCACCTCATCAGGTACTTCAGGATGTGAATTGTCACTCTGAGCGAACTGACCACCAATGTTGAACTCACTGGGGCAATCAGCCTGGAAGCAGGTAGGGATGTTGCTCTCTGTGCCAGTACATCCACTGCTGCTCAGGTTTCTGCTGCGACCCAAAGTAGGTGAAGGTGAATGTCTGATTATTTCTGACTGACTGCTGCTGCTGAGTGGCTCTGAATGGGAGTTTTCACTGAGCAGACTGGAGCCCGTGCTGGTTGATCGTATGCTGAGTCGATGAGCCGCATCATGGCTGTCCTGCCTCCCGCTGATCAGTCCGGTCCCTTCTCTCTTTGCTCTCACTTCACAGTATAGCTAAGACCAGAAACAACAATCATTTAATTTCTTTCTGATGTCATCAAATGAATTCTTTACAACCTAAAGGTTAGATTTGCAGAAACAACAATGCCATAACAATTAAACAGGGCAGATAGTTTAGTAAATAAGCATGTTATCATAGGCGATGAACTTCCATAAACTTAACGCTCTCAGATATATCGTCTGAATTACATGATTACATGCCTTACATGTATGTCTGCCTGCTTTTTTGCATACTTTTCCTGTGCACTCACTGTCTTCCACAAACAAAAGTTAAGATGTGAGAAATATTGAAACCTTTTATGAACAACCTCAATTCCAAAAAGATTGGAAACTGTGTAAAATGAAAATAAAGACAGAATGCGATGAGTTGCAAATCTCAAAAAAACCATCTCTTATACACAATAGAACATGAAAAATTGTATAAAAATGAGACATTTTATCATTTCATAACAAATATTGGCTCATCCTGATTTTGGTAGTAGCAACACATCTCATAAAAGTAGGCACAGGGCCATGTTTACTATTGTGTAGCATCTCCTCTTCTTATAAAGACAACCTTTAAATGTCAGAGAAGTGAGGAGACCAGCTGCTCCAATACTGACCCTCAAACACAGACTGATTCAGATTCTCTGAATCTTTTGATGATATTATGTACTGTAGAAGCTGGGATATAGTCTCACAATTTGTTGCTCTGTCCCTACTTTTTTGAGATGTGCTGCTGCAATCAAATTAAAGATGATCTAATATTTTTCATAGAATGGTAAAATGTCTAAGTTTCAACATCTGATATGTTGTTAATGTTCTCTTGTGAATAAAATATGGGTTTATGAGAGTCATACATTATACAAAACTTTTTTTAAAATTGGGGTTTTATTGTTTAAGCAAAAAAAGTCCATCCAAGTCAGAGTATTGTATGTTGAGAGACAATCATTATATGACTAACTCCTACACTTATAGAAATGACTCAACCCTCGCTGGCTTCAGATTATGAGATCATATACAGTACATTATAAGATTATAATAACATTAACACACTTCATCTACACTCCTGCATAATCATATGTCGCATGGCAAGAGGACATGTCATCCCATATTTTGACCAAACTTAGGAGTGCAGAGAACAAAAAAATAAACCACTCTAAGAATTTTTTCATATAAAATTGGATAGCCTCTGAACACGCGATCCTAAAATAGGAATTATTTCATGTCGACTGGGCTCTCCTCCCAACATGCAATGTCTAGATGGAACTGCAGCCTTTCAGCCTGCAGTCTTCCTCTGTTTTCTTCTCATTTTCTGGTCTCAGGGGCACAAACCAGAGCCACATGTTCTTTTCTTAGCAGATTGCTCCCAAGCCTTCACACTCTGTCCAGCGACTTTTCTATGGTTTCCCTCATTAAAAACACTAATCTGCTCCTTTGGGCATGTCCCAGGATCTAACTTAGGCTTTGTCACAGTAGACAACCAATGCTAAAATAACTCATTCTTTATTCTCCTGTGTCCCTCTCCCTAAGGCCCATTTCTTTCTGAATTACACTTTTTTATCCACAGACTCTCACAGAATTTCAACATTTTAACCCATCTAGATAAAAGGTTCAAACTTTTTTTTTTTTGTTGTTTTGTCCATAATAAAGCGACATTTAATAGCATGTAAGGCAGGAAGATTAATAAATCACTTATCAGTAAAACATCACAATTTATAGTCATTTAAGAAATTGCCATTGAAGACATTGTTGGCTATCTTTCAGCCAATAAGTAATTCTCTAGTTACTTCAGCTGTATTTGTAATATTCCTCATAAATATTTTTTGTTAATTACAAGTCATAGGATTCAAACTGAACCAGGCAGGTCTGTTTGCTCTAATTGACATTCCTAAAGTGTATTTTTCACCTTTCTTTGTTTTTCATAGAAAAATGAATAAACAATTTGAGAAAAAGTTGGTTATATTAGAACATATGCATTTTCTAAAAGTTCCTTTTGGTAGCATTTAATTCATCAATTTTGGTGCCCCTTGTGGATAAAAAAGGCAAGAAGGCCTCTTCTCTCTTTGTTGAATTAGTCAGTGGTGTGTTTCATTAGCATGTTTTAAATCTTTTCAGACACTTCCCCCATAGCAGCAGTTTTCAGCATTGAAATAACTGTTTAGAAATGTCTGTCATTATGCTGTTTGTCTCATGTATTATATTAGCTCATTTATTTATTTTCATTTCACAGGGACAGAGCAAATTAATCAACACTGCTGTAAATATACAAGAGTTAGCCAAATCACAAGTTTCCATTTACAGTCCCTGACCAGATGTTAGAATAGGGAGAACAAAATAATAGATAGGCCTCATTAATTTCAGTTGCTTTCACAGCCATGTAAACTTCTGCACAAAACATTTAAATGAAACATGTCAAATGTAAAAATATTTTTGCCAAATCAGTTTTAGCCACAATCGGGGAATATATTTTTAATCTCTCTTCTATGTCTCTATTCTGCGTCTCTGTTGTATGTCGCATGCTTGCTGCTTTGTCTCCACTGATTCCATCACTGCTTCTTGTCTTCCTTTTCCTCATTCTCTGCAGATGCACTGGTCACAATTGTTTTGACAGAGGTGATGGTGAACAGGATGTGCAGGAAGGAAGTATTAAACACTGTATGTTACTTGGGGCTTAGGACGCCACATATCATACACTAAAAAATCTGGATTTATGTCACAAATGGTGTTACAACATTTTATATTTTTTAAGTCTATCAAAATTCAGTTTTAATCAAAAGCCAACTAACTGCACCTTTAAAAACGCTGTGATAGTTTCATTCATGCATACACAGAGAACACTTACCTCCTCTATTTTCCTCTGCATGTCCTTCAGCTGGCTCTCCCACTCCCTCCTCTCCACATCGAACCTCTCCAGCAGCTCTGCTTTCTCTCTTGACCAGTCCCTCTCATTGTGCTCCAGACGGCAACGCAAGTCCATGGCTGTTGAATGCGTGTCTGCCAGGAGCCTCCGCTGCTCTTCTCTCTCCCTGCGGAGCGTCGACGTCTCACCGGACTGTTCTCTAGTGCTCCGGGATGCTCCAGAGCCAGGGCCTGCTGCTGACTGGAACCCTCCACTGACCGAACCAGCACACTCTCTAGCCTCCAACTGAAGAGAGAGAAACAGACAGGGAGCGGAGAGGGCAAAGAGGAGGAGAGAAGAGGGGAGCAGGGCGATGGAACGGGAAGCAGTGGGAGAGACAGAGGAGAAAAATGTCAGCAGTGATAAATTGAATAAGCAGCAGTTGGAGATGACAAGACAAGCAAATTGGGAGTGGGAGAAATCGTTAAAAGTGGAATTGAGAGAATGAAGGAGTGGCAGGAAGAGAAGGTGGAAGAAGTGGGAGAAAAATGTGCCTTGGGGACAAGTGTGAGTGGGTTCATAGGATGGAAGAGGGAGAAAACAGCTGAAAGCTGAAAGCTGAAAATATCCTGTAAGAACTTACACACTAGGTACAGGGGTTCAGGGTTCAAGTGTCTTTCCTTTGGTACCTCATTAACAGGATACAGATCAGGATATGGCAGATTCACTTAACACAATGTGTCTGCAGAGGATGCATGCAGCTGTAGTCAAACAATACTCCAGTGTTTTTACAGAAACAGATGTATAGCAAGGGGGACACAAATAACACCAACCTCCTGATTCTTGCCAATACTGGCCTTCAACATTAAATTGATTTAGACATCTGGGGAGTTTTGATGGGAATATCCAGTGCCCTTTTCTCTTGAGAAACCCCTGGGAAATACCCTTGTAATTGCACTGACTTTGGGCCAAGACCTTCAGCTCAAAAGCATGATATCCCTTTACTGAGAATAACAAAGAAATGATTCAAAACTATGCCCCACTCTTGGCTAAGCAAGTCTGAGTTCAGTGTTATGGTTTAAATAGCACCTCAGAGATAAGATAGTGGTGATGGAGAAGCTAGTCTTGAAAATCCTATATAATATTCTCAGATTTAGATTCTTTCCTTTTTGATAGTATCACAGATTTAGTTTGTTTTAAGTACATCCGTCTGTACATTCTGGGTTAAATGTGTGTATTTCTTCCCTTCATTTGCTCATAAACAGAGAGAAAAAGTTCAGGCTTTAGAGCTGGAAAGAGCCCAAGACAACGCCTGCGAATGGTCATATATACTTGTGCCTCAGGGAGATGGTGTGTGTGTGTGTGTGTGTGTTAGAAAGAGGGAGAGAATGCATACGAGCATGCCTGAGTGTGTTATTTCAGTGTTCAGTCACAGACAGCGACCAAAGCCTTCTTACGAGCCTCACTCATGGGTCTATTTCTGCTTGTGGCCTGGGGTCATGAAATGATGGTTTAGAAAAAAACAAGTTGACTCTTTTTGTCTGCCTGTGGCTCTTCTCAGAGTTCTCCACAATTACAGAGGAATGATGACGGGTGCTGTCCACAGTCTATTTAAACATCTGAATGTAAACAAGCAGGGAAAGTGCATGAAAAGAGTCAAAATAAAGGACTGAAGATCCATTTTCTTTGATTTGAATATTTCTGGACAGAAATTCCGCAGGAACTTTACAAGCAAACAGGAACACAGCTTGGCATCATTTTAGCTACCATATAACACAGTCCTGCATGCTTGCACACAAAACTCAAAATCAGTCTTGGGTAGTGATATCCTGCCACCCTTTAACACCCTGTCTGTCACTATATGGCACAGGGTATAAAGGTAACTGTGTCACCACGGTGACCCACTATAAATAGCGGACGCAGAGCCTTGTACAATGTCACATTCCATGGGGAGGTGGGTAGAAGAGGTAAAGGGAGGAGGGAGACTTGGCTGCTCAGGCAGAGTGAGATGTCTCCTGGCTGCCAGTGGCTTTCATAAATCAGTGGCATGCAGAGAAATATGCCTGGAAATATCCGGCCTAAGACCTCTTCCTGGGACCTCAGATGCCTGCTCGGTATTTGGTGGTAAGAGTGCCCAAAAAGGATGTGGAAACAACTTACAGTAGTTACATTCACAGTCATAGCTCACTGTCAAGAGAGGTGTCTAATTAAAATCTCAGAAATAGCGTAAGCATGCGACTATTGATGCGTTATAACAGTTATGATGCTTATTTATCTCACTTGTAATCATATCTCAAAATCTCTGGTATGGAAAGCGTATGACATTTTAATGATTGGTTGAGAAAATGCAGTTTGAAGCTACATGCAGTTAAGCACTGATGATTATCTTCCAAAGGGATGCAAACTAGCAAAAACAGCAGGGTACGAAAATCTATATTAAACACAAAACTTTCTGCATGAAACTTAATTTTTAGGGCACTTATGTTGCAGTCTAGTCAGTGAATAGAAGCAGACACTCCTGGTTAACTAAAAGAAGGTCATACTCCTCTTCAATGTCGCTTCAGTCCATGCTTTACTTTAAATTACCTCAAAATTCCAATTAACTTGACCCAGGTCCTTAAATACCTTCATCTTATTCCACTTCCTGACTTCAGGTCTGTGTAATACACTTGGCTGCTCAGATAATCCTCTACAATCTTCTGTCTGGCCTTCACAGTGCACTGCTGCTTTCAGAATCTTTCTACTAAGAGCAATAATGAATGCACAAAGCCAGTAGTGGAATACGAACAAGTGTATCACAGAAAACTACATGGACAAGTCAAGCTGAGCCCTCTCTGAGTGTATCATTTATGTGATATCATCAAAGGGCTCATAGACACACTATTCATACTAATCCAGGAATTTCTTTTTCAAATTAACCCCCCTTTATCCTTTGTTCAGACTGCCCTCACAATTACCTTCTACAGCTTCAACAACCCCTGCTCTGTGTCTGAGCTAAAAATGACATCTCTTCTGCTCTGGTATGTTAGAGATCACATGAGGAAATGACAACAGAGCCTCTCAGCAATGGTTAAATTGTTCACATTTCACTTTGAAATTAAATTAAATTTCATCCATTGCTCGGCTGACCTCCTACCATTGATCTCTGTGCATGCCTGTCTATTTTTTTAAGCCTGGGTCCAGCCTTCTGAATTGCTGCTTTTATCTGGTTTGTTAAGCCGAAATGTTAGATTAAAAACATGCTTTCACTGTGCTCTAAACCAGAGGTTGTCAAGCGGTGAGTCAGGACCCAAAAGTGGGTCGCAAATGTGTCCCAGGAAAATACTGTGCCAAAAAGTCCATACTTTTCATTTCATTTAATTTATCTTTGAGTATATTTCATTTTTCCCCAAGATTTAAACTTTTTTAATCCTTTCATAGGGTAACAAAGCTGGATTTTCCAAGATAATCAGGTTATTCCTTATGAAATGACCGAAGTCTCTACACTATCTTGGGAAGAGTGAGTGCAAACAAAATGTATGCACACATGCCCATCTGTAACTCGGCACTTAAAATGTTTCTCTGTGTTCAGTCATGTTTTGTTCCATCTAAGGTCTAAACTCCAACACTGTTCACTAAATGAAGCTTAGTGTAAGTTCAGTCAGGAAGACCATATTCTCCACGCTGGTTTAGTAGTTCATGCCTGCACGATTTCATGTACTTCTTTATTCATGCTCTCTGCCACATCGTAATCAGCTGTTCACATCACCTGGTCACACCTATCTAATAGCACCACTCCCTCATTGTGAGCCTGTCATATCACAGCTGCCCCTTTTAAATGTGGCTTTCTTCTTCATCAGTTCATCCATGGCATGGTTCAGAGCAACCCTCCACCTCCCCATCACTGCCAAGTCCATCACATTCAGATGGACTAAGATGACTTCTACAGCCATCACCACCACCACCAGTGTCTGGACTCCATGGGGGGACAGATCTTTCCGCCGCTCAGGGCAGACACCCTTCGACCACGCTATGTCCTTGTGGAGTTCAAGTGCCAAAGAGACTCTGACAATAATTTAATATCACATCTATGTTACTAAATATAATTCATCATCACACACATGAAATAAAATGTTATCTTTAAATCAGTCAGTGGTCTCTCCTGATTGAAATAAATCTGAGTGGCTATTTATCTTTATTTGGTAAATGATTACATCTATCTTTTTTTCCTAAGTTTTCACAGGTGTGCTAACAGGCTGAAGTTTCCATGTGAAAACTTAAAAAAAGATAGATGTAATAATTGCCCAAAAGCAGACAAATGTGAAAAAGGGAAATAGATAAACATATTTTAGAAAGACTTGTTGTTCCAGCTGCGCTTGTAAGCAGGATGCACAGCGCTTCTTTAGATAATACATGAGAAATTCAAGGCTGTAGGAGCTAAATTTGTCCTTGGAAAATTATTTTCAGCAGATACCTTAATTATAACAAGACTGAGCTAGCAAAGCATTTTTGTGTTTATGCGCCATGAGATTTTGGTGCCACGCTTGGTGTTGATAACAAATGAATTAGTGATGATCAGGACAGCATGATATGCATTATTATGATGATCAAGATGCAGGGAAAAAACAGGAGAAAACGTGTGCAATACTGAACGTGTCCATTTCTGTTTGCTGCTGCCTTATATATTTTTTTTAATAATACAAAAGTGTAAAACTTTATGATGAGTGTCTATCTGTTTGTTTTGTTGTGATTTAATGCTTTTTAAGCCAGCACTGATGTTCCTGGATTTTGTTGAGTTGAGCTCCCCAGTAAATGTGCAATACTGGCCTTATTGTAGGGATAGTTTTATTGTACAGTAACTTCAGGAATAAATCACATTAAATTGAGTGACTGTGAGAGTTGTTGCTGTAAATGACCACCAGGGCAAGCTATGAGCTATTCATGTTCCGGTTTGAGCTACATGCCCTGGAAGACGCATAAATTAAGTAGGTGCGCACTCACACAACAGGTTTGCCTCAGCGTAATTAGGCTTGCTTCGCATCTCGAGAGCAGAGCAGCATGGTATGTAGAATTATCTATATTATGAATGAATTTACAATTGTTTGATATACAATTCCATTAAGTAAATGCTTGTTTGTTACGATGCAGCTTGTAAAGTCGGGTTGAGACGGTTCGGAGTACGGGATGGTACCTGCTGCCGGTCAAAGATTGCACCCTTGGTAGGTGAAGCGAGGTATGCCAATCCAAGTTTAACTGCTTTTGTGTGAAGGGATGCTGCAATAGTTTGTATCATGGGGCTGTGCAATATTATTGTCAGTTTTGTTTGAGTGAATGGATCTATATTGTGAATTGGTGTTTTTAAGGAAGTGTGCGTGTTTTTTTTCTTCTTTTCAATATCGTATTTTTTTATGTTTATTGTATGAATTAAAATGTGCAACAGGCTAAATTGTGCCTAATGTGTTTTTATAGTTTCACGGTGCTCGATAGAGGAAATAAAGACTTTTGTACCAGCTTAACTCTATGCTTGATCATTGATGCCAAGGGCTGCTACAGTTGCTATGAAAATGATGTATTGTCTTCTTCAGTTCCAGCAGTGTGAAATGGTAAATATTTAGAGCATTGCATAGTGGCCTGGTGCAAGCAGTTGCTGGTTTCAACTTGCAAGTCTTTTGTCTGAGCAAAGTAAGATTCTAGATTGTGATACTCCATTCTGGTAATAACTGTGACAACCCAGTGGAATAAAAAAAAAGTACATGTGTTATTTGGTCCCCTCTGTAGTGCCAAAGATACATGCCAGATAAAAAAATCCAAGATGGCAAAGTCCATGTATAAATAAAAGGCTTAATCTTCGTAAATAAGAACAAAACAACTGTATATATTCAAGTGATTAAACACTTATTTAGATAGGTCTACTTCTGCTTTACCAAGTTTGTTCTACTTAATGCTACTTGGCTAAACATTACACCCTGTGCCTTTAAGTACTTTAAGAGGAAGCTTGAAATATGTAAAAATTTTAATTTCAAACTGAGCTGTAAACCATTCATGAAAATAGGACTAACTCATTTTGAACCTGTTGAGAAAGCTCAGAAGCCCAGATTAGCAGTCAGTAAACATGCACCCAAAACTATAAAATGTGGTAGGATGTGGCATCAGGACAAAACAACTCTTACAGCAAAGCTGACCCTCCCTAGCATGGCTAAACTCCAAGTCGCATTCTTTTTGGTCTGTGAGATTAATTTGGAAATATCTGCATGTGAGTATGCCTGCTTGTTCCATACATTATTACCAAATTCTTTGGATGTTTCTCTTGTTTGCTGTAATTGAACAGAGAAACAAAATATAAGGATAGCTCTCCCTATGATTTACTAGAGTGGCAGAGCTCTTAGACATGATAGGTGGCTCCACAGACGCTAACACAAATGCCTCACATCAACATCTTGGCATGAAAATCTGTGTGTGTGTGTGTGGCATCGTGTAATAGCCTCCAGCAGTAGAGTAAGCCTCTTCCACGGTCACACTGAGCCTTACAAAAACAAAACAGAACAGTAAATGTCTGTTTTTATACGGCTCTCAGTCATCCACACTGTGAGAAGGCACAGAGCCAGCAGGACAAAGAGAGGAGCTGAACACTGACACTGTACCATCACACATTAAACCATCCATGTGAGTGTGATGTGGTAAAAGCGTGTTACTATGTTGCATTCCCGTGTCACAGAGTTATCAGTGGTCTTGTCTGACGGTGCTGCAGTACCATAGCACCACCTTGTTAATTTCCAGCACCACTTACTGAAAATTCTGGCCTTCTTTGCTCTATTTAAAGAATCATTTGATTTTTTTTATTTTGCTCTAGAGCACAAACAAAAGAGGACTGTCTGGTGAGTTAACGCATGACTAATCAGTTTTATGTCTGTGATAGAAATCATATGGAGCTCAACTGGCAGAGACAGTGGCATCACAACATCATAAAAAAGAAATAAAGAAAGTCTAAGATATAAAAGTCTCGGTATCAAAAGCAAGTCTGCTCAGGTTTTGAATTCAATCAAATAAATCCATCCTCTGATCTAAGCAGAAGAAAAATGCTAAATCCCTAAGCCACATAGCTTTGAAGAACATCCATGCAAGATCTTTCAAGTGATTCGTGCAATGCCTGACACAGCATGGCACTGGTATGCAAACTTCAGGATTTCAAGAAACACTTAACAGTAGCTGTCCAAGGAAACAGTAGGTTAATATATGATGTACTTAGAGTTTGCTGTTTAAGCCAAGATGGGTGTCTGTGTCTGGCTGAGAGGGAATAGCTATGTTTGTCTCCTCGGTGCAAATCTTTTGTCTAAGCTGAAGGCTCAAGTTGGGTGGATGCCAGGGTGACTTATCACCATGTCATGTGGGTGGCAAAAGTGACAAGCCAAATTTGCACCAAATTTGAGGCCAGACATGAACAGACATACCATATTAGACATAACATAGAAGTTACAATAGTGTTTTTTTTTTTTTTTACATGCAGTGCAACACTTAACTCACTGCTGTTAAACTATGTACAGTGTTGCTCTATTTAAAAGGTATGCACCTGCATACTGTACAAGCCCACACACACTAAATGCACAGCTAAAAATAAAGTATCCTATACAGTATACTGCTCTACTCCAACACACGTAAACTTTAGATGTGCGTTTGAGCAGTCTGAAAGCCCCACCAGTACATCTTTGTCATCATTGTTTGTTACCTGTGCAATCCTGCATTTGAGCTCAGCCTTCTCCAGCTCCCAAGCACATCTGTCTCTGGTGTACTGCAGCTGCAGATCGCTCCTCTTCTCCTCCTCTCTTTTCACCTCCGCCTGCAATTCATCCAAAACTGTCTTCAGGTCCAACAGAAGCCTCCTGTTCTCCCCTCCCTGCATGGAAACACAGTCAGCAGCAATCTTGTCAGTTGAATGTGGCAAATGGGCTGGCATGTGTGAAGTGCCAAATTTGTGCAATATATAAAGGATAATCATAAATAGTAGGGGATGATAGTTAATCATTGAAATTCTCACATTCTTTAAATTTGAGGCCCTAATTTGACACAAAGCACTCAACCAAATCACTAACAACATTAGACAAAAATTTGACTCCCCATACTAACACAACAAAATGACCCAAAGTGCACCTTCTGGGGAGCTTTCGCACACAGAAAGGTATAGTGTAGTGGGCAAAACAATTACTTGTATGTCAGCTACTTCTCTCAGCAATGACTCCTTCTCGCGCATCCATTCCTCCTTATCCTGCACGTGCCGCTTTTTCAAATCCTCAAATTTCTTTTTAAGCCGCGTGTGTTGCTGTTGCTGGGGTTCAGAACCTGGCCACATTTGTCCCCTGAGGACCTCAAGCTTTGTCCCCGCTCCACCTTCTCTTCCAACTCCCGGTGAAGCAGCGGAAAATTGTTGCTCGTAGATCTGACTGAAGACTGTGGGAGGAGAGGAGATTCTCCTGAGGGGGCTGCGGCTTTTGCCCCTGCCTCTTTCTGTCTTATCCATCCTGGAGCACGGAACGAACTCCCATCCCTGAGACGGGACGTAGCCCCCACCAGCACCGCCCCCGCCGTGCAGCCCCGAGCCGTTCATAAACGCACTCCACATTCCTCCAGTGCATCAAAATACAACAAATAAAAAACGTAAGATCAATTAAAAGTCGTAGAAGGTAAACCGAGCCACTTTGAAAGTCTCGATTATTGCTCTGTTAAGGCTTAGATACAACTCGGAAAAGTTTTCCATGATTTTTTCGGATAGTGACCGTTAGCACAAATAAAAGCCAGTTATCCAAACCCGGCTAGATCCACCGTTGGCCACAAAGCAGCCACCGCTTTAAAGGCGTCTCGACTGGACGCTTTGGTCCCCTCCATATCCTCACTGAGACAAGGTCAAGCCGTCATGCTTGGTCCTCAGTTGTCTGTTGTTTATCTTTCAAGGACCTCTTCAGTGCACTGTTATTTTCTCTTTTGCATGTTTATCAAACTCCCTCTGTGTCTCCTCTCCTCTCTGTACTGAGTCGTTGGAGGCGACACTCCAGATCTGGCAACGACAGCCACCCAGTAACCGCTCCAACGCGAATGGGGGACGCTCCCAAAAATATCACGGAGCGCACTGATGTAAGAGCAGAAGAGTATTTTTACCCCCTGTAACCGGGAGTTTATTTACCCTAAGCCAAATAGCAGAGCGGCGTCTGGACGAAGCAGAGAGGAAACACCCGTTAATCAACACTGGTTGCTCTAATTATGCCGCAGGATAGCCTATCTACCACCTTGCGCAGTACCCATGCGCAAGGTGTTGGGGTCTGCTCGACCCGTGGATACTCAAACGGCTGCATGCTAGCTAGCCGTTACACATTAAAGTGGTCAAACAAAGACTTATTAGTTTTATAGCAGTCATTTTTATACTTATTCACAGCTAAAAATATGCGGTAGGTCCTACTTTTCTGTTAAAATGCTAAATTTCTCACCTCCCCTCTTGTCTCGTCAATAAAATGAGTTATTTCTACCCTTCTGCTATGTCTCATTTACTTTCTAAAGCGTGGCAATGCGATGGCTATCCCGAGGAAAGAGACTAGGTTGGGATATTAATCATATCATAGCACTAATAATTGGGTTGTATGTTAGATTTTCCAACGATTAAGTTAACAGGCCGACTAACGGTAACGCGCGAGCTAGCGTTCAGAGGCAAAACGTAGCACGTGCCATTGACTTGGGTAGACCCTTACCTCTAATATGGTCTTGAATGTTGCATTGATTGTCCTTAAAAAGAGCCGTGACAGTTTGTTTTTCAGGCAAAAAAGCAGATTCAATGAAGTCTACATAAGAATGAAGTAGATAAAAGTTCAAAATCAACAACCAGAGGAGCAGCAGCCTACAGCTGAAATGATGCATTCATTAACGGGAATAAAAAACCCTTTTTCTCTGTGTTTTCCTCTTCCTCTCTCTCTCGTCCCTCTCTCTCTCTCTCTCCACAGCTGGCCCTAATATGTGACGTCAAACGTCCCACCGGTGGGATGAAAGAAGTGGACCGGTTCCTCCCTCGTCCTGGTGGTCAGGTCTGCTGGTTTAAACAGATCCACCATCAGCACATTTCTGGCTGTTTTGTACAGACCCACCCAAGGGCACTTTTACACGGTTGTACATAAGCAATATCAAAATATGGGTGAAATGTCAATGCTACTATCACGTTACTTGAGCACATTTGGCTGATTTGTTACAGATTATTGACACAAGGCATGACTCAGACGGCAAAGTTGCCTCAGAGGAACTTGGAAGAGAAATAGGTGGATTTTTTCAGAAGCAGATGGTGTGTGAGAGTGTTAAGAGTCAATGTTGTTATTGTAAGTTTGCACTTTGGGTGCATATCCATGCAGTGCCCCACAGTCATAACACAGACTTAAGTATTTATAATGTAGCTACTGCTTGTAGATCTTACTAATGCTGCTATCAAATGTTTTCATAAAACGTGATCAGAGTAAAGAGTGATCTTTTGGCTTTGCATACCCGTTAAACATGAGATAAATTACAAAATATATCATTCACAAGCTACAAAAAAAGAGTTATAGCTCTTAGGATTAAAAGGGATGTCCTCCAATATGGTTCTGAATGTTGCATTATATTTTAATGCCCAAGAAGGCCCCTTATATCAGCCTTTAGGCCCATTAACTCTTTCAGTCAAAGGTTGATCAAGCTTTTTTCAAAGATTTAGTTTTATGCCTCTATTTAGATAGGACAGTGGATGGAGTTAGAAATTGATGTGAGAGATTTGGAAGTGATATAGAGGCAAAGAGCCACTGGCCAGATTTTATCCCTGCTTGCTTCGAGGACTACAGCCTGGGGCACACAAACATAATGATAAGGTTATCAGTGCACTGGTAATTGAGCTTTTTCTGTAATGACACCTCAGCTCTGGAACAGACTTCCAGTTTGTATTAGGTCAGTGGACATTTTCTACTTTTAAGTGCCGTTTTAAGACTTGTTTTTTACAGCCTGACACACCAGATATTGTTTCTCATATCTGATTCATAGGATATGTTTCATGTTCATCTGGGAGGGGCAACAGCCCACACATTTCTCATAAGACACAGCTCCATAGTCTGTGTTTGGTAGAACCTTTCGGTGAATGCTCTGTATGTCGTTTTCATTACGGACCAATCGAGGCGACAAAACATATGACATAGTAGGCTGGCACTGCTGCTGAGGAGTAAAACAGATATGGAGATACAGTGCACTCAAAGAGTATTCAGATCCCCTTCATTTTTTTCAATTTTGTTATGTTGCTGCCTGATGCTACAGTTAAAAAATATTTTTATTCTCATTAATCTATCCTCAATACGCCCAAAATGAAAAGAGAATTTTATAAATTTTTTTGCAAATTTATTAAAATTTAAAAAACATAAATATTAAATTTACTTAGGTATTTAGACCGTTTGCAGAAACAATTAACTCAGGTGCTCTCATTTCTCTCAATCATTGCTGAGATGTTTCTAGAACTTGATTATATAGAAGGCCTCCCAGCTGACAAAAAACAAAAATGATTTTGTTTCTATGCATCAGCCTGCAACATAAGATTTCAGGTTGAATTGGGAAAAAAATGAAGGGGGTCTTAAAACTTTCTGAATGCACTGTATCAATGGGAGTAAACTACATGATGCAAGCTCAACGGGCAGCTGTTATCATTGTGGTACACTTAAACCACACCCATAGCTACAAGGGCTGGGCAATTAATCGCAATTTAGATTAAATCACAATATGGCCTGCTGCAATTTTCAAATCGCAAAGATGCAAAATTTCTTTAACTTGAAATGTGTCAAAATACCAGTTTAATTGATCATTTTTTTTGCAGCAGAGATTTTATGCAAATTATACAAACGTTCAAGTATCGATTTTTATAATGGTTTACAAAAACCCTCCTTTTTGTTTTTTATGTATGTTTTTCTTAATCAAAATGAGTGACATAAAAATTATAATGCCCTCAAACAAAGCAAATGACATCACATTTGCAATACCAGCAAAAATAGTTAGCTCATTCTGTCTACAACTGATGAAGCTTAGTGTTAGTTCACAAAAGTCATACCCCAGCTGCGATCAGCTGGTAGCCAGCCTCACCTCCTCCACCCCAGCCACCTCCTTTATAGCTTAAAGAAGCTTGATGCTCCCCCTATTCAGATTCATGCTACTATGGATTCATTGCTTCTGAAATAATTTCATTGTTTTCAATGCACATGGTCTTATTTATGGAATTATTTATTGCTTGAATTTATTGAAAAATACATAAGATTAACCCAAGAATAATAGAATATTAAATTGCAATATTTGGGAAAAGAATCGCAATTAGATTATTTTTGCAAATCGTTCAGCCCTAATAGCTACCACCTCATTTTCCGTAAATGGTACTGACTGGTGTGGTCATTCTCTGACCAGGAACAAGTGTTTCAGTATGAAGCGAACAAGAGTTTCAGAATGAAACGAACAAGAGTTTCAGAATGAAGCTTTGCAAGATGAATCTGCTTGATGACTGACATGGAATCTGGCCAATCCATTGGCTTTGCAAGGTCAACATTTTACAGACTTGCTTTTTTAGCTTACTGTTGGTTATCCAAGCTTTGGTGTTTGCCTTTGATTGTTTGTACCCAACTTTTGTGATTGTCTCCTTTGGTTCTAAATGTGCTGTTGTTTGTTGCTTTTCTGTAATTTGTGGTCCTGTCTTGAAAAGTGTCCCACAAATAAAACATTATTAGATAAAGGAAAGAATATTTTACCAATTATTCAAATTATGTATTTTATACATTTTTACAATTAAAAACAACAACGTTCTCCACAAATCATTAATCTAATTAATAGACCTGCACACCCACACAGTTTCCTCTTATAGTTGCTCTTTTGACCTCTATTCAGCTTAAAGTGTGACTCAACAATGCAGGAATTGCAACTGCCCACAGAGACTGAAAATTCTGCAAACTAAAAAGAAAATGAGACAGGGGTCAATCAAACATAGCAGGTCCACACCCACACATTCCTGAGACACTCCAATAAGGCCTGGCAAGAGAAACTGCCAGTCTTGGTGTACCAAAACAGACTTAGATGATCAGGGAAGGGTAACTTTGATTACTTAAGGGCCATATAAATTTTAGTCTTACTGCCAGACGAAGACATTTTTTAGCACATCTCTCTCCAGTTAACAATGAAATAACTTATAATTTAACCAAAGGGAAAAACACATAGCGCAATTCTTTAAACTAAAATTTATACTTTTAAACTTAAATGCAAATAGTAATAGTAGTAATCAGCTCAACATAGAATTTAGTGTTTTAATGCACTGAATATAATATTTTTTACTGGTTATTTTAATATATTTTTTCTTACATACAGTTCCAATATAAAGTATTCACCCTCTTTGATGTTTTACCCTTTTAATGATTTTATAAATCAATCATGATCAATATTTGGACAGAAACAAAGAAATAAAAACACTATAATGTCAAAGTGAAAACCAATTTCTAAAAGTAATGTCAATTAAATGAAAATATGTAAGGTAAAGTGGCTGCATAAATATTCACCTCTTTTAAAGTGAATGACTTAATTCAACAGAGGCGTTAGTCGTGTCACAGTTAGTGAAATGGCAATCACCTGAGTGCAGTGAATGTGTTTCAATTGACTGTGATATAAAGGAACCTGTGTTTGGAAATCCTAGCTACGGTTACACCATTAAAACAAAAACATTCAAAGCAGAAAAAGTTATTGAAAAGTGTAAGTCAGAGGATGGAGACAAAGATTTTTTCAAGGCACTGAACATCCGCCAGACTTCAGTCAAATCCATCATCATGAAATGGAAGAAATTGCCATGTGTAAATCTGCCTAGATCAGGCCGTCCTCCCATGACTGTGCAAGAAGGAGATTAGTGAGAGAGGCCACAAAGACACCTATGACTACTCTGAAGGAGTTACAATCTTCAGCAGCTGAGATGGGAGAGACTCTGCATACAACAACTGTTGCCCCGGTTCTTCAACAGTCAAAGCTCTATGAGAGAGTGACAAAGAGAAAGCCACTGTTGAAGAATGCTCATGTTAAACCTCAACTAGAGTTAAGGGCATGTGGGAGACTCCATGGTCAAGTGGAAGAAAGTTCTTCAGTCTGATGAGACCAAAATGGTTCTTTTTGGCCATCTGACAAGACTCTATGTTTGATGCTGTGTGGATGCTTCTTGACAGCCAGCCCTGGGTGGCTTGAATAGGTAGAGGGTAAATGAATGCAATAGAACATAGGACAATCCTGGAGGACAATCTTATTCAGTCTGGAAGAGAACTATGGCTTTGGAAAGTATTTATTTTCCAGCAACAAAATGACCTGACAGAGCTTGAGCAGTTTTGCAAAAGAAGAATGGAGTCAGTGTCCAGATGTGCAAGTCTGACTGAGACCTATCCACACAGACTAAGCTGCGACTGCAGCCAATGGTGACTCTACTAAATACTGACTTGAAGGGAGGGAATTTTTATTCAGCAACTTATTTTAGATTACATATTTCATATATACATTTCTGTACTTTGTAGAAATCTGTTTTCCCTTTGATATTAAAGAGTGTGTTGTCATTTTTCTGTCAAAAAAGCTGAATTATATTGACCATGATTGATTATTTTAGAAAAAATAATAAAAGGGTTAAAAACATCCAAGGGGGTGAATACTAGTCTTTTATACAAATTTATTTGATAATGTATATAAAAGATTTTACCAGCAACAGTTAATAAACTAACATAATGGGTTATCAAAGATAATTACAGATGGGTTTTTTCATGTTTTCATGGTAGATTTTGTTGTTTTCTTCATGTTTACAATTTTAAGGATATTTGTACTTGACTTGCGTATGTGGCCCCCAGGCTGCCAGTCGCCCCCCACTGCTAATCTAGAAGAACCTTTTACATAAAATTAAGGGAGTTTAATGACATACTTACCTAAGACTCCACCTTCACTCCACAATGTTTGGTCTCCAGTAAATGTTGAAAGCATCTGAGTCGATGAGTTGCTTGGATCTTAAATGGAAAATGGTAATGTCCTGTACCTTGAATGACCTTATGTGACGCGTTCCACACAAACAAAATGAAATGAATAAATCAGAAAGAAAATAATAATGAAAATATACATAATGTGATATTGAGTGTGTGCTTTACAGAACAAAGAACAAAGTGAAAAGGAATACCAATTTAAAAATGGTGGCATAAGAGAGTGAGGAAAACAAAACAAGAATGAGGATCAATAAAATAATGGGCTGAAACATCTTGATGGATGAGGGCCAATGAGAAAGGAAAGATGGATAGGAGGAAAGAGAGGTGCATTTTAGTGAACACAAAAGTTAAAGACTATAAAGTTATTCATCTTTATTTGTTTGCATTTCCTTACAGACAGTGGCTCCTCTGCCTGTTTATCCTCCTGCCTGGGGACGTCAAGCCGGTCTATGAAGCTCTGCAGCTCCTTCCTGAAGGCCTTCATCTGAGCGTTGATACGATACAGCAGCTCATGCTCTCTAATCCTGTGCACATAAGGTAGAGTGGACTTTAAATATCACAGTATTGTGATATTGATAGTGTTTTGATACAGGATATATTGAGAAATAATATCCTTGTCATTTTCATGTGTTTATTACCTGCCACCCTCCTCATCTTCATCCAGTCTTGCAAAAAGCTCCCCATTGGTGACATATACTCGGGCTTCGGCGATGATAGTGCTGGTGTCAGCGATGAGCCTATCGATGGTCCGACCCAGCCTTTCCGCCTCGATGCGGATGTCTATCATCTGTTGTCGGTCCTTCAGGCTTCTGGATAAAAAACGACTATCCACAGGTGAGTAAAGGGAACGCGTCGGGGTGAGGCAGCGAATGTTCCTCACCTCATCTGAGTCACTCTCCCCTCCTATAGGGCCCTCACGCTTGCGATGGGGCGGGAGGAGGCGAGGGGAGGATGCGGAGGCTGAAGGGGTGTCGTCGTCTCGTCCCCCGTCGCTCTCTGCGTCACTGTCCCTTGGGCTGCCGCGGATGCCCAGGTGGGATGCGAGGTCGTAACGCTGCATGTTAGAGAGCAGCACCCGGTTCTCGTACTGGAGCTGCATCACTTTGCCGCTCAGTTCATTGATCTGCAGACGCGCCGCTTTCAGCTCCTCCTGCAGGGCCTCCACTTTAGCGGGGTCACCTCCTCCTGGGGTTGAAACGAGGCAACAGTGAGAAGTAGAACACCTCTGCAAATGAGACTTTAATGTGCTTCTCCTGGAGGCTTAATGAAACACATTTCTCATCAGACACAGATTTATTAAGGACAAGAACAGATATCTCTGGTGTGCTGTTGTTTTCTCCTCCAACAACGACTCAATTTAAAGAAAGAGCATCAACAAACCTCCCCCATGTCTCGATCCTGGTTCATGAGATCCTGCTTTGTACTTCAGTTTATTGAGTTCACTTGTCACCTAAAGATGAAACAGAACATTATTCCTCCTGTAGCAGGTATGAATAGTTCAGACGTTTTATTTTCAAAAGCCTTAAAGTCATTGATGAGTCTAATAATAAAACAAGGAACACAAGGACAGAGCAGACACAAAATGAAATCTAACGTCACTGAATTTAAAGCAGTATTGTGTTACCTAGTTGCCTAGGAACCAGACCAACTTGCAAGCTCTTGTTTTATTGGCCGTGACAGAAGTGTCTGGCTGGCCTTTTCTTCAGACAGAGTTTCAGCTGACCTCTTCGACCACTTTTTAATCTGATTTTATCAAATTTAACCCAGCACTGAGGAAAGAGCATGACTGAGGCATTTTCAAAAACCTGCAAATGCCAACCTGTACTATGCTGTGATATTATAGTGGACCTAGATGAAGGTGGATCACACAACCTTAAACTTTAAATGTTAGCTACTCTGTCAGGTTGAGCTAAAAGTGTGTGCAGTTTGTTTAACAAGAAGCTATAAACAGTGCCCTTAAAAAGCATTCATCATCTTGGATGTTTTACCCTTTTTCGGATTTTACCTATCAATCATGGTCAATGAAATCTGCCTTTTTTGACAAAAGTATTTTACAAGGGAGTGCAGATGGTCGAGTGGTTTAAGGCACTACCCATGTACGCGGGCAGCCCAGGTTCGAATCCGGCCTGTGGCCCTTCACTGCATGTCTCTTCCCTGTTTCCAAGTCTATCCACTGTCCTTCCTCTATCAAATAAAGGCATGAAAAGGCCCAAAAATAAATCTTAAAAGAATTTTACAAAAAAAACCTTTTTGATGTCAAAGTGAAAAGAAATTTTTACAAAGTAATATCAACTAAACAAAAATATATAAGGTAAAATAAGTGACTGCATAAATACAACCACTGTTGCCCGGGTTCTTCACCAGTCAAAGCTTTATGGCAGAGTGACAAAGTGAAAGCCACTGCTGAGAAAGCTCATGTTAAATCTGGTCTAGAGTTTGTCAGAAGGCATGTGGGAGACTCCATGGTCAAGTGGAAAAAGTTCTTCAGTCTGTTGAGACCAAAATTGTGCTTTTTTGGCCATAAGACAAGACGCTATGTTTGGCAGACACCCAGTACTGCACATCACCACAAACACACCATCCCCACTGTGAAGCATGATGGTGGCAGCATCATGCTGTGGGGATGCTTCTCAGCAGCCAGCCCTGTAAGGCTTGTAAAGGTAGAGGGTAAAATAAATGTGTGAAAATATAGGAAAATCCTGGAGGACAGCCTAATTCAGTATGCAAGAGAACTGTGGCTTGGGGGAAGGTTTATTTTCCAGCAACACAATGGCCCAAAGCATACAGAGAAAGCTGTAGTTATTGCCATAATTTCACCTTTACTTGCTAAAATTCTAGCATAAAGTTCCCCCCTTTTTGTGTTTCTTCATTTTCAACTGTTAAAACACTCTTAACATGCAGTCAAATGTAATATGCCATATATTTCAAGTTCTAAGTATTGTGGGCAAAAGCATTAACTCATAGGACATTTTCTGGGCCTTTTATGGTTAAAATAAAAAAAAGAGTGCAGAAACTCAGAGTTAGAGGGTTTTAAAGACAACAGGGTGAATGTTTGGAGTGGCTGACTCAAAGCCGAGACCTCAGTCTAACAGAGAATTTGTGGCTGTACTTGAAAAGGCCTGTTCAGCCCCGATCCCTGTGCAACCTGGCAGAACCTGAGCAGTTTTGCAAAGAAGAATGGAGTTAAATTGCAGTGTCCAGATTTGAAAGCCTGACTGAGACCTATCAACACAGACTCAGTGCTGTGATCGCAGCCAAAGGTGACTCTATTGAATACTGGTTTGAAGGGGGTGAATAGTTATGAGGTCACTTATATCACATCGTATATTTTTATTTAATTGGCATTACTTTGTAGAAATCCCTTTCCACTTTGGAATTAATGAGTTTTTTTTATGAAATAATTGACCAGCACTGATTCATAAAATAATTAAAAGGGCAAAACATCCAAGGTGGTGAATACCTTTTATAAGTCCTATTTATCGGTTATCTTATTTGCCACCTAGCCTAGCAGCCTACCAGTACATCACTTTTAGATGATTGTAGGTATAACTTAACTAACAACTGACATAGTAACACTTACAATATATCAAAGCTGGCGCATGAAGCAGAGTCAAAGACAATAATGACATTTTTTGCCTTTTTATCAAAACTAGAACTTATTGTGAGGTTGTGAGTGCTGAGGACTAGGACCCCAAAGGTCATTACCTTCTCTTTCTTATTCTCTCACAGAGAATTTTCACACAGCAGCTCCACTCAATTTTATCCAGAAATTTCTACTCAGTAGGCTGGCAGGGCAAAAAATGAGAACGTTGTGGTGAAAATTCAACCATTCTTGTTTACTGGGAACTGGGAAGTTTTCAGGAGTTTTGTGCAAGCCTGAAGATAGCTATATTATGAAGCTTAGCATTAGTTCATGCAGGACACGGTAGTCATACGCCCAGCTGACAGCCAGCTGATCCTAATTATCCTCCCAGCTCCTACAGCCAAACACAGCTCTTTCCCTCAACAGAGGTGTATCTAAATATGACATATTTCTCACTAATCCCTACTTGCATTAATGCTGATGCACAACACTGCTGCTAGCTGCAAAGCTTAACCTCCTTCACCCCAGCCTCCTCCTTTATAGCAGGGCTTGTTTTACCCTCATATTCAGATTCATGCTACTGTGGATTCCATGTGTTTGAACTAATTCTATATTATTCATTATGAGGGTTTCTTGCCATGCTATCCCTGGAAAGTCAAAGCGTGCTGCTTTACTAACCCAGGGAGCTTCCTTTAAGCAGATCCTTCTTCACCAAATAAAACTGTTGATCCATTTTGCAATAAAATGATAAACTGTATGACCAGTGTTCCTGACGAAAGTATATTTCTCTGCAGTCTTAGGTTAGCTGCTTGGAAATATCATGAATCATACAGTATTATTTATAGTGTGTTACCATTCTGTCCTACATTTGCTAGAAACAAGGATCATTTCAGTCCCAGACAACCAGCAGAGAATTAAATACAATCAATTATAAAGGTAACTGTACTGAGCAGTTGTGTCCTCAGAGGTCTCAATACCAGTGCTGAGAACTTGTGAAGAAAATCTGCCCTATTAAAGAAAAGTCAATATGACGTACCTTTTTGTTTTCCTCTTCAACATCTGCTAAATTCCTGCGGAGAAGTTCAGCCTCGTCTTCCACCAGCTGTAGCTGCTGTCTGAGCTCTGACAGAGCCTCGCCCTGCTCTCTGCACTGCTGACCTCCACTGCCAGAGCTGTCTACTCCTGAAGCAGCCATGCTAGAAGAAGAAAAGAAGCATTGAGGACTGTGGGTTTAAGTTATCAGTACTTTCTTTTCTTTTCCTGAAAATTATGGTTTTATTATACTCTCATGTTCAGGTCAATCATAACATTAATTTATTTTTACATCCATTTACCACTGACACTCATTTTAGCCAACATTATCTACCTGGAACGTAAAGACCTGCATCAATACAGTAAAAGTAGAAAGAAATATGGACAATTTGAATTGATTAGACAAAAAAATACATTTTAATACTAATTTCTTAAGCCAGCAGAGGCTGACTTTGGCATTTATAAATGCTGACAAGGGACATTTTTTCACAGATAATTACAGTAAAAGTTTGACCTCAGTGTATTTTCTTTGTGAAAAATAGAAAAATGTAAATAATTGTGATAAAATCTGATTGTGAACCCAGTATTGTGATCCGGCTTACACCAAGAGTTGATTGTATTGTGACATGCCTATCATTTATCTGAAATGTGAAAGTACCTGTCCTCCCTCATGTCATCCAGTTCAGCCTTCAGCCCCCTGTTCTCCACCTCCAGCTCCACAATTTTCCTCCCCAGTATGTTGGCCTCCTCCTCCACCAGGCGTAGGCGGAGCTTCAGCTCTGATTCACGAGTGGTCGGAGGCCCTCCAGCCTCACCTTTAGGCAGCGGGCTGTCCACGTCTCCGTAGAAAGATCTGTACTTCTGCAGCTCCTGCTCCAGCCGGTCCTTCTCCTTGTCTATCTTTGCCATTTTTTTCCTCATCAGGATGGCTTCCTCCTTGATGAAAGCCAGCTGGCATTTCAGATCCTCGTTTTCCTCCTGTGATGAGAAACACAAGGCTGTTTACTTTCAATCCTCTGGTTTGTACATTTATATGAAGTTAAAATGGGGGAAATGCACAAGCAGTACAGTTTCCTCCACTTTGTTTGGCTACATGCTTTAATATCAAGATTCCTAGAAACACTTTGTTGCACCAGTGCATACTCCAACACAGAGAGGGTAACTTCTTTATGTGACTCAAACCACATAATATGAGTCTGTGATACCAGGTTGGACGTTGCAGTGTAAACAGCACCACTATTAAAGATCTTAATTGAAGTTTATAGCTTTATAATGTAATAATGCTGACTCACCTCGATGGGGGTCTGTGGAGCCTTCCTCTCTGTCTTTGGCCCATCCTTACTTCCTTTTCTCTTTAGTGAAAGCTGCAGGGAAACAGCGGTTACATCATCAACATCACCACCAGCTCATTGTTTTTTTCTTATTGAAAGCAGTGATATCATCCAGATTTATTAAACACTGAAGGCTAAGTCATGGAAAACATGACTGTTTGATTTCTCCTTTGAGAGCATTTCTGGCCAAACAGAAGTGTTCTCCTCTGCTTCACTCGCAACACCATCCAAGAAAAAGGTGGCATTTTTGCTCCTCTGTCTTTTATTGCTGGCATTAATGGATATCTCACACATCTTAAAGGGGGTATTGGGACGTAAATCTGGGCAGTTGTGGACACCAGTGGGATTAACTGTGCCTATTTACAGCTTTCGGGATTATTTTTTGACCTGATGTTTCTTTTTTTAAATCTGTAACAGCTACAAAAGACAACCCTGCTGACCTATCCTGCCAGCCTGTTGGATGAGTTGTATTTGATCTCTATAACAGTAACATCTTTTACAAAGCTTAAACATGTGAATAAGGGACATTTTTCCTTCGTTTATGCCTAAAATTGATAGATATGAGTCATTACTGCAGCAAAAAATCACTCCATATTGCTCTGATTAACCTTCCTTCAATCTCCAAGGTACTCAAAGGTTATGCCATAATATTTTCCACCTGACCTTTGATTTAATTCCAGACATAATTTGCATTAGACTTTCAAATCACACAGGAGATGATGCAGTAGTTATTAGACCTCTCTCCTCTGCCCCTCACCTCCTTGGCTTTCTCCAGCTCATTCTGCAGGGCTTGCTTGGTGACCTCCACCTCGATCAGCTGCTGCCTCAGCTTCTCATTCTCATCTTCTGTCTTCATCCTCTTCTCCTCCACGTTCTCCAGCTCATGGTGCAAGCGGACAGACACATCCTTCGCCACCTAGGCAGACAGACAGAAACCGTTATGCTTGAATATGATGAATGCAGTTTTTGTTCTACTGCCGTAGTCTCACCTTCAGGTCTTGCTCCAGACTCCTGAGCAGCTCTCCATCCACCTGGCCACTCTCTGCAAACCGCAGCCTCTTCCTCTCGGCCTTCTTTAGTCGGTACTGTAGGATCCGGCAGTTCTTGTTGGCCCTTTCTAACTCTCTGCGCATGTCCTGCAGCTGACAGGCGTCTTCCTCATAGAAGGTGTCCCTCATCTCATCCATCTCTGCCCGCATCTCCTCGATCTCAGTCTAAAAAGCGAGGGACACAAACGAAAAGGCGTCACATCACAATTGAAATCTATCAAGCTCACCTAAGAAAGCTGGGCTGTTTTATCAACGTGGTTTTCAGACAAAGCATGCAGTGGTTAACATGCAGCCTTTAGCGAACAACAGGTGCCACCATTGCGCACGCAAAAGTATCAAATTCTGCAAATGAATACAAATCGTACTCATACCTTAAGGTCTTCGTTTTCATCCTCCAGTCTCTCGATCTCCTCCTGCAGTCTCTGGTCTGGCTGTGGAGCCGCTTTTGAACACTCAGGCTCGGGGGACAGCTCCGGCTCTGAGGCCGGTGGTGATGCCGATTTCGTCTGCATCTTTGTCCCTTTCTTCCCCAGGCTCTTATTCAAGTGAAACTGTATCAGCTCTGACTGTAAGCATCCTTCCTTCCAGAAACCAGGTCCGCAGCCCACCGTGCTTTTAGAGCTCTTTTTGCTGCCGCTCGTCGCCGCGCCGGCCTCCCCGCCTTTCGGATTTTTGCTCCTCAGTTTGGGGGATTTGGATGCGCAGGGCTGGTCGGAGACGACGCGGTTCGTGTCTCCCCTCGAGGGTGAAGAAGCATCGATAACAAGACGAGAGGAGTCCTCTGGAGTCTGGATGCCGCCTCCTCTTTCCGCAGACCTGCTCAACGTGGGGCTTTCAGCACCAGAAGCCTGGACAGCAGCCGCGCCTCTGACGGAAGAAGCGCCTCCGGCCTGCCGCTCCCTGCCAGTGGAGACGGGAGAATGACCTCGGCTGCTTCTTCCTCCTCCTCCACCTCCTCCCCCTCCTCCTGCAGCTTGCTTTGAGGTGATGGGCTTTGACGAGCTGCTGCTTTTCTGTGCAGCTTTAGCTCCGCTCTCTTTAAGGCCGGCTGGAGAAGAGGACCGCGGCTGCTTCCGGCTGCTATTGTCTGGCTGCCGCGGCGAGTCGGCAGAGGAAGGGTTCATGGTGGTGTCAGAGGCTCAGATCATCCTCTACAACATCCATCCTCTTCAAGTGGCTGGAAAACAAGTGACAGCTCTGAACTAGTGGCTACAAAAACGTTTCAGTGATGCGGACTAGACACTCAAAGAGGAGAGGTTGATCTCTACAGGTTGACGAAATAACTCCAACTTGTTAGTGGGACTGCAGGAAACATCTGTTTTTAATCTGATCATGTATTAGATTTACATAAAGAAGGTTAGTTCGGTTTTACCAGCTCAAAACAACCAGGGACGGGTTCATGTGTCCACTAGGGATCATGCAGTAGGAGATGTATGATAGATTAGCTGCAGATCGGCCAATTAGTCGATCATTTGCGTCATGTGCGCAGCCCAAAGGGCAACCGACAAGAGAGAGAGAGAGAGAAAGCAATGTCACAGGCTGTA
Organism: Cheilinus undulatus; assembly: GCF_018320785.1. NCBI lineage: Eukaryota > Metazoa > Chordata > Actinopteri > Labriformes > Labridae > Cheilinus > Cheilinus undulatus. The sequence goes on from NC_054872.1 coordinate 17,110,275, forward strand.
AACCTGGAGCAGCAGACAGCCAATTAAAGCAGCTCCAGCTCAGTGGACAGAAATCAGGTTCTGTAAGGCATCTGATCTGATCCCTGCAGAAACAAAGGAAGATCCAGTTTCATGATATCAGATGAGCCAGCTCAGACAAGAGAGCCGTTTCCTGTCAGCCATCATCCCTACTCTCTTTAACGATGACTCACTTTTACAATGGATGGAAAATCAGCCTGAAAGTGTCAGAAACTACCGGACACCGCGATGCTGTCCTTTCCTACTCAGTTTAAAGTCTATGTGTTTTTTCTTTTGTCGCTTTAAACGCAAAAAAATTACTACCTGTCATACGCGCGCTCTTTCTCTGTGCATACTCATCAAATACAGACACTCATCAGTCCAAATACAGAGGGAAAAAAAGCTGCATTTATTCTGAAGTATTCTACATGGAAGCAACAGTAAAAGAACCCAGCATGAAGGCCTGACAGTAGTGATCATAATGTGGACATCAGTCAGAGATTTGCCCTTCATACATGTTAGTGTTTCCTCACAATCACGTCTCTGTACGCAAAGAAGAAAACACAGTCAGGTGGGAAAAGAGGGAAATTCAGGTGAATTTCTTACCTTTTCTGGTTGTTTTCGTCGGATGCTGGAGGGTAGTGATGATGGGGAGGCAGAAGGGATGCTGACTCGAGCGCCTCCCGACCACCAGGCAACCTGTTTCAATATTCATGACATTACATCATCGCTGGGAGGGCCCGCGTGCACGGAAATGAAGCAGCGCGCAGCAGGCTGCTCTCATTGGAAGAGGGCACCATGCTCTCTCTCTCCTTCGCTCAACAGTGATTGGATGGATGAGGCTTCTGAAAACTGAAAATTCACCTTGTATTCAGTCATTTGAAGTGACCTTGGGTATGTGGATCTGCACCTGAGACAAAATGCTTGTACCCAAAGGGGGGGAAAATACCCTTTAATGATACAATGCAGTTTTTAGCCTTGGGGGCAGTGTGGTTGTAAGAGCAGGTTGGACAGAAAAAATACAGCATATTCATTAGTTTTCATCACATGGGCCTTCTTGTCTTATATTTTTGAGCTTATAAAATGATGCATTCTTACCCTGAATTAAATCTGAATGCTCCACTTCTCAAAATAAAACCATGTTGAAAAGTTTTGACATGCAGGGGCAACACAAAAAGGTCCCTTAAAGGGGACATATTTTACCCCTTTAAGACAACTTTACATTGGTCTCAGAGGTCCCCAAAGCATGCCTGTGAAGATGTTGCTGAAAAAACACTCTAGTATAGGACTTTTGCATGTCTAAAAACCATCTGTTTCAGTCCTTCTCAGAACCAGCCATTTCTGTGTCTGTGGCTTTAAATGTTAATGAGCTGTCTGACTCCGCCCCTGACCACGCCCATCTCATGAATGGATGTGGTATTCCTGATGTTACAGACACTTTTATCCAAAGGTTGCAACCTGTCTGGGATTTGAACCATCAATCTCCCAGACCAAATTCAGCAGGTTAACCCACTGAGCTACCCAGCATCTCAGCTGGTAGCTGAGAGGATCAGTAGAGGAGGGCTGAACTTTCCTCCAAGTGGGGAAGGGCCAACCAAACCTGGGGGTGGGTGCTTACTCCTGATGTGAGGTCATTAGGTGTAAAATCTGAGAACGGCTTGTTTCAGCACACATTTTCTGAAAGGTGGAGAAAGAGAGGGGGAGAGGGAGGGGACTGTGGACAGGCCAGGAAAACATATTTGTGTTAGAAAAGCCTGAAAAGTGATTTTTGCATAATATGTCCCATTTAATATAGCTATTAATTTGAGAATATTTGAGGCTCATTGGCATAAGGACCCAGTATACTCATTCCCCTTTTCACCCCTGAGTCTGCAGTTCCATTCCCATAGCTTGTTGGTCATTATTGGCATTATTAACTTCCACATGTGGACAAAATTGTTGGTACCCTTCTGTTAAAGAAAGAAAACCCCACAATGGTCCCTGAAATAACGTTAAACTGATGAAAGTAATAATGTAGAAAACATTTACTTAAAAATAACTAATGAAAATGCAACATTGCTTTTGAATTGTGGATCAACAGAATCATTAAAAATCTAATGAAACTGTCCTGGACAAAACAGATGGCCCCCCTACAAAAAATGTAAAATAATTTGACTATAGGGACATGTGAAACTAAGGTGTGTCCTGTAATTAACATTATGGGTGTCTTGAACTTGTAACCTGTCAGTCTGCCTATTTGGACCATGGACCACAGAAAGCTAAGGAGACAGTTGTCCTAGTAGATTAGAAAGAGAATGATAGACAATCATGTTAAAGGTAAAGGCTATAAGACCATCTCCAAGCAGCTTGATGTTCTTCTGAATACTGTTGCACATTTTATTCAGGAATTTAAGGTCTATGGGGCATTAGCCAACCTACCTGGACATGGCTGCAAGAGAAAAATTGATGACAAATTCAAGAGATGGATTATATGAATGGTAACCAAAGAGCCCAGGACAACTTCCAAAAGGTTAGAGATGAACTCCAAGGTCAAGGTACATCAGTGTCAGAACGAACCACTCGTCACTGTTTAAGCAAAAGTGGACTTAATGGAAGATGACAAAGTAAGACTCCACTGTTGAAATCAAATCATAAAAAAGCCAGATTGGAATTAGTCAAGACGCATACTGATAATCCACAAAGCTTCTGGGAGAATGTCCTTCAGACAGATGAGACAAAACTGGAGTTTTCTGTTTAGTCACATCAGCTCCATGTTCACGGAAACAAAAATGAAGCATACAGAGAAAAGAACACTGTAGCTACTGTGAAACATGGAGGGGCCTCGGTTATCTTCTGGGGCTGTTTTGCTGCATCTGGCACAGGGTGTCTTGAATCTGTGCAGGGTACAATGAAATCTCAAGACTATCAAAGCATTCTCGAGCAAAAGTTTGATCAGAGTGACAGATCATGGGTCCTTCAACAGGACAATGACCCAAAACACAGAGCTAAAAACACCCAAGAATGGCTCAGAACAAAACATTGGCATACTCTGAAGTGGCCTTCTGAGCCCTGATCTAAATCCTATTGAACTTCTGTGGAAGGAGCTGAAACATGCAGTCTGGAGAAGCCACCCTTCAAACCCAAGACAGCTGGAGAAGTTTGCTTACAAGGAGTGGGCCAAAATACCTGTGGACAGGTGCAGGAGTCTCACTGAAATCATTTGATTGCAGGGATTGCCTCAAAAGAATGTGCAACAAAATATAAAGTTAGGGTTGTCAGTATTAATGCATTAATTAATGCATTGATACTGACAGCCCTATGTAAAACATTTATATTCTAGATTCATATACTTATTACGCATTAAGAGAAATATTTCAAGCTATTTTTTAACTGATGATTATTACTTACAGGTCAGGAAAATCAAAAAAAGATTCAAAATACAGATATGCCAAGCTTCTTGAAATGTGGTCATTCATGCAATAAGGAATTGCTGCTCATTGTGGCGTGGCATGGTGGTTATCAGTCTGTGGCACTGTCTAGGTGTTATGAAGCCCAGGTTGCTTTGATAGCAGCCTTCAGCTCATCTGTACTTTTGGCACTGGTGTCTATCATCTTCATCTTGGCAATACTGCACGGATTCTCTATGGGGCTCAGGTCAGGCAATCAAGCACAGTAATACCATGGTCAGCAAATTGGACTTATAGTAGTTTTGGCACTGTGGTCAGATGCCAAGTCCTACAGGAAGAAGAAATTAGTCCCTCCATAAAGCTTGGCACTAGACAGACACATGAAGTGCTCTAATATCTCCAGCTAGATGGCAACTTTGAGTTGGACTTGATAAAACACTGGACCAACATGAGCAGAAACATGGTCACTCATATCACGCATTAGCAGAGCTGTTTGGTGATTATAGTTTTTGTTCACTAATCAGAAATGTGGCTTTGATTTCAGTGAAAGTGGTTTTCTTTCTGCCCTAAAGAAATTCAAAATCCTTATAGTTATTGTAGTCATTGTGTCTGAGGATGAGCCATCTTTCTCTCTCTGATTCTCGTCTGTTCAGTTCTGTTCAATTCAAAGACTTTATTGGCATGGCAGTTCAAAGAACAAAAGAGCAGTAAAGCCCATGTAAGCACAGAAACCATCACTCAATTCTTCTTCAGCCCCAAACTGAGGGGAAATGTTGAAACAAATGCAAAAAAAATCATCTGTTAAACCATTCCCTGTTTGAATAGAAGACAATAGGCCTTGTTCGATTATTTCGGGGGATTAATAAGACATTTAATTTCTCAGTTAATGCGTTCTGCCTGGCATTCATCTAGCCAAGAATTAGTTTGAATACTATAAAAGCTGAAAAAGGATTGGCTTTGGTTGGAAAACAGGTTCATGTGAGGTTCTCCAGAGAAAATGGTCGCTCAGGACGATTTATTCTGCTTGGAAACGGGCCCAGCTCTCCTTGGTTCCTCATAAATTCAATGTATCTTCACTGTGATTGAATTATTTTGCTGAGGGCTGGACCCATCTCACCAGCCATTTCCAAATTTTAATTCTTGGACATGCGCCCACTAGATAAAACCCACACGCACATCTGAAATAGTTGCTTCAAGATACAAGCAGACCGGTGTAGTGTGCATCAGTTCTGCGTGAGCAAAATAACAAGTTAATTTTTTAGCAAGTGGCGGGGATTGATTCAGACTGGAAGTGAGGATTTTCTCTGCTCTGAAAGTTTTACGGCATGGATTTTAGTCCCTGTCAAAGCTTCAGTAACCACAGCTCTGGTGTATACCTCTGTGCAATCCATTTGTTTCAGTCACTGCAGACTTTAACAACACTATGTTTCTGAATCTGTTAATGCTTTCTTTTGTAATCCCACTTTAATTGCCAGACAAGATATTGTTGGGCCAATCAGCCGGCTTTAGGCCGGACGATGATCCATTTTCTCTGAAAAGGATAACAGATGTTTGGGTCCAGCTCAGTCACACATTCACCACTTCCTCCACCTATGCTGTCCCTCTGCCCCGGGACTATTCAATCATTTGCTTGCATTAAAGTGACAGATGTCTGCACCAGGGAAGCTCCCATGTGTCCAACGAGATTACTGATTCAGCTTTGTCCGGGGTGAAACAAAAGAAGGAGACGCTTGCCTCAAAAGGTGTCATTTGACATCAGTTTTTTAAACTCTAGGGAATTCTGATGATCACTTACAGTATGTTTAATTAGCTTGCATTCTCAGTAAAATCATCATCAAATAAACCGACTAACATTTTATTGTCTTTTGAAATATTTGCACTTGTTTGTGTAATATCCCTGCAGAAAGTCGCCTGTTTGTGTCTCATCTCAATACAATAGATTTTAAAGATATGAGGCAGAAAAAAGTATCAAGTTCTGCTGTGATAATGTGACAGCTCACCATCAACAATTCCTGACAGTCTGTTTTTTTATAGCCGTTGTTGTTTTTGTCACCATTACGCCATCTTCTTGAGTGGTAAATGCAATTATTAGCCTACTCTGTTCTCCATCCTACACCATGTACAGCTGAGAGTGAGGGAGGGAGAGAGAGAGTGGCCCTGATGAACCTTCATCTAAAAATATCCCTCTCATTCATTTTACACTCCCGAGTCCCTCTCACATTCTCACTTTCTCTATAATTCACAAACACTCATACTCAGGATCATCGCAGTAACAGTGTGTGTAGACGGGGATCCCAGGCTGCATGTGCTCTAGTCAGTGTTTATACATACAATCAGGACTAATTTGAAGTGTTGATCTGTTAATTTCCGCTTTGTTTTTTTAGAGATCCTCCTACATATATATAAGGTGTTTAAATCTCACAAACCTATATCTTATTCACTGTAGCATGAACATATCAGATGTTGAAACTAAGGCTTTGAGTAAGTAGTCCTTATGGAATACAGCTGGAGGAGCAATTAAGTTAATTATCAACAAGTCAGTAACATGACTGGGTATAAAAGGAGCATTTTAGAGAGGTGGAGTCTCTCAGAAGTAAAGATGGGCAGAGGTTCACCAATCTACGATAAAATTTGTCTAAAAATTGGTGAACAATTTCAGAAAAATGTTCCTCAGTGTACTTTGAATATCCCACTGTCTACAGTACATAACATCATCAGAAGATTGAGAGAATCTGGACAAATCTCTGTGCACAAGGGACAAGGCCATAGATAAATACTGGGTGCTCATTATCTTTTGGCCCCTACAGGCGGCGCTTAATTACAAACAGACATGATTCTGTACTAGAAATCACTGCATGGGCTCAGGAACACTTCCAGAAATAACTGTCTGTCAACATAGTTTGCTGTGCCATTCACAAATGCAAGTTAAAGCTGTATGATGCAAAGAAGAACCATTATGTGAACACAGTCCAGAAATGCTGCCATCTTCTCTGAAAGGCTGCAGACCTCTATGGTGGGACATTGTGGGCTCATCTGTTACAGACCTCTACAATAGGGCAACCTGGACCATTGGGCAGGAAGTGACATACTAGGTTTGGGTGCCAAACCTTAACCCTAACTAGGTTTTCCTTAGTTTGTGGTGTGTTAAATTTAAATTTATCCCCCTCAGTAAATTTTGTTTTTTATTCATCATTCAGTGTATCATTCTGGTTCTGATCTTGGGTAATATCACTTCCTGCCCCAAAGTCAAGGTCGACCCGCGGTTCTGTGGTCAGATGAATCAAAATTTTTTGGAAACCAGACACCTTCTACTGCACACTAAAGACGGACAGGAGCCATAGTTGCTGTTCTGAAAAGTTAATCATCTATTTTAATGGAAGTGAGCAAACATGATTAACACAACATAAGATCAGATACACTTTTTTAACGTGCAGCAATTTCAGAACAAACAAAAACAATAATAAGGACCATGGACCATAATAGGACCATGAGAAAACTACAACTCAACTAAACAATAAAAACCCTCTCTGAGTGCAGATCATACTCGTGTGCTGCAGGCAGAGGTTGGAGGGAGACCAAAGAGCCAGGGAGAGAAAAGGCAGGCTGCTGACTTTGCCACACGTAACCCCACAAATGAGAAGTGATCTTAATCTCTTTGAATCCTATTATGCAATAACAACAAAGGCGCTCAATTTGTCTTATACAAACCTGAACTAAATGTGCTTTTTAGCGAGGCCAAATACTTTGCAACAGCAGCTTCTTTGTTGTACCTATTATGTTTAGTTTAAACTGTGTTACAAGAAGTATTTTAAATTGTTTCATTTAAGGCACTTTCAAGGCATACACATTTGCACTTTCCATAACTAACAGCTAAAACATTCATCATTGATATAGAGACCTCAACAAAAACAGAGAACTATGATCTGCAACATACAGAAGCCTGAAGGGGACATTTTTCTCTGCATTCAATTTTACTCTTTTTTTCCCCATAACAGGTCATTTCTGTTTGATATCTCAAGATCTTAGCTTATTTTTTAATTTACAAACTACCTCAAGATATCAGTGCTACTTTTAGGCAATAACGTGTTAATTTCCTGAGATCATAAAGGACTACAAATAACACAGATATTAGAAATCAGCATTGTTATCCCAAGATAACAACATATATTTGGAGAAATCGACTGAAATGTGAGAAAAATAAACTTATGCCTGTATGACCTCTTAGGGATTCCATAGAACAGACTCAATCACTGTTAAGGATTGTAGGATTTTGTCTCTAAATCCAGTGTAAACAACAACAAACAGCAGCAGGAGAAAAACTCCCACTGTGCACAGTTTTCTACAGCTTCATTATTCATTGATTTTCTCTCTCATAATAAAGCCGTGTCACAGATGAGGGAACAAAGAGTCATAAGTGTTGTAGCCTTCACTCTGGCATGTAAACACTGAAAGCCTTTGTGAAGCTGGTGTTTTATTGGTGTAATATTTTTTTGCACAGGAAGTGTAAAAAACAGACCAGCCTCATGTCTCAGTTGTTGTGCTCCAGATATCAGCTGAGCTTCTGAGAGGCAGGAAAACTACGTCTTTGCTGTGAAATCACACGGGATTTCACTGAAGGAGGCAGCTCTACACTACTCAGTTAAACTGGCATACATGTGAATCCTGACAGTATACCTTAAACACACACAGACTGTTTATATGTATTTCTTACAGATGTCTAGCTCATTTTACAACAGCTTTATCCTTAAGTTTTCACTTTTATTAACTGATTTCAATCATTTGATAGGTCTTTTTAAAACTAGTTTTTATTATCTATTGATTCATTGATTCATTCAAGTTCTGCTGTTATTTTCCATCCTTCTGTTCCCATGTGAAGCTCTCTGAGCTGCATGTTTATATGACAGGTGCATAGCCTTTCTTATTTTTCTTTTTAACCAATACTCTGATTGTTTGGTTTGTGGTTTGTTTATTCCATTTGTACAAAAAAGAAAACGAAGATTTAAAGGCCAAAAACTACTGTAATTTCACTGAGTGTAAAAACCAAGCAACCCTCTAGATGAAAAATAGCTATAGTGGAAGTGCAGACGGGAGCTGCATTCACACCCATTCATAAAAGTCTGTTCATGTGGTAGAAATAAACAACTTTTAACTGTGCTTAGCACATGGATTTGCCAGACACCATGTCTGTCATCAGGCAAATCCAACTTGAAAAGCTCAAATCATTTGTGCCGAACCAAAAATGGTTCTGACCAATCAGTGTCATTTGAGGACAGTAGCTGTGGTACAGGGTTTTGCTTTACTGCCAATAGCAATGGCTGCTGGTGGAGCAGTCAGCTAGGATGTAGCTTTAGTATAGTGGCAGTTTTTTCAGAACTGGAACACCTTTCTTTAATAAAACAAAAGCAAAGAGCCACACTGAAAGCTTTTCATTACGAAAAAGCTGGAGCTACGAGTGTCTACAACCTCATTTAGTCCTGCCCTTCCCAAACACTTTGTATGGGAAATTTCCCAAATGAATGTGAAATATATCTATACAATGAGTTAGTTTATCTGGCATGTCAGGTTAAACAACTTTACAGCCTGGTTAGAAACAAGACTTGGGTCTGAAAATCTTGCGTATTGGCAGAGAGGGTGAATTTCTTTGCAACTCATCTGCTTTGATTTTTCTGAAGGATAAGAGTTCGACATAGGCACAGGCGTCCTGTATACAGTGCACTGGTTGTAGGATTAGTTCCTGACCCTGGTGCTGTTTGGTGCATGTCTTCCCCCTTTGCTCTCTCCCCATATTTCCTCTCTCGTTCCTGCTGTCCTATTAAATAAAGGCAAAACAGCCTGAAAAGTAAAAGAGCTGTTCATAATTAAGTATATGGCTGATTTGACTGTAGTTGTTTGTCAGGAGGCCAACCTCATTTCTACCTCTTTGCCAGGTTAGAGGTTGTCCAAGAGTTCGGTTTCCAATATGGCATAGGAATCACAGGCTTTAGAAGTCCCCGTCAATAATGAAATACAGGAAATCACTGTAATATATCTGTACATTTCCAGGTGGATTTCTGACTAGGTTCCAAGGGTTTGTTCTGATCTTGATTAAAAAGCTTTTGCTGATTTTGTTCCCTGGACCTGGAATGACCGCCAGAGCACCCTACATGTGAAAAATCTAGTTGCACTGCGACACTTTTAACCAGTGTTAACTAGCCGTCTAACTGAGTAATGCGATTGCTTCATTTAGCTGGCTTTATTCTTTTCTTTGTCTTTCAGGTTTGCTGTATGTTGATGATCCTCTTGTTGTAACTGATGTGCTGTCTTGGCCAGAGACTACCTGGTTAAATAATAATTAAAAAAAAGTACAGTCTTTGGTTCAACACCAGCTAATGTCACATGAAGCAGGCCTTTGCATCAATACTAAAATATGCTGTGTGAATCAAAATCTGCTTTTACTATTTCCTAAAGTTGAGTGACTCAGTTTTCCAAAAGCGTTGTGCAATCTTACTACTTGGCAGAGACGTTAGTGGAGCTTTAAAGATTTTTACAGAGAATTAACTGTATTCTTCTGCAGAAATCACAGATTCTTCTCACAGTGTGTAATACACCCCAAGCTACGAATCTTTTACCCTTTCCAAACCTCATTCACAGGATAATGCTCAAGATGTTTAGCTGTTTGTCAGAATAAATCATCTTGATGAGACGGCTGTAACAGTTGGCAGGATTTGAGGTCACAGATTGAAGGAAAAGTAACTGCTGAGGCTGTGATTTTCTGTGATACAGTTGTGAAATTATTGCTAAGAGTTGAAGAAAAACACAAACATCACGCATGTATTACCCCCCTGTCCTGCTGCAGGAGGCCTCCCACTCATAAACTCTGCATGGGGGTGCTGCACCCACACTCTGGTGTAAACATGTTTCTCAATCTCTACCTATTACACAAGCACACTAAATTAAACCTCCACCTACAAATGCAAACACGTGCTGAAGCCATGTTTAATAGTTTATTGCACTGGGGCTGTTTCCCACACGTGCTCAGCTGATTCAAGAAGAGGCAGAAGGAGGGGAGGGGAGGCAGTGAGTGGGGGTGGGAGCTTGATTTGGATGGGGGAGATCCACGCAGCTGCTGTGTACTGTTACCATAGTAACCTTTGTCTGAGCCCACAGGGATGAGGAATTAAATTTTAAGAATGATTTATCATTTTTGTTCTACAAAGGTTCCAAAACATTAACCTTTAGCAGTTTGTTTGTTTTTTTTAGACCATATTTGATCAGAAACACACAGTTTATACTTGGCAGACATGGCCACGCCCTTTTATGGAAGTACATATCCTCTCTTATGGCGACAGATTTGATCTTACTTTTATCAGATTATAGGAGGTACTGAAGTGTTATTATGAGGAGTCCTTAAAGAAAGAATGATAATTATGATATAACGATAATGAGTTGTAGTTACCATGATGTACAGAAGTGTAACACCACTTTTCATGGAAATTCAGGACAGATTGAGAATTCCTTGTTTATATGATATAAAGACCACTACTATATGTATTGTGTATCAGAGTTATAATGGCTATTGGTTCCACTCTTTGGCACCACTAGTCAGGGGGCTTCAACAGTAAAAAAAAAAAAAAAAAAACAGGGTCAGAACTTCTGGTATAGGCTGAAGCAGACACCAAGCCCCTTGAGGTAAATGGTGATGTGACTTTTTTGTGGTTTCTGTTCCCCTGTTAAAGAACAGACTCATCATTCATTAAATCTCTGCTCTGTCTCTGGACAAGTCCCTGCTGAAGACCTGTGTCTCCTTTAGGTATTTACTATTTACATATTGTGTATGTGGGTGCTCTTTGTCTTTTATTTGGATTTGGTTTCAGTTGCATTGTCTCCAGGACAGGTTCTGGTCATAGGCAATATAGGTGGTCGCCAAAGGCGCCACACTAAAGGGGGCGCCAGAGAGCCCTGAACATCATGAATGGAGCACCATGTGTAGAGAAATCTACTACAATTTCCTTTTTGTTATGAGAGACAAAGGAAATCACTCCCAGTAGCATTGACTGCTGGTGGAGCTCCCAATTTTTAAACACTGTATAAAACGTTGCTTTAATTGTTGTCCTAAACAGTGTTTCAAAATAAAACATTGTTTTAGATGGCATTTCAAAATAAAATGGACTGAACAGCTACAAGTATAATGACTATGTAGAATAGGACAGCTGGTATCCTATCATTTGTGAGAGTTGGTGGCATAATGGATACAGATGTAGCTATAGAATAATATTTTACACTGGAGGTTGCAGGTCTGAGACCTGGCTTGGCTAGTGTTGATTTTTCTCCTGAGGGAGAAACCCCCTAGACCCCCTGAGGTCTGTGCTGTGCATTAATAGGAAATGGCTTCTTTCACAATTGCGCTTTGTTACCATCTCACATCATCTGCTCTGAATTCCTTTTTAAACATTTTATTGTGCATCATCAAAAAATGTTTTGACTACAGACAGAAAAAGAACCCAAAATAGAAACCCTATGCTGATATTAGTGAGTAAATTTTTTTAACTTTCTCTGAGGTGATGATGAAATGTTGGGATGGGTGGTACTACACTGGAATCTTGCCCAGGAAGTGAAAATGGCTAGAGCTGTCCCTGATTGTCTCCATTTGCCATATCACTTTGGTGGAAGTGGGTTGTTTTCAAAAGAACTTTATGGATACTTATACTGTCAAAAATGTTTATTGATTTTAGTTATGAAGGGAAAAATACAATCAGGAAGTGTATGCCGATTCATCGCTCTCAGAGTCATCACACAACCGTCCACTGTAGCTTTCTAATTTTGATGAGAACACATGCCAAAAAGTCACTTTGCTCCTAGTTTTTATTTTTCTATCAATCCCAAAGATCAGCGCAATCTGAGACTGATTAATAAGTAAACAATCTGTCCTTGGTCTCTCCTCCTGTTCCTGTCTGTGTCTTGTAGTGATGCACATGTGAAATCTTTTCTATTTCATATAAACGTTTCTGTTTCAAAGGCCTGTGAAAAGTTCTACTGTCATTCAGAAGCTAATATTTCAGAGTGTGTCATCATCCTTTTTAAGTACACAGTAATTTTAACTTTTACCTGGGTAAATTTTGGGGGAAGTATTGTACTTTATTTCATTAAAAAAGCATAAATTACTCAAAAAAAAAGAAAAAGCAAGGAGTTTCTAGCTCTCTGTCAAAGCAATGGCCTGTAGTTTGGCTTTGACTACACATGACTGTCACTAACACACAGCAAGATAATGATCCACATCACATCTAAAAAACAGCTGTTGCATTTCACTGTATCATGTTGCAAATGCCAATGAGGAAAGATCATATTTCACTGTACAGCTCCTCAGGAGCTACTCAGTACTCTGTACTCTAAATGAGAGGTTCTTAGTAGATGGCATCCTGCAGTTGCAGAGAACAAAGTTCTACCAAAGAAATTCTACCAAAGAGGCCATGTTCTGAGCTGCAAAGTGTTCAAAGTGTAAAAAAATTAAAAAAATTTTCAGCTACTTTTTGTGAAATTACTTACTGATATGAGATATACTGCAACCCTTCTTCACGCCAACTCCATTACATCTCAGCGATGTTCTGGTCCAACTCCTTCATGCCATCTTGCGTCCCTTCACTGCCATCTGATCTTCTCTGGTTCAAGCTTCTCAGAAGTCCATTCCTCTTCTTTTCCTGCTCCTTCAGTCACCACCACCCCTGTCTAGACTCCATAGAGGAGTATCTATCCACTGTCTGCCTCACTATCCTTTCAGGTTTATAAAGCCATCACGATGGAGTCTATTTGCTGGACATTTCACAATTTAAAAAATTTCTAGTTTGTAAAAGAAATCATTGTTAAACTCGTATTAAGTCTCCTGATTGAAAAAACATGACTCAACCTGACTAGATCTTGGATGTGGAGTTAAGGTGTAACAAAGCAAAAACATACAAATGCATCCTTAAAGTGCATTAAAAAATGAATTCATCGCATTTGAGTTAAACTATTCCTTTACTACATGGTGCAAAGTTTCAACCCTTCACAGATAACCAAATGCAAAGACACATCACTTTGTTGATTGTGTTTTATACTTTGTCTTATACATGAATGAAATTAGCTTTTATTATCAGATCATCAGAGATTTCACAGTTTTAATTATCAGCCTATTAAATTCTGACAGATTAAAGTGACTTTTTAAAGTGTCTTATCTTGAAGAGGAGTTATTTCCATAATTAATGTGTGGTGTTCAAACGTGGGCTGGACACTGAGCACGCACTTCAGTAACTGGAATGCTGATTAACTGTAGTGTAACAACAACGCCCTCTAGTGGTGCAAAGATGCTTTAAATTTTTTTTTTTTTTTTTTTTTTTTTTTTTTTTTGCCAAGGCTGTCTTCTACAACAGTGACTCTCAACTGGTCCAGCCTCAGGACCAATTGATATCTCTGATGACAAATCGCGACCCAAATTTCCAAAAATTTTCAACAATGCACATTTAGGAAATAAAATGTTGTACTTAAGATCTTGGATGGAACAGAATTAATGACAGGGCAAAACTGGCATGTTTTACACCCCTTTTCCCCATAATAAAGTGTAAATTTCAGCCAATTTTCCAGAGATCTTAAGAAATCACTTTATTGACATGGTAAAAGCAGCTCTTTTATTGCAAGAAAAGAAGATAAATGAGTTGAAATACGGATCAAACATTTTAATTTACCCATTATTACAATCAAAATAGAGTAAGATAAACAGTATAATTGCATGTTTATAGGCTTTTGCCGTTTTTTTCCAGTCACACATTCGCGACCCACTGAAAACTGCTCCGCGACCCACTTTTGGGTCCCAACCCACCAGTTGAGAAACACTGTTCTACAATATATGGACCATCTGTGAAAATAATGTCTCAAAAAAACTGAAATTTGATTTTCACATCTTACACCTAGAACATTAAAATGATTCAGATTTTATTTTTAAAGCATTATCTATTTCTGTTTACAAGTACTGTTGTGTTTCACATTAAATGTCTTAATATATATTTGTATAAGTACACCTGTATATAATTGTAACTTTACTGTTTAAGTTCTCTTCTCTCTTTGTTTATCGTGTCCTCAGGTCAGATTCCTTTCTTTTGTACACTTACAGTGCTGTGTAAGTATTTTACCCTTCTTGATTTCTTATTATTTTGCATATTTGTCACACTTAAATGTTTCAGATCATCAAACAAATTTTAGTTTTAGACAAAGATGACCTGAATTAATACAAAACACTATTTTTAAATGATATTGTCATCTGACATTATCATTTAAAAATGGCCAGACATTCATCTTAAGGATTTTCTGGTTAAGAGCATGAATTAATGTTTTTTTCAGTAACTGCTTTGCTGCAGCCCCAGACCATCACACTGCCAACAGCATGTTTGACTGTTGGTGTGATGATCTTTTTATATGCTGCTGTGTTAGTTTAACTCCAGATGCAACAGAATGTATACCCTCCAAAAAGTTCAACTTTCATCTTGTCATTCCACAAAATAATATCTAAAAAGTCTTGGGGATCACCAAGATGTTTTTGGCAAACGTGAGACGAGCCTTTGTGTTCTTCTTGGCCAATAATGCTTTTGAACTTGGAATTCTCCCATGGGTGCCATTTTTGCCCAGTCTCTATCTTATTGCTGAGTCATAAACACTGATCTTAACTGAGGCCAGTGAGGCCTGCAGGTCTTTAGATGTTTTTCTGGGTTCTTCTGTGACCTCCTGGAGGAGTTGTCCATGTGATCTTTAGTTGTAATTTTGGTTGGCCGGCGACTCCTGGGAAGGTTCACCACTGTTGTAAGTTTTCTCCATTTGTGGATAATGGCTCTAACCATGGGTTCATTGGAGTCCCAAAGGCTTAGAAAATGATTTAACCCCTTTTAGACTGATAGATGTCAATGACTTTGTTTCACATCTATTCTTGAATTTCTTTAGTTGGTGGCATGATGTGTAGCTTGTTGAGATCTTGTAGTCTACTTCCCTTTGTCAGACAGGTTCTACTTAAGTGATTTCTTGATTGAACAAGTCTGGCCGTAGTCAGGCCTGGGTGTGGCTATTGAAATTGAATTTAGCTTAACAAAAACTGTGGTTAATCACAGTTAATTCAAGATTTAAGAGGGAAGGCAAATGCTTTTCACATAGGACTGGATAGATTTAGATGCCCTTTATCCCTTAACAGTTGACATTATCATTTAAAAAAACTGCATTTTTTAAAAAATTTATCCAGGTTATCTTCATCTAATATTAAAATGTGTTTGATGATCTGAAACATTTAAGTGTGACAAATATGCAAAAAAGTAATGCAATGTTTACTGCATTATAAAATAGACCGTAAAATGAAGCATCACACAATTTTAGAGGCATTCATTTTAATTTAATTTGAAGAGTTCAAAGTTATGATACTTTAAAAAAACACAGAAGCAATGTGGACGTATAACTGTCCAAGCTAACAAGCTGGGAACATTCCCAAATGCGCAGTGTACAAAATATCACAATGTAATATGTACAACACAAAAAGAAACACAAATACACAGACAAGCACTCTCAGTTGATGAAAATTAGTATTTACAGTGAAATAAGTAGAAAGAAAGAACCAATAAATAACATCAAAATGCTGCAAATGTTGTTAATGGACAACATAAAGCTGGGTTTATGCTGTTACAAAGCTGACAACGTGTGTATTCTCTTTATGTACGCCAGGCAGAGCAGTTATTTTCATTCTGCTTAGACATAAAGTCACTTTGGAGGTCCACCTGCTCCACTAGTATGTATGTCATAAACTTCCTCTGTTTAAATCCTGATAAATTTACATTCATGCCAGCTCAGGACTCAAGATTCTGATAGATATTTGACTAAAAATGGAAAGACAGAGGCGCCTGAAGTTTAGTCAACTTGATGAAACTGGCTCTACTAAATCCTCCTTCATACTCTGAGCTGTGTATTGGTGTTTCTTTCTTCGGCAGCAACATTTTCACCAGCATGTAAGACAAACAACGACATCAGAGAGGAGAGGATATAAAAAGGTAAACATCTGCAAAGACAAAACTCCACCAGCCTCTCTGCCAAAACGGGGAAACATTGACATAATCCATCATTTCTCTGCATACTCATGAAATAGCATTGCATTACATACAAGTAGAGACATAAAACTATCTGTAACAGCTGTACACAGAAATAGAAATGTTCAATTTTAACCTTCTCTCAGCTATTGTTGATTTTTCCATCATAAACCAGCAGTGAAACTACCCCATCCAAGCCTCAAAGCGTTATGAATTGATGTTTTTCTATTTCTATGCACATCTTACATCTGAATATTGATTTATTTCCATCTTTAGAGTGTAACTGTGCCCTTAAAATAAAACAGTGAGTCCACAGCTTGAAATAAATAAGAATAAATAAGACAACTCCAAGATCTGTAATTCTCTCTCACATAACATCAATAAGAGGACAAAATAAGATATGATACTGTACATTATCATCAGCTTTTTTATTTGTAAAGGTGAACAACTAAAAATATCACGCTCAAGTATAAATTGACACATTTTTGCGTGTGTTATGATGTGTATTCCTGTCTCAGCAGTGGTTGCTAATAATAATATTCTTTGTAAGCAGCTCAGACACATTTAATGTAACTTTTCCAGCATGCCAAATGAGCCTGGAAACCTCTGTATCATTTCAGGTTGTTTTTACAAGCTGAAAGTCACTTTGTGGACCAGATCTACAGTACTTGGCACCACAATAAAGACAAGGAATACTAAGATCTATCCTGCACCGTACACTCTTGTATTTTGGGTTATTTCTGTCTGACTTCTGACACTTCCTAACAGAATGATCATCTCTTAACACACACCTGTCTCATGTTTTATCTACAACAACTCAGATCATGGCTTAAATAAACACACCTCAACGCATCCATCCGTTTAAATCTTCCTCAAATTAAGTCTTTTATATTTCAACATTATAAACCTAGAACCCAAATAAAGGCCCTACCTCATCTCCACCTCCCTCTCTCACTCCTCTGACTCTAATCTCTTTTAGCTCTTCCTTTCCTCTTCCTCCTCCCAGAGTTCTCCTGGGGCTTCTCCTCTTTGCTCCCCGTCACAACGGCACCGTTGGCGGCCTTGCTGAGCCCATTGAGGGACCCGTTTGAGACAGCCTTGCCCGCTTTAGAGGAAGAGGAGGAGGAGGCGTCGCGTCTGGGCTGCTGGCGGCGGTAGGTCTGGTAGTAGAAGTTGCCAAAGAGGATGATGAAGGTGATGGCATAGCAGATGAGGGAGTAGTGCATCCAGTGGGGGAAGTCGCAGTTGACGTAGAGGGACAGGGCTGTGTGGCCGATGGTGACGTGGAACTGGATCTGAAACAAAAGAGAGACAAAAACACATTTTAAAATTCAATTTCAAACCTTTTCATGGAGTGTTTCAGCCTGAGATTCATTGGGATTTCTATTTTTTTTTTAAATAAAGGAAGATTGGTTTTATCTTACCATCTGGATGATGGTCAAGTACTTCTTCCACCACAGATACTTTTGGATTTTTGGTCCACAGGAGGCCAGGCCATAATACAAATACATCAAGACATGGATGGCTGCGTTCATGTGAGCGCCAAAAAATGCTGAAAATAACACAAAACATTAACATTATGCTATTTTCATTGTTGAAATACAAGTTTTTACAAGCCAAAACACAATATGATTTCTATGAAGCACTTTTTCTATATTAAAGGACGATGACACAAGCTCTTTTCTTGCAAGTAAAAGAAAAAATATATAGAATATCTTTAACTGCAAATTCCAATGGTCATGCTAACTTCAAGGCTCTAAACAGGATTCAAGCACAGTCTATATTCTGTATGGTACCTGCTGCCATTTAATCCTTTAAAGCCTGAAGCCTCTAATAAAAGCCAGAAAATTCACATTTTCTGGAACTGAGATGTTTATCTAATTTTCTACCAAAACCTGAAAAAAGAAAAACTGCCATAAAATTCCACATATTTTTTTGTATCACATTTAATGTATTAAATATTTCTGGCAATTGATAATCCACTGGAAGACATTTTTCCATTCATTGTGTATTTCCAATAGTAAATTTTGAATACCTTTAAGGAAATGACATCACTGACAGATTTTCCCATTTTATTAACAAAGTGCTTGTTATGTTTAACTAAATAAATATGTTCAGCACTTTAATACAAAAAAAACTTCTCTACAGGTACAGAGAGCAGAGAGTGTATCATCATAACGTTTTTCCTAACCTATTACATCATAACATAAATTATGGTATGGTATCACACCTTATGGTAATGTACCGTCTTATTCCATTCTGTATTATGACATTAACTGTTGTATCTTACTGTATGGTAGTGTCCCATATAATTTATCACATCACATCATATCATATGGTAACATAAGCTAACTAGAAAAGCACTCGGAGAGCTCAGACCTCCGCCATTAGCCCTATCTCCCAATAGTAAAGTATCCTTTAAAAAATTCCTGATCCAGATCACTCCCAAAATCTAATCAGTTCTTCCTTATGCCATTTCTGACATTTCCTGAAAATTTCATCAAAATCCGTCCACAACTTTTTGAGTTATGTTGCTAACTAACTAACAAACAAATTAACAAACTAACAAACAGACTAACTAACAAACCCTGCCGATTACATAACCTCCTTGGCGGAGGTAACAAATCATGACAAATGGTTTTGTAAAATGCCATAGGTTATGGAATTGTATCATACCATATTGTATTGTATCATATTGTACCATATCAAATTGTATTGTATCACATCATGTTGTATCGTATTTTATCACATTGAATTGCATCTTGTCGCATCATACTGGATCGTATCGCATCATACTAAAAATGGTATCAAATTGTTTTGTATCACATCGTATCATATTGGATCATATCAATTCATATTGTATTGCCAGTTTTAATAAACGTCATATTGTAATGAATCAAGTTGGTTTTTTTTGCATTTTGTCAGCTCATATTGTATAGTATTGTATCCAATTGTATCATATTTAAAATTGTATTGTATCATTGAATATTATATTACTGAGTCTGATCATATTTTATCCCATTGTAACATATTGGGTTGTATCATACCACATCATATTGTATCAAAATGTATTGCTTCACATTGTGTCATATGGTATTGTATCCCATTATAACATATCATATCATATCACACTTCATCTTATCATATTGGAAATTATAACACATTATATTGGATCTGATCGCACTCTATCGTGTGGTATCATATCTTTTTTATATGGTATTGTATCAAATCGTATGTATCACATTTGATTGTACTGGACTGTATTGCATTGTATCGTATTGGATTGTATCGTATTGTAGTGTTCGCATTGTGTTGTATCACATTGTATCGCATTTTATCATATTGTTTTGTATCTCACTGTATCGTAACATATTGTAGCGTAACATATCATGTCGCATCATATCGTCTTGTATCTTAGAGTATTATATGGTATTGAATTGGACTGTACCATATTGGAGGGTATCATGTTGCATCGTGTTATATTGTATCATATCTCAACATTGACCGACCAATCAGGATGTATGGTACTGTATCATATCATATGGTATTGTAACATGAAGCACCAACGTGGCATGATATAATGTAAAATATTATGACGTAGCGTTACATCATTTCACGTAACATAACTTCTGTTAATCTATGATATCATATGGTATTGTAGCATTCCACAATGTGTCAAAACACATCATATCACACCGTATCTTATCGTGCCTTATTGTGGTCTACCACCATATCAGCACTTGAATGTGCATAAGAGTGTTCTTGGGTGTTCTTAGAGTTTTTTACACACTTGTCCTAGATTAGAAAATCCTGGTGAATCATCTTAAAAAACAGCATGGCTGGATTTTAGGAACCATTTTCTTCTGATAAACGATCAGTGAATGGGTTACATTGTTACAAGTAACATAATACTTTTAAAGTTTGCCTATTAATGATAAATTGTACTCTGGGTAAAACAATTCAAAACTGGCACTTCATATGTAGACAACTAAAGTTATTTTATCCAAGGTCTAATAACGTGGCTTTATGAGTAGGACAATGCATGTGGAATAAAACAAAGAGCTGCTCTTGGAGCATGAAATACTCACACTGTCCTCCTGCCACCCATTTGATGCCGATCCACCAGAGCGTAAACATGGTGCAGTGGTGGTAGACGTGCAGGAAAGTAACCTGGTTGAATTTTTTCCTCAGGATGAAAAACACTGTGTCAAGATACTCAATGCCCTTTGAGACAAAATACCACCATAGAGCTCCTGCCACCTGTGTCAGACAGAACAAGAGAAGTGGAAGAAGCAGACAGGTGCAGGTGGAGGAGTGAAGAAGAAAAAAATCAGACAGTTAGAGGTACGGAAAAAAAGTTCCTCTAGTATTTAAACTTTTCATACAGCTGTCATCCATATTAGCACTTCATTTACAGTCAAAAATAACTATCTTTTCTGATCCTTTCTACAGAATTGTGTCCTCAAGGGACACCTGAGACCTGAGTGACTGAGTTAGATGTGTAACTACGTCATGGAGCAGGAGGAAGGAAGGGGAAACTGGACACCCTTCACTATGCCTCGTCCAACTTGCACTTTTTCTGATAACAATACAGGCTTCATATAATGGAGGACGATCATGTTACTGAAACACTCACGGTAAAGCTTCCAGTGCATACTGGCAAAGGTGTAAGGAGTCATTGTTAGTGAAGTCAAGCAAATAAGTCAGTTATCTGTCAAACTTGTGACTCTCTAGCAAACTGGAAAAATACTGCACACAGATGAATCATTCCAATGTCAGTTACATAATAAGGCATGGGATTTTTGCTCCACAGTGAAACACTTTATATTTTTATTTAATCAAAGTTTGTATAAGTATCTTTGTTAGAGACATCCTCATTGACAATCCATCGAGTTTCATTAAAAATAAATGATCAGTAGAACAGACTTAATGCTTCCAGTTACCGATCCTCAAAACCGACCAGCTGTGGTTAACACTCTGGTGTCTGTGGCTGAAAGAAGCACTGTGCATGGTGCAGTGTAATTCTTTAGACTTGCTGAACTCTAAGTATTCTGCACATCGACACTGGGAATCAAATTAAACTGAAACGCAGCTCCTTCAACTGACAGCTCCAAAAACAATCAAACCTGCCAACCTGAGTCACTTATCCTCCTCCTCCTCTACTTAAAGTAGCCATGGTAAAATCCCTCAAACTGTAGTTAGGACTCCAAGTTAGAAATATCCCACATTGAGTTATTTAGTTGTCCTCAACCTCAAACACTCACCCTGACTTCATTGGGGTCATCTGAATAGTCCACAGGCTGACAAATGTAACTGTAGCTCGCTGCCCGTGCTGCCATAAACAGCTAAAATACAAAAGAATATTTGGGTTAAATTACTGACAAGAAAGAGAAGAAAGGATAAATAGTCACATGAATGGCTGTGGTTGGGATAAGGCATTTACAGATTTACTATTATATCATGTGCAAGCCAACGAGAATAAATTATCTGTAAGTGTAACCTGCCTCCTTAAAAATGAAGAAGTTAAGGAAGACCATGCTGAAGTTGTAGACGATGAGTGTTTTGCGGAGCTGGAAGGGCTCTCTGTTCTTCATGTATTTGGGTCCCAGCCAGAGGAACAGCAGGTAGGAGGTGCTGATGGCCAGTGTGGGCAGGGGGTTGTCCATCAGGGGCCATTTCTCCACCCGTTTGTCTGCAGGAGGGACAGATGTTCTCAGAGCATTACATAACCAGTCTTAATGTTGCCCAGTGTCAGTGTATTTAAAGAAGAGTGCATGTGGAACAGATGCTCAAAGACTGCTGATTTCTGTTCTGTGGTGACCTGTGTGGAGGAAGGTTTTTATATAGAGCTGTGTTTAATGAGACACAGGGAATTTTGGTTCTCTTCACAGGACAAAAGATGCAGTACTCCGCTCTACTCATTCTCAATAACAGTGGTTTAGCAAGCTGAATCAGCATAGAGATCAATTATACGTACTGAATCCAGTTCAGTTTTTAAACAGATTAAACATAGGACTTGTTATCAACTGGCCTCTGCACAATAGTAAAGACACAGTACATAAAGTGTTTCCATCAAAGCTCCTTACATGGATTCAAAGTATGAGGTGCATAACAACTCTAAAATTACTAGATAAATAGATACATTTTCTATTAGCAGAGATCAGAAAAATGTACAACCTCAACACTCACAGAACAGTAAATAAGTGGGCCTTTAGCAGGGATGCATTACATTATTGGCACAATATCATTATCATCAGATTTTAGCTTTAAAGTTGATAATCACGATCAATAGTTATTAAAATTTTACAACTGATGTATCGACTGTAAATATTGGCTGTATGTACAAACAGTATTAACATAAAATGATCGATCGGGATTTTTTTTTTTATTTTGAAGCATCCTCTGTAGGATACGGGTGTGTGATGCAGGGGGGTACGTCCTCTCTCTAATAGTATGTGTCATCTGAAGAAATGCTGGGGCTTCTTGAACAACCACACTCTATTTTGATTCTATTTTATTCACTCCAAGCACATTATTTACATTCTAAAGACTCATTTTAAGAAATTAATTATTTTTGTTGATATATACTTCACATTTGATGCACACCCTTGCCTAACCATGGGCCCTTGGATGCACAAGGCCACTGCCTAACGATAAAGCTGCCTATTAGTTTAACACACTTTCTATAAAAAAAAGCTCTCTTACACTGACTATATGGCATGGCAGAAACCACATACTGTATTTACCTGCAATGGTTAAGGTCCACTTGTAGAACTCTATGGTGTCGTTAATTAAATGTGTGACAATCTCCATGGTTGCAGCTGATGACCTGAAAGTAAAGAGAAATGTTAGAATGTGAGTTACAACACTCAATTAATGCTAAAGCTTTAACAGTGCTGAGTTATAGTGAAGAGGTGATCAGCAATGCCTCCATAACTGTAAACATGACAGTCTTTCATCTTTATACATGATTTAAATCGTATAAATCCATAAAAATAAACGACCCCACGCAAACAGAAGGCTCATCTAAGCTTATATGAATTCGTAGCCCCATGAGGCCGTGATAGATGAGCTATAGGCTTCACTGCGCACAAAAGCAGGGAGCACCGGCCGGCACAGCGCATGTGTCAGCAGATTTTTGGCACGAGCACGATCACCAGGATCACCAACCTGGTGGCCGTCGCTAGAGAGGGGGGATGCCTAATGCCCCACTTTCACGTTGAAATGGGTCAAAAAGGGGCCAGACGGACGCATAGCCTGATAAGTAGCGCAGTGAGACCCCCAGTATGATTTAATGATCCTGTGAGGATGGATGACGCCCCCCTCCTCCCTCTCTCCAGCTCGGAGGATCAGGCTGCTGCAGCATCTGCCTCCTCTGCTGCTCCTGCAAAAACCACTCCAGCCATTGACTATAGAGTGTATTTGAATAAAAATTTAAGCCCAGTTGTCTCGTCTCAGAAATAATCACTCTAATATTAACGGCATGGGTGTTAAATTTTGAAAGCAAATTTGCATTCTGCGGCATACAGTCCGGCCTTCATCCAGGCTGCACGAGCTCTCCTGTCAATATGAATTTCCAAAAAACGCCACAGCCATTATCGCCTTACATTTTGAAACCAAAATACAACTGACATTAGACGACGGCCATGTTCTCAACATCTGTACAGAGCAAACGAGACGAACATGAGCCCAGCATATCTGCATTTATCTAGCCTGTGCTGCGTGCGGATGTAGATGCTTATTACCTTACCGTGTCGGTGCTTTAAAAAATCCGTCTATAATGACATTCAATGCAAGGTCAAGCGTTGTGCGTTATTCCGGCTCGTTTTGGCTGAGAGTGTAATTTCTTCATATATTTAATGTTCTGTATCCAGCGTGAAAAAACAAGGCCGCTGAATCAACGGTGATGGCATGAATTTGTCGTTAAGGGAGCTCACTAGCCTCCACCGCGCGTCTGCTTCTCCAAATTCCTCCTCTGATCCTCACAACACCAGCGGCACGGTACGGAGAAAACACACCGCACTTCCTGTCACACTTTCAAAATACACCTCGATCGATTTCATTTATGGAGCATCTGAAAAAAAATGTATACAATAGTGCAGCATTGGGGGTTGAAATTGGATATAAAACACAAAAATACGGAAAAGACTTATCCTGTAAAATTAAGTTAAACATATAAACAACAACAAACAATGCATATGCCATCCATTAAAAACATTAAAATACAATAAAATAAAAAAGCAAAATCTACATGTTAAAACACAGCACAGACATAAGTTATAGCTACTGGGTTCAAAGACAACAAATATAATTTATATATTAAACTATCACTGCGCAATGTCCTAAATTATTTCTATAGTGATAATGACTCCTCTATTTAGCATGGATTATCTTTCTCTACCAAATTCAGGAATATAAATGTAACATTTAAAGAATATCTGTATAAGATAAAGTTATATTTACATGTGTACTAACTGCTCGTGTTTCGCGTGGAGACGCAGCGCCCTCTTCTGGCTTTGAAGAGAAGAAGGAACCCCATTTTACAGCACCTGTTATTACCAGGCTGTCTCTAATCTCATTCAAAGTAGTAACCATTAAAACTAGCATTGCATTAGTTTATCACAAACATCTTAAGTTAAGAATTGGTGCATCATCAGTTAAAGATTAATCTACCACTAATTTACCATTAGTCAATCATTATTTTAAATTTAGTTGTTTAGATTATTTTGACTTTATCAGTTTATGCTAAAATGAGAGTATTTCACACAGGACAGCAATATTATAGGAATGTGCTGCTTTTTAAAGTCACACATAAGGATCACCATTTTTTATTTAACCTGTCCACTCAGTGCTACGGTCTACACACAGATATCACTTAGATTCAGCTTCCAACTTGGTATTAAGGGTTTTTTGTGCTGATTTGTTCTTTGTATTGTTCCGGTGGCAATGTTATTATTTTGGAGGTCATGGACTGAAAATTTTGGGAACCTTTACATTTGTGCTCCACCATTTTTCTATCACACCATCAGTTTCCCATCAAATTATTATCAGGTCAGGTGAAAAGCAACTATTTACATTTACTCAAATTACTGTAATTGAGCAGTTTTAACCAGGTTAAAAAAAAAAAAACTTTCACTTGAGTACAATGCTCTTGTACTTTGTCCACTTCTGTTTTCTACAGAGAAGCATATAGTGATAGAATGATTCAACATCACATCCCAAAACAGCTGCTGAACACAGCAAGAGCAAGTGTTGAAATCCCAGGGTTAAACATTTAAGAGTTTCTTTAAACTCAAATTGTAATTTTAACTCCATTCTGAGTTAAATGGTCTTCAATGTTGGAGACCATTGATCTAAGCTCCGCCCACTGAGCGTTCAAATCTAGGGGATGTGTGGGCGGAGTTTCCCATCATGCCCTTGGGCAGAGTGTTTAGGTGTGTTTTTTAATGTTTTTAGTTGTGTTTGGATGTTGCCTGTTGAACGGGGATCCCTGCTGGGGTTCTTATGGTTATGTTTATTGTGGTTCGATGTTTTTACCTCCGCCAAGGAGGTTATGTGATCGGCAGGGTTTGTTAGTTAGTTAGTTTGTTAGTTGTTAGCAACATAACTCAAAAAGTTATGGACGGATTTTGATGAAATTTTCAGGAAATGTCAGACATGGCATAAGGAAGAACTGATTAGATTTTGGGAGTGATCTGGATCACTGTCTGAATCCAGGAATTTTTTAAAGGATTCTTTAGGGCTAATGGCGGAGGGCTGCGCTCTCTGAGTGCTTTTCTAGTTTTTGATATGCAACACATTTGCAAGAGCGAAGTTGCTCTATTAAAGAAAGGTGAATTTACCTGAACAACCTGGTTGTCAGTTTGTTCTCTTGTTTTTTATTGTCAATAAGGAAAGACCACAACCTTACAAAGCAGATGGATGCACCCATTTCCGTGTTTCTCACTGACGAATCCATCTTGCAAAGCTCCCGTCTGAACTGTTTGGGCCCGGTTAGAAAGTGACAGGACCAATCAGCAGAGGGGCAGCGTGGCGGAGTAGTGACGTAAGCAAGCAGCAACAAGGGGCAGTTACCCTTATTGCGAAAGACATTAACGTGGATGCTGCTAAAGCGCCAGTTTTATCAGAACTTGACGACATTTCTTCTTTTAACGAAGAAAAAACTTTTGTTGTTTTTTTTTTTTTTTAAAAACGACAAAAGTCATGTACATGTCTACAGTCGCCATGGTTCGCTTTATGCAGTTATCGGTAGTTGTGCATGCACACCTCGGTAACGGCAACGACGTCACGTGTTTTGTTGTTTTGATTGGCCCGTAAAGATGTGACAGACAGAACGTTCATCTAATCACCCTCCAAGTTTTTTTTTTCAAAGGCTCTGCCCTTTCCCAAACACTGTATATCAAAGGTTTTTTTCAAATGTCATGTTAGAAACACCATAGTTCACTGTGCAACTCTTCAGTAGCTACTCAGGAATTTAAATTAGATACTTTATACTTTCACTTGAGTAAATTAAAAGGATACAGTACTTTTACTTAAGTAAATTGTAACCAGAATAACTGTACTTTTACTTCAGTACAATAGTTGTGTACTTTTTCCACCTCTGTTAGGTTATCAAAGTCATTAGTTTACCTCTGATTCACCAGTAGTTTAACCATTTAACCACTACAAGATTTCCATTAGCATATCATTATGTCATCACAAGTTTGACGTTAATACTTATAGCAGGGATGCCAAACTCAATCACCGCAGGGGCCGGATTCTGGATTCAGGTCTAACAGGGTCACCTTCTTAACCATAAACTGTCAACCTCATTTCACTAGTAATTAAATATGAAAAAAACTTAGCAACTTATGTAAACGATTTTGATATTTAAAAAGTTTAAAAGGTAAGTTTAAAGGCTCACAATTTAAGAAAAGTAAATTTATTGGTTCAAAAAGGTCAAATCATGAAATTGGAATGAAAAAATCATGTTTTTTTTAAAGGCAAATATATCAGAAAGAAAGTCAAAATCATGAGTTAAAAAGGTTCAAATAAGAGATAAAATTTGTAATCATGAAATTAAAAGTCAAAATATGATTCAAAATTTTAAGTTGTTAGTCTTAAAGGTCAAACTATGGGATTATGAAGTCAAAGTTTGGAGTTGAAAATATGAGGTATATACAAAATATTGGTTAAAAAGGTCAAAATATCACTTAAAAATTAGAATTATGAATCTTAAAACTCATATTATACGAGAAGTCAAAATTATGAGTTGAAATGCTCAAAGTATGGAATAAAAAGTCAGAATCCTAAGTTTGAGTCCTAACTGTGAGATGCTTAATTGAAAATTTGAAATTAAAACACAAACTGATTTCTTTCCCCACATTCCTGACTTCTTATCTAAATATTTTTACTCCTTACTTTTTCAGATTTTGTGACTTAACAATTATATCTTAAGTCATCAAGGATAAATTCACATTTTTATACTAGAGGAAATCTGCAGACCTCATACTGATGGGCCAGTTAAAATAGAAACATGAGATCATCTTGCGGGCCGGATTTGGCCCCCGGACACTGAGTTTGACACCTGTGACTTATAGTTTCATTTCTTTACGATGAGTATAACATCGGTTTACCGTTTGTTTACCATAATTTCGAAACTTGTTAACCACTGGTTAATAGGGTACATTAGCAGCACCCGGTAGTCACCCATTCAAGGTTCTGGCTGGATTTATCAGTGCCTTTTCATAATAAAACTCTAAAGATGAAATTTAAACCACCAGGGTTGGTTGAAAACGAGTTTGCAGTACTTTTTATAAAGTATTTCAGCACTTTAGTATCATTAACTTAGTTTGTATTGATTGTACTTTAGCTCTCCCAGCTTAAACCTTTATTTGATGAAAGCGTCACTGTACTTCCGCCTTCCTCCTCGCTCTTTGTGTCCAGCTGGATAAAGCTCGCGCTCCTCTGCTCACACTTGACAGGGTGATGGAAAGATGCTCCGCGCACGCGCAGAAATGGAGGCGGATGCAGCATCTGCGCTACCGCTGTTTCTTTGTCAAGTTACCCAGAAATAACAAGAGCGGGGCAGGAAACGCGGAGCACTGAATTTTAAAATAAAACTACAAGAATATATGATAAATAGAGCAAACTCTATCAACAACACAGAACAACTTCCTTGTGGGAGTGAGTTTCGTCTTTGAAAACCTACAGGATAAAAAACATAAGCTATTTGATGGTGATAGACTTCACTTAGACTAGTTTACTGAAAAAGTGGCACACGGATAAACTATCAAATATGTAGATAACGCACGCAGCGATGATTTAATGTTTGCTACTGTGGTCCTTAAGCCCGTGGTTACTTTAGTCTCTCGTTTTTAATTTCACAATAAACCAAATGGCTACAATGTCTGCTTGCAAATTAGAGAAACCTATTTCTCCACAATATAAAAAGCATACCTGCTACTGTAAAAAATCTCCAAAAGTTAGGGACCGGTGATATTTTCATATAGCCTATTTCAAAGACTATGGATGTTTGTGAAAGATAATGTAGGGCTTTTATTTTGAAGCTCCCGCTATAAACCACTGTCTCACTCTGTCTGACTTGATACTTTCGCTATTGGGCCGGCTTCTCTCTCGTCCTTTACTGTACGAGCTAAATGTTATAATCTATAAATTGTCTTCTAAGCCTGTTGGTTCCTGTTGTTATCAGCAGAGCACGTTCCGTTGTCTTTACGTAAGGCTGCGATGTGATCAAAATCGGAGATGCCCTCTGTGGACTCACTTCATTGATGGCTGTGAGCCTCCATCCTAAAGGCCTTACTTGTTACTGGAGCTTCTTCCTCATATGACAATGGTACGGTGAAATACAG
Source organism: Cheilinus undulatus (assembly GCF_018320785.1). NCBI lineage: Eukaryota > Metazoa > Chordata > Actinopteri > Labriformes > Labridae > Cheilinus > Cheilinus undulatus. Next base: position 17,139,573 of record NC_054872.1, read on the forward strand.
TTTTGGCTCACGGAGGAGTTATTTCAGCGATTAGGTCGAGGCTGTGTTTGAAAAAATGAAGATTTGGAGCACGGAGCATGTTTTCAGGTTGGTCACAGTGGGGTTTATTGTTGTTAGTATTCACGGAGCAGAATAAGCTCGTCTGTCATTGTGGGGGAACTAGAGGACCTTCAGCCTCATTAAGAAAATTAAAACAAATCATTATGTGATGAAAGTCTGAGCTCATGGCTGTGGTCAGTAAATCCACCTGCGTTTTTATTATAGCCAGTGTAGTGATGGTGAGTCACCATGAGCAATAAGGGAGTCAGGCACTAAAACAGCCTGCATTGTCCCTGTTTGTCCCAGAGTATCATTTAAAAGAATGGCTTTTGTTGTGAAGCATTGTCTTAATTACTACTATGCTGCTAAAGTAATACAAACATCATGACACATAAGTATTTACACTGTTGTTTTGATAGTTTAAAACTCATATGAGGAGTTTTTCTCTGAATATGCAACCATGTGAAATTACTGATGGTCCTTTATTATCTACAGATGAAAAAGAAACTATCAGCAACAAAGACTGATTACTCCTATATAGTTTTTGAAATGCCAATAACTGCTAATGCCAGATAAGTGCCAGGCAAAATTATCAGCTGTTTACTACAGAAACAGCCTCTTTTTAGCATTTCTACTGCAGATATTTACAGTGACTTTCAAAAGAGAGTAATGTGAGATACAATATGTGTCACAGTTAAACATATACAGGACAAGATGAGCAGAGAGAGATATCACTTTGTCTGAAGGTGGTGCCAAAGTAAACACAAACCAGTACTTCCATATAGGAGCTTTAAAACAAGACTCCACGCATGTTTAAGCCAGCGTTTCTTCTGCGTCATGTTATTCTGTGCTCTTTTAATTGCAGTTACCCATGGGAGACGGTGATCAAAGCCGCCATGAGGAAGTACCCGAACCCTATGAACCCTAACGTGGTTGGCGTGGACGTGCTGGAGCGCAGTCTGGATGAAGAGGGACGCCTGCACAGCCACAGACTTCTTAGCACAGAGTGGGGCCTACCAGGAATCGTACGAGCGGTCAGTATCTCCTCAACCACTGTGCTGGAGATGGGAAAGTCTCCTAAAATCACTTTGCTGCACAACACTGCTTAACACTCTTCGTGTTTGGTGGCTCAAAAGAAATCAGAAATACCAACATTTAAATCTGTTGTTTTGTTTGTAGATTTTGGGAACCAGTCAGACGCAGACGTACGTAAAGGAGCACTCCATAGTGGACCCAGAGGAGAAAAAGATGGAGCTGTGCTCAACAAATGTAAGTTTACGCTGAGTAAATCTACTGCTAGTGTTCAATTAGTGCTCTGAAATCTACCACTGCTAAAGGAAAACTTTTTCTTTGCCTGTGGGAATGCTATCTAGAGAAAAGTCAATGTTATCATAGTTAAACAAAACTAAAGGTCTCCTTTTTTGCTGAGGTTATGCATTCTAAGCATTGGCTCAGACATTTTGGGACTCTAAAGATTAACTATGAGAGTTAAGAGTTGTGTATCTTACAAGCTAAATAATAAAAAGATACTAGATACACCAAAAAACCATGTTTACATAGACTATTTTTTGTCTTAATCTCTGCCTGTAAGCTTTTTTATGCTTTTCGGCTTATTTGAATTGATGTATGTGTAGTTTTTCTGCCATTCTAGACTCACCACTACAACAGTTACTCTGAGGGTAGCTGATAGTTAACTTTATTTTCATCTGACAACATGGATGTGGTCTGAAAATGTGTAAAGTGTGCTTGCATTCAGTATCTTTTTTCTTGATTGTGATATAATCAGACTTGGCGGTTTGTTTACTGCTAAAAATCAGATTATGCAAGCACTGAAATGAGGATTTATTGTGCATACATGCATAAACACATTTATGAATGTTAACTTTATTCAGTAGTCTATGTTGAATAAATATTATGTGCATACACAGGTCCATATATGTAAATATTCTCCAATAGGGCTATGTGCAAATCTACTACCACTGTACATAAACAGGCAATAAGGCAAACAAGTAGTTTTCAGCAGCCCTGCACAGTTGCACTAGTTTAACATCTGTATTGGTCAGTATCAGCTCTGTTTACGTCATCGGCTAAATTAAGTGTCATGAATAGATATCATAATCAGGGTTAATCTGTTGTCTTCACTCAGTTTCATGCTGGCATCTGGTGTATCTTGCTGCTGAATCAAATAAAAGATTTTTACAGGGCAGAAAAGGTCACCTGCTAGGCAAACTGATCTGTTTTCTAGGTCAAATGTGAGAGAAAGTCTTGAAATACTTGGAGTGTTACACCAAAGGAGGATTAAAATCATGGATATCAGCTAAATTGGTGATTTAAAATCAGTATCTGTATTGGCCCTAATTTTCACAACCAGTGCATCCTTTATTGACGTGTACTGCTGCTACTCTTTAGCACTTTACCTTCCACCTCCTTAGCACCTAATGCATTTTAACTCTGACACTAACTTTATTTCTGAATTCTTTTACTTAAAATTACACAGCCACTTTTTGTATGTGCGTCTTTTCTTGTTTGTTTATTTAGATATTTTTCTGTTTTGATATTGTTTTCTAAGACTTCATAATGATTAAAAACAAACATAATGTAAATAGCTTTTCTTTTGAAATCTGATATGATATTTTGAGTTAATTCATCTAAATCCAAAACAATAGCCTACACTGCTTTTTCACCATCATATTCCGTGTAAATATGCCATAATTTACTCCAAATGTATTTTATCTTCCAGATCACTCTCACAAACCTGATCTCAGTAGACGAGAGGCTTCTTTACAGACCACACCCGGACAACCCTGACGTGTAAGTACATTCTTCACTTATTAAGCTGTATATTTCATCTTCTCTGACAACATTTCAGGGAACACTGCATGTGTTGACCTGTTGACATAATATAACAGTGCACAGAAAGATAAGAACATGAATGAGAGGTAGTGTGTTTATACAGGCACACATTGTTTAATCCTCACTCTATATCATCATGCTCTCTCTCTCTCTCTCTCTCTCTCTCTCTCTCTCTCTCTCTCCCCCCCCCTCCTCAGCACTGTCCTGACCCAGGAGGCCATCATTACTGTAAAGGGAGTGAGTCTAAGCAGTTACCTCGAGGGAATGATGGCGAGGAGAATGTCAGCCAATGCCAGGAAGGTAAAAACAAACAAACAAAAAAAAAACACATTCCTTACATTTATATCAGTTTCTTTGCATGTCTTCATTTCCGGAGCTGGACTTTCTATGAGTTTATCTTCCCTTTAAGGTAGAGAATTGGACATAAAAATCAAAAGTTCCTACTTCCACTGATGTTTGCCTGTCTATCTCTGTGTTTTCCTCTTTAATCCTCTGTTTCTCCTCATGAATCTGTAGGGCTGGGATGCTATTGAGTGGATTATTCAGAACTCTGAAAGAGAAAATCCTCTCTGTGACATTTACTAACTCTGGTAACTCTCCTCTCTGCTTTACAACTTTTCCTGCAGTCTTACCAGATGATAAAAAGCATGGCAGGCCTCTTTTAATACTTCTTAATTTAGTCTTTTTTACATTTTAAATATTGTCAATATGTATCTGCACGCAGGACTGAAGATTTACAGGAGTGACCACTCTCCTGACTACACCTCATAAACCAGCGGGGGAGTTCTTGGCATTCCAGGATCCTCTGCTGTTGGTTGTTTTACCGTCTGAGAGGTTTTGGTTGGGCTCCACCCTGCTCCGCCTCTCTCACCTCTGGAGTCCATGCACTGCAAGCTCAGAGACAATGTGTGCTGCTGCCAAAGCTGAATGGATCTATTAGAGATGGATTTAAGGGCAGTAGGTGAGGCTGAATGCTAACTCAGTAGCCTAGAAATAACATTTGACCTTTAAATGAGTCATAAGTAAGGAGAGATTCTGTTTGTTGAAATGTGACTAATGCCGAAGGCTCTAAAGGACTTTCACACATTTGCGAGACTCTAGTGGTCTGATTCTAACATTACTGCCTCATGTTTCCTTTGCTCTCATTGCATATCTCAGCATACTTTTGAAGGGATAAATAGGAGGGATGAAGGACTTAAACGCACATTATTTTACGAAAAACAATGTTCTGTATAACAACAATATGCAACAGATTTTATAACTTTATGTGAGTCTTCTGACAGTGTCCTACACTGGCGGCTCCTGCAGCAGGAGCTCATTTAAAAAGTTGCTTCTGGTGCTTTTATGTTTCAAGAGGCACAAACTGTAGATGCTATGTTTGCATGATAGTAGTAAAAAAACCTCAGATGGGTAGGAGGGGATATTCAATTTTATGGATGTGTCCCACATCAATCACTGTTCACTATGTAGTCCACTTCATGTTGAGTTTGCCAATTTGTTGTGCAGCTGTTGATTAGGAGTTGCGATTAGAGAAGCACAGATGCATAGGTTTAGCACCAGCGGTATCTTGCTGTTTTCCACCCTTTTGATCAGATCATCAGAAAATAATTTGAGCAGTGGCAGGTGGATATCTGTTGCATCATATCAATTTTAACAGCTCATTCAGGGTAGAGATTTATTAATGAGAAGAGATGAGCTGTTGGACAAACTCTGATATGTTTCATGGTCAAACATGAGAGAAAGTGTTGGTATTGTGGGAGGGTTACACCAAAAGAAGTACTGAAAAATAATAGGGATGCACGATATTATCAGCATGATATCGATATCAGCAGATATAAAAGTTTCTGCAGATATTTATAATAGATATTTTGGCTGTAAAAATCTGCTTATAGGTTCTCTGCAGATGACACCATACAGCAGCAGAGAACTTTCATTGGGGAGCCAAGATTTCTACATAGAGAAGCTCTACTAAAAAGCCATTTTTTGAGCTGTTAACGACTATTCTAAGTGTTCAAAGTGTGAAAATATAAACATTCTTAATTCTTAAGCTACTGTTGTATCCTGAAAGTAGTGAAATATTCAGGCAAAAACAAACAAACAAATAAAGTCACAGAGAAACAGCAGCAGGCAGGAGTAAAAAAAATTAAACTCCATCTAAAGCCTGGACGTGTATGGTCCATTTCCACAAAGGCAGATGATGCTAGGAGGTCTTTAGGACTGTTTTTTTAGTGATATTGATCACCTCCACATCAGGTAAATCTGTTAAACTATGGCAAAAATCACTGTTTTGTTAAGTGTAGGAATCATACTTAATGTATATAAATGCTCTGTTGATAAAAGTAGTGTAGAAGACCATTAAGAGCTTTAAAGTTCTAACTTTCCTCTGTTCCCATTCTTTCCTGGGCTGCCCCCCACTTCCTGACCCCCAACAGACATTCCTGACCACGTGATTGCAAACAACCCATATCAGCTGTAAATATTGGTCGAACAACAAATAATGGTTCTCTGCCAGAAAACGGTGGATGCTCTCTCCAGGTGGGGAGTGGGTCTCTGCCTCAGGTGAAGGAGTTCAAGTATTCTGCGGTCTTGTTCATGAGAGAGGGTAAAAGGGAGCATGAGATTGACAGGTGGATTGGTGCGGCATGAGCGGTACTACGGGCGGTGTGCCCCATTGTTGTAGTGAGGAGAGAGCTGAGCCAAAAGGCAAAGCTCTCCATTTACCGTTCGATCTACCTCCCAACCCTCACCTATGGTCATGAACTCTGGGCAATGACAGACAGAATGAGATTGCGGATACAAGCGAGGAGAGGGATGTCTAGGTTGACTTGCCTGCTACCACCGCAGCCCAGCCCAGGATAAACAGGAGAAAAAGGATAGATGGACAAACAAATAAGTTTGTACATATTAGGCTGAACCAATAGACCTACCTCAGCTAAAGTTTTTGTCTTTATTCATTTCTTAGACTTTAAAGTGTGTTTAAAGTAGTGAAGTGTTAGGTCTGAGCTACATTTAAATATCTGTATCGGTATTGGTATCAGCTAAAAATAATTTGTAAATGTTGGCATATCAGATATCAGCAAAAATACTTTATCGTGCATCCCTAAAAAACATAATATTGGCAATGGAATAAACCATCATCTAAATTGTTATTTAAAACATTGATAATGGCATCAGCCCTGACTTTTACAATTAGTGTATCTGTAGTTATAATACTCTTTATAGTAGACTAATAGTGTCCCATAATGCACCATGACAAGTAGTGTACAACCAAAAATCTGCAGGTCTATGAGTGTCCACTTGAGGCTAGTTACAGAAGCCTCTGAAGTCACATACAAACCCATTCAAAAATACCTGTTTTTAACAGCAAAATAAACATGTTTACAGCCTCAAGACACAGATTTGGTGGACATAACTAGTCTTTATTTGCACACCCTCTTCAGGGGTTGATTATTTCATTTACAACTCATCTGTTTTGAATTTTCTAAAGGATAAGAATATTCTTATCAGGGCATGTGGCTGACCTGACCTCAGCGCCTGCTTTTTGCTTGTAGTTAGGTTAAGTCCACTTTTTCAGTATGGCCACTAGCATCATTAGGCTTCAAAAGTCCCCTTAAATAACTAAATACCACAAAGGGCACACTCACTACGACCAGTTTTTCTGCACCATGCTGAAGCACACCTGTCCTCCTTTTCCCCAGCTCCTCTGCTAGCCTTCATTCATATTTCTCTAAGCCCGACCAGGCCTGAGCACGGACACATCATCATGTTGTAATGTGGTACAGGCACTTTACAAGATGCATGCGCTCACAGAGTCAGCACAATATACAGACAACATGACGATACCTTCACTCACTTTGCAGCATATTTTGAGTAATTTTGGTCAGATACACTCTCAAACACTAAGTAAATACATTACTGTTGCATGCACTCGAAAAAGAAATTTGTTGAACTACTTTGAAAAATTGTTCCAATTTCTAACAAGTAAATGAATTAAGTTCATTCAACCCAATTTAACAAGTTGCAAGAAGGTAACTAGAGTTCCAACTTAAAGTTAAATAAACTTGATTTAATTGCTTGTTATACCAATTGAAGCAATTTTTAGTAGGTCAATAATTTTCTTTCTGTAGTGTGAGCAATTGTACCGTTTTTAAGCCCACGTCTTCCACCCAAGACTGCCCATAAGGGGGGAAAAAGGGAGAAGCTTTCTGAGGCCAAATTTGGGGCACAAATCATTGTCCATGATAAAGTTAAGCTGTGATAACCAAATTTTATTTTTAACCTGAATAATAACCACTCTTATCAAAGCAAGAAAAATGAATTTTATTTATGCTGTAGTACAAATAAAGCCCTTTTCAAAATATAAAAAACATTTTTTAACAGAATTACCTCTTTGTTGGTGATGAAATTTAAAAGTGCTATAACAGTGGCGAAACAGGATAAAAGTGGTGAAAATCTGTGTTAAGTGACAAAACAGTGGCAAATATGGGCATGAAGTTGCAAGAAAGGGTTAAAAGAGGCAAAAAAAATATGGCACTAAAGGGCTACATACAGCAAAAATAGGTAAAAAGTGCCAAAAAGAAGTAGCAAAAACTGTCAGAAAAAGGTTAAATCATTGCACAAATAAACATTTCCAACATCAGAACCCAGTCATAGTTTGACACACTTTTCACGTCCAAAATGAGGCAAGTGTTGTCAAGGATGCTAGCACCAATGCTAAAGATCCAAAACGCATGTATTGACATCATCAATGAATCATAAATGGGGAAAGCCCAATCTCTTGGTTTTTCAGGGGCCCAGCCAACTTGGTGGGCAGCCCTGCTTCCGACTGTGCAAAGGAAGTGTACCGTTCCTGAGCATGGTATGGACCACTCACAGTGGTCAAGAAAACTGGAATTTAGAGCTCAAGTGGTATAGATTACCTAAAATGAGTGTGCCCTAAAACTTTGTCTATTCACTATCTGATTACAACCCAAACACTATCTATTAGTCTTAGATACAGAAGATAGTAAACAGTCACAATCAAGTAGCCATCACAACATACTACTACAAGTATTGATATATAAACAGAAAGAAGTCAAAATAATAGAATGAGCTTCATGGTAAAATAAAGAATGTAAATGTACCAGAGAGAGCAAAATTACCTCTTTAAATCTCTAGTCTATTTATGCGTAGAGCATGAATAGACACATTACGGTGTCACATAGTGAGACAAAAACAAGGTAAAGGTATAGAAATAGGAAAAAAGCATTGCACTATATTAAAAAATACAGACATTTTTTGCTCTCTTAGCATCTGAGTAGGATGTAGTGAATAATGATTGATATCAGACATAGCCAATGAGTAGTGTGGTCGCTGGCCAGCAATGTGTTCAGCTTTAAAATTTCAAATCCAGCTCTAGGTAGATAAAAATTCAAAGAATTTATGTTTATATCAGACAAAAAAGATGGGAATGTACCTTTAACATTGCCTTCTTTTTCTGTTGTCAAGGCAACAATACATGGGGATCTTTTTGATGGAAATGAGAGTTAATACTCTCCCAGTCATAGCCACTTTGATAAGGAGGATGAGGATGGAAAAAGCCCCTTTTGAGAACAGATGGAAGAGATGCTTTGGTATTATTGCTTTGACAGCTGTATCATTCATGCCTATGCCAGTCACACTCACGCTTTCAAACGTTGAATTTTTCTGTAAAGCTACCTAAACACTGTTTGTACTGTATGTGCCAGGCTGAAGTGGGAGATGCACACAATTACCATGACATGTTTCTTTGTGACATTAATATTTACATACATTTGTATGAATTTATTTATTAATGAACATTGTGTAACCAGCAGTGAATTGTTTCATTGTTTATGTTGTCTTGAGTGTCATGCAGAAATTCATTGCCTTTCTAATTTATGTTTGTACTTCAACTATTGTCTGACTGCAACAATAAAATCGATTGTTGGAGAAAAGTTTAATTTGATACTTGAGTATACTGCGTTTGTGTTTGATCACACACAGAGCTCATTGTTTAACAGACATGGTGCTGTTACACAAGAAGCCTAACATTGTTGAGATCTCTTTGTTTGATACACTTGTATAACTAAAGTTAGTGATTCACATTAAAGTAAAATTAAAAATTCAATTCAAAAACAAATTAAACTGAAAAAAGTATAAAAAACAAGATTTAAATGTATACACATAATTTATTTATAGGTAAGTAGATTTGTTTAATCTAATATTTACTTCCTCATCTCTTTAAATGTTTGCCTTACAATCATGACTTTGATACTGAAATAACTTGAAACTTACAAAAGTAATAATGAATAACGATTTACTGTAAATTAACCAATGACAATCAGACATTGCTTTTGAATTGTGGTTCAACAGAATCATTAAAAACCCAAACTAATTAAACTGGCCTTTGCAAAATTGATGGTAAAAAAAGATGTAAAATAATTTGACCCTAGGGACATGTTAAGTAGAAAAGTAGTCACTGTGTTGTTTGATATCATGGTGTGTAACACACTGAACACAGACCACAGAAAGCTAAGGAGGCAGTTGTCCTAGTAGATTAGAAGGAAAATGATAGACAAGCATGTTAAAGGTAAAGGCTATAAGACCATCTCCAAGCAGTGTGATGTTCCTGTGACTACAGTTGCACATATTATTCAGACGTTTAAGGTCGTTTATAGGACTATTCTGAAATGGCCTTCTATGAGCCCTGATCTAAGTACCTGTGGACAGGTGCAGAAGTCTCATAGAAATTGCTCGATTGCAGTGATTGCCTCAGAATTTTGTGCAACAAAATATAAAGTTAAGGGTACCACCAATTTTGTCAAGGACAGTTTAGTTTGTTTCTCAAATCAATTATCTTGGACCACAATTCAAAAGCAATGTCTGATTTTCATCAGATAATTTTCAGTGAATCTTTATTTATTATTACTTTCGTCAGTTCCAAGTTATTTTAGTGACTGTTGTGGATTTTTTCCTTTAATGGAAGGGCGCCAACTATTTTGTCCATGTGTGTATCAGGAAGGTTGTGGGTTTGATTACAAGTTCCCGCAGCCACATGTCTATGTATCCTTGGTCAAGTACTTAATCCCAAATTTATCCCACTGCTCTGTCAGTGGTGTGTGATGCGGATTAGTTAATACTAGCAGACACTCTGCAGTGTGTGAATGGGTGTCACCTGTGGTGTAAAAATTTATTTTGTCACATATCTAAAAGTATGTCCACATAGAGAGCACTTAAGGGGGCATTGTTTTTTTTTGTGTGTGTTTTTTTTTTTTGTCTATTTAGAGGGTATCAGAGAAGGCTCTTTATCAATACGGGTAAAGAATTCTGATCTAAGATCAGGCACTTGCAAAAAGAAACTGTAGGAAGCAGAACAGAAGCATATGAAGAGAGCAGCGCTGCACACACTCAGATTTTCACTCACAGCAGAGTTTGTGTGAGAAAGTAAAGCCAATTTAACACATAAGCTAAAATTAACTGACAGAGGAGCACTATTTTTGACCTATACATGTCAAACTTTGATAACAATCTTCTGTGCTTCCTCTATTATTTTTTCGATCAGATAACTTTCAACTTTCAACTTTATTGTCCCCTAAGGGAAATTTGCTCTGCAGGCAGGTAAAAACATAGAACATAGGAAACACTGTCACATAAATTTAGAAACAACACTGAAATGGGTAATTACACAAATACCCTGAAGGACAACTGAGGACAGAATCATCATTACATTGTAGTGAGAATTGAGTGTATCAAAGCCACATGGACAGTAAAAAGACATAATTACCACCCTAAATTACAGAGATCCCAATCCTCATGGGATTAGAATTACTTGTGGACCTCTGTGTGTGCTCATATATGGTTGGTAATTTGCCCTGGAATTTTTCCTCTGCAAATTACAGACACGGTCGATTTGAATTAAAAACACAGATGTGTGATTATGACAAATTACCAGAGGTCTCTAGGTAATTCAGTCAAACGTCCACGTAAAGCAGAGGTGTCAAACTCAAGGCCTGGGGGCCAAATCCGGCCCGCGGTACTGTTGTACACAGCCCACAAGATCATATCATATTTCTATTTTAATTGGACCACTGGTATGAGGTCTACAGATTTACTACAGTATAAACATTTAAACTTAACCTTTGAAAGCTGAAAAAGTAAAGAGTGAAAATATTTAGATAGACTTTTAGAAAAGTCAGGAATGTGGAAAGGTAATCTATTTGTTTTCATTTGATATTTTTAATTTTGCATCTTACAATCAATTTATTGTTTGACTTTTAATTTCATATTTTGACCTTTTAAATTCACAATTTTGACTTTTCATATCAAAATTCAACCTTTTAAATTCACAGTTGTGAATTTAAAGTCATATTTGGACCTTTTCAAATCACTGCTTCAAATTTGATCTCACCTTTTGACCTCCTAACTTTGACTTTCAATCCCACATTTTGACCTTTCAGACACATTTCAAAATCTTAACTCATGTTTTTGTCTTTTAAACTCATAATTTTGAATTTTATGTAATATTTCCATTCTTAAAACTCCCAACTTTGACATTCTGTCTCATATATTTGCCCTTTTATATATATTTTGTGTTTTGACCTTTTGAACTATTAAGTTCGACTTTCATCTCAGATTTTGAGCCGTTAAACTTCAAATTTTGACTTTTTTAAATCTGAAAACCATTTATCATCAGTGCTCAGTTACTTTTCCTCATTTTTTACTGGTGCAAATGACAGTTTATGGTTAAATGTTCACCCTGTTAGGCTCTCAGAATAGACCCAAATTCAGTATCTAGCCCCTGCTGTGATTGAGTTTGACATCCCTGATGTAGAGGGCACCAAAGAGGGAACTTTGTCAAATTTTGTCCATTCAGAGGGCAAATGTAAAATTCTGTGTCCACAATAGGCATCAAAGAGGGCACTTGATTGTGTTTATCTACCATAGTGGCATACAAGATGGCAGTCTTGCAGTTTTTAGGGCTACAGAGGGGGCTGAGTCCACCAGTGCCACAGGTTCTGCAGAGGTCGCTGAGCTTAGGTATGACACTATACATTAATTTTTCCCATAAAAGACAGGATGATGACTTATTTAGGCCAGGCACTGATGTTAGGGAATAGCACATTATTCCAATAGGGAGCGATCAGATATTCGGTATTAATTAAGCAGAGGTCCATTACGTCCACTTAAACATCAATATTAAGGGTAAAAGCTCAAGATTCCATTTTAAATAACTTTTTGGGGGGTTCTGTAACTTTAGCAAAACTAGATAGCTGTTACCAACTATCACTTATGCAAAGTCTTGAACTATTCCTCTGTAGTTTATCAGTCATCCAGTAGAGGGCACAACTTTGTTGTCCAGGGCATTCAGAGCAGCTTCTGATCACAGAACCCAAACACATGCTGTTTTTTAAAGGGATTTTTTCGTTTCAGTCAGGCTTAGAAAAATAAAGTAAGATAGAATCATTGCATGGATCAGAGGCAGAGTTGAGTTAATTTTCTTTTATTTACTCAACAGAACATGAAACAGAACATATTGCATAGCATGTACATCAATCCTCAACATCTGAGCAGCGATAGAGGAAAGTCTGTGTCTAAATTGCACTGTTATTCATACATTCCCATTCCTTCAAGCTGAGACGCTCACAAAAATAGTCTCAATAAATAAATAAGTAATCCCAGCTGGGTGTTTAAAAAACCATGCAGGAGCTAGAGAAAATAATGCAAACAATTGATTTTGGTATCTAGTAAACACTCGTCTGTGAATGAGACATTTACTAATGATGTAGAAACAAAACAGCAACATAATCTGGAAAACAAAAACAAGGATTAAACTGTACCGGTTTCAAGTTTCATGAGAAGGCACACACACTGACATTATACTGACATGGATGTTTTTGGTAATACTGCACTCAGACGCTGCTGCTAAAGCAGCTACAGCTGAAAATTAACACACGATTTTAAAAAAGAACAAAACAGTCATATCAAATCTTTATTAAAGTGAAAAAAACAAGTAAAATAAAAAAACCCTGGTGCATCTACATATCAAAGAATCATCAGTCGGTCTAATGAGCAGTTTCTGACTCCCTCGCTTACATCCATTATCTCTTCAGGTGCTGCAGAAATTCAACATTTCCTTCTCTCCATCCCTGTCAAACTTCATCTGAGTATCAAACACATCACAATCCAGCCTTAGAAGAAATAAAACTATTTCAAACTTTAAAGAAAGTGTATTTTTCCTACTTTCTGTGGTGGAAAAAAAGAAGATCAAACAAAAAAATTACATAAAATTCGTAAAATTTGGGAAAAATAAGTGTCCACATCTAAAAAGGTGAAAAGTTGTGTTTTACTTTCAATGTGTCTGAAAAAAACTCCAGTAAACTAAGACTATTATCTGACAGCTGAGTATTCCCTTTGTACACTTTTCCTCCGTCCAGTCACCGACTGCTGCTACATCTCCTTTCCTCTCTGTCACACTTGCTCGCTCCTTCTGTGAACTCTCCCAGAAGCCTCTGTGCTCTATCAAAACAAACTCGATTGCATAATTGTCCCGCTGCCTCCAGTCATACCTCAACGAAACACACATCCAGCAATTCATTGTGCTACAAAAGAAAAACAACATTGTACATCTCTATGTACAGTATGTACATCAGTTCATCTGTATTTAAGAGCAGAGGAAGGGTGTCAGAAGTTGAAAAGGTTGATAAAGTCTTGTGGGGAGAGCGACGTGGTACAACTTTTTGGGTTGTTTGCTGTGCAGGGATGTTTTGTGTCCTGCAGAAACAAACAGAAGATCAATATTAGGTTATTTATTCTGTTTTATCTCCTGAGCCCAGCTTTGCATCAGCTTTGACGGAGAGGAAAGCGAGCTAAAAACAAAATACTCTACCTGCCAGAAAAGGATGTGGCAGTGTGTGCAGAAGTGCAGGGTGTCGCTGTATTGCTCTCTGTGAGGATAGCAGCGGCTCAGTTTGAAGTACATCTTCTTCCACTCCAGATGACCTTTATCTGACACCATGAGGCGCTTTCGGATCTAAAGGAGGAGGGAAAAACAGACTTTAGGACACGACTCAAGAAGACAAAAATACTTTGAAACATCTCCCTGAATGCCAGCTTTTGTGAGAATTTCTCTGACCTCAAATAACCTACATGAAAGCTTTAAAGTGGAAGTTTTACCTGCAAAGTTTTCAACTTACCTACGGAGCTGTGCAGAAGTCTGAGGCCATAACAAGATTTTATGTTTAAAATTTAAATACCCATCCATATCCTCACTTTTTCTCGTTTATCTACTACCAGAACACTCAAATCTTGGCAAGAGTATTTGACTGATTTATGGTAAAAAATATTTCAAAACACTAAATGTAAGTGACATTCAACTGACAAGCCCAGATATACATCCCCTTTAAAGATAAAAAAGCAAAAACAAGGCCTGCTTTGCATATAATATTTTTATAAATCTGTCAGTAGGCCAGGCTTTGATTGTCTTGAAATGAAACTGAGTAACTGATGTCTGGAGCACTGATGGTTAAAATATGAAAAAGTTTCATTGCCGTCTAAGGTTATAACAGTTCGGGATTTTTCATTAGTTTCTTTTTTTTTTGTTTTCACTTATTGTTCTCGATTTTATATAATTTTTTATTGTTTTTTTCTGCTGGTTTGTCAGTTTAGTTTTATTTTACAAAAATGCATCCTTTTGGTTTTCCAGTCATATGGGATATTTGTCAGTGATGAGTCCAAAAAGTGCCAGAAAAAGTAAATGTCATGCAATTTTAAAAAATGGTTTAGATAGGGGACTGTTCACTTTTCTATTTTTTTATTTACATTTGATGGTCAAAATTCAGGGCTTAAACTTACCATTGTTTGAAGTCTTGACCAATCAAATTAGGCCATTGTACACCCCCTAGTCTGGGTTGTGTGCTCATATCTAAGACTAAAACAAGAGGGCTTTTGCCCCCAATTTGTTTTAGTTAGTTTTGTAGGCCCACAATTAAGGTTTTGTCTATTTGTAAGGCTTCATTTTGATTTTGTTGCAGTTACCTAAAACAATTTTTATATTTCAGTGATTAAGTACATTTTAGTTAACTATAATAATGTTGGTGCCATCACCCATTGGTTTCTGAAGCAGAGTTTTGAAGCTCAGTGATGGTTAGTGGAAATGCTGTCAGAAATTTTTGGCCAACCAAGCAACAAGCAAAAACTGGGGAGCTGATTCAGGCCTTAACCTCAATGATAACAGATAGAACACACAAACCAGACAGCCAGTCTAACCAGATGGATAATAGCGCATAACTCCTGACCTTAATCAATCAAAACAGATGAGATTAGAAAAATGTCCCCCATAGATTGTGTGCTTATGAAGACATGAGCTCTTCAAACTGTTTGATGTACCAGGCTGTAAATATTTTCATGTCTATTGTAAAAAGTGCCATTCTAACATGGATATGTATGGGACTTTAGGGGCTTTTACAGCCAGCCTCCAGTGGACACTACAGGAACAGCAGTTTTTTCACAGCACTGGGGTTGTCGTTCGGATTCTGTGGAGGTCAGTCAATGATCATCTGTGTTTATCTACAGTTTTTCTCACTAAAAAAGATTTCAGTGCATTAGAACTGCACTTGTTATGCTGAGAGGAATATCGCTAAAATAGTAACTCTTATGGTGGCTTTAGACTTCTGCACAGATTTGTAACTAAGATATAAATAACTTCTAGAACTTGTGAAAAGTTTGAATTCAACCCATTTTAGCTTTAAACTAAACTCTACATAACACTCCTCTACGAAGTGCATGGTTCTGAGCCCTGTTCTAGGTTACTGTAGGGTCACTATTCACTCACTTCAGCCTTTTACTTTCCAGCAGCCAGGCTTATTATCAGAGGTGCTTGACCTCCTTGTCCAGTGACTTAAATGACGTTTGTCTGTTCTGTTATCTGGCTAAACTGTCACAAGCCTGTAACCTGCAGGTCAGCTGAGGCAGTGACACAGTTTAACGGACAATGAGGACGACAGCTAAGCCGTATGTATGGATGGAAACTTGTTTCTACGTGCCTGTCTGTCCGTGAAGTGGTACTGGCAGAGTTTCTTCCACAGCAGCCGGTCCTCAGTGAGGGCCCCCAGCTCAGGACACACCTGCCCCAGGCTGACCAGGTCTCTGCCATCAGACAGACGCTGCATGATGTTCAGCTGCAGACTGGCAGGCAGGTCGGTCAGGGCCATGCCTGTAGATGCAGGCTGGAGGAAAAAGGATGAAGAGTCATAAACGAAGAAGAAATGTGCACTGAAATAGTTTATGCACAAAACTAGCAAGAATTGTCAGGAAGAGCATGTGTGAATGCAAAGAGACTACATTTTCAACCCCACTCGAACCCAGACTTTTTCCTACCAGCTTCCTAGATCCTCATGAAGTTTGACTGAGTCAAGTTTGAGTGCAGCAGGTAGAAAATGTCATTATCCCTGCTCAATCATTGATGGGATGATGGTGTTTTAATCACTTTTGTTATGGATAGGTTCTCTTCTACTCTGTGGTGATTCTATGAATACTTTCAGCAACTAATGGCATTGTTACAATGCAACAACTGTCATCATAGTGTTAGACTATCGCTAGGTGTGACATCTTGGATATCTGCAGCATCTTTTTACACACATCTTGCCTCCAAAGATGCCATTAAGTCAAGAAAAACTCAAAAGTTCATGGGTGAGAAGCTCAGGACTGTGATCATCTGACATAGTCTTAATTTTTTGCACATATTATACCCTGTTGATCTGGATGTTGTCAAGCTGCTGCTGCCACTGCATGATGTTCTCCATACGATGCACCCAGATGTTGATGTTCCCCACCAGCACTGACTTGCCCATGTCCTGGACCAGGACGCATAGCGACACGTAGAGCGTCTGCAGCAGCTCCTTGATTGGACGAACATTCTGCTGGTCATCCAGAACTAGAGTAGAAACCATAAAGTAATCATTAAATTTAGTTTATTAATCTAATTACAACTTTACAGAGTGAAGTTTTACAGCCTGGAGGCTACAGAGAGATTAGTCTCCACTAGGCAGACATCCAAACAGTGAAATATTTATTGTGGTTCATCTAAAAACCTATTATTAAATCAAATGTTTTTGGGCAGTTGTACTCTCCTTCTGTGACGCTCATAATATTTGGCCTGCAGGTTTCATAACATGACCTAAACAACCTGAATGTGTGTTTAGCAGAGGGAACATTTGGTTTACACTGTGGGTTTACAGAGGAGCCTGGAGACTGTCAGTGTTTTCTAATGTGTCATTAAAGAATTAAATTCACTCCAAGGCCTTCTTTAGATCTGATCTAGGCTCGTTTCCTCATTTATGGGTGCAAAAAACAGACTTGCTTACAACTACATTCTTGTGTTTTTAATACTTTAGGTCACTTGTATAAAGAAATAGGCTCCCATCCTTTAAAAAAAGACTGAATAAACTACCTGCCTCTCTTTTTTTAACATATTTGTGTGTGAAAAACAATCATCTCACAGCAGAAAGATAAAGCCACATAAAGGAAAGAAACTGAGAGGAAAAGTAGCTTTAAAGAGCAGCGGGGTTCACCTTTCTGTACCACCCTTTCCAGAATATTCATGTAGTTTTTCTGCGCCACTCCGCTGAGCGAGGGGAGCTGGGACTTGGCGATAAGCTCCAGGAGCTAGTGGCAGAGAGAAAGAGACAGAAAAAAAGGAAACAACATAAATTTTATCCCGAGACTCTCTGCTCCATCACCTCTTTACTTCATGTTTGTTATGCTGCATTCTTACAAAAAGGACACGTCCAATCCTAAGAACAAATAACGTCTGGAACAAAGTCTGGAGCTCCACCATGTGGTCATTAACAACGGTATGACAGCTTTCTTGGCTCTTGATAGGAAGAAACTACTGGAAAGGTGTTGGACAGCAGCCTGGCCTGTCAACAGTGTCAGCCTCCACAAACAAGCTTTTAATCATTTGACTCCTGAGCCTCCCGTCATGTGAATTAGCTGAATCATTTGACAGACTGTGTGTGAGTGCACATGTAGGAGTCGGCGTTTGCGTCTGCTAGGTTGTTGGCATTGGCAAGCGGACAGCAGCAAGTTCTAGGGTGGCATGTCTGGCATGTAACAGATGCTGTGACATCATGGAGAAACTCAAGTCCCTTCTTGCTCAATTCTGACCCGAGCATGTGACGACTGTCATCATAACATGAACAGATTGTGGGGTACTTTCTGCTAAACTGGAGGGGCCATTAGCCCTGCAAGTAGGTCACTTATGAAGGCAGTAAATTAATATCTTAAAACCTATAAATCTAGCCAATTATCTTTGAAAAAATGGCAACCACATGAGTAAACATTTAGCTAAAAAGTAGACAAAATGTGTGTTTTGAGGTGTAACTTCTGCCTGCTTCCAGTGCAAGTTCTCTTTCTTTAACACCCCAAACCTTCTTGTTATTTTTAACAATTTTAAGCTCCTTTGCCCCTTCCTGGCTTCGTTTTTTCCATTCTTTCCATCTCCACTCCTGAAACATAATCCCCCTGCCCTTCTTTTAGCGGCCCATCAAGTGTTCCTCTCTTTGTAGAGCAGCCGGGCAGAACAATGTGCGTTTCCGTATCTACTTTTAGCTCCTGCTGTTAACTACACTGCACCTCTTAGCTTGGCATGCAGCATGAACTTTTCCACTGTTATGAGCAGCACTTCATCATGTTGTGTTTTTATGATTGCACTGTAAAACAAGTTCATTTTAAGGTTTCTGTCTCCTTGAGCTATTCTCTATTTGTCCTCTTTGAGCAGAGAGGACCACTTGTTGTGTCTTTGTGGGAGAGAACCTGATCTGTGTAACTGAGATGGAGTTAAATGAGCCCGCAAATGCCATCGAACACAAGCAGTGAAGAGCAGTGACCTGGGACACTGTGTGCAGACTGGACGCTTGTGTTACACAGCCGTATTGTTCTTTGGGCTTTCAACACTACATTGCACTTGTTAGCTGGAGCCTGCGCTAAAAAGGTCAAATCCAAAACTTCAGCAGAGTCAAAAACAAACAGCCAGAAATATCTGTAGAAAGTTGGACGCAAGAAACTTAGCTTAGAAACTTAAAACTTAGCTCACTGTTTTTTACATTTTTATTTATGTATACTGCGTGTATTTATGCAAATATATGGATGTAAAGATACTAAGGCTGACATTTAGCAGTTTTACATTGGTTGCACCACCTGACATGGAAAATGTCAGTTTGAGATAAAGGGATTATAAATTATGCTACAATCTGTTTTTATCAGTTAATCTTAAAATAAAAGTCCTATGATTATAGCTGCACCACTCTGACATTTAAGAACCTGCAGATTCAGGGAAAAAGGTTTTTGATGAGCTGACAAGTTTGAAAATGACAGATTTTAATAACATTTCTTTAACTGAAAGATTCCTACCATAAAATCCTAATGTGAATCGTAATTTGAATTTCTCACATTCAAAATGCTAATTTTAACAGTGTCAATAATCGGTTCAATTACTTAGACGGTTGCACCACCTGACCATTTTAGGGATTGAGATGCAAAACTATCAAATTAATTATCATTCATCTATTCGAAAAATAAATTCAAACTAGAGAAGCACTCAGAGAGCGCAGACCTCTGCCATTAGCCCTATCTCCCACTAGTAAAGAATCCTTTAAAAAATTCCTGGATCCAGATGGTGATCCAGATCACTCCCAAAATCTAATCAGTTCTTCCTTATGCCATTTCTGACATTTCCTGAAAATTTCATCAAAATCCATCTATAACTTTTTGAGTTATGTTGCTAACAAACTAACTAACTAACCTCGCCGATCACTTAACCACCTTGGCGGAGGTAACAAAGGGGGTTTAATATAACAAACTGATAAATGCCATGAACTGATTTTTTTTCCCCAAAAGGAAATAACAGACTAACAAACAGACATATGCATGTCATTTCAACGACACATAAACAGTTCTTCATTTGTTTTTTAATCTCAGTATAGAGGATGTCAAGATTCCAGAATTTTAAACTTTGATAAGATACTAGTAAAAAAGAAAAAATAGCAACGTCTATTGCAAAAAAGAAGTCCTATGCACCAAATAAAGGACCAGTTCTTGTTTTCAAGTTGCATACCATATTTTTGTGCAATTAAGACAATGTGCTTGTCTGCAACTATTGATTGCTTAGTTCTTCTCCTACTGACCTGTCTTTCTGAACTGATGTAGGCTCCTAAGTTTTAGTACTTAAATACAACTTTTTATTGACATAAGAGAAGCTGTATAATACGGAAGAGTATTAGGGCCACTGAAAAAAAAAAAAAATTTGAGACGAATTTTTTTTTTTTTACTTGTAAGAAAAAAGTCAGAATTCTGAGATTAAAGTCAGAATTCTGAGAAAAAAGTCAGAATTCTGAGTTTAATCTCAGAATTCTGAAAAAAAAATTCTAAACTTTTTTTTCATTTGAAGAATAAAGTCAGAGTTCTGACTTTTTTTCTCAGAATTCTGACTTTAATCTCAGAATTCTGACTTTTTTCTCAGAATTCTGACTTTTATCTCAGAATTCTGACTTTAATCTCAGAATTCTGACTTTAATCTCAGAATTCTGACTTTTTTCTCACAAGTGAAAAAAAAATTTTCGTCTCAAATTTTTTTTTTCAGTGGCCCCAATACTCTTCTGTAGTATAAATATAAAACACAAAGAAAAGAAAAAGCATCCATGTAATGAAAATTCTGGCATCAGTAACTCAGTAAACAAAGTATTAACAATTTCAGTATTCCCTTTTTTTCTAGTTATGTCGAACAGTAATAGCCTTGAGTAAAACAGATTGTTTTGCTACTTGAAGCCTCAGGATTTCAAGGATGCTGACGCCCTACACTTGTGTTTATGACTGTGGATTAAAGTGACAAAACAACCATAAAACATGATCACCCTGCTATCTCACTGTCCTGACAGAATTAGAAATTGGTTTGTCTGCTCTTGGATGAACCTGAATAGTTACGTTCCAAAACTTTTATCAGGATGGCATTTAAATAGCACAGAAATGTTCAAAAGTTGGATGAGAAAAGAGAGTAGGAGGCAGCACAATAGAAGGCAGTCTGAGGTGAGCAGAGATAAGTGTATGTCTGCGTGTGTCAGTGTGTTTTGAGGGTCTGAATCACCTGACAACCACAGGGTCTGGTTTCATCAACCCCTGTCGGGCTGTTGCACCTCACCGCACAGCTGTCACCCCCCTCATCCCTCCCTCACCCCCACTAGCTCAGGAGAACAGGACCACATGCAGTCCTCGGCTCACATGGGAGCACATGTGGGAGTGCTGGTGTTTGGTTCAGTGTGGTAAAGCTTTGATGTGGCCTGGGGAAAGCTATGTCAAGTGACTCCTGGTTGATACGCCATAATTACATTTCTGATAATGATATAATAATGTTGCTGGGGTCACAAACTTCTCATGAGGAGATTTCCCACAGCCATTTGGCATCTCAATGTGTATTTGATGGAAAATATGTTAAAGCTCATACTTACATTCATAAGTAGAGAGGTAGCATCAAATATGGGCCTTAAATGAGAGATGGCTTTGGTGCAGGGATGCCAAATGGCTCTGGCAATCGCTTTACAACAAAATGTCACACTCCTACCCAACCAGAACCACACAGATACCCTCCCTGGGAGTGCATCTGTACTCTGCAGAGTATTGATAAGAGCCAGACAGAAGTCTACACACCCTCCTAAAATTAACCCTTTCTCTCCCACAACAAAAACATCTACCAGGACAGAGAAACAAAAGTGTTAGGAAAAGTTGAACTCACTCTGACAACGTAATTAAATCTCCTGGTGTCCTTGATGGCGCTGCAGAAATCTAAGCGGTTGAAGGCCTCTCCAAGTGTACAATATCCGTGGCGCTGGGAGAATTTAATTATCAGGGTATTAGATTGCAATGCTCTCAAGGAGTATAGGCTTTTCTCTGCATGTTGACATTAGCAATGATGATATAAAAAGTTGATGAAATGTAATGAGTTTGTTTGTTACCTCTTTGGTGCTTCCTTTATGAACATAAATCCACTTTTCCCTGTGGAAATCTGGGAGAAAGCACAATGTTTATATGAGCAGCCCGCCCTCATTAAGCTCCTGGTAAGCATTGTGACAAATGCATGCACACACACCTCAAATATGATGTACATTCAGAGTAATTTAAGAAGTTTTGAAAGATGGAAATTAATCCTAAGCAGTGTTATTAGAAAAGAGCGCTTCTGGTGAAAGTTACATAACATCCTCATGAGTGCTTCCTTCTTCATTTTTGCCAAGAACTTTGTAAAAAAAAGTGGAAAGTTATCCTTCACATATTTTAGCACTAAGTCAGACTGTGTGGCTTTCGTGGAGACTCACATGGGACTTTGGTGTTGTTGTTCATTAGGTTTTTTTTCCTCTTCTTGGCAGCCATGTCATAGCTGAGAGAGAGCAGCAGGTTCTCCTTGTTGAAACACTCCTCCTCCTCGGTTTTGCAGAAGCTGGAAAAAAACACAAGGAGCCATGTTTCATTAAAGGCATCATTCACTATTTTATCCCAGTACACAGTACAGACTTATCAGCTGCAATTTTAGTCTCCTTAGAGAAATATACACTGTTCTGGACACTCTGGCATCACAATAGAACTATTTCTTATTCCAGCTCCCTTTGGTGCTCATGTACATGAACCTAAGGCCATGTTACTGTAAGTACTACTTCAGGGAAGTGGACTCATCTGACGTTTGTTAATCCACTCAGTTGTTTTGAGGTTATTAATAGCTTAGTGATTAGCCTGAAAAAGGAACATGGCCCCAGAAAAAGACGCAGAAGTTAATGAGATAGAAACAACACGAAGGTCCAGGCCTGCTCCTTTTAACCCTTCAAAAAACATGTTCGAGTTCAAAACTTAAAAATAAACACTTTTCCTCCTTCCATTCGTACTGACTAGCTTTAAAGTGATGGCGCATTAAGAAAAACAAGCATTGTCATGAAATAACACAATTTCTCGCGTTTTTTGACCAACCTCTCCACAGACACATTGTTGTTTTTGTCCTCTGTTGATGTCTTTTTCCATCCCTCTTCGGTTTTAACCCAACTCTGACCCGGGGACCTCCAGTCCTGTCCGAGGAAAGGCATCGCGTTTCACTCAACTAAAAGTAAAATTATGATGAAATAGTCCCTGCTTGTGTTAGGATGATCCACTCCTTCTTGAACTCGATCTCTCTCTCACGTTTTTCTGCTCTACTGTTGACATTGCGAAGCTGCTTTTATATCCTCAAGTCAGAACCCGGAAATACAGAAGCTCCACCCACTTTGGAAACTTCCCTGCAACACGTGGCTTTGTTTATCAACTTAAAGGGTTGCAAAATCTCTTGGAGAGGACAGCAGAGGTAACAAAACGCTTCAAGTCAGGGAAAGAACACCAAGGGCTCTAATTTTGGTGGTTTTTCACGTGATGAATCCCCGTCAGAAAACGCGTTTAATATGTTGAACGACTTTAGACACGATTATGTAACCGACTTCTCTGGGACCAGGGGAGGAGACAGCAGAAAGCTGTTGTGCTAAATTTTGAGATTTTTGCATGTTTAGGCTACTTAAGATGTTCAAATTAACACATCTTTATCCTCCAGCTTTCCAGAGGGGAATACTGTGCGTCTTTATCTGACTATATTTACTAGAGCTATTCTCATGGATGGATTATCAGACATGTAATCCCCCTTACACACATCTGTGAGAAAAGACCATCACATTCAGTCAGACACGAAATGATTACATAAGTGCTGCTGTGATTAGGCTATCTTTGTGGCCCTTTTGCACTGGTATTATTTTTAGTCTTTTTAAAATACCTTTAAATCTCCTTGTACCCAATTGGCCTAATTTTTTTCTAGTTTCCCTGTCCTTATGGGCAAGTGTAGTATTTTATCACTTATTTTTTGTCTCTTTGTAGTATTTTGGCCTTCTCTGTATTCAGATATCTTGTATCAATAGAAAACCTGGTGAAACAGCCCGTTGAAAACTTGAAAACTGCCCTCTAAATTGTCTGGATTGCATGGGTGCTAGTGTCCTGGCTAACTGTTACTTCATTTGGGAGCTGAAAAGTGCTATTTTTGGTTCTAATATTAAAATTACTTACTCATTCCACTTTTAACCCATTTTCATCACTACTTTTCCCTATTTTTTCCACATTTGACCCATTTTTGTCTCTTTTTTTAAAAATGAGGGGTCTTTTTGCATTTATTAGAGAGGGATAGGACAGTGGATAGAGTCGAAAGAGGGATGAGAGAGTGGGGAATGACATTCGCTGACCTTTTCACTACCTCAGCCACTACCTCACTTTCCCCATTTTTTTCTGCCAATTTGTGTCACTTCACACATTTTGCCAACTTTTTAGCCACGTTTCACAATCTTCTCACAGTTTTGACCCTCTTTGGCCTCTCTTAACCCATTTTGGCAACTTTTTATTGCCTTTTTGTTTCTTTAAACCCAATTTTGCCTCTTTTAATCAATTTTTGCCACTCTTTAACCCTTTTCACATTATTTTTTTCTGTTGATTTTTGTCATTTTTAACCATTTTTTTGCCCGTTTTCACTTTTTTTGTTTCTTTTTGCAATTATGTAAGTATTTTTTCCCTTAATGTTATTTCAGTCTCTTCTACTTTATTTTCTGACATTATGTTGCAATGAGTTTAGTTCAGTGTACTGACATTGTGAACATTACTAAAAAGGTACTTCTGTTTTAAGAAAGGTTTCCATTTTGAAAGAGACTATGTTGTTCTCTGTCATGAATAAATAAAATAAATGTTTTGACGCTTTGATAAGAGTGGTTATTACTCAGGTTAAAGATTAGTGTGGTTATCACAGATTGACTTTATAATGGACCATGATTTTCCTCACCTACATGGGCCCCTCTTTTGGCTGTGCCTCAGAAAGCTCTCCCCTTTTGTCCTCCCTTATTGGCAGCCTTGATTACAAGCACTGTATGTCACAGGTGTTTTGAGTCGTATAGCTTATTAAATGTGTGAGGAAGATGGGGCTTGGCAAAGGCTCAGTTTTTCATACAGACATAGGCTGTTATTGAAACCCTCTACTTGTTGTCTTTTTTTCATTTTTTTAAAAATTATTATTGATTTTTTTATGAGTATGCTAACTTCAGCTCTTGGAAAATGAGTAGAACCAATAGCATAATGAATGAATCATTTGCATTGTCCTAATTTTCATAGGAATCTATCCTGTTAGAAGTGTAATGGCTTTAAAACAACTTGGAGAAAGTAAATCCACCACCATTTGATTCACATCACTGCACTGTAAGTGTGGACAAGTTACCTAATGTACATGCTAATACGCTAATGCTGTTGCCACAGATACACGCTATTGCTGTCTTCCATTCTCACCTTTGACCTGTTGGCAATTTGCATTGTGGGAACACAAGGTAGACTAGTTCAATGCATACTGTAGGTTTTTGTGGATTCAGTGCAACATCCAGGTATTTTTGGCATGCTGTGCATCTAGCATATTTTTGCACACTGCATTTTGAATAAATCAGCACAAAAGGCTACTAAGAAAGCAGTCATAATCTGTACTTTTAAAATATATATTTCATAAGGAAATAGGATGTTGAGAAATTTAACTCCCGTGTTAAAAAAAAATGTCAAAAGTTTTAAAAATTACAGAAAAAAATATTGGGATTTTTCCTTAACATACTAAACTTAGTATATTGTCAATCATGCCTTAATAAATGTTTTTACTTGATAATGTATGTGCATGTTATGTTTATGTGGCAATATTATAACCTTACATGATAAACAGACTGCTTCATTTATCCATTTCACAAAACAACGTTTCAAAAAATTCTCAGAAGATGATTAGGCAAACGCTCTGTCTGTCACATTTATGACTGGTCAATCAGAGCAGCTAGACAAATTGAGGTAGTAGGCATGCGCAGCTCTAGTGCTAACATCAATACAGGTTAGCACTGCCGTAGTGTTTGCACTTGCTGAGCTTATCAGTGGGTAAAATTCATGGTGTGCAAAACACCTCTGATAAGAGGAGCTATCAGTGTGGCTCATTGCTCTTGTTTTAATCAAAAAAATATGCCCAGTTCAAATAAAACTGCCAATTTTCTGAGCTTACATCCAAGCTAATGGCTATCAACTTACACTACAACTCAACCCCCCATAACAGTTGTGAAATTGTGCTGAAGCAGGCTGGCAGAAGAGAAAAAAACAGATTTTTCCATCATAAAAATCTTTCGATGTGGCTCTTTGCTCTTGTTTTTATAAAGAAATGTAGTCTTGTTTGATTAAACTTCTGCTTTTCTACAGCTCCATCCAAGCTAATCGCTACACCAGCAGCAACTGTGCACCAGCTTACAGTACAATTTAACCCCACCCCAAATGATTGAAAATACTGTAGCAGGTCAGGAGAAGAGCCAAAAAATTGTTTCCGTCATGAAAAGCTTTCAATGCTGTTTTTCTCTTTATTAAATAAAGACATGTGGTCTAGTTAGCTATGCTAGCGAAAGCTATGTCCAAGTTCCAAGCTTGGTTTGGCACAAATTATATGGATTGGAGCTTTTGAGGTGGATTTGCCTGATGACAGACAAGTCTGGCCACTCCAACTGCTTTGCCAGGTTAGTGATATTACGTCCTCAAGTGGAATTAGGAATGAATATACATGTAAAAAAATTCTCATACTTCTAGCCATACATGGGATGAATTGATTCCAATAAGAGTACTGATCGTTCTTACAAAGATCAATGTATTATCAAAATGTAATAAAGTACAAATGTATTATTCTGACTTAGCCTCTGAAAGCATTCAGGGCTTAACATTTGGAAGCTGATAACTAAATTGTGACTCAGTGCACTTCTTAACAGTTAATTCTCTGTTTTGGGGAAAAGTAATTAGCCTTCAAGAAGTGTTTTCCCTGAGCTTAAACAAGTCTCACAGAATTGTTACCATAAAGCCTCCTGGTTCTTAGTCTCTCCTTGTATATTAATAGCTGAATCTGTCCTCTGGATTCCTCCTGAGTATTTGGTTGCATTGTGGGTTGTGTGGGAGTATCTGCAGGGGGGTTTCCATTGTATTTTTATATAATCCCAAAACAGAAACAGACCCATGAAGACTGGATGAGGAGGTTTTGTTTATTTTGGTCAGTGCCATTAAAGATGATGTGTATCTAAGTCTGCACGGGTCACTGGGTCAGCTCTTATCAGCTCATTGAAACCCATGATATATTTACTCATTCATCAGGGGGCTTTAGGAATCAAGGGCAAAGTTTATATCAGTTTGTTTAAAGCTACATGAGACATTTTCATGTGATTTGACTGTGCGCATACTAACAGACAGTTGTCAGATATGTCCATTGTTGTTTCGTAGGATCAGGTGAAGATGTGTATCAACTCAGTCATTAGCACACAGTAGGGATGATACCAACACATCAATGAGGAAGTGCCGTAAAATGTCTCACCTAAACCACTGTGATCATTGATGTCATGTGAAAGAGCTACAGTTCACTTCCTGAAAACCTTGAGAACGCTCTGTTTGTGTGCTCTTTCTCAGTAAAAAGCCTCTGCTGTGTCTGTGTGTATACATGTGAGGGAACCAGTATACGTTTGAAAGAGAAGGGGGTTATTTTCTGGCTCCTCATAACTCATGGCACACTGTACAATCAGCACAACATGTCAGCAGCAGCAGCACATGGTGCACAACCAGCGTACACGTCTTCTAAGAAGCAGCAGGGCTGTATTTCAGCTCATGTAGAGCTTGTGTTGTGACACATCCTGTCTATGCAGCATGGTTAGACTTGCTGATGTGGCTAACAAGTTTTATGCGCTGCAGACCAATCACTGAAGGCTACTAAATTTGTCAGAATGTTTGATTCTGTTTAACATTTGTTAAAACAGTACAGTCTCAATTACTTTAATGATTGATTGAATCAAAAGTGCTTTAAAAAACTACATCTGGTGCCAGCTTAGACAGAGGAATGAGTCCATCAAAAACTGAAATGAAACCCCTGCACACTATCTAAACTGCAAAAACACTGACACAGTTTGAAGATACATTGCCAAAGTTTTTGTGCAACTTAGCCACGGTGCAAAAGTTAAGCAGCATTTTGTTGCAATAAAAAGTTAGAAATCACCCAATATTTGCAATCAGTAACTTCTTTTTTGTTTCTGTGGTATCAATAAAAATATTATCATTTGATTTTTACTAGAATTGACGTTTAAACTCTGGTATTGTTCCAGCCTTAATGGCCACAAACTATTTTTTAGAGCTGAAAACTTAATTTTACCAGAGCTTTTTACAATTCTTATTTCTTTTACTGAAGTTATTGCCTTTTTTACACTCACAACAAAGAAACCAGTATGCAAAGTGGATATCACATCAGCAGAACTAGTCTCAGTCATAGTCTATTCACATAACTGAATGCATGCAAACGTCAATGCAGTGTTTATTACCTTGCTGCTGAAGCTTTAGAAACAGGTGCATCTGTGGCTTCATGTCTGCGGTTTTAATGCAACAACTTGATATACTCAAGAGGTCAGAGAGTTTTGCACTCACTGTGTGTTAAAATATATCAACAAGAGGTCATGTGACAGCATATCAAAGCACATTAGACAGCTGTATCCTGGCTAAGTGACAATATTCAGTTATAAAATGAGGCCAGTGTGCAAGTGCTAAAAAACTGCAGTTCCCTCAAGTGTCCACTTGAGGCTGGAATCAAAAGCCCAACAAGTCCTGTTAACATCCGGCAGGGGTCTGGCTGTAGACTGCAGATATCAGAACACAGACTTTCACAGACCACTACTGTGAGATGCCACCTCCGTCAGGAAGGAAGTAGGCTATCGTAATTTGCTGGTACAACATTGAGAAGTTTTTTCTTTTTTTTTTTTTATAATAAACAATGTCTTGCTGTTACATTCATAACTACATTGCAAACATTGAAGACTAAGCAACATTTCATTTACAAAACAGAAAAAAGGTCAGAGATCTAAACCGGGATTCAATTATGTATAGAAGGACACAAACTGTGGCTTGCTTTAGCTTCATTTGCTTTGGGTAAGGCTAATGTAGCCACATTAGCTTGAGCAATAAGAGCTTAAGTAAATGTAACTAATGCTAACATTGCTACTTAGCTACATAGGTAACCTTGCTTTTATGGTAACATAAGTTAAGCTAAAATGGCTATATTAGCTTTAGCAAAAAACTGTCTTAAAAAGTATACTTTTGTTAGTATACTGTAACACTACACTCAAATGCAGTAAAATGCACTTAATCACAGCGGGTTATTACTTTCTTAAATTATGCACTGCTGTTTTGCACTAACAGGAAGTGACAACAATTTAACTGCTTTATTTCCTTTTTTTATTCTCAAGTAGCGAGTTTTAAACAGACATTAGCCAATCATAATCTAAATTTGATGGCTCTTGCCTCACAATATTGAAATTTTTTTGCCTTCAATACCTTTTTCTTGATTGAAATCTTCTTCTGTTTCTAATAACACATTAGCTAGATGGATACTAACGATAGCTAGCTTGCTAACAGTACAAAATCCGCAACATCAACAATATAGCATTCATTAAGGGTGCGACATGTCCATCACTCCACTCTCAAATCTTTGACGTTTTTGAGTGTGCTAGCACTACTGCATTTAAGTGTAGCCTACTTCTCGTTTTGAATGCACTCAAAATGTTTAGTATTAAGAACAGACACCACTCTGGCTGGGCTACTAAGATTTTTTGCTTGTTGAGAAGAGTAAGATTAATGTGTGCTTTCATGCCCAAAAGTCTCCAATGACACCAAAAAAAAGATTTGTCACTAGAAGTGTCTGAATACTCACTAAATATAGCAACAAAGTGGCTAGGTTGGCAACCCTGGGCTAGTGGTCCTTTGCAGGTTCACCTCTTAAACTTGTTGCCAGGTTGAGAAAGATGTGAGATAGCATTGCCAACATAGTGACCTCCTTCAAAAGGCTTAATAGCTCTGCTTCAGAACCAGTGGCTGACATCACTGAGACTACATCATATTTTATACAGTCTATTGTGCTGACTCAGTGTACTGATCATTTCTTGCTGCTACAGAAATAATCTAAACAGAAATCACCAGTTCATCAAGAGAGTACAGTGGTTTATGTAAAAAGTATAACTTGAAGACTGGAGTGTTACTGTTGAAAGAACATGTGTAACCTGCATGGTGTTGTTGTGAGTCCATAGAGTCTAATTAAATCTATTTTCAGAATAGGCTAAACTACAGGATGACATGGAAAGCCCCAGCAAGTGCTCAGTAAGTTGATGACTAAGAAGAAAGCTATCAGGCTTCTAGAGGATCTGTTTAGTTTGTTCAGTGAATCACAAACAAAGATTAATTAGACCTCGACTCTGTTTAGTGTTAGCTTGCAGGAAGGTAGAGAAGACTTTGGGGGATAGACTGAAAGATTTAAAATCCAGAACCACAGCCTGATGTTTATATGTGTTTGTCAGTGTATATTTGTGGAACAGTCAAAGAACAGTGGTGGAACAAGAGAGAGGCTGAAGTCTTCTTTGTAGCAGTGTTATTAAGAGAAATTGTATTTTTTAAAATCTACAAGGTGGTGCAAGGTTAGTAAAATATCTCAGTATGTAAGGTTGCAGTGACCCTTGACCTCCAAAACCTAACTAGAGTTCATGCCCAAGTCCAAGGGTAAGTGTGTGCCAAATTTGACTGAAATCCCTCCATGCATTCTTGGCCCAGAGGATTTGGGCTCACAATGACCTTTAACCTTGTACAGCCAAAGTGCACTCACTTCATCCTTGAGTCAGAGTGGATGATATGCAGAGTTTGAAGAAAATCCCTTGAAAGATTCCTAAGATATGTTCATAAGTATGGGATTAACAAGAGGCCCAGTGAGCTTGATCTTTGAATAATGACCTCTTAAAGTTCATTCTTGGATAAAAGTGGACATTTATGCAAAGATGAAAGAAATCCCTCAAAGCGATCTTGAGATGTCGCGCTTACAAGCATGACCTAGTCCAGTGGTTCCATCCAGTGTTCCTTTGAACCCCCCATTTGTATCTGAAAAGAGCGAAGCCTCCCACAAGACCCACAGGAAAAATAGTGACACATCATCGATATTGATTTAACTGTTTCAATATTTTAAAAAAAAGACCTGAGCAGCATAGGCCAATGCTTTTCTTACCAAAGTCTCTTGATACATACAGTTTTTTAAGTGATTTATCATGATTCTAGACAGTTTGTGTGTATCTAATTTGGATACACACCCCATAGATCTTTGGTACTCCCCCTTGGGGGTTCCGGACCCCAGTTTGGGAACCAGTGATGTAGACAACATATGTATGGACTGACAACCTGAAAACAATGCTTGGCTTGGCTTTTACTGACATGGAGTTATAAAAAATAATTGGATGGATTTTCTTGATTTGGACAGATATTCATAATGACAGAGTAACCATTATAATTTTGCAATTAATTTACAGTGTTTATCAAAGCAGCTGACAGCACAATATCCACACTGCTTGCTTAATGTGAGCTCCAATATGTGTGGTAAAATGGATGAATGTTAAATATGAGAGTGTTCTGATGGTTCCATTTACACTTCCTTTGTATTATCAATCATTCATTTCCTATTTTCTGCTATAAACTTTTTCACTCTCTAGTGACATTGCACTTTCCCTTGTTTTGCTTGCTTTTGTCTTCTGAGCTGGGTCATGACAGTGGACATTATTCCTTAACTACCATAAGTAGGTAATGACTTCAAGATAATCTCCAGTTGCTTTTTTCCGCTGCCAGATTGCCACACCACTATTCTTCTGAAAGGCAGCAATCCAAGATTAAAGGTTGTGGTGAATGCTGCACTTTAGGTCCTGAAAAATCAACTTGATTTGTTCTCTAAAACAGTGTCTCTCACAGCTATGATACAAATTATAGCTGCCTCATGTAAGTTCACTTCTAACAGAGGAGAATGCACTGTTAGAAAACTGTGAAACCTTGATAGCAGTCATAGTAATGCTGGCTGGGGAAATAAGACGAGTCCATCAGCAGGCAGTAGTTTTAGGACCATAATTTCAGGAAAAGGACCCTTAAACCTGTCCAAATGTGTGCTTATTTTTTTCTTTCGACATGGGAGTGCCTTACACAGCACAAATATTATGGAAACTTGACTTTGTGTTTTCTTAGTCTTTATTATACATTCAAGCAAGGCACAGTTTCCATTCAAGAACATAGCTATATGTTTATGTGCAGAACTTTTGGTGTGTTTGGTCCAAAAACTGAGGCTGAAATAAAGCCTGTAGTGGCAAGTAAGCCTGCCTGAGGGCAGTATTAGGCAGAAAGGAGGATTGACACATGGCCGGCTGTGCTCTGGATGTCCTTGCATTTACAACCAGGAGCATGGGAAAATAATAAAGTCCACACCTTTGGGGCGCAGTAAGGGGTGGATGTGGGGAATAAGCACCGCCTATGGTAGTGACCAGGTGGGCTGTAGGATTGCCACATGTCCCTGGTTGTGCTGTGGATGTGTCCAGGGCCCAAAAACCACTTGCAGTCAGTGGCCTGTGACCAGGGGCGAAAAAGTCCAGACAAAAGAAATACCGTTGAGATGGGCCTTAACCGCTGAGCGACACATGTATCCCTCCCTGTCTAGGTTGTGGCACAAGGCTCTGTGATGAATCCTTAGCGCCTCACATAATTAAAACGTATGCACATGGTTTTATATATGTATATATACATGTATACAATATGTATTTACACATATGTCTTGCAGAACTATATACCAAGCACTTTGTCCATTGCAAACAATATACTCTGAATTTTCTTTTTAGCTCACAGAGAAGCTATTTTTGAGGTACAGTATTTCCTCACTATAAATCTACCTCGTGTTTATCAACATTTTTGAGGCACATGGCAGCCTGAGGCTTCAAATGACAACAATCTAAAACCTTAGCAGTGACTCTTCCCCCTTCCTCCCTCTCATCTTTCCATCATCCCTGTTTTTGTTGTGATGTCGGGACCAGACGGGACAGCTGTCCTGCCAGCTCGACCCTTCTGAAACCTTCATCACAAACACACACAAACACATGATCACAGTCACTCACACCTGTTGCTGCTCCTCCTGGTAGAGTTTCATCACTCGTTTGGATTCTGTTGTGAAACTCCACTCATCAGTTTCTCTCACATCCACCAGCTTGCATGGCAACCAGAAGGACCACATGCCTCACGTGGTGTAACATTTGCCCTCCTGTTTGTTTCTCAAAATAACATCAGATCACCTATAGTTTTTCCAGTCCCTCCCACTCCTCCCTCTGTCCCCTGGACTCCATTCGCTGACAGGGAGTGACCAAAACATTTGACCCAGTGACTCCTGGTTTCAAAGAAATGCACATCCAGTCCCGTGTAATACATCCCGGTCACCTTCTGTTTACTCCACATGACATTTGTGTCTGAAAGTCATTGATGAATGAAATTATGTAACTACTTCAGCTGTTACTTCTCTTCAATCCGAATGAATCATGCCAAAATAGACTGTCTTTTCGTAAGGACTCACGTGACTCACATTTCTCCATATGCTAGAGCAAGAAATGAAAACTCAACCTGATGTAGGGTTGTCAAAATATTCCATACGTTGATTCTTTTTGATTCCACATCTCAAAACAATACAATTTTACTTATTTGAATAATTGAAATTAGATAGAAGAAAAGTGATTAAAAGCACCTTAAAAAAATACATTTTTTTCATAAATGTTGGCACTGTCTTGGCACCCAAACACTGTAAATGCATTTGTGAAATATAGGGTGATAGGGTGTTTTTACATTAAACAGATGTATGTAGGTACCATATCTTGGCACAAGTGCACCCCTCCTTCCCCCTCCCTGCTGCCCTGCTAATTGTCCCGTGCCTGGGTACACTTTCATAGTACACAGTCCAATACAGTAGGTGGCGATATGCATATGATTTGTTTGAAACTCTTCCAAGAAGAAAAAGAAGAGGAGAAAACCATGGAAACATCCAGAGGTACCCCCTTCCTACTTCCACATCCACCGTGCTGCTGAAGGAAGATACAGGCCCGTACTGCATGGATACTATGGTTCCTAAAAAGACTGGAGACATTTGCATCGCCATAATAACTCCAAGTGCCGACAAGCGCTCAGTACTTGGTCATGATTGTGTTCACATGTCCTGTATACTATGCCCAAGAACTGTGCCTGATACCACAGGACCAGCATAGGCCCAGAATGGACTCGGGCCTTGTGCCCAAGTATGATTGTTTGCATTCAACAAATGGAATTAGACTTTGGGCTTAAGGTACTCAGATCTGGGCCCAGGCCCCTAATGTGAATGCAACCTTAAGCCCAGTTCTGACCAAAGATTCCCTTTAAGATGAGTTAAAACTTATAACTATTTGTGACAACAACATAAAAGCTTGTGAGTTCACACTGCTGGGACCAGAGGAGATGATGTATTGTTTACTCCCAGTCTCTCAATTTAGGGTGATTTATTTCTCAATTTAAAGGACAATAAATCTGTCTCTATTAGAAGGATAGAACTGCATATTCACTGTGTTTTTTTTACTGAAACTTTATCATTGTTATAATTATATGAACTTAAGTGACATCCCATTCTTAATCCATAGGGTTTAATATGAGGTCGGTCCACCTTTTGCAGCTATAACAGCTTCAACTCTTCTGGGAAGGCTTTCCACAAGGTTTAGGAGTGTGTTTTTTGGAATTTTTGACCATTTTTGAGGTCACACACTGATGTTGGACAAGAAGGCCTGGCTCTTAGTCTCAGCTCTAATTATTCCCAAAGGTGTTCTATCGGGTTGAGGTCAGGACTCTGTGCAGGCCAGTCAAGTTCATCCACACCAAACTCTCTCATCCATGTCTTTATGGACCTTGCTTTGTGCACTGGTGCACAGTCATGTTGAAACAGGAAGGGGCCATCCCCAAACTGTTCCCACAAAGTTGGGAGCATGGAATTGTCCAAAATCTTTTGGTATGCTGAAGCATTCAGAGTTCCTTTCACTGGATCGAAAGAGCCAAGCCCAGCTCCTGAAAAACAACCCCACACCATAATCCTGCCCCCACCAAACTTTACACTTGGCACAATGCAGTCAGACAAGTACTGTTCTCCTGGCAACCGCCAAACCCAGACTCATCCATCAGATTGCCAGAAGGAGAAGCGCGATACGTCCCTCCAGAGAACACGTCTCCACTGCTCTAGAGTCCAGTGGCGGCGTGCTTTACACCACTGCATCGAACACTTTGCATTGCATTGATGTATGGCTCAGATGCAGCTGCTCGGCCATGCAAAACCATTCCATGAAGCTCTCTACGCACTGTTCTTGAGCTAATCTGAAGGCCACATGAAGTTTCGAGGTCTACAGCGATTGACTCTGATCAGAAAGTTGATGACCTCTGCGCCCTACGCGCCTAAGCATCTGCCGACCCCGCTTTGTCATTTTACATGGCCCACCACTTTGTGGCTCCCAGTCACTTCCACTTTGTTATAATACCACTGACAGTTGACTATTTAGGAGCGAGGAAATTTCACGACTGGACTTGTTGCACAGGTGGCATCCTATCACAATACCAAGCTGGAATTTACTGAGCTCCTGAGAGTGATCCAGGTGTTTTTATACACCTGTGGCCATGGAAGTGATTGGAACACCTGATTTCAATTATTTGGATGGGTGAGTGAATACTTTTGGCAATATAGTGTAAGCTGTGATTAATCATGATTAATCATACATTTAAAATACTACCATTTACTTGCATTTTGGTTTGAGATAAACAAAGTACAATTATGATATAATATAGTTTTTTAAAACATTAACATCTCAGCTTAGTTGTTAGGATTTGTAAGTCATAATATCTTAATTCACTGAGAAATAAAATCCACAAAGTGAAAACTTAATGAGCAGACAAACACAAAACTGCAAAGTGAATGTAAACTGCTTGCCCCTGGTCTTCAACAATATTGATGGTCTGCTGTCTTTGGTGACCCATTTAGTGATTGCATCAGCTAGCTTGGTTGTTGATAAGTCCAGATCTGGTGCACTCCACCAGTGTAGTTTGACGGCCAGCATGATCCCATGATGATGGTAGTGTTTTTGCTAACACACAACTTTGGTTTTATCTAAACTTCCATTCTGCAGATTCTTAAATTGAGATTTGCAATTGAGCAGAGGGTCTGTCTCACTCATCACTTTCACCTCTTCAGCCCTGGGCGTGTAAATATCCATGCTGAAGGACTATGGGAGGAAATGTAGTACAAACTTGGTGATTAGATTAATTTGAGTTAACTTTTAATTTAACACATTAATGTTTACAGATTAATTAGTGAGTGCTAACATGTTAACGTTGACGGTTAGCTACAAAGCTAATGTAGCTTCGTTCACTTAGGCCTTTGCTGCATTAGGGGCATTAGAGTGTTTTCATTGAGGCTTTTCCTGTAAGCAGACTGTTTAGTCAGCTTTATTAAATGTTTTGAAATCAGGATTTACTGGTCAGCTTAACCCTTAACCTTACCTTAACCCCTTAACCCCTGGATGTTTAGTGGTCTGCAAGAGAGAGCTGCAGTCTGCACCCAAACTGTATTGAAATTTCACATCACATATTGACTCAAAATGCTTTGCTAGCTATAACTAAGATATCTGCTGGAAAAAAAAAATCCACAAAGAAATTTAGCTACTACAGATTTGAATTTGTCATGTATAGTGTACGGTGCAGTATGTTCAGTGTGCACAACTGAGGGAGGGGGGGAAAGAAAAAAAAGAACAATATCCAAAATTCACAACATCAAAATACGTTGAAACATTCTAAAAATAAAAATTTAGATACTGGTTGGTGTTTATTGCCCATCAAAATTACATTTCCACTCCCATTTCACATTTATCTAATCAACACAATGATGGGATTGTGTGTGATTGTGGCAACATGATCAGACCCAACAACAATCTAAAATGGGTATGTTGCATTGTGAATTTTTGGTCTGAACTTGGCTACATATGCAGGAGTTTGCCTGTTTGATCACTCTGATCTATATTAATATTACTTGTTGCTGACTAAACCTGAATTCAAACCTATTGATGCATTTGACCTCTATTTCCACGTGTTTTCTACACAAGCAGAAACATGAACATTTATGTCTGTCAGCTGAGACTTCATTTCAAACCCCTGGCTTTAATTTTACCTGCAACAGGTGGCGCAGTTTCAACATGCTCACACTGGATGAAATATAAGGCTGCTATTTGTAAAAGGACACCTCTGTACCATCCTCTTGGCCCCTGTGACTGTGTGTATGTGTGTGGGGGGGTGTGTGGGTGGGTGTGTGGGTGTGTGTGTGGGGGTGTGTGTGTGTGTGGGGTTTGCAGGGATCTGTCTGGGCATGTTACAGCCATGTGTGGACAGGGGGAGCATGAGCTGGGGCAAATAGACACATGATGAGCCGTACAGGATGCATGCACGGCTTGGATTGTAAACAATGTAAAGTAACCACGACTGGAAAGTCATGCACTGATAGTAATATGAAGTGTATGCATTTACTTTTTATTGTAAAAATCAATGGTGAAAACCAAAGAACAAGTACGAAAAGCATTAGAAAAACATTTTTACAAGGTTAAAGTGATTCTTGCAGCAACAAAATTTGACGTTCTATCAATATGGTATTGGGTAATTTTCTTGTTCAAAATAAACAAAAAATCCAAAAGTCCAAAAAATCAAATTCATGGATAACAATAATAATTATATTTTAGCATTAAAAATATCATTTGGGCTAAAGAGCTTCTTCATATTGGTGTATTAACCATTGCAGAAACATAAAAAATGATTTTGGTAATTACCAATGCTGTAAATTTAGGGCAGCTAACCACCCTAACCCTTACTTTGGTTAGGGTTAGGGTGGTCTAATACATTTGTTAAGCACTGTATGTATATATATATATATATATATATATATATATATATATATATAAATTGCATTTTATCAAAGAGGAATATGTCAAAAGTATAGAAAAATTGTGCAAAATCTCAAAACAGCATTGTTGCATTATGTCAAAATGCAGTCTAAAGTGTTTGTTTGCTTAAAAGCCAGTAAATACCCATATTTTCACATTGATATCACCACTGCAAATAAAAATGGTAACAATGATACCGTCACAAACACTGACACAATAAACAGGTTCAACAAACACAACAGCAGAGTCAGACCA
Source organism: Cheilinus undulatus (assembly GCF_018320785.1). Lineage (NCBI taxonomy): Eukaryota > Metazoa > Chordata > Actinopteri > Labriformes > Labridae > Cheilinus > Cheilinus undulatus. The sequence continues at coordinate 17,177,648 of NC_054872.1, forward strand.
ACAGCTGAGACCTGGCATACAGCCTCGGGATCTCATCGTGACAAGTGAAATCTCATGATTTAGAGCGGGCTCAAAATAGCAGCTTCAGCTTTTGTGAAGTCAAACAGGTTCAGAAGTGGTGGTGCAGCTGGATACTTTGTTTTTATAGGTGTTGTCCATGAAAAACAGAAAATACATGGCATATATAAGGCATTTAAAGTATCAAAACCCTTATTTCTATGAATATTTGATATCTAAATGCATTTTTGATTGTCTTTGAGTCCATTTTGATGGAGACTTTTCTGTCTGAGATAAATTAATAAGTACTAACATCCAGACATGAAAAAGATAGTAGCTATGATTTTGCCCATGTCTGTGACACGTGAGTGAGAGTCAGAGAGCCGTGGTCAAACAGTTTATACGGCAGAGTCCCCTTTGACGTCCAAGTGTCCGTCTTCGGGTCATAGCTCTCAAAACTATCTGAGTCCTCGATGACGTCATGGCTGTTGATGTGGCGTCCACCTGTGACGTAGAGTTTGTTGTTGAGGACGGCGGCTGAGTGATGCATCCTCCTCTCTTTCAGGTTGGCACACTTGATGAACCGGTTGGCCTTGGTGTCGTATGCGATCATTCTCCTCGTGTATCCTGTGGCAGAGGAGACATTAATCTGAGACAGACAGCACGTGTGACTAAGGACTCTTAGATCTGATTTATTAGCAATAATATTGATGTATAAATGGCATTTTTTCTTCTTTTATCTTTGATAGTTTTATTTATCTGTCCTGTACCTCCAATGATGTAGATTTTTTCATCCAAGACAGCAGCAGGAGCGGACACATTCTTCACTGTTCTGTTCTCCATTTTGGACCACATGTTCCTGGCAATGTGATATACCTGAAGAAGTGAAGGAAACAGGGTTAATCATAGAACAAAGGTAAATGTTTATAAAGGATAACCAAAAATAATTCAAAGACAACATGCACCCCATTTACACTTGGTATTTCAGCGTGATGTATTCAGACTTGCTCTCTGGAAACACGGTGATCATGCCTTTACATTTAGACTTGTATTCTTAATGCATTCTTTACTCTTCATATTCTAGTATTGATATAATCAATAACTTAGGGATTAAAACCTGCAGAAACAGGTCAGATTACTAACACTAAAAAAAACACTAAGGATAGTTTGTCTTTGGTTTGATATATATATTTATATATATATATATATTTTTATCACACAATACAGTTATAGATCATCTTCATTGTTGTAAAGCCTCAGCTGAAAAGATGTTTTAAGATAAGTTAGTTAATTATTTTGTTTCAGTTAACCTTGGTATGGATTGTGTTGACGCCTATAGAACCAAACCCCGTGTGAGCCAGTCTACCTGCAGATGTGGTCGGGTAGATATCCTAACACTCTAAACTCATCTCTTACATAATTACACTATTTATTATCCTGTTTTTTCAGCAAATTTTGCTCTCTTCACTTTAGACCTCTTATCTTATTTAGGCTTCTATATATTGGTTTAATAGTTTAATATTAGATGGAGATATTAGTAAAATTCCTTGTATAATCACACTTTCCAGACCAACAACACTGATTCTGATCACAACATTTCCATATGCAAATCATTTTGCAATACAAGATGTAAATGTGATCTTAGTGACTGGAGAACAGTGTCCCACCTGTATCATTCTGACCGGGTTCTGCATTGCATCCTCTCCTCCAAACACATAGATCCTCTGATTTGTTGCAGCCACTGCAGGGTGCAGCACTGCCTCTGGCATGGGTGCCATGGTCTCCCACTGGTTGAACATGCTGTTAAACCTGATAACAGAATTTACAGACGCTTGTTATTTGGCATAATTTTTATGTCTGATGCTGTTTGTGTTGTTTCTTATGAACTCACCTCTCTACGCTGGCTGTCAGTCGTTTGTCAGGGCCGAGGCCACCCAGAATGAATATGAAGTGGAGGTAGGAGACACTCTGGTGGGCAAAGCGAGGCTCCAACATAGGCTCTGCCGTCCTCCACTGGTTGGTCTTTAGTGAGAGGGTGTAGACGGTTGTACTTACTTGGCAGTGTTTCGTGTTTGTGGTGAGTCCTCCAATGACATACAACACGCTGTGGAGGGCGACATAGGAGGCTTTATACAGACGAACAGGCAGCTTGGCGAGCCATTGCCATTTCTCACTATTCTCATCAAAGACAAGGGCCTCCCTGGAGGTCTGCTCATTGTTCTTTCTCCCTCCCACCACCACCAGCATGTCATGGCAGGAGTATCGCCTCGGTGTTATCCATAGAGGCTTGAGGTCCACTGCTGTGTCGCCGATGCATTTTGTGCTGACAGCAAACATGAGCCGTCTGACAGATTCGATGAGCTCGGTGCAGAGGGTGGACGACTGGATCAGAGGGTCGTTGGCTATGAACTGGAAGAGGTAGGTGGGATGAATGTAGCGAAGACGAACTTTCTTGAAAAGGTCACTGATGGCACCACGCCTGGATAAAGGATCATGGTGGATCCAAGCAACAAGAGTCTCAAAGACCTGCTCCTCCTCAGCACAAAGACTGTCATCCTCCAGGTATCCCATGAGCTCCGGTAAGGAGAGCTCGCACAGATCCTCCGACACTGACACATCAGAGAAGCTCCTCATGGCCATCTCTTTTGCTTTGTCTCTCAGACTGTTACAGTTCATGATCTCAGACAGTCTTATCATACTCAGACAGTTTTCAGGGTTCAGCTGATCTTGCAGGAAGCTCGAGCAGGCCTCAAAGAGTCGGCCATATTGCAACATGGACGCCGCCTGCATCAGAGGAAGCACAATCTCCATGCTGATACTAATGAGTCCTGTGTAAACATAGTCAATAACACTGCTCAGTATGTTTGATGTGACACCTTTTATGTTAATCTTTGTCTGCTGTTTTTCCAGGAAATTGTTGCAGAACATGGCTCTGAAGTAAGGGCTGCTGGAGACCAGGACATTACGATGACATGGGATCTCTGTGTGTTCTGAACACAGGGAGACATCAGTGAGGATGTTCTCCTGTCTCAGTCTGTTCAGCTGCAGCAGCAGGCTGGACGATTGCTCCTGGTCTTTGTAGTGGAAGATCTCCACAGCTGGTTGGTCCATGTTGAGGAAAGAGACCATCAGGTGACCTGCAAATCAAGGGTTATTAGTTTTCGCTTATTTAAGCCCAAATATCTCCAAATGGTTGCTCATTTTTAGCCCTTTAAGGGCTTGTTGTAAAACATCACTATCAAGCAAAATTATTCTAAACAGCAATTATAATCAAACATGGGAATTTTTTTTAACTAGGGCTGCCAAGATTAATCAAATTGATCAAGATTAATAAAAGCCCACAGTTGGCACAGAGTTTTTTTAAAATTGCAATTAATTGCATGATTTATTGTCCCTTTCAACATGCTTTGGTTAATCCATGTCAGGGTCTCTCTGCAGCCACAGTGATGTAAAATAAGTCCACCCCTGCACCTCAGTGTGTCATTTCACCATAAAATTTCCCAGACAGCTATGTGGACAAGTCAAAAGTCATCTGCATCTAGTTTTATCAAAAATTATTCTTTTTAATGTTTCCTTTTTTTCTTAATCCATACCAAGTTCTTTTTTTCTGCAGTTTGTAAATCTTCGATCTACCCATGAAAGCAGATCTGTATCTAAACATCAAGGCAACTACCTTAAAGTTAAAATGGTAGAAAAATCCAAAATTACTCAAAACAGCTTTGAATGCAAAATAGTGGAATTAAAATGCAACAAAATTATGCAATTAATCATGATAAAGAAATCTATGATTAATCATGAAAAAAATTGTAATCTTTTGACAGCCCTAATTCTTAAATATCTACCACATATCTTGTCTTGTTTTTATTTTTATTTTTTAATATTACTACAGAAATAAAAGTTTAATCCAGGTTTAATAACCACACTACAACTGTCATTGATCAGTAAGGAAGCACTAACTAGACATACATTCATGCCATTAGAAATTATCAGTTTTTTTGAGATGTTGACTTATTTATGTTATTATTATGTTATGACGATGCTGGATTTCCCCTGATAACTGATTCGTTTTAAGATCTTAAGAAACACATTAAAATTAAACAATTCCCATCTTATTCAAATCTTCGTCACCAGGGCAACTGGACTTGCTTGAGGTCCTTAAAGACGTTTCGCTTCTCCTCCAAAAGGCTTCTTCTGTTCTGAAGATGATTTTAACATGTATAGATAAAAGTCAGTATTTTTATTTGTTTGATTATGAATGAGCCCAAGAGATTTTTCCAACTTATCAACAATTAACACTGTTATAAAACTGACTCCATTTCTGATGCTGTGCAAAAGTGGAGAGAGCAAAATATATAATTATTAATCATTTAATGCTTCAATGGAATTACTATTTTCCAACATTTCTAATTCATTCATATAAATTATATTTTCCATTTAAAATAGTGCAAAAATAAAAATGTGCACCTCAAATAAATCACTTCGATCACATTTTCTCAAATTAAAATGCACTGATTTATGAAGTCAAACAGCCAGTATTATTTACGTTTTACAAACTTTCTCAACTTTTAAAGGGTCTTTTTTTTTAAACTGAGTTGTATTATTGGCATATCAGGCCAGTCTTGCACAGTTGCACTCAGATACAGTATGATATGATCAGGGCTGAGAGTTTTACCGTGTGATTACTGTGGGGACGAGCTGTACAAGTAGATTACCACACAAACACCTCTGCTGCTATTTCAGTTGTGGCATTGTCTTTTTTATTTTATTGTCATGAAACAGTTGCTGCCTCTGTTATGTGATGCTGTTTAAGTCCCTCAAGATGGTTTTGCTTCAACTTTGAGTAAATCAGACAGATGCAAGAGGATTATTTCTTTCATTGGATGAATTAGATATGAGAGAAAGGAGCAATGATCTCCAATAAATGTAATCATCTGTGTTAACAGCAGCATAACACAAGATATGAAGTTTGATAGATGATTTTGCACATTTAAATTTGAAATTATCTTGCACATTTAAAAAAAATCACCATGGAATTTTCAGTTCTTTCCCACTCATCTTTCGGTTTTTGACATTTTAAACACCGATTTCACCAAAAAAGCACAGTATATGAATTTCTTTTGTTTGATGAGTTCCCTCATAAAGTTCATTCAGAGTCATGCAAACATCACGTATACAGAACAGCAGGTTAAATTCACTATCAGCTCATGAAACTGAGGTGAAATCCATCCCTTACCCGTCCCTCTCTTCTCTCTTTATATGTGTCTTTTTTTTTTTGTCGGTCCCTCTTCCTATGAAGTCAGATCTCAGCAGAAAATCTGTCGCCTTGACATTTTCCTGATCCTTCTTCCTCGTTTCTCTCGTGTTGATGTTGTGTGACTGTATGTTCTGACCGCCTCCGTCTCTGTCTTTGTAGCAGCGTGTTGCGTACTGTTTGTTGATGTGGTCTCTTTCCACGAGGCCTCTGTGTACATTCCTCCTCCAAAAATAGAGCCGCACTTTGGCAACATGGCTGCAGACTCACTTGTGATTTATTAGGGTTCTTTCTCAGTCTATGTCTGTCTCCCTCACTTCTATTTTTCTCTCTATTTTTGTTTTTTCCCCTTTTCTCTCTCATATCACCACTTCCCTATTTCTTGTCTATTTTGCATTCCTGTTCAGTCCATCATCTGTATTTGTGTCTGGCTCATGACTGCAGCAGAAAGAGCAGCTCTGATACTTGATAAGAGTTTTGGCTGCTCGCTCTGCTGTCTGCACTGGCTGAAGGCAAAGTCAGACAAAAACAGGATCAGCTTGCTTTATTAGCTAAAAGAGGTACGATAAAGCCTATGATGTAAAGGAGCAACATTAAAAACTTGCTGGCCATGAAGATCGATGTCACAACAAAACACCACGACTCTGGTTTGACTCTTGGCTTAATCAGTAGTATTTTGTCCACCTGAATCTGATTTTTGTATCATTTTACTTCAATCCTTAAAGTGTGCAGAAATATCCTGATTTACTAATCTAGCTTCTTTTACTTTCTCAAAAATCTCCACACATATCTGCTTTGGCCTCTTACCTGTGTCTCTTAAGTGGAGCTAGAAACGAATCAAAGCCTGCCGGGTTTTCTCATTACAGTCTAAAAACAACAAACCTTGAATGCATTTCCAGTCTTCATGATGTGATATGTTTTTCTTGTACTCAGGCTTGTTTTCAGAGCTCAGCAAATGAGACATAAATAGCTGCTTGAGATACCACGACCAGGAGAGGTCAGTTCAATGAGGATTACACAACAAAATCACCAGCTTAGGTCGTAATAACTGCTGCTCAATGGACAGCCATGTGGTCAAAATCCATGCTCTTGAAAAAAATCCCTCAAAGTGTTCTTGGGACATTATGTTTACAAGAATGGCCTGGATGAACAGACAGACAATTGGACAGACAACCCTGGAAATAAAATGCCGCTAAGGATTTAGCTGCTGTTCACTGTAGTAGACTGATACTCAGATGCTGTTTTTAGCTAAGTGCATGGATTTTGATGGAATAGTTCACTTCAGTTAACATTAACAGGTCATCCTGTACATTGTTGCTAAATGGCAAGCAAAGCAAGTGCACCAGAAATGTTCCTCAAAGTCATGATGGTCCTCACAACAATGCTGTGGATGGAGAACAGAACAGAAGTCAAATGGATCAACACAGAACAAGAAAGACTTTGTATTCAAATACATTTACTTTAATTTGGATTTTGTCCCCCTTTTGAAGCTGTAAAGGTCTCCACTCTTCTTCGAAGGCTTTCCACAAGATTTGGAGTGTTTCTGTTGAGCATTTATGAGGTCAGGCACCGATGTTAGACGGGAAGGCCTACCTCACAATCTCTGTTCCAGTTCATCCCAAAAGTGGGGTTGAGGTCACGGCTCTGTGTGGGCCAGTAAAGTTTTTCCACACTGAACTCATGAAACCCTGTCTTTGTCATGCTTTGTGCACTGCAGCACATCCCCAAACTGTTGCCACAAAGTTGGGAGCATTGCGTTGTCCAAAATGTCTTGGTATGCAGAAGTATTAAGATTGACCTTCACTGGAGATAAGTGGACTAGTCCAAACCCTGAAAAACAGCCCCATTATCCCTCCTCCACCAATCTTCATTTTCAGCATATTGCAGTCAGGCAGGTAATTCGCTTGGCATCTGCCAAACCCAGACTGACCTATGTGACTACCAAACAATGAAATGGGATTGGTCACTCCACAGTACATGTTTCCACTGCTCCACAGTTACTTTACACCACCCCATATGATGCTTGGCATTGGACTTGGTGATGTGAGGCTTGCATGCAGCTGCTCAGCCATGGAAACACAATCCATGTAACTCCTGCCACACAGTTTTTGTGCTTATATTAATGCCAGTGGAAGTTCAGACCACTCGCTGTGTTTTAACATGGTCTTCTGCTTTTTGGCTGAGTTGCTGTTGTTCCTTAATGCTGCCACTTCCAAATAATATCATTTACAGTTGACTGTAAAATATGGGATGAAATTCCACAAACAGTGTTATTGCCAAGGTGGCATCTATCACTGTACCACACATGAGTCACTGAGCTCTTCAGAATGATCTATTTTGTATCACAAATATTTGCAAAAGGAGACTGTATGGCTAGGTGTTTGATTTATACACCTGTGGCAACAGGTCTGACTGATTCATGTGAACTCATTAATTGACAGGTGTGGCTGTCTAGTGCATCAATGGGACATTAACATTTATGGACAGAAAAGCTTGTTAAACAAGAACTGGAAATGCGCTTTAAAATACCTTTAAAACATCCAACAAACGAATTACAAGAGCATTTGATTCATTACAGAAATAAAGTGAAAGGAAACCTTTCAGATATTTGTTAGATCTTGCAAAAATTAAACATTTACTGGAAATAAGATAAGAGAAAATTTGGCAGAAAACTCATATTAACAAACAGAAGATTGCTTGGAAAGAGAGCATTAGGTACAACCCAAATTTCAAAAAAGTTCGGGCACTGTGTAAAATGTAAATAGCGTAATGTAATGATTTGCAAATCCTGTAAGCCCATATTTTATTTACAATAGAATACAAGCAACATATATGTAGTTGAAACTGAGACGTTTTACCATTTCAGGAAAACGATTACCTCATTTTGAATTCGATGGCAGCAGCACGTCTCAAAAAAATGTAGGGACAGGGCCATATTTGGCATCGTGAAGCATCCCCTCTTCTTTTAATAAGTCTGTAAATGTCGGGGAAGAGACCAGTTGCTAAAGTTTTGGGAGAGGAACGTTATGTCATTGTTGTCTGATGTAGGACTCTAGCTGCCCAACAGACCTGGACTTCTTTGCTGGGTTTCTCTTTTTATAATGCACCAAATATTTTCTTAGGTGAGAGGTCTGGACTGCAGGCAGGCCAGTTCAGCACTTGGACTCTTCTACTGTGAAGCAATGCTGTTGTGATGGATGCAGCATGTGGTATGTGGTCTTGCTGAAATAGTCAAGGCCTTCCCTGAAAGAGATGTTCTCTGGATTGGAGCATATGTTGCTCTAAAACCTCCATATCAGTGGTTCCCAATGTTTTTTCGAATGAGCCCCTTACTTGTATTGTAGAGGAGCTAAGGACCCCGGAAACCCACACAAAAAATGGGTGTCAAAAAATTAGCATCAAATTTTAAAGTATTCATTATTCAAATCTATATAAAATAACCCCACACAAAGGTTTTCTTATCAAGAGACCCTTGCATGAACTATTCATAAGGGTTTTATGAATAGAATTTAGTGAATTTTTTATATACTTTTCAGCATTGATAGTGCCTTTCCAGATATGTAAGCTGCCCACGTCGCAGGCACTAACATAGCCTCATACCACCAGAAACGCAGGCTTTTATAACTGATAACAAGCTGGATGGTCCCTCTCCTCTTAAGTCTGCAGGACACAGTGCCCGACATGCTTTAAGGAGCCACAGACTGGTGCATGACTAACCACTAGGTCATCTGTGCCCCAAACAAACTTAGCACTGCGGTTAAAATGGGCATTTTCATATGGGTATGCATTATATGTTGCTCCCACTGCTTCAAAAGGACACTTGAGTAACTGTAGTGTTTTACACTTCCACATTAGCTTTATATTTGATATTTCTTCAACTGATGCTTGGTTGTTACATCAATATTGTGTTTCTGTGGAAAGAGCTTAAGCCCAAATATAAGAAAAAGCTCTCACAAAATATTTGATCTCCTATTAAACTCCTGCTGCTAGGCTGTTCTGGCAGCTTCAAGGCAAATATTGATTCTGTCCCTCCCAGTGGACAAACAACAAACTGAAAATGCGTTCCTTGAAAGAAAATGAATAATACTTTTTTTTTTTTAAATGCATGAAATTTGTTTGCACCATATTAGATAATGGCAATCTACTGAACATGGATAGAACTGTCTCAAGACAATGAAGCCTAACATAAACAAATACAACACAATGTTTGTAATAAGTTAAAAAGGCCCACATGCTGCACCTTGACTCAAAGGTTGCTCTCTAGTAATGCAGTCTAAACTAAACAGCACCATCTAGTGTGTGGGTGTGTGTGCAAATTATCATTGTTCTTACTCCAGAATATGCTCCCTGTCAGATCAACTCCTTGGTACTTTTAACTTTCCTTCCTTTTAAACATCAACAGAAGGGTCAGCTACTGTACATTTTAAGGCCAAAAGTCTTAACTGCAGGACAATCTTGATCGCATCATATAAGTAAATGTCACATTGCAAGTCTGCCATTTTTGCATCACTGACATTAAAAAGATCTCATCAATCTGTAAGATGAAGGGCAAGAAACCAACTTGTTTCCCCTGTGGACTTCAGCGTCATTGTACAGCCCTCCCTCTCACATTCAGAGCTGTGATTACATCCTTTAAAGTTTAGCACATTGCCTGCTATCTGCTGTTCCTTCACCTTGACAAAACAGACTCATTAATGTCTGCCTGTAGGCCAAACAACTTATATTAAAAGTTAAAGCTTTGGCACACAGCAGAGCATTTTCATGCAGCAGCATCACTGTTACCACCCAGCCCCCACTGCTGCGTCTTCATATCGCTAAATGATTATCTTCTCATAAGCACATGGTCTAATAGAGCCCATACCCCGGGGATTTAGATCTCACTGATTATGTTTGTGTGTGTGAAGGGCAGACTGCTCTCCTTGGTCAAATAAAAGACTGTTTAAAGGCAGCATGGTCATTGAGTTCACAATTGGCTTACAGTGCCCATAGAAAGTCTTCACCCCCTTGGATGTTTAACCTTTTTATTCATTCTATAAATTTGTCATGGTCAATTTAATTTGGCATTGTAGACTTTTTATTCGTAAGCCTCCTCTTAATAGTCAAAGTGATAACAAATTTCTATAATGTAATGCCAATCAAAAGTAAGCGACAGAATAAATATTCATCCCCTTCATGTCAGTATTTAGTAGATGCACCTCTGACTGCAATCACAGCTCTGAGTCTGTGTGGATAGGTCCCAATCAGGCTTGTACATCTGGACACTGCAATTATACTCCATTCTTCTCTGCAAAACTGCTCAAGCTTTGTCAGGTTGCACAGGGGTCATACCTGAACAGCCCATTTCAAGTGCAGCTACAAACTCTCCATGGGGTTGAGATCTGGGCTTTGACTCGGCGACTCCAGAACACATGCGTTTTGGTGAACTCTAGTCGAGATTTAATCTGAGTATTCTTAAACAGTGGTTTTCATGTCTTTGTCTGGTGAAGAACCTGGACAACAGTTGTTGAATGCAGAGTAGTCAAAGGTGTCTTGGTGGTCTCTCTCACCAGTTCCCTTCTTGCACGGTCACTGTTTGTGAGTTCAGCTTGATCTAGGCAGATTCATACATGTGCCTTATTCTTTCCATTTCTTGATGATGGATTTAACTAAACTCTGTGAGATTTTCTGTGCCTTGGAAACTTGTTGCATCCATCCCCTAACATACTTTTCAATAATCTTTCCTCTGAGTTACTTGGAGTGTTCTTTTGTCTTCATGGTGTAATGGTAGCCAGGAATACTGATTAACCAGTGACTGGACCTTCCAGACACAGGTGTCTTTATACTACAATCACTTGAGTCCATTCACTGCACTCATGTGATCCCCTTTTCACTAACTGTGGGACTACAAGCACCAGTTGGCTGGACCGCTGTTGAATTAGGTCAGTCACTTTAAAGAGGTCAATATTTATGCAGTCACTTAGTTTACATTACATAGTTTTTGTAAAATAAACATTAAATTGTACAAATCAGATTCACTCTGACATTTCAGAGTTTTCTGGTTTTTTTCTTTAGTCAAAAAGGCCAAACATCAAAGGGGGTGAGTACTTTTTATAGGCACTGTATTTTCTGTTCTGCTCTTCACTTAATTGATAACTGTGCATCACTGCAGGTAGTATCTCCTTTTACATATATGCATCCTTTTTGAGCCCATAGTTATAAGCAATATAGAAATTATTCTTCACAAATGGCTCATAGATACATGCACTAGAAGAAGCACAGAAGATTGAGTATACATAAGAGGAGGGTCAGCGCTCTTCCTTAAAAGCCCAGATAATGATTCCCTCATTTGCTCAATGAAAGCCCTTTTATATATAAAAATCGCAGAAAATGAAGAAGGCCCTATGTATCAGGGCTGCTTTGTGCTATCCCCCATCAGGGGAAAGTAATAACCAATGAGATATCCTGCAGAAGGACATTTTCTATTGAAATGCTCATCAGCCTTATATCCCACTCTGAAAACCAACAGTATTCTCTTTGGCTCATTACAAATCTCCATTCTATCTCCAATTTGTTCATTTTCCAGCTTGAATCTCAACCTTATTACATGATAAATGTACAGTTACCTGCTTGTAACATTTGTCTCTGTCATGTCTATTTATAGATTTGCCCTGGTTCTGCTATTCTGACTTTGTGCTTGACTTTGTTTGCTGAGGCTTACAGCAGTCTGTAAAGATTACACAGGTAGGGAAAGTGATACACTATTTCATTTCAAAAAGTTGTCAAAAACTTGTATCCAGCATCATTTCTTTATTTAAGTCATACCTTGGCTATGCCTGCAGACATTTCACTGACCACAAATAAAGGCCCATACCGTTTTAAGAAGCAGGCACCTGTGTCCATAGCTGGGGCTTTTTGTGCTGGAAGCACTCACAACCTCAGTCTCAAAGTGCTTCTCCAAGTTCAGAAAAGGCAGGACTTCTCAAAAAAATCTTGGAAGGTGATAGGACAAATGTTCTGTTTGTCACATTCATTGAGGGTAAATCAGAGCAACAAAACAAAGGCAGTTGGCAGCCATGTGCTGCTCCAGTTGTAACCTGAGCTTGACAGACAGCTGCTGTTGTTTATGAATGGTGGAGCTTTTCAGTGGATAAAACTCGAAAACATCGAACCAAAACATCTTTTTTACCATGAAAGCTTTCAGTGTGGCTCTTTGCTCTTGTTGAAATAAAAAGAATGTGTTTAAGTTCTGATAAAACTGCCGCTATAGCTACATTTGAGCTAACTGCTACACTGACGGCAGTCATTGCTATCAGTTTCCAATATAACTAAACTCTGCACCTCGTTCTCCTCAAACGACGCTGATCGTGCAGGTCCATTCTCACATGGGAAATAATTGTTTCAGGCTGGCGCTGTGCAAGCTGGAGCTGCCTGACGACAGTAATAGAATCTGGCCAATGCATCTGCTTTGCACGGTTACAAAGCTGTAGACCTGGAGTTTTAAGCCTTGAAAAGACAATAGGATTGGTTTCCTTTCCACCATTACCAGAAGTCCTGGTCCTTCTTGATCTGATTGGTCAGTGAACGAGGCTTGACATCAACAAGCACAGTGATGCTCCAAAAGATGTACTTTTGGCAATGGAGAAGACTGTGAGTGTGGCGGCTAAAACAGCTGACAACAACGGCGTTTTTCCTGCCCAAGGTGCTGAGTACTGAAAATGCTAGCAACAATAGATAAAATATATATGTTTTGGTTCTTTAAGAAGTTTTGAGGAGCGTTAAAATTGAGAAAAGACATTTGACGCCATTGTTAAAATTTACAATGGCCCTCTCCATGAGGCTTGAGCAGATCCTTTCTTTCTCCAAACTTTAGCTTTTCCATCTCTTTGGTAAAGGTCCATCTTTGTCTCATCAGTCCATAAAACTTTGTTCCAGAACATTAGAGGGTGGTCTCTGTACTTTTTTTTTGCAAATTCCAGCCTGGCCTTCCTGTTCATCTTGCTAATGAATGGTTTGCATCTTCTGGTGTAGCCTACTGTATAAACTTTTGTTCATGAAGTCCTCTGTGAGCAGTAGCTGGTGATATCTTCAATCCTGCCCTCTGTAGGTTGTTGCTGATGTCACTAACAGTTGTTTTAGAGTCTTTCTTTACAGCTCCTTTCCTTGATCTACTCATTTCATATCTGTTACTGAGTACACCAGCGGTGTCTTTCTTCTTCAGGACGTTCCAAATGGTTGTACTGTCTTTTTCCTCCACATTGCAGTGTTTTCACTTTGTGTGCATAGTGGCAACTTAAATAGAAGTTTCCTTTACCAGTATGTCAGGACTTGAAGTGTCTGACTTGCCTTTAAAAATGCCGGTGCTGCAGGTACAGGAACTTTACACCATCCACTTCAAGAGAAAGCATTAAACATCTTTCATGACTCAGCTCATCCCACACACTGTTTCCGTACTGTTCTTCAGGTAAATGTTTACAGTGCATCTTAGCAGGGACAGTTTTTATGCCCACACAATCAGGCTACTAAAGGGTATCACTCAAACGCTTTTGTGTCTCTAAGATATAAATACTCCATATATAGTTTAGCATGTTTTACTATAATGATTCTTATTTTTAAAATAGTTTTTTTTTGCTATTAATCATTAGAAAAAAAGCCTTTTTATTGCATTGACTGTATACCAACATTAATGTTTTTTACAAATAGACTAAATTGAATTGCAATGCAAAATAAAAACATTAAAATTGTCTCAACAAAGAAAAAAGGCAGATTTGAAATTAAACAATCAGAAAATTTGTTCCACAAAACCTGTTATAAAATTTAAAAAAAAAAAAAAAAACTTTTTGTCACTTTTTCACAAATAGAAAGAAGACGTAAAAGCTGGTTTTAAGGAGTTTGTTTTTTTTTTTTGCTGTAAACAAATAAACAACAGACTGAAACAGATTAAGTTATGTCCATCATTAAATTAGCAGCATAAAACACTTGAACATTCTGGCTTTAAACTATTCCAGAGTAATTCTAGGCAAGCATTCAATTCACTGTTCAACAGCAGGATCAATCTGTGACAACAATGAAACAATAAAGGAAATGTAGACATTGATCTCAATCTGCTAGATAAAAAAAAATCATCTTTATAAGATAAATATCATCAAGACTATCACTCAATCATTTATACTTTGGATTGTCGAGGAACCATATATAGTAACCTATCTGACCTCAATTTAGGCCTGTCCACCGATTAGGCTGGGCCCCTAACAAACAGAGAATGGGCCCTCCCCATTGTGAAGACAGTATCAATGCAAACACGTTGAAACGATAGCATTGAGTTTTGAGGTTTAAATTATGTGTTTGTGCCACTTTTTAACCCTGTTTAACTCACTTTTTTCACCCATTTTTGCTACTTTAACCTGCAACTTTTCTTATATTTTGTGATTTTTTTTTGCCAATTTTTGCCTATTTTTTACCCAGTGATTCCACTTTTAACAAGTTTTTACCACATTTTGACCTCTTTTCATCACTTTCTCAGCCCATTTTCACCACATTAAGCATTTGGCTACTTTGAACCCATTTTTGATCGTTTTTAATACAATTTTACCACCTTTTCACCACTTTAAACCCATTTCTGGACCCTTTTATCCAATTTAGCTTTATTATCCACCTTTATTTTTTTACCCAAATTTTTTGCCACTTTCAGACTATTTTTGGCTCTGTTGACTAACTTAGCCACTACTAACTTGTTCATAACTATCCGACCCATTTTTGACCATTTTAACTACAGCTCACTGTTTATTAAGCCCATTTTTGCCACTTACACCCCTATTTCCCATTTCTCTGCCAGTTTTTGCCACTTTTGACCCATGTCTGTTATTTTCCACCAATTTTTCCCACTTTAAACTCATTTAGGCCCCTTGTAATCCCAATAAGGCTCAATTTCCACCTTTTCTGCCACTTCTAACCCATTTGTGACACTTTCAGACTATTCTTACTTCTGTTGACAAATTTCTGCCACTATCAACCTCTTTTCCCCCCTTTCCATCCCCCCTTTGACCATTTGAACCACATTGAGCAACTTTAAACCCATTTTCACCATCTATTCTACCAGTTTTTGCCACATTGAACCCATTTTTGTCACTCTTTGCCTGATTTTTTTCCCCTCTGTGAACCCATTTTCGCCATTTAAGACACATTTTTGCCACTTTAAATCCATATCTGCTAACCCATTTCACCACCTTTTCCACCATTTTTGTCTCTAATTCTGTTTTAAGGACAGGGGTTTACATTTTTCTGGAGGGCATACTATGGCATAAATACATGTTGCTTTAATAAGAGTGGTTGTTATTCAGGTAAGAAACAACTTAACTTTACAATGGACCATGATTTTGCTGCCCTCTATTGACCTCCTGGGCCCAGAAAGCTCCCCTCTTTATCTCCTCTTATGAGCAGCCATGCCCACAATAAAAGATAAATTCTATATTACAGGTATTTCAATGAGTGTCCTTCAAAGGACAGAAAAGAACAATTCTTATGTACTTAAATTAAGTTTAATGCTTTTTTATTTAATTAATTAAACACAGACGGAGAGGAAATCTTCATGTTTTCTGCAAACATCCCTTTCCTAGCAACCTCCTTGTATCCACTAGGTGTCAGGCCAGCGTTATGCAGATCCCACAGTGATGGAGAGCTGACTGTGTCTCCTGTGACTTCTAGGAAAGTATCAAGGCTAAACTCACATTCAGTGAATAAACGCCACGCACAAACAGTTGAGGCAACAATTTCACACCTGTTATTGCAGCTATTTCAAACCAACCTGACAGAACATTTTCTCCAAATAAGAAAGAAAACAAAGCAATCACTCCATCCAGATATCTGGAGACAGCTTTTATACTGCTGCAAATGCTCTCTGATGGCATGAAATTCAAAACAACCATTTACTTATGCACATATGGAGAAAACAATTGAAAGACGGTTAGAGTGATGCTATAACCTCTCGAGTCAATCAGCCGTGGGGCTAAACTCCCAGGCGTCCACGCCGTCAGCTCTGAGAGAAGTGATCTAGCTTTGAAGGAGAGACGTCCAGGAGTAAATCAACAAAGGAGTAGAGAGGGAGGTTTGAGAAGCAGTCTACAGAGACAAAGAGGGAGAGGGGGGTGGGTTGTATGTGTGTGTTTCTGTACATATGCACACTCTGGCAGGGATGGGGTCTTAAAGGGCTTACAGTTAGCTGCTTAAAATTCCTCTGATGTAACCAACACATGCAGGACATGTTATTTAGGAGAAAAAAGTGCTTTCTTTCAACAAAAGATGGTGGAGGGAGAGTGGGAACGCTGTATGTTTACTTATTGTGCCCTCTGTAGCTCACCCAAGGTTCCTCCCTTGTTTGTATGGCCACCGCTGTGCAACACGTCAAGTAGAGTCAGAGGCACTGTGTCCAATTGTGGGTGGTGTTTGTGTGTCTCTATAATGCTACATGTGCAGCAGGGAGGGGCGAGTGTGTGAGCAGCAGATATTGATATTCCAGCAGCAGCAGAAGCTGAAGCCAGTGTCTTTAAAGTGTCAGCCCTCAGCAGCCAGCCAGGTGTACACGAGGTACAGGAGAGAGAGGGCAAGTGAGAGAAAAGAGGGAGATAGAAATGTAGAGAGAAAGAGAGGGAGGCCATGAAAGACAGCAGAAATACAAAAGCACAGGAGATGAAGAGGCAGACACATACAGACAGAGGCAAAATATGGAGATAGGAGGAAGAACACTTTGGCGGGTTTTCTGGAGGTGAAATTACTCCGAAGTCTTTGAAGGCCTTGTCACCGTCTGCCCTCGCCCTCTATGCGTGTTCAGCAGACAGACAAAGAAACAGATGGGCACAGAGGGAGTGGTGGATGCAGGGACAGGCGTTGGAAATGTCAAAACACAGCAAATTATAGACGGTCAATGAGTCATGCAAACACAAAAGAATGATTCAAAAAGACATCATATCTGCCCTTACACAGAGCTTATAGATGCTCTTTAACACGCAGTAAGACAAATGCTTATAGGGATTCTTTAGATGAATCTATTTACCTTCTTCTGTTGTATTTCTTGTTGTCTTTGGTTCTGCTGTTTCTATTGTCAGACAGTTTTCCTCTAACACTCTTAATTTAAAGGTAAACAAAAGGTACTTGAAGAGAAAGAACGAATAGCACTCAACACCACAAAGATAATAACATGCTGCTGTTCACAGAAGAATTAGTTTTATCATCTCAAGAATGTGCATGTAACCTCTGTTACCCAGGTGAGTGTTTTTAGAACCTAGTCTAGTCTTTTGGAACCAAATGGTCATATCTGGATGATGGGGGATATGCAGTTTGATGTCCTTACGCTTTGGAAAGGAGCAAGCTTTGAGATGTAAAAAGCTGCAGTTCCATAAGTGTCCACTTGAGGCAGACTCAAAGGCATCCCTACTACTGTAGAACATTAGTTCCCAACCTGGGGTCTGGGACCTCCGGGGGGGCACCAGAGATCTTAGGGGGGCGCAAGGCTTTGTCTATCTGAGACTGCCAAAATTAGATTTGCAAATATTGACTAAAACCATGATAAAGCAGTTATTAAGTAGTTTATACAAAGGTCTTTTGATAAGAAAAGCACGCATAGGCCTTTTTAGGGTTTTATCAGTGAAACAGTAACAATCTGTGTTGATTTTTGACAGCTTGTGTCACTTTTCTTCCCTCTTGGATCCCTCGGGGGGCTCTGCTTTTCTTAGGTACATGTAGGGGGGGGGCTCCAAGGAAAAATGGTTGGGAAACACAGAACACAGAGTATAATATTCATTATAACAGTACAAATAAACATGTTTAAAGCCTAGAACCTAAATGGTTTTGAGGTCTATACTTAATTGATGATGGTGCTAAAATCCCAACACGATGATTCCTACTGAGCCAAATCACAACACAGATTTTGGTGCTTCATTTAAGTATTGTTGAAATGAAGCATCGAAATGAGGACAGCCAAATGACAGATGGCACCACTGATGCTTCTCTGCTCAGTGAGCGGCCAAATTTTGCCCTTCAGCTCTCAAAAATGGACATTAAAGGCAACGGAAGTAAATCACATTGACCATGATAGAGCATATGTCCTATACACTTCCTGCTAACATGCTAAAAAGGTTCAAGACAGTCTGGCTGCAGACATTCATCTCTGAAGGCCACTCTCATAGACTGTTTATCTAAAACTTAAGGAACAGAATTGGATTTAACTTCCGTCTAGGGTCAGGGTAAGGGTTAAAATAACGGCTAGGACACCAAAAATTAAAAGTCAAAAACCTGGTTACAAAATATTTAATAAAAAGCCTGCCTACAGGTGACTGACATTTTTTGGGCTGTTTAGAAACCAGTGAGTGATTTCAAACGTAGCACGTGTGCATGGTCTATGACCATAAGCAACAGGTTTCAGGTAGATTTTGATGGGGGGAAAAAAACAACACCAACAGTACAAGCACAGAGTGTACTGTTAATCAGGGTTGGCTACATATCACCAATCAGTGTAAACAACCAAACATATCTCCTTTTTTAATCCTGCTGCCTCTGCTGTATTCTCCGAGGAATACTCAGTAACACCACATATGCAAATCTAGGTAGATGGATTACAATTATGTAGCACTTCTTCTCTGCATGTCACATTCACACATTCATGCATTGATTGCAGAGGATGCTATAGTAAGTGCACTATAATAGTGCACCTGACATGCATTAATAAGCTGATGGCTTGGCCTGTAAAGCACTGAAAGGTGCACAGTCTTGCCCAAGGACACTTCAACATGCAGAAGTGTGGATTTAGCAACTATTCCTTCAACTGTGAAACAATCCACTCAGATGCTTTATTGTCAATAGCTCATTTCTTTATTCGTAAAACTGTGTTGTGGGAAAGGGGTGGAGGGCTTTATAACTCATTTGTTTTGATGAACTGAACACAAGTCTGAAAATTTAATGGGGTGGTTGAGATAACAAATTAATGGGTTGTTTGACTGTTTGCCTTAACTCTACCTTATTGCCAGCTAAAATCTAAAGTGACTGAAACAAAAGCCTGGTTTAAGCGTATGTGTTCAAACTAGCCTTGGTGGCCAATGCTTTCATAGGCACCACATACTTGCCTGTTGGTATGTCTGCAATACACCATGATGCTAGTTAGCATTGTGATTACTATGCTAGTTTTACCGTCAGTTTCCTGTCAGACATCGGAAAAGTTGGACCGTATGGTGACCAGTGTTGGGGATAACACGTAACAAAGTAATCCGTTAGAGCATTGGTTCCCAACCTTTTTTCCTCAGGGCCCCACCTACTCATATCTAAGGAACACTAAGCACCCCAGGGACCCATTTGAAAAAAAAAAAAACAACGTGAAACCACTAATTTTAGTCTGGTCTCTTTCAGTCTTTCTCTTTAAAATGCTGTGAAATTAAGGTTTTAATAACTTTTCTTGAGTGTTTGATGTCAAAATGGAACGTTTCTTAAACTTGGTGAGTTCAAGTTTTTTTCTCATAAATGTATGACTTTTATTCTAAAAACAAAAGAAAAACACTTTTTTGCTAAAAAAAATAAATAAATAAAATAAAAAATAAAAAACATAAAGTGGCCTTCACACTAGGGCATGGTCCCAGATCTGAGTGCACTTGAGCCCAAAGTCGGGAAAATGAACTGTTCCTGGGCACAGGGCCAGGTCTACTTCTGATGAGATGTGAATGCAATTCACCCGGATATGGTACAAACTTCTTTCCACAGCGCCAGTTTGTTCACATTTTTCCACAATAAAAGGTGTAAATCATCAAAATCAAGTCAAAAAACAGTCTGTTATGACTCACCTTAAAGATGAACACAAATTTGAGTAAGTGTGATGAGCTACAAAGGCAATAAAAGTCTCCTGAACCGCTGTATCTGCGCATTTAATCATCTGAGCGGAACATAGATGTGTAAAGAGCGACGTTGCTGACATCTTGAAAAAGTGATTTTAAATGATCACTGGTAGCAGGATGGACACACCACACACTAAGGAAACTCAAAGAGGTTTAGGGTTAAGCACCCAAACCCTGAGGTTAGGGGGAGGGGATAAAATTAAAAATAACACAACACAAACTACTGTAAGTAAAAAACCAACAACAAAGTAAATTTACCTGAGTAAATTTTACTCAAATTGAGTAAAATTTTACTCTGAAAAATATAACATTTGGTCCCAGTCTATTTGGAGTAAAATTCACTCTGCTTGCAGAGTAATGTTTCAAGAGTTGTTTTTACTCTAAAAAGTGTTTTTATTTACCTCTAAATGATGATTATGTACTCCATAATGAACAAAAAAAAAAAAAAAAAACAACTCTACAGCAACTGTACTCACTTCAGAGTAATTCAGACCATAGTTTACTAATTAAAGAGCTTTTATTTCTCAATATAAATGGATATTTAGTCCTTTCAGAACTGTTTTTCATTCCTTATAGAAATGTTTCTGGGGTTGGTGGCAACCAAAAATGAGCAAAAAGCAGAGTGTAACTTCTTAAACTCCAGGGCCAAATTTTTCTCTGCAAATTCACTTCTTTTTTTTCTTCTCTGCCAGCTCCCTGGTAAAATGTCTACAAGAAGTAAAGGAGAGCTTATATGTGAATGCAGTGGATCATACTCAGAGCAATTCATCAGGAGAGAGTAGACAGGAAGGATGACAGCTGCTTGGTACTCTTTTCTACTCGTCATCGTTTCTGGTCACTTGTTGTTAATGTGAATATGTCTAATTACAGGTAGCCTTGATATACAGGGGGAAAATATGTACAATGGTGTAGCACTCTGAAGTTTCACAATGTCCTTTTTTACATCCTGTCTCATCTCCCAAGATAATCTCCCAACAAGGAAAAATGCACACAATGAGGGAAGTGAGAAAGACATTTAAAAGTGCTTTAGACCTTTACTGTGTTAACTTGTTTTTGCTGCAGCAAATTGATGAAAATGTCATTTTTCCTGGGTTAATGTTTTATCTAGTGAATGTCACCAAGAGCAATGTGTTCCACCATTAGGAACATGCTGTTCACACAAACAGGATAAATGTGCCATCCTGGAAAACTTCAACAGTCAGTAAGAGAGAAGGCACATAGATGTTGTACATGTCAGCCCATTTTTGACTAAAGAATGAGTTTGGTAAAGTTGGTGGTCCCGCAATCAGAAGGTTGTGAGTTCAATCCCAAGCTCCTGCAGTCGCATGTTGATGTGTCCTTGGTCA
This sequence comes from Cheilinus undulatus, assembly GCF_018320785.1. Classification (NCBI taxonomy): domain Eukaryota; kingdom Metazoa; phylum Chordata; class Actinopteri; order Labriformes; family Labridae; genus Cheilinus; species Cheilinus undulatus. The sequence goes on from NC_054872.1 coordinate 17,199,091, forward strand.
AGACACTTAACCCCACTTTGCTACCACTGCTTCATTGGTGGCGTATAAATATTTGAATGGGACTGATGGCCAATTCTTCATAGCAGCCTTCAGCATCATTGCATGAATGTGGAGTGAATAGAGTGAAAAGGTGTGATTGGGTATGTGTGACCTTGAGTGTAAAAGTGCTTTGAGTAGTCAGATGACTAGAAAAGCACAACATAAGCTCAAGTCCATTTACTATAGAGCTGAGGCATTTTGCCTCTACTTTCTGCATCAGGCTCCTTGAGAGAGCAGGTCTGCCTATCTGATAATCAAAATAAAACACTTTTTCCTGTGTGTGTTTTTCACCAATCATGATGCCACTTACCTGCATTAAACTTATTTATTTAGTTTATTTTTGGGCTTTTTTTTATGCCTTTAATCGATAGGGGAGGACAGAGGATAGGATCGGAAACAGGAGAGAGAGTGGGGAGAGACGTGTGGCAAAGAGCCACAGGTTGGATTCGAAACCCAGGCCACCTGCATACATGGGTATCGCCTTAGACTGCTAGACCATCTGCACACCCCCTGCATTCACCAGCCCCAAAAATATGATGCTAAAATGTCTCAGTGTGGCTGGCTGCAGCAAGCATGATAGGGGAAAGACTGGGATGTTAAACACTACAAATTGCATACACTTGGGAAGAAAATAAAAATATTTTAAAAAATAATATGTTAATTACAACAAACTCCAATTTTGATGTAGGTTATTTGAAAATTCTGCCTCTAAAGCATCTGCCAAGAAGAAGTCTGGCCCTTGTACAAATGTAGTTGATGACCCCAGACTTGAACTATTAACCAAGTACATTTCAAGAAAACAGAGCTGACAAGTTTGCCATCGTTGTGGTAGAAGTCCACCTACGTGTGCGTGGTTATTGACGTGAATTATAATTTTTTGTAAGTCTCAGTTTTCAAAGGGAAGTTGTCTCTCTGGAACCTGTTTTCAAAACTTTAAATTTTCAAAACTCTCCAAAGACACTGTCGTCATGTAAAAAGAGATTTAAAATGCTACCTGAGGTAGTTATTTTGGAATAGATTCGTTAAACTTCTCCATCTTGAGATGGAAACCTGTTAGACTGCTCCTCTCCTCCCTCATTCCTCAAACTCCCCTCTCTTTTCTCCCCCTCATTACCCGCCCTCACATCTCTAAACAGCGTGCATTTAAAAGGAATGTTTCTAAGCGTTAGAAGAAAAGGGGAGGATGACTGTTCTGACCTTGTGTAAGACAGCTGTGATTTGTCAAACCTGAACCATCTAGTGCCTGAAACTAAAGCCTGATAAAAGACTGTCTGGAATAAACACTTCAGTGAATGAAACCAGCCTCTTGTTTGTTAAAGTAAAGTTTAGCTCTAAATCACTTTATTTTAGTTAAAAAGGCTCAATTTCAGCATCCAAACACCATTTTTTCATCAGGTAGGAGCTGAAAAGGAGTAAAAATTTGGGATGATAATTGCTATCACCAAATGTTTTCTTATTTGTTCATTATCAGCCTTCCTCAGCCTTGGGAGCATTTTTTAAAAGTTTAAGCACTTTCAACTCAATGAACTGATCCTCCCAACCTCTAAGTGTTACACAGAGTGCTGATATACAGTAAACAGCACAGATAATAACTATTTATCCAGAGTGAGCAGCCCAGATGAATGCCACACTCCAATAACTCAAAATAACAGTTTTGCTCTCTGTTGTTGCATCAACATGTGTTTGTCCGGCCTTGAACCTCTGTGGGAGAGGGGCCTTTTGTTGACAGAGAGATGTTGGAGTTTACTCAGCTGACATGTTTACATTGCGGTTCAACACCTTTAAGCCTTAAAACTAAACAAGAGCATCTCTAACATGAGTGATTCTGTGAAACATGTTGCTAGAATAGATGTATGGGCTTGTATTTGAGGTTCAATGCTTGTATTAGTGAGGAGATCTTTGTAGTTGAGGTTATTGAGGGCACATAGAGGAGTGATTATTGTTCTAAGACCAGCTACTGACGTCTTCACCTCTGATAACATCGCCGTCTTCCACAAATTGTTTTCAAATGAAGTCATGAAAAATGAATGCTGTATTATAAGACATTTTTATTTGCACAGCATGTCTATTTTTATATCCAAGTCATTTCTTTTGGAAAATATTTGTACAGCTGCTCGCCAAAACTTTAACTGATGCCTGCACTGACCAGGGCACTGGTGAAAAGAGATTTTTCACAGCAAGCCTTTCCTGCTGTAATGAAAAATAAATTAAAATTAATGTCCAGAGACACTGATTTTCATTTTGCAGATAACAAGCAGGAAAAAACAAACAATGTTTATTTTGTTTATTTTTTGTGCAAAAAGAAACAAGATTAGAATAAAAGAAACATACATTTACATTTTAAATGAACAGGTAGGATAAGATGAAACCCTGAGGACTTAAAAGGAACCCACCTAACATTGAGGTTAAAAGGCTTTCAAAGTCTTGCAACAGTTTTCCAAGCAAATTTTGTCATTTTGTTAGAAAATGAGATTGCATGTTCAAGCAGTGGATGGACTCAGCCTTAGAGATAAGGTAGGGAGCCTGGGTTGAAGAAGAGCTACTGCTCCTCCATCTTGAAAGGAGCAAGTTGAGGTGGTTCAGGCATTAATTAGGATTCCTCCTGGTTGCCTCCCTGAAGAGGTCTTCCAGGCGTGTTCACCAGGGAGGAGACCCGAGAGTAGACCCAGGACTCTCTTGAGGGATTATATATTTCATCTGGCCCGGATATCTGTTAGGATGCATCTTGGTCCCCTCGAGAAGACCCCGGGGTAAACCCAGGACTCATTGGAGAGGTTGAATATCTCATCTGGCATTGGGATGCCTCCTAGTCGTCTCCCTGAAGAGGTCTTTAAGGCATGTCCAACTGGGAGGAGACCCTGAGGTAGACCCAGGACTCGCTGGAGGGATTACATATCTCATCTGGCCTGGGAAGGCCTTGTAATCCTCCGGGAAGAGCATGAAACTGTTGCTGGGGAGAGCGACATTTGGGCAGACTTGCTTAGCCTGCTACCACCTCAGTCTCCATTTGCAAACATTTGATACAAAATGGGTCAATTTGAAGATCTCAGTGACTTCAAGCACAGTACTGTGATGGATGCCACCTTTGCCATAAGACTGTTTGAAAATATTAACCCCTGGATATTCCACTCTCAACTGTGATATAATTAGAAAGTTGAAGCATTTAGGAACAAAAGCAGCTCAGCCATGAAGCAGAAGATCACGTAAAATCACAGAGGGGGGGTCAATGACTTCTAAGGCCCATGGTGTGTAAAAGTTGCCCATGCTTTGCTGATTCCAAGGCGGAAGAGTTCTGAACTTCCACTGGCGGAGGAGGGATAATGGTATGGGGCTTTTTCAGGGTTTGGGGTAATCCCCTTATCTCCAGTGAAGGGCAATCTTAGTGCTTCAGCATACCAAGACATTCTGGACAATGCTCTGCTTCCAACTTTGAGGCAACAGTTTTGAGAAGGCTCTTTTCTCTTCCAACATGACTGTGCCCCAGTGCACAAAGCATGGACTTTAAATACATGGCTTGACGAGTTTGGTGTAAAAGAACTTGACTGGCCCATACAGAACCCTGACTTCAACCCCATCAAGCACCTTTGAGATGAACTGGAACAGAGCTTGTGAGCCAGGTATTCTCACCCAACATCAGTGCCTGACCTCATAAATGCTTTACAGAATTAACAGGCACAAATTCCCACAGAAAACACTTGGAAATTTTGTGAAACTCCATATTAAAGTACTTTTATTTGAATTAATGTCATTGGAGTCCTTGTTGGTGCAATGGTCAGGTAGCCAAATACTTTTGTCCACGCAGTGTACCTTGAGTCACCCTTGGAGACACCTCAAACACACCTTTAACCATGCTGGAGTTCTGAAAGGTTTAAATTTTATCATGGCGCCCTGAAAAAAGCCAGGCAAACGTTTGTCCAGCCAAAAATAGCACAGCAATGGCTGTTATGAGAGTAATCTCATTGGTGGGTCAGCAGAAAAGTCAGAAAGCCAGCAAGGGTCAGTTCTGACCTGTCCGGTCCGGTTTACATCTCTGCATACATGAAGTAGAGTACTATGAATTTAGGACATACTACATTCTCTATGAGATCTACTATTTGGTAAATAATTTTTCTGAGATTAAGGAGTCATGGTTGAGTCAGTTTATTTGAAACTTGTCTATAAAAGGTATCTCATTAAAAAGTTATATCAGATGAGATCATTAAAAAGCTAAAGATGGCTGGAGAGCCTGATTCCATAAAGATATAATATAAGTGAACCAAACAAACTGAGAATTCAGCTTTGAAAAGCAATACTTTTAACAGGCAATTGTTTTTTTAATGCTTACGCAGATTTCATAAGTGATAAGATTGAAGTTTTTTGTTAAGTTGTTGGCTGAGAGTTTGTAGTGAATATTAAAAATGAACGAGCACCTGCCTGGTTTAAATATTAACATACAGGAGTACAGGAAAAACACTTGCAGTAATTACATGCAGACTCAGGCCAGTGCTTTCGTAAAATAATGAGTTGGCAGATTTTCCAGTGGGCCTGAAGAGATTTCCATGCAGTTTATCATGTCAATAAGGTGTAGGAGACAGGTGGCTGAACAGGAGCTGCGTATGTTAATGTGTGAGTCAACAGGAGGACACGGGGGATGGAGAGAGTTAATCTTCTCTAAAAAAGAATGAAACAACTCACTGTGATCATGAGAGGAGGCAGATGGACCGGAAATCTGTGTGGATATGTCAAATATTTTAAAACCAGTGATGCAAACTATGAAAAAGAAAGCAAATCGTGACGAAAGTGTCCTTGGTTATAGTCAACAGGAAAGTTCTTTAGCTAAAACATGTCCAGGAAACTTAATGGACAATATAAATCTGTGTTTGCCCGCAATAATTTTCTGACTTAATCACAGGAAACAGTTGACACATCTCTCTCAGAGAGATGAAAGTAATGCAATATCCTCAACAAGAACTTGAGATGATTATTGTTGATGGACCCTGATTGTTATTGTCCAGAGACAGATGAATTAAGTTGAAAAAGTAAATAAAACATTTTATCTATCAATGTATTTATGTTTTATTCATTTATTCATCAGTTGAATCTGATTTATTTAGCATCTAATTTATCCTTTTGGGTTATGTGTTTATTGGAGTTCTATTGTAGGGGTGAGTATTTTCATTTGGCAGTCAGCTTTATGCATTTCATTGTCAGTGAGTTGGGTTTTTGTCTTCAGCTTGAATTTCAGTCACAGTTTATCTGTGTTTGTAGTTTATCATTTGTGTTTCTGTTAATGCAAAGAGTTGCGGATATGCATTCGTGTGTGACCTCCCGGCCACCGTACATTTTGTCTGCAGTGTGTCTGCGCTGATGATTCCTCTCACTATTATCTGCAATTATGAAGCTCTACTGTGTGAATAATAGAGATGCAATGGCATTGTTAATTTTGTGGGATCGCGTGATAGAGGCGTCTCAATTTTGTCGTGGACATGTGACGTTTCACGGCAAAAGGTGTAGTTTATGGGAGCAGAGCAAAGAGAATTGGGTAGTGGTGGGCGTACCGATCCTAAAGTATCGATATATCGATATTTACAAAGTACTCATTTGGTATCGAGTACTTTTTAAAAGTATCGATATTAAATGAGTACTTTAAAAAAAAAACGTCTAACCATGCACCCCATCTGTTTGTTTGCAGTCACTCTCGTCCGTCTGTTATGCCAAAAGTCCGCTGCTGCACTGTTTTCCGTGTCACGTGACTTTGGCGACCAATCATCACCATGAAAAGGACTGCGAAAATGCGAGGAGCAGAATCAGGCCAGGCCAAAAAGACTCTTAAGGAAACCTTGACAATCCCACCTCCCAACAAAACTAGTGCAAAACATACAAACACCCACGAAAATGGGAAGAACCTGATCTCTGGATACTTATGTCAATACGATATTTCAGTCTTGTATTTTTCATATACTTGTAAGTTTCTCAAATTCTGTTTTCACTCTGTCATGATGATGGCGTACTGAATGTAGATTATTGAGAATAAAATGTATATATTTTCGACAATAGCATCAGGCTGCAGCACAACAATACTGAAAAAGTGAAGGTGATCTGAATACTTTTTGAATTTGCTTGATCATTTTTACCTTCATATAACAAAAATGTTTGCATCTGCAAAACAGCAGAGAGTAATGCGATACGATTATACCATAAATTACTCATAGCATCTCCAGTTTGCCTGCTTAAAGTGAGCCAATAAAGATGTAGGACTTTTTCATCTGAATTCATGAGCTTTGCAATATAAGTGACATGTACGGGTATACACGACGCTCAATGATGATAAAAGCTGCAGTTTTAACATGACAAGTATTCAACTGTACATCTTAACGATAAGTGCACATGAATTTTTAAAAAATACTTTTTAGTAACCAGAGATAGTCAGGTGTAAAGTAAATATTGGACTAACCAGTGTCTTGTGGCTCTTGTTTTGTTAGGGGACCAGGGTCTTGTGGCTCAGGATTATTTCAGTCATTTTATCCAGGGAGGTTATGGAGGAAGTGTGAGGAAAATGCCACCCCCTTGTTTCCACTAATAATGACCATTGTCCTTCTGTTAGCTTAATAGAAAACAGAGCAACACTGGTCCTCTCAAACATCTCCCTTGTTAAATATGAATAAATGTGAACACGGGGGAGGGGGGATTATTAAAAACGATCCGTCAGTTAGATTGCTTCTCACAGTCTACCAGCCTAAAGCCGTACGTGTCTCAGAGGAGCCACTGATATTGAATAAAGACATGCTCCACTCACAGAAAAGAGCTATGCTTTAATACACAGCAGAAATGAGACTAATTCTTTCTTAAGGCTTCATGTGAGTCCTGCTGTTCAGGGAACTGGTCTACATGGATGAGGCATCAAACAGACATAAAGAGGAGTAATCTTTACTGGATTTTATCTTTCAGACTAGCATATACCTTTTATCTTTTGTCTGTGTCTTACATGTGTTTCTTAGACTGCACAGACTTAATGTAAATGTGAGCAGTACACAAATATTATTTCACTTCGTGGCAAACCTTCAGAGCAACAGAAAGAAAAGTGTTTGTGGACACAAAATAACCCAATTAGAGCGTCTAATCCAGCCAATGATCCTAAAAGTAGCCCAATTTTGTTTTATATTAGAGAGAGATTTTTTTCCTTCGTCTCTGTAATTTGATCAGGGAAGAAGCCTCAGAGCCTCGTCTTTGTGTTATAGCGGCATTAGAGCAAGAAGAAAATAAAGTATTGGATTTTAGCATGTGGTTCCATTATTTTTCTTAATTAGCATAAATTATGGTGAATCAAAAAACAGAGAAACACTGAAAACATATTTGGGATCACTTTTGTCAGCTAGCTCATCTGTGAGGACTGGGGTTAAGAGCCAAGGGGTTGCCTTTGGAGTCCCAGATGGAAATTCAGATGTACCATGTCTAGACCGGTCTGGAAACGTGCTAGATCACTAACTGAGTACTGTCAAGGTGCCCCTTGAGCAAGGCATGACTTGGCAGCCCTCACTCTGACATCTCGTTGATCAGATCTGTACAACATTCAGGGGGAGTTTGCGCGAATGAGCCAGATTAGTGCCACCATCAACATTTGGAACTCTGAGCTCCAGTGAATCATTCGAGCTGCGATGGCCAATTAGCATGGAGATCCTCTGGTGACGACACCTGAAGGTGTCCGAAGGACTGGCCTGGGAGGAAGAGGCCCATTCAACTGGAAAATGGAGGGGAAGCTTGTCGTCGTATCTTGCGCGTATCCTGAACTATACAACACAATGTGCCTGTTTTACCTCCATTGGGACAAAAAGGAGCTTGCTTGGAGGAAAGTTAGTGAGGAGGTCAGATTGCCTGGTAAGCTGTGAAAACAGTTGTGCTAATCCTGTCAATGTAGTCAAGCTCAGCCATGTCTGCTGACAACTGACTGATGCTGGATGAGGGAGAAGGAAGCCCCTCCCCTATTGCGACTTCTGATGCATGAATGGAGCGAGGTATTTGCATGAATTAGAAAACGTCTAGCAAGTAAACTCACTCTATGTGCTCGTTTGGATTTGTGCAAATAAAGCGATCATTTGCGCTTGGTGTGAACACAACATAAGGCTGTCTGATGTGAATGGCTCTCATAAAGTCATTTCACAGCATCTCTGTTGGATTCAGGTCTGGGCTCTGACTAGGCCACTTCAAAAGGTGGTAGATTTGCCTCCACATTTAGGGTCATTGCCCTGCTGCATCACCCAGCAGACAGCCACCCTGACATTAACCTGTAGGGTACTTTCATAAAATTGGGAATTCATTTTCCCCTCCACGATTGCATACGGCCCAGGCCCTGAGGCAGCCTCCACTATACTTCACCGTGGGCATGGTGTTCTCATGTTGGTATATGGCACCCTTTTTTGCCATACACTGTGCTGTGTGTTTGGCCCAAATAATTAAACTGGTTTTTCATTAGTCCACAAACATTTTCCCAGTAGTGTGGTGGAGTGTCAAGGTGCTTCTTAGAAAACTTCAGGTATGTAGTGAAGCTTTTCTGGAAAGCAGCAGCTTCCTCTGTTATGTGATGCCATGGACACCTTGCCTGTTCAGTCTATTGCGTATGGCAGACTCGTGAACAGAGATGTCGACTTGTTCCACTGTTTCCTTTAAGCTCTTAGCTGTAACTTTTGGCTTCTTCTTTACTTCTCTGATTATTCTGCTAAAAGTTCACTTTCTTTTTCCAGCAGCACTGTGGATGTTTAATGGATGTGTTCAATAAAGACCTGATGTGTTATAATTGTTTATGTGGTATTAGGTTTAACACACTGTGTTTGTCTACACTTGACTTAGATGCAGATCAGATCACATTTCATGATTAATTAATGCAGAAAACTAGATAATTTCAAAGGCATACTTTTTCATGCTGCTGTATAAAAAACATACTTAAAATTCAAAAAATACACAGGGATCAACTATGAATCATCACAGCATAGTGGTGTGATTAACTTTTTTTTCCTATCAATAACAGCTCTAATTAAAATGTACCAAAAATATAATCTTTTTTTATTGTAAGGTTTGTTATTTTAGGGGCTTTAATTTTGAAGCTGTTTTGCTCTCCTCCAGCTTCAATATAAACAAATGAGCATGACCATATCCTCATGCTTTGCTGCCTGAAATTGAAGCTTTATTATTGGCCATTTAAAATGAATTCAAATGGTAGATTTCCCAATACTGCAAAAATGCACATTATTGGAAAAATCCATGTAATTGGATAAGATTTGTGCTGAAATGAAAGCAAGGTGTTAAAAAAGTCCTTAAATGTAAATTTTCATATGATGCTTTGAAAACATATTAAAGAGCTGAAAAGTTTTGGGAACCCCTGCATTAGATGACTGTTACAGCAGATTGCATTACCAGGAAATTTCACATAGTCTGGGCCTGCATCGTTCTGTCCATGCTGTTGTTTTGCTCTGACAAACAGCGTGCCCTCATTCACTGGGTCTGTTCCTGAAACAGAGCACAACTCAGCTCAGCTCGGAGAAGGTGGGTCACGAGATCACAAGTTCACCGGGGAATACAGAGGAAAAACGTAGAAACGAGGTCATCTGAGGCTGGTTTGTTGCTCATTTGCTTCCTGGTTTGACTCATTGTTAACATAGTTATGGTATAAACCATCAACAGTCTGTACACTGGGTTTTATTTTGAAATTGACCGGATGGTGTATTTCTTCCTGTTTTGGTTGATCAGCTCTATATGGACTGACACGTACTTGAAGACTGTTGAAGACTCGACACCTACCTCTAGTAGAGCAGAGTGGAGTGACACTTTTGGCATGTGCAGACTGGCGACTAGAAAAGGAGCATTTTGCCCGGAGTGCACGGTGTAGACAGAACACTAAAGACAGAGTATGTGGATTAAGTCATTAAGACTCATTTGTGCTCCACAGAGACTGTTTTTCTGCTCATAGTCTAAGTTTGCCAAAATGTGTTTACTACAGACACCAAAATCTTATTCTGTGCTTAGAGTCTGCATTACTCAAAAGAATCTGTATTGAGATTACAGATGAAATTTCTTTTTTTTCTTTCTGCATTTCTGTCAGTCTGTTGAAAATGAAAAGTAAGTAAAGACTATCCTGCAGTTTCTCAAGTGTCCAGTCAAAGTTGGCTTTAGAAGCCAAAAAATCGCATTTGAATCCCATGTGAAAATGCCCATTTGAAAAGCCAAATCAACATATTTACACCCTGGTGCAAAAAATAATGTTAGTCTTTTTTCTTCTCTGGCAGACACTTAGCGTGGGATTCAATTTTGGTAATTCTTCCTTTCCGATTACATTAAGGCAAAGCGTTGAGCATATATTTGAATAATCAGGGGTGTTTCTGATCAGAGTCATAGCCAAAGGCGTTGTAGCCATTCACCAGGAGGCTAAAGGTCAGCACCAACTCCAGCCCTCTGCCTGTGGCTAGATCGATGGAAAGTTAGTTGAAGATTCCTGAGATGTTTGCCATGATTATTGGCTTCTTCAGAAACCAAGGGGTGCCATCACTCAGAAAGGCATATTTTGTTGGGTTGTATATGGTACTTGGCAATAGTAATACCATAAGCCTACACACTTAGAGAAGCCAGGCTACACAGCACCTCAGATGGGTAATTTAGTGGGTTTAAGGTAAAAATGGGACCAAAAACAGTGCTGGCTTAATTGTATGATATCGAGCATTTTTGAAGAGTTTAATTTTTCCTCCAGAAAGCCTCTGTGTTTGGCACTATTTTGCAATGTGGGCCTTCATCTACCACCTACGTGCTCTTCTGCTCCAGCATATTATTTATATATATATATATATATATATAAATATGTATATATATATATATATATATATTTTTTTTTTTTAAATCTATTAACAGAACTAATATTAACACATCTAAACATTTTGCACAAGGGCATGATGGGAAACTACCTCTAGATTTGAAATGGGAGTGGATGGAATTTAGATCAAGACATGGTAAGTGGTTAATTAACAGGAAAGTCACAGTTTCATTATAAACAAAGGGGTGTAATTCACAGACTGATGCCCTATTTGCATGGGACTAGAATAACCTAGGGACCTCTGGTAATTTCTAATAATCGCATGTTTTTAGTCTTGTGCCAATCAACAGTATTAATGTTTTTTATGGTGTTTGCATATTTTCCTGCTCCTTTATCTGATTGACAAAAATAATTGAGGCTGTGCAGGAGATTGTTAACAAAGTTTTAACACAGAGTTTATAAATACTGCTTCTCTTTCAGTTAGTTTCAGCTCATGTGTAAAAATGGCTTTGTTTTACTTTTTAATTTAATCTCAGCTGTCCAAATGTGAATGTGTGCACCGCTGCTTTTTCATTCGCACAGCGCTTCTGCTCTGCTTCCTACAGTTTCTCTTTGCAAATGCTTGATCTTATATCAGTATCATTTAGCCATATTCAGGCATAACACAATTTATGAGTAAAAATGTTTCCCTCAACATTCAGTGGTTAGGCTACAACAGCGGATCTGCATTAGGGTTGTTGTAGATGTGTCAGGATTCCAAATTTTTTGAGTACAGGAAAAAATCACCTGCATAAAAACTTTTAAAAGTAACAGAAGAAGGTTCATATTTAACGTTAGATGTCTCCCTTTGTCATATATAAACAGGAGGCATGCTCAACTTTCTCTCCCTCTGTCTGATCAGCTGCAGATAAGCACAGGCAGAAGACCTTGCATAATGGAAGTTAGGAGAGATCGCTCACTAGCTTATTAGTCATGGATAGCTTGCTACAGATCTAAAATATATTAAGGGGGGCACCTAAGTGCAAGTTGTCTAAAGGAAACGTCACCTGCAGAGCGTGATGTGCACACCATTTTTTGCATTTTTTGTATGAATTTTTAAAACATAAATTCACCATGCAGCAGCTTCATGTTTTCCTTCAGCAATGTCTGTAAATTTGAGTACATTATGGACTTAGATTATCCCGTGCGAATGCACAGCACCAAACAATAATGTCGGGGGTGATTCATAAATGATCAGAGGTCCAAAGGTAATTTTACTCCCGAGCGAATAGTACTTAAGTTTAATATTAACTGTGTTTCAAAATAACATGTTAATGCTAATGCTGTAAATTTACCGCAGTTTTTTACCGTGTAGAGTATCACAGAGGCTTTTTGATTGGTGCAGCCCACTGTTACTGCACACTTTGGATATCAGCAGCAACTTCTGAGGTTAAAGGTCATGGAAAAGTGGGTAGTAACTGTTGAGCTCTGTGGCAACAGAAGCTGACACGATATATGTCACTCGCAATCAGATCAGCAGAATGAAAAATGTTGTTACAGTGGCCAAGTATCAGTTTTAAGAGCACTGGTTCCCAACCTGGGCTCCGGGTGCCAAAAATCTTGGAGGGTGCAAAGTTTTGTTTATTGGATTGTCAATATTAGATTTTCACATACTAACTAAAACCATGACAAAACTCTTGCATTACTTATACAAAAGTCTTTTGGGGAGAAAAATACATCTGCTGGTCTATTTTATCTGGGCTTTATCATAAAACATTCAAAATGGATGTTGGTTTTCAACAGCACTGTATCTTTTTTTTTAATGGAGGGCAGTCGCTTTGAATACATTGCATTCAGAAAGTATTCAGTCCCTCTTCACTTTTTTTTAACTTTATTCGGTTGCTGCCTGATGCTTGTATTAAAAATAAGAAACTGAAATACTGACATAAGTATTCAGACCCTTTGCAAAATACTTGAAATTCAGCTCAGTCTTCTCCCATTTCTCTTGATCTTTGCTGAGATGTTTCTGACTGGAGTCCACCTGTGGTAAACTGAATTGATCAGACATGATTTGGAAAGAAGGCCTCACAGGTGGCAATGCATATCAGTGCAGAATCCAAGCCATGAGGTCAAAGGAAGTGCCTGCAGAGCTCAGATACAGGATTGCTGCTGCACTGAAGGTCCCCAGGAGCACAGTGGCCTCCATAATTCTCAAATGGAAGAAGTCTAAAATAACTAGGACTTTCCCTGGAGCTATTCAAAAATGGAGAAGGGCCTTAGTACCCATTTATTTTGATTTTTACCTGAAAAAAGTGGTCTGAGGGTTTAGTTACTCTTTAACACTGACTATGACTTGAAACTGGGCCACCCTGTTGCAAATACCAGTCTGACTTGGGGATTAAAAAAAAAAATCTTTAAAGGCAAATATATGAAAAATAGTTCTCATCTGGTTCTGAGCTAAAGTGCCATTTGATTTAGATGATCATCTAAACCAAATGAGCCTGAACCTGCTGAACTCATCTCCCTGTTTATACAGTATTGTGTAAAGCAAAAGGGTTTCAAGACTAAATATAACCAAGAAAAGTAACATGCAGTGTATGCACAATAAGAAAACATTCGTCTATAGTCCACAGAGCACTGATGCTTTTCTTTCCAACCAGCCACTTAATTGCCTCTACCCTGAGTACCAGGCCTTAAAGAGTCCTTCATTAGTTGGCCAAAATGAAAAAAACAGCAGGACCATGATGGAAGACCATTCATTCAAACACTTAGCAACTCTCTCTTTTTCTCTCTCCCCCATCTCCTGACCTGTAATCCAGCGATCAGTTGTCCGGGCAACAGCAGTGGCTACCGTTCCGCCACGTGCACACTGCTGCCGGGTCAGGATAAAAGTGCCTGGAGGGGGCGATGCAAATCACCCTTTTCACCCCACTGGAGATCAGCGCAGAAATCCTGGGCATAAGCCTGCCTCAAGGTTTTTTCTCCCAGGGATGGTGCAACACCTCTGTGTGTTATTAGTGCTGTGCTGTGAAAGATGGCTTCTGTTCACATAAATAAATTAAAGTCTTTCTAGAGATGATGGTTGTTTCACCTACAACACACCGTAGTGGGTCTTTTTTACACACTCAGTGTGTTTCTTTCTTATTTGCCGCTTTATCAGATGAATTTTTTATCAGGACATAGAAATATCTTGTTCCAAGCCTTTAACCAAAACTCCACACCTCACAAATCTTACTGTAACTGTGCTGAGAGTCCACATATTTCTGCTTTTAGACTTTTCTGATGTTACTATCTGTCAGAGGTTGGGATGATAACGTGCTCATGAGGAGGATGCTGCTGAATGTAGAAAGTTAAACCTGAGGGAAAACACATGGCAGGGAATAAACACAAACTTTACTTTTACAGCCCCTCCACAATCATGTGCTGCATTAATGCAAATACACACATGCCGTATTATCTGGCGCCATACATGCCATCAACAAGCCTTCATCAGGCTCAGTGTTGTTGAGGAATTAGCTCATAACCTTGTGCACTGCAGCTCTCGAGCTACTCCATAATCTCTCCTGCAAACTTTGTGTGAACTCTGCTGCTCATAATACCTTCATTCAGGAGTCAATGGCATGTGGAGCAATCACACAAAGCAGAGTTTCTCAAAATGATTCTGTAACAAAAACAGCCATATAAACATTCAGTAATGGTTCAGGGAAGTTTTTCTTTCCAGATAATGTGTTTCCTAATATTGTGGCAGAGCAGTGGTCTCGTTGAATGTGGAGCCGCTTAGCTAAATGTGTGTAAATGGAGAGCATTTATACAAAAAAGGGGCAGCGGTGGCCTGGGGCTTCCTTCACACACCCCATGTACAGAGGTTTTTGTCCTCAGAGCAAGTGGCCTGAGTTCAGGTCTGACCTCAGCCCCTTCCCTGCATGTCATTCCTCTCTCTCTCTCTCTCTCTCCCCCCATTTTTGGATTCTATTACAATAAAGGAAGAAAATAAAATCCTAACAATTTGTAGGTGAATACACATTCTGATCAGCTTTAAGAAACAAACAGTATCCACAAACACAACTTAAACAGGAACCAAAAACAATGAGATAACCAAGCGGACACAATCAAGACAGGCAATTCTTGCCAACAAAAATCAGCAGTTCCTCAACTGGCCACTTGGGATGGGTTCCAAAAGCAATCGATCTCTCTTAGACTTCATATTTAAAAGCCCAACTTTTATGCTTACAGCTTTGTACAAAACAGTTTTGGTGTTTTACTTTTTGTCTAGCAGGGCAATTGCATTAGGAAAACATTTTTAAAAAGACGCATTTTCAACAATATTAAAGGGATGTTTTGGACTTTTTTTTAAAGCTGGATTGTATGAGGTATTTGGCAGTAGTAGTATCATTAGCCTCCAGAGATTTCAGTGTGCGCTTCCCTTTTAATAAGAAATCACTTTGAGAAGCCAGGCTATATAGTGCATTTCACATAATTTAGAGGCCACCATGTTTGGCAATATTTAATGTGAGCTTCAGCCACTGTGGTCTCAGTTATCATACCCTAATTACACAGATCTGTGCATACACGGGTAGATTGCAAGGCAAGATTGAATTATTTAATTTATTATCCATGTAATCAGCTTTTGCTAAGTAATTTAGGCTTCATGTAAACAAACAACTGTTTTTTTATTGTTTAAGGAATTTTTGATCAAGTTTCACTGTATATTTTTGTGCAATAATTTATAAGGTTTTGAATTTTTTTTAACAAGGTGCTAAATGAACGTGTTAATTTGAGGTGCATCAGCTGTGACGCTCATCATCCGTACATGATGTCACTCAGACAGGCATTATGAGGTGAAGGATTTCCCATTCGGTTAGTTCCCCAAATTGCTCCTTAAATTTCTTGCTGGAAGGAGCTAAGACACCAGGAAATGACACGGGTGAGTGACGCAAGGAGACACTCTTGGATTTTTGGTGCTCATGTTGAGAAGGGTCTGGCTGCAGACTGCAGATTTGAGACGCTTTCTCTTGCAGACCCTTAGGCTACTGTCAGACGCCACCTCTGTTAGAACGGAAGGGATGTACGACATTTAAGAGGGTTTTCTTTATTTATTCAACTTTATCCATAATCAAAGTCTGGCAGTTAACATTCACAAAATAACCCCACTATAAACATTACAAACTAAATAGCATTTTATAAATAAAACATAAAAGGATCTGAGGTCTAAACTGGGATAAAATTATGTATAGACCCCTCTTAGCAGAAGTTATGCAAACAGTTGCTCGCTTTAGCTTCGTTAGCTTAGTCAAAGCTAACATAGCTTTGTTAACCATGTAGCTAACATAACTGAAGCAAGCCACTGTTTGCATAACCCTTCTAAAACAAGTCTAGATTTCGCAAACTTAGCATGATGTTATATAGCTTCATGTGCTTTAGCTTTAGCTTTGCAAGTTGTGTGGCTGTTGTGGCTACATAGCTTCTGTAGCTTTAGATTCTGCTACCTTAGCTACGTAGCTTCATTCCCTACATAGCTACCGTAACTTCTTGACTTTTAGATTAAGCTACATTAGCTTTAGCCTTAACATTGTTAGCTTAAAGTGCTTTTATGGGGAACAGGCTGTTTTCTTTTTTATTTGGCAAACAGGTTTTGCAGGTCAGGTTTTCCTTTTTGATTATGAAAGTTTTAGCGTTTATTTCCTTCCTGAAATACACTGTAAAAAAAGATACACCATAACTACTCAATAAAATTGAGGCAACAGATTGCACGCAATATTATTAAGTAAATCTAACTATGTTAAAAGTTGAGTTAATGTAAATCAAATCAGATGCTTAAGAATTACCTGTTTAAATTATGTTGATTCTAACAAAGCACGCAAATGAATTAGCCAAATTTAAACAAAAATATTAAGTAGATATCAATTAAAAAAATGTCTAAATTAGTAAAAGGTACTGATATAAATGATTAAATTCAATATATGAATTATATATAATTGGGTAATACTAATCTTCATATCCAGTGCAATTTTTAAAATTTCCTTAATAAAATTAATTAAAATGTAAATATATCCATTTCTTGGGAATTACATACATATTCGTGTAATCACCTACATTTTAGTGTGAGATTAGAATTGGTCGATCAGAAAAGATAGAATAAATGTTACTTAAGTAAGATACAATGACATTTAATGCTTGACAAAAGTAACACTTTAAATCAGACTTTATTAAAGGAACAGCATTTTAAGCAGCCTTTAACATACAGAGGACACTGCCGTTGAACCCTTTAAAAAAAACAAAAACGCAAGGGTCTATTGCAAAGTATTCCAGGAAACATTAAGACTTATGTAAACTGTTCTCGCAACTTTAATTTCCAAATAAATAAAAAGGCCTGTCTCAAATGAGACTCCCAGAAGACCAGTGGTCCTGGTATAAACTAAAAGAATAGTTTCCTGTCTAAAAGAAAAACCTTGCTGAAGTGCATGTGACACAAGATAAATAAATTAAACGGAATGTAGAAAATTTTTTTTACAACAGGTGACCAAAACAGAAATTGCATTTACATGCCCAAATTGGTACTAACATTCAAACCTGGCACTTTCAAATGCTCAATTCTCAAGCTCTAGAGAAGCAGAACACTGAAGGACTGAAGCTCCTCCTACTCTTAGTGCAATTATCCATCTAGAGGACAACAAAAATACATTTGAGAAACTCATCAGCAGTAACGCACATTAGTTTTCATGCTTTCTTACCTTAGTAACACGATGAATAATATCAATTTTGATCCTAAAGAACAACAAAAGTCCTTCAATATGTAGTAAGTTAACATTTTTACCATGAACTGATCACAACAGCAATTTCACTTTAATTTTTGGTAATAAGCACTAACAAACCTGGCACTTCCAAATGTGCTATTCTTAAGCTCTGTGGAGGCTGAACATTGAGTCACACAGAAGTATCAAGTTCAAAAAAGGTTGTAAAAAAGTAAATCAAATGCTTTAAAGAAAATAGGACTCAAGAGTACCATTTAAGGACACTGTGTGACTTGAAAACATTGTGCCTGAAGTTTAGGAAACATCCTCTAGCAGTGCTAGTGCCATAACATAAAACAAAAAAGTGCACTGGTATGCTATTTCAATAGTGTTTGTGGTTTAGAGTCCAGATCAGTACAAATCATTCTCAGGCTCTGCAGGAGCTGACCATTGTGTGGCACAACAGCTCGCACTGTGGACCCAGGCTTATTTCAAGCCAGAAGTTTGCTCCTGAAGGACTGGACTTTCTTTGACAGCTTTGTTGCTTCTAGTTCCATTAGAAGTTTTTGGAATACCTCAAAGGTGTACTTAAGCTTCCTGGGATAACTGAGGTTCAGTGTGTAGGTCAAGCCAAAGAGGAGACAGCAAGCTCTGGCTATGTCTCCAAGTCCTGTGATAACTTCCGTGCCCTCAATGACGATTCCAATTTCCTTTGAGTTGTCACTTGGGGAATGTCCAGCCTTTGTGATCACAGTGATCGTCACCACAAGCTGCTCAAGTTCCTCCAAGTCCTCTGTGTCCTGTAACATGAAACTGTAATCAGTGTCATGGTCTTAAACTATCAAAAGATACTAACACATCAAATTACAAAACAGTGTATCTATGCTTGATGTGAACTGCAACATTTTGAACACTGAAAAGCAAGAAGTAAAGCAAGAAAATCCTGTGATTTCTCATAAAATAAAGGCTGTTAAAATTTGTGGTGAAAATTAAAAAAAAAACAATGACAACATACAACTGCAGCTTTCTGCATCATGTTCTGCCTCTTGTACTCTCTATCCAGGTGCTGCCTCTCACCAAAACCAAGCACTTTTCAGAAAGTGTGTGAACATGTCTGACATTAACAATCTCTTGCATGCTAATAAATTAGTGAAATGGAAACTCTAGCAGATCTCCAAACCTGATTCATCAGTTTCCAGAGCTATCATTGCAAAATTGCTTATTTTAAGCAGCTGAAGCTGTACGGTGGGGCAAAAATCAAAAATATGTTTAAAAAATTGTGAAACAGCTGTGTCAATCTATCTAAATGCAATTTAAGTTCACCTACATTGAATTCTGTGATCAGATGTTCCCCACTTTCACCAAGGTATTCTACCAGGCACCGAAGGACAACCTCTCTGGTCCTCTCAACAGAAGGGTGTGAAGAATCCTGGCAAAGAAATGTAAAAACTAATAAGTCATAAAAGAAAACAAAACACACTGAAGATGTAGATGTAAACACATGACACTTTTTGCACACACTGGGTCCAATTTTGGGGTTTTGGTCATCATGCCTTTACATTCTGACAGTGTTTTCCTTACCTGCTTCACAATAGATCTAAAAATGCATTGAGTGAATCCTTAAGCACCATTCTCCTTTCTTCCCTTCCTTCAACCATTCATAGATGTCTTTATCATTCCTACACACACACTTACGAGTGCCATAATTCTGTTAAGAAGGTACACTGGTGAGATACAAATTGGTTTGCATGGCCCTTTAAGCTTTGTGTTAAGTGTTTATTAAGTGTTTTAACTGAATCTAAGGCAGTCCCCCCTTTCCAATAATATCAAACACATGGTGATAAAACTGTAATTAATGTCTTGAAATTGAGCCTAAAATCAAACATAAGGATTTCCCTAAAATTATTTGCCAGGCCCAGGTGTTAGAGTTGATAGAGATGCATCAATTTTCAGTGATTTATTCTTCATGGAAGAAACACGATTTTTGGTTAGCTAAATCCATACATACTACACAGTAATCATACAGAGAAAAGACCCACAGCATAGTCCTAACTTGCTATAAAAAGTACATTGGCCACTGTATTGACCATTCTTTGAATATTTGAAACGTTGCAGTTCAAAAACTTTGTGGCTTCATAAATAGAAAATATAGTCCAGGAGGTTTTCAATTTTTATACTCACAGGTCGTGTTTTGATTTTTATTTAAGGCTAAGGGTGTAAGAATTTTTGACAGTAAAATACCCTCATGACTACATCCTCATGTGTTAAGATAGTTATTAAAAATGCTGCAGGAACAGAACTTGACATTTCTACACTACTTTGGGATCTTCGGATCAGGAATATAAATGTAATTTTTTATTTTTCTTCAAAAAATTTTAAATTCTGTCTATGTAGAAATTAATGTTACACTGTCAACATTTTCACATTTATTAAATGAGCTCAAAAAAGTGACCCATGTGTGGCTTATGTATTTTAACTAAGGGTAATGTAAAATTTGTGGCCATTCAAAGAAAGATTCATGGGATCTTTAGCTGCATTTGAACACATCATTCTTTGCCATACATCGCAACTCAGATTATGAGTGTCAGTAGACAGTAGAACGGATGAGCAGGGAAAATTCTAGAAACATAAAAACTGTAACACTGCAGAGGATTTTCTATGAAATGAATGTTGGAGCAAACTATCAGTGTAAATAACAGGTGAACAGGCTCTGAAAAGGCAGGCTGCGTTTCAGTGTTAACTGCAGTCCTGTCGCTGATCAGTCATGTAGTGTCACAAGGTGGAGGTAGCCAGAGAGACAGAGGTCTAAGCAGAGCTGAAGGGCAGTTGTTTGCAGAGCAGTGCAGCATAGACACCGCTAGGTGCAAACAATGATTACACTAAAATCAATGAAAAATCAATGATATTTTGGCTTGTCATTGGCCAAGTGGCCCACCAGGCACATACAATGACAGGGGAAACCTTAACTATGTGACAGTACTTAAAATACAAAGCACTCAAGAGATTCATGTAATAACCACAAAACTTAAAAAAGCTATAATGCTAAAATATTATCTAGATGCATAATTTCACATTTTTACTAGATTTTGCCATCTTGAATTGTAAAAAAAAATAGTGATTAAGAATCTCATAAATGAAGCTTCTTTTAATTTTGAAAAGTATTGTACCTCCATTAGTTCCATTATGATTCGCAGTCTTTGTCCAAGTGCTCCACCTTTGGCTCGAAACAGCTTGAGTAACTTGGGAGTGTGAAGGTCCAACGCAGCCATAAATGTGGGCTCCAGAGGCACAGTAGTGATCCTCTGAAATTCTGCACTGATCTGAAAAGTCAACAAAAGAGAAAAAGATATGACACCAAATCTTACACATTTCATATATTCACATACAATAGCTTCTGCCGCTTTGACAGAGTACTCGATTGAACTGTCTTCATATTTTAACTTCTTGTCTCTTAACAGCAATTACAAGAGTAAACTCACCTGGGAACAATTAAACAGGGCAGGCCAACGGTCCTTCATGGCTTGAACACTTGGACATTGGTTGATGACTTCATGTCGCCTGAGGGCAAATGTTTTGCTCATTTTGTCACTGACCATCTTTTCATTATTCTTCTTCTTGAACTCAGTGATTAGTTCTTCTCTTATTTTTTCCAAGCTGTGCTCATCTTCACCAGCAGGGTAGGGCGGGAGATAGTTGACCTCTGCTCTTCTTGCCTTTTTAACATTTTTTGCAGACGTCCTGTCATCAGGACTTTTATGCTTCAACGCATTGCATGTAACATCTGGAATTCCAAAGCCTCTTAGCTTTGTTCTATAGTTACTCATTTTATATTTAATGCTAGTCTGCCACCCACTGAGACCCGAAGAGCTCCTGGATCCTTCAGACATGGGTGGGCCTTGATAAGCGCTTCAGCGACAGAGAGGACTTGCAGGGATGATGGATAGGCAGTGTATGTATAAATGGACTGAGCTAGCTTTTCAAGTATGTCAGACCTGATGTTTGGAGTTGTCAGCAATGTGCCGTCTTTTTTGTAAAGTTCATTGGCTCTTTCAAGAACTATCTCGGTTTCAACAGAGAACTCTGGAACAATGAATTCAGTTGGCCATGGCTTTCTCTGTTGGTTGCGGTTTGGTGATAAGATGATTGTGCTTGGGGTTGATGAATCAGACGAGTCAAGGGACTCCTGTGCAGTGGAGGGTGGATCAAAGGATTGCTCTGAGGTGACACTTGCAGCGTAGCTTTCATTGTGTGACACTGGATACAAATTAAGAACAACTGGTTCAATTGTCACGACCTTTACTGTTGCTCTGTGTGTAATTTGAGCAGTGGAGTGGAGAGTAAAAAAGTCCTCAAAATCTGGATCTAAATATTGCAGGCTGAAGTCCCCAGTGATGCTTAATTGCTGTTTGATGGCTAAATTCAGCTCCTCAGTAGTCTCTGGTATTCCAGACAGAAGTGTCAGTTTCTCTATTCTGTGTCCAAAGATCACCCGGAGCACTGCTGAATCCATGTCCCGTGGCCTAGTGAGGAAAAATACAATCTTTAAAATTCTGAAATCCTGTGGTTATTCCACCATTATGCACCAAAATAGTATGATCCTCTGAGAACAAGTGATTGGTGGGCAGCCGTTTTTAAAAACAGGTTTCAATGCAAAATCATCACCACCCAACAGTTTGTGATGTCACCTAAAATGTGCAACAGACAAACCGTTTCAATGTAACAACGCTTCCCTGCAAGACTGTAAGCTGTAAGTGGATAGACATCCTGAAGGCCATGCTGATGAATGAGAATAATTTCCCTACAGCTTTCCAACAGAAAAGATCTGTAGTGCTCCAGGTACCAAGCATTCAGCTTCTTGACAATAAAATAGAAATCGCTTTCCAAAATCAATATCTGTATGATCTCTACAAAGTCTGGAAGCCCTCCTGTAAAACCATACGGCAAGATCATCCCAGCTGAATATCTTGTTCCATGGTATGTTACAGTGTTAGACAACTGTACACTTGTTAGCTGAGGAAATTGCTTCTTGATGGACTCCTGAATTTCAACATGCAGTACTTCCAAAGGCAAAGATGACACTTTACTGACAAACATGGCAGGCTTAGCCATATTTCTTTGCCAATTGTAAGCCATCATCAGTTGATGTTTTGTTGAAAGTGAGAGCAAGACATTCTTGAAATTGCTTGAGAACCTCACCACACGTTTGAAGAACCTATGTTTGGCCTCAAAGCGCATCGTCCACAGTCCCACTAGAGGACCAAAGGCTTTTATGAGTGCCGGATAGTGTTCCAAAAAATGGTGTTTGGGTGTCAAACACAGCTGAGGGAATACTTCTTTCAATCTATGACGATGCTCAGATATTTTCAAGTCAAGGTAAGCAACACTTTCAAGAGAGTGTTGAGGAGCCACTGAAAGCTCTACAATGTCCTTAAGAGTCAAAAGAATTTGCCACGCTTGATCATCAGAGGGTATCCTTGAGCCAATGATTAGTGGCAGTAATCTTATGAGTGCCCAGTTTTCATGAGCATTTCCTCCTACAGAACCACGGCTTGCAAAATTTACAGGGATTGACTGGGGACGGTCAAGATCATCTGCAAACTTAAAAGGAAACTGCTTGATTAAGTTATTAAGTTCAGATAATGTAAAGTATTTGTTCTTAATGAAAGTTTTCAGACAATGCGCTAATTCTGCAGGAATGATGCCTTCAAGAAGGTCATGGAGAAGGTCAGGAGGGTAACCTCGAACAAAACTGAAGTGACTCAACTTATTAGTTAGTGGGCAAGCCTTCTTGACCCCGTAGCAATGTGGCAAGCTGGGATCCTCTTCTGCAGTTTTGAGATGTAAATGATGGGCTTCCTCTGTGCGAGGTGGAAAATTTCCGCAGCGAACCTCCGTTTGAGAGTATTCAGAGCGATGTCCTAAGCAGAACCTGCAAATGTAAGGGCCTGTAAAACTCTCGACAAGTCCACCAAGAGAGTGTGCACCAAGATTGTCGGCTGCCACACAATATACTGTGCCTCTAATATTCTTTCCAGCACAGGCAACGAAAACTCCCTCTTGCTCCAAGTAAGACAAATCTTTCAAGAGAGGCTCTAATACAGTATCATAGCCAAACCTTTTCACATCAGCAGCTTTGCAGAGAATGGCCAAATTTATTGCACAAAGTGTAGAGCGCAGTCCAGGTGGTACATTTGCCAGCATCCAATAAACGGCTGTTATCTTGTGTTTTTTGCGTGACGTTCCTAATGGGTTGCAAACCTCGAAATCATCCACGTAGAGAATTAAGGCAATTCTGGGCTCCTCTACTGCAAAGAATGGATTTTGTTTGAAATATTCCCTATCTTGAAAGGAAATGTACTGAGTGGATGAGCTTGGTTGTTTTTTAAAACCTCATTTGCAATATCCTTATTGTTAAGTATAGTTTGCAAAGTCTGAAGAAGGGGCACGTATTGAAAGCTGAGATTCTCCTGTGAGTCAAGGATGTACTCCACTGGCTCAACAAATTCAAACTGCTCCTTGAAGTATTTTCTTCTTTTATACACAGAGCCAAAAGGCCCATCCAGTCCCAGTGCTTTGCTTAAAGGGTGTGACTTACAGAGTTCTTTTACTAATTTGTTGACAATGTCCTTCTCCAAAACACAATTATTCTTTTTTAAACTTCTATCAACTAGCTGACGAATTACTGGAGCAGATGCTGTGTACACAAAATGAAGCTCCTCCACCAAATCATCAATACATTTACCAGAAACGTTGTACACACTTTCCAACTTCAAGAGAAGTGAACCAATTCTTTGGTGAATTTCATTTGATATATCCACAGGATGATTTCCACTGGTATCCTCATTGTCACTGTCACCTAAATGATCAGTTTGATGTGATAAAGTTTGGTGTTCACCAATGACATCTGGCTTGAAGTCTTCAAGTGAATGACATCTGTGCTTTCTGCTTTTGTGCGAAAAAAATGTTACATATATATTGGTGGCAAAAGTGCATCCAGCAAAAACACACTCTACGGTTTCATATCTCCTCAGGTGATTACCAAGGTGAAGGAAATATTCTTTTTTAGTGGGATGCTGAGTTGAGCAAATTAAACACGTAAAACAGAAGATGACTCCTGGCCCTCTAGTTTCATCTTCTGGATGATATCTTGAAAGATGTGTGCGTAGGGCATTCAAAGTTTTAAAGAAGCATGGACAATCATGAACAAGACAAGGTACCGAATTTCCAATTTCAAATGTCCTGTGCTGTAGTCTGTAATGGGTCAGAAGATCACCCCTTGTTGTTGCTATGAATCCACAGATTTTACACCGCCATCTCATCTGGAGACACCTAGAAGAGAATTCAGAAAAATTAAAATTAGAGATGTGCCTTTGCTCTTATTTGAATATAAAAACATCACCCTCTCAATTACATGCGTACTATAGCTTCATTAGTTTGTACTGAAGGGCTAGTAAAAAGTTATAATTGGGTTTTCAGACTTCTTCTAGAAGTATTCTCTTTGTCTTTTCAACACAAGTTCTATTCTAAATATGTATTCTGGATAATAAGTAGAAATTCTTGTCCTAATGCTCATAATATGCCCAATGAGTTTAACGCAAGACATCGCATTTCATTTTAAATTACAATTAGGATAAGACTTCTTTAGTCTCAACCATCAATGTTGCATTTTACTCAACAAGGAAGAAGGATCTGTAAACAAAAATTAAGTAATAATTTAATATTGAATAAAATCAATAGATATTTTTATCACAACTAGCAAAGGCAGAGAGAGAAAGAACCCAGCTCAGTCTATGAAAAGTGTTCACGCATCAAAACTTAACTTCCACGAGTAAATATTCATTCTTAATGTAGTGGGTTAACTTCCTAGGACTACTTTTTCCTGCATGTTTCATGTATGACAAAAGTTAAGTTTTTAACAACATTCACAAATTCACTTCATGCATGTTTTTTTTTAAAGTAAGACATCTTTGCACTAACAATAATAGAATGAACACAGAGGGAAACTGTAGTATAGCCTGCTAGTGACAGCACGTGTCAGCGAGCAGCAAGTGAGGAAAAACAGTAAACCAGAGAGTATGAAATAAAGAGGAGCATTTTATGCTTTTTAGCAAGTGAATAAAAGTAATGCGTGAGACCTTGTCGGGATAACTGCTTGCAGGAATCTCACAGTCACAGTCAATGCGTGATTTAGCAGCTCTGGGCTAACAGCTCTTGATTGTAATAAATTCGTGTTTTTTTAATGGAGCGTAGTCGTCAGTTCACGAAACCTAAAGCTGTCATGCTCGGCTGTGCCGAAAAAGTACGGTTCAATACACTGTCGTTGCATTGCCAATTTATCTCCTCGCATTATTCGACACATTTTATCTACCTTTAGCTGCTGAATGAGAAAACTAGCTCCGCGCTCGCCATGTTGATTGTTCACGTCCCTCCCCGCGTGAACGATTTCTCCCGGCTTTCATATTTTTGATTTACATTTCAGTTACAGTATTTGCAGCTCTTAAACGTTAAACTGTTGATGTGGACCCGACATTTTTGTAAGATAACTTTGGTTAAAGTTTATGATAACGACAGAGAGAATTGGTTATACTTTACCTGCTCGGTAAGGAGACGACACAAAGAGGAAGTCAAGCAAACGGAAGTACAGTGACCACCGTTTGGAAAATAAGATGCTCATTTTACACAGCGGTGATAGCCCTGAACAATACAACGCGACGGAAAAGTATATCATCTTAACATAAACCCATTTACTTTCCACTACAATTATATGAGGCAGCGTGTCTGTATTTTCCTTAAGGAATATCGAAAACTTTTTAGCGGAAGTATTTATCGGTAACTTTCAAAATAAAAGCTTGTGGTTTAGACTGTCTTGACATTACATGCATAATTTACCTTTTTGTCACTACTGTGTCTCTATCTCTCTATATAACTTTGATTGCTAGTTTTGTTTTGTAACGTAGCATACACTCAAAAGTCGTCATTAACATTGCAGTATAAAATAACTTTCCTTACCTTTGTCAACCAATTTAAATTGATGAGTTACATGGAGGGAAAGGAGAACCAGTCATCTGCACTTTCTGTCTTGTGACCCGATGATAGCTTGGTGAATTCAAACAAAGAAAAAAGGCGCAAAATAACAGGAAGTGCCTGTCAATTAAAAACTGACTAATTCTATTGAGTTGGATTCATTCAAAATTCTCTTGATTTAGAATTACATAAACATAAAGATTATATTTAATGTAACCAAAATAAGCAGATATTATCTCAAAAATTTTTGTATGAAAGTTACTTAAACAATTGCCACAAAATCAAGGACGCATTTATTATGAATACATTTTATCAGACATATTAAATAAAATGTACATGGCTGCAGAATCATTTATTACAGTGTAGGTGGCATCTCACTGTACTGGTCTGAGAGCTGCAGTCTGCAGCCAGACTGTCTTACAAAACTTGTACAAATGTTACATATATCCAGGGGCGAAGTTTTGGGGGAAGTCACTCACATTTTAGGGGCAAAAAGAAGTCATTCAAAATAAAAAAATTCATAATTTAGTTAAATTGTTGAAAATTATTCAAACAGGAAACAGCATCAAACCTACGGTCCACAAGAGTGTTTTATGAATATAATCAGATTCTATGGAAAATGGTGGTTAACTAGTTATTTCTTGCCAGTGGATTAAGCACAGGAAAGACTGTGTAGTTTGATAGCCCAGTGTTTGCAAACCCCTTACTCCCATACAAATAAGAAAAACCAACATCCAAAACAACAAAAGGTGTTTGACGAAGTAGACAACCACTGTGTGAGGTGACAGTCCCTAACCCACAATGAGCTGAGTCTGTGGACATAACCTGCGACAGAAAAATTCAAGGGGATGTCATTACATTTGTTCTCTAAGTTGAATGAAATCCAATTTCAAGATAGGAAATTGGATGGAACTTAGTCATCAAATAAGGGCTTACAGACAGAGTGAACTTAAAAAAAACTAAAGGTTATATTTTTTTATCCCAGGTTTGAATGAAAATCAACATATCAGGGTAGAATCAGTCTGGTCAGTCCATCACTGACACCAACTTTAGCTGTGAAAGACATTTGAAGGAAAATAGAAAAGATCTTTTCTAACAAGGCCTCTTCTTTTGTGTCAATCGCTCTCAGTCTTTTTCAGTTTTGACAGCCTCTCCTCACCATGTCTGTCTGTCTAAAACATACACTTTCTCTGTTTGAATTCTCTCTGTGATCCAGAGGAAGGCTGCTTTTGATTGTCAAAGAAAAACAGATGCAGATAGAATTAAAAACTCCTGTCAACAAAGGTCAGGAAAGAGATCCATTTTTACAACTGAGTGACATGAAAGAAAATAATAAGTAGAGCGCCGTCCAGTGGTTGTATGCCTTGTGGTGTACAACTACCAGACTGGGAAATCACAACGTGGGGTCTAGAAGATGGAGTGGGGTAGTTTCTGTGGTAGTGGTTGGCAGAACTCTACACAGCAAAATCGCCAGTGTTAGATTAACACTGAGAGTGTTAAATCTAACACTAGAAAAGTGTGTATAGGTGTCCACTCTTTTGAGTGGTTATTTAACACTTTTCAAAGTGTTACTTTTTTACACTGAACCAGTGTTACTGCAACACTGTAGGGTGTCAAAAATTTACACTGGTGAACACTGAGTAGTGTTGATAGTACTCAACACTGGCGTCAGTGTTAAAAAATTAACACTAAGGAGTGTATTGCAATTAATTTTAGCAGGTGTAATATACTGTGGATAGCAATCGCCCCTTTTCCACCAACCTGATAATAACAAGTCACAAGACATGCAAGTCCCACTAAATGAAAGTTTATAATCAGACACACCCAACAATATTGACTGTCTCCTCATATTGTGAGGTATTTAACAGTCATCAGGGAGTTGAGGGTAGACTTGTAGACAAAGCTTTTCCTGAGATGTCAATCTGCCCTCACTCCACAGTTATAAGTAAGTGAACACCACAAGACTTGACCAACCTAGAAGACAACTAAACTCATGGTGCAAAAGTGTTTATGCATCAAAAACTTAGAAACTCAAGATAATTCAAGAAACATGTGCAAGTGAATCCCAGCAGTGACCCCTGTACAACAGGCAACATCTAACACAGCTAATCATCTAAATACATCTAAAACATCTGAAACCCAGTTTGACACTCTGCACTAAGGCATGATGGGGAAACTCTGCCCCCCAGATTTGAAATTGCAGTAGGTGGAGCTTGGATCAACTGACTCTCTACAGTGTTGGAATAACACTGGTTGATTTAACACTGTCAAATAACTCACACTGAAGACCATTTACTCTGAATGGAGTTAAAATAACACTTTGAGTGTTAAAATCAACACTGAAATGTTTAACACAGAGAATTCAACACTCCAGTTTTTGCTGTGTAATGAGGAAGGGTAAACATAAGGCCTCTAACCTCCAGAATTCAATCAGCTCATCCTTAAGTTTGAATGGACATTTAAGCCAAGGTTAGAGAAAGTTCCTGAATGTTTTCTTCAGATATTGTAATCACAAGCAATGGGTGAACATAAGGCCTAATAACCTTGACCTTTGACCTTCGACTGCCAAATCTAATGAGTCAGAATCTAATTTTGAACAAAGTCCCTCAAGTCATTCGTTAGATATTATGCTCATAAGCAATAGAAGAACATGAGCACCAATAACCTGTGACATTTGACCTCCAAAATGTAATCGGTTCACTCTTAAATCACACTGTACCAAATTTGGTGAAGATTGTTCAAAGTGTCCATGAGGTTTTATGATGACAAGAACTGACGGATGGAACCTGAAAACAAAAGGCCTCCGGTCTCAGCTGTTGGCACAAAAATGTATCAGAGTGATGTCTGGTTAGACTTCATTGAGAGATGGAGACATAATTTACCATGTAGTATAAAGTGAGCTGGTTTTTACAGACGAGAACAAGAAGAGTTTATTATCTTAAATTATCACAGCCTGTACGACACAAATATCAAAATCCTTTTAGGACAACGTATCTTTATAAGATTTCTATCTTTCTACATTAGAAAGATTGAGCTGGCAGGTCTGGAGAAGTGCTTGATATCACTCTGAAATGACCTTTCTAAGTTCAAAACCCCCTGTGTCTCCTCAGCTGAATAAGGTCTGACACCTGAATCAGGGTTCACTTTTGCACTCACACCAATTTGATTTGTGTCACTTTGTGAATACTTCTGTCTCCGTCCCCTAGTACCAGACCTGTAAATACTCATCCTGACCTCGAATAGCCCGTCAGCCGCCCAAGATAATCCCACTGCCTCACAGAGAGTGGGGAAACTGTGCGGAAAAATCCCCCTCGAGAGAGTGACTGTTGGAAAATTCTCCCTTCTTTTTCTTATTTATCTTTGTGACAGCGGGTCCAGACGAAGGGACGACCAAGAAAAGGAAAGAGAGAGAGAAACGCTGCGCGTTAGGGAGACGCTGTGATCATGACTGGCAGTAGAGAGGCAACAGCGAGGAAAAGGGACGGCGGGGCCTGAGACAAGAGCGGCGGTGGTAATGCATGTCACATCGATGAGGCCCTGCTGAGAGAAGTTGGGAACGGGGTCAATGCTGCGCATCGTCTCTAAGTGTCTCTGCTCTGGGCTCTGACACTAATTCCCCCAGTTAACGTTTGTTTAGTCTGTCTGTGTGTTTCTCTTTCCTTCACTAAACGGCCCCTGCCTCACTGTGATTGCCCTTCTACTTCTTTACTCTCTCTAACAATGGACATTATTTATCCCTTCTTACTACCTTTGTCCCTGCAAACTCTTTATCATTTACTTCTGTGCAGTGGACACAAACTTTTTCTTGTTAAGAAATCAAAAGGATCAAATAATGACCCTATAAGCCTGTTAGTGATTTGATTTGTTGAAGCATTACATTCCAGACTTCGTCTTATAATCAGCTTCAAATATGCTTCCAGTTCTGCAAACTTAAAGTTGTATATTGGTTACTTTAGATTCATTATACTTTATTGTCCCTGATGGTAAGTTGGACAATAGTCTGAAAGAAACATACAGCTCTGTGCATACTGATGCAACTTCAAAATAAATACAACTAGGGCTGTCACTATACTAGACTTTTACACTACATTATGGTTCTTGCAGGAGCGAACTGTGGCACAGACTCTGAACCCCCTCAACAAAAACCAGTCCAGCATACTGTGTTCTCCCATAGTACTACAAGAGTATTAAAGATGTGAATCTTTCATTTCATGTCAGGCAGCATCTATTTCAGAATAGAAATACATACTAAAACTTTCAGATTAAAATTCACATTTTCATACATTTAGGGTAAAGGTTAAACTAACAGTTAGGATAAGTAAAAGTAAAAAAAAAAACTGACCTGCAAGACCTGATTACAAAATACTTAAGCACAGTAAACAGTCTGCTTACAGGAAAAAAGCTTGTCCTTAACGAAAACACTCTAAAGCAGCAAGCAGAGCTTACACAGCTCTGTTAGCTACATAAGGTACGAAGATAACGTAGCTACACAGCCAACAACAACATAGTTACCCTAGCTACATAGCTAACCTAGCTAAAGCCAAGCTCACAGAGCAGCTACATAAGCTATGTAGCTTCGTTAGCTTTAGCTACATTTGCTAAAGTTCATGTTGTGAGCTAAGAAAGCAGGGCTTAACAGTTGGTCATTTCAAAAGTGTAGCAGGAAATATTCAGGGTGAGTTAAAGGTCTGGCATGGATCTACAGTTAGCAGGGCAATATGCCTGAAGGCTCTCTGCCCAGACAATCTGAAACAGACTGCACACAGACAGTCTCTGGTCTTATAGGGCTGCCAGGAGCCCTGCCATGACTGCATTTCATTGTCAGGCTTGTTTGTGCTGGTGTCAACAACACGTGCACTGGAACCCGAACATGTGGAGGACTATTATGTTCAGGGATGAGTCCAGATTCTGCCTACAGCAGTTGGATCGTAGGGTCAAAGCGTAGAAAAGACGTAAGAAACGCTATGCTGATTGCTGCACCAATAGAATACCATCTTTTGATGGAGGTAGTGTGATGGTGTAGGTCAGTGAAATCCAATTTCAACCTGAATGCAGAGAGATATCAAGATGAGATTCAGCAACCAGTGGCAATCTCTTATCTCCACAGCCTGGAACCTAACTCCATCCTCCAAGATGACAACGCCCACCCCTACAGAGGGGGTTTATCAGAGATGACCTCCAGAATTTGAGTGTGAAGAGGATGGAATGGCCTTCCAGAACTCCTGACCTCAACACCATTGAACACTTGTAGGATCAGCTTGGAAGTGCTATCTCTGCCAGAGTGACCAACACAACCACAACAGCTGAGTTGCAAAAATGCTGCTTGAATGGGATGCCATCCCACAACAGTGTGATCAAGTAGGTGACCAGCATGATAATAAATTGTTAAATCGCCATTATGTCTTGTTTCTTAAGACTTCAATCATCCAATCCACCATACAACACCAAAAAAGAGTCAGTGACAGAATAAGCTGTTTGGCACTGGTAGAAAAGGTTTGGCAAATTTTTCATGGGCGCAACTCACATACTCAGCTCTACTGCTCATTCCACAAAAGCATGTTCCTTACAAATGTGGCACCTTTTAATAGGGAAATAAACAGGCTTTTTACCTAAGATTTATAGCTTAGAAGCATTGTTACAACAAATAAATAATGTACTAAACACAAATTTCCTTACTTTTTGTTTTAAATTTATATATTTTTTAAATGAGACACATAAGAAATCAACCTAAAATTCTTTATATCTTTCTGCTGGTAAACAAAGGTCTGAGAGGGAAGAAAGTCTACCAACTGAATACTTACACATGTTTCTGTTTCTGCTTGTTGAACAGGTAGCTGCTTATCAAAGTATTTTTAACTGTGAACAGACACGCTACCATATCATTGCATTCGTATCATTGAAAGAGTCCTGTTTAATGTGGTGCACTCTGCCTTTAAGGTTGTTCATGGATGTGGCTGGTGGAGTAATGTTGTTTGAAGACCAGTGAAATGATGTAACACTGTTGATTTGGTTCAGTTTGTGTTGTGCTACATAATGAGAAGGATATTAAACTTGTACAAGTTGCACAGCTTAAATTGTCACCATGCTCGTGCTAACCCACATCTCGAAGGTATATTTAGTTAAGTCTATTATAGTTAACACCAAGATAGCGACTGTTCATTAAGATCATCCTCAAAACACAGCTTTAAAGCCCTACATATATGCTGGGAGGGAATGCTAGAGACCAGGAGAGTTATTTCTGACCTATTGTTAGAGGAGAGCACAGAGTGATGACAGCCATTTAAAGGTACAATATGTAGAATGTTTACACTGAAATATCAATAATAATCAAAAAATTACCATTACAATGTTTTTAGTTGAGTTCTTGCACCTCAAATACCTACCCCTACTTGATGATGTGAGGCTTACATGCAGCTGCTCGGCCATGGGAACCCATTCCTCAAAGTTTCTGCTGCACAATTTGTGTGCTTACATTAGTTGAAGCTCAGAACGCTTGAGCTATGAAATCAGGAAAGTGTTGGTGACATTCACACACCATGTGCCTTAGCAGTCCTTGGCCCAGCTCTGTGATTTAACGTGGTCTCCTGCTTTGTGGCTGAGTTCCTGTTGTTCCTAAACACTTCCACTTTCTAATAATATCCCTAGTTGACTGTGGAAAATCCAGCAGGGATGAAATTGCATGAAACATCTTATTGTATCACAAATGTTTGCAGATGGAGACTGCATGGCAATAGGTCTGATTGTACTTTTGTCCATAGTCGTAAATACAGAAAAACTGAAGACATGCATTTATTTTAAGTGATTGCAATATGCTTCCAGAAATTATTATTGAAACTATTGAGTTATTTTAAATGACTGCCATTGATCTTTGTTTTGTTTTTTTCAGCACTAAGAACAGTAGAAATAACTCTTGCTTTGTAAGAACAAAGGCTGTTTAATAAACACTTTGAATGTATAGCTGTAATCATCAGAAAACTTCTCTTATACCACTTTGAATAATCTGCACCTTTGTTTTTTCCCTGCAGATTCAATCCCTCACTACCACAGAGTGCCTGGCGGGTGGCGTTAGCCTGGGTGGGCGACACCAAGGTGTCCAAAATCTCCCTGCAGCCCACTGCTCCATTGAGCTGCACAGAGGAGCTTAGGAAGAAAGAAAACAGTTCTAATCATTACCCCAGCCCTCCCCTTTCCTCTGTGCTCCCTCCCACCTCCTTCCTCTCATTAAAAGGAGTCCAAGAGAGCGAGCCTGCATACTGATGCATTGTTAAGCGTTCTTAATTGAACTTGAGGATTCTTAATGTGCCATCATTCAAATGCTTAGACTATGTGCTCTCGGCTGCTTAGTCCGAATTGCCCTCTGCGCAGCATTTATCTCCACCTCCTCCGCTGCATGTCCATCCGGCTTTCGGTGGCTGGAAGGACGGCCTCTGTGGCAGATTTGTGGGCACGGAGGAAGAGGACATTGACTCGCTTTACAACAGAGGGAACAAAAGAGTTCACTCAGTGCCAACTGGGAGTTTCATCATCAGCCAGGGAAAAGAGAGAAAGGGGAGTGAGAAAGCAAAAGAGAAAGGAGACAGTGGGAACAAGCCAGCAAGTTGGGAAAAAAAGTTATTGGACTTGATGGGGCAGGGTGACATCAATAGCATCCCAAGCAGGGCCGCAAATTAGCTGGGCAAGAAGCGGCACAGCATGGGAGCCGACAGCTGGGGCCCCGCGTGCAATGCCACCAGGGGATTAGCGGGGTTTCAGAGTCTGACACCAAGGGGATGAGCGTCATGGGCAGAATAAAGAGCAACCCGGGGATTAGAGAGCTTCCCGACACTCCACCAACACTCATGAAGGGCTTAAAGGGCTATAGATATCATTAATGAATGGACAGAGAGCGAGACCGAGACAGTTTGGGGGAGAAGGTGGGGGGTTGTCTGTATGCTTTCCTGCCCCCTAACCCCCTGCACTGCCTCTCTGAATTATAATGATCATACAGTTCATGTACATACATTAAAAGTCAATGAGAGGCGGGCCAAAGAAGCAAACAGTCCGTGTGTTGATCATTCAACATAACCCACAGCACACCAGACACCACCAATGGCCGCCGCTGACTGCAGTATGTTCAATTCATGCCACCCGTTGAAGATTAGCCCTGAATTATTCATCTGAAAGTCGTGGTGAAAATGCCAAACATATATTTGAATATTTGTACCCTTTTGTGTAAGTAGAGGAACGACAAGATAGTATTCAGTGTGGTGTGCAAAGCCATGGTGCTGCTGGGATATGTGTAGGTATCAAATTCTGCATTCAGATGCGGGGTATGGGGTGATTTGAGGGGCGGCAGGGCTGTGTCTTGTTTTATAAAAAGGAAATTGCTGAGTTCTTTTCTTGTAAACAAACTGTGCCTTCAGATAGGAAAAAACCCTACCGGCACGTCTATACGACTACCGCAGGGATTTGGCACGGAGATAACCTCCGTTCTTCTAGCTACAGATGAGCTAAAATCATGAGAGAAGCCCACGGTGCTAATATGAGGTCGCAAAAAGCCACACAGAACTGAAAGTTTCAAATTATCAGCGCTATCTGTGAACTTAGAACTACCCTGTTTAGCTTCTTCCATGATAACCACATTCCCTGTGAACCAAATGGGATATCCTGAACAGGAAAGCACATGGAGATAAGTCTCCCTGTTGTTTAGGAACATGCAGTTATCTTTCCCCTCCTCCTCTTCCTCCTCGTCCTCATCCCTGTGTGCAGCACCAACGGAGTCTTTATCATGAAAGAGTTAACTACTTATCACTGGTTTCTCTGCTGCTCATCAAGAGCGCAACTGGATTTGCTGAAGGGGCAGAATGCTCTTTGATGAACTTCAGTCAAAGTTTAATGAAAGCAAATTCGCCTCAGCTCTGAAGCCACGGTTTACTCCTTTGGGGGACACTCAGTCTGTGGTTACAGGAGATTTTTACCTGACGTTTACATTCATGCAACATACAGTGCCATTTACCCTTTTATTGATTTTATAAATCAGTCATGGTCAATATATATGGCTTTCTCCACCAAAAAAATCTACAAAAAAACTCTTTAATGTGAAAGTGAAAACATATTTCTACAAAGTAATGTCAGTTTAACAGAACTATGTTAGTTAAAATAAGTGACTGCATAAATGTTGACTAACTTTAAAGTGACTGACCTAATTCAACAGGGGTCCAGATTATTGGTGCTGGTAGTCTCACTATTAGTGAAATGGGGATCAGCTCAGAGCAGTGAATGTGTCTTCTGTGACTGTAGTGTAAAGACACCTGTGTCTGGAAGGTCCTGTCACTGCTTAATCAGTATTCCTGGCTGCCATTACACCATGAAGACAAAAGAGCACTCCAAGTAACTCAGAGAAAATAATTTTGAAGAGTCCGGGGATGGATACAAAGAAATTTCAAGGCACTAAACATCCTGCAGAGTTCAGTAGAATCCATCATCAAGAACAAGAAAGAATATGACACGTGTAAATCTGCCTAGACCAGGCCGTGCACACGAAACTGAGTGACCGTGCAAGAAGGAGACTCGTGAGAGACGCCACCAAGACACCTATAACCTATGACCCGATCAAAGTAAGCTCTCTTTAAAGCACTTCTCAGTGGTCGTATTTAACAAGATAATCCAGGAGATGTAACACATGTTAAAACCATTCACTAAGAAATCACGGTTTTATTGATGTTTTGTCATCTTTAGTCACCGGTGCTTCGTAAACATGTTTAAATATGGGCCTGTCTCCATGCAGCCAGCATCACATGGCAGGTGGGCCGTATGATGCTTTAATAAAGCTCCACAAAAAAGTGTGTGAAACTTTGTAAGTAAGTCAAAAGGCACAGCCTTCATTCTCCCCTTATTGTGTTGTTGGCCTACCATCACTAATACACACCAGCGTGCAGAGAGGCTGAGATGATATGCAATAATTTGGGGAAAATACACCCCTTTCCATGCAAATTGACCTTACTGCATTGAGCATCTATGATGACTGTAATAGCACAGGATAAACGGAGTAAAGATTAGCCGACTGTCTGCGAGGGCTGATGTAAGTGTGCTGCAGTGATTATGATGCTTGAACTTTCCAGAGATCAGGAAACAATTTCCCCTCTGTATAACTTTAAGATAAATATCTAAGTAAGATTGGTAAATATTAGTTTGACATTGACATTACTAAGCCATAATCAGGAGTTTAATCAGTCTGAACCCCCAGCCACTGTTTTATCCATGTGTGGCACCATATGACATGATGTGTTTTTTTTTCTGAGGGTTTCATTCATTCAGAGAGGAAACTGGCGCTTAACTCATCATATCAGTGTTGCATATTATTAACTCCCCTGTCTATTATTCTGAATATTTACGTGGATTGTCTGAATCTGTGTGGGATTTTTAGACTAGGCACAAGTGTGTTGGAGCTTTGCAAGATGGATCTGCCTGAT
This sequence comes from Cheilinus undulatus, assembly GCF_018320785.1. Classification (NCBI taxonomy): domain Eukaryota; kingdom Metazoa; phylum Chordata; class Actinopteri; order Labriformes; family Labridae; genus Cheilinus; species Cheilinus undulatus. Next base: position 17,236,089 of record NC_054872.1, read on the forward strand.
GACAGACCTGAAGCTTAGCATAAATTCAAGCAGGAAGAGTGTTTCATTTCCATTCATCATTTCATTCATTAGTAATCACTCACTCACGTGTCTTCCCTTTCCTGCTCCTTTTCTTGCTCTGGTAATCAGCTTGTATGGGCCAGTCCCTTTCAGCCATGACCTCTCTCAATCCAATCATCCTTCAGCTGTCATTTTTTTAAATCAGTTCTCTTTCCTGCACAGTCAGTCTGTTGTTTCAGTGTGACCGCTGCAACCCTCCTCCACCCCAGCCACCTCCATTACATCTTATTGGTGATATTCCACAGTCGACTGTCCGAGGTATTGTAACAAAGTGGAAGCCATTGGGAACGACAGCAACTCAGCCACCAAGTGGTAGGCCACATAAAATGATGGAGCGGGGTCAGCAGATACTGAGGCGCATAGTGCACAGAGGTCACCAACCTTCTGCAGAGTCAATGGCTACAGACCTCCAAACTTCATGTGGCCTTCAGATTAGCTCAAGAACAGTGCGTAGAGAGCTTCATGGAATGGGTTTCCATGGCCGAGCAGCTGCATCCAAGCCATACATCACCAAGTGCAATGCAAAGCGTCGGATGCAGTGGTGTAAAGCACGCCGCCACTGGACTCTAGAACAGTGGAGATGCGTTCTCTGGGGTGATCAATCATGCTTCTCCATCTGGCAATCTGATGGATGAGTCTGGGTTTGGCAGCTGCCAGGAGAACGGTACTTGTCTGACTACATTGTGCCAAGTGTAAAGTTTGGTGGAGGGGGGATATGGTGCAGGGTTGTTTTTCAGGAGCTGGGCTTGGCCCCTTTGTTCCAGTAAAAGGACCTCTGAAAGCTTCAATATACCAAGAGATTTTGGACAATTCCATGCTCCCAACTTTGTGGGAACAGTTTTGGGATGGCCCCTTCCTGTTCCAACATGACTGTGCACCAGTGCACAAAGCAAGGTCCATAAAGGCATGGATGAGAGAGTTTAGTGTGGATGAACTTGACTGGCCTGCACACAGTCCTGGCCTCAACCCGATAGAACACTTGTCAAAAATTCCCATAAACACACTCCTAAACCTTGTGGAAAGCCTTCCCAAAAGAGTCGAAGCTGTTATAGCTGCAAAGGGTGGACCAACGTCATATTAAACCCTATGAATTATGAATTGGATGTCACTTAAGTTTATTAGCCAGTCGAGGCAGGCGAGCGAATACTTTTAGCAATATAGTGTATCACGATGAAGTCTATTTTCCACAGATGTTTCACAATTACAGACATTTCCAAACTTGTACAAATTGTCAAACTTGTATTAAGTATCTCCTGATTGAGATGGAATCTTGCCAGTCCGTCTGCTTTGTCAGTTTACAGGGCTTTATCGTTATGAAATTGGCTCATTAGTGAGTTTAAGCAATCTTTAGGAGATGTTTTAGTACTTTGAAGTCTTGTTTTTATTTCCTAAAATGTCTTCATGTTTGGTTCTAATTGCTGCATTTGGACTGTGATTGTAGCTGCAGTTACAAAGTCATTTCCCATTAAATTACTAAGATATCTAAGATAAGATAAGATAAGCTATTCCTTTATTAGTGCCACAAGGGGAAATTCTATCTATCTATCCACAAAAGAACAATAATGGTCCTTTGTGGAACCTTTATCATCCTTCACAATGTACAAAGTGTGCACAGGCAACCCTCATCCAAGTTATCTAGGAACCGAGTCTCTTTGTACAGCCTATTCCTTGACTCCCACTGTGTGCAAATGCAAAACAACCACTTCATTCCTGCTGTCACAGACGCCACACCTTGTCCTTGTGTACAGTATCCCACCATTGTCTTTCATGATCCCGGGAGAGCTCCAGGAAGAGTGTGCTTGTGTGCGAGTGTCGCGTCTTTCCCTCACATCTGAGCGAACAAAGAGAGCGTAACATGCTGTAAAATGCCTAAAGAACAAAGAATATAATCCTGCGTATGTGAAGTTGTGTTCATTTACGATGATTCTTGTACCCTGATTGATGTTACACAGAAGAGCCTTGTTGCAATTATTATGCCTCTGTTCCCTTGTTGAAGCAGCACATCAAAATACTTTTGATGAAATGTGGAAGGAAAAAAAAAGACTTGGATAAAGCTTGATTTATAAAAAGAAACTCATAACTGTTAAAGCAACAAAGCAGTTTTCTATAATTGCAAGAACAATAGCGTGGGCGATTTCTCAATAAAGTTTTGATTTCAGTGCAGCAATAACAAGGTGAAAGAATCTGCACGCAGCTTAATTGTGCCTCCTTTAAAAGAGTTTTGTTGACAATGAATATAAAAGTCAGATCTTAAAGTGGAGCATTAGAGAGGCTTCAGAGCAAACACTTCGGGTTCATGGAGGCAGTGGTGTAGTCATTACTGCCTCCCATTTTCACATTGAGATTTTAATCATAGGCTACAGTATGTCTGATTGATGTGTGTGCACGAGTGTGTACACACATATAGCCATGCACAGAGGGGGGGTTGTAATACATCTCGGTAATTAGTCTCATAATTATAAGGCAATAAACTGCAGTACACATGGGAGACTGATCCGTCTCTGGGATAGTGCAATTACCTCGCTAAGATGTGTTGCTGTGACAAATCTCCAGCAGCATGGCAGAGCTGTGTGCTGATGTGCTTAAAAGAGCACACAAAAAACAGGCTTAGTTAAGGTTTCTGTTTAAAAATGTGCAAAAGTGTAAAAAAAGGGTTTTAAAATGTGTATTTGATCTGATTTTGAATAGACAAGGACTGAAAACCCAATCCCCTTTGATTTTTAATTCCTCCCTATTCTCTCCTTTTTCCCTCGCCATATTTCCCCCCAAAAGGCTGTCTGGACCGGCCAACGACAAGTCTTTAAATTTTGCCACGTCAATCTGCTCAGTGTGGCGATATCACACGGCCGCTGAGTGAGTCTAAATTGGCTTTGCCTCCATTAGCTCCAACAGAGCCTCATTATCAGCAGCCAACATCTAGCCTGCAGGGTCAGACCTCTGCTACGCCACCACCCACTAGTTCAACACCACGCACGAACTGGGAGCTCGCAGCTACACACAAACATGCTCACACATTGCAAGGATGATCTAACTGTCTCTGCACACTCTCGCTCTAATAGCTCCATTTCCATGTCTTTGATTAAGTCAGCATGGTTTTCAGGTTGCTACTGAGAAACACCTGCTTTCTTAGCCCACACCCACAAAGCATGATGGGATGCTCAGCTGGAGACTGAGCAGCTTTTCCCATCAGTAGGCATCTGGGAGAGGAACGCTATGCACTTTGTGTTGCCAATATGAAACTAGAATCAGTGTTGAATTATTATGAATGAACATGAGAATCCTAACACGCCCTCTGTATTCACACAGCTGTGAAACATAAATGTTCATTAACGTCTCAAACATGTTAAACACATGTTCACCTGCACAGAGCAAAGGTTATGATAGCTTATATGACATGTACAAACTACGAAAATGTCACCGTGTATAACCTTTTCAAAACAACGTGCAGACCTTTTTTCATTCAGCTTCAGTGGTCACAGTCTGAACACGGACGTCATGCCTGCGAGTCAGACCCCACAAAAATAATGGATCACTGATTCATGCTGCAATCTATACTTTCTGTTTCTTTTCTCAGACTTAAAAATCAAGAGAGAGATCAGATTATAGCCACAGGTTTAAATGAAGGCCTGAAATTATTATTGGTTTTCCAGAAACAGCATCAGAAGCATGCTGATTATAAAATACGTCATGTTTTATTGTTAGTTTCACAACTGGTTTCCCTTAAATGCGCTACAGCCTTTCAGCCACCCCAGAGCAAGCTCCTGTCATTGTTAGGCTTTTACGAAACATTGCTTTTTGCCATTTTGTCAAGAGAGAAATTAAAATAATGCAACCACTCCCAAATCTGTCTGGCCAGTGCAGCTCGGTGTGTCTCAGATCGCATACTTATGTTGTGCACCAACAAGAAGTGGTTACAGTGTCTCTATTTTCACCTAAATGGACATCATGATTATAATGAAAATTTGAAAGCTATTTTCACTCACCACTGAATTCCTATCACTTGTATTGGAGGTTATTTGCTTCCATAAAATGAACTAATTTGGCCTTTAATGCCTTTTTCTTGGTTGAAATATGCTACTGATAACAGTTTAGCTAGCAAGCAAATGCCAATGTTAGCTTGTGTGCTAGCATGCTAACAGTAGACTAAGCATCCATTATGTCATCAATATGGTGATCACTGAAGGTGCAAAGTGTTCATCACCCCAAACCTAATTCTTGGACATCTTTGGATGTGTTAGTAGAATCAACCATTTGAGTAGGCTATACTTCTCAGTCTGAATGCACTACTCAAAATATTTATTGTTTCGTACAGAGGTATGTGATTTGGGACACACAACTAGTTATGGGAGGTTTCTCAGATGAATGGGAAATAAATCCATTGAAACTGATTTATGTAACAGTCTATCTGGTATATCAGCTTAGCTGTTTACTGCCGACAGGGCTTTATGTTTTAAACTTTTGGGATCCTGGTATTCTTAACATAAGGGACAGCATGATTACACACCCCAAAAACTGGCATTTCAACAGGCATCCCAGGTAGTGGCAGTCAGCCACATACTAGGTTTTAACCTAGTCTTGTTTATTGTTTTCTGACTGTTCTGCATTACTATGGGTGTGACTGTTTTGACTGACAGGTAGGTACACTGCAGCTGTTTGCAGTCAACTGAAGCCCATCTACACTCCCCCCTATATCTGTCTGAAGATCAATTAAAAGATAGCATTTCTGATATGGGGACCAATACCGCTGGGCAAAAGAAGCCAGTGTTTCCCATAACAATTACTTTATTATTACATAATATTGGGGTTTTATATGTTATTATCATGAGTAAAATATGCATATGTTTATGAAAGGTGGCAGCTTGTTTATGTTCAATTTCAAACTTCTCCTTGGTTAAGTTAGGGGAAATTGTACTTGTGTACTTAAAATCATTGTTGCAAGTTACACACAGTCAACCCCAGTACAGGATGAAAAGTTCATTGCCTCAAACCTCCACACTAAAGGGGACTTTGCTCTGTTTGCACTTGGTCACCTGACTTCACAACCACAATAAACTAAAACACTAAACAAGTAATAAACTTTGGAAGTGTTGGAGGGTGACTTTTGATATTTTTAACAGACTTATTCTGATTGCATCACAACCAGGGAGCGTAGAAAGCATGGACACAATGTCAGTGACATCACACATCGGTGTCTGAAGAAGCATTTTGAAGCCCGAAAATGGTGGTCACTATAGGAAACCTTATCTTGACCTTGAGCTCTATTTATACCTCTATGTCAAGTCAGACCATGAGCCCTGTGATTGGTCCGCTGGGTAGCACGGGGCAACGTGCTATTGCATGTAGTCTTATCTAGTGTAAGTTAAACAGTCACAGACAATAAATCAATTTTTTAAACCTTCTGCTGATTCATCAACTGTACAGTCCATCTCCTCTGATGTTTCCTTTTTCTTTCTCTCTGCAATTTCAGTAAATCAGCTGCTGCTCAGCATTTATTAGCTCCGGCAGAAGACACTTGTTTTCAGTTGGTTTCCTGTACACAAGCAGATGGGACTGGAAACTGATGATATAGCATAGAGATCCCACTATTGACTAGTATCTTGGCAGAGCATTGTAGAGTGATGCAGACCCACCAAAAATATGCAGTGCTAAAAATGGCATAGGCTACTCGGAGCATAAGTATAAACCATAGCTCTGTTTGTGAAAATGCAGTGCACTACTGGCACGTTTAAATCAGTCCAAGTATGTAGTAGTGAATGATGGACACTTCCCACCCTCAGTGAAGGCCATACTGGTGGTATAGAATCTGTAATGATTTGGTACCATTAGTATGCTAGTGTGATAGCTAATGTTATCATCTGCTAGCTAGCTAATGTTGTAGGCTACACATTTTTATCAGGTCATTGTGGTGTGTGTTTGCTGGATGTGTGATGTTTTGTTGTCTTAACTGTAGAACATCTTTCAGCATTTGATGTGTGGTCAGATTCCTGACAAGTTGTAAACATCTGTAAAAAAGCAGCAGACATTGTTAGGTCCGATAAGTTAGGTATCTGTTGACAGCAACAATATGCTATTAAACAGAAGCAGAAGAAGAAAAGGGAGGCAGTTTAACTGTTTTCACTTCTGGTAAGTGTAAAAGGCCATTTTGTAATGGGACAGCACTACCTAAAAAAGATTAGCACTATGTAATGCATTGAAGTACAGTGCCTATGAAAAGTTTTCACCTCCTTGGATTTTTATTTTTACCGTTTTAGTGATTTTATAAATCACTAATGCTCAATATAATTGGACAATTTTGACACAGAGTTTGCAAAAAAACAACTCTTTAATGTCAAAGCGAAAAACAGATTTCTACAAATTAATGTCAATTAAATAAATGTATGTAATGTAAAATAAGTGACTGCATGAATAGTCACCCTCTTCAAGTAGATGCACTTTTGAGTCTGTGTGGATAGGTCTCATTCAGGCTTGCATCTGGGCATTGCAAATTTACTCCCCTCTTTTTTGCAAAACTGCTCAAACTCTGTCAGGTTGCACACAGATCAGTGTGAACAGTGTGAACAGCCTGTTTCAAGTCCAGCCACAGATTCTCTGTTGGACTGAGGTCTGGGCTTGGACTCCAGAACATTCACTTTGTTATTTTTGACACCATTCCTGTGTAGCTTTCGCTGTATGGTTCAGGTCATTGTCTTGCTGGAAAATAAATCTTCTCCCAAGTGGTAGTTCTCTTACAGACTGATTTTCCTATATTTTTGCCACATTCATTTAACCCTTGACCTTTACAAGGTAAGGGGTAAAATCCCCCCAAAATAGCATTGTATTTGATGGCCAAAAAGCACCATTTTGGTCTCACCAGACCAAAGAACTTTCTCCCACTTGACCATGGAGTCTCCCATATTGCTTTTGGCAAACTACAGTCAAGATTTTACATAAGTTTTCTTAAACATGCCACTCTCTCATAAAGCTTTGACTGGTGAAGAACCTGGGCAACAGTTAATGTATGCAGAGTCTCTCCATTCTCAGCTGCTGAAGCTTGTGACTCCTTCAGAGTAGTCAAAGGTGGCCTCCTCACTAGTCTCTCTGCACAGTCAGTTTGCGAGGACAGCCTGATTTAAGCAGATTTACATGTGTCGTCTTACTTCCATTTCTTGATGATGGATTTAGCTAAAATTCCACAGGATGTTCAGTGCCTTAGAATCCCCTGACTTATACTTTTCAATAACCTTATCCCTGAGTGTTCTTTTGTCTTCATGGTGTAATGGTAGCCAGGAATACTGATTAACCAGTGTCTGGACCTTCCAGACACAGGTGTCTTTATACTACAATCACTTCAGACACATTCACTGCACTCAGGTGATCCTCATTTCACTAACTGTGAGACTACTAGCACCAGTTGGCTGGACCTCTGTTGAATTAGGTCAGTCATTTTAAAGGGGATGAATATTTATTCAGTCAGTTATTTTACATTATAATTTATATTTTTGTTTAATTGACATAACTTTGTAGAAATCTGTTTTACCTTGACATTGAAGAGGTTTCACTGTAAAATTTTTGCATCAAAAAGCAAAATTATATCCACCATTATTGATTTATAAGGTCAATAAATGGGTTAAACATCCAAACAGACGAATACTTTCATAGTCACTGTATACTGCAGTAAAGTATACTTACCAAAGTATGTAAATATGAAAGCTTAAGTTTCAGTCGTTTTAAGATATTAAGCCTTTCAACTAACAACTTTAACACATGTCTGTCATTTCAGTTACACCAGTAATTGTGCAAAGTAGCTTTAATTTAATTTATTCAGAATTATTATGTACCCCAAACCCCACCACCATGACATTCACATCATACTTTTTCATGAGTAAAGATACAAACAAAACAGCTTTTTGAACAGGCTGTAAACAAGTTTGCTTCTGCTGTAAAAGCATGCATTTTTATATCAAGATCTTATGAGAACCTTAACAACATTTTTCTCTTACTTTTATTGTTACCAGAGATTTCCATTAAAGCCAACCCTTTATTGTTTGCAGACTTTTTAATCTGGCTGTATATTTACTGCACAGACCTGACTAGTGACTTAATATCGAGTTTTCTCTGCAAAAAGCCAATAAATGTTTAAAACAAAATATGAACCTGTCCTTTGAAGGCTTCTGTTGAACAAAGCTGTAAGTTTAAGCACCAGCCTCTTTGTGTACTCCTCCTAACACTTTATAATAACAGACTTCATAATCAGTTAAGAGTTATGTCAATATTTACTCCACTGCTTCTTTTTTGTGTTGTGTGCACGAGGGACTGCATTTCTCTTAACCACCTCCAGTCATCTTAAATATGCAATTCATAAAGTAAAATGAGGAACAGTTTGCACAACAGGCACATGATGAAAAGTCTGAGTCACGGTCGTCATCGTGTAGCAACTGAAAAAAAATTAAAGATAAGGAAAGCAGAAGATGTGCAAGAGTGCAGCAAAAAAAGGTAACAAGGAAAGAAAAAAGGTACAAGATAATGGGTTACCTTTATTCTTTGGTGAAGGGCAAAAGGAAACCCAGCTCTGCCCCTGACAATTAAACTGAGGGAGCAGAGGAGCAGCAACATGGAATTAAAATTAAAGAAGAGCAAGAAGGTTTGATAAGCGTTAATTTGATTCCCTGGGATCTTGGAGGAAGGTTTTGAAAAGGCAGCCAGGGAGGTGGGCTCTAGTGTTGGCCAAAAAAAGAAACTCTCAGGGGATTATGACTCTTACTTCTAGGTGAGGCTCACTCCAGACACAAAGTCTTGCTCTTTTCTAGCATTTTTAAAAGGCTTTAACCTTGTTATTAATTCTAGGAGCGTATGATTTAAGGTGCACACTAGGTTAAAGCATGCATGGCTTTTCATAGACTGCAGCTTTTAATGTGACAAAGCAGAACTTTTGGACAAATATTCAAAAGGAAAGTCAAAGAAAACAGAGCAAAATTGAAGGAGAAAAATGCCAAGTGTTTTCTAAAGAGCCAACTGTATAAGTGGCATAATTGGACTATCTGCAATTGTAATTTTGTGCTTTTTAACCTCTGCTAACCCTGCACAGTTCAAGCAAGCAGAGCTGGAGATGCAGGGCAGGATTTCGTGCGATGACTCAGGATAAGATGAATGTTGATCGCTATTGAATCAGCCTGCCATAAATAATTGAAGTGACAAACAGGTCAGAATACTTTAAGGCAACAATTCTCAGCAACGTCTCAGTTCAAGTATAAGGGTTTAACAACTACTCTCATTCCTGTTCCCGAGCTCACAGGTCAAAACTCCAGCCTCCTATTCCTCCTTTTCTTTTATTCATTTAACCATCCACAGCTCAATGAAACAGGGTCGCTTTATTGAAGGTTTCCTCAGGCAAATACTTGTTTTCCTCCCTGCTTATGCAAACCAGACAGGCCTGACTGACCGCACATGACAGTTCCTCTTACATGGCTCCTAAATTTATGTCAACAAGCTCCTCATCACTTTCTCTTTTCCGTGAATTTACAACCAAATCAAAGACGTCCCTACATTTTGCCTTACACATGCTGTCTTGTATTGCCGCCCAGCCTGACTCGCTACATCAGTATTCTTGTTTTCTTGCTATTTCCTTTGAACCATCATGATGTCTTTGAGCACATCACTTCTGAGCAAAGCAATTCTCCCCCTGCTAGCATTTAACGGTGGCTTTACCATCACAGCTTACCGCTTGGTGCTATGAAACCACATCGTGAAAGGAAAGTGAAAGACAGCACAAAGGAGAAGGAGGGGACTCCTGTTTCCTGCGTGTACGTGTGGCCTGAATCGTGCAGCTGAAGCACAAACAAAGAAAACTAGGCTATGGGAATGTTGCTTTAAAACAAGAGGAGCAACCTAAAAACTACACAGAACTGGGAGTGAATGGACTTTGTCTTTTGTGCGGCTGAAAAAACAAGCAGTCATCCCACGCTGGGACCAGCAAGAATCACACACGTAGCGCCAGTCTGAGATGAACAGTAAACACAGCCCCATCCAAGTCAAACTGGTAGGAGTCCAGAGTAAATTATTAACACAAAACAAGTGGGTGGTGCTTTCAGAAAAGTTTCCAGCAACAACAACAAAAAGTTGTATAAGTTGCAGGGATCAATACTTATTAGCAAACACAGTGTAGTTAATTTCAGAGGTACATTATTTGCTCTCTAATTCAGGAAATTAAACTGTCCCTCTAAACATGATTCAGGTGAGTGGTCAGGGAAATAGCCCGACAAACAAACCCCCTATGGCACTCTGTTTCTGTTTCAAGCAGATGATTATTATGGCTGAAGAAGCAAAATAATGATTTTCACAATTAACTTTAAAATGCAAAAATACATTGCTCATCCATTTCATAAGACAGGTGTGTAGGAGAGTTGTAATCACTAGATGTTTTTCAATCTAGTATAATTATGCAGCTACGTTTGGAAATATGCTCATTTTAGACACTGATTTTTCTAGTTTTAACATAGTTTCGTTCACTGATGACCTCCTGTATGATAGGAGTTGCCACAGGTGTATAAAATCAGGCACCTAGTCAAGCAAACATTTGTGATACAAAATGAGTCGCTCTGAAGAGCTCAGTGACTTCAAGTGTGGTACTGTGATGGATGCCACCTTTGTAAAAAAGGTTATGAAATTTAATCCCAGCTTGATATTCCACAGTCAACTGTGACTGATATTATAAGAAAGTTGAAGCATTTAGGAACAACAGCAAACCAGCCACAAAAAAACACAGAGAAGGATCAACGATTACTAAAGCACATGGTGCGTAAAAGTCACCAACACTGCTGATTCCATAGCTGAAGAGTTCTGAGATTTCACTGGCATTAAAGTGTAAGTGAACCCCCGGCTCAGAGCTAACTCCGCCCACCTCCGTAATTCAAAAAATGCACAGAAAGTGAGCATTTTGGTTCTGAGAGGAGGGAGGGGGAAAGGATGGGGTTTTCCAAATAAGGCGGGAGTGACAGTGATGTCCCCTTGTCAGAGAGAGACACAGAGTCCCACAGCACTGCTGCCTCATAGTGATCTTTTGAAGTGGAGGAGTTTTCCCCTACAGAGTCCCCTGATGCAGGCTATAGTGTGGTAGCAGACCGTGGTGGTCCTGGGCACTACCTGTTTGAGTCGTTTGCTCTAGCAGCGGCGTTACTACAGCCGATGGTCGGTTTCCACCTTTTCAGAAAAGATTTTTCAAGGCAGATGTCCGTTTGAGTTAATTAAAAGCCGTAAAATCCAGATTTTTATCAGTTTGGTTCAACTTTCAGCTACAACACCAACACTGATGTGTTTTATTATAGTTCAGTAAATTACCTCAGTGTACAGATGAAAAAAATACCAAAGTGTTCACTACCTCTTTAATGAAAGCACAAAACCTGTGCAACTGGAGCTTCATGGAATGGGTTTCCATGGCCGAGCAGCTGCATGCATCACTAAGTACAATGCCAAGCATGAGATGGAGTGGTGTAAAACACACTGACACAGGACTGTGGAGAAGTTGAAACATTTACTGTTGAGTGATGAATCACGTGTCTCTGTTTGGCAGGCAGATGAGTGAGTCTGGGTTTGGTGGATGCTGTTAGAACAATGCCTGCCTGACTGCATTGTGCCAACAGTGAAGTTTGGTGGAGGAGGGGTAATGGTATGGGGCTTTTTTTCAGAGTTTGGGCTAGGCCCCTTATCTCCAGTGAAGGGCAATCTTAATGCTTCAACATACCAAGTCAACGTGGACAATGCTCTGCTTCCAACTTTGTGGCAACAGTTTGGGTAAGACCCTTTTCTCTTCCAACATGGCTGTGCCCCAGCGCACAAGGCAAGGACATAGTTTGATGAGTTCAGTGTGGAAGAACTTAACTAGCCTACATAGAGCTCTGACCTCAACCCCATCAAGCACCTTTGAGATGAACTGAATGGAGATTGTGAGCCAGGCCTTCTTGTCCAACATCAGTGCCTGACCTCATAAATGCTCCCTAGAATGAATGTGCATAAATTTCAGTAGAAACACTCCAAAATCTTGCAGACAGCCTTTCAAGAACAGTCATAGCAGCAAAGGGGGGACCATATTAAAATACATATATTTGAATTCAATGCCATTACAATCCCTGTTGGTGTAATGTTGCAAATGTTTTTGTCCATTCAGTGCATTTTGATATTTCTGCTCTACATGAAAGACAAGTGGGCTTTCATGTAGATTTGAGAATTATGGAGACCACTGTGTTCTTGGGAACTTTCAGTCAAACAAAAATGTTTTGTAGTTTTCCACAGATCTGTGCCTTGCATCAATCCTGTCTCTGAGCTCTGCAGGCAGTTCCTTTGACCTGATATTCACTATCAGCTATGAGGCCTTCTATAGAGAAGTGTGTTTTTGCAAAGAGTCTGAATAATTATGAAAATGTGATATTTCAGTTTTTTATTGTTAATATATTTGCAAAAAAATCAGTTATTCCTTTGCCAAATTAGGGCACTGAGTGTTGATTGATAAGAATAAAAATGTTTTTTTTACTGGAACTTAACAAAATTAAAAAAGGTGAAGGGGGCGGGGTCTTAATACTTTCTGAATGTACTGTATATCTCTTTTAAAAGGTGAGGGTGTACAGCAGCAGTGTTTTAGGACAGTGTAGTTGCATTTACAGACCTTTAGTGGGTGCTACAGTGCACCAAACCGATCACCTTAACTTAAAATTATGAATTTACAATTTGTGAAGAATCAGCACTGAAGCTGAAGACAACTCTTTCTTATGTGAACTCTCACACAGGAAGCTAATTATTGTTTCTTTGGAGCCAGGACAGCCTAGTGGTTTGGCCACACCCCATGTACATGGATGGTGCAGGTTCAAATCCAGCCTGTGGCTCATTTCCCACATGCCTCACCCCCATGCTCTGATCCAACCTCATCTACAGTCCTTCTTTCAATAAAATAAAGGCATAACAAGCTTAGAAATGTATTTTTAAAAAATAATGATTACTTCTGTTTTTAAGTCTCGATTAGTTCGTCTGACATAATGATGAGGCTTTGTGGTTGCAGGCTTGAGCTACTTAAATGTGCTACCTGTTACACCGTTCTCCTGACGAAGGTGTAGAAGTGAATCATTCAGTAAATATATATGTTGGACGGTGTACAGGAGCTTGGTATTAATGACAGTAAACATGACCGCAGAGTGGCCCTGTTTTCAAAGAGTTCATATCACTGCTGGCAAGATTTGAAACACTCGATGTGGCACTTCTTATCAAAGGCCAGTTTAATCTTAGTAATCATTATTACTATCTTATCTTACAAGAACACACTCCCCTTGCAGCCATTCATACATTTTTACTGGTTCAGAATGAATCCTATCTGTTGGCAAAAATCTGAGACGTTGAGAGATGCTGTTTGAAAAGCAAAGCAGCCTAAAACTGGTCATCCAGGACAACCCTGAGGTGAGATCCATGTTCTAAATAGTGGAGCACACAACCTGATATCATCCTCAAAGTATCCATCTCTAACTACCACTGTTTGTCCCACTTGGATAACAATCTCTCCGTGACTCGAGGCCTCATCTGAAACACTCCCTCTTCCTGTAGGCCTGTCAGATACAATCTCCTCATACACCACACTCGTCGAAAGTTCAGACATGTTTGCGTGTGGGAGGAAGTTTTTGGTACATAATGACATTTTGTAAACACAGGGTGGGTTTGATTCAAGCTCTGGCTTGGCCCCAACTTCTGTGATGTTGCCAGCGTTGCCTGAAGGGGTGTGGGCTTTCCTCCAACGCTCCAAAGGAAACAAAACAGACTGAGTGGCCAAAAGGCAGACGTGAATGAGACAACGTGTCAAACTGAAAGCTTCCCCTGCTTTCACACTTTTTCTGCCACGACTTTTAAACAGATCACTCTCTCTGGTCACACCTTGTCTAGCTTGGTTTCAGAAAATTTAAGACACCCTGTGGAGTTTTAACACCAAGGCTGCCATGGACTCCGACGTGCAGCTCCCTGCTTTGTTTGCATCATGCATGCATGCATATTATTATGCATGTGGCCGGCGTCCCACTGCTTTACTGATAAAGCTTTCAAAGAAGTCTGACATTGCATCAGCGGAGGGCCAAGACATGTAAGCAAGCAGACACTGATGTAAGCAAAAAAAGGTTCAAATATTTTTTATAATAATGAAATCGACATACATTTAAAATGTTTATTAGAGCTTATAGCTCCTGTGAGGAGGTTTTATCTGGCTGTGAAACAGACTGGATTAAACCTGATGTCTCTGTATGACCAACAAAAACAAACCAGAGCTTCAGGAAAAGCAATGGTTATTTCAGTAGTTATTCAGAATATGTGTAGTGCTGTCAGCAGGAGATTGGCGTCAGACAGAGAGATTAGCTGGCCCTGATTCAAATCAGGCCTGTGGCTTCTTGTCCTCATGTAATCCCCCATCCGATCTCTCTATCATCCAGCTCTACCCACTGTCTTGTCAGAATAAAGGCATAAAACAAGAGCAATTCATAGCTTTTAGGATGCTACGAATGTTCCCAGGTGTCTGTTTCCCTATTTGGCTAAACAACCATTTGAATTGTGTGTAACCGGCTGGTCGTTAGAAGATAAAACACCAAGAAAGCAGTTAAATTCATCGCAGACTAATTTCGTGTTTAATGTGGTTACTCATCACTTCAGTTGAGTAGTTGAACATGAGTGTAACCCTCAACTGCCTACATACAACTTCATTTCCATATTCTAGTTGAAAAACCTGCCATATGCCGCTGTTCCTATGACAAGCCAACCAGCAATAATTGGGAAATATTTTGACAAAGTAGTAACATTTATTTTATTAGCTTTCCCAGATGCATGTCAAATATATTCATGCAATGGATATGAGTCGATGTGGCATGACAGGTCTATTTGGAAAGATGCAGCATGTATTTTTGGCCGTTAAAGATGTACGGTCTGCAGCAACACCCTTCTCAATACTTTGGCTAGTCCTCATAATTGCCTTTGTTGGTGATGTAAATAGAGTTGGTAGCACTACTTTATGTCAGCTTGCTTCCTTCATCAGAATTTAATCAAATTCCTTACAACTGGGAAGTGAGCAATAGAACTGTGGTGTCAGTGTGCTAATTCAGTTGGCCTGTTTTCAGGTGCAGGATTTATCCAAGAGCAGTCTAACACAGGCCTTTTATTCTTTGCTGGATGTGTCACCAAAAATGTGGAGCATAAATTAAGAGTATACCAACCTCTGCAGGTCCCATAAACATCGCCGGGCACGGTATGAATTGTCTGGTGTAAGCACACCCTTTCTCTGCAGTCTTTTAGCAGTCGAACTATCACCTACCCCCTGGCAGTAGTTGTGTGCTCTTGAAATGACTGTGTAGCAATAGTTAGTTTCGCTGTTGATGGTCCTGTTTGTTTTCAGAGCTCATCAAAAAGCATCAGTATTCATTTCAATCTCCTCTTAGGAGCTTTAAAGATTTAAAAAGATGTGTAGGCATTGTCATAAAAAAAGTATTAAATACAAGGAAATGCCACACAAAATGAACTGCAAATGAAGTTACAATCTGCCTGCAGCCTCATCTGATCTTATCAAATGTCTCGCCTCATACTAGGGAAACAGGAAACTATAGTGTGAGTCTTTGGGGTGGCCGGTCAGATTTCAAGGGTACCTAGACTGTTTTTTCAGCTGTATTAGTTGTTTTTCATCACATATATAGAGAATATGTGGGAAAACAAATTAAATAGAATATAGTGTATATCATGTAAGCAGGCCTGCCCACAGATTTGATGCATTGATGATGTCAGTTCATGTGTGTTGGATCAGTAGCATTGGCGCTAGCATCCTGGCCAACAGTTACCACATTTTAGAGCAGAAAAGTCTGTGAAGCTGTTATTGGGTTTTGATGTTCAAATTATTTATTCATGCCACTTTTTAACCCCTTTTCATCACTATTTTTTCCACATTGTTTCCAAATTTGAACCATTTTCGCCTCTTTTTTTAAGATTTACCTCTGAGCTTTGTTCCCTATATTAGAAAGAGAAAGGACAGTGGGCACAGCCGGAAAGAGAGATGAGAGAGTGGGAAATGACATGCCATGAAAGAGCCACTGGCTGGACTTGAACCTGGGCCACCCATGAGCAGGGGACATAAACTGACTTCTAGGCCATCTGCAATATCATTTTTGTCTTTTTAACCAGTTTTTCACTACTTGACACCCCATTTTGTTACTTTTTGCCAAATGTTTGCCTCTGTAATCCATTTTTGCCAATTTTGAAAGCTTTATCTCCTTTTTTTCTACTTTTTTAACTGCTTTTCATCATTTTTAAATACATTTTTAACCCTATTTTACCTTTTATAACCTGCTTTGGCCATATTTTTCCTTATTTTTAAACCCTAAACCTATTTTGCCACTTTTTAACTGCTTTTAATCATTTTTCTGCAAATTGTTGCCCCTTTTTCCCTTTCGTGACCCATTTTTGCCTAATTTTGATTCTTTAAGCCTAATATATTCCACTTTTGCCACTATTTAACCACTTTTTTTCATTTGTTGTCACTTTTTTTTTGGCCATTATTTCCACTTTTAACTACTTTTCTGCGTTTTCTCACCCATTTTTGACCTTATTTTGCCATTCTTAGCCCTTTTTGCCATTTTTGCCCATTTTGACACCACAAGTCGTTTTTGCCACTTTTTAACCGCTTTTCATCCTATTTTGCATTTCTAAACACATTTTTGTCAATTTTGTCAGATTTTTGTTTCTTTGAACCTGTTTTTTTTTCCCAACTTTTGCTTATCAGTGACCACTTTTCACTACTTTCCTTATGCCAATTTTCTGTCACCTTTTACCCATTTTGCCACATTTTAACTGCTTTCCACCATTTTCCCAGCCATTTTTACTATTTCTTGCCCTTATCAACCCATTTTTTCCACTTTTTCCAACTTTTGCACCTCTGCAACTACTTTTCACCACTTTTTGTTTTTTTTTTTCTACTTTTTAACTGCTGAACATTTTTTTGCCCTTCTTAACCAGTTTGCCATTTTTAAACCACTTTCACCACTCTGTAACCACTTTCTTTTCGGGTCAATTTTTGTCACCTCTAACCCCTTTTTTATAGTTTTCACCCTTTTCCTTTTTTTTCAATTATTTAATAATTTTTCTCAAAGTTATTGTAGTTCCTTCTATTATATTCCCTGGCGTCCTTGGTTCTTAAGCAGAAATTTCTTTTTCCAAACAAAACAGGAAGATATTGTTTGCATCTTTATGTGGACAAGGCCCCAGAAAGCTCTCCCCTTTAAGTATAATTGTGTTTGAGTTTTGTCACCACAGCAGAAAGTATGAGTCTATACTCATGATAACAGCACTCCTCTGGCAGCAGCTTTAACGTTGTGTGCTTCACCCAGTGCTGTGGGCGCTAAAGAATATGACTGATTATCATAAATATGCATCACACACACACACAAACACAATTTATATTTCATCACTGTGCTGGACCACAGAGGGATTGAAGAAATGCTAATGTGTCCGGCAGCTTTCCTATTTAATTCCAGTGTTGATGATGATCCTGCTTTGGGTCCAGTGGGACCTTACCTGCAGCTAAATGAAACAGCATTATCTCCATGCAAATATGACCAGAAGAAAACAAACAGGCAAAGTAACTCATCTAGTGACTGACTGCGAGCGAGTCATTGGCTTCCTGTGAAACCCAGAGAAGGAAAAAGAGGGTTCAAAACAACCTCAGAGTCTGCTGTAATTTCCGTTGCAGTCTGTGTGTCTGCAGACATCCTACAAAGAGTTTCACAGGTTCTTATTGTTTCACATTCTTTAATTAACGTCATTCAATCAGAGTTATGCCTCAAAGTCTGACCAGGGGAACTATAAAGCAGATTAAAGCACACACCTGTGTTTAAATATGTCTCTTTCTTGTACTGTTCCTTTAAAAGCTTCATTTGGATGAGATTTGGATGGCTGGTTGTTCACAAATCTGCACCTTTGCCCAATATTTAATGAATGCTGTGATTCCAGCTCCTAGAAGAAGGAAAGCCAAATTTGGGGGAAGAACATTTGAGGCCTGCGGCAAAACTTTTAAAAAATGACTTATCTACACTCGACAGAGGTGTAAACAAAGCAAAAAAACGTCCGGCACGCTCGGAACACAACTTAACACACGCCAACAAAGCTGATGTTTAAGTAGTTTGAAGGTGCTGCTGCAGCGGCTCCCAGGCAAATGTTTAGATGAAAACTGGCAGCACTGACAGCTTTAACTGTAGGGCAGCCAGCTCTCTTCAACAACACAAGAAACAAACAAAAGGCGATCTTAAGAGCCGAACAGGTAGGTAACACGCGCCTCCTCCAGGGTGTCAGCTGGGATTGTGATGGTGGAGGAGTAGCTGCTGTGCAATGCAAACAATGCTGCTTTTCATGGTGTTTCTGGAGGAAATACACTGTGGGAACTTAATCTAGCCAAGTGCATCCGTCTACTTCCTAGTGGAAAGATCCTATTACAATCATTAAAAGCCAACTGTAGCTGACATGTCCAAATGTACATGTTATTTCAAGATATTTTCAATGAAAAATGAGGCATGGATTGCTTTTAGAAAGGAGTAAAATGTGCCAGTAGGGCAAAGATTTGTAAATGAGATGTAATGAATGCACAGAACGTAAATTCCACTGCCAGGGGGCTCTCAATCAAAATAACAAAGGTGTGTTGGAGATGAGCTGTTCAGCTCTGCCCACCTCCATTGCTTTTTTTTCTTATTGACACTGTCGACTATGTTCTCTGAAAACTCTGTAAGCTGTGCTTACTGAATAGTAAATCACATTTTTCATTCCATAGATGAATTTTACATAATGAGGGAGAAAAGCTGTTAAAAGTGGGCCTCCTAGTCTGTGCCTTGAGCTTCCCTCAGGATTAATTAACTAATCGATCAATCTGACTAATTCAATCAATCAATTCTTTCTATCTATCTATCTATCTATCTATCTATCTATCTATCTGTCTGTGCTGTCAGTCAATTGAAAAATTAGTTAAATTAATTTTAGGCTTTGTAATTAATTAATTGCAATTAATTGCATATTAAGCATCACTGGTACATTGAATAATAACTGTAACAAAACTATCAGAAAGGACATGCTTCTGAATGGCATCAAGACTTTTTGTCAGCTTTTGAAACAGAAGTGGAGACTGAGGGCAGATTGTCCAACTACTAGTCACTCTGGGATTATTTTAATCTACACTTTATGGATTTAATCATTAAACGATAAAACATTAAGAGCACAGAGAGTTTTTACGTGTTCCAAAGTTAAAAAGCTACTTTGGCGGGTTGTGTGATGGTATCAGAATGAGATTAATCAGCAAATATATTTTTAAATCAAAATTTCACCCCCCGTGATTAATTGATTAAAAGCTTTGACAGCATTACTATCTATCTGTCTGTCGTGAGTGTGTAACACCCTATAGTCCACCAACTAAACCTGATGGGAAAGTTGTCAATTTTGCCACTTTTAAAGTCTGATATGATTTATACTTCTACTGTATGTGCAGCTGATAGATCAGCTGTAAATATTGGCAGAAACTTTCATACATGTCATTTACCCTTTTTAGTTTTAGTCTAGTTTTAGTGGACAAAAATTCAAAAACATTTTAGTCTAGTTTTAGTCCATAAAATGTCCTAACATTTTAGTCTTAACTTCCAGTTCAAGCCATTATTCTCTTGTCTAGATCTGGTACCAAATCATGACATTGTCTACACACTCTGCTAAACCTGGGGTCCCTGCTTTCTACAGCTGAGAGACAGAAGAGATAGAGCTGAATTTTGGAGACGTGGAGAAATATTGATGATTTGAATGTCCAACAAAAACTACATTACATTCTAGTCTAGTTTTAGTCATCTTGACGACTTTTGTCAGTTTTAGTCATCACAGATCTATTTTTGTTAGTCCAGTTTTTGTCATGGAAAAAAGGCTGTCAACAAACATTTTTAGTCATAGTTTTAGACGACAAAATTAACACTGTGGTAGATAAATGCAATGAAGTGCCCTCTTTGGTGCCCTCTTAGTGGACAAAATTTCCCAATTTGACCAATTTGGTGCATTCAAGTGAACAAAAATTTGACAAAATGCTCTCCTAAGTGGCCTCTTAATGGACAAAATTTTGCTCAGTGCCCTCTTCAGTGTCCTCTAAATACACAAAATATGGCTATGTTCCCTTTAAAGTGGCCTCTTAATGGACACAATTTTGCTTAGATGTCTCCAAGTAGACAAAAATTGACAGTGCTTCCTTTGTGGACAAAATTTAACAAAGTGCCCTCTTAAGTTTCCTCTAAATTAACAAAATTTTACTTATTGCTCTCTAAGTGGACAATAATTGACAAAGTGCTTTCTTAAGTGGTCTCTACATGGACAAAATTGGCTTAGTGCTCTCTTAATTGCCAAAATTTGGCTTGATATTCTCTGAGTGGACAAAATTTGACGAATTACCCTCTTACATGCCCTCAAAGGTGAAAAAATTGACAAGGAGTGTTCGTTGATGCCCTCCACATACATAAATCAAATTATATTAATTGCTCTCTGAAGTGCCCTTCTTGTGAGAAAATTTGGCTTAGTTCCCTCTAAGTGCCTCTAGGGTGCTTTTAAATAGGCAGTACATGATAAATTACTCAATATTCTGCCTTTCCAGTGGACAATAAGTGATAAAGTGCCCTCCAGGGTTGTCTTTCAGTCTTTCACGGGATGTCCTCTCAGTAGATGAAGCCCCATGAGTAACAGTGGAGGAAATGCAATGAAGAGCTTTAAGTCCATTTTCGCTGACATCCTCCTTTGTGCACCTTTGTTAAATCAATGGTCATAATTCATTTGTTTTACAGAGGTGTGGTTGGTTTAATCATAATAAAAAAGTTAAATCTCAACCTGAATTTTTTACTATTTCACTTTAAATGTCTGCTGACTTTTTAAACCATGGTGGCCCTCTGCTCACAACAGGAGCCCTTTTCTCATTTTCGCCCCTGCTCCTCAAACATCCTGAGTTCACCACTGCTCTACCGATACAGATGTCAATAATATCATGCATTCCTAGTTTGAGGTTATGTCATCTCCACTAATATATATATATATATATATATATATATTTGATTAATAGACATTTCAGTGCAATAATTATGCATATTGTAGCTTTAACTAATTTTATAGAAACATCTAATTTTAAGATTATTGAGTAAATTTTCTTGCCTGACTGGCAGATTTCTTCACTGCAGGCCTCATTTTTAATCTTCAAATTAAATATTTATCTGCACTTGTCAGGAGAATGAGTCTTATATAAATGCAATGAGACATTTTTGACTACTAATTAGTCTTGTTAAGATGTAAGTTTGTGCTGTGTTGATAGCCTCCTCTGCCTTTTCCAAGTTTGTTTTTGAAGTGTACCAACATCCCCATAAATCATTTGAAAGGTCACCAACAATCCTTCACTCAAGAGAAAAATAAACTTTCCTGTTCAAATATATATATTTATTTCTGTATTTCTTCATACAAACATATTTTTTTTTCTCAAAAATAAACTGTTCAAATGACTAAATCGATACAAGTGCACATAGAAGACTGTGCACAACAGTCACAGAGTGGGTAAAGCTGTGCGATGATTGGATAGAAAGCAACAGAAGGGAATCCTCAAGGTTGTCACAGTTATAAAAGCACGCAGTCCTTTCTTTTCCACTCTGTATTGATCTCCACCGACACCTGAGTTGTGCAGGAGCACTTTCAGCTCTCTCTTCAGGTAGGAGAAACATTTAAGAGGTTATGCTCCTGTGTGCAAAGATTCGCCAGATTAGAAAAGATAATTATGATGACGCCATTAAATTCTGACTTCATTTCCAAATAATTAGTCTGCAGGTGCAGCTCAGATGTATCCGTCAAAACAAGTCACTTCATTTTGCCTTGAGTGTGTAAAAACTAATTTCTGTTAGAAGGAGGAAGGGAATGTTCTGTTTTCATTCATCTCTGATGCAAATTTACTTGTTTGAACTTTGTTTGGCCCCTGTGATCTGCAAACATGAGAGAAGTATCAACATATGGCTGGGTTTTTATTCTTATTTGGAAAGGAAAGTGGATATCTAAGATTGAATCCTTCAAGAAACACTTTTGGTTGCAGTATGGCACATGCACCGAGCCCTGGCAGAGCTCTTATTGGCTGATAGGAGGGATAAATGCCTCCTCAGCAGCAGCACACATGCTTTGTGTCTAAGCATGTTGAGTGTGCATTTTTCTGTTAAGCTCAAATCCGCACCAGATGACCAAAACAGCAGTCATTAACTTTTAACATAATCCTCCTCTTTAATTTCATGTGTTGCGTTCAGGTGGTTTGCAAGCTCCTGCATGACAGCATCTTTTCCAATCTGATCGTTCCTCCTCTTCTCCATGATCACGTCCTCCAGGCTCTGAAACTCCAGGACGTGGCTCTTCTTCTCTGAAAAGAGTAATTTTAACCTGTATGGCTGCTTTCCAATCCTTATCTCTCCTCCTATTTTAAACTCCCGTTTCCCAAAGCGGCACCAGGCGGCAAAGCACTCAGAGTTTCTCCAGTACAGCTCTCTGTCTCTGGAGCCAACGTGATCCAGGGCGTTGCGCACGATCACCTCCGGCGGGAGCGCACGGTACCTGTACATGCCGTTCACTATCCGGCCTTTTTTACCTTGGCTCACATCTGTGAGGAAGTTGTTCTTTATCTCAGCCCTGTGCAGATGAACTACCTGGAAGTCCCCGACGTAAACAGCCCAGTGAGGATACTGTCCAGTGGCCACGAACTCCAGCAGGTCTCCGGGTCTGCAGTTGTTGAGCAGACTCTCCGCTGAGTGCGTCGCGTCCCCGCTGCTCCTCTCGTAGACGCACTCCTCCCGGTAGTAAACAGCGCACTCCAGCTCGTCCTGCGGGTCGAAAGGCTTCTCGTCATGATTCACCGCGTGGTTTTCATTTGAAAAGTGGTCCATGTGTTCGTCCTGATCATCGTCGCCGTCGTCGTTGGAGAAAATGTAAGAGACGCCGATCCGGGGTACGTCGTCGTCCGGGTCGAACCCATTTGGGTCCGACGTTGGCACCTCTGCGTAATTCAGATGCGTCAGTTTCTCCACCTGGTTCCCCATAAAGGTGAAAGGTGGATGAAGGGGGAGAGGGCTGAGCACAGAAACAGGATCCACCTGTTCTACGCGCACTCAGAGAGCAGACACAGGAAGGAGGCGCGAGGCGGAGGACAGAGTCTCAACTAAATCCAAAGACGGTCACCAATAATCCATGTCCATGAAAATAAATCCTCTATATGAGCAGCGAGTACGCACACCTGTAGGAAACAAAGACAAACGCCGCGATCATTAATTTTAGAGCAGGAGAAACCGATCTACAAGTCAAAGTCAGAGCCTTACTTCACATTCCCAACAGGTGTGACCTGTCGCACCTGTTGGCTCACAGTTTCAGCGACACTCACCAAACTAACACCAGTTTTAATACACTCCAGAGCGGTTTAATGTCACTCCCATTCTGCTTACACAGCGGTATTTCTCAGTTATTTAGTTGAGACTGAGTGAAACTCCGGCAAACACTCACCTGCAGGTCGACTCCTCACACTCAGCAGCTCTTCCTTCTCTCCCTCTCTCTCCTCTCTCCTGGCGTCACATCAGTAAAATAAACAGGATCACAGTCAGCAGCAGCAGCTCCTTCCTCTACAGCAGGCTGCTGGTTTGCTCTGCTCTACAGACTGTCAGTACTCTGTACCTCCGTGTTTGTTGCAGCGAAACTCAGCTAGGATCAGTGGCTGCTGGGAGGTGTTGTCATTTAAAGAGACAGTACGCCTTTTTAGACTCATTTACGTACTCACTCCGGTCTTCATATGAGATGTAGTGAGGACGATCTACCACATGGGGTGGATGTTTCCACAGTTTTTTCCATATGGGATTTCTTTCATCAGTAAAATATTACCCGTACATTGTATTATGAAATTTGCCAAACTAAGCCAAAAAACTCATTAAAAACTAAACGTATTTAAATTAAAAGCTCCTGTGGGGAATCTACAGCTAATATAGAATCAGAATTTTCCATTCAACCACAATAATTGAAAGATGCATTTTATGGTCAAAGTATTTAAAATGAGAACTTTTTCTAATAATAATAAATAATATGAACACAAAAGCTGTTTTGGTAAAGGTAGGAAGTTGCCTGGGATCTCATGCCCAAGGGGCCCCAAGGCATGGGAGTTATATGGACGCCATTTTCAAGGGGGGCGTGGCCTGAAACCCTGATGTTAAGGTTACAGTTGGGCCAAAACCTCATATCTCCATTTCTCTTTATTTCCATAAATCAGAGCTTTAAAACATCTTTTTACATCTGTTAGTGGGTGTTTACAATTTTAAACCAATTAAGAGTCATTGGCGTTGGGTAAAAACCTCCTATCTCCAAAATCACTTCTTTTCAGGGAATGAAAAACACCGTATTTTTCCATGAATCTTAACACCAAATGGTCACTTTCTTTTTGACACGTTTTATCGTTTTAAATAGTGCTGCCAGTTGGTTTGAAAAATTTATCAAATTAATTACAGGCTTTTTAATTAATTAATTACAATTAATTGCATATGCCGATAATTTGAGAACGACTGCATGACAGGCAGATTTAATAATAAAGTAACAAAACAATCATAAAGGACTTGATTTTGAATCGTATCAAAACTTTCTTTGAAACAGGGGAACTTGAGACCAAGGACGGCTCGCCCACTCACTGGTCAATCTAGGATGCTGCTACTCTGTAGGGTATGGATTTTATCTATAAATTTTAGAAATAAATAATTTTTTCGTGTTCCAATTGAAGTGAAAAACGTACTTAAGCCAGTTTGGTGGTGGCATCAGAATGCGATTAATCAATACATTTTTTTGAATATACTTTGTTGTGTCGATTAGTAGTGTTAGTTACATAGATGCACATCTTATCTTCACAGATAAACATTGACACATTTTCCCCATTTTGACATTCTAACCCTTGTTCCCTCACCCCTTGTTCACCCTCACTCATACAGATAAAAATATATATACTTATACATAATCAGAATACATTTTTAAATCACATTTTCACCCCTGTAATTAATAAATGAAATTCATTGAACATTTTGACCACACTGGTTTTAAAATTTGTAAAACACACTGACAGATGCTAGGCTGCCCCCAGCCAAAATGAGGCCCTGAACAGACTCTGGTTTGAGGCCCCCAAACACTGAGGAGGTCGACGTCAATTAATCCCTGATTAGCACCAGCGCAGGAACTTGACAGAGTTTAATCATAAATTCACAAACTAAACAAAGACAGGAGTGGACATTGTAACAGAGAGGGTGCAGAACAGTGAGTGAATTTACGGGACATACATGATGAGAGTTTCTCTGCAGCAATCAGGAGAAAGAGAAAAGCAGAGCGAGTGGACACTGCTCTATAAAAATATATAGTTGATTTACTAATGTGTGATGCCCAGGGAAAGTTTATATCTGGTCAATGATGTATGTTCATCATGTTCATCATTATCATAAAAACATCAACCTGATATGCTGAGAGAGAAGAAAAAGCACTCAATGTGAGCGTGCCCCCCAGGTGATGAGGCCCTATGCACCCTGAATGTCCTGTGTACAGGGAGGGGAGGGGAGGCCTGGACAGACTTAAATGGTGACCAGTCGAACTGATTTATGAATTAAAAAAATCAATATAATGAAAAAGGAGTTATGAGGTTTTGGCCTGACACCAGCGACCCCAGGTGGTTGCCCGCATAGGTGATGGCCCAAATCTGATGGACACTCCAGTAGCCAAGAGGACTTGGGGTGTATGTTGTGTTACTTTGGAAATCTATCCATTCAATCACAATTAGGATTTAAATTGGTTCATATTCCTAGTAAAATAACAATAATAATAAATGTTGTTTTTTCTGGTGCCTAAGCATGCATCAGCCACCACTGCATAAATCTTTGCCACAGTTGGGCCACTCCAGACAAAATGTCTGGCTACATAAATGCTCTTGCCTTAAGGGGCCTCAAGGCATGGGCAATAACCTGTATGGTTGCCAGAGTTAGGCCTGGAATATAAAGTAAAATGTAATTCCACTGCCAGATTGTCGACTTCCCAGCCCCTCTCTTTCCCTTTCACTCATTCAACGTCACTCTCATTCTCTCTCTTTCCCATCACTTACACACTGTGCCCACTGATACAAGTTACTAGAGGAGAAGTAATACGTGGAATCCTTCATGCTTCAAAATGTCTCTTTGTTCACCAGCTGTGATTGCTCTAATCAAGATGAGGAAGGGCCTTATGCTAGTCCGGGCCTGAGGCCTCCCAGTCACTAAAACCAACACAGCATGTACAGGACAAAATGAGCATCCTAGGAAGGACAGCTATACAGCATTGATGAAATTATTTGCATCATACTTTCAGATTATTTCTCTAAACAGGTGTGAGCCTATTAAATGTTGACCAGCACATTACAAAAACTTTCAACCTTTCATCAACTAAACCATAGTCAAGAATTTTTTTTCCTTTGTAATCAGTGACTCGTTTTACACAGAATAGAAAAATCTTGTGGTTGATTAACTTAGCAGCTAACAGTGACCACATGTATAAACAGCAGCTCAGTTATAATGAGATCAGTATTCAGAATGTTATGTACGTCCATGAAATGAGCTTAAGAGTGAAATCAGATTATACAGTGAAATCTCTTCAACAATTTACATCATTTATGTACAATATGTACAGGAATTCATGATGTAATATACAGATTAGGTTTATACAGGCTTGAGAAATACACTAATCAAGACTGCGTGCTAT
This sequence comes from Cheilinus undulatus, assembly GCF_018320785.1. Classification (NCBI taxonomy): domain Eukaryota; kingdom Metazoa; phylum Chordata; class Actinopteri; order Labriformes; family Labridae; genus Cheilinus; species Cheilinus undulatus. Next base: position 17,262,939 of record NC_054872.1, read on the forward strand.
TAACCAAAGTTTCCTTCATTTTTTCTGACAAAAATGAAAAATGCTGCTATTGTAAATTTGTGTAATTTAACTGACTGTTACATGAAACTTAAATTTATGTCACTGCAAACAAGGAATCAGAATCAGGATTAGTGCATTGACATTTGAGGGGATTAGTTTGATGCTTTAGTGCAAAACAAAAAAATAACATCCTTAATGTCAAAGAGAAAACTGATTTCTACAAAGTCATGTTAATTCAACAAACATATGTTAGGTAAATAAATAAATATTCACCCCCTTCAGGTCAGTATTTAGTAGAGTCACCTTTTGCTACAATCACAGCACTGAGTCTGTGTGGATAGGTCTCAGTCAGGTTTGCACATCTGAGGACGGCCTGATCTAGACAGATCTACACATTTCCTTCCATTTCTTGATGATGGATTTAGCTGAACTCTAGGGGATGTTCAGTGACTTCAATTTTCTTAATTCCCTGAACAACTCCAGTTGTTTGGAGTGTTATTTTGTCTTCATGGTGTAATGGTTGCCAGGAATACTGATTAAGCAGTGGCTAGAGCTTCCAGACACAGGTGTCTTTATACTACAATCATTTCAGACACATTCACTGCACTCAGGTGCTTCCATTCCACTACTTGTGAGACTACTAGCACCTGATTGGCTGGACCTCTGTTGAATTAGGTGATGAACTTTAAAGGGTGTGAATATTTATGCAATCAGATTTTTACCTAACATATGTTTCTTCACTTGACATTATCTTTTAGAAATCTGTTTTCACTTTGACATTAAAGAGTTTTTTTTTTATAGGCACTGTATCTGGGTGGCCCATCCATGTATCTTCAATGTACAGTATGGGAAACAATGCAAAGTAATGCAAAAATATGAGTAGTTTATCCTTAACTGTAATGCCAAGATTTTGCTTCCAGAAATGACCTGTAGCTGGGACAACAGTAGAGAGAAGCAGTCCGTCTAAATGGAACTTTTACAGAGGGCCTTTTTCACAGCAGCACATTCTGACTTGTTATTGTGGGAAAGCAGAGGTGTTACAGATATCATTGACAATGGCATCCTTGTATTCAAGTGTCCCAGAAAGCCACGACAGTGTGAAAGACACAGAATAAGGACTCCTGATGCCAGTACCCTGAAATGTAGCCAGCTGAATGGTTTTCAGCCACCATTTATTTCATGTGTCATTACACCTTTGTCTGTGTTTTGAAACATTTGTATCATTTGCGTTCATAAATACCTAAAGTCTGCTGCAGAAGAAAATGTTTTAATGTTGGAAACCTCAAAATAAAACATTTTCCTTTATCACGCTATAAAAATGTGTTAAAGCACAATGAACCCAGGCTGTATTTTTAATTGGAGTGTCAAGCTGTTTGGATTTATCCCTAAAAATCAAGACAAAATGGAGCATTACCCTCGTATCAAAGCATTTCTAGAGTAACAGTCTCTTCTCTTTCTCCTCCAGTTTTACAGCAATCCGGCCAGGACTCCAATGCCAGAAGTGAGACTGTGTTCACTTCCAGCCAAATGGTAAAAACCTTCTTGGACAAGGCAGATACGGAGGCTTACAGCGTCTCAGGCAGCCATTACGCCTTCTTCCTGGAGCTTTTGAACAGATGAATGTGAATTCCAGATCAAACATCAGCAGAAGAAAGCAAACATCCACAGGGAATTGATTGGTTGTTTTCCCTTTATTCTCAGCTTGGTGTGTCTGAACAACATTGTGATTAATTTCTGATGGTATTTACAGCTCTGCTCCCCTCCATGGGAACCGCTTAATGGTTGAAATATGTTAAATGTAATGCTGCTGCCCATTTGTGAGCACTTTCCACAAATTGTTGTGAAATTACCTGTGACTTAACATGTTGTGCGGTAAACAAGATTAAATTTGCAGAGTGCTAATTCGAAATGAAGCAGAGTGGAGAGAAATGAATGAGTCAACATCAGCTAGATCATTTGTTGCCACTTAATATCTTCATCAGGAAATGCTCTTAGTGCTGCGTGACGTACCGCTCGCAGGGAAAGACCAATTAGAGTTTTTTAAAGATGCCTGATGCAAGGTTATTAAAAGATTAGCACCACATAATTTCATCTGAACGCAGCCTTTGTTTGTTTCTCTTTCGAACAAAGACCCCTCACAGTGGCAGAGTGGGCAAGAAGGGAGAGATTTAATCACATAAGAGCATTCCTGCTGATGTTGGAGAACAGTCTGTTTATAGCTCATTCACAAAAAACTGTTCTGAAGTTATTCTTTTGACATCTCAGAGAAAAATCTTCCACTTTTACACATTTTAAAGAAAGTTTTTTGTTTTAGGCTGAAAGGGTAATTATTTTCACTATTGATCTAATTTCATAGTGTGTACTTCTTGGTTGCCATTTATGGTCATAACTTGACTAATAATCCACTAATGATGGCAACCTAGATGGATAAAGAACTATATCAAGAAGCTGCATTAAAAAATAGTGTAAGACTGGCTTTGAATACTCAAAATAAGTCAATGAATAAATGTGTGAATCTTGCAAGTAGAAGGCAATAATACTCATATGTAATGTTAAGATCTTAAAGTTGCAGTTTCTATCGTTTTTTCAGTTTATTTTTAAAAAGCTATAAAGCAAATGTATATTTCCTGCAAAGTATCAAACATTATAATTTCTTAAAAATAAAGTGCACATATGCAGAAGTTTAATCTTTCAGGTTTCATTGAAAAAATAAGAGAATATTAATCAAAAAATATTTAAGTATACTGTGTGTGAAGCAGATATTGTGTTAATGACAAATTCAACCTGCAAAAGTGGCAAGTTGAGTCACTGTAGAACTCACCCAAAACCCACTTAGATCAGGTAGGTTGGTGTAAGTTAATGTCAGGATGTGGTTGCTAATGTTAGTATCAGACAGGTCTAGTTTCATACTTTGATGATATTGATAATTCTACACATAATTTAACCACAATAACTGGTATTATAGCCAATAATCAGGCTGATTCATTATTGTTGCTGCTCTTTGATTCATTCATTTCTTCTGCATCTCCCCCTTTTCCATTGTCCAGCCCAAACAGTCCCAGTGGGTTGCTGCAAAACATAAGTCTGGTTTACCTGAGGTTTCTGCCTGTTAAAGGAAGTTTTTCCTCACCCCTGTCACATCACTGAATATAGTGCTTATGAACATACAATAAGAGTATGGTGTAGACCTGCTCTTTGTGGAAAGCATCCTGAGATAACTTTTGTCATGAATCAGCTGATGTAATTGATGTAATCTAGCCTATAATCTATGTTGAGCTATTGTTGTTTGTGTTTAAGTTTGTGTATGATTGATTTCTTTGTTGTGTTGTTTACATGTATATGACATTTTTTATCATAATCTAGAAAAGTTTCATCTCTTCAGTTCCAGCACATTGCAGACACTGCCCTCTTGAGGTTCTGTCAACAAACTACATCATGTAGACAAAGACCTAAAGAACAACATTGATCAACCCTACAAAATAAGTTTACAAAATTTGTTTTATTTTAACACAAAAAAACTCTTTAGCTTTTATTTACATTCGACACGTCTGAAGTTCAAATAAACACTCTGAACAAGCAAGGCATTACTTATAAACTTGTAATTCAATTGGACAACAGGGTCTTTAAAAGAGGTGCAGAACTCTGAATAAAACAATAATGTCTTACAAAAAACATGGGGGAAAAACCTCATTGAGTCTGCTGTCCCCACACTCTCCAAACAAAATATTTCTCCATTAAATCAAAGTAATTAGCTATAAGGAATGGCTTTCTGGGTGATATTTTAGTGCCAGTGAAGATGTAGAGATTATGTGCGGTTGCTTTGTCTTTTTTGGCTCTGGATTTGTCTTCTCAGCAACTGATCAGGAACCAGATCTGACTCTTTAACATCCGAGTTTCCACAGCCGACAACAGGACAGCTACAGGATGGAGACAAAGACAATGTAACACATAAAGCATATCAATCATACATAATCTCAAAATTCACTCAAATATAAAGAATTGTAAAAGCAGGGAGATAAATAATACAAAAACGTCAGCATTTCATCATTTCTTCACACAGTCACTGTAGGGGAAGACCTCTGGAATACAGTTCCTATTATTATGCATGTTAGGTGTCCAGAATCAGAGCTCAGACAACAGACGAGTTTTATCTTTTTTCAACAGGGGGATTTAATCAGTGTTTCTCTAGGAGAAGCCACATTTAATTTCACTCTTCATCAAAGCAGTATGATAAAGAAAATGTGAATTAAGTCTGACTTCAGGTCCCAGACCAGCCTGCAGGGTTGTTTACTGCTGCACAACCTGACTCATGTTCTTGAAAGTCCCAGAGGCGGAGCGTCTTACCGGCATTTCTTTTTCTGGATGCGTTTATTTTTGATCAGACCCCGTATGGCTTCTTCCTCATAATTATGGTTACAGGTCTTGTTCTTCACTGGCTTCACCATTTCCACCTTGAATACAGAGACAAAAAAGTATCTTAGATAATGAAACAGCACACAGACCGGAACACAATTAAATCGCTCATACATCAAATCAGTGCGGATTTGTCTCTTGATGCTGGAGGTAAATTGCTTTCCTGAGAAATTATGTAGAGATGTGGAAGAAGATGGACATGTTTTGAAGTAAAAAAAAACAAAAAACAAAAAACACAATGTAAAGTAGCATCATGAATGTCTAAAGAGTAAAATGAGTTTTATTGGTCTACCTGTGTGAGTGGGCAGATGAAGTTAACTTGGCTCTGTGTAACAGCAATGTCCTCATCGAGCTCCTCCATGTCCTCTTCTGGCTCTGTATTGGCTGGAAGTGCAAAAATACACCACAGTGAGCCTCAAAATCTCAAATCACAATATAAATGACTGATGGGAATGACATCACCATCAAGGGGTAAAGCCAGGATGCAGTTATCAGAAACACACAGCAGTAGTGTTTTTTTTCATCAATTTATAAAAACATCTGACAGTGTAACAAAACACAATTATTTCACTGCACTAAAATCTGTCTGTAACTGGAAAATGGTGACTAAAGGAAATCCACAGGAGCACTGGGAACTATCCACAGTTAAACAACATATCTAGTCTGACAGCCAATGGTATTGTTAGACAAACGCTCATGTTGAGTTCAGCCACATCAAAGAAGAAAGTATTTAGACCCCCTTCACTTCTTTCATTTTTGTTATGTTGCAGACTGATGCTATACAACTGAAAAAACATCTTATTCTCAATAATCTACTCTCAGTACCTTATCATGACAAAGTTAGAACAGAATATTAGAATTTTTGATAACTTATAAAAAATGAAATATCACACTGACAAAGTATTCAGACACTTTTCAAAACACCTGAAATTTAGCTCAGGTTCCTCTCGTTTTTCTTAAGATTTTTCTACTGCTTGATTGGAGTCCATCTGTGGTAAATAACATTAACTGGACATGATTCCAAAAGGCACACACCTCTCTCTAGAAGGCCTCACAGCTGTAAATGCATATCAGAAGAAAAACCAAGCCATGAGGTCAAAGGAGCTGTCTGCAGAGCTTAGAGACAGGATTGTTGCAAGGCACAAATCTGGGGAAGGTTACGCAAAAAATTCTGCTGCGCTGAAATTTCCCAAGAGCACAGTGGCCTCCATAAGTTTGGCACAACCAGGACTCTTCCAAGAGCTGGTCGTCCAGTGAAATTGAGCAATCAGTTGAAGGATTTTGAAGGTGAAGGACCTTAGTAAGAGAGGTGGCTAAGAACCCAGTAGTCACTGACTGAGCTCCAGAGATCCTGTGTGGAGATAGGACAAAGTTCCAGAAGGACAACCATCACTGCAGCCCTCCACTGATCTGGGCTTATGGTAGAGTGGCTAGAAGGAAGCCTCCTCTCAGTGTAAATCACGCAAAAGCCCACATGGAGTCTTGCACTTTTTTCAATTTTTTAACTAAATTGGAAAAAAGGGAAGGGGGTCTGTACTGTACTGTACTGTTCTGTCCTGTACTGTAATGTTAGTTAGAAAGCATCTGAATCCTAATGTTAGATGTCTTGGAATGCTGGGTTATCAAACATGTTGCAGATTACAGATTTTCCTCAGTTTCCACTATAAAATTTTTGTTGTTTTTGATGCAGATAACCCAGACTGCTCGCCATATTCTCTTAGCAAACATGATTTGCAAAATGAAACACAACAGAACTATATTTTAAAGATTTTTGATCTTCCCACCATGAGTGTGAGGTCGAAGGAAAAACAGGCAGAGTGCAAAGTCAGGTTATAAATGTAGAACTAATTCTGCACCTTTAATATAAAAAAAAATATAATATTCAAAACAAAAAAACTATGTAGTCCATAGGCAGAAGTTTATGTGTATCTATAACATCACTTCAATCCATGTTTATTCTTAGTTTGTATTACTTTTAGTTGGGGTTCAAATATCAACATTTCAGCACAATGGCTGAAATTCTACTAAACTTGGCCACTGGAAGAGAATATTTCTACTGGCTGATATGGAAGCAGGCAATGTATGGCCCTTGAAACCACAGAGCCCAACAATGACCACCCACCATTTCCACAACAGTAAATTTGAGGGCAACAGCAGCTAAGTAGAGACGCTGCTGATGCATTCTAGGATTCTGGGAAGTGTTTTATTTACAATAGATTGTTAATAAGACATGTTTTTTTTCTTAAAATGAGAGTGAAATCATGCTAACTTCTGTCTTCAACAGGAGCCTATAACATAATTTCACACTCAGGAATATTGTGGTGCATCCACTTTGACACATTATAACTAATAATCAGATCTACAAAGCCAGCATGGACTGTGCAATATTTTGTCTGATGAGGACTGTGCAAAGAAGTGTGTGTGTATGTAGTAACCTCTGCCTTAGCCATGGCGTTTTAAAGGCAAAGCTAGGTCAGTCTCCCCGTTTTAACCTGTCTGTTTAAGGATTCTTGTCTATGCTCAATGCAGAAGCTACTATTAAAAGATCAGAGGCACTCCTTAAACTTTTTCAGGCAGTAACTAAGTGGGTTAAATGAATATTTCAGCCGCTAAGAAAAAAATAAACTAAATATATATACTTCCAAATGATTTCTGTTTTTCAAAATCTACCACTCTAGAGACTGAGTACACCAAGAAAATAACATTTTTGCAGCAGCAAATTCATTTATAATCTCTAGACAAGCTGAAATATAGCATTGTTCAATTGCGGCCACCTTTTCAATAGCGGTGTAATGAGGACACCACATAACAGGGTGATGAAAACACGTTATTATTCAACAGTTTACAAAGGGAGCAGTGGGTTTAAAAGTGAGCTGATTATCCTGAAACATAACACATGCCAAGATTTCTCTCTCAGCTCAGCTGAAAGCCTACTAGAGCACAGCTATTATCACTGCACTATAAGAGCTGCACACATTTCATTGAGTTTAGCAGTGCACACATTTACCTTGGTTTGCAGAGTTCTTGATGCTGTCCTTGAAGGCTACCACTTTCTGATGGTTTTGCAGCTCTGCGTCAGAGAGCTGGGCGGTTCTCGCTTGAAACTGCTCCTTCACCTTGGCTGCCAGGCTGAACATGGCCTCTGGCTGCTGCGTAGTAGCCTGCAGAAACTGATGTAGCTTAGGCTGTTTGCTTTACAGTCAGAATCAGGGTCAACTCCAGCTTTTTTCCCCTGACGTTTCAATTTAACACCTTGACATTAAGACTTGCCATTCAAGAAAATCTTGAGTGCACACAGCATGGCAGGGACAGCTTTGAATGATGCATGACCTTCAAAGGAGCCAATCCTTATACAGTATGTTTTCAACATCCCAGTCCTCATCCTAGTAATGCATCTTTGAGGTTGGCCTGTGCATTTGGTAAAGGGAGAAAGGATGCTTTCACTTAAGTGAAAATGGTAGCACTCACCTCTGTTGTTACTTGTTGAACAACATCCACAAAGAAGTTGATCTCCCTGTCCAGTTTTGCACACTCCAGGATCATGGCCTCCAAATCTGCAACGCCACGGTTTCCTGCTTCACCTGTTAAGAGAACAACACAACTAGCTAAACAACTCTGTATACGTAAACTTTGATTCATGTGATATGCATGTCAAAGTATTGCATCGAATTTTAATGTTTGCACAGACAGCATCAAAAGAAAAAGTGCTTTATAATGGTGCAGTTTTTCATTAAATTAATAAAGAAATTAGAGATGTGCCAATTGTAAAAAAAATAAAGGCCAATAACGATTCTGATATTTGACATCACATTTTCTCTCAGGTATTTCTATGAAAGCAGATCAGATGTTCTCTAAACGGTCACTTATTCTGCCCTTTAAATAAATCTCTTACTTGATTCAGCAGCTAGATATACCAGATGCCAGCATAAAATTACACTGACAAACCAGATAAACACTGGCAACTAACATCTCTTCATGCCACATTATTTGTCTGATGCAAAGTTTGTAAAAAAAGGGTCAATATTGGCAAATACTGATGTTAAACCAATGAATTCTTGCATCCCTTGAAGAAATATATTAACAATCAGCGTTACCTATTGGATGAATGCCTGTTTGTTTTGACCCATGTTGTCAAAGGATTTTGATGCAATCAGATGAAGTATAGATATCTATCTGGAAACCTCAGATTAGTTCTTGTTGGTTAAGTGGTAAATTACTCCGCCTTAGTTTTTGTTGGAATCATGAGGGAGTTACAGGCATACAGGTGGATGATATTCTTGGATATCTTATATTTTTCTTTAAAGGGCAGGGGTAACTATGAGAGTGATTTCTGCAGTAGATCCTTCTTAGACCCCGCATGTACATACAAGGACGGTACATTTTGGCTGTCCTATAACATTATAGTAAATTCTGTCATTGGAATTGTTTAGACAACTGTCTAGAATGCCCACTGAAGTATTTGCCTGAAATGTTGGGGTTTGCTATAAAATTTTCAGGACTTGTCATGGAAATTTTAAAATAATTTGTGTTGGTTATTTTGGGGAAATTGCTTGGAAGTTTTCAGTTACTTTCATGGACATTTTGGGGATATGTTTGTATCTTTTGGAGAGTTTCACTGTACATTTTTGGGGGGAAATTGATTTGAATCTTTTAGGCATTTTCATGGAAATTTCGTTAGATTTTTAAAGGGGAATTTATTTAGGAATTTTTAGGTATTTTCAATTTGATTGGGAATTTGGAAGGGCATCTTTGACATTTTCAGTCATTTTCATGAAATTTTGGGGAACGTATTTGGACATTTTGGGGAATTTGATAAGAAATTTTAGAGAGGGGAATTTTCTTAAAACTTTTCAGGGAAATAGGTTTTTGGAATAATTAGACATTATGTTTTACTAAAACGTGGCGAATAAAAACGTAAATGCTGCTACTTATTGGCTTTCCACCCTTTAAAAACTACTTTATTCTCTTAGCAAAGCAGTGGTAGGCCAATGAACCTGGAGCCCAGGAACAAAAGAAGTGTGATCAAGCGTTGGGCACAAACAAATACTGAGATGCTGAAAGAGGAACAGACAAGCAGGTTAACGGTTCAAGCACGCAGAGAGGCAGAGATATTTACTGTGAGTTTCAGCCAGGTCCATAGCAACGTCCGTCACTATGTCCATTCCTGTCCCGATGTCCGCTTGACATGCCTTCAGGCTAGACAAAGTCCCGTGAACAGCACTAAGAGACATTCCTATGTGAATGTTTTATCTGTTGAGATCACATAAAATAACAGACAACATAAACTTAGGTTCTATGATATCGTTAGCCTAGCTTGTCAACAAATCCCTGCCTTTCGTTGTTGACTGATTAGCTTAACGGCTAACCTACAACCTACAGACTGTATGTAACTTAGCAGTGTCTTAATCAACATCGGCATGCTTACCCAAAAAAGACGATTATTATACTAAAACAGCTAATTGAAAACACTTCAGAAAGGAGCAAAGAAATGCCCCGCGGAAATTTGACTACTACAGTTCGCTAACTTCCGACTTCCGGTTTGTTTTTGTTTTTTTTGTTTTTTTTTCAAATTAAAAGCCTTCACTCACTAACAACTGAAAAGAAACACAATGGCACACCATGTATGAACAATCAGATTTATTCATGATTTACAGTTAGAAATGGCACAAAATGTTTATGTAGAAAATTGGCTTGTTCAGTTATAGACAATCTAACTTTCCTTTTCAAGGTATATACAATCTATAGTTAGTGCATTAAGACAATCATGGCCAATAAAATGAGTAGGTTTGAGTGAACAATTCAATAAGCTTTTTTTCATTAATAACACTGATGGACAGCTGTAAATAACAAAATAAATTAAGCTAAACTTCATTTGGTTACTTTGTTTTAAGAGTTCTGATCTCCACAAAATGAGGCACTGTCACACTGTGTTGACTAACTTGGACACTTAAATAGAGAAAAAACGGTTGATGATTGAAATCATATTCATCATTAATGTTGTTAGAAACAGTTATGTTTTTAAAACTACAAGTCAAAATTTCTCCAGAAAAAAAGGTAAAAAAGAAAAAGCCCATGGCAGCAAATGCCTAGTTTTGGGAGAGGGGCCTGGATGGTTTTAGTATGAAATACTTCATCCAGATCTTCACAGTATTGTTCTGAACTCATCAAAAATGAAACTGGGGACATGGGCTTCCACCACCTGAAGAAAAACAAGAGAAAGACAGATACACATTACTGTCCAACAGTAAAAAATTCACAACTCTTCTTAACAAGTGTTGATTTTAGTGTTATTTTTACAGCCTTGTGCTGTATGTGTTCTTGCTGTTTTCTGGTACAGCACAATATTAAAGGAAATCTGAGTATTTTAATCACATTAATCAAGGTTAAAGATGTCATACCTTGCGTGACAGTTTTGTGTACTTCACATAGTCCTCCAAGAACATCAGGGCCCCCACCACATCTGATGGCATGTCAGGTATCTTCTGACTATAGTGGGATGAAATGAAAACTAAAGAGTGAGTTTATCAAGTCAGAACAGGATGAAATGAAATTAATTTCAAGCTATCCACCTTATTCCTAGCCCCATGATACTTTACATGAAATGAGGACATGACTTCAGGTTCCTTCTGTCAGAATGGGACTTTGTATAGTAACGAGATGTGGTCCTAGAGCAATTTGAGGATGAAATAAAGTAAACGCCATCTGTTATACCTGAAACAGGGTAATATTATTATCCCTCCACCTACTACTGCAGAGGAAACAATGAAGAAATTGCTCTCATCAAGGTACACTATCATATTTTACTTATCTAACTTAATTAGCTTCATATCAGTATTTGCATAGTGATAGGGTCAATCATGTTTGTTTAAGAAGGTGGGACTTGACCTTATATCCTTCAGAGATGTAGAGCCCAGACAGAGCTTAAACATTTCTGTCTTTCACTTGTGGTTTTACTGAAATTCTTATTTCACCAACTAGTCTCAATTTAAATTAGTTATATTATATCCATTATTCATTTTTTCATCTTTTCAGTTCAGTAAATCTAAAATTCAATATAAAGAATTTATGTTAAAAGAATTCCATTACTGATGCATTCAGGTAGTGAACAGCAAGTTTAAAACACTATTGTTAGATACACAAATTTAACCTGTTTTAGTTATTAGTACCACAAACAGAGCAACAGGTCCTGGGTGTTACAGAAAATATAACTTTCAGGTTACAATAACATTTAGCTGGACGTGTAATTTTAGAAAATGAAGCAGTACTCACTAAATTGAGGGGTTTTTTTTAGTAAGCCTTTGGGAGAAAAGTGTTTTTGCTATTTTTATTACTATACCTGAAGTTCCACACACTTTTGTCGCTACAGTAGAGCCCCCAGGAATAAGGTGGATAGGGAGCAGTAATTAAATAGGAAACAATTTATCTTAACAAAGAACCAACAGAAAGACATCTTCAGTCTCCACAACAGTTTGAATAGTAGCAAACTTGTAAAGTGTCTCATCACCTTGTACACTGCTCCATTATGGAGCGGATGAATTGACCGATGAGAGCCAAGAATTGTTGTGTGTATCTGGAGTGAAACTGCTTGAGCAGCGTCAGCAGACCAAGAACAAGTGGAGGCCAGTCAACTGGATCTGTGGCTTTCCTGCATGTCATACCTGGAAAATAATCAGTTGCATGGTTAAATACAGTGCATGTGGAAGAGGCTTTACATCGCACTACCTCTGGCACACAGGGAAAAAAAAAACACATCCTGTCTTTATCCCCTTCATAATAAGAACATGGTCCACCTGACCCAAGTGGCCTCTTATATTTCTAAAACTATTGCTTGATTTTTATCAACAACAGACGCCTCATGTAGCGGCAATAAAAAATGTGAGAAATTTGAAACTGTAATCCAAAATGTCTGTTAAAATTTGTAACTGTCCCAGTTTTGACACAAATACACAGGCAAATACAAGTAAGGTAGATTAATTTCAGTTTCTCTGAAACATCAACCAGAGAACAATGGGTTGACCTGTTGCACCCACTATTGTTTAGCTAAACACCTCATTAATAGTACAGTAACTGGAAAATCTCGCCTTGGTTTTTGCTGTATTGGAGTTTTGGCAGCTGAGCGATAATAAACAGGAAGTTTATGATGGGGAAGTAAGGCAGGCGCTTTGTGGTGATGTAGATCTGTGAGAAACATGAAGAGGAGCACAATTTGTCATGGCACTCTATCAAAAACTAAAAAAATCTGCTTTGTATGTATTTGTGTCTGAAAATTAATTATCATTTGTCAAACAGCAATCACACCCATAATTTTCACACCTTGTTGAGTGGGTTGTGAATGCCAGCAGCCTCCAGGTAGGCAGTGATGTCGTACAGAAGAGTGCTGTCCTCTTTGGGGTACGGCAGGGACGGGTCCTGGTAGTGAGCTTCAATGTCCGCCAGCAGAGACCTGAAAAGTTGTGACGGATGTTTAACCTCCTAAGTCCCTGCATGTGTATTTATGAGGGCATTACACGGTGGTTTTCCTACAACATAGTTATCATTTCTGCATGGAATTTACATGGAAAATTTTGTAAATTTATCTGTGAAATTTCAACTATTTTCATGGAAATTTTGGGTTATGTTTGTATATCCTGGAGGGTTTATTTTAAAGTTAAAAAAAAAAAATTGCTGTGAATTTTTGGGTATTAGGGAAATTCTTTTGGATGCAGACCGAACTTGCTTGGAAATTTTCAGGCATTTTCGTGTAAATTTGGGAAATATATTTTAAATTTTGGGCAATTTTATTGGAATTGTTTAAGAGAATTTGCAGGGTAAATTTATTTTTTAATTATGGGAATATGACTGAGAATTTGGGGTATTTGCCTGCATTTTCATGATGTCTTGGGGAATATATCTGAACGTTTTTGGCAAATTTGCTTTAAAATTTTGAGGAATTTGTTAAAAAGTATTCAGTGATTTTTATGGCTCTATGTGGGAATATATAGTGAAATTTTTAAATAATATTCTTGGAAATTTTGGGATATGTTTGTATATTTTGAAGTGTTTCATTGGAGGTTCCTGTGAATTTTCTGAGTAATTTAATGGACATTTTCATGCAAATTTGGAAAATGAATTTCTTTTCTTTCTCTTTGAGGAATTTTTTAAAAAGATTTTTTGGGTGGAATTACCTTTGAAATTTTTCATTATTTTCATGGAAATGGGAAATTTATTTGATAATTTTAGGAATCTGATTGGAAATTTGGAGGTCAGGAGTTCTTTGAACACTGCAGACTTTTATGTAAATTCAAGGGAATTTGATTGGATGCTGGGGGGACTTTTTCCATCATTTTAAATTTTTGGTTAAAATCAATCCCAGCTGAAAGACAAGGCTGAGCTTTAAACTCATCAGGTCCTACTACGCCAAATAAGTGGGAGAAACTAAAAATGCATTCCAAACAAAAGCTCAGGTGTCAGGAGGTTAAAAATGGTTGAAAAATGTAGGAGTTTGAATCAAGTCTTAAATCCACCTGTTGGACTTTGAGCTGCAATTCACATTAAGAGCAGCCACATAACATTTATTTTTTCCTGAATCAAGCAGCTACACATTTAAAGTGATGCTTTGAGTACCTGCTAATACAAAAAAGATAATGATTTGAAATTTCCACTGACATAAAGCAGCACAAAAGATCACAATTATGAGTCAAGAAAGATTCAGAGATGTTACAGACTTAATTATGTTCTGATTCTGCACTGACTTGTTCAGGTTTTCCAGGGCAGCAGCAAGATGTTTGGAGTCAAATTTGCAGGAGTAGTTCAGCTCATTAGCGATCAGCTGTCTGAGGATTTGCATCTGTCCCACCTGCGACAAACACATTTATTTAATATTATTTTCACAGTATCAAGTCTGATTAATACTAACAGAGAGCCGACATTGAAGAGTGGCTTAAAAATACAGCAGAGAGGGAGGGCTGGATTAAAGATGCATCAAGGATTATAAACACAAATTGAGCTAACATTTCATACTCTGAGGGTAAGAAGGTCACTAAAATTTCAGAAGTTAAAACCCAAGTAAGAAAATTTGAGACCTTCATGATGGCCTCCAGGTATGCACCCCAGATCTTCTGTGTTTTGGCCACAGCACTTGCGTACACTTTGCTGGCATTACCTGTGGCAGGAAAACAAAAACAATATTTTCAAGGTACAAAAAACAAAACAAATCATGGCATGTTGATGGATTTCCTCATGAATACCAACCCACTATGCCCTGGACTGGGTTGACAGCCATTAGCATGGCTTTAAAAACATCCACCACAGCTTTGTCCTTTAGGATTGTCTTCTGAAGCATTGTCAGGAAGTTCTGGTGTGAGAAATGGGATGAAATATTGTGCATAAAATGTGTGCTTAACACACTAACTAGAGCCCTTTTGTTGTTTTATTGCACAGCCTTAGATCTTTTTCTGAAAAATAATTACCTGAAGTTCCTTGACGATCATGAAGCAGAGCAGGCGATCCAGTCCATTGAGGCCAAATGTACCAAGCGTGTTCTGGATCTCAGAGAAGAGTCGGTTGTTGGTAACTTCCTGGTGACTCCTCAGGTCGTACCACGTATTCATCTGGTCAAAGTAGCATGTAACCCTGAAGAAAAAACACAATATTTTACAGGCAGCTATCTTGCTTCAGAACTAAGCACCACTTTTTTTTTCTTTTTAAAGAGGAAAAAGTTAAGGAGACACTGAGGCATACTTGGGATCAGTGATTCTGAGGATCTCTCTGCAGAGACGACCTATGAAGGTGGCAGATTCATCCACTGAGGGAAACTTTGGGATGGGGATGTGGGTGGACTGGTACACACTCTGCCAGTCCTGGATCTGATGGTGAGTAATGAAAGAATCATTCAATAATTCTCTGCCAATGACAAACAGTCACATATAGGGATAAACTATATGATGCTGGATCATAAAATATAGGAAACACATGTTACTGCTGTGCTGATCCTGACCTTGGCCCTGAGGAAGCTGTTGCACTCTTGTTCCACGTTGTAGTTGATGATGCGGGACACTTCCTCCTGCCAGATCTTAAGTCCATAAATGCTGACATAGTCCTGGATGTACTCGAATGATCTGTAGAACCCATCCATGGTGGCCGCCATCTCCTTCAGTTTTGGCATTAGCTCACTAGGCTGAAAGAGTAGAAATCTCTTCTTTAGTCTCATCTTTTTGTGCTTCACAATTTTTATTTTTTAAAGCAACAAGGCTTTTGTAAACCAAACATTTCAAAGAACCAATAAAAACAAGTTTTAAGGCAGATTTTGGACAAATATGTAACTGTGAATTGCAAATCTAGTGTTTCACAGACATTTTAATGACTCTTAAAATATTATAAAATACACACAGTGATCAATCTGATGTCTTACTTTAGCCTTTGGGTTGAAGATCAACCCCTTATGCAGAGCATACGCCACCCTCTTCACCAGCTCCTTCCTGATGCCGTCCTCCAGAAGCTGCTTTGGATCCACCTAAAGAAAAACAGTGTGTCAGTGAAGTCAAACCTACTACTGTAGTTCCTTCATAACTGCACTTTGACAGATGTCAAAACCAAATCTCTTTATGCATGTTGAATGAGACAAAAAGACAAGATGACAAAACACTCAATCACTGTGCAAAAATTGAGGCAATTAAACTTAATGAAAATGTTTGACAGCATTTACCTTAATGATTCCAACTAGAGTGGTCTTCATCATCAGGATCCCTTCAGTGAAAATGGAGATGTCGTGGGTAAGCTTTGCAACCTGTTACCACATGAAGAGGAGAAATGGTCAAGCATACAAACACACATAATATATAAGATTTTAAACATAAAACAATTCCAGAATTTGTTGAAATCAACACCAAAGCTACTGTGTTTCCAATAAATAAGCACTGAAACTAATAGATAAGAAGCTGCTAATGGTAAACAATAAAGAGGGGCTATAAAACAAAATAACAGCTCTAATCATTTAAAGTTTGGATGTTTTTAGGTGTAAAGTTACAACATTTTTCTTAATTGCAAGTGCTGTGAACTAGTGCTGCACAATTTGGTAATAATGTGCAACTGCAATTATACTGGACATTACTGCGACTGTGATTACAATATAGTGCATAAGTGGCATCATGAGTCTACATGCTTAGTCATCATGGAAAATGCTGAGAATAATTATAGTTTTGAAGTTTGTATTCCTTAATTCAAAACATGGAAATATTAAGTTACATATTTAGTAACTTTTTTTGAAAATAAAGGTATTTCCACAAAGTGCATTAGTGGCACTATTGTAAACTAAAAGGCCTTTCTGCAGGCATTCTTGTAAACCTTTCAAGTACTAATTTATTCAAAAATAATTGCATCTTTTATCTTTGTGATTGCGGTTGAGATTAAGGTTAGAATAACTGTGCAGCACTACAATGAACCTAGAAAGTGAGCCTCTGGTTGGTTTGCATAAGCACGAACCAAACAAAGACTATCTAAGACTGAGAAGGCCAAATTGGGCTCTAGTCTGGTCCAAAAACACATGTATGTTTCATAAAGTAGGACTGAGAACTAATAGAGTGGCAACCTTGGGAATCAGTGGCAAACATCTCTATTTACAAGGACAACTATTCAATAGAAAACTTATCTGAAGATAAATTGCTGCTTAATGGTGTCACATCATTGCTTTATAGCTAAGATGTGTCACAGGAAACTGTAAAAGTTATGTACAAAGAGGGCAACAACATAAGGAGAGGATGATTGGTTTGCCAGGGAGATAGGGCATGTTTTGGGCATTAAGACCAGGCAGCAAATAAATAGGTTAAGTTCTGTAAAGTTCAGTCCAAGGATAGGTTAAGGGTGGGAATATCAATAACAAACAGCCATGAGGGTTTTTATGGAACACTTGAAGTGCAGGGAGTGCTTTTGCTTTTTATTCATTTGCTGCTTCCTGCTACTTTTCTATGGCTATCAGCTGTTTAGCTCTTACTCAGTTGCCTTGAGGTATCTGCTGGAATCCAATTATTTTTGGGCAGGCCATAACAATACTGTAAAAGACAAGAAGAGTTCACTTTAATGCCCTCAGGCCGTTGCTTTGTAGCGCTCTTTAGGAGAACAAAACACTATTCTAAATCTTTCATTTCTTCTGCCATCAGACTGTTAAACCTTCACAGTAGTTACTTGGAATGAGAAGCTTGAGTTATCTTGTATTCCTTGCTCTTTCATTAACCATACAGTGGTTTATACAGTATTCTTAGGTTGGCTGATCTTTTCATTCACTCAAACATACTTTAAATGCAGACTTGCATTGTAATCTGCGCAGCCTTATTAGTGTTTCTTTTCAGATACTGTTGTTCACAGGGATGGAAAGTAGCTAATTACCTTTACTCAGATTACTGAGGATATTGTTGTGGACTTATATTGTTTGAGTACATTTTGAAATCAGTAATTTACATTTCCTTGAGTCTTTTTTAACCATAGTAACTGTACTTTTACTTGAGCAATATAGTCGTGTACTTTTTCCACCTCTACTGACTAAACAGTGAACATAGTGAAGAATGCATGTAGTTTTCTTATATGAACAATATCATTGGCATGATATCAGTATAGGCAGCAATTAGCTTAAAAAGGGAATTACTGTTTTTGCAGGTATGATGATTTCTGCTGATATTTTCAACCAATATTTGGCTTTAAAAGTCTGCCTATATCAGCTGTAAATATTAGCCATATAAACAAATAAGTTGGTAGACTTTTAGGCTGGACCAAGAGACCTACATCACCTGAAGTCTTCTTCTGTATTCATCATCACTCCTTACACTTTAAGTCTGTTTGGTAAAGTCAAATTTGGGATTTTTCATTAGTTTTTATTTTCATTTAGTTTTCACTTTTTGTTTTAAAATTCAGTTTAGTCTTACTGCTGGTTTGTTGGTTTAGTTTTTATTTTGTAAAAAGGCTTCAGTTTAGTTTAGTGTTTATTAGTTTTATCAGTTGTATTATGCTTCCCTAATCGCAAGAGAATGATTCCACATCAAATCCCACAACAGCTGTTAGCTTTACTATGTTACGGAGGCAGGATTTTACCTGAAAATCCTGGTTGAAATTCTATATTCTCATGTTGTTATTGCCAATAAGGAAGGCTCACATTCTACTGTACAACTCCTCAATATCTACTGAGCATCAGCATCTTGGTCAGTGCACTGACAACTGTATTATCTCAGACATCCCGCTGTCTGTTGGTTGTTTGTAAATGTATGTCTAATCTGGGTAGACTGTAAAAACTACCTAACCCTTTAAAAAAAAAAAAATAGTCTGAATCTGTGTTAGGTAGCGTAAAATCTTGAGACAACCCTGATTTCTGTATAACCTGGACACTACGTATATACCGATGTTTACTTACAAAGAATGCCAAATACTAGTGTTTATATTTTTGTGTTCTATAGCAGGTTTCTACATTTTTTTTGATTAAGAAAAAGGTTCAGAGGATACAGCTGCATACCTACCACCATCAGATAAAGTCAAAGTTAATTTCATTGACAATTTTAACCCTTAACACGGTCTCAGCTTCCACTCTTATGCAGATGACACCCAACTCTATCTCAGCACCAAACCATCCACTCAGTTCCCTCCCCACTCCCTGGTAAACTGCCTCCACGACATCAAAGCCTGGATGACATCTAACCAACTCAAACTCAACAGCAATAAAACAGAGCTCATGGTGGTGGCCCCCAAAGCGCTGCTGCAGAAGGTTGGAGATTTCATGCTCGATGTGGACGGGACCTCCATCTGTCCATCCTCTGAGGTCCGAAACCTGGGCGTCATCCTGGACTCCACCTTCTCCTTCCAGTCCCACATAAAGTCTGTCACCAAATCTGCCTTCTATCAGCTCAAGAACATCTCCCGACTCCGACCATCACTCCCTGATTCTGTGGCTGAAACACTCATTCATGCTATCATAACCTCCCGCCTGGACTACTGTAATGGAGTCCTGTCTGGAGTTCCCAGCAAAACACTGGCCAAGCTTCAGTACGTCCAAAACTCTGCAGCTAGAGTTCTCACCCGCACTAGACCCTGGCAACACATCACTCCAACCCTCATCCACCTCCACTGGCTCCCTATCAAATCCCATATCAACTACAAAGTCCTCCTCCTCACATACAAATCTCTCCATGCGCTGGCTCCCCAGTACCTTTCTGATCTCCTCCATCCATACACACCATCCCGCAACCTTTGATCTTCAGACACCGGCCTACTTTCCATGCCCAAAACCAAACTCCAAACCTATGGAGACAGAGCCTTCAGTGCTGCAGCTCCCACCCTCTGGAACACTCTTCCTGCAGACATCCGTATCGCTCCATCTCTGGACATTTTCAAAAACGTCTCAAGCACCACCTGTTCACCACAGCCTACAGTCTTCACTAAGCCACCCCTTACACTCATCCTACCCCTCACATAGTTTGTCCATGTCTATATGTTCCTGTCAAGCGTCCTTGGGTTTCTTGAAAGGCGCTATATAAATTCAAGATATTATTATTATTATTAAAAAGTCAGAAAACACTGTAAAGAGATTATTTAGTGTACTGCAATTCACAGGTACCTGTGAGTGTTTTACATCAATCCTTGTAAAGAAAGATAAATTCCAGCAGGCTTTGTGTATATTGTGATTTGCCTTCCTTACTTGTTTTTTAAGTTAAATTGAGAATCTAGTAAATCAATCACATTTAAAATGAAAGCATCTGACTCAGCTTAAAATATGCTTTTCAATTCTAT
The DNA here is from genome assembly GCF_018320785.1 of Cheilinus undulatus. Lineage (NCBI taxonomy): Eukaryota > Metazoa > Chordata > Actinopteri > Labriformes > Labridae > Cheilinus > Cheilinus undulatus. The sequence goes on from NC_054872.1 coordinate 17,283,096, forward strand.
CCTGACAACTTTTAATTAATTTGATTCAGGAAAGTCTGCCTGCGCCATCTGTTTCCATATTGATCTTTCTTTTCTAATTTGTGTTTTACATCAAAAGCTGCAAGACTGCATAATATTCAGAAATGCTTCCTCTTGTATGAATGCCTCTGATGACACACAGAGGACATGGGGCCTCAATTTTGGCTTTTGATCTCATATAATACCTGAGGAATGTTTTCATTACATTCGTTCATGACACTGTGAACACTGTCCACGGGCTACATAAATTTTGTGAGTATGACTATTTTATCCACAGCAGTTATTTTACTTCATAACGAGCTCCGAGCTGTGAGTAGTCCTTCAGCTTGTCCTTATCCAGCCGCGTGGGTACCTCCATGATGTCGTGGATCTGCAGCTTGATGATCTTGGCCAGAGAGGTGAACATGCTTTCAGGGATGATCTGTAGCACCTGGAAACAAGCAGACATCACAAGAAAACTGAGCTCCAGTATTAATGTGACACCGTTTTTTTTTTTTAATAGAAGATTTGAGATTAGTCATCAGAAGCAGATGGTACATGATGCTGCATGAAGAAGCATGTGTGCGGGTAGGAGAAGCAAATCCTTGGGCACAAAGTATCTCGGCATGCAGCTGATGAAACCAGAAGGTAATAGGATCTTAAGGTACACATCCACTAAGTAGCTGTTTTGGGGAAAATTTGCTGAGCAGATGGTTGTAGAAACATTAATTACAACTGCAGCTGTTGTGGTACACATATCCAACAATAATTTACGACACGCAGGGCTCATTTGTTAAAAAACTATGAGTGCTACAGGAAATATTCAAAAGAGGGTGTCTTCATAAATACAGATTTAGATGATGAATAAAAAGATGAATTGAATACACTCTACCTTCCTGACATAAGCCACCAACTCCCCAGAGTAGAACTGTGAGACACTCAGCAGGTCGGCACTGTTGGCCTGGTTGATTCGCAGCAGAGGGAGGTCCAGCGCAGATGCAAGCTGCACACACAGAAAAAGAAATGTTTTCACATCACAGGTCACAATCCCATGAATGAGAATTGTTGTTTTTTGTTGGGGTGGTAGGCATAGACTGTGTAAAGAATGGACAGTGCAACAGCCTGCCCCAAATGAAGCAAAAAAAAGATCAGACCTGCCCCCTAATGACTGACTGCAGTGAGATGTCATAAACCTAGCATCCTCCATGTAAACAGGTGTTGGGTTATGGGTAATTCATCAAACTTAAGCTGTTTTTCAAAGACCAGGATCTTTCTTCCATGGGAAGCATCCTCCCAAGTCAGGACCCTTGGAGGCAACAGCAGAAATCAAAATGGGAGGGGCACTAACAACTACTTTCACAAGTTTTACCCAGCGCAGTCTATTAAGTTATCACATCATCATATAATCATAGTATATATAATAATATAATCATATAATCATATTGATCATTTAATATAACCATGTAATATAATTAAATAAATAATCTTATTATATGGCTCTCCTTTTACCCCTCCAGCTTTACTTGTTGATTCGAAATAATGATGACGACATATTTACGGTGAAAACAGGACATTTAAAAGTGTATTGAGCACGCTAAGACCTGGCTTTAACCTGATGTTATGCTATTTATTTGTTTTTAAGAGAAGGAAATTCTCTGTTTGAAGGACTCAGTCCTTGGAAAAAATTTGAAGATCCTCAAGATTGGAACAGTCCTCCAACGGCAGTCGATGACGTAGTATCCTCCAAAAACAGCCGCTCGAGGAACCTTTCTTGGCTTTGAGAAACAGCTAGTAAAACCAAAAACACCTCAAATACCATATAATCTGGAATATAGGTTTCCCTGGTGTATAAGCCGTAGTTTCTTTTGGAATCCCACAAAAGGAAAAAGGTTTCAACTGTCCTGTAAGATGATTTCCATTTTGTCCTGTAAAGCCCACAAGGTGCTTTTTGGCGCAACTGTATAGCTCTTTAAGTACAATCTGTTTTCGTTGATATGGAGTTTGCACATCTATTAGCTATAGTACGGTAGTTGGGCTCTCAGCTTGTGTTGATTGTTCTGAGACAGACTCACTGTCCATGACTTGCTCTGTCCTCCTGTGCCTCAAATTTGTGGTCTGTGGTGTTTTGTCAAACAAACCAGCACTCCATAGGGAATATTTACTTAATGTTATATACCTCATTTACTTTAAATGTATGATTATGACCTCATGAGAGAGAAAAGCCGTTCTAAAGTGAGGCCAGCCCCTTTTGGTTTGGTTTGGTCAGTGACGTTTTGTATCCCAGCACATTCGCAGCACTGATGTGGCCACTTGTAATACTCGAGGAATGGAGTAAATCTACAATCACTTTAGTTACTGAGAAGTGTGTAGCAGTGGCAGCTGGGAACACTCACAGTGATGACGCTCATAACTTTTTACTGGTATATAGGTTGCACTGATACATGCATAAGCTGCAGACTGCTTTCAGATGAAAAAATTAGGGATGTATGACCTTCTCAGCATGATATTGGTATTGGCAGATGTATACATTTCTGCCGATATTTACAAGCTATGTATCATGTGTAAATACTGGTCTATGCCAATGGTAAATATTGGCCATAATCAGGAATAAGTTAGTTAAGTTTTAGGACTGACAGACATACATCAGCTGAAGTCTTGTTCTTTGTTCGCCCATACTCTTTAATCTTTAATGTTTGTTCTAAGGACTGAAGTTTTTTCATACTTAAACTTAAAAGTTAATTTAAGGGCTTAATATTTAGGTCTCAATTAAATGTATAAATAATGGTATTCACATAGGTATCAATAGGCAGATAGATATAGGCCGCCTGGATAAACAGAAGAAGATGAATGGATGGATAGCATAGGAATCTGTGTTGTTATCAGGTAAAACAGATTCATAAAGATAAGCATATCAGATATCATCCAATATATATTTCGTCCTTCGAAATGTGGCTGATCTCCTGGATTTCATGGTAAATTTAAATGAAGTTAGGTATCTGTCATAGTTAGTTCTACCATGTTAAACTGCTTTAACTTCCGAGAGGTTTTGTTTTCATCGGTTATTTGATGCCAAAAAGGTATACAAAAGCACAAATGACTGTCTGACATATTCAGCAATGAAATGGTAGAGAAGATGACCAACAATGAGAGGAATTCTAACAGCTTGGGTGTTAGTATATATTCTAATCTTCTCCCAGCAAGTTTTCCTGTTTCATGAGAAATTATCAGGAGCAGCCAGCATGATAAATGTCATTTTCTTGGTTATGGTCTTTTAGCCTATGTGTGTCGTCGAAGTCAAAGTAAAGCCTACAGATAATTATCAGTCCGTCTCATCATGAAATTATTTAGCATAGCTCCTCATTAGACATTAACCATGAAGGTCTGCTTCAAACTGACACACTCATCTGGATGATTTTCGCAGTTTTACCATGAAGTTACACTGTTTTTGTTAGAGGAAGTAGCATGACACCAATAAAACAGCTTTTCTATCAAGTCCCAACAGCTCAGACTTTGGCTCCAAATGCCCATTATGGGAGGGATGGCTTTATCTGTCTTCAGTTGGAGGAGACTGAGGCGCTTCTTCTATTTGTTCATACAGTCTATGATGCTAGGGTGTATTTCATGCATTGTCAGCCCTCACCTTCAGAAACGTAGCTCTGAGTTTGGTAACCATTGATGGATTGACTCTGATGCTCTCCTGCATTATTGATGTGAAGCTGCAGAATAAAAAGTAAGCAAGAAAAAAAAGCAGATGAGATTTTCAGAAATTCAGACAAAAAGCTAAACACAACTGAGTTAAACAGAAGCAGAAGCAATGTGGTCTTCCTCTTAGTTTATAGAAGAAGCTGAGCCAACTGATTCATCATCTTTGGCTGACCAAGAGAAAAACATGTCTGCTACTTTCTGCTGCTACTGTGGAACCACTGAGACAAAAATACTGTGAACTACTGTGTCAAAGAAAAAACATGCTACAAAGACTCTTCCTATGTGGAGTTTAACAGAACTGTCATCATAAAATACTTTCAACTCATTTTTGGTTTCTTTACTCTCTTCTTTACCATTTTTTTTATCTCTTATGTGTCTAAGTACATACCTATCAATTATCTGCCATGCATAGGACAAATCCCCAATTATCTGCATGGTGATCAGGACTTCCTCTTTGATGTTGATGGTGCGGATCATTTGGTGCAGGAACTTCCTGGTGTCAGCCAGGAACTGGCACACCTGCAGGTTTGACTCCAGCTGGTGAAACTCCTGGACCTGCAGACCAAAGAAAAAACAGTTTTGCAAACACACCAAATGGGACAGAAAACAAATAACATTCATATCAGTATCCAAGGATTGCAGATTGTCTGAAAGGTTAAAAAAAAAAAAGGCAATACTCCATTGGCATTTGTACAAATTCTGACTCATGAGGATAATTTGGTGTTGGCTGTACTGACAGACTTGTTAATTGTGTCTATATAAATAAACCTAACCCAGTTTTGTGATTTCTGTGTAAATAACATTTGTTTCATCTTTTATTTTTCAACGGACTGTCAGGATTGACAAGAGAAAATGAGGTCAGTACAATCCACCGCACTGCAGGGCATTTCTATGATGTATTCCGATGTTTCTATAATTAAAGGCATTTCAAAGCAGGTCAGTTTTGTTGCTTCATGTTGCTGCTGTTTCCAAATATTGTTCTTGGATTCACTTTTCTATATGTATGAATCAAATGTGGGCAAAGAAAAACTTAAAAAGTGGAAAACACTCAAGATAGCCATGAACGTCATTTCAGTGTAAAAAAGTCTATCACTGTGTTTCTCACCTCTACAAGAGCCTGTATGAGCTGGACAGTCTTCCTCCCAGCTGCTGTGGAGTCCTCATAGTTTAGAGACTCAATCTGCTTTGAGATTTCTCTGAACCAGGCCTGTAAGTTCTCTGTGAGGGAGTAAAATAGGTGTGTCGTACAAGTGCATAAAGCATTTTATCAAAGTGGTTTTCACAAGCAGTGGTTTAGAAAAATGGCTCTCTTTACAAGTGAGCTGAAGTCATGGTGACAGAAGAAAGTATGACTGATGTAAATTTAATCCGCCTCTCCCTGCATGTTTGTCCTTGATGCTTTTGTCCCATTTTGTCTCTCTACCTCGACATTTTTCTCTGAAACAGCTTCAAGCTTGAACTCATTTAAGCCGTTTTTGTTCAAGCAGTGAAATAATCCATGACACTCAAAGCATGAAATGCTGGGTTTCCATAGGCAGTGCCACCTCTCTTTGCTATGCATGTAATCCCTCACCTTACCCACCTAAATAGTGTAACTCACCATTTTTCTCCACCCTGGTTAGAGGTTTGACTCCAGAGAAGACTTCGGCCAGCTCAGTCATTCTCTCTGATCCTTCCTTCTTATAGCTTTCCCATTTGATCTGCTTCTCTGAAAGCATCTGCTTAAACATCTGGAGGTAGGACAGCACAGATGTTTAATCAATGAAAGATTAGTCAGATGAGATATGTAATGACAACATTAAGTTTGTGTCCTCTGCTGGTGATAGATCGGCCATATGTTGTCTCACTGTATGCTAATAGAGCTGACACACTGTATGATAAATGCAGCAGGTTGAATCAGCACTTTGGAAATACTCCAGCCTCTGTATTACACTTTTTATTTAAGGTTACCCTCACCTCTTTGAGTGTGAATTCAAACTGTGCAGTGTCTAGCAGCAGCTGGAACAGGATCTTGGGTTTGTATTTGGAGTCAGAGAAGACTTGGTCCTTGATTTGACGCAGTCGCTTGTTGTTTGGATCATAGGCTGAAAGAAAAGGAATAAAATTAAGAGGAAAACCACATCCCTGCATTTATTAACATCACACTTCTAAAGTTAAGCAAAATTCTCAAGCTGAAATCATTTTTCCAGCTCTCAATAAAAAAGTGGCATTAAAGCCACAAATGTTAAAAAGTCGGGACATTGACTTACGCCTAACTACAGACTAAAGGTGCTGATTTGCAACAGAATTTCCCTATCCTTTACCATAGATACAGAAGATTCAGCCTCTCTGATGGAATGCTTTTTTATACCCAGTCATATTAGTAACCTGATTCCAGGTATCCCCATTAACAGTGAGAAGTCCAAACTTTTTTTTAAAACAAATGTTGTTGGCCTTAAATTCAAAATGTGTTTGGGGTTGTACTCTCTCAAAGTTATGTTGCTCTCTTAGTAGAACAATCTCCCCAGTATCTGGATTCTAAATTCAAGATTAAAGATGTTTAATATCAATTGAATTATACAAGTGGAATAACCTGAAAGACTAATTCAGATTCACATTCTGTTTAATGTTCCACAAGGTGAAGTTAGTTTTGCAGCAAGAGCACAAAGAGGACAACAAATACAGGAACAAGAACAGTAAAAAATAAGGCCAAATTAAAAAGCTAGTAGTCAGACAAGACCAAGAACCCAGTAGTCATTCTGACTGAGCTCCAGAGATCCTGTGTGGAGATGGGACAAAATGCTAGAATGTTTTGTTGCCTTCCCTGGACCTGTGACTTTCAAAAACCTGTCTCTGAGCTCTGCAGGCAGTTCCTTTGACCTCATGGCTTGGTTTTTGCTCTGATATGCATTGTCAGCTGTGAGGCCTTCTATACAGATGTGCCTTTCTAAATTGTGTCCAATCAATTAAATACACTATAGGTGAACTCCTCAAGGTGTGTAAACATCTCAGCAACAAGCAAGAGGAATGGGAGAAACCTGAGCAAAATTTCCAGTGTTTTTGCGGAGGGTCTGAATACGTATGTCAGTGTGCTATATCAGTGTTAAATTTTTAACAAATTTGCAGATATTTCTAAAATTCTGCTTTTACTTTTTCATGATGGGTTACTGAGTGACAGATTCATGAGAATAAAAATGTTTTTTGACCATATCATCAGGCTGCAACATAACAAAATTGAATAAAGAGAAGGGGGTCTGAATACTTTCTAAATGCACTGTAAATAATAAATAAAAGGCATGTAAGACATTATAAACAAAACTAAAGAAACTGTATCAGAATTAACAATAAGGATATCTGGGGAAAAATTTCAGAGTCAGAGGCATAATTACACATTCACAGAATGTGTTTATTCCTACCTGACTCTGCAGAGTGCAGCATCAGCCAGCGGATAGCCACATTACAGTCTCTCAGGTAGTTGAGTAGTTTGGGAATATTGTCGAGGATGATCTCTTCCCTGAGGAAACCTTCTTTCAGCAGCTGCTGCACCTGAGGCCTCAGGCTCTCCATGCTGGCTGCATAACGAGTAGCCTAAACACACAGTGATGGTGATGCTGGTTAAAAGTATTTCTAAATTTTGGACGATGAATTATTGATTAATTTACTCCCATTGGTAGTCATTTGAGTGTCTTGCAGAGAATGAGATGACACATGAAATCAGTAATGTTCGGTATCCTCTTACTGTTATGAATGACACACTTCAACTTTATTCCTTCAACTTTTCAAGGCAAGTTTAAACAGTCTCCTCTTTGATAAATCCCCTTGTGTAAATTTAGATTCTGCACAGTCACATTGGATCATTTCCAAATTCTGCAAACACAGTTATCAGCGCCAGCATACGATGGAGTGCCACACCAACAGACTGTAAATCGACAAAGCTAGAAGCTGTGTGACATTGAAGCCAGTCCAAAAGTTTCCATACCTGCTCTTTGATGTTTGCAGAATCCAGCGTGTAGTTCAGAGCAGTTTTGGCAGCTTTGTACGGTTCCCAGGCCTCCACCAGGTTCACTGTGATTCCCATGTAGATACTGATAACCTGAAGGAACACACCAACAGTTTAGGGACAACATTCACATTAAAGCTTCAAGAAAAAGCAAGACATAACTTAACATTTAAAATTCAACCCTCAGTTTTAGTCTACTGTCATGATGAAAATTTTACATATTAAACTTTCAGGATGTGGACTGAATGATCCTCCAATAAAAGTGACATCTTACCCAGTTGTCAGGGAAGTACTTGTCCACTATCTCCCTCATTTTGGCCTGTTGGGTTTGCAGGATGGAGGGGCTGAAATAAAGGCAGACATACAGCATGGCTGCCTGGTTAGCCAGCGCTGTGCTACGATGCTCTGGTAGAGGATATGCAGACACCTGACAAACAAAAAGAAAAGATATACTTTAAAGTTTGTTTTCAAAGGCGGCTTTAGAATGAGTCGAACGTCATGAACATCACTCAAGTTGTAACAACACTGTAATTTATTAGAAAATTTTAAAAATGATCATTTTTATTGACTTCAAAGCCAATATAATGAAAGTGTTTCAGTCACTTTTAATACTGTCAAAACAAAGTGTTTATTTTTTTATCAGTTAATAACAAAAAAAGACAGTTCTGGCAGATTAACTGCCACTGTCGTTATTTGTGACTGACTGTACAATCATCTACAGCAGCTTTAGAAACTTGAAAAACCTACCGACGTACACTAGTCACTGTTTTAAAAGCAGGTAAATAGGTCTGATCTTACTCAGAAAACTGTCTTCATGTCATAATAAGGAATCCTCCACAACACATACAGCTAAAAAATGTTGACGAATGTTAAAAAAATCTATTTCCAAAACTTCTGGAGATGAAAAGGGAAAGAAAAAACAAAAACAGAAAAGAGGCAGCAAGGCAGAAGGCTACCAGAGGTGTGCGGCGAGGATGTACGTGTTCACTTGTTATGCAATATTTCTCATATCATTGATAACCAATCTATTGGAGCCTTCAAATGGGGTTATACTTACTATGTTTATAAGGGGAGACCATATGAAGAGTCTAGGAATGCATATTATTGGCATGGCAGGTACTGGCAGATACTGGTTTAAGAAGTTATTTATCGTAATCTGCATATATGAAAACATCTGACAATATTTACAGCCAATATATCAGCTGTACAAATTGACAGTATCAATCATATATCAGCTTTTTATCGTAAAAACACACCATTAGGTATAGGTGATTACCTAGGGCAGTGGTTCTCAAATGGCAACACACTGGTGTACCTTGAGTTAAGTCTAAGTGTGCCTAGGGAATTTGTAAGAGTATACATTAGGACTATAACTGTACACCTAAAGAGACTGCATTAAGTTTTACAGTGGCTATTTTATATAATTTAAATATTGGCATATTGGATATCAGTAATAATCCAGTATCATACATTCCTAGAATATTCATCTTTTATGGTAACAGGTCATTGTGAGTCAATTTTTTTCCGAAAGCTCCATATTTGAGAGTTGCGATGTTGATGACGTGTTTAGAAACAGCAGTGATCATGGGCCTCAGTTTTTAGCCATATACAGAACCAAAAGGAGCCAAGCAAGTTTTAATCCAGATTTCACCTTTGTCATCTTGTCTCTTGCTCCTCTGTTAGTGGCTTAAATTCGAAGAAATAATGTAAGCATTTCCTTGCAGAAAGCCAGGAGAACAATATGCTGCCTTTATGCTTCCTTTTTGAAATGCTGCCTTTATATGGAACAACTTCCATATAAAGGCCGAATATCACAAAGCCTGTAATTAACCACAACTTCATTACTTGAATGCATTGACAGCTCAAGTTTCTTTCCATAAAATGCCTTTACATAATTTTTCATCATAGTACAGTATGATGCAGAGTGGCACAGTTGACGCAGTTGTTGTAACCCTGATATTTTATTATCTTTGTGTATTTTTTAAATCTGTTACTGCAGCGAGTGGATTGTTGGTGGTTAGTTGTTATCCCTTTACTCTAGTACATGAAATGTTTACTTTAAAACATAACAAACTAAGTTGTGGAAAAAAATGCAGAATTATAAGAGGGCAAGCATTTCTCACCTGGTTGTATATGTCATCAGAGCGCAGCCTCCCAATGACCATGCTAATAAACGTTGTGCTGATGGGAACTCTGTTGAAGTAGCTTTCGGGATAATTAGCTGGTCGTCTGGCTCCAGCCTGACTGGAGTAGCCTGTGCTGCGCAGGAGCTTGCAGATGTCATCCAGGTTGGAGTCCGCTGAGGAACGGGCAGCACTAAGGAAAAGGTGAAGCAATAATATAATGTGAGACAATAAAAATGTACTGTTTAATAACAGTGCATTCAGAAAGTATTCAGACCCCTTTCACTTCTTTCATTTTTGTGATGTTGCAGCTTGATGCTACAGTTGTTTAAATTTACTTTTCCTCTCATTAATCTCCATGTAGTACCCCATCATGAAAAAATGAACACAGAACTTTAGACGTTTTTGCAAATTTATGAAAAAGAAAATATCACAAAATACCACACTGACGAAAGTATTCAGACCCTTCGCAGCAACACATGAGTATTAGCCCAGATGCCTCCCATTCCTCTTGATTTTTGCTGAGATGTTTCTGCACCTTGATTGGTGTCCATCTGTATTTAATTAAATTAATTGGACAGTTCACTTGGTTTTCATGTTGAGTTTTTGGAAAACTCCCAGCAGACTTTCCTGTGTTGCACTGAGGAAAGGCCTCCGTCTAGTAACTCTGCTATATAGCCAAAATCAGTGGAGGGCTGGTGACGTTTGTCCCTCTGAAACTCTGACCCATCTCCACAAAGGGTCTCTGGAGCTCAGTTAAAGTGACAGTTTGGTCCCTGGTCACCTCTCCAACTAATGCCCTTCCTCCCCAGTTGCTCATTTTGGTTGGAGGGTCAGTTCTCGGGAGAGTCCTGATTGTGCTGGGCTTCTTCCATTTGAGAATTATGAAGGCAACTGTGCTCTTGAGAACCTTCAGTGCAGCAGAACCTTTTTTAGACCTCCCCAGATCTGTGCCTCACAACAATCCTGTCTCTGAGCTCAGAGACCGGATCCTTTGACCTCATGGCTTAGTTTTTACTCTTATATGCATTGTCAGATGTGAGGCCCTCGATAAATAAATGTGTGCCTTTTGAAATCATGTCCAATTAATTTAACACTGATGGACTCCAATCAAGGTGTAGAAACATCTCAGCAAAAATCAAGAGAAATGGGAGGCAGCTGCAAAAATTTGAAGTGTTGTTACAAACAGTCTGTATACTTATATCCATGTGATATCTGAGGGTTTTTTTTCCCATGTTTGGAGAAATTTCTAAAATTCTGTTTTCAGTCTTTCATGATGGTGTACTGAGTGTAGATCAATGAGGAAAAAAATAATTTAAAAGACCGTAGCATCAGGCTGGTACATAACAAAATTGAAAAAAGTGAAGGTCTGAATACTTTCTGAATGCCTTGTATGTTTAAAAATAAACTGATATTTTGATGGAAAATGGCTCAAAACAGTGATCAAAGGAGTAATAAAAAGTAGGTTTAGCCTTATAAAATCTGATATTCAATCCAAATTGCGTGTTGTTACGACTCACAAGAAGACAGAAAGAGCTTAAAAGGAATCTAGTACACAAACTCTAATGTTTACTCCATATTCTAAGTGAATGCGGTCAGATGAAGTGACTCAGCTTTTCTGTTTACAAACCCACTGGCTACCAAGTGAACTGTGCACATCAAGCACATGAGTCAGCCAGGTTATGTTGAATGAGTGTGTCTCTGTGTGTGACTCACAAACGCACCTGTATCTATAGTAGGAAACAAGCATCCTCTCTCTGACCTCTCCCTCAATTTTGTGGTCAATAACCAGCAACATGACTCCATAAAGGTAGAGAGCTTCACACTGGAGAGGAGAGGGAAAATATCATCAACAACTGCTCTAATGTCTTTTCAGAACATTTTCTTTAAAAGTTAGGGAATTGAATAAACCTGCAAACAAGTGGGAAAGACAACAAATTCATTCTGATAAGACAGGTCACACACGGTTATTTAAAGGGTGTAATTAAAGCTCGCTTTTGTTATGGTGCAAAATTAAACCTTATTTGCATTTGTGTCACTCACTAAAAGCTGTTTGCCATCCTCATTTAGCAGCACAGTCTCCAGGGTCTGCTGAATATAAACACCCTCATGTAGGTCATCCAGATATCTGCATAAGGGAAGAAAATGTTAAAATAGCCTCTCTCTATTCAATCATAGGTATTTTTAAGACTTAAAAGACACAAAAGTAAGGGCTGAATTAAGGTAAGTGCTTAGTTTCACTGATCCATTTCAACAGCACAGCTCAAAATATGTCTCTTATTCTTTCTTTTGAGTTGCATGACCTGCAAATGAACTGAAAAATAAAAACATGAACCAGCCAGTTCCTGTCTTACCTGTTAAGATCTACTATATATTTGTGGACACTCTCAAAAGCCAGATAGAACCTGGATAGAATCTCAATGTTGTTTTCTCTAAACTCTTCGTCTAGGTCTTGAAGCTCAGGTTTGGTTTCCAGCTTTGCCTCATAATACTCTGGACCCTGGCGGAAAAAGCATTAAAATAAGCACAACATTCAGGAAATTAACATGTCTTTAATAAAAAGTACACAAAGCAGTGAAAATGGGACAAAGATAGGACAGCTGTTTCAATTAGAGAGCAGTAAAAGTCATAAATCATGATCAGTCCTGATTGTTGCTTTTATCTTAAGCGGAAAGGAAAGGGGGTCCTAACTAATTTCTATAAAATTGATAGCAGCAATATCCACAATAATGGCAACTACATGATGCAGCTAGTTTCTTGAAGCCTGCAAACATTAGTTATTGAATGCCTGCTTCAACACTTGCACATTAAACAGTCAGAAATGCCTACAATTTCATGCTTTGATGTATTCCTTACCTTAAAGTAGCTGAAGTCACAGATGATATCTCCATATTTCTGTTGGTCGCTTTTGTCTTTGAGCCTGAAAACTGCAGGGATGAAGTCAGAGAGGCGCAAAAGTTCAGCAATGATGGCATTTCCTCTGGAAACTATCCTGAGGATGGCCTGTCCACATAGGTTGTTCTCCGCCAGGAAGTCCACCATGGTAGCCAAAGAAAGATGTTACTAACCCCACCCTGTGTTTGGTACTTGATGTAGTTTGGATGGTCCAGCTGGAGAAACAGAGAGTCATTACAGCATTGTAGGAATATTAGATGCAGTTTATATTTTCAATTTCATCCACAAATACAATACTGAGTTGTTTTCATCACACGGACTGGTCATGAGCCCTGAATCCAAACTGGTTTAAATAGTTCCTAAATACTGGGATGTACAGCACTGACGGTTGAGCAAATATAGAGTACTATCAAAAGTATTCTGCAAGGTTATCACTAGTCTTGCGTCGTTCTTGAGCAATGCAAAAACTATAAAACGTCAACATGAAGCCACATCTGTCCCAAGTCCTGCAGTATCTGTCTCTATAGCAAACTAGCTTTGACAGTTTCCAGGTTTGTTAGAGGCATAACAAACACACTGAAGACATACATGCAGCTTTTAATAGACGTTTTGTCTGCCTCTTTGCGGAAAATGTGATAAGTTAAATTATGACATGGTCATGCGTTTGATAAGCTCTTTCAAATGGTAAAAAGCTAACGTTAGCATATAGCCTGCTAGCTACTGTAATGATGAGCCTGAATGCTGCAGACGTCAACTCATGAAAATATGCAAACATATCAAAAAAACTTATTTAATTTCAGATTAATTCGTTGTCACAGAATAAAGTTATTTCAGTCAAAGACTGCAGAAAACGCTTGCCTTTTTCAGTCTTCTCTTCCCTGTTTACTTCCTCATGACCAACCACATGACTTCGTACGTTGGGTTCGTTTGATTCTATTCATATGGCGCACCGGAGGGAGGGGCGGTAAACGCAATCTAAGGTCCTTGATGAGCCCTCCTCCGGTGAAAAGTAAAATTAAATTGAGGTTATCATTAGTTGGAAACCGCAATTGTTCAGATGTAAATAAGTAAAAATATATATATCATGCACAGAGTCTTCAAAAAACGCACTGGTACCCCGCTGTACTGGTCCATACGCTGAGTTTGGTCTTCGTTTTTCTGTAGGTGGCGACAGAGGTCCACTAAAACGTCAATTTATCTACTCAGTCTTGCTCTAGTCTAGCAGCTCCTCTGTATGTACTAGCACATTTCTGTCTCCGCAGGGATGCAGTGATTTGCAGGGATTGAGTAGCGAGAACAAACCCGAACAGAAATTAAACAAACCTAATGCGGTAAAACCTCAGTGGTGAACCTCAAGACAAGATACAGAGCATTTTTACCCCTCAGGCAAAAATATCAGATCTATATTGGAGGTCCTGAAGAGAATTTCCGTCCATCTTAAATTGCATCCCACTTTTAATGCAGGCCTGCGATAAAACATTAAAGAAAAAAGGCTCAGTCCTATTTTCTAGCTTGGTGTTGCCAGGTCAGTTTGAAATTGGGGCTCATACACATTTAGTGTTGAGATAGTTTGTGAATCATAAATGAGGAGTAAAAGCAAGAAAAGCTGTAGAGATGGGGCCAAACACCTATCCAAGAAGGATGGGCTAATGTTAATGTGCGTGCCAGACAGTGTTTGGGAAAAAGGCCAAAGATCAGCCAGAGGTTTAAAGACTATGCGCACATGCAACCACAGGAGCACAGCATCTCACAGTCCTGGATGATGATCTGGATAGAGACTGGAGACATGAGTGAAAGGAGGGGTGGGGAGGACTCTGCTGCTTATGCTGGCTTTGAAAATGGCAGAAAATGTTGAAATAATGACATTTTAAGACTATGATTTAGGCTATGCTTCAGACCAGTGGTGCAACTGGTCAATTCAAAGGACTCACCCAGGGACAGTTCTGGGAACAGGTGGTCGCCTTGGGCACCACGCTGAAGTGAGCCTTGAAAATTTTAAATGAAGTACAACAGATTGTCAACTCCTGAGCTCCGTACTTTAACCTCTTTACCCCTAAAGCTAGCCCTTCCTCCCAGCCATTTAAAACAGCTTTTAATTTTGAAATGCTGTTCAAAAATGGGTGTTTGAAAAATTGTTTTAAAACAAGATGCCATTTGAAACAGTGTTTCAAAATAAAAACGTCATTTTAGATGCTGTTTTTGATAGCATTTCAAAATAAAAACAGACTGAACAGCGATCTTTGTTCTGAACAGAGAACAAAGATTATGTAGAATGTAAATGCTGGTACTGGTGGCATAATGGATACTTGTGCAGCCATATGATGAAATTTCATATTGGAGGTCACAGGTTTGAGACCCTGCAACAGTACTGGGCACTGCATTAAAAACCAGCATGATTCTGTTCTGGTTATCACTGCATGGGCTCAGGAACACTGTTACAGATCATTGTCTGTCAACACAGTTGGCTGAGCGGCCCACAAATGCAGGTTAGAGAAGTCTATGTGAACAGAAGCTATCAATGCCACCATCTGCCCAGGGCCAAAGCTTATTCAGACAGGACAGAAGCAAAATGGAAAACTGTTCTGTGGTAAGATTTATCAGAATTTGAGATTCTCTCTGAAAACCATGGACCCTGTGTCCTGTGGATTAAAGAGGAGAGGGACCATCAAGCTTGTTAGCAGTTTACAGTCTATAAAAACCTGCATCTCTGATGGTATGGGATTGCGTCAGTGCCTTTGACATGAGCAGCTTACACATCTGGAAAGGCACTATCAATGCTGAGAAGCATACTGAGGTTTAAGAGCAACGTTTTATGTGATTATCAGTCAGGGTTTAGGAAAAAAACACAGTACAACTACTGTTGCTTTAAAAGTAGTCAGTGATTTTATTGAGTCTTTGGACAACAAAGAATACTGTGATGCTCTTTTTAATGATTTGAAACAGTTGACAATGTCAGCTTAAAAGGCAGACTGCACTGTATTGGTCTGTCACAACAATATGTTCAGTGGTTTGAAAATTATTTATCAAACAGAACTCAGTGGGTGCAAGCTGGAGGCTTTACCTCTAAATGTCTAGAAGTTAAAAATGGAGTGCCTCGGGGCTCAGTCTTCCGACTGCTGTTATTTACACTTAATATTCATAGCATTGGTCAGAATGTTCCCTATGTGAATTGTCAATTATATGCAGATGATGCTGCCATTTATAGCTCCACCCCTACACAGCAGCAGGCTCTCTGCTGCTTACAAGAAGCCTTCAATACTATACAGGACACACTGTGTGCTTTAAAATTGATCTTAAATCCTGTCACAACCAAACTCGTGTTTTCAAACTCAAAGAAGAAGCCGCTGAACCTTCCCTCTATGTCTCAGGGTGATGTGAATGGGTCTCTATCTTCTTATAATAGCTTTGGTTTTTGATTGAGGGTTCTTTGACTTTTAGGCTTCATATTGAGCAACTTGTAAATAAGTTAAAGTTGCAGCTGGGCTTTTGTTTCAGGAATAAGTCTTGTTTTTCCTTTACTGCAAAAACAGATTTGTTGCTGCCACTGTTCTGCCTCTGACTGATTATGGTGACATTCTGTACATTCATGCATTTTCTCAAAGCTTTGGATACTGTATACCACGGATCACTGAGGTTCATCACCAGTCTTAAGTCCTTGACTCATCATTGTATCCTGTGGGGTGGCCTCTATGAACACATGTAGACAAAAGCACTGGCATATTCTTATTTTCAAGGCTGTTCTAAATCTGCTTCCATCATACTTGTGTGATTACACTCATGTGAAAAGTTCAGGAAGTTACAGTCTTTACTCTGTGAGTCAGTCACAAAATTAACTCTTGCTGCCTGTGCCCAAAGTCTGTCTTGAAATGGGTAAAAGGAGTTCCAGGTATGCTGCTCCTGCAGACTGAATCCTGCTACAGGAGACATTATTTCTGGGAGAGCTGGTCTGTTTAAATGTTTTCAAAAGTAAATAAAAGTGTTGATGCATCTGGTTATAGATGTTTTGACTGTTTAAGTTGTGTTTGTAATCGTTTCTTTGTTCTATGTCTGTAACTCTGTGATTGTGCCGCTGCCTGTCTTCACCAGGACACTCTTGTAAATGAGATTCTTGATCTCAATGAGGTTGTTATGGTTAGATCATTTAGATAAAATTTTTTGGCACCCAGAAAATGTCTCTTTAAGGTAAGGCCTTGCATATCTCAGCAAGACAATGCCGAACTACTTACCATCACATCAACATGGCTTCACAGTACAAGTGTCCGGGTGCTGAAGTGGCCTGCCTGCAGTCCAGACCTTTCACCAACAGAAAACATTTGCCAAAACTGCAGCAACTAGTCTCTTCACTTCCCAAATGTTTAAGTGTTGATAAAAGGAGATAGGATGCTACACAATAGTAAACGTGGCCCTGTCCCTACTTTTTCGAGATGCCATGCTGCCATCAAATTCAAAATTAGCTAAAAAATTTCATGAAATGTTCAAATTTCTCATTTTTAACATCTTTCAACATGTTGTTTATGTTCCATTTGTTTATGAGTTTGCAAATTATTGCATTTTTTTATTATTTAATTTACATTTTGCACAGTGCCCCAACTTTTTAGGGACTTTGGTTGTATAAAAGTTTAAAATTCTGGTATTGTGATAGCACTAACACACTGGCAGCTCCTTAAAATAATGAGAGCCAGGGTTAATAACAGTCATATGGAGGAACCTGTCACCTTTCTAAGGGGTAGAGAGAGATATCATTTAAGTTGATGTCTCTGTGTGTCACAGAAGATTATCTACCCTCATTATCCAAAATTAAAACTGTTGTAGAACTTTAATACACCTCTGCTTCATCATTTTAATTGCATTTTCTTTGATATGCAAAAGAGTCTCTGCTTCAGGGTATTATCTTCAGACCACTTTCACTTTGTTCATTACAGAGTTTTGATTGACAGGCAGCCCAGGGGACAGAGGATGTGACATATGGCAAGGTGAGCTCTGAATACTGGGCTTCTTATCACACCTAACTATTGGAGCACCATCATTTCAATGCATTTTATAGTGAGTACAAGGAAAAAAGACAGACAGGTGCAATTTAGATTCATAGCTCGCCTCCTCATTGACCCGGCTGTCCACAAACTACACACTGTGTCCCTGCGGCCGCTGGATTTATTGCCCGTTTACCATCACACCAAGGTCACATTCTCAGCAGCACCTGGGTCAGCTGTATGGGCTTACTGGGAAGCATCATGAAAGGTTTTCACTAATGAGGTCTCTTACTACACACCTTCTTTATTAACCTTCTGGAGCCTTAAGGGCTTTCTCTTCTTGTTATCGAGATCATTCTTTGTTGAAGCTCTTCTGAGGATTGCTTTTATTGTGAGCTACGAGATTGCAAAAGATGAATCAAATGCATATGCTATGATGTATACGCTGCTACGGTGCACTCTTATCCCTCTGAGTATCATTTGCAACATGTATTGTATATTCATTTAGCCATCGACTTAAGAGGGACTAAATGACCCTTGTGTTTTCTCCCATTAAAAGCATTGACAGATCTCAGTTCTCATTCCCTGAGTAGCCTGGCTGCCATTGACTGCAGGGTCAGGTAATTATCATTTGTCAGTTGAAACCCTTGAATTGGCTGACAAATGATGATTGCCTCTTTCTCTGTGAGCTATTTTATGTGCTAACGAGCTAACAAAATAAAAGACTTTGGATAACATTTTCAAGAAAGAGTGACAAAGAGATTCATCAACCCGTGCATGTTTTCGGTATTCTGCAGCTATTTTTGTCTGGTGTGCTTTGCATGCAGAAGGTGGTCTTAATAGACAGATGCAAGGATGTCCTGCACATGCTCGTGCCAAAGTGCATGCACATGTGTGCATG
Organism: Cheilinus undulatus; assembly: GCF_018320785.1. Lineage (NCBI taxonomy): Eukaryota > Metazoa > Chordata > Actinopteri > Labriformes > Labridae > Cheilinus > Cheilinus undulatus. The sequence goes on from NC_054872.1 coordinate 17,301,666, forward strand.
TGTCCCCTCAGGCCCCGTGTGCCCTTTATTAGGAGCAAGTTGACTCCATTCAGCTTGGCTAGTGATTAAACCTTTTCATGGCGGGAACTTTCACACCGCTGTGAACTGTGTGAGGTGATTAAAGGCTGCTCAATTTGTAGTCTGGTCCCACTGCTATTCTTCCCCATTGATCTTTTTCAGGCCCTTGAAGTGAGAGCAGCACGCAGCAGGCGTCTCTCGTTGAAACTTGACAGGAAACATACACTGCACTTGTCTCTCTGCTCCCGTGTCAGCAAATATTTCACCATGTATCAAATCTAATTAGAGCTGAAATTAGCTCTCATGTATGGCTGGAATGCAATAACATTTATGTGATTAGCCTCGCTGTGTTTCTTTTGATATTGTTATGTGGATTTAATTAGTCTCTTTTATGTTGAACAGTGTGCATGAATATACATCAAAGTTCCATGAATTACATGTACTCAGATTGCTAATCTTTATTGTCTGCGAGACATAACTGAATAGGTTGAAGATACATTAAATCCTGTTTAATATCCCCTTTGGGATGGAGGATTCAGAGCTTTGCATTACTTTGCAGCAATTATAAATCTGCTATTTTACCAAAGTAAAGAATAGGAAGAATTTAATTTAACTTCTGTTTTAATTCACCACGACAAAACTAAATGTTAATACTTTCAGACATGCTTGCTACGACAATGCCACCATATTCTTTTGAAATAATTATTCATAATAGAAATGATACACTCTCAGTTTACTAGAAATTACTGTAACTGTTGTGATATCTCAACATTTTATGTTAATGCTAGCTCAAAAACTAAAAAGTGTCAAGCTTGCAACAGCATTCAGCTGTATAGAGCTGATATTGTTGCAAAACCCCAAAACTAATTTTAATGTTTTAAGAGCATGACTTACTGATTCTGGGCTCAGATTTCACTGTTAAACTTTCCCTAAAACCTTGCTTTTGTACTACAAAACTGTGTGCTTTGATTTTCTCTGGTCAAAATGTCTGCTCATGCTCAGATCTTTGGTTGCCTGCTCAAATTCCCTCCGCTTGTGCCCATTCTCCTCTCCTCATAGAAGCAGATTTTTAGGGAGCATTTGATGAAAAATCAATACAATGCCTATAAAAAGTATTCACCCCCTTGGATATTTTACCCTTTTATTGATTCTATAAATCAATCATGGTCAATATGATTTGGCTTGTTTTAAATTTTAAAATTGAAAATAAAAAACAGATTTCTACAAAGTAATGACAATTAAATACAAATATGTAATGTAAAACAAGTAAATGCATAAATATTCACCCCCTTATGTCAGTCTTTAGTAGATGCATCCTTGGCTGCAATCACAGCACTGAGTCTGTGTGAATAGGTCTCATTTAGGCTTGCACATCTGGACACCGCTATTTTACGCCATTCTTCCTTGCAAAACTGCTCAAGCTTTGTCAGGGTGAATGGACATCCGGCATGAACAGACCTTTTCAAGTCCAGCCATAAAATCTCCATTGGATTGATGTCTGGGCTATGACTTGGATGCTTCAGAACATTCACCTTGTTGTCTTAATTTAAACCATTTCTGTGTAGCTTTCTCTCTATGCCTCAGGTCATTGTCTTCCCAATAAAACAAATATTCTTCCAAGCCGTAGTTCTCCTGCAGACTGTATAAGATTTTCCTTTAACATTTTCCTATATTTTGCCACATTTATTTTACCCTCTACCTTTAAAAGCTTTCCAGGGCCACCTGCTGAGAAGTATCCCCACAGCATGATGCCTCCACCACCGTACCTCACAGTGGGGATGGTGTGTTTGTGGTGATGTGCAGTGTTTCGTGTCTGCCAAACTTGATCTTATCTGAACAAAGAACTTTCTTCCAGTGAACCATGGAATTTCCCACATGCCTTTTGGTGATCTCTAGTGGAGATTTAATCAGAGTTTTCTTCATCAGTGGCTTTCTCTTTGCCACTCTCCCATGAAGCTTTGACTGATGAAAGAACAGTTGCAACAGCTGTTGTCTGCAGAGTCTCTCATCTCAGCTGCTGAAGCTTGTAACTCCTTCAGAGTAGTCATAGGTGTCTTGGGAGCCTCTCTCACTAGTCTACTTCTTGCACAGTCACTCAGTTTGTGAGGACTACCTGAACTAGGTAGGTTCATGTGGCATTTTACTTCCATTTCTTGATGGTGGGTTTAGCTGAACTCTTGGGGATGGTCAGTGCCTCGGAGATTTTTTGCTGCCCGCCGAGGTCAGCCCTACACATGTGTCTGTATGTGACTGCCTGACTGGGTAACTGAGTGAGTGACTATACATTCAGATCTCTACAGAGTTGCACTATGGGTGGGGTTTAGTTGTGATCAGTGCCGAGGGCTACTTGTTGTGTGAGTTGGTTTATACAATGGCTGTTAGTAGAGTGATTAGTTAATGCTTAGCCACAGCAGCTGGGTTAAGTTTAGTTCAAAATGTTATTTTTCTTCTTAAGTCATGTTTGATCATACAAGTCTCTATGATATTTAATTTCTAGAGTCTTTACTGTGAAATAGTTTAAAACTGTCCTTATGTTGGGTCCCCAGCTTTTTAGAATTATTTAAGTTTTGAATTATTTCATATGTGGCCAGTCTTGGCTATGAAAAGAATGTGAATGAGCCAGAAGTTACTGTGTTTAGACTTGATAAACAATCACAAAGTCTTGGGAATAAACTTTTTAAAGCCAATGGATTTGCCAGACTCCATCTCTGTCATCAGGCAAATCCATCTTCAAAAGCTCCAAGCCACAACGTTTGTGCTGAACCAAACGCTGTTAAGACCAATCAGAGTCATTTGAGGAGAACGAGGCAGTAGCTATGGGCAGGTTTTAGTTGCACACAAAGCTGTTTGCAATGGCTGCCTCCTGATTTTTTTGTTCTACCTTTCCTAAACGCTTTCCATGGGAGCTTTCCCATATGAGTGTGAAATACATCCATTCAATGGATATTTGAAACAGTCAATCTGGCGTGTCAGATTGCAGGGCAGTATCATTACAATAGTAATAACAGTGATGAGACCTTAAAATCTCTTGTCTTCAATTTTTATGACAGCCTTCCAAAAACCAAAAGCTTTTACTTAAGGTTATAGTTTGGGTTTGTTTAGCATGCTAACCATAAAGTCACAAAATTTAGCGTACTAGGATTCATGAATTACCGCCAAATCTTTTGTCTGCAAAGGGTGCAATGAGAATGTCTTAAGTTTTGCCTGTATGTGATCACAATCCAAGTTTTTGACAATAAACAAAAAAATGCCATTCAAAAAAATAACAAAAAAATTAAAAAGCCAACTTCACAGTGACACAAACAGAGGAGTTAAAATAGCCATTAGGATCCTACACTTTTTGCCACATGAGTGCCTGTACAAAGTGTCAAGACAGTCCTTTTTTACTGATATTCCAGTCTGATTAACATTACCACCCATCCATGATGCCACATCTCCTCCTCTGCTTTTGTGGAGGCAGGATGGGGTTCTGATCTGAATCAAGGGCTTTGGTGTTATGTAGTTTAATATTCATGTACCAATGCAGAGCCCTCTTAGGTGTGATTTTAGTCCAAATGAATTAGACTGACTTGACTCAAATTCAGAGAAGAATGGGTCTGCGTTCCTTTTCCTGTGGGAGCGCACTACACAAATACAACCCTTTTACACACTGAAGTCAGACAGAAAAAGGTTATTCTATCACCTGTGTCAGATGTCTAAACAGTTCCCAAAAGCAGTTTGGAGGCTAACAACTAGTTTGAAGTCAAACAGCAAAGGCTGATTGTGGTAATGTTCTAATATCAGACGTGATCAAGGGGCAGATGTTACCTTTATTGCAAGTCATTACTGCTGTCATACTTATTAGCATACAAATCGCTTTTAGGCCCATGGAGACCTAAAAGTTATTGCATGTGTAATTGAACCTGATCTCTGCTCTGAGATTGAGACATTCACACAAGGAGGGAGCAAGCTGTGCACACGCACACACCGCCTACACACATTCACAAACAAGAGGTTTTTCTCTGTTCCTCTCATTCAGTCAGAGTCCTTTATCTAACACACAAGCTGAATGATAAAGAAGAGGGAAAGAGAGGAATACACTGACAACACATTTGTTAGTTAGTTAGTTAGCTCTGATGTCAGGTCAGGTACGGGAACAGATGCCAGTTCGATGCTTCGCTGTGTCAACCTTGACCCTGTTCTGCTCTGGGCTGATGGCTATTTTCCAGGCCTTTGCCCCATCTCTCCAGTTATCCTCCAAGCTGACCCCTCCACAAGGCATGCCATTGCCCCCAGTATGCAGTGAGCTGGTTCAGACCCAGTAAAGTGCACCAGGTGCCCAAAGAAAGACACCTGGTGCTTCCATATAATGAAGTCAAGATTTTAAGAAAACAATAGAAATGTACTCATTATCAGAAGAGAACAAAGTCAGATTATTTGTGGGAATGCATATCCTTAGGGCTTTTGACATAAAAAACCAAGCAATTTTGTCAAGTAGGAACCTCCCATCATCAGTGTCTCTACCAACTGGTCCCATAAAACTTTTGGGGGTTAGAGTTAACCCCCAACTAACCCCTAAACTTTTTAGGATGTTTTATTCTTAATTGAATTTTGTGTCCTGAAAGTAGTGTAATATACAGGCAAAACATTTTTTTTTTAAGTTTTTAAAAAGTCAGAGAAATGGCAGCAAGCAGGAATTTTAAAAACACCTCCATCGAAAGTCTAGCATACATTACATGCATAGATACTCTTATGTATGCTACTCCGGTGCAATAATATATGCATATATGCATCTGTAAAGGCAAATTATGTGCAATAGCACATGTGCGGTAATATTAGCGCATTGAATAACCAGGCCAAGGGCAAATGTGCAATTTCCTAATGCACCCACATGATCATGTGCAATACATCAGCACACTTGCACTTTAGTACTACAGCACTTGGATGTTGAACTTGTATTGACCATGAGTTTGGTTTTATCAGCCTTTAAGTCCAAGTTAAGTTTCTGCAGACAAGACTGAAAAAAATTTAAAGCAGATTAAAAAAACAAAGGCCTGCAACATTTATTAACAACAAAAAGTGGTGTCATCTGCTTAAAATGATTTGAGGCGTTTGACAAGTTATCACACAGATTGTTGCTACAAATAGAGAATAAAATAGGTCCTAAGACTGAATCTTAAGGCACACCTTTAGGACCTCTCAAAAAATGAGGTGGATCCAGCCATTGCCAATCAAATAGTTGGTAAACCATGATGCTGTTGTGTATGACATGCTGATGTGGTGAAGCATATTTATCAGTAAACTGTGGTCTACAGCAGTGGTTCTCAAATGGTGTGGCAAGGCACACTAGTGTGCCTTAAAGCAAGTCTAGGTATGCAGTGGGAATTTGTACAATATGTTATTACTACAACTTTATGGCAAGTAATGTAACCAGGCCTGCCCACAGGTCAGGCTGGACCCCTGAAAAACCCAGAGAATGGGATCGCCCCAGTTGCTAGCATCCTGGCTAACAGTTACCTCATTAAGAGCTGAAAGCATGGCAAGCTTTTACTGGGTTGAAATTGGTGTTTGAATTATTAATTCATGCTATTTTTAACCAAGCTGACCATTTTCTACCCATTTTTGCCACTTCTTTTGACAGCTTGAACCATTTTGCTTTTTTTTTTTTTTTTTTTTTTTTACATTTTTGCCACTTCTTATTACTACTTTTGACCTATTTTTGCCAATTTTTGTAACTTTTTGACACATTTAGCCCATTTTTGCTACCTTTTCGACACTTCCCCCAATTTTGATATTGTTTGGCCATTTTTGCCATTTTTCCTATCACTTTTAACTCCCCTTTATCATCTTTTATTTTTCCTATCACTTTTAACCCCCCTTTATCATCTTTTAGCAACTTTAACGCATTTATGCCACCTTTCTGCCAATTTTTGCCCACTTTTGCCTTTATTGGGCAACTTTCTTGCCCAATATTGCCCTTTTTATCACCTTTCACCCATTTTAACCACCTCTTTACAACATCTAACCCTTATAGGCCACTTGTAACCCATTTTTGCCCATTTCAACCCATTGTTTGGCCACTTTTTTTTTTTTTTTTTTTGCCAATTTTTGCCTATTTCTGTCTTTGTTTTGCCACTTTTTGTCCAATTTTGCCTTTTCCCCCCCTTATTTTTAACCTATTTTTACCACCTTTTGCCCACTAACATGTCCATGATCCCCCAGTTGGGTGGGCCCCAGAAAGCTCTCCTCTGTATCTCCCCTTATAGGCCACCTTGACTGTAACATCATGTAAAAAGTCTATTTTGAATAGATTTAAATATGGTATACCTTGAGATTTTGGCTTTACCTTGGGTGTGCCTTGGGTGAAAAAAGTTTGAAAACCACTGGTATATAGTGTCAAACACCTTAGATAAATCAATAAAAAGAGCTACACATTAGGCATTGTAAATGCCTAATCTGATGATTAGTGACAAGTCAACTTAAGCAAAAGGAGTCATCACACAGCAGTAAAGTTGGCTGGTCTATAAAGCCCCTACCAGGGACTACAGATGGAAATTAGCCTATATCTACAATCCGGCACTTTCACATGTCCATGTTCATTAATGTGCATTGTCCCTTATAATAAATAAATAAAGTGAAATATATAAAATAAAATAAATTCTTGGTTTTAAACATGATTTCCAAATTAAACTGATAAAAAGTCATTCACTATTAAACATGTATCTGAAGATTAAGTCATAAACAAATCACAAGGAAATACAAAGAGCCTGTTACAAACATTTTGTATCACTTACCAGCCATAACCCTCATGTCTCTGGACTTGTTTCATTGCTCAGAATGAAATAAGAGAGTGTTTTATAGAATATGGTAATTCACTCAGAGTTTTAACAGGGTCATGAGAGCTCTTTGTCGCCGCCATTCAAATTTATGTGACAGGTCCTCGTGACTGGAGCACTTCACAGAAATGATTGCTTGGAGCTGGAGCAGACTTTTAAATCTAATGGAGTCAACCTTTCACCACTGCCATTTCCTTTTTTTGCAGATTTGTTATAGTGACATTCAAAATGAGGCAATAAGAAACTCATTTGACCCCTGAGATATTTTCTCTTGTTACGCTCAGTGAAGGGCTCTTCTGGGTGTGGTAATGATGGTCTCTTGTTCTGTTGACTGGGCTCCAGTTTGGTCAAAACTAGAATAGAGCCAAAGTACAGTATATCACAACAGCTGATGGATGTAACAGGCTAGGGCAGCCATTCATGCTGTCAACAGGATTAATCATGTTCTTACTTAGCTCTGTCTTATAAAACATCTGTCCTATGTCAACATGTAACATGGCCCGTTAAGATGTTTTTGATTGAAATAGCTTTTTGATTTCACTAAATATTACCTTCTAATGCTGCAAATTAAATAAATGACCATTTCTAGTTCTTAACAACATAACATTCTTTTAACCCTTAGAGCTCATGTGGCATGGATCCATGCCGCAGACATACTTCTTTGTAAATTGCTTGGTAACTTTTGAACCTTAAGTCATAGGCACTAAGTTGTTAATTCCTGTGAAAGCTCTCCATTGTGCCTTTTCTAATCATGTCTTCCATAAATTCGTAGCTCTTACAGAACATTTTCTAATGAGCCTGGAACTTGGCTGACTATCCGGGGTCTCTGAGGACAGCGTTGTCATATACAACAAGAAGTGGCCCTGTTTATGAAAACGTTAACGGCTTTAGAACCATAAGTCATAGACACTCAGTCTTTTTTCCTCTGAAAGCTGACCGTTTTGCCGTTCGTTTGCTACCCTCGATGTCTCTGTAGCCCTAAAGGACGTTGTTCTAGCGAGCCCAGAACTTGACGTTTTGGGGTCTTTGGAGATTAAATCCACAGGGTTACATCCGATAATAAGCGTCTTTTTATTTTCAATCCATTTTCAATCATTTACTTTGGCATTTTTCAGTGGGAAGTGCCATGTTTGTTGACATGCAATGCATTGTGGGAGGGGCAGTTGACCAGTTGCGTCTTTACTGCTTAAAGGAATGGCACAAATGTGTCTAACCACAAAAAGTGCATGGACTTTTCCTTTGTATATACAGTGCTTAACAAATTTATTAGACCACCACCCAAAGTAAGGTTTATGCCACAGCTGCCCTAAATTAACAGCACTGGTAATTACCAAATCATTTTTTATGTTTCTGCAATGGTTAATACACCAATATGTAGAAAATCTTTAACCAAAATGATATTTTTAATGCTAAAACATAATTATTATTGTGATCCATGAATTTTCAAATTTACTGATTTACAAAAAAACTGAAAAATAGTAAAGCACATTAATATTTCTTGATTAATATGTCAAATTATAGCTATTTACTTGCATTCCTGAACCAAAAAAATAGTTTTAGGAGTTGAATGTTATGCTTGATTAATTTCTGACTTCTCAGAGAAGCCCGGTGAGCCGGCTCAAATTTGGGCATAAAAAGGTGAATTCAGTTTGAAATTCCTCATTCCTGTTCAAAATGGTAAAACGGAGAGCTCACTGAAAATGAAAGAGTCAACATTAAAGCACCTCATCAAAATATTTGTTTTCTTGTTTTTATGACAGGTGGTCTGATAAACTTGTTAAGCACTGTATGTCGATATTTTGAAAACCGTTAGTCACAGAATGTTTATTTTTTCACTTTTTTGTCCCCAAGAGATGGGAGAACAAGTTTCTGCAAAGAAAAGGCTTAGTTACTATTGTTTACTGTGTGTTATCAATAATAATCTGTGAGTTTTAAATTCTGATTTGTTCTTTTGTTGTCTTTAGAGTCCTATAATTTTTTTGAATTCAAGTTACATTACTGTAGTAGATATATTCTTAAAGCCCAGGTTGTCCTGGGTAGCATTGGGAGGTTTATTCAATAAAATTTGAATTATGCTCAACCGGTTGATGAATTGAAAAGTATACTGACTGTCTTTTGCATTGACTATTTAAGAAAATCAGAGAAAAAATATCATTTGCATAATAATTTGGAACATGGTGTAGACTGGGACACTAAACATCATGACATCAACGTCCTATATCTGAATGTCTAAAAGCCTCATTATGACAGAGCTTCATTATAGTGCTTTCACTGAAGTGCATGTAAAACATTTTGGGACCACAGCTACATCCCTCAGCTAGCATGCTAGTTTTAGCTTTACAACCTGTATAAGGCAAACAAGATAAGGGCTGCATTTCTCCGTTCTCTTAAAATGTGTCCTGAGTCTCTGGCTTGAAAGAGTGAAGGAATCCAAGCTGAGGACCGAGGACTGATGTCTTAAGAGATCATGAGATTTCTTTCCCTCTGGAGCCCTGTCATGTGAAGTCATGTCAGTATGTGATGAAGTTGCCAACTGATCATCAATCAGCTGTCAAGAGGAATTAACAGCAGATTAATTCTTCTAAAATTTGTTCTGTATTTTGTTTTGCGTTTTTGCTATTTTTAACCCCTTTTTCACTGTGGCCACAGCATTCTTGCTTTGGTGAAACACTGGACTAAAACAAGACATCAGCATGTTAAAGTTTATCTGTAGTGGGGTGGCGTTAATGGTCTGATTCCCCCTCAACACACGCTGATGTGACGTTTTCAGGGCCCTCCCTTTGATGCCAACTTTATCTGTGGCCTATAAGAAGCTAAGTGGCTTGGCTAAGCTAACCAGCTGTTATTTAAGTGGTAACAAATGTAACACACAGACGTGAAAACTGAATTGGTTTCTTCATCTAACGCTCACTAAAACAGTGAACTGCATTCCCTCAAATATTCTTCTATTGCTTTAACTGAAAGATAGTTCTTTGAGATGATGAATGAATGAAAGCTGAATTTACAGTGTATCAAATGCTCGCCCAATTAAACCTCATAGCATCGAGACACTAACATTTCCATTTATCACATGAACCCTTCGTTTCATTACTCATCTGATTACACTCTGATGCCATTTGTGCATTTCAGCATCAACACAGATGAATGAGGCGTCTCGCCAAGGCTGTCAGTCTCAGTGAAGAGGGGACATCAAATTACAACACCCAAGGCTGTGCTCTACATGAAAGATGCCATGCACTCGTTTTTGAGAGTCTTTTGCAAATACCTTGCATTGATATTTTTATGCAAGAGGAGTTCTTGATGACAAAACTGCATGGAATTACACACAGAAATGAAATGCAAATCAATGACCCAAAAAATGTGCTCAGAAAGAAATACTAAACCTCCGCTTGGCTGTTTTGTTGCTTGGCTGACTAGTGCGCTGGCTGGGAAAAGTATGTTGACCTGGGTGAATCCAAATTAGATATTGGCATGGTTAGGTGTTTTACACAGTAGGAGTGCTGCTCTGGCTCAGTCACCCTGCTGCTTCAAATATGGCCAGTGCTGGGCTCAGGAAACACAATGCAACAGCAGGGAGAGAGCATCTCCTCACACTCATTAAGCTGCAGATAATGGTCTGAAGAAAGCACATACCCACAGATGTTTTCCTTTTCTGTGCATGTGAGTTTCCTGGAATCAAATTGTCTGCATTTTGTGATGATTTTTAATAATCTTATATTTGAAGAGAGACATTCAAACAAGCCAACACTGGAAGGTCAATTATAAATTTCCATCTTCTATTACAGCAAGGAGCGTTCACTGTTCTGCATGGACGATCCACTTTAGGGCACTCGTACACAAATTCAGTGACATATGAAGAAGGCGCATCTGATCTTTATGCTGAAACACAACAACATCCACATTCGTAACCCCCCTTGTAAATAAGGTTAAAGGATGAAAGAGAGTAAAGATGGAAAGAATGTCAGACAGCAGCAAAGAGGAGGATAGAGTATGATGGGGAGTAGAGGGGTGGTTGAGAAAGACAAAAGAGAAAGGGAGGAGGTAGAGAATGAAAAGGTGGCCGTCGTATCCCTCCCCGTCTTTGATCAGTGGTCCATAGGGAACGGAGGCCGTGCAGATAGCTGGTCCACAGCTCCTGAGGAACGCAGCTTCACATTCCTCCTTGCTCTTTCCCCGCTTCTGAAAAATCACTTGTAGTCTTTCAGAGCACAGCAGCTGTGAAAACACATCATGGCTTACTACATGCCAGAAAAGACCTGCTGGCTAATGCACTGTAGCGCTATTGTCCTGCTGGTCCTCATTCACCAAAGTAATTCCTTTCAGGGCAAACTCTACCCAGTTCTTACATAATGTTTTTTATAATAATCTATTTAGGCTCAAAATAATGAATTTCTCTTGTTTTGTAAGCCTTCTTACAACACAGAGGTCAGAGGTCACGTTTAGCTACAAGTCTGACTCACAGATCACAATGTTTTACTTAAGGACATTTCGGGATGTAGCATCCATGAAGAAAGAGACCTGCCAGGGTATAGCATCTTCAAATCCAACAACAAAACTTAATACAGGGAGACTGAAATACATCGTCTGTAAAAATATGATATAAATTCAATCAGTCAATCTTTATTGGTATGGTACCAATTCATAACCAAAGTTATTTCAAGACACTTTACGAAGAAGGCAGGTCTAGACCGCATATACTTTGTTATACAGTGAATTCCAAAAATATTCAGACCCCCTTCACTTTATTCCACTTTGTTATGTTGTCGCCTGATGTTACAATCATTTACGTTTATTTTTCACTCATTGATCTACAGTCAGTATCCCATAATGACAAAGTGAAAACAACATTTACATCTTTTTTGTTCTTTTTTGCTAAAGAAAAATTGAAATATCAGATTGAGGTCAGTATTTAGACCATTTACTCAGTACGTAGTTGAAGCACCTTTGACTGTAATTACAGCCTCAAGTCTTTTTGAATATGATGCAAGCTTTGCACACCTGGACTGGGGAATGTTCTGCCATTCTTCTTTGTAAATCCTCTCAAGCGCAGTTGGTGGACCACCATTTTCATGTCTCTTCAGAGACATTCAACATGGTTCAAGTCAGGGCTCTGGCTGTGCCGCTCTGGGACATCCATAGAGTTGTCCCCAAGCCACTCCTGTGTTGTCCTGGCTGTGTGCTTGGGGTGACTGTCATGTTGGAAGGTGGACCTTCGCCCTAGTCTGTGGCCTGAGTGCTGTGGAACAGGTTTTCATTGGGGATATCAATTTACTTTGCTCCATTTAGCTTCCTCTCAACCCTGACCAGTCTCCCAGTCCCTAATGCCAAAAACACCCCCACAGCATGATGCTGCCATCACCATGCTTCACTGCTGGTGCCTGGTGTCCTCCAGACAAAATGTTTAGAACTGAGGCATCCAACAACCACAGAGCGATGATTTCACAGGTTACCTAAAGTAAGAAGTAGATTGCTAACTAGTTACAGTACATAGAATCAACTGTTCTAAGACTTTGTATTCACAAAACGTCCTGCTCCTCACAGCACAGACTTCCGTGTTTTGCAGCCCGGAGCTGAGCAGCTGTGTCGTGCGCTGACGTGACGTCAGTACAACCTGTTATTGTTGTGTGTGTAGCTCATAGACTGTAGAAAGAACTGGACAAACCCTGTGTGGCGTTAGCCATCTGCTTACAATAGGCGGACTCAAACAGATCTTGAAGCCAATCTGCCGCAGCTTCCATATTGAAATCACGGTTTTAACCGAACTTTGGATCAACCTAACTGCCTGCCCACTAAGCGTGACTTCCTGACATCTAGCTAGCATCCTGGTTGACAGAAACGTAGCTTCTGCCTGTCGAGCTATCTGTCAATCAAATGAGACGCGGCAGTCAGTCCGCAGTGAGGTTTTTCCTAAATATAATCTAAACAACCGTGATTCAAAAAAATTCAGTCGTACAGTGAGAGCACAAGAAGACATTAGCTGATGAGACACGTTTGAACCAGGCTGTAAACAGTTTATTTCTAGTGTAAAAAAACAGCTTTTTAACATGTGTCCAGACGGGACTTCCGGTGTTTCTGCAGCCAGCCTCAAGTGGACACTTGATGTATTGCAATTTTTTGCACTTCTGCATTGGGTTCATTTTCAGGACCGGAGGTTGCCTCTCGGTGTAGCTCCACCTTTTTGGTACAGATAGGTAAGATTGGTTGGTATGGGTCAGTTTTTTTGGGACTCTTTCCAACTTTTGCTCTATGGAAACGCAAAAAAAATGCGTGCCGTTCTGCACTTGGTGGAAACAACCGAAGGGAGTCCATCAGGTTTTTTGTCATCTCTATTATGAAGGCCCTGCTGCCATGATTGTGTAGTTTGGCCAGGCATTATATGCATATATCTATCTATACATGTATGTTTATATGTGTATGTATAACATACACATATAAACATGTGAAAACATGATTGAATATTTATTTATTTTTATGTGTCATATTTTTGTAATTTTGCATGGTCCACAATATTTACATATATATTTCAGTATCTGCATTGGAACATTTTTCATCTTGACACTTATTATATGGAAATACATGCTGGTGTAATTCATCCTCAGACCACTTTTCTAGACCACATCTTCCACTGTATCCCAACATTTCCATGTCCTGGTGAAGACCCTTAGTGATTGAACCCAGTCTGGTTTTTTTTCTTGATTGTTAATGTTTTACTGTATACGCCCTTATTAAATAATAGCCATTTAACTATAGCCTTAGCTCTTAGCTTAGCTTAGAGTGCCAGAGGATGGCCCTGTAGCTTCTTTTCTTGGTCCCCCTGACCATGTCTATCATGATAATATGATTAATTATGTAATAATTTAATAATATATAATAAAATAATATAATAAGTAGTAGTATGAGTAGAATGATTCAAGATGATTCATGAAGTTCATAAGTATCATAGGTAGGCTTGCAATTTTCCATAATACTTTTAATACTTAAAAGATTGTTAGAGTTAGAATAAATAGATTAATGTAAAAAAAAAAAAAAAAAAAAAAAAAAAAAATTTAAAAAAAAGCAAAGTTTGAAAATAATGAGTTCTTGTTTGGTAAGTATTTAAAGACAGATGAAATGTCATTTTTTGTTGTGTTTTTTTATGTTCCAAGAGCGAAAATAGATCTTTAGAGGAATAAAATTACAAAACTAGTGAAACATGTTGATACTGAAATGTTATGAGACAACATATAATGTATAAAATATTCAGTTTTTTAATTTTCTTTTAACAGAGAGTATTGCTTTATATGAAAGAGAATAATTAATCTTGAAAAACACAATTATAGATGATTCATTGGAGATTAATGTTTCTCTTCTTCCACTGGCCCTCCTGGGTGAATACAAGAGAAGAAGCCTACAGGTGCATCTAAAAAAATGGAATATCATTTAAAAATCTATGTTTTTCTAGTGATTTACTTCAGAAATTTACATTTTTATATATTCCAGATTCATCATTACAAAGAGAAATATTTCATGACATTTTTTTTGTTTAATCTTGATGATTACAGCTTCCAAAATGTCAACTCTCTGGAAAATTATGCTCATTTGAACACTCAGTATGTGGTTGGAGCTCCTTTAGCACAAATTACTGCATCAACGCAATGCCGCATGGAGTCAATCAGTCTGTGGCACTGCTGGTGTGTTATGAAGCCCAGGTTGCTCTGATAGCAGCCTTTAGCTCATTTATATTGTTGAATCTGGTATATCTCATGTTCCTCTTGACATCCCAGAGATTCTCTTTGGGGTTCAGGTCAGGCCAATTGGCAGGCCAATCAAAAACCGCAATACCATGGTCAACAAACCAGTTTCTGTTTGGCTTCAATGTGGACAAGTGCCAAGTCCCCCTGGAAAAGGAAATCAGTGTCTCCATAAATTTTTCAGCAGAAGGTCTCTAAAGTCTCCTGAAGACCTGCTGACAGCATTGACTGGACTTGAAAAAGCACATCAAAGATGAGATGGTGGAATTTTGATTTTCATGAGCTGTACGTCATAATCATCAATATTAAAACACGTCTTGAAATGTTTCTCTTTGAATGAGATAAAACTAGAGTATATATGGACATAAAATTTTCTGAAGTAAATCACCCGAGAGCACATGAACTTTTACATGATATCAAAATTTTCTGAGATGCACCTGTATATATCAGTGAGGCTAATCCAACCAGTAAATGTGTGAAACAAACCAATGTCAAATATTATGTGTGGGGTTTTTTTTATTATTATTATCCTGCAGCACTGGCTTCTAAATGATCTGTTTGCACATCTTTCTGATTCTCAAAATCAGTTTTGCAGATAAACTAAAAGTTTAATTTGAACAGTGATATTTTAGGTCTGAATATTAAACTCTTTCAGTTAAAATGTAAGTCTTAATTCATACTTCAATTTAATCAATTTAAATGTATGTTTTTGACAGACATTTACCACGTTCTTTGTGAGGGGTTGGGGGGTCTTCGCCTTTTTACAAATATAAACTGCACAAATAGTTGCAAATATATAACCACTGCCCTACAGCACTACTTATTCCATAATTTCAGTTTTGAGTGAACAATATTAGGATACGTTATGCGCTCATATGGCCTGCATTGTTTCTTAACACAAACCTTTTTACAAATATAAACTGCACAAATAGTTGCAAATATATAACCACTGCCCTACAGCACTACTTATTCCATAATTTCAGTTTTGAGTGAACAATATTAGGATACGTTATGCGCTCATATGGCCTGCATTGTTTCTTAACACAAACCTCAAATCTCAGCCCATGTAGAGGATATGGTAAATCATTGTAGAGACAGTTCATCTGCTCCCTTCTCTTCCTTGTAATGCTCATAGGTGCAGTGGAAGCCCCGCCCTCCTCGGATATGACGCCAGCCAATGGTAAGCCAACGTGCTCCGGGGAGGGACGTCACATCATCACTAGCAGCCGTTGTGGTGGGACTACCGTGCTGCTTCTCTGCTTGGCTTTCAGTCTCTACGGCTGCAGCACCTCCTGTTTTTGTGTTTGTAAGAGACACCACTTGAACAGCACCGCTGGATAAATGAAACCGAGGAATTTTCCTGTTGCTTAAGTGGGAAGAGAAAAGGATAAGTTTCTCAGCTGAAGAGACATGTTTTTAACGGGAGGAGAGAGACTACCGGCCGGGCTGTCTTCACTTCCAACAAGCGTTAGAGCTACTTTGATGCAGCCGCTTAGCTAACAAGCTAACTGGAAATGTTTTCAGAAACTAGCCAGATTGTTAGCGTGCTAGCTAGCTAAACCTGGGGGATACGCTGTTTAGATTGAGTAAATAGTTGAAATTCCTCCTTTAATCGTCGATGTATTAAGCGAAAGAAGAATGGAGACATCTTGAATTAGGTATGTTGGATGTTTAAAGCTCCACTGTCTTCTTTGTTGCTAATTTCCAGCAGGGACAATAAGTAACTGACCAGGCAACAAGTCTGGCACACTAATGCTTTAACGATACACAAGTTAGTTCTCATGATGTGTAATGTTGATGTCTATTATAGCGGGTTTCTGATTGACTAAACATGAATGTTTTGCGGTAAAAATTAGCGTTCTCAGCAAAGTAAACATGGTACTCCTTAGAAAGTGGGGTCCCACTTTAACGTTAGATCCCTATTTTTAGGTGATCCGGGCCACTCTGTTGTATAGGAGAACTGACGCTTGTGAGTGGATTCAACTATTGACGAGGAGACTAGGTGGATGAACATTACAAGTCGCCCACATGCTTTGGATCAGTTCCCGGACTTGTGAAAGGCATCTGAAGCAGAAGGTGGGAGACGTGAGCGCACAGCCCTTGCAGCCCGGGGGAAGATGGCGGAGCGATCCCACAGGAGGTGGTGAAACCAAAACTTGGGCACTCCTTGGATTTATCGCCAGACATCTTATCTCAGATCTTAGGACACATGCAGGCCAAAAAACGGTACTTAACCCTGTTCTCCGCCGGCGCGTGTCTCATCCTGTTGTTTTTCTTTGGGGGGATACAAGTACCGCTGTCCAGACGGGGTCCCAGCCGGCGTGATGACCGCAGCCTCTCAGGGGCGCGGTGGCGTCGCTTCCCGGGGTCCCTGCAGCCTTTCAGCTCCTGGGAGCAAGACCAGAGCGATGATCACAATGAGCACATATCTCCAAGGCAGAAGAGGGACGCTAACTCAGGTGTTTACACTGGAAAACGCTGCAGGATGGAGTCCTGCTTTGACTTCTCCCTGTGTGAGAGGAATGGATTTAAAGTGTATGTCTATCCCCAGCAGAAAGGGGAGAAGATGTCAGAGAGTTATCAGAACATATTGTCCTCTATTGAAGGATCCAGGTTTTATACACCTGATCCAGGGCAGGCGTGCCTGTTTGTCCTGAGTTTGGACACTCTGGACCGGGACCAGCTTTCACCCCAGTATGTCCACAACTTGAAAGCAAAAGTCCAGAGCCTTCCTCTGTGGAATGGGGGAAAAAACCACATCATCTTTAACTTATACTCTGGCACCTGGCCAGACTACACAGAGGACCTTGGATTTGACATCGGGCTTGCAATGTTGGCCAAGGCAAGCATCAGCACAGAAAACTTTAGGCCCAACTTTGACGTTTCTATCCCTCTTTTCTCTAAAGACCACCCAAGGACAGGAGGGGAAAGGGGCTACCTAAAACATAACACTATTCCCCCTTATAGGAAGTACATGCTTGTCTTTAAGGGGAAGAGGTACCTAACTGGAATAGGTTCAGACACTAGGAATGCTTTATATCATGTTCATAATGCAGAGGATGTGGTTCTTCTCACTACCTGCAAGCATGGGAAGGACTGGCAGAAGCACAAGGATGCACGCTGTGACAAAGACAACACAGAGTATGACAAGTAAGTGTTATGTGGAGAACTTTTCCAGCATGAGTGTGTCTCTGTTTTTGTTCACTGACTTTATACAGCTGCTGTCATAGTTTGGGTTTGTTTCTTTTACTCTGTCTTGTTTTTCTCACTAATGCTGCTTATGACAGTGTAGCATTACCCTTAACAGCTCCAAGATAAATGTTACTGTCTTCAGTATATTGAGTGACAATTTGTTTCCTCCTCAGATTTAACCAATCCTACAAAAATCATTCATAACACTGATAGATGCAGTATTTGACAGATTGCACATCATCTATTGTTTCATAGGAATCTAAAGTGTGGGATGGCCCTTACATAACATCCCAACTTCCCTGAGTTTATGCAGAATAATGAGAAAATTTTTAAAGCAAAATATTTTTTCTGGGACTGCCTTGATCCCTCTCTTCCCTGATTAAATGTCATTTTATTCAGCCCATCTGATTTATTCAATACCAGGGTGGAGAATGGCAATTTGACTTTTAAACAGTCCTTGAATCATACAATTTTGTTTAACAAATTAAACATCATGAGGCACAGATAAGTAGATTTGCTTAAATGTCAGCCACAAGAGCCACTTTATTAATGTAATTCAATTGATATTCCCATCTGTCCATACAGCCGGCTGTTCAGCAGTGCATAAATCTGCTCCTCTTCCTCTGAACCTTTCCTCCATCCTGTAATTGTATTTGCAGACTTGATCCTTGCATATAGAAATTGTCAGTAGTGTATAAAAATGCACACACTAAAACTTAATTCGCATGATGCACTCATATAACCAATTTGTGGAAACTGATGGAAGAATTTGAAAATTATATAATCCTGACAATCCCGTCTCTGTAGTTACACTGCATCCCTGAAGAAGGCAATATTGCACACACTCACTGGTTTAAAGAGGTGCTCTGTGATCATCATCCAGTCCTGTGTTCTGTGCCCAAATCTGATGAGCAAACTGGTGCCTGTCTCCCTGCTTTGGCCAACAGGATTCATTTCGTGTCCCCTCAGACTGTGCTGTGTTGTTACTGGTGACTGTGTGGCGCTGGGTGTTTGACTGTGGCTCTTTGGAGTGGATTAGTAGGGACAATGCGCTGGTGCCAGTAAGGGGAAGCCACTCTGGCCCCTGTTTGCTCAGTCATTTCCCAGACAAACCCAACTGCATGAGCCAGGAATGCCCCGGCCCCAACCCGTGTCCTGCGTGACCCCTTAATGTTTGGGGCCTGCTGTCACTGACCCCCATGTCAACTCTTTACCTTGTTGTTAGTTGTCAAGTTTAGAGGGACGATTTCATTGTAGGGTTGCTCCAGTGCTATGCACATGATTCAGTATAAAGCTCAATATCACATGACAGCAAAAAATATATTAATTAAAAAAAATCAGCTCTGCACTATACTCAAAAGCAGCCTGCATACCATGGAGAGTTGTGCTGCCTGCATGGTCATAAATGCTTCCACTGGCCACTATAGTTTCAAAAGCAGTTTGAAAGAAGTGATGTTTTATTTGTATCATATGAGAAAATTAACAGCAATACAGCTGTTACACCAAAAAACGAGTAAAGTTAATAACATACCCTGAATAAAACAGTTTTCACAACACTAAAGAAGACATAGCACAGCTGGAGAGGCTGAGAGCTGAATTTCAGGAAACATAAATGTAAGCTTTGCATTTTTCTCTGTTTTTAAAAATACTGATACCTTCATTGTCCATTGTTGATGAGGATCAAACAAATAGGAATGAATGATAAAACACCTGAATTGTATCAGTTTGGCATTAAAATGTTTCAGTCACTGTTTTCAAATGCAGGTATTCCAAAACCAGATAGCAGGAACCCCCTACTGTCCCTAGAAGCAGTTAAAGTATATAACAGCATGCTATTATGCCTCTCCTAACACTTACATAGGAGTGACTGAAAAGGACACGGTGGCCTTAAAAAACATAATATTCATTATAGTTATTTAGGTTAGAAGCAGAAGCAAAGATTTCTAAAGATATAGACTGTATAGCACCACAGGGACGGAGTGCATATAGAAGGAATGTTTTTGCTGGCAGGTAAAAAACATGAACCATGGAAAGCACAACCAAACAAACTCAGACGCAACACAGAAATACATAAGATACAAAAATACACTAAAGGTAAACTAAAGGCCAGACCATCGTTAAAGGACATCTTCAGACATCTAGTAAAAGTTAAGTACTCCATAGTTGATCATTTTTAAGATTTAGTTATGTAATGACTTGACTTTTTTATCCTGTTGGATTTGGCCTTTGGTAATCTAAATCTTCTGTCAGAGGGTCGGAGCTCAAATTCAGTATGAAGAGAATGCTCATAACACTGTATGATGTCTTGGGCCTTGTAACCCTCTTGTCAAAAGTTATAGATTGATCAGGTATTTTCATGTGTTTAAAAGGTTTTATGTGAGCCCAGCCTTATAAATATTCAAATATACAATCTTACCAGGAATCTCTCTGGTATTCTATATCGGTAAATTTGCAGTACTCATTATCTAAATCTGAACATCTGTTTTTGTTTGGGGAACGTGCAGAAGTTTGTTCTGAAACCAGACAGCAATGTGATTACCCCAGCTACAAGCGAGAGGTGTCTCTACACTTGTTCTAATTTGTACCATATCACCCTGTGTAATGTGTTTTGCCTAGCATTGATCCCCAGAGGATCCTTGTGTTTGTGGCGGCCTGTGTAGGTGGGTATCAGCTTAAGAGGTTCATCCGTTTACTCAGCAGAGTCACATTCTCTCTATCGCTCTTAAGACATGAGCTATCTGCTCTCTGCCCCTCGCTGCCAAGTGCTTCCAGCGAGTGATTTCTCACAGTGAGACAGGTGGCATCGGAGCCATAACCCAAAGGAAAAATTAATCCCCCTGTCATTAAGTACCATTGGGGGGGAGACGAGCTTTGGGTATCTCTCTAGCCCTCGCCAGCTTAGTTTCATTGCATGGCTACAGTATGTCTAATGGTTCTCAGTCAGTACATCCTCTGTAAGCCACACCACTATCAGTCAACACGCTTTGGCATGATCCCCAGTGCACCACAGAATTTTGCTTGAATTAAAAGAAATTAATTCACTGTTCCCCAGAGTGCCAACTTCCAGCAAAGTCTGTGCTTAAGTTAAATCAAAAATGGTTACAGAAATGCCTGTATCTTAAAAGTAAAGAGGGAATAGTCATTTTAGGTGTAACGTTTTTCTCCCAGAAGCCCATTATCAGAGCAACATTTTGTTTTGAGTGAGACTTGACCCATTTAGCAACATGTAACCATACATGTCTTTTTTCTCTAAATGATCACAGCTTACGTTTTGATCCAGCTAGCTAAAACACAACCTGAAATAGTCACACTTTTAGCTTGTAAGAATCTCAAACTGAAAAGAATCTGGATAGGTAACTGTACAGTTCACAGCAAAAAAACAACTTCAGCTTTATGAGATCACACTTCTAAAGTGAGATTTGTGCACGTTTACGTCATAATATTAAGTAGGCTACACTTGAATGCACTGGTAAAGATTCTCAAATGTATTGTGTGTCTTTCTACTTTGCAGCAAGTGAAAGTTCAATATATAAGTCTGCCAAGACACTAACAACACACCAAGTTTTAAATGGTTCTGGAAACTATTGATGATTTCAGACATTAGTTTCCATGGTTTTATAACAGGCACACTTTCCCCGGTTTGTGTACGTAAGAGGGAAAGTGAAAGGTGCACCTCTGGGCCAGTAATACATTTTTCATGAGAAGTTTGTTCGTAACAGACCTGTTAAAAATATCTCTCAGTGAGCTGAGATTTTAAAGAATACAGCTCAAGTCCATGGGGACTCCTCTCTTATATCCTACTATCTTTAAAATGGGCATGTGCATTAATAGCCTTTTCTCACATGTCATCTACACTTGACTTCAAGTTTCAGATCTGTTGTTTGTAAAAACTGTGGCAGACTAGAATGAATGCTGTTTAGAAACATACCTAGATTTCATGTATTTAACTGAGAGTTTGACAATATTATTGCCTTTATACTGTTTAATTTCAAGGACAAGTTAATAAATAATGTCCCTTTTTTTACAATTTTTCTGCTAAGGAGAGTAATATAATGACCCTCTTGATATAAAGGGGATATGGACCACAATACATTTATTCACGTTTTTTTTATTTGAAATGAGTACACTATAAACATCTTAATATTTTCCCATAAAGAAATAACAAAAACAAAGAACTAAGCATAATACACATACACTAGATGACACATAGACATTTTTAAACCAGCCCAGCTGCACAAAGTCAATATGTACATAAAAAACAACATATAAATAAACTATTTATTTTGAAAACCTTAAATAAAAATGCTCCTGAAATGAAGTAACATAAGGAAGATTAGATGGCAATTCCCCAATTAGACTAAACACTTCAAATCAATAATCGGGCATGTCATTGTCAGTGGTTCTTATTGCAAACACTTCATTTTTACTGAGCACTTTGTATGGCATCTTTTATGTAGACTACGCATCAACATAAACTACATTGTTATAAATAATATTGTCTTTCTCTACATGAGGGGGTCAACTGACTATCAGTCTGAACGATTATTAAGGGGATATTTGGCGTTTGGCTGGTGGGATATTTGGCGTTTATTTTACCAATAGTTTGTAAGATTGATTAATCAAAAAGTGTGTTACTTACTGTGTCTCCCCATCTGGCTTTATTTTTACTCTCCCTCGGTCTCACCAAATGTCTCAGTTGCAACATAACCTGATTCGCTAGATGTCACACTAGCACCAGCCAGTCAGCATTTCAGCCTGGGTGCCACTGACACAGTGAGCATATGGCATCACTTCCTGTTTGGCTACTGTGTTGCTATGTGCAGTTTCTCATACTGATATAGGCAGGACTAAATTGTTTGTTTTCCTTTTTTTATAATGCAATTTTACATTTTGTACATCATATAAACCCATATCAGTTCCAAGTATCAGTTATCCGTCTCACAAACTCCAAATACAGTACTTAGTATTAGCATCAACCCTGAAAAAGATAGATCAACCCCTACTCTCTATCTTCTTTGTAAATATATGAATATATTTTAAAAACTCTGTATTGGCCAGCCCTACTTGAGCTGCTGGGTGTCAGATGTAATCAGTGTGAATAATCCTCAATAGAATGGTTTGGCACAGTAATATTTTTACATGGGTCCTTGGTCTGTGCACACAGGGGGCAGATTTTACAAAATAAACTTTTCTTGCTGTATTAGGTTTTATTAATTATTTGCCTTCTTGGCTCTAGCACCAGCACAGTAGACCATCACAATCTAATTCTCACAAGAGGGTTTTTTTATGATTCTGTTGGGAGTTTAAGTTGGGTGGGGTTTGCCTTTTGAGGGAGAACTCCAAATGGTTAACATTACACTCTGACAGAACTGATTCATCAGTCCCCAAAAGCTGAATTATTTTCAGTCTGTAATCATACCCAGACCTGCTGCATGTTCCCAGCCTGGCACCCGGCTGTGCAGGGCTTTCCAAAGGGGTGAGACTCAAAGGGGCCAAATATGTGGGTGGGACAGTAGTCAAGGAGGCTGGTTGCCAAGGAGATCAATATTTGTTTTCGGGTTGACTTTCAACTTCCCAAATTAACAGTGCCTCTGACTTGCACTATACTGTCAGCAGCACACTAGCTGTATAAAGCTGCATATTTCAAAATAATATTGTTGCTTCTGCTGTAAAAATCTCACTGGAGTAAGTAGATGTTTGCCAAGTGAATTGATAAAGACCATATCTAGACTTTTGTTTTGTTGTTTAAAATCGGTCTCATATCTGCATGATCCTTTTGCAAAGACCTTAATTCAAATTTTAGTTTTTATTTTCAGGCCAAATGCTGGTTTGCACAATCTGTAGGCACTGCTGGGTTCTCTTTACAGGTTGTCGTGTGTACTGGTCCTGTTCTAAACCTCTATGGGTCAGACAGTACAGTCTGCGGTCTAACTGGGTGGAAGTAATAGT
The DNA here is from genome assembly GCF_018320785.1 of Cheilinus undulatus. NCBI lineage: Eukaryota > Metazoa > Chordata > Actinopteri > Labriformes > Labridae > Cheilinus > Cheilinus undulatus. The sequence continues at coordinate 17,325,370 of NC_054872.1, forward strand.
TTCTGTGCCTGGCTGTGGCCCTTTGTGCAATAAATCCCTCTTATCCTCTCCCACTGACAACAAGGAAGTTGTGACAGGCTGAATGCAGCCTCTCACCATAATTACCATGTAATGGCCATGTCATTTTTGTGCAATAGTTCAGACATCCTTCTCCAGATGTTGGCTTGGAATTTGTATGAGTTATTTATGTGCAGCATGCTCACATGTGTGGTCTGTTCAAAGTACGTACTGTTGCTGAGTTGCACAATACCATGTCTGATTGTAGTGGTTTTATTCTTCTGTTTTACTTTCGATATTTTGGTGTTCTTTTTTTATTAGGGGTGCCTGATATTATTAGCATGGTATTAATACCAGCAGATAGTAGATTTAAGTTAACTATCGGTATTGTAAGCTATAAACATTTCTGGCAGTAATAGTAACGGAGATATTGGCCTTGTGTACTAATAACTTTGTTGTTTTAGGCAGGATGAACGGATCTGCTTCAGTTAAAGTATTTTTCTTTTTTCATCCCCATTCCTTCAGCTTTAAAGTGTGCTTTAAGGAATTGAGTATAAGGTCTGAACTACTTTTGGACCTTTTAGGTATCAACTAAAATGTATTTGTTTATATCGTATGTAGGATGTTGGCAGAAATCCAGTATTGGGCATCCTCCTTTTTATTGTAAATTGTTGAACTTTCAAGGTCTTTCATTGCCTAGAATATACACTTAAACTGCAGCCAAGAACCCTGTTAGCTTTTGGTTTCTTCTGTTGTAGTTTTTAGTTTCTCTTGGTGAAAAGATTGGCATCTTTCCAGATGTCTTTGTTTTTTTTTAACTGAGAAGAAGCTTAGGGTTGCTGGACTCTTAGTGCTGTAATGAATGTGTACTGTACATGTGTAACAGACTTCCCAATGTGTTTTTCATGTTTACAGCAGCATGAGTACGTTGTATTTCTTTACCTGTCATGTCCCTGCTGTTTCCAGCCACTGGGTCAACTTTGTGCCTTCCACTTCACCATTCTCTGTCCCTCTGACATCTGCACTCAGCCACTGTGTACAAGCCTGTAATACAGCCAAAGGAGAGCAGGAAAGATACTGCAGGAGGCAGGTCAGATGCAATTTTAACCTCAAACTGAAAGCCCTCTCACAGCTTGTTTCCAATTAAGAGGCCCTGCCAAGCGAGGGAGTACGAGAGGGATGGAGTGAGAGATGAGGGGAGCGGGAGAGACAGAAGAGTGGGAGAAAAACAGAGAGAGTGTGTTAGAAGGAAAAATAGAACAACAAAGAGAGAGAGCACAGTTAGAGTCTTAAGAGAGTGAAAAACAAGGAGAAAGTAAAAGCAAGAGAGATGCTGAAAAGAGGAAAAACACATGTCAGCCGTCCAGCAGTGCGAGGTGAGTGTGATAGCTGGCTGGGTGCTGACGCTGGTCTGCTAGGTGTATTTATAGACTCGCAGGATTTTAATCCTCAGTATTGGCCAAAGCCCCTAGCAGAGGGCTGCTAGCCAACTTGATGCAGGCTTTACAGAGCTTGGGGAAAATGATAATCGTTAGGGGAGGATGTCGATCTTTGATTTCCTGCATATTTACTTTAAATGGCTGTTTTCACTCCTGTCTGCTATTTTAAGACACTAGACTGGCAGCTAGGTTTTTCTTCCCAAAAAAAATTCTTTCAGTGTACTTGTGTAAAGTATTTTTTATTTTGCAACTTCAGTTTAGCTTCCAAACATTTGGATGTATAAAAGTCTGCAGTCCTGTTTCTGTTGAGAGTGTCACAGGTCAAATAGAAGCATCACAATTTGCCATTCAAGATCCAAAAACTTTTTGACTAGAATTTACTAGAATTATAGACTAATGTTTAGCAATCCAAGTCCTGATGTTACATTGAAATATTTCAAGCGCTTCCTCTAACATAAATTATCTTTAGGGTACCACGTATAGCTGTTTCCAAAGAACTACCACTGGCAGCAAGCAGAGTAATCAAATGCTTTTGTCACTTTGTATCTACAGATAAAAGTTAGAACATGATTCACATACTGAAACGTCCAACAAACGCTTCCATGCATGCACCTTCTGTGGTTGTGTGAAAGGGAATAACTAGGGCAAACTCTGTTTTTATATTCTAGAAACTGTGACAAGTAAAAACATCAAACCAGCCAAGCATCTGTTATCCACTACAGCTTTTTTTATCAGGCAGCTTTGTGGGAAAAACAGGTTTGTTGGCTTTTTGCTGAGTCTCTTTCATAGAATTGTTTTGAACTAGGTAGAGGAGTTAATAGAAAGTGGAAGAAAAACTATGATTAAAAACCTGGCCTAAATAAGTGCGATGTTGGTAAAGAGTAAGTGAATGACAAGAGCTAGACTCCATGAACTTGTAAAGATGGCCCAGTTGTGCGCAGTGACAACAGCTGGCTTGATATGTGTCTAAGTTTAGCTGCCTTTGGCAGGACTGGAAAATAACAGACATGGGAGGTTTTGATTGAGTTTTAATGAGTTGTGTTATTGCACAATAAAAAGTTTGTGGTTGGGATATTAAATTTTTATAGTTAGTATCTTCTTAGTTAAAAACCAGTTGTCTGTTGTAGCCCAGTAAATCATTGAAAGTGTCCCAGAAGTATCTGAGTGCAGTATTGATGTGTTCCTAAAGAATGAAATTTTACGGGGCAGTAGTGGTGGCCCACCCTGACTTTTTTGTTTTTGCACTTTTGACAGTATTCATTAGTATGTTGTATAAAGACACTCAAATAACATAACTTGCCTTTTGAAATGTTCCACTTGCTGTCCTACAATCATATCAAGTGAGCTGCATGTGTGAAGGCTTATTGTTGACAAGGCTTTATATGTGCAGGAGTGAAGGATAAAATTAGCCACAGAAAACTGCAGAAAATGTTTAGATGACTGGATATGAAGCTTAAACTTTTTTTAACACAGTGCATTGCACCACTACAGATGCATTTGCAGGAGGAGCTTGCCTGTGAATGTCGCCTGGGTTCACCAATAGCTCCAATCTGCTCTGCAGACATACTTTGTTGTATAATAATATGCCTGGGTGGCCCACAAATGTATTATCCATGTGTGGGAAACTCTGGATTGTAAGATGGTGCCATCTCTTACTGTAAACCCTTCTTCACCAGTCATCTGTTTTCCTCTTATGCAAGGCTTTTTTAGTGATTTTCTAACAGAAAAAGCAACATTGTAGCCACTTTAGTGACTAAGGTTTATGAAAAATTTCCTTTTTCTTCTAGTGGCCACTCTTTGTAAATCAGCTCTGCCAGGAAACCACCTACACTTGGCTCTGCTGGTAAGTGCTGAATGATACAGCATGCCGCCAAGGAGACTGGTAAACCACAAAACCACTCAGCACCGATTATAGGTTTCCTCCTCTTCCACAGAGGCCTGTATGACACTTACCTGACCGCACAATCATCTCGAAAGATGGTCAATTTTTTTAATACAGTTTCAGATGTGATTTCCCAGGCCATTTGGTGTATGAAAGTGAAAGCTTGGGTTGTAGAGCAAGTGAGGGTGACTCAGAAGGGTTGGTAGCAGCTCTGTTTGCTGAGTAAACTAAAATCTCTCCTATGGCTTCCTGTTTCCTGAAATTGCATCAGTCTTTCAGCTTGGTCTTGGCCTTTCAATGGACGTTTGACCATCACTTTGGTCCATTAGTAACCTAACAGTTCATTTTTTCCCCCATTGTCTTTATAGATGAGACAAGATTAGCTTAAGGCACCTACTGCCATTTTGCTGTTTCTCTTGATGACAATTCACAGTTGCCTTTCGGACTAACAGTACTGATGTGGCAGCTGACCAACATTTGACACTCTATGCCCCCTTTGGACATTGTGTTGTCAGTCTAACTTATGGCTCTAATTTTTCCATGGGCTGTGTGTTTCCACATGCCTGGTGTCTAAAGCTTGGCACAGAAATGCTGCACTGTAAGCTACTAAGAGAGAGAGTTGGGATCATTTAAGAATTTTATGTAGATATAAGAGTTAAATGCTTGAAATATGCCTTTACTGCAGTAAAAGAAGTTGTAAGCTCTCAGTTTCAAATTGCACAGAATAAATCAACTATAAGACATGCATAGTGGACCCATCTGCGGATGAACACTGTGCGAGTGGGATTTATTTGGCCTATAAGTCTAATGGTCCATAGACGTGTGTTGAGGGGTTAAGGGGCTGAACTAGATGGATGTTGCAGAGTTTTCCACACAGCCAGAGGATTATAAACTGCTCATATTTAGAGCTCACCGAAAGTGATAGCTACGGAAACAAATACAGGGAAAAAGATAACTAAGCAGCCAGGCTATCGCATGGCCGGCATTGTTGTTCTACATAACTGCTCCACGTCATGTAAAAATTACTAAACTGACTCTGACATCCAAGTGGAGCCAGAGGCATGTGGGGCTGACCTCTTGAGTTACAGCTCATTCTGTTTACTCACAACATGATTGCTCTGAGTCGGTCTGGTGATCTGTAGACTCTCATCACTTCTAGTCCTGTCACTTTTTACCATACTTTCAGTCAAGTAGATAGACATCCTGCATATGAATGAAACAGCTATAAAGAGGCATCCGTTCTTAAGTAGTCATGAGCTGTTTGCATACATATATAGTATCCAGTGGTTATTTTGACAGCCTTTTTTTTCATTTTAGTTGCAGTCTTAGACTTTGGATTTATTGCCTTATAGTTTTAGTGACTGTTTAGTCCTTTCTACCTTTTATAGTTTTAATCTAGTCGACAAAAACTCAAAAACATTTTAGTCTAGTTTTAGTCCATAAAAAGTCCTCAGATTTTAGTCTACTTTTAGTTCAAGAATGAATTTTCTTGCCTGAATCTGGTACCAAATAATGGTAGTGTGTTCCAGCAACCTGCAAAACCTGTGTTTTCTGCTTTCTACAGCTGAGAGGCAGAAGAGATACAAATGCATTGTATTCTGACAGATTCACCCACAGTGGATAAATTTCATGGATTTTGGATGTCTAACAAAAATAGATTATATTTTAGTCTACTTTTAGTCATCTTGATAAAAATTAAACTCAGTTTTAGTCATCAAAGGTATATTTTTGGCCTGTTTTAAGACTTATTTATGCTCTAAGTTTAAACTGAAACAGATAAGAGTAGACCTGTCCGTCCATATTCTGCGTTCATTTTTTCCATTCTCTTGAAGTCTACAGATAAAGACCAAATGCTGCAATACTCTTTTTTTTTTTTTTTACATTGGTATCGGTCCAGATTTTTACAACTGGTGTATCACTACCTGTTGGGGTGCATTTGTAAACGTGAGTTTACAATGTTTTCATCTCTTGGGAACATCTCATGTCCCCAAGAGATGCTATTGATGCTATCGGTTCACTATTTTGTATCGGATTAAAGAGCATTGTGGCAGCAATGCAGTTGTCTTCACGAAAGCTACAGTGGCGGCTGGCTGCATTACAGTCAAGCAGAGAGTTTTGGCAATGTGTGGGCCTGTATCGATAAAAAATGTAAATTCGTTTAACCAATTTGTAATTCTGGTGCTGACTACCAAAGGATTTGAATTAAGCCGTTTAGTTGTGCGCACTCCTATTTAAAGATGTGAGAGCCTGTATGACACAGACATTCTTCTGTGGGACAGGCAAGTTCCTTGCCTGAATCTCCTGATATTATCCACCAAGTGTGAGGAGTTCACGTTTGAAAATGGCTGCTTTATGTGACTATGCCCCCACACGTCCCCCCTTATTCCCAGACTGCCAAATCTAAACTGTTTCCCAGAAGGATTCTGTCCTCTCACCTCTCAGTTGATTGCCATCTTATTTTTCACTGCCAGAATTTATTGAGTGAGAGGTCGAGGAGGAACCAGAGGGTATTACCATCTCTGTTCACGTCTCATCACTCATTAATTACTTAGAGCTCCCGTGAAGCGGCCAGCTCCACATTACCTTGACGTCAGCTCTTGGACACTGACTTGCTGTAACCTGGTGCAGTCTTATTTAAGAGTAGTCAAAATTTAGTGAGTTGTAAGGTTTTTGGTCTTCATTTTAGTCGTGTCTATTTGAGCCTGGTGTGCTGTTGCACTGGAGTTCTCTCATTCACAGACTCTCCCTGATTCAAATTCAATGTTTTATGTGCTTGAATGGGTTTTAGCTGCACTCTCAGTCTCTTTGGAGAGTAGTAGTTCGGGACAGAGGACAGCACTGTTTGTTGGCCGTTTTCCCTCTCTCTCTCCTGTCCTGACAGGATGATGTATGTCTTGTCCTTGGCAGCCATGTGCAGGTGATGTATACCACTTGGAATGCTGGGAGAGTGAAATAAGGGAAAGGGATGTCCACGTGCCAGGCGCAGAGTGTGGTCCATTCCAGGAAGAGCTTTTCTGTCGTCGTGTGCAGGCACATATCACCACTTCCTTGTGATTAAGTTGGACTGGATGAAACCATAAAGCAGAAAGTGGAGGGAGCTGCCGAACAAAGTTGGACCTGAGAACAGAGGGGTGTTGAAATAGGCAAAATAATGAAACACAAGCAGCACTTAATGGTCAGTATGGACGAAGTGACTGATAAAAGGTAGTAACATTGAACTGATCTGGAGTACATTTTTGATACTTTTTGACACTATGACTTGATTGCATTTTCCCAAAGCCAGGTAGCATTTCCTGTATGAAAATATTGCAAGATTGATTAATCTGATGTAAAGGAAAAGGAACTATTTCATCCACTGTACACAACTGGTCCGTCTGTTACATGAACAATGTGAGTGTGCTCATATCTGCTTAAAAAAATATGACCAAATCTCAAATGCTTCTACAGAGTAGTTATAAATATTTGATTAGTTTCTCTTACAAAGTCATTTGAAGTGCCACCAGAGGAGCGTCTCAGGACAAAAGATGTAACCTTTTGGAACACATGCATTACTGGGAAGCCCGGTGTTTGGGTGAGGTATGAGGCATACGTACTTTCCTTTCAAACACTGATAAGTTGCCCCCCACAGCATGACGGGGGGCTATCTCAATTATCCCTCATGTACGATAAAATATGTTGTGAGAGCAACAAGCAGAATTAAGCGGCACTCTAAAACCGAGGCCAACAAAATCCTGCAGGCTTATAATCCTCTGGTCAGTGTGGTGAGTGGACCTGCCAAGCCCGCGGACATACAGCCTCTAAATCTCTGTGACTCTTGACTCAGTGCCACAAAATATATTTTTTTTGGTATTTCATTTCATTTTCAGTAGAGGAAGGGATTACAGTACAATAATAAATAGCTTTAGTATTTCTGTTTCGGAGATTTAGAGACAGGAAGAGACTTCTGTTGAATAGTTTGGCCACACAAGTGTTATTGTCCGAGTATCTTCTGAGACGGACTTGGCAATGAATCATCGTCACTATGATGGACCGTGTTGTGCTGTGTTAATGTAACCACACTTGGCAGCATGAAAAAATTACCAGCCACCATGCTGTGGGGGCTTGGCTAGATAGCAGCATGGATCATCAGATAAAACTAGCACACATTCATATACGCACACACAGATATGCTATCTCTCACTGTCCTCTTTGGACTCCACTTTGTCAGATAAGGGCTTCAACCGGCTCTGTGAGAGGAAGGGAAGCTTGAGCAGACATAGTGATAACCTCTGCTATGTGATAGTCTTAGCTCCTCTGTGAAAAGGTGGCCTTCTTCACCCTGCTCTTTATTGCAGATTAAGCGGCCATTAAACTCAATTTTTAACAATTTAAGTGGAGACTCTTAAAACTCATTAAATTATGTCGAGAAGTAAAGCCAAAGAAAACAAGGTGTAAACATGTAAATATGGGCGAAGGCTCAAAGCGAGTTTTTCTTTTGTACACCACTTTGTTTTTTATCAAACCTGTAAGTTCTTGTGATTCACACTGAAATGACCTACTCTATGATATTAAGCCTGTCGGCCAAGCTTCACACAGCTTCTTTCCTCCCCTCACTCAGTGAAATCTGTGACTTCCGCTTGTGAGGTCAGAACCAGAGGGCAAGATGGGAAGTGTTGTCTTTGATCTTTCCCGCTGTTCAAACTAATTACCTGCCTGCAGCAGCGAGCACTGCAGGCCGTGGAATTCATTAACAGATGGTAAAGCTTTGTTCTGGGCCGATGTGCCTGCGAGGACAAAGGAATTTAGCTGCATTAGAGTCTACTTTTTGCTGTATAATGCTGCCTAAGATCAGTTTATCGTATCCTTTGGTATAATATGGAGAGGCCAGTGAAATCCCCAGTCCGCTTTTAAAATAATATGTTTGTCTTTATGTGTTTAGGATTTGTGACTTCTTGTTAAAAATGGAAAATTTAGCTGCAATAGATTTTTTTGCAGATGACACCATGTCACAGAAAGAACCCCAGCTGGGGGGCAGGAGCTGATTTCTGCTTAGTGAAGTACTATTAAAATGCCAAAGTTCTGTGTTAACGGTTGTGCTGACTACAATAAAGTGATCCAGCAGCACAGTGAATGTCTTAAACTCCCTGTATTACAACCACAGGGAGTGCAATACCCAGCAGGTGGCACAGAGTTCTGGGGTATTTAATTTGATGCACAATGCTGCAAGGGCTGATAGCTCCCAATTGATTGGTTGATTGTTTGGTTAAAAAACTTTTGTTCAACCTAGATTACCCTGGTCAGGGGTATATCCTGTGTGACTGTCCCAAAATACAAGATTTATTTGCAAGAAAAATCAAAATAGCAGAATTCCTGCTTGTTTTACAACATGGGTTCAAGAGGCTATTTTGTAGGGCCTGAAGTGATGCACAAAGAAATGTCAAAATCCGAGGTTAAACCTGTTTGTGGGCTGAATTTTTGAAATATTGTTAGGGATGCCACTGAGCCATTAAGGACCACCCACCCATCAAATCACATGTTCTGTAAGAGTTAAGGACAAATGGCAGGTGTGAAATTTGGTGACTGTTTGAGCATGTTAAACCCTTCAAAACTTACTCCCTGTTTTATGACTTTAACTGCATTGCCATGGCAACAAGGTAAGCAGCAACACTTTGAGGTTACAAGGGCAGTATGGCCAAGGTGTTGGTATGTTTCACATCCTTTTTGAAGAAGATTTGACCAAGCTTGAAGGAACGCAGAATTATAAACGTTAAAAAGTTATTTCTTGTGGGCAGCAGGGGGCACTGTGACATAATAAAAAATCTTAAATATGCATTTCTTCGGGTCTATACCCGAAATATAAACTATTATTTTTTTGCACAATGCCAAAATTCCCCAACTCTGTACAAAATGGGTTCAAGGGGGCATTGTAGAGCCATTTTTATGGTGCGCATTCACAAAGCCACCAAAATACTTACATTTGCTGACTTTTTATGCATGTTAAGTCCCCAAAATAAGCAATTCATCTGACAAGAGAATAACAATCAAATCAGTTTTCTAATGATAATAGATGCATGCTGGTCCACATAGATTCTCACATACCTACTTTTTCTCTATTGTTATTTATTCCTTAGCAGTTTTCCTCACTTCCTGTCAGCCAGTCTGACATTCTTGCGTTAATTTGCATCAGGTTACTGCAAACAACGTCAGTTACCTTAGCCTTTTCACACATGTGCTCCTTACACTGTGTCTTCTTGGATTAGATGACAGTATAAATCTTTTTAAGTCATGACTGGACGTGGTATGACAGATGCAGAAGACCCTATTGCAGTGAACTGATGACAGCAAAAAGAAGCAGCAGGGCTCAATGCTATGATGACATTTTTGCCCTTACATAAATTCAACATGCAAATGTTTTGAGCATCCTAAGTAAAAAGAACCTGCTAATGAACAGAAACGGTATGAAGCAGCTTCATTATGGGCAGAAAAATCACACTGGCCTGCACCACTTGCAGAGTATAAATATCATCACCTCTTGGATATGAAACAAGAAGAAATACAGGTATTAGTTTTACTCAAAGGTAAATTTGTTAGAAAAGAATCCCATGAGGTACAGAAATGGTCCTTAAAGTGATAACTGTTGTTCTTTGTTGGTTTAAAAGAGATAAAGTTAGGGCATATGTTTTTAATAGAGCAGATCAATGCATCAGCTGCCTTCTAACAATGTTTAATGTTTCAGTTTTGCTGAAATCTTCCAAAGAGATGTGGCACGATAAAGTCTGTTTAAGATTGAAAGAAAGAAAGAATGGGGTTGGTTTTAGCTCACCCTAAAATCCTGGGAAATTTTCAGGAGGTCTGTGCTTGCGTGAAAGGATATATGACATGTTTGCACACTTTTGATTGATGAAATTTGACAGTAACAAAGCAGCAGGAAGTCAGTACTGCTTGCTTTGTGTTGATGTGGTGTGCATGTCCTGCAGAATAAAAGGTGATGACTGTGACAGGGTATCATTGTGCTCTAAGTGACATGTGGTAATTGTAACCGTTGTCAATCCAGCCTTTCCTCCCTCTGACCTCCCTTTGACCTCAGATGTTTTCTAAAGGCTGACGTTTCACATCCTGTATTTGGCAACAATTATTGTTCCTTGTTTTAGGCAAGATTTTCAAATTATATCATTTAATTTGAACTCTTTAGGAAATTTTTTGTCAAACATATTAAGATCTGATTTCCTCTTTAAAATGCACTTGTCTACAATCTTGTACTGTCTGCTTACCTCTATGTATTACTTGTTATATAACTGTGGTATTCAAAGATTCACAGGCTTAAGATTTTATAGTCTGAAAGATTTTATAGTCTGATGTCACATTTGCATTCATTCATTCATAGCCAACAAATGTAAAGGTGTCTCTGTGATGTGTATCATGGTATCAGTGTAGGATTAAGCCGCCTTCCCCCACAGTCATCACATTAGCGGGTAAGAATTCCCGGGGGGGGGGTGTTAAAACCTTTGGGGTGGTAGACTGTGGCCTATCACAGAGCTGAGCAGCACAGCTGTTCAATTTAGGCTTTTATGAGAATGACAGATATGTCAGTTCAGATTGTAAATGCCATGGAAGAAACTCAAATGTGTTTGTTTTAAGTCAATGACATTTGTACCATGATCTTGTGTTGGCTATTTAATTTTTTGACAGGCCTGGTAGTGTTTGCTGCCAGGAAAATATGGATGCAGAAATAGACCTGAGATGTGCATCATAGTGCTGCTGCATTGAAATAGAAACCTGTTGAATGCCTCTTTGGATATTGATGCTTTGATGCTTTGGGAAAAAAGATTCATCCCAGCAGCAGACTTCAGTAAATAAGGCATTCCCTCTTCATCTCTCATTCTGAAGAGCATGCCAAGCGTAAGCCACAAATTTCTGCTAGTCGCTGCAATTTTGTGTTTCCTCTGGGATAGACTGCTGTATTTTTTTCCCTTTTCCCCATCATCATTAGTACTGCCGCCACCCTGTAATCTCTCTTTCTGTCACTGAGGCAATGGGGCTTCTCTCCCCTCTGTGGTCTTGTAATTGTGAGGTAATCATCTTTTCCCTCTTGAGAGCTAAAAGACTGTGTTTACACTTAGTTTTTTTGGCGGCTTGACTTGGCGAGACACTAATTTACTCTCTCTGCAGCAGAAGAAGCATCTCTTCTCATTACTTCACACTCGCTGTGCTCTTCTTGCCACCGGTGCATCTGTGGCTGGTTGACATCAGCAGTTTGAATAAACTCCCATTATGTCTCGTTTTTCATGTGGTGCCTTTTAAGGCTTGGTTAACACAAATTGCAGACAACCCATTTTCTCATATTTACCAGCCCCTTAGATTGAGATGTGTACTTTTTTGAGCTCTCTGTCTCTCAAATTTCTGTTCCATCACCAATGAAGTTACAGTATACATTTAAATTTTCATGGAAATATATCGCTAAAGCTATTTGTCCACCACATCTTCATTTCAGAAACATCTCTGTGTGCTTTCTTTTCTACAGAACCTAATACCTTTATGTATTCTTCATAGTACCATTGTAATTTTGGGGAAACTCTTACAGTGAAAAAGCTTCAAATATACACCGCGTTCCATATTATTATGCAAATTATATTTTTCTCTGATTTTCCTAAATATTAATGCAAATGACAGTCAGAATATTCTTCAAGTCATCAGCCGTTAGAGCATAATTCAAATGTTTTTGAACAAACTTCATAATGACAAAAATTATTAAAAAAAAAAAATTAAAACCTCAAAATGCACTGTTCCACATTATTAAGCACAACAACTTTTTAAAACATTTTATAGGTTGTAAAGAACTGAAAATGGTCATTTGTAGAAATTGCAGCATCAGGAAGTAATATTTACTGAAATCAAAGCTATTTCAATCAAAAACATCCGAACAGGACAAGTTCCATGTTAACATAGGAGCCCTTCTTTGATATCACCTTCACTATTCTTGCATCCATTGAACTTGTGAGTTTTTGGAGAGTTTCTGCTTGAATTTCTTTGCAGGATGTCAGGATATCCTCCCAGAGCTGCTGTTTTGATGTGAACTGCCTCCCACCCTCATAGATCTTTAGCTTGAGGATGCTCCAAAGGTTCTCAGTAGGGTTGAGGTCAGGGGAGGTTTGGGGCCACACCATGAGTTTCTCTCCTTTTATGCCCATAGCAGCCAATGACACAGAGCTATTCTTTGCAGCATGAGATGGAGCATTGAAGAAAATTTTGCTACAGAAGGCACGATTCTCTTTTTGTACCATGGAAGAAAGTGGTCAGTCAGAAACTCTATATACTTTGCCGAGGTCATTTTCACACCTTCAGGGACCCTAAAGGGGCCTATCAGCTCTCTCCTCATGATTCCGGCCCAAACATGACTCCGCCCCCTCCTTGTTGACGTCCCGTTGGGACATGGTGGCCATCCACCAACCATCCACTACTCCTCCATCTGGACCATCCAGGGTTGCACAGCACTCATCAGTCAACAAGACTGTTTGAAAATGAGTCTTCATGTATTTCTGGGCCCACTGCAACCATTTCTGCTTGTGAGCACTGGTTAGGGGTGGCTGAATAGTAGGTTTATACACGACTGCAAGCCTCTGGAGGATCCTATACCTTGAGGTTGGTGGGACTCCAGGGGCACCAGCAGCTTCAAATACTTGTTTGCTGCTTTGTAATGACATTTTAGCATCTGCTCTCTTAATCTGATGTATTTGTCTGTCAGAAACCTTCCTCATTATGTCTTTATCTGCACAAACCCGTCCGTGCTCTGAATCAGCCACAGATTTCTTCACAGTACAATGATCATGCTTAATTTTTCCTGAAATATCAAATGTTTTCATTCCTTGTCCAAGGCATTACACTATTTGACACTTTTCAGCAGCAGAGAGATCCTTTTTCTTTCCCATATTGCTGAAACCTGTGGCCTGCTTAATAATGTGGAACATGTGGAAAAGTGCATTTTGAGGTTTTTATTTTAAAAAAAAAATAGTTATCATTATGAAGTTTGTTCAAAAACATTTGAATTATACTCTAACTGTTGATGACTTGAAAAATATTATGACTGTCATTTGCATTGATATTTAGAAAATCAGAGAAAAACGTTTGCATAATAATGTGGAACTCGGTGTACTCTGTAAAATTTCCAAAGTAGTGTGGCACATCAGTAAGAAGATGATGTTACTTTTGATATCCTTATTATGCTTCTTTTTCTGGCACCTCAAAGCGCTTTAGATGAAATGAAACTATGATATTGAGGGCGCTTAAGGCACATGTACACTGCCCAGTACTGTGCAGAGGCATGCCCCCCTTCTCTTCATTTCCCGGCTGGCATGCACTCACATTGGTCCAAGCCCAAACTGGCCTGAGCACTATGACCATCAAAGGTGTAGGCTGAGTGAAGGTAAATTTTAACAATTACCTGCAAGTGATATAAATGATGTGGCAATCGTATGACACAACACATCGATTAATAAATTGGTTTCCAACACTTTTAATGATGAGTTATTGTCAATTAAATCAATTCATTTCACTCTCTCATTCATGCCAGGGCCAATGAAGGGTGCTGCTCTTTGGCGCAATACAGAGCACACACACTAGACAAACAAGCTGGACTTTACTGGCCAAACATGCTTCGGTGCACTTCAGATTACACCATTTTAATGTGCTCAGAGAGAAAAATCATTCTCTGAGAACCCTGGAAGTAAAATAAAGCATACTACTTGAAACACTGAAAAAAGAACCTTCTGGTAACTTGCATTCTGCTTGCCTTGTTCAGTGCTCTTAGAAATGGATCAAATGAGATGTCATTATTTGTTGTATTTTTTAAGCTTGAATTTAAACTAAGGAAATGACATTGTGACCTTTTTTACAGAGCTGTGTTACATATCATTGGGGCGGTTAGAATAATCTGAGTTGGTTTAGCAGTGTATCACCTCCAGTGAACTTGGCTCACACTGTGGCTTTTCCTTTCTTTCTTGGATGCACACTTGTGTTTTGAAGGTGCAAAGACTCACTGAGTTAAAAACAGCGAGTACATGAAAATTACACAAACACTTTCCATTTTTCCTTTCCCTCTCCCCATCTTTTATCCCACATTCTCCCTTGAAACACTTGTGTAAGACCATCCCATTATGTCCTAAAAAGACCTCATGCCTGCACGAGTATCACATGCCCACAGTATGGTCCCCACATGCTCCTCGGTTTCCCTGATGCATTACTCCTCCAATATTGTCCCCAATCACACCCGCACACAAACACAAAATGCTTCAAAACAGACTCCTCAGTCCCCAGCAGATTCTAGCCTCAGCAGTCGGCTTTATCTAAATCCCTCTCTCAGCATGATGGATCAGATCAGACACAGCCTGCAAGTCCGTTTGATGGTGCATTGATAGCAAATTCAGCTGATAACATCCCCTACTCTGAACTAAGGGAGATATAACAAAGCCCCCTTTTCCTGTCACTGATATTGTCACGGTTGCTTTGCCAATAGGAGAAGGAAGATGTCTTTGAGCTGAGAGGGTTTTTCACCCCGGTAAAAATAAATGTGGTGTTTTGATAAGCTGTCCACATGCTGATAAAGTCACAAAAGTCTTAACAGGGAAATAGAAACTCGCTAGGATGCATATGGTCCATTACTTTTCTCAACTTTTTGTTCTTCAGGTTCTGCTGATTACATGTCCCTGATTTCTGCTCTCATCCTTTCTCTGCTTCGATCTCCTTCACTTTCACTTCTCATGTGTTTCATTCCACCCTCTTTTCCCCTCCAGCCCACCTCACTTACCACCCATTCATCACTCTCTCTCTTCTATCTGCCTTCTCACATCCTTCTATCTCTTCCTCCATCCGTTCCTGCCTGGCCAAGGAACAGAGACATTCCTACCTGGACTTTATCTGTCATGCAGAGCAGCCACTGAAACATCAGCACCAGTAGGAGTCAGTTACCGACTGTTTGACAGCATTCCTTCAAGATTAGTGTGTGCTTAGATTAAACTGCTCAACTTCCAACTTTGTAAAGAATGAGACACCCTCACTGGCCATCCAGAGTTTGTGTTAGTGTATACATTCATGCATTCATTAATTAAATCAGCAAGTCATTTACCAGAGCTAGCTTGTTTGATGATAGCTGGACAAATGTTGGATCCACCTCTGATCTGAAACCGTAAAAGAAACATGAAATGTCATTGAATAAAAAGAGATCAGGATGAAAAATGTGTAGGACTAGCTGACTAGAGATATACCAACACCCTTGCTAGGCCACACCAGAATTAGTTAGTTAAAAATGATTATGGTATTTGCATGCACTGGCCCTCAAAGCTGGTCTGATGTGATCAAAATATAAGGCAGCCACCAGCTACTACCTCTGCTGGCCATAGATTGACTTTAGCCTAAGTTACTTGGCCCTCTCTTCTCACTCTACTGCCTGGATGTAAACAATCACAGTGAGCAGATAAGATTTCATAGAAACAGTTCTGCTGTATTTTGATGTGTGCTGGCTGTGTCAGGTTAGACAGGCATATTTTTTTTTTTTGGTTTGTTTTGAAGATATATTTTGGAGCTTTTTATGCCTTAATTTTTGATGGGGGGAGCCATGCAGGAAAGGAGCCATAGGCCGGACTTTTAACCGGGCTGCAAGCAACCTAACTGCTAGGCCATCTGCGCCCTAAACTCACAAATCTTAACTTGGAACTGGACTTTACAGTCATTTCAGTGCTTGAATACTCACATGACCTTTTGAAAGCGTACTTAAACACTCGCTTATTACATGAAAAACAAAAAATCCCCACACAGACCTGTTGCTGCTCACTGTTTTCTATTGTTTTCTGCTAACCACTGCTTCAAATCTGGCAATGTTCCTTGATGTATAATTGCGTCTAGCAGACCTGTCTAAAGTCTAGGGCTGCAACATCTGATTATTTCAGTCATAGATTCATCAGTATTTTCCCAATTCATCCCAATAATTCCCTTCATTAAAAACGGAATAAGATTTTCTGGGGCTGTTAAAATAATGTAAAGGTCTAAAGTTTCTGTATTTTAAAACTAAAAGTTACTTTTTAAATTCTGTTACATTAAAAAATTTAAAAATGCCACAGAATAAACACAAAAACAGTTATCGTGTTTTACAATATGTAAAACACTTTTTGTGCTAATTAAAGTAGCCTATATATATGATATGCTTTGAATGAAGGACTTATTTATAGTGGAACACTATTTCAGTGCTAATGCTTTTGCTACCTCTTCGACTATTTTATCTAAGAAGAGTGACAGATTTAACCAATCGAGCAGCTTTCTCTGTCTTTTTGAAGGCAAGCTTCACCCACAAAGTTTATTGATGTTATGATAAATTACAGCCCTCTGCCACGCACTGCTTTACCAGGCTAACGATTGCTTGTTAAAGTGTGTTAAACTTATGTCCTATCTCCTAAACACACAAACAACTGCTCCTCCCACCCTTTTGACTCATGCTCATCCTTCCTCTGTCCTTATCAAATTTTAGCAGACATTTCGGTCACAAAGTGGGGTTAATATAGTGGATTACACGAATGTCCGACAGCCTACTGTTGTCGTTTTTTATATAGTCATGTCTTGTTACAGAAAAGTTTCATTGTTTCCTTGTTTCATTGATAAACTAAGCTGTTCCTATAACATGCTATCAGTGCTACAGCAGTTAGTGGTTATTTATAATGGTGACAGGAAGGCAGCAGTCATAAAGAGCAGTTACCAGTGGCAGGTGGTTACACTTCAGATGTACCATTTGCCCTGGATTGTGGGCCTGAAATGATAAAAAAGATGGAATGATTCCTTTTACTCACTTGTAATTGTGGTGGGTAATCACACCCTTTTAGTTTGCCAAAATGGTATTGTAAAGAAAACATCAACCCAGAGCAATGTACAAAACAGTTTAACTTTTTTCAGTAATGTTCATGAGCTCCTCCACAGAACAGCACATGCTTCTCTGAAGGAAAAATAGCTTACAATAACATATGACTTCATGGAGATATCAGCCCACTAGTCTGAAGTATAAGCCATTTGATTGAGATGTTATAGACTTGCTTTCAGTTCTGTTGCGCTGTCCTCATCTGTTCAGGTCTTGTAGCAGTTGTTGGCCATGATGGTGGCTTTTACTGTGGCTTGACAAATGCTATTGGCTCTCCTTGTCCAGCCTTCTCCACCCTGAGTTTTGTTTAGCTGAAGACTAGTCCACTGGCCTGAATTTAAATTTCCGTTTAACCAGCTGAGCAAGTAGACAAATCCAGACAAACCTCTGATTCTGTTGTCTTCTAACTGGACAAACAACTGGGACATCATTCTATTGATGTGCCCTGTGTGCTGTGAATATGCAGGATACATTTTAATTTATGGATCCCGGTTATTCCAAACTGGTCTCTCCTTGGATGCTGCAATCAATTTATCCTGATCTGTCTGATCTGACATCTTTATGTTGTCTGATTTTACAAGTCAGTCCTGACATTCCAGCATTAATGGCCACTCCATTAACAGCAGTCATTTCATTATCTCCAAGACTCCCCTGTTCTGGTTTTGGTGTCCGGAGAGCACTTCAAAGCATCCTTCTCATCAACCTCATCAAGCTGATTGATGGCTGATGAAGAGATGTGGGAATTAGCCTCCTCCAGACTCCTTAAGGATGAAATTAAGTCGGCTTCTTTATGCCCCAAATATTCTCCTGCTAGATGTTGATAAATGTGTGTGTTTTGGCTAGTGTGTTGATCTTCCTGGAGATAAGTCCGACGGCCTGTTTGACTTAATTCTAAGGAGGGATATTTGGAGAGATGAAAGGTTCTTGCTTTGAATCTCCTGGTGAGAGAGATCGTGCGATGAGTGCAGGCAGAGGAGAGGAACGAGAAAAAGAAGATTCAAAGCATAGTAATTAACTGAATTAACCCGGGGTCATGTCGAACTGTGGGAGTGCTCGAGACCCCCCCTCTGTGTGCCTGTAAATGTTTTATAAAGCTGCCTTTGAACTCATTAACTGGAGGAAGATGAGTGAGATCAAGGTGCCCCGAGGAAACGAGTCAAGGCTTTGTGTTTTTTAGAAGCTTTATTGGTAATAACATCAGTGTTACTTTGTACACCAGCGGAGAAGAGTAACTACCATGATCTTTAATCTTCTCAGTATGTGAACTGAAAACAAACCTAGAGATGTAGTCTAGCAAATAGTTTTACTCAAAATGGGCATGTTATCAAACTTGGCCATAGTTGTCAAAAACCTCCTGGAAATAAAGGAGAAAGACAGATGAACTCTGAACAACGTCATGAGAATCAGGTTCAGTCTGTGGATCTTTTTTTCTTATACACAGCAACAAAAGGAGTCAGACTGTTGCTGTCTGTTTTGTTGTCTTCTGTAAACACTTGGTTTGGCCAAGGCTTTTGGGGCTGCCATAGCATATTTTTCGGATGTTAAGAGGAAGACTTAGCATGATGGTGTTTCAGCTTTTCATGTCACTATTAGTTGGAAATTGACCCTTATAATATAAAAACGAATGCTGAAGTACAATACGCCAAAAACTTTATGAAGCAACTAAACAATGTAGTTGCAATACTTCTGTCATAAACTGGCCCACCTGCTCTGTTCACACATCTGCCCAACTGAAGTCTGTTTAATGTCCACTTTAAGTGATGTTTACATGTGCATCTTCACATTCAGTTCCTCTGGGTAATGTCTACACATGTCTTGGAGTTCAGTGCATTGGAGAAAAGAGTCTCATCATCAAATTAGATCATCATTTCTGGAATATTCTTTCAGTACATTAAGCATTCTTTTACATGAAAAACAGTAAGATAACTATAAAAAACATAATATATTTGAACTTAATTCCCATATCAAACGACATTCAAAAGATCAGGTAGAAAAAGGAATTTCATTGTGCATTTCAGGGTCGAAACATAACGAAGCTTCATTATCATTATGCCTTGCAGCATTCATACTGACACCTCAGTGATGCGATATTGCTTGTACCTTTATGTCAATGACTTTACATTTCGGCTTTGTAGGAAAGCAAGCCCGGCAGCTCCACATATCCACGCTCAGATTTTTTTAAGCAGTAATGCTCTAACAAATTTGGAGACACATGAAATTAAATATGAAGAGAAAAGCAGGATTTAGTTTACTGAAGCTGCTGCAAGGGCTGCTCTGCTCTCTGTCCCAGCCTCTTTACTGCTAACTGTGGTCAGCAAATGTTTTATCTAGTATCTCACTGAAACGCACATTTTAATGTTTATGTCTGTCACAGAGAGTAGAGAAGACTGACAGTGGTGTCTCCTGGTTCCTTAAAGTTTTCTTCACGTTCAAACCTGTGGACTTGTTTTCAGTTAACCTTGCTGTATGCCACCTTGACAGTATTTATAGCTAAAAAATTACACACCAGGGTCTGGAACAAGTGAGTGTTTACTATTATAGTTATCAAATATGTTTAAAAATTATTTGAGGTTATTTTCTATACAATTTAAAGTAGTTATTATCCCATGGTCACCAGTTCATATAGTACATGTGGCACATATTTTTGGAACTCGTTTTCATGGGCACACTGGTTAGCTTTGAGTCAGTTATTTCCATACTACATGATGAGGGAAATAATAATTTGTTTTGCTAATGAAAGCTTGTTATGTTTATTTCAAAGGTATTTTAGACTACCAGCCTAGGTACAGGACACTGCCACTAATTAGGTTGATCCAGAAATAAGATGCAGGCTTTTGTTATGTTAATGACCAAGTGATTGGTTGATGTATTTCACCAAACCTATAATTGCTTTGATTTACTACAGTCCCAATCTACTTATCAATTTTTCATCTCTTTCTGACCTCTGTTACAACTAGGGATGCACTGATACCACATTTTCCCAGACCAGGTATGAGTACGAGTATTTAAATTTGGGTTCTCACTGATACGGAGTGCAAATATGATTACTTTAAAGTAGCATGACTGATCTCAAATTTATCTTGAACGTTTGTTTTATGTTCATTAAATGTTCCTCATCCCTCCTTTTGCCTCTCCTCTACTTTCTTCATTTTCATTTATGTTAGAAAATCAACAAACTTCCGACACAGCTTCAACTTTGACTACATACTCACATAATGAGAGGATGAAATCATGCTTTAAAATGATACAGAGTACAGTATCTGCTGTGCTTATGAGTACAAGTATGGATACTTAGGCTTAGTATCAGCACTAATACCTGATACTGGTATCGGTATCAGTGCATCCCTAGTTACGACCTCAGAGACGGCACAGAAAGGGGATCACCTTGTCCCTCCATTATGCCTCTATGACGTTAATGGTAAGGGTGAAATGTCAAAGGGGCCTAAATGTCACAGCTTTAGATACCACTGGGCACTAGACTAAAGACATATTGATATTTGCAATAAGCATGAACCTTGGTACGTTAATCTATTTCTCAATGCATGAGCAATTAGATTGACATTGCACAACTGTGTGGTAGAGAATAAAAAAATTGGACAGACTAAGTGAAGAGTTAGGTCACAATAACAAGTCTGGCAACAAGAAAAATGTGTCAGAGTTTCTCGAGGAAGGAGTGCAAAGGTTTCCACCACAACTCATGCATTTTTCAACAACCATGATGTTGTCTGCTGCAGTTCAAGCATCATTAAGAAAGCATGATTCCTAACAAACGTGTTTGAGCTTAATTTAGCAATTTCTTTCAGATGACACCTGGATAAAGAATCTTGCTAAATATGGCAGCCAAATTACTTTTTTTAGTTGTGGAACTACTTACTATGACAAAAAAATATTTGTAGAAAACCATTTTAAAGTTAAAGAGGAAGCTGGAATAAGTAACTACACACATTCATCGTTCCCAAGTGTCCCTGGATGTCTTGACACAGCCATGCTTGTGCAGCAATGTGTAGTTCTCTCAATTAAATTCTAACTTTCCCTGAAACTCTGCAGCCAACCATGGACTTTTTTGTCACAGTATTATGTTCCCATCCCTGCTTGAGGCATCGTTAGCTGGCTCTAATACTTTACACAAAAGTTGCTTATCTATCACTGCTGTGGATAAAACAGTCAAGATTAACTATGTAATTAAGTTTAATGTAGTGCAGGGAATCTCATTCATAAAAGAGTTGGACATCAATCTCTACCACTCCTACCCTGAGGCTGCAGGAATATTTTAAGCTCCACAACTTTATGCAAGTACGTGTCACATTTGTCACAGTTATTCTGGACTCTAAACTATGTTTCTTTATATTTTTCCATGTTCTGAGTTATTGACTGAATTGCACTGTTGGACAATGCTCCACTGTGTAAAATGAATCCTCAAAGAAAAATCAGACATCCAACGGAGGGAATTATCTGATCGGTGAACCAGATCTCTGTGAGTGCAACAAAAACTGCTGCTTACGTCTAATGTGTCCACATTCCTATGGGATCCTTTTCTCCTGGAGTGTCATACACTCTTTCACTACCAAAGGGCTTTCAGGTATTTATGTTTAGGGCTATTTAACCCCATGTAATGTGTTTGAGGGATGCTCATTAACCTTACATTACAAGCAGATTGAAGGCCATGCAGAGATCAGAACGGTGATGTAGTGATTGCTCTCATCCTTGCACTGTGTACGTGTGTTTTCTTTACACATGCAGATCTCATTCCTGTCTGCCAGAAAGACAGGGTGTCTATTAGTGGGAGCATTTGTTTTGCATATGGACAGCCTGTTACCCCCTCTTTTGCCTGTCACTGCTGTGTTTATGTCTGCCTCTTGGTGTGCAATCTTGTCAGGAGAAACAAAGCAGCCATGTCTGGCAGTGTCTTGAAATATTGAAGTCTCTCTGAAGTGTATTGAGATCAGAAAGAGCCTTTATGTGTCTGTTTGCGTCGTGTGCGACATTCTTGCCCTGAGTGGCTCTGGCTGTGTGGGGCTTGGAAACGACATGCAGTTGTCAACTGCTGTTTTCTTGTCTTTTCCTTTCTCATCTGATGACACCCACTTTCATACGGTGCCTTTCAGGCTGAAATTCCTCTAGCTTGAACTCATCGTCCAGGAAACAGCCAACTGCCCATCAACTTGGCTCGACTGTGACAAAAAAGAGGAAGCAGAAAATGAGAAATGAAGTCAGAGTGTGATGGGTAGAGGGAGAGTGGGACAATACCATTACCCTCCTGAAGTCCATCTTGGCGAAGTGTCCTACAGTGACTAAAGTGAGCCCAAGGCAATGTTTTATAGGATACAGGCAATGCTTTTGATGATTACTTTAATTTCAAGGCATTATATTTAAATCAACAAAGCACCGTGGGCCCCTCTGTGGAGGGGCTGCACATTTCGTTCTAATTCAGTTATATCACAATATGGCAAGGTCCTATATGGAAGCAGAGTTATCCACACAGAAGATACTCTGACCATTTTTTCTATGCATATCTTTAACAATTGTGTGGGCACAAGACATAGTGTCTGTGGGAAAAAGATAAAGATACATCTGCTGATCCATCTTTCCCATAAATAAGCCTACTGAGGTTCTTTGTTTTTTTAATACTGGACCTGGTTATGGTGTCACTTTAATACATTTCTGCAGCTCCTTACTATTGATGCTGTCCTTTCTGTCCTACATGCAGATGACCTGTTGCTTGAACAGAGTACAGACTGAAATATTTCTGAACAGGATAAAATGCTGGACAAGCAACAAGGAAGTGCAGGTGTGATTGTGTATAGAATCTAGAATGGAATAGAAGCAAGATTGGCAGTTTTAGGTTGTTTGTGACAGAAACCAAAATAAGATGGAGCATAAGGTACAAACTGTGTCTTCAGACCCTGAAACATGAACCCTTAGCAGATCTGAGAAGCATGTTTGTTTGATACAAACATTGGTGTAGTGAAGGGTATATGCACTGTTCTGAGTATACCCACTTCTGAATCTCCTCTGATACTCACCATTCAGTAGTATGCTGCATTTTTTTACCTGGCATGTTTAAAGCCTGAGCCACCTTACTCTGCCTCCACTTGGCTAGTAGGGATGAACAATATCGATTGTTTAAATATCTGCTATGATGATATGCCCAAACTCATTATAGCTGGTACAGATATTTAACCACCATTTTATTGTACAGGGTGTCTGCAGGGCCTTAAAATGTATTAAAAGTTGATTAATCAATTTAGTGAAAATTAAGGCTTTAAAAAGTCTTAAATGCAAAATTAAAAGGTATTGAATCTTGGGGTTTTTAATTTCTATACTCTTCAAAATAGGCTGTATGTTAGTTTTTCTCGGCCAGTTGTTTTTTAATGCTTAGTTTTAATCATGATATTCTGAAACAACTGTGAAGTCTGAAGTCATTCTGCCTTTTGGGGCATTTTCATGTGCTTATTTAAACTTTTATCTCTTCTGCCATGTGATGTTCAAGACGAGATACTGCTAGAATTTTCTATTCTGTTATCACTGTTTTATCTTGCACTTAGCATAGTGTCGCTAATGTAACAGGTTAGAAGTTGGTCGATGGGGTCGTAAAATCTGTGCATAGAGTCTTTAAAAAGGTCTCAAAAAGATTAAATTTTTTTAGCTTAGTAAGTGAATGTACTTGAAAAACGAAACATGAACAACCTAAACTAGAATGGCTGTCTGAGCCGGCAGACCCATGCCTAAGCAGCGCCACCGAGGAACTTACGCTCCCATTGATTACTATGGTATTCAAAATTTCAAAGTCCGAGACAAACCGAATGGGTGTGCAGATCATCACCAAAATCTTATCGATTCTTCCCTGTCACTATCCCAATATTCCCTGAAAGTTTGGTGAAGATCCGACTTTCCGTTCTCGAGTTATCTTGTACACATAGAAAGAAAGAAAGATACGGAGCCCTTTACATAACCCCCTGCCAATTTCATCGGTGTAGGTAATTACAGCTCTCGTTAATGTCTACCAAAGCAAACAGCCAATCACAGAGAAGAGAGACGCTGATGGTTCATCTCCAC
Organism: Cheilinus undulatus; assembly: GCF_018320785.1. Lineage (NCBI taxonomy): Eukaryota > Metazoa > Chordata > Actinopteri > Labriformes > Labridae > Cheilinus > Cheilinus undulatus. The sequence goes on from NC_054872.1 coordinate 17,349,617, forward strand.
ATTCAGACACAAAACAAGAGCAACCTGCTGGAAGCTGACTAACTTCACAGAAGTGTGGTGCTTTAAGGTGATTCGAGCAGTATGATTTGGAAATCAGACTTTGAGATCAGACAGAGGAGCAGATGAGCTCTGTTAGTGCTGCTATTTTCTGCTGGAATCCTTTTGTTTGTATTCATCTTTTTTTTTTAACTTTTGGCGGGACTGACAGACAGCTGAAGTCCTTTTTTGTGTTCATCCTTATTAAACTTTAGTGTGTTCTAGAGACTGAAGTACATTTCTCTGTTCATCCTTAAACTGTGTTTCAAGGACTGAAGTGTTAGGTCTAAACTACAATTATATATTGGTATTGATATCAGCTAAATTTAATTTGTAAATATCCCCATATTGTATAAACCCCAAATACTGTGCATTCCTAGTCAAACTAAGAAACTTAGTAAAGTTTTATGTTCTTATGTGGGTCTTTTTAATGGATTTCTTGCAGGCCAATTCAAATGGACCAAGGGCAATAGTTGGCCCACAGCCCATAGTTTGGACACCCCTTATATATTTACTGATACTCAGAGGAATAGAAAAATATTCCTAACATTAGTAGAAATTAATTAAACACTGTTAGAGTTTGGTCCATATCGTAGTATCACACTGGGTTCTGATGTTTATAGAGCTAATTTAAATGAACAGATGCTCTTTTCTCTCTTTCAGTGTCATCATAACATCAGGACTATTGGAGTTCAAACATAATTAGAAAAGAAAAACTATCTCCAAATCGCATCTTTACCCTAACAATACACACAAAGTTTCTGTCTGTCCGTGTCATATCAGACCTGTATGCTAAATTCAGACGCGTATTGTCTTGTTAACTAAACAGCAGCAGCTATGATATTAGTGGAGAAAAAAATGCATCGTTTTATAAATTAATCTTTAATCAGAAGTCAGCGCAGACTGGGCGCTCTGTCCTCTCACTGACAGCCAACTCCCTGCAACTGTCAGTGTGTAATTGAAGGGATGAGGCTAACAGAGAAGTAAGCTTGTAGATACATGCTTTTAACATCGTCAAGGCGACGTGCCTTAAAATAAAACTTGGGATTATAGCAGCGCTCCTCTTCAACATAAAGACACCTGTACTGCGTCTGCCCTGAGCCTGACCCGTCTGTATGAGCTGCAGCAGGTCAGTCCCTCACCATTGCGGAGCGTGGCCGCTCATGCTCCAGACACACAGGATTGCACTTGACGAGAGGAAAAAACATTCTGCTTGAGTCTAAAATGTACCAGAAATAAGAAATAAATGGACTGGGCATGAAATTCAAATCTCAAATCAAAGTGGAGGGAAGTTTTTGGGGCAAAAGTCAAACCTAAAGTCTTGTCTGCGCGTCTGGCATGCACACACCTCTCTCACTCTGTCATAGCACCTGTGCGATGAGGAATGAAAATCTCTTAGCACAGACCGATTTTCTCGTAGCATTTGTGACATATATGTTGTACTGTCAGCCCTGCCCTAGGCAACTACCTACTGTACACCTGATGGTGGGGTTGTATGTTTTGCCGATATTGAAGACTGATATGATTAAACTGCTGATGTGTACAACCGTACATTGACTGTAAATATCAGCAAACATTTTCATATCTGCCAACACCAGTATTTAACTTAGAGCTTAAATCTGATATCATGCCAATATTATTGTGCATCCCTATAAGATGATAATATATGATTGCCTAAATAGCTTGGGTGGGGATGGGTTGGGTCGTACTTTGAGACTCCCTGTCATATTTACGTGAACAGAGCTTGTGGCACTATTTTCTGTTAATGCCTACAATAAAAAGGCCTACTTTCAGGTTATTCTTGCTTAATTATCCCATTTAATATGTTGAAAGTACCACAAAATGAAAACTACTTTATGAGCTTTACATTTAGTCCATCCTGATGCAGATAAGCAACAAATGAGGCCACAGAGCTCTCCAGGAGGTTGTTTTTGATGACTGACAATGTGGGATATTCAGACTTTTTCCTTTTCCTACTTCTTGTCCTTTCTCATGGTCTTTATTTATTTTCTGAGTGTCAAAAACTCTGATCATATTTCAAAACATTTACTGTAAGTATAACTGTTAGTTATTTTATTAGATGTGGTATCCAATGTGTTACATGGAAAATACTTTTCTGACTGTTTATGGGAAATTTTTAGTTATTTTGCATGTCAGGGTGAGGGCTAAGTATTGTAATTGTTGCAAAATGGTACAAAATCATTGAAGTTAAGGAACAGTCTTCAATTAAAGAGGATGACACAGAAATTGTTAGAATGAGTCCATGAGAACTTTTAAAATGTCATGGAGCCTCCTAAGCCATGTGTCCTCTGATTTGTAGTCCTTTCTATAAGCTGTTGTGTTGTAAATGTGTGTGGTCTCTCACAGATTATTGAGCACAAACACTTTGGCTGTTCTTCTGAGTCTCCTCAGGCTCTTTTACAGAGTGAGCCATGCATTTCTTTTTTAACACCATCCATTCTTGTTGCTAGGAGACTGGTTGATCTTTTTTCTTGACTCAGCTCACTTACTGTTTTCTTTTGTTTTTCTGTGTATCATTTCACCACATTCCCCTCTTACAATGATAACACATTTGGTCTAAATAAACCAGTGTATAAATAGGTTAATGAAAGATTTGATAATAGTAGATCTCCCACAGAATTAAAGGAGAGATGATGTGCTGTTTTCCTGCCGGATTCTTTTTCTTTTCACTAATGAAAGACTTGCTGGAGAAAAGATACCAAGAGAAAGGCTGTTTCATTGTTGATCTGAGCTGTTTTGTTGAAGTGATGACACAGTCTTTTTTACTCTGTAAAATAATAGCAATTAACAAGAAGTTACATAGATGAAATTTACTCCAATTAAGTTGATGTCTAGTCCTCTGATGCATTTAAGAAATAGACTTTAATGTTATATGCAAATGTTCTTTTTTCCGAGTTCTATGCCCACTTTCCTTCCAATCTTTTGGCCTTTTTCTTGCAAAGAGACACATTAAGTTTGTTTTGCATTGGAATTTTCACATACATTCTGTTTTTTAGCTGCTACTTTTGATTTTATCACCTGTATCCTAAAGTTTGGGGCCTTTCTTACCCAGTAACCACCAGCTAATGTTTTCAGTCAACATAGTTTGTGAATTTCTTTCTCGTTGAACTAAATGTGGGGCTGAGAGCAGTGGTTACCAGATGGTATGCTGAGGCATACTGGTGTGCTTTGAGGCAGGATAGCATGTGCCATGAGAATTTATCCAATGTGCATGCAATATTACTACAACCAAACAACAACTATAGATGCTGTAGTGTGTGATAAAAAGGCTATTTTGTAAAGAAAAGAAAATTGTGTGCCTTCAGATTTTAGTTTTGAACTTAGTTGTGCTTTGTGAAAAACTGTCAAAGACCACGGGATTAGACACGTTGATTCTCTAAATTACACTGAAACTTTATTGTCTTTTTCATGTCCACCCCACTCACTCACTCACTCACCAACACATACAGTATGCTCATTCTATCATTTCTAAAATATTATACCTCCAAATAGTGTTATAGCCTATGTCTAAACATTTTTTGTCTGTTATCTCAGAGCAGGTGATTACAGAGCAGTGAATTCATGCTGTGACTTGACTACAAAACTTGACGAACTACACAGAGATACAAGATCAGGCATTGTGACCAAGGTGATGACATTGGAAGGAAAATGAGCTGGGCAAGACTACACCCAGGAAGAGGACTGAAAATAAACAAACTTCATTTACTGTACTATACTGTGTCTGTTGGTCTACAGAAAGTATGCGCTGATGTCACTTTCAGTGCCAACACAACTGCTCTGCTGGGTTGAGTGGCAAAACATTCCTGTCTGCTCAATGATGAGCGGATGAAAATAAGAGAAAAACAGGCTAAGATCTGCTTAAATTGAGTGGGGTTTAGCCCAGCGGCAAGCTCCAGTCCTGAAAAATGAAGCCAATGTGAAAGTGCAAAAAGTTGCTATACCGCAAGTGTCCACTTGAGGCTGGCTGCAGGAACACCGGAAGTCCCGTCTGGACATATGTTAAACAGCCAGTTTTGACACTAGAAATAAACTGGTTTACAGCCTGGTTCAAAACAAAAAACGTGCCTCATTAGCTAGTGTCTTATTGTGCTCCCATTGTACGGGGGGGGTGAATTTTTTTGTACCATGATCGTTTGGATTATATTTAGGATGAAAGCTGATTGGCGCGTCTCATTTGATTGACAGACAGCTCGGCAGGCAGAGGCTCTGTTTCTGTCAACCGGAATACTAGCAGGCTGACAGGAAATCGCGCTTTTGGACGGGCCATTAGGTTGATCCAAAGTTCAGTTGCAACCACGATTTCAATATGGAAGCCTCCACGGATTGGCTTCAAGAGCTGTTTGAGTCCGCCTATTGTAAGCAGACGACTGACGTCAAACGGGCTTTGTCCAGTTCTTTCTACAGTCTATGGGTTTAGCTTATACTCATCACTAACACAATGTTTGTGGTAGCTACTGTGATAGCACATCTTCATCTTGTGTTTTTATTGATATACCATTGCGGCTCCAAACATTTCTGTAAATCTATCCCATCAGTTGAGGACCTGTACTAACTAAGGTGACCATCATTAAGATTTAGTTATTAATTAGCAGCACTTTTCAGCTGAAACAAAGTTGTTTATAGCTTGCTCCCCACTGATTTCTGTCAACAGCTCAAGCTTTCTGCCACTCTGCAACATACATGCCTTCTATCCAAATATTATAATGAATGATAGACTGGCTTGATGCTATGCTAACCTCAGTGACTCACTTGTTGCTATTTCACACCAACATTTCTCTCTTTTTCAGTCTGTTGTGGTAGTCTCTTGACACTACATCCTAATGCAGGGGTGTTGTTGCTTCTGCTCAGTGAACTTTTCTTCTGTTCCACTGTTACATCTCTCAACATTAATTCCTCAATCCTCTTTTGCTTTGCCATTTGATTTGTTTACATTTGTGACTTCAGCTTGTGAGCACAGCTTAGAGCACTCTGTGCTCTTATTAGTTAATTTCACTGATGTCACAAGACAAATTGCAGAGGGCAGGATAAAATATCGAAGACCTTAGGCTTTCAGATGTGCTCTTGATTGTGGTTCTCAGTGACACGGTAGGATTTCAGGGCCAATAGGTCTTGAATCAGTACGGCTGTCGGGTCGGACCGTAATTGTCCTGAAACATGTAGTCTGACCTTATCTTAAGAAAGTGAGAAAATGTCACCAGCATGGTCGCCCTGATTGAACAGTTGGTTGAGGTTAAACCCTCAGTGTATGTGTCCTCGACTTCTTGTACCATGTCAGGCTAAAGCTGTGTGGATTATGCTACACTCATTCTTACTGTGTCTTTAATATTTCTTATACTATCAATTTCATGTTAGTGCAACACCAACATCTTTGCACTTTATATGACAGAGCCATAAAATTGAAAATGAATTGTTATTTTAAAAGCTATTTTTTTAGACACTATTTTTTTTATCCTCATTATCTTATTTTTCATTTTTGTTTTAATTGTGTTGTTATCATCATCATCATTCATATGTAGCAGCAAAAGACAAGCTCAAGCTGCTTCATTCGGAAGTTGGGATTTTAGTGATGACCAGTCTCTTTGTGTGAGACCACTTGGCTCTTCATCAGCAGCAGCATTGTAAATACAGGCCGATGCAGGATTTACGTCATGTTTTGTGAGGTTTATTGTGGACACCACTTTGACTTACACTGTACGAATAGCATCATATTTTTACATTGCCAACAATCTGTCAAACCCACATTCACACTTAACACATTTAGAAAATAAACCTAAAGGGGCATACCACGACAGTAATGAATTAGTTCATGAAGCAGTATTTTTGAGCACTCATCCTTAACACTGACATGCAGCAGCATACTGTGAGCCTGTTCCTCCCCACAGGCAGCCATCTGGTAGAGCAGAGAAGAATGGAGGTATGCAGGGAGAGGAACATCTGGTCTGCTCTGAGTTTGTACTGACAGGAAATGTGATGGATGGGACATTTACACTGAAGCAGGCACAGATATGAACCTATACTTTAGTTTTTATTGGCCTGAAAATGGTCAGTCATGCTCTGGCTGGATTATTTGTTTTTTTCATGCTTAATGATAGCCCATCATACAGTATCTGTGATGGAGTCTGACTGTGAGGAAGATTGTTGGCTGATAATGTACGAGCCTGCTTATATCAAGTGCTCAGATAATGGATTTCTGTGGACATTATAGAGTATTATAGAAAACATCAAGATTAACTCATGCTTTTATGGCTTTTGTGGCTGTTAATCTTTGATCAACTCACTGTTGTGACTCTAAGTTTTAACGTTTAATCTTTGTTGGATTATCCACTTGAATATTAGAGTATCTCCTCCTATTTTACATCACACTTGTTTGTAACCATGTGACAGCATTGTTAATGTTAAGCACAATTGATATTTTAACCCGTGTCCCTGACCCAAGCTGATATTTGGCTTTGCTGTGCATTTGCATGTGAAGATAAAGTGGATAAACTGAAGCATTGGGTCGACGTTGAAACACCAGTGCTCTATAGTAAAGAGAAAGCACTTTGCATTGCACACATAAATTTAAAAAAGAAATGCACAATGTCTTTTGATTCCCACATTTAAGACTTTTCCACACACTTGGAAATTTCTTCAAAATTACAGGACAGACTGCCCTGAACTTTTCCTGAGATGCCTAGTTTTATATGCCACATAAGTAGCACACAGCAGGACACCTTGCCTGTTAGTGGAAGTTGGGTTTGGGTTTTTAAGGAGCAGGACCTCACTTATTAAGGATAAATAAAAAAATGGCTGAGTTTGAGGCTATGATGCCAGCTATGTCAGTGCTACATATGATTGGAACGAATGACTGTACTCCCTTTAATAGTCGGCACTAGAATTACAAGTCAGCTAAACAAAGTCATCATTTTTTTTTCAGTTCAGGCCCATAACCCTATTCAATCGCTCAGTCTAAACTTAAATGCAGCCACTGTAGCTGCTCTTAATGACTACTGCCATGCTGTCTCAGTGCTCTTTAACCCAATGTGAACAACCGTGATCTGATGGTACTGATAGCATATTGTAGGAACCATTTAGCACCATTTTGATTTGAAAACAAAACAGTTCATGCTCACATATAAGTAAACAAAAGAAATTGTGTTTAATCAGATGCGAAGTTATTAGCAGAGGATCATCCCTACTAATGACAGTATCAACAAACAAGCCATAAAGACTGTACTTAGAAGCTAAAAGCATAAAGAAGCCACTTCATTATGTGCTCTACGATCCGCTATTGGACATTTTACAAAGCGGCTAGCAGGAAAATTTTATATCATAAGTTTTGTGTGTCTGAAAATGCTATTGGAATAAATAAAAGGGAGAGCCACACAGAGAAAGACATGTGAATGACCAGGCCTCATCTTTAATAAATTTAGTAAAACCAATCAAATTTAGGTCAAGATATGCTTAGATGTTAAGTATGCTTGCACCACAGTTTTTCATTAATGGCTTACAAGGCAAACCACTGGATCCACCCTTGGTCAGGATGAAAACAACACTTCATAAAGCAAAGCGGAATGATGCTGGCAGTTCAGTTCCACATTCAGACACAACACAAAAAGACACTGCGTGAGTGTTAAACTTTATAAGAGTGTTGCTGCTTGATGACAATAAGCTGGATTTTGGGCCTTAAGACTGAGCAGAAAGCTGAGCAAAGGAGCATTATTTATGCTGCTATTTGCTGCTGACATTTTGTTGTTTTTGGTTGTCAACATGTTTACTATTTTTGCCAATGTAAAAATGAAGTCTGAAATAAAACATTTGAACAAATTCTTCATGTCATAATAGTTGTTTACAGAATCAACATGGCAGAAAATAAGTACAGCACGGAAATAAGAAACAGTTAAGATTCTAATCTTGTTATAATGTTATGATACGGCCTTTTATATTTTATGTAATAGAATTTGCTGTGAGCTATTAGCTAGGTAGGAAGCTGCAGTTGGCCACAGGCCATAGTTTGGAGATTTCTGCTATACACTACCCCAGCATGTGTTTTTGCATTCTCAAAAATATACAAGTTTTAAATCAAAACAAATCTGCATTGATTGCTTGGCTATCAGTACAACTCTTCTGCATTAAATGTAGGTACTTTGCTATGTAATATAACCCAGTCTGATGTCTGTAAACTTTGGACACCTTTTTCTGCACTCCCTTTGCTACTGGTGTAAAATCCACTCTGAAGGAATTCCAAGCAGCTCCTTAATCCAAGCAAGTGCTGACTGAGGTTTAGATTGGATGGAGGGAATGAGGAAGAAACGACGGATGTGGAGATGTGCAGGTGAGAGGGCAAAGGGTTTAAAGATGGGCGGGGAGACGAGAGGAGAGAGAGGAGTCAGGATCAAAGCAGGGGTTATCCCCGAAAGTACGTGTGCTTTCCAGGTATTTCATTGTCAAAAAGAGGTGCTTATCTGCTCTGTGGTGTGTGCTACAATGAGTCTGTTTCAGGAAACCTGATCCTGGTCAGGGCAGTGTTGCAGAGGACAGGGGGTTTTATGAGATGTTTCATTAAGGCAAAGCTGTAGCTAAAATGCAGACAGAATTTATGTGACCATTTTATTTAATAAAGACAAGGTTTTGTTATTTTACACAATAAATGAACTTATTCCTCATTCTTTTTCTGTTTTCTGTCATCCTGCAGGTATGACTACAGAGAGATGCTCTACAATTCCACTTTCTGTCTGGTACCTCGAGGACGACGGCTGGGCTCCTTTCGCTTCTTAGAGGCTTTGCAGGTCAGTGACTGTCAAACAGATGTTGCTCATTAACACCGGGCTTAGCTGTTAATAAATCTGAGTCAGTTACATAAGTGGAAAAATAATGACACAGTGGGTTTTGTTGTACATTAAATGTCTCTCCCATTATGTAGTCTGTTGGTATGAAACAGTAAAGGTAACAGATATTGGCAGGTAGACGCTAACCCCACTGCTTTACTGGAATCATTAATAGAGTCTTTGGTTCAATTTCACAACTATTTTAGACTTTATTAAACTCTAATAAAATGTTGAGTCACTTAGATTTATGAGTTTAAAGTGTTTACTGTTGCCACTCATTGGTTGAAAGATACTGCTTGGAAATTTGGATTGAACTCAATGACCAAACACAAGCTTAACTGTTTTAAAACATTTCAAAATGACTCAGCCTTGATGCAGTATTTTCAGAACAATGAGGCTATTAATGAGTGGTTAAGAATGGAAAAAGTGATAAAGTGGGTAACTCCCAGTAGCCCTCTAACTCATTGCGAGTCACACTGCACGATAACACTGGTAGTATTATGGTGCAGACTGTTGATACAGCTGTGTCTGACTCAAGGCCTGTCATCTATTCTATTTTGTTTTCATCTTCTCTTAAAGGGTTTTTTGGTCTCTTTATCCATTTAGTCTGGTCAGCTTGTCTTCTAACATTACACTTGATCTGCTCTCTTTAGTGCTAAGAGTCTGCAGAGCTCGATGTTGAAGTTTTCTGAGGAACAGAAGTGTCGGCTCAAGCCTGTGTTATATTTGCAGAAATTATGTTTTTAAGTAATGGTGTCGTGAAGGCATTTTAAGACTTTCAAACATAATGCATCTTCAGAATTACTAGGGATGCACAGATGAATCTGTTTAAAATCCATATTGGCTGATTAGAACACCTACAGTATGTGACGTAGAAACCTACTGAAGGTTTATATGTCACATAAGCCCTGCCTTTTCAGACAACATTTTTCAAAGCAGATGTCTGCTTGAGCTAATTAAAAGCCATAAAATGCAGATTTTTATCAGCTTGGTGCAAATGTCAGAAATAACACCAGCATTGATGTGTTTTATCATAGTTCAGTCACATACTTCAGTGTACAGTGAAAAAATCTTCAAGTGTTCACTACCTCTTTAATGACCCGCAGGCTACAATGGCTGATAGATCTAGAAAATTTACCTCACAATGAACAAAGTCATGCATGTAACTTGCTATTACCTTTAGTGAAGGCAGTGAAATCAGCTAACAACAGAGTGTACTGAGTGAACAGCTCTGTTGTTTTATATCATTGTAGCGTTGGGGGGCTGGGTAATTCCCCGTCAAGACTGGTGATGTCATGGGCTCGTATGTTTGCCCTTCTCAAATTAAACCAAGCCAGGAAAGAGGTGAACAACTTTCAGACTATATTACTTATTTACTCAGTTGCATCTGTTACATTATGATTGATGTTAAAAAGTGAAACAAGCATCCCCCTGTTATTGCTTTGTTTTAAAAGAAAACATTTAAGCCTCTAGATTGTGGACATGCATCTCAGTTTGATTGAAAAATAATCTCTGTGTTGCTTTACAGAGCTCAGTTGATTCTGATAAAGCTGTTACCATTGTACAGGTGAATATTTCACAAATTGGAGAGGTATCACAGTTCAAACCATCATTATCATTTTCTTCAAGTTGCATGACCCTTAGGGCAGATTTAGACTGTGAAGGCTCTGCTTGTTATCAAGAGTGAAATATCTAAACATGTTGATATCTCTCAAATTATAATCAGCACTTACATTAGAAGTTTTTGGAGATGACTAAATAATATATTATTTCTGATATTTTGCGGGGTTTTTTCCATCCAGTAACTGAATATACAAATTGCTGGTGCTGTGCTGGTTTGATCTCTGTTTTATGTTTGTTTCAAGAAATGTATTCTGCTATCCTTGGGAAAACAGCAGGGAAGCAGGTTTGGAAGAAAGAGATTCTTGAGTCAGTACTGGGCTTAACAGAAAAAGTTGGACAATGGCTGTATATTGACTGGTATGGAGAGATAATTGCACCACAAGGAAGCCAGAATTGAGTCGGGGTGAGACTGGACTCCTGACCAGGTCCTCACAGGAGCAGAAATCAGTGCAGCTGCAGGAGAGATAGCATGCAGCAGAGGTTAGCAGGAGTGAAGGGCTGGACCCTGGCCTGGAGGTATTAGTGGGTCTTTCCTCTTACAGCCTGAGACAGGAACACAGGAGTTGAGGAGGGCAGGAGGGCACTGGAGGATGTGGGGAAGTTAAAGGCCAGGCAGACTTGCTGTATTAGCTACGCAGGCTCGAGTTTGTATTCTTGGTGAAGTCAAAAGTGATGTCACATGAGGAGGGGCTGACTGAGGAGTAAACCTGCAGGATCATATTGTGCAGTGCAGGTGCCCTGACAAACAGTATGCTGGAGTCACATTGACATTCTCTGCAATATGTGTGTGTTTTGAAAGTGTAGGCAGTGCACAGCAGGGAGTCTTATTAATGAATGTTTGTCCTGTGCGTGCGCATGCGTACGAATGTGAAATGTGATGAGCTGGGAGAGGATTGAGCTCCAGAAGTCTCTAGTTGATTGCTCAGAGCAGATAGGTAGGGAAAGCATGGAAGCGTTTCAGCAGATTGCTGCTTTTGCTAATGACACCAAGGAGATTAGACTGGCACTGCAGCAGCATTCTGATACTGTTTGTGCCGGGACGTGCGCGACTGTGAGTGTGCACGAGTAGTGACCAAGGCCAATCAGTGAATTGAACCGTGCTTAACAGATTTAAGGGCTTGTCACTGCAGGCAGGATGCTGCAAGCACACACATTAGGAGTTCATTTATAACTCATATGTAGATGTGTTTGCATACACAAGTGGCTGAATAAAACATGGGGGCACCCAAACATGGATTTTATTAATCTCTTGTATACACAGGTTTGATGTTCAAGTATGTTTTGACATGCATGTCCACGGAGCATAATGATCATTTTATGAAGCTGCCCTTCCTATTCTCCTTTAGAGTGAGTCACCAAGGTACAACAATGGTCTGTAGTTAATGGAAATGGGTTTGAAGATGAGTTGCTCCTCTTGGTGAAATTGCCTGATTGGATTGCTGGGGAAATGTACCATGCACAATAATGGCCTTGGTTTGCAGAGCATAAGCCATGTAGTATTATTTTCCAGTTTTCTTCTCTCTCCAGGTTGTTTTCTCATACAGCTTTTTAGCTTTACAAAATCAAAACATTCATCTCTCTAACTATGCCCTTATTCTGTGCTTGTGTGTTACTCCTTCAGGCTGCTTGTGTGCCAGTGATGCTGAGTAACGGCTGGGAGCTTCCTTTCTCAGAGATCATTGACTGGAATACAGCAGCTGTAATGGGGGATGAAAGGCTGCTATTACAGGTATGCACTTAAAAAAGATCTTAAAGTTGAATTTTCTCAAGATTTTTTTTTTTTTACCACAAATGTTCCTAAAGACAGTTATGAAACTGAGTTGGTATCCTCTTTTAAATAATAAGGATTTTTACTTGACAAAATATTGTCTTTTAAAATTTTGTTTAAAAAGTACCTCTGAATATTTAATCAACCTCCATACCAAACAATTAGAGTTTTTTTCCTTTCAACTGTCCAATGTAAACACGGGCAGTAAGATAATTTGAAGTTCATAAACAGTCATTCAGACAATGATTCAAGTTTATTTAAATATATGTGTGCATTTAAGTGTATTTGTGCATGTACGGCATATCATCCAGTAGAAGAAAGATAAAGAATGACAGAAATTTGAAGATTTGTGATGACTGTTTTGTGTTCTTGGCATAAATGGAAGGCCATCTTGTTCCTCTTCTGTATGTATTTTGTTTAGTTCTGAAAGGAGCTGTTTAATGTTTGAAGATGTTTTTGTTTATTTGTTTTATGTGTAGGTGTGAATGACTGTGTGTATTTTTGCGCTAATTGGGATTCAAGGACTTCATTGTCTAAAGCTCTCAGAATCCATTGTTGACCACGGCTCCCTCTTAAACTAATTTAACATGCTTACTTTTGCTCACCTGTTTTTAGATTCCCTCAACAGTACGCTCCATCCACCAGGATAAGATCCTGTCCCTGAGACAGCAAACCCAGTTCCTGTGGGAAGCTTACTTCAACTCTGTGGAGAAGATAGTGCTGACCACACTGGAGGTACACACATTCATGATCATAAAAATCTGAAATCTAGGTTGAACTTCTATCTGAGGCACAGGCTTTTAGGGGCTCTCCCAAAGGAGGAAAAAAGATGCAAACTGTCCTCCTGCTTGACAGTTTTTGTGGTGCTCAGCAAAAGCCCACATTATGCAGTTTCGCTGCAGCTCTATCTCATATCATCTGTTTTTGTCATACAGAGTTTCTTGCTAGCTACCAGTATAGTAGAGGAGTTCTCATGTTACAGTAAGGCTGATAGTTGTGAAGTCCAGACCCACAGCCCACAACCAATTTGCAGAGGGTCATGCTGCCAACCTCCACTGGTCACTTGCTCTTATTGAGGAGTCAATCAAACAAACACTGCACAAGGTTCACTAACTAAATAGTATACAGTTTTCTTTAAATGCAGGATTATGGCATAATGAGGGAGAAACTATGTTAAAAAGTGGGGATGCCAGTTTGGTCTGCGTTATTATGTTTCCTATCTCACTGAGTAGCAATGCAGACACTTGCAGTACCTAGTGAATGGAGGAAGGTCCTATCAGATCAGGTCGTGTGCGCTAGATTATGGTCTTGACTGAACCTGCCATGTTGACAGCTCACATATCAGAATTTTAACTGACATGTTAAGTGTATAGGACTCAACCCTTTTAGCAGGTGTAAAGGTGTAAAAAATGCCTCTTTTTATGGTACAGTGCAAGGTGTGGGAATCCTAGATAGCTCACAATACTGTACACATCATATCTCCACACAGCTGTTCAGTGGTCGCCAGTATATTGTAAGACAGTTGCATCATATGATATCAAAATATCAGATTAACTGTTGAATATGAAATACCCCCTAAATGTTAAAGTGCAGAATTAATGAAATAACTACGGTTAGCATTGTCTTGCTGGTATTACTTTACATTATCCTCTCTCAGCCTTTCTTGAATCTCATGGAGGGATGGAGTTGTGACATCATGAGCCAAAATTGCTCTGTAAATCTGTTCAGAGCACTTTTTTAAAGAACAACATCAACATCTGGCAATAGCAATTCCATATTTGTATCACATAAGTCAGGATGTTGATATATGTATTTTGTCCATCCCCTATAGGATATTGTTGAACACAAACGATTTAACTTTTTCCTCTGTGAATTTGTGTTGTTTTTAGGACCCTCTATTGTTCATCCCATTTATTGACTTTGTACTGTCAGGCTTACAAGTGCAGAGTGTGTATCTGCAGACAAAATCCCCGCAATGAAACATCTCTAGACTAGATAACAAAGCAGAGGGATGTTATATACTGTTAAACATTGCTGTCATGTTTTTGAGCCCATTTCTTTCTGTGGCTCAGCTATCAATCATGTCAGTAGTTTGTTCTTGTCAGATACCATTTGTCTGCTTTCTTCTTGCTGAGCAGTAGGCTATCACACTCTTTTCAGGCTGGAATTACAAACAAGAAAGGATGAGAGCAAGGTGGAATAAAAAAAGGATAGAGGAGCAGTCTGAATGTGTTAGGCTGCCAGTACAGGGGAAATTTAAATGCATCGCAAGATGAACATTTCTATCCCAAAAAATTACCAGCCATATAAGTAATGGACTGAAAATTCATGAATGTTTTGTATAGTTGATGTTTATTCTGTTTGTTGATTGTCTTAATCCTACTCTCTTGGATAAATACTGTTTTGTGTGTGAGAAGCTCATAAGCCTTATTGCTGACAGCAGTTACTCCTTAGATAATGTTACAGAGTTCTTGTCCCAAGAGGTCAGAAGTCGGATCACAGGATGGCAGAGCTGGGATTTCTGTGTCAGCAGGCTGAAGTTACAGCCCCAAGAAGCTGATCTTCGACCTGTTTACACTCTCAGTATCTTAACCCTGCTCCAACACATACCATAGTACAAGACTGTAGGGAGGGCCATGTTTTGGCTTTAAATTGAATCCATTAGTGAGCCTGCATTAGTGAGGGACTCCAGGTATTGCACTGTAAACATGGTGAAGTATCTGTTTATAATAAAGAATATTCTGCAAGAAGTAAAAAGGCTTTGTTTTGCTCTGTAGCTACCATATAGCTCCAGAGAAGGCTTAATATTTAATGAAGGTATCCACTCTCAGTGTAAGTCTTCTCAGAGCTTGTAGAAGAGGGAAGTATTTGATTCTGTTCGCCTGTAAAGCCTGCTTACATGCTGTATAATATTGGGCCAAAAACACATAATTCAGATTAGTGTGATGGAGCTGCTGGTGCTACCTTACTTTACCCTGAATATCACACTGTTTAATAAATGATAGAATTTCAGTACTTTTTCAGTTTGGTTTCCATTTAGTTTGGAATGGCACACAATTATTTGCTTGTCCTCTGTTGTAAGCTGGGAAAGGTACCAGAATAACTGGTCTGTACTGTCCTTTATTTGGCACCCTTCTGTTGGGGTAGCAAGCATATGACTCCCAAATGGATGGAGTTAGACGCACTGCAGCCTTTTGATTGGTTCAAACAATCATCGATTTCTATGCTACAGTGGTAATAATGGACACCCACTAAACTTGCAATGTTTTAACATCTTTCCTTCCTCCTGTCATAATATTATTTTAAATGAAACGGTGATATGCATGCGCTGGATGTGTGAGGACGCTGGCGTGTTTGTCGCCGCTTCACAATCCCAAAAAAACTGTCTGCTTTCGCTTAACATCGATTATTTCTTGTAGTTCTGCTGTTCCTCTGCTGTTGCTAAACCATCCAATCGAGCGCTGATTGATATCAGTTAGCTCCAACTTTGTTACATCGAACCTTGTGTTGTCTTCAGCCGAAGTACTCACCGCCCCACAGCTGTTAGCGTCCTCCGGCTAACCTCTAGCCCCCTGTCTTAGCAAGTGTCCCACCGGAGCTCCGACTGTGCTTTTCCCCTTCGAATCTTGAGCATTCTCTCCTGACCACCTGTGGATCTTCCATCAGGTTTTCCCAGCTAGACGTTATTCCTCTCGGATTAGCTGTTAGCTCGTAGCCGCCGATCAGCTGTTAGCGTCCTCCGGCTAACCTCTAGCCTCCTGGCTTAGCTAGTGACCCACCGGAGCTCTGACTGTGCTTTTCCCCTTCGAATCTTGAGCATTCTCTCTTGACCACCTGTGAATCTTCCATCAGGATTTCCCGGCTAGACGCTGGTTTAGCTGTTAGTTTGTAGCCGCCGATCGGCTGTTAGCCTCTGTGGGCTAGCGGCTAGCTAGCTAGCAGCAGCCTGCTCCCACTGCTTCCTCACGCAGCTAACATGGTGCTCCTCAAATACTCGCCCCAGCAGCTTCTCAACCTCATCTCTTTCTCCACTCCAACCTGTCTTACAGACATTAAATCCCTTGGCCTTCTGCATCGTCCTCGTTATATCCACAGAGCACAGAAACAAAAGTTTGTTTACTCCAGCCACACCGTCCCCACAGTCCAGTCGGACAGGCGCCCTGCCCACTCTCGACGACGTCATCACAACAAACCACACGTACAGCTCAGTAACCTTAGACCTCTCAGATGCACCAACGTCCCTCCCACTCCCCTCTGCTTATCATCTTCAAACATTTCCACAACATTTATGCTGCAAAATGCCCGGTCCATAAACAATAAAGCCTACCTCATCCATGACATCATCACAGACAGGAAAGTAGACTTCTTATCTGACTGAAACCTGGCAAAGCCCAAACGACTACTTCACACTAAATCAAGCAACCCCACCTGGCTATGTGTATATCCATAAACCTCGCACCACTGGTCGCGGTGGGTGGCTGGCAGGATATATAGAGAAGATTTCCAGGTTAAGGAGCTACCAGCACCCAGCACCTCAGCTCTCGAGTGTCTAATCATCTCTCTCACTGGATCAGCTCCGCTTCAGATCGTCCTCATCTACCGGCCTCCTAAAGCAACTACCACCCTCCTGTCTGACCTGTCTGAGCTCCTCACCTCTGTCTGCTCCAGGTCTTCTTCCATACTTCTCCTTGGATACTTCAGTATCCACGTTGAATCCACCAGCTGCACACTCACCTCTGAATTTCTATCACTACTGGACTGCTTCAGCATCACACAGCATGTCCAAGGACCCACCCACTCCAAAGGTCACACACTGGATCTTGTGTGCTCCACTGGTCTCACCCCATTCATTCCACAATGCCTGGACCTAGCCATCTCAGATCACCATGCTGTTTTCTTCTCTATCCCCACCCCCCTCCCCAGACAGCTTACAAAACGCAACATCACCTTTCGTAACCTCAAGTCAATAAGCATCCCAGCCCTCAAGAACATGTTAGCTACCAACCTGACCGCTACACACCCTATAACCACAGTTGATGCCCTGGCAAATCACTACGATACAGCACTATCCCTCAGCCTGGATTCTCTCACCCCTCTGAAGACTCGCTCAGTCTCCTTTACCCACCCAGCCCCCTGGTACACTGCTGAACTCCGCTCCATGAAGGCTTCTGGCTGACAGCTGGAGAGACTTTCTAAAAAATCTGGCCTCACCTTCCATCTGGAGGCCTATAAAGAGCATGTGCGCTCCTACAAAGAAGCTCTCTCCAGAGCAAAGTCCGGCTACTACTCATCCCTCATCAGTGACCAGCAAAACCATCCCCGGATGCTCTTCTCCACAATAAATCGCCTTCTCCGCCCCATTGACAACCTTCATCCCCCAGCCAACTTCGACCGCTGCACTCGGCACCTGCAGTTTTTCCAGGATAAAGTTGCCTCCATCCAGCAGCAACTTTCATCTGGACCTCCACCTCAGGATTTCACTTCACATCAGGACACAGCTCCTCCACCTCACTGCCGTCTTTCCTGCTTCACACCCGTGGACACTCTCCAAGTGGCTGAATGGGTCAAGAAGGCCAAGGCATCCACCTGCTCCCTCGACCCCATGCCCACACCACTGGTGAAAGCATCTCTGTCTGTTCTGTGCCCCATTATGGTAGACATCATCAACACCTCATTATCATCTGGAATTGTCACTTCATCCTTCAAAACTGCTTCAGTAACCCCCATCATCAAGAAGCCTGGGTCAGACCCGGAGGACCTCTCCAACTATCGACCGATCTCCAACCTTCCCTTCATCAGCAAAATTCTCGAAAAAGCAGTTGCTGCCCAACTCCAGCAACACATGTCCAACCATGAGCTCCATGAACCTCTTCAATCAGGATTTCGCACTCACCACAGCACTGAGACCGCCCTTATCAAAATAACCAATGACCTCCTCACAGCTGCAGATTCTGGACACATCAGCCTCCTCATTCTCCTTGACCTAACCCCTGCCTTCGACACAATATCCCACACCATCCTCCTTAACCGCCTGTCTCACCATCTTGGCATCACTGGTACAGCTCTCTCCTGGTTTCACTCATATCTCTCACAAAGAAAACAGTTTGTTACCATCGGCACCTCTCACTCATCCCCTGCCCCAGTTAACCAGGGCGTGACTCAAGGCTCTGTTCTTGGACCTCTCCTTTTCACCATCTACATGCTTCCCCTTGGACAGATTATTCACAAACACGGTCTCAGCTTTCACTCTTATGCAGATGACACCCAACTCTATCTCAGCACCAAAC
The DNA here is from genome assembly GCF_018320785.1 of Cheilinus undulatus. Lineage (NCBI taxonomy): Eukaryota > Metazoa > Chordata > Actinopteri > Labriformes > Labridae > Cheilinus > Cheilinus undulatus. The sequence continues at coordinate 17,368,159 of NC_054872.1, forward strand.
CATCCACTCAGCTTCCTCCCCACTCCCTGGTAAACTGCCTCCACGACATCAAAGCCTGGATGACATCTAACCAACTCAAACTCAACAGCAATAAAACAGAGCTCATGGTGGTGGCCCCCAAAGCGCTGCTACAGAAGGTTGGAGATCTCATGCTCGATGTGGACGGGACCTCCATCTGTCCATCCTCCAAGGTCCGAAACCTGGGTGTCATCCTGGACTGCACCCTCTCCTTCCAGTCCCACATAAAGTCTGTCACCAAATCTGCCTTCTATCATCTCAAGAACATCTCCAGACTCTGACCATCACTCCCTGATTCTGTGGCTGAAACACTCATTCATGCTATCATAACCTCCCGCCTGGACTACTGTAATGGAGTCCTGTCTAGAGTTCCTAGCAAAACTCTGGACAGGCTTCAGTACATCCAAAACTCTGCAGCTAGAGTTCTCACCCGCACTAGACCCTGGCAACACATCACTCTGACCCTCATCCACCTCCACTGGCTCCCTATCAAGTCCCGTATCAACTACAAAGTCCTCCTCCTCACATACAAATCTCTCCATGCTCTGGCTCCCCAGTACCTTTCTGATCCCCTCCATCCATACACACCATCCCGCAACCTTCGATCTTCAGACACCGGCCTACTTTCCATGCCCAAAACCAAACTCCAAACCTATGGAGACAGAGCCTTCAGTGCTGCAGCTCCCACCCTCTGGAACACTCTTCCTGCAGACATCCATAGCGCTCCATCTCTGGACATTTTCAAAAAATGTCTCAAGCACCACCTGTTCACCACAGCCTACAGTCTTCACTAAACCACCCCTTACACTCATCCTACCCCCCACATAGTTTGTCCATGTATATGTGTTCCTGTAAAGCGTCCTTGGGTTTCTTGAAAGGCACTATATAAATTCAAGATATTATTATTATTATTATTATTATTGATATGCTATTTTGGCAATTAAACCTTGCGGAGCACTGGTTAGTTTGAATTGAATTATTCTTAAACCAGTGGTAAGTATTAAACAAAAAAAACTGAAAAATATATTAAATTGATTAGATTTAAATTTATCGCCGAGGTATGGAATTTGATCTGACATGCTCATACTCATACTTGACTAGCATAATTACTGCTAATCAAAGGTGAATGAACATGGAAGATCTTGGCTCGAAGCTAATTATATACTGACATCCTGCTGACATTTCTTGGAGACATTCACAAGATTTAATGTCGAGTTGTGTCGCTTTTATAGAAGACATGAATATGTTTTTCCTCTGCTCTTCTGTTTATGCAGATCATCCAGGACCGGGTGCTGCGGCACACCTCGAGGAGCAGCCTGATGTGGAACAGCCTGCCTGGAGGCCTTTTCACCCTGCCTCAGTACTCGACACACCTGGGGGAATTCCCCTTCTACTACGCTAAGCTGGGTCAGTTCATTATTCATGCACAACGCTGCTGTTTGCTACCAACAGCATTAAGGGTACACCCTGAGGTTTGATTTTCATCACACAGCTCAGGAACATCTGGTGTGTGGCAGCTGCCGGATACACACAAGCGTATATGTGATTCAGTGACATCGACACAACTTATGCAGGCTGTCTTTATTAATTCATGGTTTGTCAGAGAGAAGCTCACCCATTAGACCTGCCATGCTGCTGTGCTTTACTTTTGCTTGATTAATTGGCCTGACGCGGGGCTTGTTGCTGACATTGGGATTCCGTTAATTGGCACCTTTCTCCTTTACAAGCCTTATTAGACCTCTTCTGTTAAACTGAAGACTGAGTCAACACAGCCTGAAGTTTACAAGCACAAAGTTTAGATGCTTAAAGATGTTAACATCATTTTACCTTTGATTAAGTTTATAAAATGTGATCTAAAGAGGAAAGACTGTAATGCACCAAAACAATGCAGAGACTTTTAACTTAAAAACTACCTTCAGATCTATAGCAGTTTTATTTTTAAGTGATAGCACAGTAAATAGTGTAGGCAGGGATAGAATATCATTCTCATGTTGACTACACTTAGGAAGTTTTAGGTACCTTAGTATTGTCATTAACAAGCTTTCATCTAATGAAAACACAGATGTAGTTTGCCAGAAAATCACAACAGCGATTGCACTTCCTCCAGAAGCTTTGACAGTTGGGAGTTAGAAGCAAATTAATGACCGTTAGGGTGCCTAACCCTAACCCTCTTTGAGGTTTCCTTAGTTTGTTGAATTTAAATTAAGTTTAAGTTCATCCCCCTCAGTAATTTTCCAATTTTAATCATAAAATTCTGCTGTCGTTAAAAATAGCAGCCACTTACTGTAACCTCTCACAACAAGCAGAAAATATACGTTAATCAGTATGTCATTCTGGTTCTGGCTTGGGTAATGTACGCCACTACCCACCACACAATCGAGTTTGCCCCATTGTGGAGGTCTGCAGCCGAACGCCCCACCATAGATGTCTGCAGCCAGGTCCTCTTGCCATCTGTTCATGTGTTCTTGTGTGAAGCAGTGAGTCTGAGAGAGCATGAGCTGTTAGGTAAGTTGAATCTGTATGCAAGGGGGAAAAATTTACATCAAATTGAACTGAAATGCAGTACTTGATTGAGAAATCTCAGCTCTGCGTGCTGCTGGTAGTGGAATTCTGGCTCATACTATGTTTGGTTTAGCTGCAGGACAATTTTTGTGCTACACTTGATGAGTTTAAATGTAACTTCAAGAAAAAAGAATGTAGGTTTTTCTGAATAAATTAAAATGGCTGTTTTTGAGAGGAAATGAGCTTGATTTCTCAGCAGTATAAAACAGATAAGTTCTGCTGAACAGTTCTTTGTCTCATTTCACCACCAAATAATAGAAAAATATTGATATTGTCAATAAAGCCTTGGACTATTAAGGAGAATCAATAGTGGTATCTAAGGGTGCACTCACACTAGACTGTACCATATTCTAACTGTGCTAAAGCCCATTTGACCCCCTCTTCTATCCCCCCTTTGGCCTGCACTCATACTGCTCTACGCATCCAGGCCTGGGCACGGATACGTCGCACGCTGACGTCATCACACGAGGCATCCACCGTTGATGAATTTATACGTGTTGATGACTCAGTATACATAAGTATGTTTTTTTAAGGTTGTGAAATAGCAACAGATTTATACGATATCTGATCTGACACCAGAGTTATTTCAGCTGACCTGGGATCAGTATTCTACGTTAACTATACAGAGCCCAGTGAAGAGACAAAGAGAGAGAAAAAGCAGTTCATTGCGGAGAGTTATCGATCACAGCATATAATCTGGAGCCTGATCAGGTTCCAAGCACTTCTGCTGAATGAAACCTGGACTTTGTAACTTGCAGGAGCCCCTAAAGTCGTTCTTCTGCGTGTCCGTATACTATCTGAATCCCCCCTGCCATTCGTTTATGCACCATGAACTGTGCCATATCTCTGCGTAATTTTTGATGACTTTCAGTGCTGCTCCAAACAAGCTCTCATGCCATAGGACAGCATGTGTCCAGAGCAGGATTAATGTTAAATTAAGGGAATTTTTTTTACCATGATGAGAGCAAAATTAACCATCTGACAAGAGCTAGAGGCGAAAACGCCAAAGGATTAATAAACGATGCAAAGCATGCCACGCCGAAGCACAGAACAATTGCACTCACACTGGCCAAATGTACTGGACCTTGGGCTGAAACTGGCCCAGGCACGGTACGGATGGCTTAGTGTGAGTGCGCCCTAAATCAATAAAACAAAAAAAATCTCATCCCTGCTATGAAAGTACTCCACTACATATAAAAGGCCTCCATTTTGTGTTGTCACTTCTTTTTTATTAGTTTGTTTTAAATTTGGAAAAGTACTTGCAATGCATTAATGAGTGATTTATATTTATATTAATATGTTATAATTTGGCTGATTAAGTTAGTTGAAAAAGGATACATTTTAGACTTAAAGTGACTGAAATGTGAGGCCTTTTTTAGTTAAAGTGGACCGTTTGTCAACAAATTATATACTATAAAGATGATAATGTGACTTAAAACTAATTAAAAGACTAAGACTAAATCAAAAATAGCTGCCAAATGTGCCGGTGTAGCTCAGTTGGCAGAACAATCACCCATACACAGAAGCGATAGTCCTTGACATACTGGTTGTTGGATCAGTTCCTGGTCTCAGTGCATGTTGGGTGAGTGTCTTCTCCCATTCTCTCCCCCCCATATTTCCTGTCTCTCTTCAGCTGTCCTATCTGAATAAAGGCTAAAATCCCCAAAAATGGTATTGAATAAAATAGCTGCCAAAATAAAACTTCCAGAATTAGGAATTGTTTTTCTGCTACTGATGTCTGATGATGGCTTTAGGGAGGTTTTACTTTCAGTTGTCCTATAATTAATCTTTTACTTTTGTATTTCCTGTAACTGAGTCTTTGTGCTGATGTTTGAAACTGGTTGCAAAGAAAATTTCCCTCACAGGAACTACACAGCTGAAATTCGAAACATGTTTCATTAAATTGTATTTCTCCCTTTTTTCTTTCTGTTTTCAGGTATTAAACCGTACCCCAAGTTTACAGCAATCATTCATGTGGTGACTCCATTGGTCTCCCAGTCTCAGCCAGTTATGAAGCTGCTTGTGGCTGTGGCCAAATCCCAGTACTGTGCTCAGGTAATTTCAAGCTCAACATTGAACACTTAACCATTATCAGCTGAAGTCGTAAAAGGTAGATTGATTAAACCTGCTCATGTGAAGAGATGCAGCTCCCCTATTGAGTGGTAAGATCAGGAGCTGCAGACGCTGTTGTTAACTGGAAAAAATTTCAATCGAATTAAACGTTTTTAATATTTTTAAACTGTTGCACAGAAAGTGGGAAACAGCTTTGACAGGAAAAGAGCTACTCTTTCTGCCAGGATTATTTTTAGGTTTTATACATCACTGAAGTCCAGTGCTGACTTAAAACTGCTTTAGAAATATATTTTCTGTCATGCTGAGAATGAGAGGAGGCTGTTCTCAAAATTTAAAACCTTCCTATGTCAAACAGTCAAATACATATTCTCTGTTTTTACTGACACCGTATTAATACAAATGCACACTGATGCAAATATACTGATTTACGTAATTAAACAATGATTTACAGCAGCTTAGCTGGAACACATAAAAGCTTTTTATCACAAAGGTAGTCTCTCAGTGTGTAGTTTGAATTTTAATGTGGTGTTTTCAAAGTCTAAAAAGTGCTTTGATTTCAGATAAAGTGCTTGAAATTGTAATTGTATGCCTCTCGTGCTAAAAATAGCCACTTGACTGAACAGTTTGCATTTTGTATAGAGAAATAAAATAAGTCAGTCTTTCACCTAAAATATAATGTAAAAAAAAAAATACTTCTATATATATCAGGCAGTCCCATGTAATTTCATGACTTGACCTGAAGACTTTGAGTGTTTGGCATGACAACAGAGGCCCAAGGACATTTTTCCCAGTTTTTGATGGCTATCTTTTAATCAAGACAATATTTAATAAGAGATGTATCCTGTAATCTAAACCAGGTATTTATTTTCATCCTTTTCCTGAACAGGGATTTTTTTACATGCCCCTGGTAGTATTCTTTTTTTATACTCAATATTTTGTCAGTTTTGATATTTAAAAAGACAAAGTTGTCACCTAAATGAGCATTAACAGTGAAAGTCACACAAAGATAGCGTTCCTGTCTTCTGCATTAAAGTCGGTCCATTCAAACCACTTCTTAGCAAAAGTTGCTCCTTTAGATGTTAGTGTGGACATTTTTAATGGTGCTGATAGTGGGGGTGGGGTGGGGGTCGAGGTTGTCATCCCATTCACATTTTCATTAAAAACGTATGTCTTTTTTTATTTAACTCCATTGTTTTTTTCTTTAATATTTCTGGTCTAGAGTAGCGGTTAACTAGTGGGTCAGACCAAGAAGTGGATCACACAGCAGTTTTCAGCAGGTCACAAAAGTGTGTCTGGAAAAAATGCTGGCTAAATGTCTATGAAGCACTAAAGCATTCATTGGACATGCATCCATCTATTTTATTTTACGCTTTCATTGTGATAATGGGTCAATTTTAATGTTATATCAAGGTTTTCAACTCATTTATTTACTTGAAATGAAAAGGCTGCTTTGCCCATCAAAGTAAAGTAAATTTTCCTACATTCTTGTAAAAAATTGCAAGAATGTACACATTACCATGGGAAAAGGGGTGTAACACAAGTCAGTTCTCATAAATTTTGGTTTTATCTGAGATACAATCTGCAAAATTTTTAATTTTGATTTTAATGTTTGGAAATTTAGGTCACAATTTGTCATTAAAAAGACTTCAAATGCTCAGATGTCATGTATTTAGATGTAAATAAGGGGCCTACAGAGGATGAAATAACATCAAAATGGGTTAGATTATCAAAAGTGTCTGTTTTCTTGAAATCAAAAAATCCTGTTGGAGAGCCCTCAGATTGAGGTCTTAATAGGCCCATTAATGTCCTCCTGTCTTTGCACGGAGTAGTGTAACATCTCTACTGAATTCCTGTTTATCATTTCACTGTACATTGTATGAAGAAATGTTTCTTTCTACGGGCAAAAAGTCAAACAAAAACTATGCTAATATTAAAGTAATATTTATGAACTTCTCTCTGAGGTAATAATAAAGTCCTGGGGGTGGGGGGCACCAAATTATAATCTTGCGTAGAGCACCAAGATGGCTAGAGAGTGGGGAATGACATGCAGGAAAGGAGCCACAGTATTTATCCTACCCCATCAGTTTTGAGGCCAACAGCTGCTGTGCATGGGGGGCATGGACATAACCTCTGGACTACCAGTGCCCTGGCATTTTGCAAAATTATGTTTTTATTTAAAACCGTGTGGCTAACAAGAGTCGGTGCATTTTGTTTGAACATTCACAGTGGTACTGTGTTTTTTTGCTGCATCATAATGAACTGTATCTTTTATGAAGGGCTTCTGATTGTTCTGAAAATAGATCTACACAAGAGCTGAGATGTTTTTGTCTTTCACATGATCAGGAAGCAAATGAAACTTTGGCTTTAAACTGAAATGATGCTTTATTGTGCATTTTTAATCTTAAATATGAAAGTCAGATGAGGAAAATTAAACATTAACAGACTCATGAATATTTCTCTCTAGGGTTGCAAACTTACAGTAACTTTGCAGAGGAATATGAGGATACTTTAGAAATAATGATGACTAAGCTGTACCTGTATTCTCCTCTGTGCAGGTGATCGTTCTGTGGAACTGTGACAAGCCTCTTCCTGCCAAACACCGCTGGCCCGCCACCTCAGTCCCTGTCATCGTTATAGAGGGAGAGAGCAAGGTACACTTCTCTAATTAAGCAATGTCACTGCACCCAATTTGCATTCAACGTTTCGAGCCTGAAGTTCAATTCAAGTCAGGATTACAAAGTTTAAACTTAGGCACTTGAAAGTTTTTTACCAAGTTTTATAGAGATTAAAGTGTACACTGTAAATGGCTGTTATAGAGCTTTTTCTACTTATATTTTCTTTAAATCATCATTCACAGATGTTGAGTTTTGTAATCTTTGAACAATGGGATTGTGCAAAAGCTCAGATATTGAATGCTTTTACTGTAGAAATTATCTAGGACAATTTAGCACTTTAAATTATAGTGTATATTGTAAAAAAAAGTATTTTTTTTTCATTTTGTGTGCATCCTTTTAGCCTCAACATGTTATGACATTACAATATTGGGATAGACTTTTCAAAATGTGGCTCTCAGCTAATTCCCTCTGTATATATCCTGTTAAATACCAAAGGAGCATTGACTAATGTTGTAATGACAAAGAGGACTTTTAAGATCAGTTGCCAAAGCTGCTTCATAGATGGGTCACTGTGAACCTGCAGCATGTCTCAGAAGTGTGCCAGTCTGCTCATGAATCTTCAAAGCAACATGATTTACATTTCTGAAACAACTCCCATGTAATTTAATGTAAGAGGTGTGTGACAGGGCGAGTTGTTGTTGCTGTCATGGACAGAAAGCCTCACAGTATATTCAGTAAAATAACTGACATTTTATTTACTACATTTGTGTTTCCTTGCCTTAAAGCCAAGGCTACAGGGTTTATCAGAGAGGGGAAACCACTCTTCTGCTTGTAGATTTCTATCTGCAGTTTTATTTCATCAGTGGAAAACTGTATCCCTGCTGTCGTCTGCATTGTGTTGGCTTGTGTATTTGTCAGACTCTGCTGTAAACACGGCAAAATTAAACAACTTTGTAGCACAGACATGAAGGGACACTGCTTGTCAGGCAGGTGTACCTCACCTGTGCACATACTGGCCTTGTTTACAAGCAGATTATTTTTAGCTTCATGGTGAAACTATAAACCCTCCTTCAGCAACTGTTCGCTCTAATTTTTTATCCCACCAGGTGATAAGCAGTCGTTTTCTTCCCTATGACACCATCCCTACTGATGCTGTTCTCAGTCTGGATGAGGACACTGTGCTCTCCACCACAGAGGTAAGAACGCTCGGTTTTAATTAAGACTTCATGCTGCTGATGTTCTTGTTAAAAAGTGTTCATTATGTATTATTTATTAATTAATCTTTCATTTCATTTCTCTGGAATGATGTGTTCCTGGAGTCTTGGCCTCATGTCTTCTGCCTCTTTGTTTCCCTCTGATCGCGCTCCAGGTTGACTTTGCCTTCACAGTGTGGCAGAGTTTCCCAGACCGCATCGTCGGCTATCCAGCCCGCAGCCACTTTTGGGACAGCAACAAGGAGCGGTGGGGTTACACCTCCAAATGGACCAACGACTACTCCATGGTGCTGACTGGGGCTGCCATCTATCACAAGTATTGAGACACAACCAATTACTACTGTGCTATACCTATTTATCATGCTATTGTAACATTTTTGTTAAACACAGACATTTTATTTCTCTACTAGATATTACCACTACTTGTACACCACCTACCTTCCAGCCAGTCTGAAGACCATGGTGGACCAGATGTCCAACTGCGAGGACATTCTGATGAACTTTCTGGTTTCTTCGGTCTCCAAGCTACCACCAATCAAAGTCACCCAGAAGAAACAGTATAAGGAGACCATGATGGGACAGGTAAGCAAATCAGTTATGCATGAGGGTGGACCAGGAACTGTGCTTGGCCTTTTTGTTGATCACTAGGTTTTTCCTTTCTCTCAGGAGGTTATCAGTGGTTATGCTACTTTAAGCTTTTAGTTTTCATCTGTGTGATTATCCGAGCATACTAAAGTAAGATGGAATACCGCAAAAAGGAGAGATGTACTGTGTGCTCTCGTTGTACGGTATACTCCAGGTAAAGCCAGGTGCTTGAATGACGCATAAATTGTCGACAAAAGGGAGAAGCCACCAGGGCAATCTTCAGGCACGCTCGCTTGAGTCAAGGATTAGGTTAAAAAGCCTTTAATGGTTCTGGGCACATCTAATAAAGCAATAAAATCACAAAGAAAGCCAACCGGTTTTGACCACACAGGCTCTTCATCAGGGCGTGAACAAGACACAGACACAGGTGAGGTTCATTTAAAAGAATCATGTGATCTGAAGGCTGTAATCAACACCAGCTTGAATGTACAATGCTAAAGAGATTCTCAGAACAAATATATAACCCCATATTATTTGTGGGAATAAAGCTAATGACAACACCAATGAGGAGTTATAAGAGAAAGTGACAAAAAACAAAATATACTGTAGATGTAAAATGTCTACAGTAGCAAAATATAAGCTCTATTTATTAATTAAGATGGAGTACCGTTCTTCTTTCATGGTGGAAAATTTTCTTTCCAGATCTACAGTTTAATTAATGCCAATAGCAATTACTAAAAAACATCTCAGTAGTGTAGTAGTTTGAAAATTAGACTGATGGAGATGTGTGAGGAAGATTTAACAGAAAGGTTGAGGCAGCCCTAAAGATAAAACAAATTCAAAGATTTCAAGATCACAGTTGTGATTTTATGAGTTTAATGCAATGAATGTAAATTCCACCACTAGGGGGCTCTCAATTAAAACACTGAAAGACGACAACTAGCTGCTCAGTTCTGATAATCTTTGCTAAGCTAACTTGTTTTGAATTGAGTGCTGTAAAAAAAAAAAAAAAACAAGACACAAGGTGTATTTACTAAACTGTAAACTTATTTTGTTTCATGGATGAAGTTCACATAATGAGGGAGAAAAGCTGTGAAAGGGGACTTCCTGGTTTGCAGTGCAAGCATTTAGCAAAGTAAGATAAGACAAAGTTTATTGTCCGCAGGGGGAAATTTGTCATGGACATAAGTGCAGTGCTGCTCACAATCAATACATTTATCCCAAAAACAAACAGGCAGTACACAGACAGACAGTGGTCCACATTGACCCAGAATAAGAGAGAGTTACAGGTAGAATATTTTGTTGCACCTCCCCTGTAATATTGCACAGGCTTCACTGCGGTAAACAGTTTGAAAAATATATTGCACATTCCCCTGGTGCAAGATGGCAAAATACCTGAAGAAAGAACATAATGACTGGTTTATGACAGCCGAGTAGAAACCAGAACAAGTTAAGACATACAAATTGTACAGCAATATTAATGCAATGAGATACTAATGAAAAAGGGGTGGGCAAGTTAGTATCAGGTACAAGTGTCAACAACAAAATTGATACCAATGTCACGTGTAGTACCCAAGTTCACAATGAAATACCAATGACATATCAAAATACCACTATTACAATAAAGTACACACAGTCAACAATAAAACACAATATGACTGTGACATACCAATGACACAACAAAACACCAATAATACAATGAAATACCAATGTGAGTAAAAAGCAATGTCACAATAAAATTAATTAATGCAAGAGTATGACAACACTCATACTAGAGCATTATGTAAGTGCAGGTTTGTTGAGTAGAGAGATGGAAGTAGGGAGGAAGGAGAGCTTGTATCGATTACTTTTATATCTGCTAGCTCTGAACCGTCTTCCAGAGGGCAGTAATTCATATTCTGAATAAAGAACATGAGAAGAGTCCTTCAAAATTTTTTGTGCCTGATTGACAACAATTTTTTTTGAAGATAGTTTGAGAGGACAGGTAATTTTCCCCACCAATCATTTTCATGGCACATTTAAACATTTTGCCAATCTTAGATTTACATTGAACAGATATTGAGAGCCAAACCAGGTCAGTATTTTGTCATTTGTCACACAACAACCAGGAAGGCCACTTACCTTTAAAACTATAGAAATAAGGAATTTATACGGCTTCAAAAACTGTTTAAAATATTCAAGGTGATTTAGGTACTCTACTACAAAATACATTTACAGTACTGTGTAAAAGTTTTATGCATGTTTGGGCCAAAAATTGAGGGTCTAGTAAGGCATAAATGTGGAGAGTCAACTGCCTGAGGGTACCATCCCACAGGAAAGAGGATTGAAAACCCAGGTCGTGCTCTGGATGTCCTTGCTTAGTACCAGGAGCATTGGAAAATAATTTGTTGGGACAAAAAGCGTACACTTTTAGTGTGAAGTAAGGGGTAGATGTGGCGAGTTAACATGGCCTTAGCTACCGTCCAGGCGGGTAATAGGGTTGCCACAAGCCCCTGGTCATTCTGCAGATGACCAGAGGCCCCAAAAACTGCCAGCAGTCCCGGACAAAAGAAATGTTGTCAAGCTCAACCTTGAAGTGACACAGGTGTGTTAACATGTGTCAAGCTTGACTCTGGCCATGCCCACCCTCCTCCAGCTCCAGGTTGTGGCACATTGGGTCTGTCATAAATTCTTAGCGCCCTTCATGCCTAAAACTTATGCACATAACTGTATACAACATAAAGCAGTTATTTTTTAAACAAATATAGACATACAGTGCTTAACAAATTTATTACACCACCACCCGAAGTAAGGTTTATGCCACAGCTGCCCTAAATTAACAGCATTGGTAATTACCAAAATCATTTTTCATGTTTCTGTAATGGTTAGTACACCAATGTGTAGAAGCTCTTTAACCCAAATGATATTTTTAATGCTAAAATATCATTTTTATCCAGAAATTTTCAAATTTACTGATTTACAAAAAACTGAAAAAATAGTAAATCACATTATTTCTTGATTAATATGTCAAATTATAGTTATTTACTTTCATTCCTGAACAGAAAAATGAGTTTTAGTGGTTGAATGTTATGCTTGATTAATTTCTGACTTCTCAGAGAAGCCCAGTGAGCCGGCTCAAATTTGGGTATAAAAGGTTATTTAGGTTTGAAATTCCTCATTCCTGTTCAAAATGGTAAAACGTGGAGAGCTCACTGAAAATGAAAGAGTCCACATTAAAGCACTTCATGATGCTGGATGGTCTCTGAGACAAATATGACAAGTGGTCTAATAAATTTGTTAAGCACTGTATATTTGTGAGAGAAAGGTTTAGTATTTTTCTTATAACTAGATGTGTTATTTTGAAAAGTTATATAAGAAAAGAAGTCAGCCCACTGCCATTTACAGTTTATATGAGAGGCAAGTGTAAGTTTGTTGCCTTTTGGAATATTTGGAATCCCTGTAAGATAAGCTTGATTATGTTTTTTCTTTTGAAATTTTACTATTGTAAATTATCCTTCCATCTTCTCTCTGGCACCATAACATGATTTAATGCAATTATGAGGTGTTTTTACGCATTCTACTATCATTTCTTTCAAACATGCCAATATCACCCTTTAAACTGCTACAGCCAGGATCACTGTTTATGTTTCCACCAGTGTTAATTTCATCGACTAAAACTATGACTAAAAATGTTCATTGACAGCCTTTTTTTCATCAACTAGACTAAGACTAACAAAAATAGATCTGTGATGACTTAAACTGACAAAAACTAAGTTTAATTTTTATCAAGATGACTAAAACTAGATCAAAATGTAAATGTAGTTTTCGTTTGACATTCAAAACCCGTGATATTTCTCCACCATGGGTAAATCTGTCAAAAAACAATGCAGCCGTAGCTCTGCTGTCTCTCAGCTGTAGAAAGCAGGGACCCCAGGTTTGGCAGAGTGCATAGAACACATTACCATGATTTGGTGCCAGTTTTAGGCAAGAAAATAAATGCTTGGACTAAAAGTGAAGACTAAGATGTGAGGACTTTTGATGGACTAAAACTAGACTAAAATGTTTTTCATTTTTGTTGACTAAAACTTGACTAAAAGTAAAAAGGATATAAATGACTAAAATGTGACTAAAACTAAAATGCATTTCATTTAAAGACTGAAACTAAGACTAAAATTAAAAATAGCTGCCAAAATAAACACTGGTTTCCACAAGGACACTCCGTGTGAATCAACTGAAATGGGTTTTTTTTCCCTGATTTTAATAGAAGCTGAAGAACTTTAGACACATTATACTATTTAAGCCCTAATAGTGTCAGCTTTTAAATCATGCGCCATTTGTAAATTTGAGCAGAAATTTGTTTTCTTGCAATGCGGCCTTCAATAAAAATCTCATGAATAATTGCTACAGGCTCTGAAAGGTCAGAGTCACTTGAGATGCATTATTCATTTAGTCTGTCTCTCCCTCTCTCTCTTCCTTCAGAGCTCCCGGGCGTCTCGCTGGGCCGACCCAGACCATTTCGCCCAGCGTCAGACCTGCATGAACAAGTTTGCCAGCTGGTTTGGCACCATGCCCCTGGTCCACTCTCAGATGAGATTGGATCCGGTGCTGTTCAAAGACCAGGTGTCCATACTGCGAAAGAAATACAGGGACATCGAGAGGCTATAACCCTCCAGAGCCCCTCCCGCACTCACTGGACACAACAAAGGTGGAGTGAGGGAGGGGCAGGAAGTGTAAAGAAATGTGGAGACTTTCCATGATTGCATAGGACGGATCAATGGAGAAGCAAATGGGATTTCATGCAGGGAGAGAGGAGAGGAAAAAACACTAAACAGATGTGGAGGACGCCACATTCACTGCTCTCCTCTGTTGTGTCGTCCTTTATTTCTCCTTTAAACTTTCTCTTTTGTGTATTGGAGGAAAAGCTGAGCGCACAGGTCCCTCTCTATACACTAAGTCCACCACCGACTGAAGGACACCTGATGACTTAAAATGTGCTTCACTTTGAACTAAATTTCTCAAAGTCATGGAGTTTGAAATCCCAGCTTACTGCTTCAGTGGCTATCAGCTAAAAAGACGCTCTTTTCCTCTCTGTACACTCTGCACAGGTTTAAGAAAGTTTTGCTGGCAGGATATTATTGATAATTATGGCAATGAAGAGGATAACACTATTTTGGATTGTGTCTAGCTATTTTTATACATTGGACAAATGGCCAGCACTACTCTCTCTGTATTGTCTTAATGAGCAGGGTGAGTGAGGAAAGAATTCCTCGACCACAGAACTGAGCTGTTATGATCTGATATTCACAGTGCCTCAAGTTTATCTAACGGCATTGGGATCGGGGACTTGGTGCAGAATGAGCACCTTGATCTTGCTGCTTTTTTTGTTTGTTTGTTTGTTTGTTTGTTTGTTTTTTTTATATAATTTGTTATTTTTCTCATGATTGATGGAGCAAAGGATCTCATAGTGAATTCTTCAGGTCAGCATTCCTCGCTGATGTGTAATGAAAAAATCATTTCAACTCACTCAACAAAGAAAATTGTCTCTGTGCCATTTCACTTTTTTCCTGTTAAAATCATAGCACTCTTTCAAAACTAGCTTGATTTTTCTCGTAGGAAATTGTACATTTTGACAACCTTTGCAGTCTAATACTATCCACCAACAGTTGTGTCATAATTTCGACTTTAATGAATCTTACACATTTTCAGTTTTTGTTGCCATTGTCAGATTTATGATCATTGTACTTTAAATTTGTCATTGAAGTCAAAGTAAGTGCTGTTGAGGAGCTGGGGTGAATTATGTTTGTGTTTCTGATATTTTGCCCCTTTCTGCTAAGGGGAGGCCAATGTTAAGAATCCTTTTATGTGCCCTCGCGATCACTTTCTGAGGTGCACATGTTCAACTGCACAATAATGCAAATATTTAATCAGCCAATCATATGGCAGCAACCAGTGTATTTAAGCGTAATAGTATGGTCAAAATGATGTACTGAAGTTCAAACCCAGTATGGGGAAGAAAGGGGATTTAGCTTTGTGTTACTGCCTTTGCAGATGACACAGATTTGATGAATTGTTTCTGGCCCGGACACAGTTTACACTTCACCGCCACATTCTTGTCCTTTTGTTCGACAAAGCCAAAGAAGTGTTCACATCTCTTTAGATCTAACAATGCACTTATTTGAACTGCTCTGCCTTTCCCCTCTCCCTCCTCCAAGGATTTGCGCTAATGTGTCTATCAACTGGATCAGTGAGTGATATGTGAGCGCTGAAGGGGCGCCTGATTTGTTTTCTCCGTGCTCCCACTTCACATGTAGTTGTAGTTTACAGTAATGCAAGTAACAAGATTATTATTTTACAGTAAGTGTAATGTGATTACTGAGCTAGCAGAAGTAACACGTTTGTACCATATTACACCAAACACTGGAGTTCATAGATGCTACTCTGCACACCTCGGTTGCAACAAGTGTTTGTTTGACTTACTGTTGCCTTTTTGTCAGCTCAAACCCATCTGGTCAGTCACTTCTGCCATTAGTGAGGTATTTTGGCACTAAGAACTGCTGCTCATTGGATACGCTCTCTTTTCAGACCCTTCTCTGAAACCTTAGAGTTGGCTGTGCTTGAATAATCCCAATAGATGAGCCTGAAATTCTCAGACGACCCCGTCTGCCACTAACAGCCATGCAACATTCAGAAATCACTTTCCCCCTCTACTCTGATGCTCAGTTTGAACTTCAGTAGATTGTCTCGACCGTGTCAACATGCCATAATTCATTGGTTGCTGCTGTTTGGTTGACTGAGGGAGATCTGCATTGACAGGTTGAACAGGTGTACCTAAAAAGTGACTATGCAAGTGCATAATACATTCCAGTACAACACTGTCACCCGTTATGACTTCAATTACAGATATAAAGCAGGATTACAATATTTTGACCATGTCAAAAAAATTGAAATTGAAGAAGCTAAAAACAGTAAAACTTCTGATTTCACTGCTGTGGATCATATGGGGGGTCTTAATGATCTGGCTAATCTGTGTGAACCTAATAACTGTCAATATAGACAGAATTGATCTCTTATTTTAGTAATAAATCTTCAGACTCATTTTTCTCTTAAAGGCTCATATGATGAGCTGAAATTGGTACTTGAATATGTGCTGGCCTGAAGAACATTAAATCATAAGAAATGCCTCAGTTAAGAGAGGCTGCCAATCGCGCCAACCAACGCTCTGTTTGAAACACAAACCACTGTGAAAACTAGAAAGTGCATCTTTTTGGGCTTTGCTTGCGAGAGATATTTATAAACTTATTGTCTCTCTGTCTTAGACCCAGTTTACATCTGTTCAGTGACATCTTTGGCATCAGCCCAGCTTGACAAGTACTCAACACAAGCTCAAACTTGTTTTCATCAAACAGTGCTCAATGGCGTCAGAGCTGCCATCATATTGAAACAACTGGCATGTTTCATTCACTTGTTATGAACAAATATGAGCAGGACAAGATTTCAAGCATTTGTACTGCTATAAAGCAAAGGGATTAGATATGCTTCCAAATGAGAGGCATGCTGTAATAAGTAATTATTCTCATTGGTGTTAATTCTTCAGTATAAATGTGTGAAATTAGAAGCTTTTCAAATGTGAGTATATTCGCAAAATGCTAATTTGTGCCTCTAATAATCACAGATTTATGTCAGCCATTCATCCCTGAGAGCTTTAGATTGGCAGTTTGCGCTCAAGCCACATTGAAATGAGAAATGATGTAATACCAGGATGTTAAAATATCTTTCACAGCTCAAGTTGTCACACAAATTTAAATGGTCTGATTTATTCCCTATCTGAGCATTGATGCCAAGTGTCAGAGGAAGATGAGACCGGGTTATTTGCAGAGCGATCAATCCATATTTGGTTCTGTAAACATTCATCCTTCACTTTATTGCCACTTGATGTGTCATATCAGGTTATCTGAGACATCAGTTGATAAATTTGCAGTGTACACCTGTGTTTTTAGAATCACATGGCATTATCAGTTTAAGGTTTAGATGCATGATGAATTCCTGTGAAACCAGCAACAACTCTAGAGATCCAATCACTCGCCATCAAACTTCCTCTGTTCAGTTCATGTTCATTTTAATGAAACTTAAATCACTTTTGTGTCACTGCTCTGTACCCATCGGCTCAACCTGTGCCAACAGAAATTATTTGATTTATCTTTTTTCTACCTTTTTTCATCAGATATATGGAATGCCACGTATTCCAATATTTACATGGTTGGTTTAAGTGTCTTTTGTTATTAGAGGTGTGTTTCCACCAGTGGTCCAGTCTGGTTCAGTACAGGTTCACGTGTCGGTACAGTAAACCCTGATCTTGCTTACATTTTTTCGGCCGTCCAGCTTCGCTCCTGAAGATGAGAGTCCTGGCTCTTTTTAAAGATCAGGATCGTTTGGCTTTGCTCAGTAATAAAGTCAGTCTTTCAGCTCAAACAGCTCTTCATGTGATATGGTTTTGGATTTTTAATGTGTACTAAACATCGATAAAAAAGACAAAAAGCTCTCTCACATGAGGGGCGTTTGCATTAAAAATCCGTTAACATAACTACGGCTCTTAACTTGAGCTAACCAAAGGTTTTTTGCTAAATATTCCATCACTCTTTATTTGAAAATGGTGGATTGCTATCTATCTCACAGTCTTACAAGAAGGCACAGCTTTCAATTTACATGTCGATCTATGTTCTGACCCTCACCTATGGTCATGAATTCTGGGTAATGACCGAAAGAATGAGATTGCGTGTCAGCCTTAGAGAAAGGGTGAGGAGCTCAGACATCCAGAGGGATCTCAAAGTAGACCCGCTGCTCCTTCACATCGAAAGGAGCCAGTTAAGGTGGTTCAGGCTTCTGATCAGATGCCTCCATGTTGCCTCCTTGTGGAGGTCTTCCAGGCACGTCGAACTCAGAGGAAACCCCAGGGCAGACCCAGAACTCACTGGAGGGATTATCTATCCCATCTCGCCTGGGAGTGCCTCTGAATCCCTCAGGAGGAACTGGAAAATGATGTTGGGGAGAGGGACATCGGCTACCAACGTAACATAACCCTGGATAAAAGGAAGAAGATGGACAGACGGATCTGTTTGTGTGTTTGTGATTGTTCATATTGCTTCAGACACAAGAAAGTGAAGACTCTTTCAACCAATCAACTGATTGCAGTGAGTGAAGCTCCAATCTTTAGGGTTTTTTTTTAGGTATGCCTGGTACTCAACAGAATGCTGACAAAAAAGTAGGATGGTACAGATTAGTTGGTTTGGTCCCTTTTGCCACTTCTTAACAGCAAAATTGCAAATAATTGCACACCATACTGAACCAAACTGAATCAGACCGCCTGGTGGAAACGCAGCTCTAAGAGTGTGAAATGTGTGAGATAAAGAAGCAGTAGGGAAGGAGAGAGTTACAGCAGAGCGGTGTGCTGTTTTTCACTTCTGAAAATGTGCTATCAGCTCAACAGCATATAAACAATCCTCTTATTACTAAACACAAAGATTTCAAGACAACTGAATATGATTGTTAACAGAAACTCATTACAGAAATGACCTCAGTGCAATATTAAAGACGACATTTTCTGTTTCTTTTTCCCTTCCTCTTGTTGTTGCTGTTTCAGAGGGCAGGGGGTTATATATTGATGTGCCTTCAGAAGAAATACACTTGTTTTTTTCCATCTGCCTTTTGCAAGAGAAAGGTCCCCGTTTTTATTTCAATGTGGATTTTTTTTTCTGTATCTATATTGAGTAAAGTATGATAACTCCCTACATGATTGTGTTTAACTCTGAAGTGATACTCTGATCTCCACACGTCTCATACTGACATTCCTGCCTTTTCTGTTGTAGGAACTATTTGTTGTTCTGAAACACGCACTGCCTTGTGTTGCTATACTTGCAAGGTTCCTCTTAGCGGTCGTGTCAATTATAGGAATACATGTGAAACACTCACTTAATTCTCCCATCCAAGTATTTATCAGACAGGATTGTGTCTCAGTTAAATCTATGCCTGCTTCCTTCACTCTCTTCTGTAACTGCAGACCTAATTTTATAGAGATTTAAAATGGAAAGATAGAGGAAATATCACCATTTTTGTAAAAGAATTTTATAAAAACAGACAAAAAATTGATAAATAAATCATTTGATATAATTCCTCTGTTGTTTGAGTGATCGTGTTCTTTTTATGTAAAATGTACTTTTTTCTAGACCTGCCTTTTAAGATTTTTCAAATCTCAACCACTCTTGAAAATTGTTAGAGACCCTTTACATAAGAACAAATAATGACAGATTCAGCTGTTCAGTTCTTAAAGTGAGTTGTGTGCAATGAGATGACCGACACAGCACACCACGCATCAGACTCTGTTCACCATCAACCAGTCTCCACTCGCATAACTCAAAATCTTGTGCAGTCAAACAAGACTTCAGAGTAGAATAGCCACAAGCTAAAGCTAGCTGTTTGTTACCTGCTTCATCTATTGTGATGCCATTTTAATCCACTTCCTTTTCTGTCAGTTTGATTGCGGTATGTTTTACAGAACATGTTGTATAAACACGTGTCGTTGCCACAGATCCACAAGTTCTTGATCCTCCGTTTCTCATGTCCATCTAATTTTATACTTTGTGTTTACCATCCTCACCGTGTCTGTGTTTGTTGTGCTTCCGCCTTCAACAAGCTTGCTTCCTGATTGGCTGTTTGGTTCCTTGTGACATCCATCATCTGTCCTTAGTATTCCCCCTACACAGCAGAATTTCTCACTGTAGATATTGAGCATGTTTAATATTTACAGTTTCAAGTTGGAATTGCTCTGATCAACTTCTGAGTGCATATAAAAATTTCTAAAAGACTTTAAGCAAATTTCCCCAAAATTCGAAGCAAATTCCGCTTTACAAATAAATTCTCCCAAAATTCCATAATTGGAATAAAAAGTCACCTGTGTTTGGAAGGTCCATTAACCAGTTCAGTTAAATCTGCCTAGATCAGACCATCCCCACAAAGTGAGTGACGGTACAAGAGCGAGACAAGTAAGAGAGACCACCAAGACACCTATGACTACTCTGAGGGAGTTACAAGCTTCAACAGATGAGATTGGAGAGACTCTGCATAAAACAGAAAACAGTCAAAGCTTTATGGGAGGGAGGCGAAGAGAAAGCAACAGTTGAAAAAAACTCATTAAATCTCAACTAGAGTTCGCCAATGGTAATGCTGGAGACTGGAACAAAGTTCCTTGGTGTGATGAGACCAAAATGGTGCTTTTTGGTGACCGGATTTGTTTCACACATCCATCTGGAAAACCAGTCATAAACAGCGTTAGCATTTTGGCCCGTTTTGGTCGGACACCAAACACTGCACTTCACCAGAAACACACCATCCACACTGTGAGGCATGGTGGTGGCAGCATCATGCTGTGGGGATGCTTCTTGCCAACCATCCCTTGAAGGCTTGTAAAGGTAGAGGGTAGAATGCATGCAGAAAAATACAGGAAAATCCTGGAGGACAATCTTTTGCAGTTTGCAAGAGAACTATGGCTTGAGAGAAGATTTACAGCAAAAGCTACACAGAAAAGGTATAAAAACAAGAGAACTGTTCTAGAGTGACTGAGTCAAAGCCCAGACCTCAATCCAATAGAGAGTTTGTGGCTGGGCTTGAAAAGGGCTTGTTATGCCAGATCTCTGTGGATCCTGACAGAGCTTGAACAGTTTTGAGACCTATCCTCACAGACTCCGTGCTGGGATTGCAGCCAAAGGTAGCTCTACTAAATACTGGCTTAAGGGGGTAAATATTTATGCATTCACTTATTCATCATTTCATGTTTTTATTAAATTGACATTACTTTGTAATTGATTGACTAATAAAAGCAATTAAAGGGTAAAACATCCAGAGGGGTTGAATAATTTTTCAAGGCCCTGTATACCAGTTACATGAGACAGGTGCATCCTTTAAAAAGAAACATGAAATTACTTGGTTTTGGTTGCCGAGAACTATCATTCTTGTCATATTATTGAACTAGATATAAATATAATTTTACCAGTTAAAGTTTCAAACTCTGGCAATGTGACAATCCTTTTTCCTTCACAAAAACATTAAATGGTGTTTAATATTGTTATAACCGTGACACAGAGATATTCTACCATACACTGTCAAAGATAAATGTACAGTAGCTCTCTCCTTATTTCACCCCGTCATCCCTCTTCCTCCCCGATCCACTGGCAACCCATTTCCTGTCCTTCCAAACACATTTTGCGTGTTGGGTTTTTGCACTGAGCCCACTGAGGGAGAGCCAAACTAAATAATACCTTTAGCTTCCTCCTCATGTGCGTGTGTGTGAACCTCATCGGATGCCAAGAAAGTGCTGTGTTTACATAAATCTGTGTCAGGATGATTGGTTTAGACACGCTGCATAAATAACAGCATCTATCCAGGATGATCCCATGGTGCATGAGAGCTGCCAACTCAGCTGGAGCAACAGCTTCAGGAGAGATGGCTATATACCCCCCAAAACACACTCGCACAAAAATTCAACTCTGACAGCAAAAAGATGTGTGGTATGTAAAAGCTGAGCTCATGCTTTAACTTTAACAAGATGAATGATCTAGTGTGGGATCTAGAGGAAAACCATGTGGACATTTACACAAAGACCACATCCACAAATAAGAAAGAAACAATGTGACCCAGATGTGTGGATGTTTGCTGCATGGATTTATGAAGAAAAAGTCAAACTTCTTTGTCCTGGGGGGGGGGTATCAAATATCAAATGCCAAAAGCCTGTTTGTTAATCAGTTCTTGGTCTCTTGATCTAACAGATGAGATATGGATCTGCAGTGGAGATAGATCTCAACATGCATGGAGTCAGATCTTATCCGCTGTCTGATTAAAAACAGTGTCTGGAAGCTATCTGTGACAAAATGTCCTTCACTTTCTCCATCATTTAAACCAGATATTGGGTCTTGATGAAAATTAGACATTGTGATATGACAGAGAAATATTTCCATTGATTTGATTACCATTTTTGATCGATTTTAGCCCAGCAGCCTTGGTATGTGCGAAATGAGGTCAGTATTCAAACCTGTTTACTGGAGTTTTGGTCTCTGTGTGCATTAGAATGAGTCAAAAATCATAATACATTTATGGGAAAATAATAAGAAATCCTGGTTAAGATGTATTGTTTTTATTATGTACCTATTACACCTCTGTAATAAAACGGGGAATTATGAACTACTTAGCCATTCATTTCACGAAAACACAGCATGTCAGCTTCGGCCTCAGTTTGGAAAATGACCACTCTACTGAAGCAGAAATCCCCAGTGTTGGGTAATTTATTGAATATTTTAGAGGGACTTAGGCAGGGTAGGAAAGGACACACTCTCATTTGTCCACTGGAAGGACACCCTAACTCAGTGGTTCTCAGCTGGTCTATCCTCAGGATCCACCATCACCTCCTAAATGACAAATCATGACCCAAGTTTCCTGAGGTTTTAATCACAACCAAATGTTTTTGATCTGAATGGCTGGAACAAAAAATGTGAAAGGCCAAAGAGACTGAGACATGTCCTTTAATATAAAGGCATTATGATTATTTCTTGGCACACATTCACAACCAACTCAAAATTGCTTCGCCGTCCACTTTTGGACCCCAACCCACCAGCTGACAAGATGTCCTGGCGCAGGGGTTCTCAACTGCTCTACCCTCAGGACCTACTACCACTCCTTTAATATATAACTAACACAAATTTCTCATTTATTTTTTCAGTCACATTTACTTAATGAAACAACGTGCTGTTAGACCTCACACAGTACAGAACATGAAAACTCAAAGAGACTGAAAAAAGCACCCCTAAGTTTCCAAGGCAGGTATCATAGAAAATTCCAAAAAGTTTCCCTGATAGTTCCAATAAATTCCCTAATGTTTCCAGGAGGTTACCATTGAAAATTCCAGAAATATTCTTGGGAAATCTCCTGGAAAAGACTACTGAAGGATCTGCGAAAAAAGTCCTAACATTTTCTGTTGAAGTTTCAAAAAGTTATTGGTTCCATGTAGGGGTGTAAAAGTATGTGTATTCGTACCGTATCTATTCAGTACGGGCCTCTCGGTACGGGCCTCTCCAAGAGTACCTGGATGCAGCCGAGGACCTCCACTTCACACCGGAAGATGGAAAATTGCTGCCATATCTCGTCTTCTAATACCGGAAGTCACTTGAACTGAACGTGTTTTCTCTGTGTGTCACCGCCATATTAATATAGGCAAGTCCGCCACATAAGGGAATACAAGTAGACGAAAAATACAGGAGTTTTCAGACCAACAAGTACAGCGATTGCATAACATTAATTTAATGAATCGATTTGTGATCCAAATTCACATATCACTGAGCACAGACACAATATGCGACGGTAGATTGTCTGGCAGGCCTGACGCAGTTGTCACCGCCATGTTGCCAGAGGCAAATCCGTTACATCATTCAATACAGTAGACAAGGATTGGGCACGTTTTTGGAATAAATTTATTTGGATTTACAGGAAATGTCCCAGAGAATATTACCAAATGTTTTTCATCAGGCGGGAAGGAGGATTGACACAGACCCAGTTGTGCTCTGGATGTCCTTGTATATTACCGACGGTGGAAAAATAATCTGTTGCAAGAATGACAATGTCCACACCTTTAGGGCAGAGCAGGGGGTGGATGTCACAAGTAAGGAAATATCCCAACACCATAAGCCTACTTATTTAATAGTTTCTCACCAAAAGATGTATGTATAAATTATCAAGTATTATGATGGCATATAAGGGCCTCCCTAAAAAATTGCATGGAAGAAAATCAGACCATATAAAGGAGTGTTTCTGCAGTAGAGAGCCTGATGAAGTGATACTTCTTTCTTGGACTGAACTCTAAGGGAGTACTTGTGGTTTTAGCCCAGAATAATCACATTATTGTGATCATCTGGACTAAGAACAGACATTTCTGTATATTGGTGTTATCCAACCACTGTGTTCAGTTTGGTTTCTCATGAATTTTTGACTGTATAATGTCTTAAATTTATGACTTAAAAAGATTGAAATTTGGGGGTTTGTAATGTAAAAATTCAACTCGTTAAACTTGGAAATTAGATTTTTTTGTTCTTGTTAATATACAACTCTATAACCTCAAAAAAATCATGTTTTTTCTCTCAAAAATGTTGATGTTTTGCAGATCCTCTTTATTTTTTTTAACTCTTATGGTGGCCCTACTAAGCCATCTTCTGTTGTTTCTAATCATGATTTGAAAAATAAATATCTGTACATCTAATTTTGACGGCTTAAGAGCAGACAGGGCCCCGTGCCCAACATACAGATCTTTGGTGGTGCCCACCCCCAGGGATGCCTGGACCTTAGGTTGGGAACCACTGACCCTAAGCTACTGTCAAGGTGGTACGTGGTGGTAGGGTTGCCATGAGCCCCTGGTTGTGCCGTGGATGTCCTGAGGGTCCGAAAACCACTTGTGGTCTCTGGGCGTATTACTCGGGGTGAAAAGCCCGGGAAAAATTAGATCCCGTCAAGCTTGACCTTGACTGCCAAGCAACACACGTGTGTTGACGTGTGTCCAGCTTAACTCTGGCCGTGCTCTTCCCTCTCTCCAGCCCCAGGTTGTGGCACATTGAGCCTGTAATGAACCCTTAGTGCCCTATATGCCTGAAACTTATGCACATGACTGCATATACTGCATTTCAAAACATTTTGTTCATTCTCTATGATTGCTTTTTGGCTTAATGTGGAAGGGCCTCACATTAATCTTTGCCTGGGGCCTCTAAAACTACCTCTTGTCACTTTCAGCCTCTGAAATTTACTATTCATTATTTCATGAAGCCAAAATAAGATATATCATCAGGAACAATCACAATAACACATGAAGTGCCTTACTTTGACAGAGCTGCACTGAAATACTATACAGGATAGAACAACAAGAGCCAGATAGCACCCAAAAAAACCCTATCAAGCAAACACTGATTAGTATGAGTAATACTAACTGACCTGGCAACTCCAAACACATTAGGTAACAGCAGGATGGATTACCAACTGTAATCAGTTATCACTGATTACAGAATGTTGATGCTTTTGCAGGTTCCTGCTAGTATAAGCCAGTTAAGCCTTCAGATGAAATGTGACTGATTTATGCTTAAAAGTTAAAAATAGCATCAATAGAATAAGACTGTATTCGCACCTGAAAGCCACAAAACTCCCCACAGCAGAGCTGTTTTGTTCATTAAGAGCAAAAGAAGCTCCCTACGGTAGTCTAATTGAATATATCGAGATCAGGCACATTATGGCTCTATTAGCTAGAAAACAATTAATTTTTCAGGATTAAAGGAATCTTTATCAATCCGTTTCCTCTTCACCTGGAATCAAATCTGCAGCTTCTCTCATCCTGCAAACATCCTCTGGGTGTTTGTGTGTACATATGCTGACGCTTCAGTAAATCCAAAGCATGAGATGTTTTCTTTCATACAACCATGCAGATAATAATATACTCCCCTTTAGTAATGGAGAGATGAACAGATGTTCAGGCTTTGTGACTCACATCATGCACGTCAGCAGAGTATCTGAAGCAGCAGCAGAGCATCAGTATAGAAGCGGCTGGTTTCTCTGGTGCTATTTACATGCACAACAGTCATATGAAGTCAACAGAAAGCAATCAAATGATCCTGTTTAACAGATGGAAGCCCAAAACTGTGTCACCATGCATACATGGCTGTGCAGCACTGTGTTAGAATGAGTCATATTTACTGTGCGCTGCACACGACATTAGATAAATGGATTAATTTCATTAAGTGAAGACGCAACATTTCCAATTTTTAATTGGACATGATTCTAAATGTATTGTCTTCTCTGTAAGCTTTCATTTGTGAAACTGTGTTTGGTAATTTACCACAAATCAATGATTTATTAATCTCACAGTGAGCCGTTTATGAATGGATGCAACATGCATGAGACTGATGATCTGATTTCAGAGCATATTTGCACACATTTAAATTCATTTAGTAAATTACTTCCTGGATAACAGTTAATCATTTTATTTAGATGCATTGTCACGCAGCTCAAGTGCTTTGTGACTTGATTGTGTTTTCCATCTGCACTGTCACTGCAGATATTCAACTATGTGCAGGAGTTCACTGGATGTGACTTTAAATGATGTGATTAATAGATCCGCAGATCAAGCTGATAATTAGAAATAAATGAAACGTTAATCTAATGATGTGAGAGCACTACCTCAGCTAGCTGACAGCCGTCCTCATACAGTGATATGAAGCCCTGCTGCTACTAAATCATAAACATGCTCCACTGGCAGCAGTTCAGTGCAACAGATGCTTTGGCCTATGAGACAAATCCGCTTTTCTGCATACTAATTTTGATTGTAGATGCATTGGTCTCTCAGTCAAGCATGTTTCTCTGCTTCTTTCTGCACAAATATTGTTAGGAGGTTGCTTCTTTTAATAATTGTGCATGGGTGTCCTGTTAACTCCTGAGCTTACCAATGACTTGAATGGCAAAACTTATCTTATCTTGTTTTTATCTCTTGACATTCTCCAAAAAGGCCCGGGTCATAACCTTTGCTCCAACATGTTTTTAAAGGGTTGGGGGCAAGCAAAGTAGGGGCACAATCATACCCATATTTGAGAAGCCTAATTTCTCAGAGGGAAATCCACCACTGAACAATACAAAGGTAATATTAAATAGATTCTATCATGATTGCACAGCCCCAATTCCAAAAAAGTTGGGGCACTGTGTAAAATCTAAATAAAAGAAGGATGCAGTGATTTGCAATTTTCATCAGCCCATTATTTTGTTCACAAAAGAACATAAACAACATGTCAGATGTTGTAACTGCAACATTTTATCATGTCATGATAAATAATTGCTAATTTTGAATTTGATGGAAGCAACATCTGAAAAAGGAGGGACAGAGCAACAACAGGCTGGAAAAGTCAGTGTTACCAATAAAAACCAGCTTGAAGAGCATTTAGCATCTAACTAGGTTATTTGGCAACAGGTCAGTAACATGACTGTGTATAAAAGGACAGGTTGAGTCTCTCAGAAATAAAAATGGGCAGAGGTTCACCAATCTGGGAAAATGGCATCTAAAAATTGTGGAACAAATTTCAGAAACAATTTCCCCAATATATAAAATTGCATATTTCAGCAAAACACTGTATCCATTACAAAAGCATGACTTCACAGAAGAGTCCGGGTGCAAAATTGGTCTGCCTTCAGTCCAGACCTTTCACAGATAGAAAATATTTGGCGCATCATTTAGGATAAAATCTGTCATAGAAGAACCAGGACTGTTGAGCCACTTGAAGAGGAGAAAAGAAGAGGGGATGCTGCAGAATGGCAATCTACTTTTTTAAAAAAAAAAGTGTATTCTTGTTTTAAAAACCATTGTTCTGAATACTACCACTACTGCTAAGAATAATTATAATAACATTCATTATTTTATTATATCATTATTATTATTATTATAATTATTATTGTGATGGATAGATTCATAATATTCCTGATTACGTTTTGAAAAATAATCCATACATCATGGTTTAGTTGTGTACTCCAACGCCTTTGCAGAGCACTATGCCACAGCGCCCCCCCATCTCCTCTCTGGGCTTACATCGGGTTCTTTCTGTTGGTGTCCGCCTCCTGTCCGCCTCAGCAGACTCCTCCTCCGCCATTTTTGACTGTAAACATCCTGCCGATTTTAAAAGGACAGCGCTGAGCGGGAGGAAGGCGACTGGCGCCATCTTGGCAGTTTTAATGAGTACAACAGGGGAGAATTCGCTGGGAGATATAACATAATAATTTGAAATTTCACTCTAGAAGGGGGGCTGTTGGTAAGTTGATCTGCAGATAAAATATTTGTGCACAGTTTGTTGTATTTTATTTGATAAAATAAGCATGCATGTTAGTGTTTGTTTGCTGCGGCCTTCCTTGTGCTAGGAGCCGTTAGCCATCAGCTAACTGTACAGTTGTGTTGATGGGGGAAAAAGTATGAGCAGGATTTGATCGGCACCTCATTACTCTCTGCTTTATCTTCTATTCATGCGTGGAATTATTTTTTTATTTATTAAAATAAAAAGTAAAATTTCCACCACGACGGGCAAACATTTCTTACCACAGCATAAGAATTGATCGCTTCTTCTGTAGTTAGCTGGCGGCTAACGTTACGTTAATTTAGTTCGTCCCACTTGATGGCGCCGACTACTTACTGGCGAGGACCAACCCCTTGGCGCTTTTTACTATCTTACTATTTAAGAAGCGTACACACAACAACTTAACTGTCTTAAATCTCTCCTGTGGTTTTATGCATGATATCAATTCCGTGCGTTATTAAAATAAAGCACGAGAATATTATCTGTGACAACTGGTAAGTTAACGTCAGACATGTGCGTATAGTGTTTGTCCCCCGACTGGGAAATAGGCGGAACTTCGTTTGTTTTGATTAAAATCAAATATTTTTTTGATTCTATGCCCTTAGTTTGCGTTTAAAGAGGCTGGAAGTCTAACTTTAACAGTTACACTTGATCTTATAGGCCTTACAATGAAACAAAAGAGGAGCTTTAGTTTAGCTTCATTTGGTGTAGGAAGTAATAAGCAGAACAGTCAGCCTAAAGTAACAGTTAACATCTTTTCGTAATGCAGACTACTTTAATCCAATTCTCAAGCGAAAAGTCGATTAATATAGGTTTAAAAATTCAGGGGGGGGATAGGTCCTGTCTTTGCTATGAATGAGAATGAAATTAAAGCAGACCTGACATGTACAATAGAGAAATTGTTTAGTCTTGGCATTATTAGACATTCACAATATTCGATTTTTGCTGATATCCGACATGCCGATTCCTACAAATTCACGTGGACCAATTCCAACATAAATGCCTTTATTCAAATCTAGGTCAGACCTAAAGCTTTAGTATTTAAACCACACAATTTAAAGTTTGAGATGAATAGAAACAAAAATTCATGTCTTTAAAAAGAAATCCAGCCTCAAACTCAACAGACTTATTTGTTCATATGGCCCATATTTACTGCTGATGTAGGTAGAGTTTTATAGCCAAAAGATCTGCAGAGTTTGCCATTTCTGCTGATACCTATAATTCACTTTTAAAACTAATATCTAGATAGTGCTAGCTGCATTTTGAATGATTGAGGCCCTGATAATTCTAACATAATATTCAATGGCTGCCTGTTTTTTTTTTGTTTTTTTTTTAACCTTAATCAGAACAGTCTCTTTCTTTTTACATTTATCCAGCATTAACTTTATATCAGAGTAAAGCACCATTTTCCTTGTTGATACATTTTCTTCCAACCTTTAAGAGATGTTTTGGTTAGTGTTGGTGATTTTTATTAGAAACAACACTGTTTTCAGATGCTTAAATTGGCCCCATTTAGCTGCTTTTTCTGCCCCTATTGTGTTACCTGTCAATCTTTTTCCATACCTTTTGGAAATTAACTTACTTCTCCCTGCAATAATGAACTGTGTTCTTCAGGTAATCCATACAGCAGTGTGAGTGTGTGAGCCAGAGGAAGCAGGGCCATGTTCTACGCCCACTTTGTCCTCAGCAAACGTGGGCCGCTGGCCAAGATCTGGCTAGCGGCCCATTGGGACAAGAAGCTGACCAAGGCCCACGTGTTTGAATGCAACTTGGAGAGCAGTGTTGAGAGCATCATCTCACCCAAGGTAATAAGATGAGGGTGAACATTGTACATACAGAAGCAGACCTCCTGATAACTTTGATATTGATTTACTGCATTATGTCCAAGTGTAATTGTTACTGCAGTACCTACTAATTGAAAGTAATATTTACAGTTTTTTTTTTTAAAGAAACAATATGTAGCAAATAGAAATGGATAATTGTGAAGGAGAAAAACTTTATACATACCAAAGGATGAAATGTGAAGAAGATGTACTTTATGAATACCAGAGGAAAAACTTCCTCCTTTTTCTTGAACTCTGTTATTGATCAATGCGCACACAGAGGTCAGGGATACACCCACATGTACTCAAGCAGCATCCTATAGATGGACACAAGAGAGATGTCGGAGTGAGGGGGCTGCTGACAAACAAGCACTCTGAGCAGCTGGGGCTTTGGTTCCTTTCTAAAAGACAGCTGAACTGTGCTCAGGAAAAAATAACCTCTCAAGCAATGAGTCCCTTTGGTATGGCGACCCTCCTGTTCCCAATCAAAGTCCCTCTGGACTAAGTGGCAAATAGAATATTGTAGTATCCACAGCGTTTGTCAATACGAATGGCAGTGTCCTTATAAAATGGGTTGTATTGATTGTGTCTTTGCCCTGGTCTCTTAGGTAAAGATGGCACTGCGTACGTCAGGCCACCTGCTCCTTGGGGTGGTGAGAATCTACCACAGGAAGGCCAAATATCTGCTTGCTGACTGTAATGAAGCTTTTATCAAAATCAAAATGGCTTTTAGGCCAGGTAAGTAGAAAAAATTCTGCTTCGTTTTTTGCCCTTTTTGTAATTTTCCTTTGTTTTGAAAGGTTAAAAACATGGCTCATATTCTAATTGAGTATTTTTTTTCCTTTGAAAGATGTGATTAGGGACAGTTAAGCATTTTATCAACAATAATGCTTGTGTCTGTATTTAGGTGTGGTGGATCTACCTGAGGAAAACAGAGAGGCAGCCTACAATGCCATCACCTTACCTGAAGAGTTCCATGACTTTGACCAACCTCTTCCTGATCTGGAGTAAGTAGGCTACATTTTCTGTTATCTCATTTTCTCATCTTGCAGTAGGTTCAAAGATTGATTGGTCATGACAGCAAGAATCCTTGTGTTGGAACAATTTTACGCACCTTTAATGCTTTGTGTGTATGTTTTTCTCTCACAGTGATATTGATGTGGCACAGCAGTTCACCCTGAACCAGAGCAGAGTAGAAGAGATCACCATGAGGGAAGATGTTGGCAACCTCAGCCTCCTGCAGGACAATGACTTTGGTAGGACTCTATTGTTATGTACTCGTATAGGCATACCCCCACACACAGATTAAACCCTTTCTGTGTAATGTTTGGATTGTCTATGATGTCATCGCAAAGTCCAGTTGAAGATGGATGTTGGGCTTTTAATAGAATCATTATTTCAGTGAATTACATAACAATCTGCTGTACTTTCAGCTGACTTTGGCATGGATGACCGGGAGATGATGCGCGATGCAAGCACATTTGAGGAGGATATCATGCATGGTGCCACTGCCTCTAACCTTTTGCTCGAAGCTGAACCTGGCCCTGCAAATCTCCCTGACAAATCCAACCACATGGAGTATGATGACTTCGGTGATGGCTCCATGGGCAACAGCGATGGGGGAATGCTGGGTTTGTACTTTTATTCTTTATCCATGCATGTACTTTGTGAAAAGGCTGTCCAAGTTTTGCAGTTCGGAGATGTTTAAATTTGAAGTGAATGTGGAATTCATCAAACTTTTTCCTTACAGTTGATAAGCTACTGAGCTCTGAGGACGGAGGCGGTATTTTTGATGACCCTCCAGCCATCACAGAAAGCGTCATGATGCCTCCAGACCATGGGGACGATGAGGATGACTTTGACAACCTCCAGTCACGTAAGCAAAGAAACACTCAGCGTTTTTGTGTGGACTATAGATAAGGGAAAAGGTTCTGCATATCTGTGTTGCAAGGCAAGCTTTTTTTTTCATCGAGTTCTGTTTATACACTGAACACTTAAAAGTGCTTTACTTGATTAAGAAAGGACATGAATAGCATTAAGAGACAGGAGAAAAGCATTAAAATAAAATATAAGAAGAATTTAAACAAGCTGGCATTCAGTATCATAGGGAAACAAATGTACTACTTGCAATTAAATTTTAATTTGAAATAAGCTGTCTAGAGGAAGCTAAGAGAAGTTTGAACTTATGGATGTACAGCAGTAAATAGAAATGCCTTAAAACCATTTTTTAGAGCCAACACATGTGAACATAAGACAGGTGCGTTACTTTCTCTGTCCGGAAGCCGATAGATCCGACGTCATGATGACTGGTTGGTTGCAGGTACTTAAGACACTTGCTGTTTAGGATGTCCTGGCCTTTTCAACAAACTGCTGCAATGAAATGATCTTTTTGCCAGTTAGACAGTGTGTGGGATTTTATTTTGAAAGGATTTAACACTGAATTTATCTTATTTTATACACTGCTTCCACTGCATGCAAGAGTTTAAATTAGATGAAATGTGTGGAGGAGTCTTAACTGTTTGTGAACATGGTAATCCTATAAATGAGCTGAATAATCAGTGTTGTGATGTGCATAAAGTAATGATTACATTTTGTGTGTGTAGCGGGTCCAGACAGCCCAGACTCTGGCCCAGCAGAGCCACTGCCAGCGATGGCTGACCAGACTGAACAGACCACCCTGGTTCATAATGAGGAGGAGGCCTTCGCCCTGGAGCCCATTGACATCACTGGTAAGATCCTCCTGCACTCTTCTATATGTAACAGTGGCTGTATCTTAATAAAGATGTTTTTTTGTGTGTTGTTATTCTCTATAAAGCCATGGAGGATTAATATATTTTTCCTCTCTCCAGTGAAAGAGACCAAGGCAAAGCGTAAGAGGAAGCTGATTGTGGACAGTGTGAAGGAGCTGGACAGCAAAACCATCAGGGCTCAGCTCTCAGACTACTCAGACATTGTCACCACCCTGGACCTTGCACCTCCCACCAAGAAACTGATGATGTGGAAGGAGACCGGAGGAGTAGAGAAGCTTTTCTCTCTGCCTGCTCAGCCTCTCTGGAATGCCAGGCTTCTCAAGGTAACAATGGTTGTTAAAAAGATGCATGTATTTGTGGATAAATATGAGCATGAGTCTGCTTGTAACTATTTGAGAACATAATAAAACTGTCAGCTGTCAGCCTAAAATCAATTTAACAATATTACCACTTGAGGAACGGTAATGAACAAGCTTCACTGGAGGTCTGAGTCTCAAAGCAGGTCAAACTCTCACACTGTTTAATGGAGGAAGAGAGAGTAGGTTTATAATTTTGTATTTCATTGACATTCTGCTCAGGTTGTGGGATTTCAAATGAGAACAATGAAAGAACAGGAGAAGGAGGGAGTGATTGGTTTTCTTTTTCTCCTTTCCCTCACACCCACACTTTAACCTCTCCAGAATACTCAATTGAAAACGTGTTGATGCATAATTTAGTAGGCCTTCTTTCCTTTTGTCTAGCATCAGTCCTTCCTCACAGCCCCTGCATTTTTATTCTCCTCCTGACTTTGCATAAAGTTTGTGCTTCTTATTAAATAAAACTTTCCATCCAAGTTTAACTGTTTAACCTCTGGTGGCAGATGTTCACACGTTGCCTGACACCTCTGGTACCAGATGAGCTGAGGAAGAGGAGAAAGGGCGGTGAAGCAGACAGCCTGGATGAGTTCCTCAAAGAACTGGAGAACCCCGAGGTGCCAAGAGAGGAAGTCATGGGCCAGCACAGAGATGTTATTGGTAAGTCATGCTGGAGGAGATGAGCAGAGGTCATATCCCAGCGTTCACATGTAATCAGGTTTGAGGGAGGGAAAGAGGAAGAAACATAGATAGGACTGTGATCACTTTCAAACTTTATTTATTCCATTAAAAACACTCCCTCATGTTTTTCAGACCAGACCATCATGGAGGAGCCCAGCATGCTAGCAGCCTCCACAATGGAGGGCAGCAGGACAACTCTGGATGAGACAGTCATGCCTCCCCCATCAACTCCCCGTGGTGTCAAACGCAAGACCCTTGACAAAGAGGGCCCCCTTCCTGTGAGTACTTCCCCAGCCACTTATTTTCTTGTCCATCTTTCAGTGTTCGGAAGAAAGTAATTTGCAACAAATTCATTAATAGAAAAGAAAAATGAAAAACATAAAATGTTTTTTTTTTTTTTTTCGGAATGAGTTTTGAGTGCTGTTGTTATCTTTCAGATGGCTTCCCTGGAGCAGCAGCAGCAGGTGGCTGAGCGATCTGTCTTGTCTCAGAGGTTAGACATGCCTCAGGTGGATCTCCCTCCAGAGGAGAGCAGTGTCAACCTCACCCAGCTTGTCCCTGAGCTCGATCTGCTTGGTGAAAAGGGCAAAGACAAGAAGGATGATAGTGATGAAGAGGAGGTGAGCTGGGAAATGTCTTTCTTTTCTTATCTTAACTGATGTACCCACAGAAATACTGAAATATGCTGTAATGTTTGATCATTGGTATCTATTAAGTAGTTTAGGTATTATGTTAAACCAAGCATGCTTGAACCAAAAACAATACAACATGTAAGGGTTAATAATGATGGCTTTTGTCTTTGTTCCTTAGGAGGAGGAAGGTCAGGCTGGAGACCAGGATCAGGAGGAGAAGAGATGGAACAAGAGAACCCAGCAGATGCTGCACGGTCTACAGGTATGATTAGCTATCATTGTGAAACAGATTTTATTGAGACTGATTAATCAATCTAATCCCATATTTTGGATTTGTCAAGATCAACATCGGCAAACTATGGTTTAGTTACTTCCATGCATGTGATCCTAAAAATGTGTGGGACATTTCAGGAGCTCAGCCCTGAGTGTTCCATTCACACTTGTCTCTTACTGCAGAAAGTTTCCCATCAGGCAAAGAGGGGGAAGGGTGTATTAGGGGGCCTGCAGGATACATTTTGGGATAAGTCTTGGGGAAAATTTTGGCTCTTTGTTGACTGATGCAGCTCACCCAGAAAAAAGGCTTTTGTTGTGAATCTTCCCCATAAATTCAAATCCATATAAAGAAAAATGAGCACGTTAAACTTGTTTGATCTCCAGGACATAAACTGATGCGTTTCTGCTTTCATCCCTACAGCGCGTCATGGCTAAGACAGGCGCAGACTCAATCAGCCTGCACGAATTGTGCCGGAACAATAACAAGAAGCAGGCAGCCGCCAAGTTCTACAGTTTCCTCGTCCTCAAGAAGCAGCAAGCCATCGAGGTCACCCAGACTGAGCCCTACAGCGATATCATCGCCACCGCTGGACCAAGATTCCACCTTATCTAGACATCGAAGAACAGAAAAACACTCTGCTTGCAACAGACATACTTTTTTAATTACTCAACTTTTTTGCCTTTTTACTTTGTGTTCTCCTGTTGGCCCGTTTTCTCTTGGGAAGGGGAGGGAGTAGTGGGGTTTGGGTTTGAAGCTTTTACAAAGGATTTTACTGTACTACAGATGGAATAATGCAGTATTCATTTGGTTCAAATGGAGAGAGGAAGAATGTTTAACAATTATATTTATAAAGCAACCTTTTACAGTCTCTGATTTGTAAGCTTTGCTTTATTTTGTCTTGTAAGTTAAATTTCCATTGTCTGCTCATTCCATACAATTTGTATCATTGCCCCCTCACGCCTGAGATACTTAAGACAAAGAGCCCTGTATTTTCACACAAAACTCTGTACATGTTCTGGAAAGGTACTGTTTTATTTTGCAGAAGTGTAACCTCTCCCACCCTCTCCCTGTTGCACTTGTCCTCTCATGATAACAAAAACTTCAGTTTGTCAACACATTGGTGACCTGGCATTAATTATGTTTCAGATGTATAATTCAGGCCGTTTATCAGTCATGTTTTATCTACTATTTTTTGTACCTTTTTACGTTTATGCTTATTCACCTTTTTGCATTATGTAACTAGGTAATGTACTTGTTACAGTTAAACTCAGTATCCCACCTTTTTAGTCTTTGGGTAACTTCTAGTTGTGATACATCTGTAAAGATTTGAAATAAAGTGTTTTAAGTATTTGGTAAGTTTGTTTTTTATTCATTTGTTGTGTGAGCTGTGAAAGTGTTTCTTAAAGTAAGATATAAAATGTATATTTAAAGAAATTTAGTTAGTTTTAACCCTACTCTACTCAATAACAGACCAAAGAAAAGGCATTTAAAGCCATTAGTAATTGTTACAGGGTTGTCATGGTACCAGAATGAGAACCTTCCATGTTGTTCTTGCAAAATTAAAAATATATACACCTGTTTTGATACAATGGCAATAAGAATGCATGTCTAATAGGGATAATTTCATGTTTTCTTCAGAGGTGGAATAAGCACACCGCTTTTCTACAAAAAAGAAGTCCAATTACTCTTGCATTTCGTTTTTAGAGGAAAAAGCTATCCAAATCTACCTGTGTGGGAAAAAAGTAATTTCCTTCTAAAGCTAATGACTGGTTGCGTCACCCTAGGTAGAAACTACTCCTCTCTCTCTACCCACATGCGTGATATTGCCTCGCATTTCAAAATAAAACGCAGTTTTAAACAGATATTTATGAGAACTGGTGGCAGAATGAATACAATTGTGGCCATGTGGTAATATTTTACGTCTATCTATCTATGTCTGTCTGTCTGTCAACAGAATTAGATTAGAGAGACAGCAGCTTAAGGTAAAGAAATGAAAAACAGCAGTAGTTTATAATAGCTTATGGAAGCTAAACAGTGCAGCATAACACTACACTAAGTGTGAATGAAAATGACTGCTTGTGAATTGAAGGGAAAATGACAAAAGTGGTAATAATGCTAATAAATAATAATACAAAAAAATAAAATAAATAATATTATGTATTAAATCTGTATGTAAAGAAAATTTAATGAGCACATTTTAGATTTTCAGTGATTTATTTGATCACATATAAAGTGCCCAGAGTGGATAAAGTCTCATCATAACATAGCTTTTCCTCTTAAATTCCTTTACTTCACTCCGTCACAGGTTCTGTTTAAGGGATTTCTTGATTTAACAGGTGTGGCAGTATCAGGCCTGGGTGTTGCTGGGGAAATTTAACTCAGTTTTCAAAAAAAATGATGAATCACAGTACATTCATGATTTAACGAGGGGGAGCGATTCCTTTTTTTTTTTTTTTTTTAACAGGGCGAGTAAGGTTTCGATGGCCTTTTAGATAGAAATCATCATTTAAAAACAGCATTTTGTAATTACTCGGGTTATCATTGTCTAATATCAAAATGTTTTCGAAGATCTGAGACATTTTACTTGTGATAATTATGCAAAAAAAAAAAAAAAGAATCAGAAATGGGGAAAATGCTTTTTCAAAGCTATACATATCAGATGCCATGCAAGAATGGCCCGCGGAACGTGTCCTTATTTTCTACACGGACACATGATCAGACGCACCTTATCCGGAAAGGTCCCTCTTTGAATGTTATCCGCCCTTTTTCCGCGTGTAGCGGCTTTATATGGGTTCACGTTAACAGTCAGGCACAACATCTAGCTCAACTATGGCTTCTACCGGTGGCACTTTGGACTCCCCAGTCAAGCAGATCCAGATTGAGGGACTGGTAAGTGTTTACTTGCTGCGGGGTTTCATGAAACTGAATTTAGTTGGTGTTTGTCGGAGAAACCGGTTTAATGTGATACCAGATGTGGATGCTAACTGTTAGCTAAAGTGTGAGCATCAACATGGCGGACAGATGATATGTAGCAGGTTTTTAAAAAAAACTTCTAACCACTATCTACACGTCTGTAGTGTATTTCTCCATGCTTTGTAAAACATACTCAGGCATGTAAATAATATTTTCCGACAACCGTCCCTCCTAGGCTAACTGGCTAATAGGAAAATAGTTAACCTCGCAGATGCGTTGGGTTTAAAGACCAGGACATCCCGGGTCCTCCGAATTCAGCACAATCGAGAAAGAAAGCGACTGCTTCATATTTTTCTCTAATATAAATGTTGCCATTTTCTCAGTATATAACTAGGAAGCACTTGTTTTCCACGCTCAGTTTGAAGTTCAGCTGCATCACTTTACTGGTTGTCATCACCTTGATTCCTCTTTGAGAAAACCGTTAGTGTTATAACAGACATTTTTAGTTTATAGTTTATAATACGAGGTTTTTTTTATGTACATTTCTAAATAGTATTTAATCTATTATTCTCATGAATAAGGTTTATTTACCTTGTAATCAGTTTGCGTATTACAAAGTAATAGCTTTGAGATATGTTAATATTAAGGACGTATTTACCTAGAAATAATGAATTATTCTTAAGTAATTCCTCGTAATATTTGCCAATTCTATGGTAATAAGGTGGTATTTTACCCCAACCCTGTTATCTAACCTTAACCCCCTCATCCACCCTACACCCTATTACTTAACCCATTTAGGAAGGGCACACCTCAATTTAATGGACCAAAATAAAGAATTTACTTGAGAATTATCAGTAGCAACTTATAAAGAAAATTAAAACGAGGGTGAGGGTTAGGTTCAGTGATGGACAAAGTATTCAACTCCAGTACTTGAGTCAAAGTATTGATACTCGTGGTCAAATCTTACTCAAGTACAAGTAAAAGTTTCTCTGTGAAATTTTACTCAAGTTAAAGTACTAAAGTACTTACTTTTAAAAATACTTAAACATTCCAAAGTACAGAGTACATTTTCTATTATCAGTACATTGCTGTATTGTTTTCTCAGTGCTTTTACAGAACCTTGTAACTTGTGACACCAACGACGATATGTTCAAAGTCACTGGAATCACCTCTCTTATCCCTTCTAATACTCGGTGTGACCTTTAGTAGGTTGTTTTGATCAAGTCTATACCCCTAAATGCACTGTTGGCTGCCATGTTTTTGGCTGGTCAGACAAACTAATGACAGATGAACATGTGTACTCCATCAAATGATTGATGTGTCTTTATTTTATATATATATATATATATATATATATATATATATATATATATATATATATATATATATGAATTATTTATTTTTTCCATATTTTTATTATTTAATTGTATTGTTATACCTCTTCAGAGTACAGGGCCCAGATGGTTGAGTCTTCATAAATGTCTTATTCAGATTCCCGAACGTGTTTGCAGTCTAATTTTTCAAACATGGTGTGAAATTTAGACTCATCTCACAAATGATAAGAAAAGTTGCACCATCAAGTAGAGCTGTGTATCTTCACTAGCCTGATATCAATCTGATATCTCATGAAGCATCATGATTAATTGGAGATTAGCTTATAACTAAAATTATATTAATTAGAACAATGAAATATAGATATTAATAAATATGTCTTTTGTTTTATGTTAGAGGGTTTCATTTAATAAATGCAACAGACACCTTTTGAAAAACGTTCAAATAAACAGGCTTGTTTTTTACTAAATAAAATGAAAGGTTTTTTCCCTTTCCAATTTTTTTAAAGATTTATTTTTGGGCTCTTCATGCCTTTCATCTATAGGGGAGGACAGTGGATAGAATCAGGAGAGAGAGCTGGGAGAGACATGTGGCAAAGGGCCACAGGTCAGATTCGAAACCCGGTCTGCCCACGCAAATGAGAAGCGCCTTAGACAGCTAGGCCATCTGCGCGCCCCTTTTACAATTTTTCAAAACTAATTAAAAAAAAAACATTTTTAATGCCAACTGTGTTGTATATTGTAATTAAACAGCATTATCAGCTTCTTCTTGCTTTCCTTCTGTCGCTCTCACACATCTCTTATTTATTAAGAGAAATGAACTTCCGATTGTCCTGCTAGGGTTTTAAATGACAGCTGAAAAAGTGATGGGAACCTCCTCTGTCACTGAAAGGATTTTATATTGACTCAGACTAATGTAACTTTTAGGAAACATAGTTGGCCTGTTGTTGGGCAGAGTTTGATTGCATTGGGATTCTGGTAAATTTGTCATATTGGGTACTGATATCATTTTTTTCCTGTGTCATCATATGCAGGGCTTGACAAATTTATTAGACCACCACCCTATTTAAGGTTTAAGCCCCAGCTGCCCTCAATTATTGTTGTCCATGAATTTTCAAATTTACTGTTCTCCAAAAAAAAAAAAAAAAGGTTTTATATTATTATTTCTGGATTGAGATGTCAAATTATCATTATTTACGTGCATTCCTGAACAGAAAAAATAGTTTTAGTGGTTAAATATTCTGCTTAATTAATTTCTGACTTCTTACAGAAGCCCAGTAAGTGGCTTAAATTTGGGTAAAAAACAAAAAGGTGAATTCACTTTGAAATTCCTCATTTTTGTTCAATACGGTAAAACGTCGCAAGCTCACTGAAAAAAGTTCTTCATTAAAGCACATCATGATGCTGGATGGTCTCTGAGACAAATATGGAAAGACATAAAGTGTTCTCACAGTGTGGTCAAGTATGCTTTGGATTCAGTTGCCATGACTGGTATATGCCAAGGAAGAAACAGGAAACGAAAGTTAGCTGAAGCAGATGTCAGACATTTTAAGCTTTTAGGTACTAGAGACAGCAGGAGAGATGAATGCTTCTAGATCAGAGTCTGGGAAAGTCTCCAGAATGACCATAAAGCAGACAACTGAGGGAACAAGGCTTAAAGGGAAGGATAGCGGCTAAGAAGCCATTATTGAGGCCGGCAAACATCCAGAAACACCTCAGATTTGCCAGGGAGCACGAACACTGGACTGTTGATGACTGGAAGAAGGTACTCTGAACGGACGAGTCCAAGTTTGAACTCTTCGGTCAGCATCGTCATGTTTATGTTTGCAGAAAAGCTGGAGAACGTTTTGATGTCAGGTGCACCCACAGTGAAACACAGTGGAGATGCCGTTATTGTACAGGCTTCTATTTGAGGTAAACGGTGTGGGCAAGTTAGTGAAAATCGACAGTATCATGAACCAGAACGTCTTTCACAACATCTTCATACATCATGGCATTCCTTCTAGACTGAATCTGATTGGTTGTGGGTTCATTTAAAATAAGACCATGACCCTGAGCATACTTCAAAGCCGTGCAGACTATCTGACCAAGAAGAAGGAATCTGGAGTACTGAAACTGATGAACCGGCCAAGTCCAAGTCTGGATTTGAATCCAATTGAACAAATTTGGATTTAGTAGATTTAAAGATTGATCACACAAAAGTTTCATCTGAAGTCTGTGGGAACAGCTAGGAACTATCTGGAGCTAAATAACTAAAGAGACTGTCGTAAAGTACACAGTGCCAACAAGAATGCAAGCAGTTATCAAGGCCATAGAAGGCCATACAAAACATTCATTCTTTGGTTATTATGTGTAAAAAAATTTAGTTGTTCCACTT
Source organism: Cheilinus undulatus (assembly GCF_018320785.1). Taxonomy (NCBI): domain Eukaryota; kingdom Metazoa; phylum Chordata; class Actinopteri; order Labriformes; family Labridae; genus Cheilinus; species Cheilinus undulatus. The sequence continues at coordinate 17,409,241 of NC_054872.1, forward strand.
TATTTGCTAAAGAAATAACATTTTAGTTTTAAACATGTTTTTGAAAGACTTCTAAAATATTTGTTTTCACAATTTCATGAGAGGTGGTCTTATAAATTTGTTAAACACTGTATGTCAACTCCACAGATGTGTATTTAGTCTTGTAATGTTTGACATCACCTAATTCAACCATAGATACTGAAACATTCAAGACACACTGATTTTAAACTGTTATGAAGATAAAATGATGCAGAATGATCTCCACTGGTGGCTGAAGTTAAACACAATTGAAGCACAGCTGTCGCCATTTAAACACAACCAGTGAAAACTCAAAACACTTGTCTCTAATGAGGTTGAACCAGTTTAGACCAGTTCAGAGAGCAAAAGTGAGGGAGAGTTGATGTGAAAAATGGATGGAGACAATCTGAGGAGGAGAGGAAGACTAACATCAAGAACAGAAATTTCTAGGTATGGACATTATTATTGGTACGATATCGGTACCGGCAGATACGAGATCAAAAAGTGAATTATCACTAGAGCTGGTTAGTTAATACAAATTGAGATAAAATCACAATATGAACTGCTACAATTTGCAAATTACAGAAGTTTCAATATATTTTATTAAGCTGAAATGTGAGTCTAAATAAATAGATGAGTGAACCACTGATCTATTGTGATGAACTCTATTTCTTTGCTGTCTTACTACTATCTCTAAACAAACATTTCCTGCAGCTATCATTGACCACCGTGTTTTCTGTTTTGCTCTGTAGTGTTTAATGACTGCTCCCTAGAGTTTGACTTTTGACTGCTGTGTTGATGAATTGAGAACAGAGTTAGAGTCTGAGCCATAAAAACTGTTTTGATGTGATCGTTTTATTTTCACCATGGAGTCAGAAGTTTTGTGAAACTAGCTTGAAAACTGTAATTTGTGATCAAAGGTTTGAGAAATGTGTCTTAGCGATTGTGAAAAACTGTTAAGTCTTTTTTTTTACTGTAATTTTTTTCTAAATCTCTCTGACTGGCTTTGTAATACTGCTGCTTCAGGGTGCCTGTGTTCAAATGCCAGTGTGGTTTAAGGAAAGGATTTGATTGATTGTGTAGCGTCACATAAGATTAGTGCGACCATATAGACAGGAACAGCTGTGCCATTTAAAATAGAAAAATAATATTAAGTGCCCTTGTTGAAAGGGAAGCTGGTCATTATTATTATTTTTTTATTTATGGGAGGTTCAGCTGCAGGGTGAAAATCTACAAGCAATGTCATTACGCATCGATTATGTTCTGCCTCTGTATCGCTGCAGAATCATCCAATTCTACATCTCAATGCATCATGGAAAAGATTAAATCCTGCATCTCTATTGTCAAGTTTGTGTGCACAAGGATGTTAATGATCAGCTTTGTTGTGGTTTTTGTAACATTATTTTAGATAAAGTGCAACAGGATGAGGCCCTAAACTGGAAATGAATGATGTGTTAAATCCACTGTGATTTTTAGTTTAGGTAATGTTTGTGGTGTTGACTGGCCTTGTCTGTCAGGATTTTAGTGGAGATTTACAGAAATTCTGAGGATATGATCACTCTTTAGAAGGTTTTTTTGGTGTGACTCTTCCTTGGGAGAGTATCTTGTATGTAGTATTTTTTTTTTATTTATTTCTGTAGTACCTCTGTATAAACAGCAGAGGACAAACTTGCCTCACTGCCATGCACTGCTTTCCTCCCTCCTCTTGCCCTAAACTGCACTGGACGCAAAGCAGCTCATTTGTGTGGCGTGCCTGAGCGCTGTATAGCAGGAGTTTAACTCGCCAGCTGCTGCCTTCCTTTTATCTTGCTCATTAAAGCTGCCCTGGAGTCTCTGGCCTTAATTTTAAATCTAAATATTTCACCTCCACGTGTTTTATTTAGACCTCTAATGAGATTTTCTTAATTCATTTCTCAGCCTTATCAACTAAACATTTTAATCGCAGTGGTTCAAATAAAATCAGCAGAGTGCCATTTAGTTTATGACCTCCTCTGGATTCAGACCCAAAGGTGAGAGGTGTCTATTTCAGGCGGGGCTGTGCGGTGTGTTCCACCTGAATGCATTGATATGCAGCAGTTGCTGCCGTGTTGCGTCATGACCCGTCTGTCAGAGGTTTAGCTGGAGGGTTGCCTACAGACAGCATCACTACTGCTGTGTAATAGAATTGGGTTGTTTCCTGGCTTTTTGAAGAGGTTTCAATGGTTGACGTTGCCACAGGAGTGGAGTGCTGCTCAGCGACTTGTTCCATTAAACACCTACAGAGATCACACAATTGCCTATGTTTGAAAAGACCTGATTCAATTATTGTGACGTATGACGCTCGTTCGATGAAGAGTCTTTTTCATGTCTCATGAATCAAGGAGCCACCAAAGGGTGTTTTAAAACACACAGCTTTGTGATTTTAAAGCTCAGGGGATAAAAATGCAGAAAGAATGTTTGAATTAGATTTATTTTAACACTACTTTTTCACAGTGGCAGCCCTTGTCTTTGTTTTTTTTAAGTGAATATGTGACCGTGTAAAGCAGTGTGCTAGAACAGTCCCTTCCTCCCCCTGAGGCATTTCCACTTGCCTCGGGTCTTTTAGCCTGGGCTCCTCAGGAAGTTGTTCACACCACATAATGTGACACATATCAGCTGTAACACAGACAGACACAGGAGATCACTTACTACCTCATGTAGAGGCTGTATGCTCCCCTCTGTCCGGTACATGTACTATATTTTAACAATGTAGCTGATGTTTTATGACATTTAAAAATATATGTTTTTGCCCTCCAACCCTGTTTTGCTTCAGTGGTACAAGACCTGAGGTGCACATTAGGATTGTAAAAAAACAGATTTTCTGTGCAAGGACTGCCTGGATTCGGCGTCCCCATGGACAAAGCATGCAGTGTGGATAACACTTTGAAAGAACCAGTAATACAGATTCAAGCTGTTTCTCAAAGTCCCGGATCCTTCCTCTGTAGGAATGATCCTCCAAAGTCAGGTCCCTCTGAGGCGAGACCAGAATGCTCCCTGACAACTCTGGTACACACATTTGGAACAGGCCAGTGAGTGTGTGTGATTGTATCATAGTAATGGTCCCGGCGGCAGCAGAAATTAAAATGGTAGGGGTACTGACAACAACTTGTACAACCTTTGCCCAGCGTGGTCTTATATGCTAACGCATCATCATACAATCATAATATATATAATAATATGATCATATGATCATGTAATTGTTCATAATTTGATACAGTCTTATGATAGAATTATGTAATAATCATATTCTGTGGTGCTACTTTTACCCGTCCAGCTTGTGGATGGTAACATACAGTTGCAAGAAAAAGGATGTGTGACCGGCAGATATGTAAACAGTGAACAGTGTGTGGAGGCGGAAGGATACAAAATGGCGAAAGCTGCATCGTACATTAGTGCCTGACACAGAGGGGGTTTTTGGGAGAAATGAAGTACTTTGTACATTTTTGACAGTGCACAGTGGAGGCAACATATTTTCTTGGCCCATTTTTTCATAAAACTCATTAATTTACGTGGACAAAACGTTCCCTTCTACAGCCGCTATGCGCCGGCTCTCTCTGAGCTCGTAATAACAACAGGATCCAATTACACGCTAATGCCAGTACTAGCAAAGCACCTCATACAACCCAACTTCAAAAATCCTGAAATATCCCTTTAAGAATTCATGATTTTAAATTTTCTCCCACATTTTGACTGTTAAAACTTGTGATTTCAAATTTTATCTGGCACATTGACCTTTCGAACTCATGATTAAAAATAATATCTCAAAGTTGGACCTTTAGAACTCATGATTCAACTTTTTGTCATATTTTGAACATTAAACATATGATTTATAATTTTTGTCTCATGTTTTAACCTTTTTAACTCCTAACTTCGACTTGTTAATCACATATTTTTCCTTTTTGGCTCACTATTTAAAACTTTAACTCATATTTTAAACTTTAAAACTCTTGACTTCAAATACCATTTCACATTTTGACCGTTATAAACTCATTAATTCAGCTTTTATCTCATATTTTGACCTTAAAACTCATTTATAATCAGTGCTACATTTTATTCTCTGCATATTTCATCACTGATAAAAATTAGTTGTACAGTTTGAAGGTAAAGGTACAGTGTGTAAAATTGGGACTATCAACATCTAACAGTCAATTCTGGAGTGTGATGCTCATTTCTCTGGTGATAACTGTGGGAACCAGTGAAGTTTAAAAATCAATGCATGCTTAACTGTTATTTGGTTCCTTCTATGGTGCCATAGAAACAGGCAAAATGCAAAAATCCAAGATGGCAGCGTCCTTGGAGGGGACCCTCCCTATGTATGAATGAAAGGCTTGTTCTGAGTTAATTTAAAACATAAGTTTAAAAAAATGTGTTATCAGATGTCAACGCTAATTTAGATCAATGTACTTATAAATGTTATGTTTCATTTTAACCAAGCTTGTTTTGCTAAATGCTACTAGGCTAAATATTACACACTGCACCTTTAAATATTGACCCTGTTATCTCAGGATTGCAGGATTTCAAGCCTGTGTTTCTAAAAAATAATCAGTAATTAGTTTAACCGACTCGTAAATCCGGTGCAGATTAGACATTAGACATTAGATTAACGAATTTAACCATTTTATAGATTAACCTCATGCATCCCTAGTACATACAATGATTTCCTTGGCATTTTATCCCATTTATACTTTTAAGTCCTAATTAAAGAAGAGCCGGCCTATATTGTCTTCCTCTTGATACAAGAAGCATCAGCAATTGTTTCTGGTTTAGTTTTTTTCTTCTTGTCAGAGCAAAAGACTGCTGACATCACAGAGAGAGCACTTCTATGATTCACTCTCTTTAACCTTCCCTCCCCCAACAACTCACATGCATGGCGGTGACGTTAGTGACGTCAGCATATGATAACGGACGAGAACGAAGTTGTAGTGTGGCCAGGCTGTCAGCCAGGATTGGACAAAGAGATGTAATTACAATTTGAAAACAAACTGAATGTCTTATCGTTAACAGTTTAGATCATAAAGCGCATGAAAGGGAGGTTTTCATGTAAATAGAATTTTTATGATATTTTTCAAAGAACGACAACAAAGAAAAAATGTGTGAGAGCTGTGTTTTACTTGCGTTGTAAATGTGCCAATGTAGACTGGTCCTAATTAGGTTCCATCTCATAGTGTTTATTATGCACTACTTAATTTTCATTTGCAGCAGTAATACTCACATTAAGGCAGAAAATGAGCAATATTACTCACATGAAGGGGGTCTGTGTGAGCAGGTGGCAGTGAATGTAGTCTCAGTGAATATATCCCTGGGTTTCCATTGCTGAGTTCTGGAGCCCATCAATGGCGGTGACCATATTGGAATGTCAGACTCCAGCTGACTTTCTATGAGCCAAGTAACAGGCAGAGAGGAAGAGTGAGGGCAGGCCTTTGGCCTCTAGGAAAGCAGCTACAATGCTCCTATCTGTCAGTCAAAAAAAAAAGTCACATCCCTAGTTATTAGAGGTATAAAAGTACACTTATTCATACTGAACCATTTTGGTACTACCACACTTTGAGTACTGTTTACACGTGTAGAGGCATACATGCAGAACAACTCTTCTCCAAGTCCTATTTTAAGTACAGTCAGGGGATAAAGGGATTCAGTTGGTGAAGAGAATTAATGTAATTATAATAGTTTTGGTAATTTATTAATCCCAACAAATCGCATATGTTGATGTTTGAGAAAGATCTAATTACTGGTAGATTTAAAGAAAATAGTGCTTCTGAATAGCATCAAAACTTCTACTAGCTTTTGAATCAGGAGAAGAGGAGATCAAAGACAGATTGTCCACTTATTGGTCAATCTACAATGGTGTTAATCTGTAAGACAGAGATTTGATCTATAACATTATGCTGTAAGAGAGCCACCAATATCATCACAGACCCCATCCACCCAGCACACAACCTGTTCACCCTCCTACCATCTAGTAAGCGCTACTGCAGCATGTGGTACAAGATCACCAAAAATAGCTTTTTCCCACAAGCCATCAGACAACTAAACTCAATCAAGAACATTCTGTGATCATGATAACCACTATACCCACAAGACCAACTGACTGTGTAAGTAACATAGACTCCACTTTTTTTTCTGTCCATAGAATACTTTACAGTTGCAAGAAAAAGTACGTGAACCCTTTGGGATTTCTTTGATTTCTGTATAAATTGGTCATAAAATGTGTTCTGATCTTCATCTAAGTCACGACAATAGCCAACCGCAGTCTGCTTAAACTAATACCGCACAAAAAATAATGTTTTCATGTTTTTATTGAACAAAACATGTAAACATTCACAGTGCATGTGATGTATGCTGTATCTCCATGCTGCTATTCTGCACTTGCGCTTTACCATATTGCACATATTGCATTATGCACTCCAACAACACTTTACCATACTGCACATATCACACAGTTGACACTCCACCAACATACCTCATAACTTTTTTACACCTCTGACATACTGTGAATGTAAATATCCCATCCTGCATAATGTAGGCACCCACTGTCTGTCTGTCTGTCTGTCTGTCTGTTGTGTCTACTGCTATTTTGTTGATGTCTGTGTGCTCTATTATGTTACATGTTGTGTGTTAAATGATATTTGCACATTTGGAGTTGGGGAAACAAGATTTTAGTCCTCTGTGTAGTTCTTTTTTACATGGCCTGATTGACAATAAAGTTCACTGTGACTTTGACTTTGATAATAATTAAGAACGCAGAGAATTTTGACGTTTTCTATTCGAGGTTAAAACCTACTTTAACCGGTTGTTTGATGGCATCCAAGTGTGATTGCTCAACATATACTTTTTAATCACATTTTTCACCCCTGTGATAAATTGATCAAAATTAACTGATGATTTTGAGAACACTACTGGAGACCCATAGCATGTTTAGACCACTATGATCTCAACAAGTGATAAATGAATGCTCTAATATCCCCTGCTATCATTAAGGTGTACGGTTAGGTTTAACACAGTTTTATGCTGAGCAGACCGCCCTTTACAGCTAAGCTATCTGTACCCCTGATATTTAAATGTAGATCAGACCTAAAAACACAGTTTAAAGTCTGAGGATAAGACATTTCAGTGCTTAAAACACATTTGAAAGTGTTAGGAATAATGATGAATAAAGAAAGCCCTCAGCTGCATAGGTCTGTTGGCTCAACCTAAAACTCCACTAACTTACTTGTTCCTATGGCCGATATTTACTGATTTTTATAGCCAAAATAGTTTAAGCTAATAGCTGCTGGTTATAACGTTAATCCATATTTTTATGACCATATCAGTTATTGAGAACAGGGGATTTGAACACTTGTTAAAGGTCATCATTATCCATATAAAATCCCTTTTCATCTGCCTCAGTGATAAAACCATACCAACCCTTCGTAGAAAAGCAAATGCTGCTGTTGTGCACGACTCATCCAAGGCATTTGCTGTCTCACTCATTACACGTCCATTATGTGGTCCCTGATGTGTTTTTAGGTTCACTCTTTTCTCAAAGGGCATTTGAGAATTGGTGCTAGCTCTGTAAACCCAAAGGTGGTCGTTTCTGTCTCACCCATGTAAAGAAAAATGTAATTTCTTTAATGTTTAATACTTGTGTAATTCAACATCTTTTTTATTGGAGAGCTTTTTGGCATTATTCTACTTGAAAATAAAAACAGTATGTATTTTATTTTATTTTTTTAGATATAAAAACAAATCCTTTTATTTCAGTTCGTGTTTGCTCTGCTCATGGTAATGTTCAGTTTCTTCACAAAATAAATGATTCACCACTCTGTCACATTCATGCCCAGAAAGGAGCAAGGAGAGAAAAGGCTTATTTTGCTTGCCCTTCACTCAAAACACAAGTGAACAATGGATGGTCTTCTAAAATACAATTTCTGAGAACCCCAAGCAGGCCTGAGAGCCTGAGCGTTGACATTGCTCTTCGGATAAAATTAAAAGGAAAATTTTTAAGCTCCCAGTGAAGAAAAAGAAATTTGTTGTTGCAGTGTTTGTTTCCTTTCTTCACTGAATGAAAACAGAAAACTTGACTAAACTGAACTTTAATGTACCATTACACCCCTGCTCGTAACTTATGCTAAACTTTGATCCTTGATAGCATCAATTCAGATGCATCATTGAAAATTGGACACGCTGTTCAGCTGCTCATAGTAATGATAGGGCCTACAGAGGACCCAACTGTTTTGTTCTAGGTTGGAATTGCGTTCATTTCTGCTATAAAATTGGCATATTAACATGAGCTCCAATGGGGATTCTTTTTTGCCAACCACTGGTGGAAACTCAACCTCTGCTTTGGCTTCATTTTTCAACACCAGAGGCAGCCACTTGGTCTGTTTCCATGCACAGAAAAAGATACATTAGGAGGAAAGTGCTGCCTCTTCGTATCTGTGCAGTTAAGTTTTAGTGTTAAATTCTCTCTATCTTGTTGATCAGATCATATTTTAAATCCATTAGCTAATACTGCGATTACACCAAGAACCCAAACGACAAGAGATTCCCAGTTTCCTAAATCAGGAATTGGAAGAAGTTGCTTTTGATAGAGTAGGCATGCCAAAGTCAATAAGCTACTTCAATTTCAACATGCCAGATACATGTTTAATCACCATTTTATGTTTACTGCTCCTGTGATAGTCTTTTAAATCTGTATATAGCTTGCCGACATGTTTGGCACACGCTACTTGAGGTTTTTTTTTGATGAACTGAGCTCTATCTTGTAGCCAGAGGTTGTGAACATTTATTAAGCTACAATCCAAAAGCTGTGCCTGTTATCTGATTTAGCTGAATCTTTTGAGTTTGGTTTTTAGTAAAGCTTTTTGGGCACACTGATTAAAATGAGATGCACTGATGTTATCATCTCACGAAAAATAAATTAACTTTTTTTTTTTTTTAACCACAGGGGAACAAGTGTCCTGAAAATGAATGTAATTGCAGAGCACTGACATGTTCGACAAAGATCTGCTTAGGCACACAAGTGAAACTTGGCAGATGCTGTGGTCTTCTCCATCTGTAGCTTAACCCAGCAGTGTTTACTCCACCGAGCCTGTTACAGCCAGCGTTGATTGGAGAGTCCACATCAGTGGCGCAAAAAAAAGAAAACTCATTATGGGATCGTCTCTCTCACCGTACTTTCTCATAACTTGAGCCCAGTTGTGGCGGGAATACGAGCCCTTTTGTGTGAGCTAGAGAGAAAGATTTATGATGAGAATTAAAGGCAGCCAACGGGGGATTTGAACCGCAATTGATTTTGCACAATTCAATTTTAAGCTTGTTGATTTATAATACGCTGTCCACATATCAATCTGGGGCCTCTCCACATGAGGTGAGCTCACTGGGCTGGCTGCTGGTGAGCTTGATCAATAAAACAGTGTACGAGCGTGTGTGAGGGAAAGTAGCATGAGACAGCACTGGAGAGAGAGAGAGCGAGAGAGTCTGTGTTTGTGTGTGCAGGTTCTGCACAAATTTTCAGGGCTTTGCGTACAAGACCTGATGGCATTTACTCAGCATCAGGAAGCCTGCTGAACAAATCCACTGAAACCCTCCGTCCATCCTTCCTTCCTTTAATGCTGCTTCAGATCACCTCTTTAAAGCATTTCTGTAGATTCAGGAGTTTTTCTTAAAGCCCTGCACCAATTTAGTTGTATTTATTTGACCTTCCTGGTGTTGTTTTTGGCCAATCCTCCATCTCTCACCTCCTCCTTTCCCAGACGGACGCTATTTAAGCGTGTGATGAACAGATTGCCGAGAGTTAGATAGCTGAAAGCATTGTGTATCTGTGCTATCTGCTCTCGCTGATGGAAGAAGGCTAGAAAAGCTATTTGTGGGCAGAAAAAGGAACCAAAGCTCAAAGGGGAAGGGGGGAAGGGGGGCAGGGGGGCAGGGGGCTTTGTAAAGCACCCAGGACTGCTGATTCTGTGGACTTTCACTGAACCCCCCTCACCCTCCATCCTATATCAGCCTTAGTGTCACTGCCACACCTGTCTGCTCTCCTTGCACTCTCCTCTTTTGTCATCCTTTCTTTTATTCTTCTCATTTCCCTCTCTAATATTCCCACCGTTGCCTGTCCTTCCTTTTTCCCCATCAAATTCTCTCATATTCTCTCCCCCCTCTGACCTATTCCTCAGACCTTCCCTCTCTCAGTCAGACCAGCTGAGGCAGGCAGGCAGGAAGCGTATGAGATTTGTTTTTTCTCCCCCTCCCCTCCCCCTCCTGTCGGCCCTCCTCTCCCGCCCCTGGCCCTTTTACTTGTTGCATGACAGGTCCAGCACTCTATTGAAATAAATCATTTCGCTGGACAGATGCGTGTGTGTTTACGCACATGTGTGTGCGTGGGCGATGCGAGTAAGAGCTTCCTCTCGGTGATGATGGGTGTTTTGTTTTGAGCGTGGCCCCAGGACTTCCCACCCTGTTCTTTTGTCTATGTGTGTCTATGTGTGTATTATTAATGCCTCTGGCTGTGACCTGCCCACACTGTTATCAGCATGATTTATGCTCTCCCACATACACACTGTGCTTCTAGCTTCATGTCCTCTTCTGCTCATTCACACGCTCCGCCTTATTCTCCACTCTTCACCATGGCTGCGCTCTGTATTTCTGCTCAGTGTGTCTCATGGCGTGGAGGTGTGTTTGAGTCTGGTGTCCTTGATGTCGGTGAAATCAGCTCCTCAATCATGTAGAGGCTTGTCCTGTTGGCCCATTTTTATCTGGCATTAAAAATTAAACGCGCACGATGATGCATGGACACCCGGGCCAGATGAGGCAGAGCTGAGTGGGATATCAGACTGCAAGTCCAAATATACCCTCCCACAGTACGAGGGGAGCATTTTTCTTGAGATTTCACTAAATGCAGGTTTTATTCTTTATTTCAGCCGCCTCCTCCTTCTCTCTCTGGTGTAAATTGCTAGGCCGTGCTGAATACTAACTACCCTTTTGTAGGCACTCAAGATGAGCGGTGCAGCAGTGTAGAAGCCTGCAGGTGGTGCCTACCACTTAACGGACCACTCAGCCACAGCCACTGATTGTCTGAGAACTGTCCCACTATTTCTTCTCAACAAGTTCTGTGGCAATGTTTTATATAAGAGCCTGCAGAGTGCAGAAAGGTGCCCTAGGATTTATTATGCAATTAAGTATCGATGTAAAGTCTGTTTTAGTGCTGTGGTAGATTTTAACACTGTTTGACCTCTCTTTACTCTACCTGAAGGACATAAGAGCTGTATTAATGCTGCTGCATGTTACTTTACTTTATTTCAGACACAGCTGAAATATTCTTGACATTTATTAGAACTTCAGGCCTCAGTGGGCGGGTCCCTCGGTGGCTCTTGACTGACATTTGAATGTTTGTGTTGCTGGGAAACAGACTATTGACCTTGGTGCGACTGGAGCTTGTTATAGTCCAGTAGGCTGTGAAAATAACACCATAGGTTAGATAATGTTGCAATTAAAGCTGTTTGTGCTTTACAGTGTTATGAATTTTGGAGTAGCTGCTGCACTTACCTTATCCAATCACTCAGAATGTGGAAACTGGCCAGTAGGTTATAGTTTCTAGCATGGGGCTGGTTTATTTGTCGAGGAGCATTCATACAACGTAGGGATGTAATGATACACACCTTTTCTTTATTTAAAACAAAAAAAATACCCATAGTGTTTTCTGTGCAAAGAGAGGCTGAGTCAAGCGGCGCTGAGAGAGGAACGGAGAAGCAGACAGTCTGGTAGTTCACAATGGGCCTCCTTGAGCACCTATGTATAGGTTGTTTGCAGATGATGTCACACTGCAATGGAGAACTCCTTTGGGGGCAAATAATGATTACTGCATAGAGAAACACTACCAAAAAAGGCCATGTTTTGAGCTGTTTATGACTATGCCAGGAGTTCAAAGTGTGGCCATTAAAACATTCTTCCTGCTGCTTTTGTGTCCAGAAAGTATTGAAATGTTCAGGCAAAAAAAGGTTAAAAACCCAGAGAAATGACAGCAGACAGGAATAAGTTGCCAGGTTATAGCCTTTAGCTTGGTCCTAATGCCCGCAGCTAGTGGCTACTGCTGCTTCTTTTTAATGTTGTTAGGATAAAGACTTATAAGTGACTTATGAGATCCGTTGTGTTAAACTTCTCGTGTTAGGACTTTTTCCACTCTTTGGGGTCTTTGCAGGGCAACTTTTACAAACACTGTCGTGTTATCCTCCCCGTTAACACTGAATAACTCCACTGTGTTATTAGCCTCTATTAGCCTCTTAGCACTGAGGCTGCTTCCTCTTCTTCCCTGGTGCTTAACAGCAGGTCACGTACTGCGGCGCCACCTGCTGTTTCAGAATGTGTGGTCTTGTGAGAAAGACAACAAATGCTTCTATTATTGGTGGATTTAATTGGTTAATAATTTATTATTGGGATAATGAAAATATGTAAAATGTATGCAATATCGGCCTGTAATTTATCGGTGCTGATAATTGTTGTGCATCTGTTCTTTTTTCGTTCTCTATGAATATAGAAAAAGAATCAAAATTGCAAGTCAGGAGTAATGCACTTTATAATGATGTCTCAGAGGGAAATGTACAATATCCTGATAGAGAATTAGATATTTTATGTTGTCTGCCTCCCTTACTGTACTGAAAATGTACCAGATTGTGAAATTTGAACTGAGAACTGTACCATAGTGACAGTGTTGTGTACTGTTAGACCCTTTCTGTAGACCAGGGGTGTCAAACTCATTTTGGGGGCTGGATTTGCTCTGAGACTTCCAATGGGCTGGACTACTTTTTAAGCAGTAGCCTCTTTCTGTCCCTCTATTTCTCTGTCTGTCTGTCTCTCTTCTCTTTCTCTCTCTCTCTGTCTGTCTTTCTGTCTCTCTCGCTCTCTGTCTGTCTCTCTTTCTCTCTCTCTTTGAGAGATCTTAAAAAAAATAATCAAAGTTAGACAAATAAATCCTTCTCCTTCAGTCTTTAAAATCATACATGTCTGTATCAGCCTCTCTTTGTATGCATATCATTATGATCTTCATTTCCTCTTAGTTTTTCAAACACCAAAGTTAGTAAATATTGAAAATTAATATTAAAATAAAAATCCGTCTTTTTCCCCAAACGTCTCGTGGCCTGGCAACATGACACCTGTTGGTGGGCCAGTAGTGGCCCACGGACCAGAAGTTTGACACAACCAGTCTAAACTGTAAAGCAGTTGGCATCTAATAAATGAGTTGTAGCTTCCATTAATAACCACTGCTATAATGCTCTACAGTACAGATGTAAACAAGTACACTGGATGGATAGCATCTGAGTGATTCATCAGTATTTTCATTTAGAAAAAAAGTTGTTTGAAGGCTTTGACAGGTTAGACTCTTAGCTGTTCAGCGTGAGCTGAAAATAACAAGCACATGCATGAGGCTGATGGTGCTAGTCCACCTTGCATAGGCCACAATACAACAAAAAAACACTCAACTTTGTTTACCTGTAAGCACTGTGGTATTGTGTTTTAAGCCATGTTAAATTAATTGAATTATTTTGACTGTTCCTGCATGTTTTCTTAACTCAAAACTGGTTGGCTAGTCTGAATTTTAAATTAATTCAAATGATTTTGAAATGAGTCTCTAGAAACTTCCCTGATTAGATGAAACTCAAGCTTCTGTTGGTTTAATTGGCACCAGTTTAGTAATGAAAACAACTTCTTTTTTTTTTTTTTTAATTTTGGATTCAGGAGAAACATCTAGCATATACAGGTGATCGTTAATAAGGATGACTAGCAGATCAACATTAAAACTGTGAGTGAAGGTAATGTTTACCGTTTCATGCTTTTTTTTTTTTTTCAGTACTTTGTGTCATAAAAGAATAAACACTAGATAGACAAAGTAGTAAACTCACTTAATGAATTGGGAAAATGGCAGCAAATTATGCAGTAAGTTGCTGCATCAAAAATAAAAACCTAAAAAGACAAGATGATGGCATATATGGCTATCCTTGTTTACCAGTGAAAAATTTAACCAAGTGAAGTGGAGTTCATCATACCCTGGATTAATGTACTGATCTTGCAAATAACACACTACTGCAAGAAAACTGTCAAAGTAACAAAACTGTGTCTGAAGCAATTAATTTCTTATCCTTTCTTAACTAAAAATGTGGATGTAGGAGCTACTTTTATGATTTCGAAGTGTAGGTGTTAAACCAGCTGAGGGTGGGCTGAGCTGTATAAACATCAGCACCTGTAAATGCTGAGGAGAGTCGATAGACAAGCACTCATCTCTGGGAAAATTCTAATGATTTGTTTCCATTGAAGTTCAGCAGTGTTTATGTAACCTCTGCACATCCACTACATCCTTAAATCCATCACATCAGAGCACATTGACTGCATCTATATTCTGTGTGTTGAATGTGAGCGACCGCACACTGAGCCTAAACTCCTCTCATGTTTTTGTAGAGTTTTTCCTCAACTTTTAATGTTTTATTCTGTTGATTCTGCACTACCCAGTGGTGATATTTACTACAGTCTCACTGTTTCCTTTTGAGTTTAGTTAAAGTTGCTCATTTTAGCCACATATGAGAGAATATTTAGTTTTTAATCATGCTGAATGTGCACATTACTACCATAATTTACTGTTGTGTGTAAATAGGATGCAGTTTTAATCCATACATAATGAAAACTTTCTTTATTCATGGCTACATTTGTATCCCATTGGTATTAATTAAATGGTTATATGTTGTTGTACTTTGATCGAACATCGTGTGGAGAAGAGGTTAGAAAGGAAATCTGAGGCAAATGCATGAAAACCCTCTGGAGGAGATTAAGAAAAAACCAAACATTTCAAGCAAACTAAACTCAACACAAACTAATGAGTACAAATCTCCATGACAAGCAGAGATGCAATGAATTGAATAACACAAATCAAAGGAGGATAAAGTACAACAACAAAAATGCTAGAGAAAGCAAAGACAATTGGCAGGATAAATAAATTAGCCCTGGTTCAGGAAGTAAAATCATTTTCCAGAAAGTGTTATTGAAAAGAGTTCTTTTCTTTACTTTCTCTCACCCTGTTTCTGTCGCAGTACTTCAGCGATAAAGCTGCCTCTCTCCTTTTTTTTGTATCACAGGTGGTGCTGAAGATTATCAAGCACTACCAGGAAGAGGGCCAGGGCAGCGAGGTGGTGCAGGGCGTCCTGCTGGGACTAGTAGTCGACGACCGGCTGGAGATTACCAACTGCTTCCCCTTCCCCCAGCACACTGAGGATGATGCCGACTTTGATGAAGGTAACCAAGAGCAGTGCTAGCTTTCAGTTGAATCTATCGATCCACTCCTGTAGCTGGGGAAAAACACACTCACACACTCCACACATACAGGGTAATAAAGAGACTGAAATGAATACCTGTCAGGCAGCGAGTGCCAGTGAAACCTCTTTTACTGCACTCAACAATACTGGCACAATTTGGTTTCTTTAGTTACAAGGTGGTTTTAATCTTTGCTTGTGTTCAACTTTGAAGCCTTGTTAAGGATCACTGGTGGTTATTCAATTCCTACTGAAGGCTACGACGAATTAGCACAGTACGTGCCAACCAAATCACAATGAAATTACAAAGTAATGACAGTCCTCTGTAAATACTGCATTGTGTTGGTTAAAGAAACATTTTGTAATTGGTTGATAGAATTAAATTGAATTGTGTCCTTGACGGGAAAGCTGAGCAGTGGATTTAAAAACATCGTTACCTCTTGTTTTCCTCCTGAATCTAGCCGTTGTGTTTTCCTATTCACACTATTGATGCCTTTGAATCCCGTGCGGCAGCGTTTTCAGCATGCCTGGAACTTGTGTGTGTTTTGGGGACTTGAATGATTAAATCCATACCAGTAAACCCAATATTGGATGATTTTTTATCCATTTTAATCGAATTGCGATCATTTCTTACCGCTAGTTTGAATGCTAACCGCCATATTTTTTCTCTCTGAGTGTCCGTCAACCAATAGCAGGCTGTTCTGTCATCACGTGATGCTGCACAAAATAATAGAAAGGAGAGGGAGAGTTTAACACACTTGATGATTTATACAACTGTATACATTTAGTACATATCTGTAAACAACAATTGTTAATCTGCGAGGTTGTAAGTTTTATATTGTATTTGGAAAAGTCCACTAAAGTTTGTATTTTAAAAAAAAAGAGAGAGAGATAGAGAGAAGGCCTGTGATGCAGCCCCCTGTATTATTATTATTTTAATATTTAACAGCAAAACTCAATAATCAGCGGGAAAACAACGTTAGGGTCACAGAGATGCTGTACATTTACAATTCTAATTGTTGAGCCATGTTCTGAGTCAAATATAGCTCTAAAATAATTTGTGAGTCTGAACAGTCATTTCAGATAGTTCAGACTGGTATCGACCGATACCCAACACCTTGGTATCGGTATCTTATCGGAACGGAAAACATGGTATCGGTACATCTCTAATTCAAACACTACATTTTCTATTTACTTGGGTTGTCTTTATGAAATATAAAAATTGGTTTGAAATACAAACACATTGGCAGTGTTGACCAAAAAGAAGCATTTACTGAATTGTTGCCAGTGACTGTGTCACCTACTCTGTTTTTTATCCATTTGTAAGGCACATGAATGTAATTTTTACCAAAAGGAGTTGAATAATCTGCTGATTTTGAGTGTTAATGGATGATAGCTCTTCTGTCTTTCTGTCATGGTAGCTTCTGGTTAGAGTAAAACGTTGAATTTAGAGTATTTTTTTCAGCATTGAATACTTTTAAATTCCCCACGTAATTGAAAATATATTACAGTTACGAAAATTAAAACCATATAGGGTGCATGTTATAGATAATGGGGCTGATCCACCCCAACAAAACTAAGAAAAGTCCTGGTTCTGGTCCTGGTGGGCGTTAAATTGGTATCAATACTGGTATCAATACATTCACTGGTGTAATTGCTTCCATGGGATCACCGCATTGTGTTGGAGTGCACACACATGGCATAACTGATGTCACCGCTAACATAGCAGAGTGATAAGAAACAGACAACAGCTCAGTCAGAGTCCAGTCATTAGAATGTTTTGCTATGACACGAAAGAGCAGCCAGATAACAAGCCAAAATTCACCTTTTTGTGTCAGTGTATTTGATCTGAAGCATAGCAATGAGATCTGTAATAACAGCAACATGCAGCAAGTGTACTCACTTTGCAAAACGCCACGTCAGCCTGCCTGGGGCTTGTACCCAAGCTGTGAGCTCCCGAGGAATTGACTTGGCTTGTCTTCAGCCAAACGCAGTCTGTGCTGTAACGGCTTAAACAACTGTTTAAATGTGTGTTTAAACTGATAACTCACCTGTTTTAAATCCAGAATTATTCAAAGAAGCAGGCTGTGCAATAAACAAGGTCAGAGAAGCAGCTGTAAACACAGTAGCTCTGTACACTTACTGACACCTTCGCTAAGTTAACACAATGATGAACAGGCTATTTCCGACATGTTCTTCACAACAGAAGTTGTTATTTTGTTGAAGCACTTTTATTTTCAATACAGTAGACAGTCATGATCCATATCCAGTTGTGTGGGATAACCCCAAGAACAACCATGCATTTTATGGACTGTCACATGAACGAGTGATAGCCAGTTGGGAAGAGAGCTAGCTGAAAAAGAAAGCACAACAACCACTGAAAATACATTTTCACTCCAGCTCATGCTCTAACATATACGGCCGATGTTAATGGACTCTCCATGACTTCAACCATAGTTGCTCCTTCTTCCTTTTAGATTGTCAGTACAACGTTGCTAAAAGTTGTTCTGCCCACTGAGGACCATATGAGTCGCATTACTTCACAAGTGATTTTGAGAGATTTGCCATTTTTGGGGTTGGGGCTCTGCTTGTTTGTATTGTAGAATTTGCTGTTTTGGTGGTACCTTTTCTCAACTAGAGTACAATACAAGGGTAAAACCATATCAGCAACCCTCTGAGTGTCTTTGTGTGTTTTCTTTGACACTTGTGTGCATAAGATGTCCCCAGGCGAAGTGTTGAGGACACAGCCGACTTTTAACTAAGCTAACTAGGTGCTGTGTGTCCTATACTGTCAGTCGCAGTTGATGAGCGAGGGCAGCGGTGCGGTGATGGAATGGGTCCAGTGTTTGTGTTACAGGTGGTTGATCTGAACGTGCACAGGATTTGATTTAGTCTTTATCACCACACACACGCTTTTCCTCTTGCTTTCCATCTCCCTCTCCCACGTCCCTTCAGCTTTCGAATCAAAGGGTGCCATGTCCTCTGACCTCAGCCTGTGCGCTATCAAGCCTTGTTGTTACCCGTTCCTTGTTAGCGCAACAAAATGTGCTGCGAGCCTGGCAGAGGGATGGGAAGGTGAGCAGATGTGAGGAGCGGAGGAGAGGGAGAAAATCCTGCTCTAACAGGCCTCTTCTGCTAACAAGCAACTGTCAGAAATTCTCCAAGACACACAAGCAGCAGCGGTGGCTAAAGGTCGTTAGTGTCAGCTCTCTCTCTGTGCATGTGTGCCGCTGAGCATTAGGCTTGTTGTGTTGTTGACTTTTGATGTGCAAAATTTTGCATCTGTCGCTCTCTTTAAGTTAACAAGGTGTTCAGTGAGTGAGCCCTACTATGAAATTTGAGAAAATATACAGCTTTAAATCCGGCAGCAAAATGTCAAAGACTTCACATATTCTGTCACTACAGAGTCAACACCGTGATTTCCTGGAAGTTGTCTGTGTTGTTTTGTATTGTCATGTTTTCAAATGGAGTACAGTGTGTACTGGATGTCTCTGCAGTCTGCCGGATGTACTTGTCTTAATTTGTAGGAATGTCTTCATTCTACACTCAGGATTCTATCATAACCCTGGAAAACAAAAGTTACACGCACTAAATGTTACACAAAAATGATCCCTCTGCCACATACAAAACGGATTTTATGTCTGTACATTCAGTCAATTTGTTCTCTCCTACTTCAGCCTGAATTGTCCTCCCACACACACCGCTGACCAGCCAGACCACCCTCACTCTCTCTCTATTTTCCTCTCTCTCTCTTTTTCTCTTCAGTGCTCGCAGTTAAAACTATCAGCGTTTCATCCGTACTGATGTTGGGCTAGAAGCCAGTTCAACCGTCTTTCCCTAGAATATGAGTCACACTTCAAAGCAGTCACATCTCTATTGATGAACCCAAGACTACACCCAGAGAGACACTTTGTTTCTCCTCATTTTCCTCCTCTCACTTAGGGATGGGAATTGATACCATTTTATTGATATCAATTCCATTATTGTTTCTTCTTATCAGTTCCTTCTGTGAATTCACTTTTTGTTAAAAGTAGACTATACAGGTTTGACTTCTCTCGTTCGTGCTGACTGCTTCTCACAAGACTGTGTTTTTCAAGGTATGTGGAAGTTAGGCATTGATGAGGAAGTAGTTAAGTTTAAACGTTAATTGGGGTGCAGACTGCCTAGTGGTTGAGGCGCGTCACATGTACGCGGTCAGCCCGAGTTCAAATCCAGCCTGTGGCACTTTCCCGCCTGTCCCTCCCTAGCTCTCTCATCCATGTGTCCGATTCTGTCCACTATCCTCCACGGTCAATAAAGGCAGGAGAAGCCCAAACCCCCCCCCCAAAAAGAAAAAAAGAGATTAATGTAAATTATGCTGGTGGACTGAACCAACTGGAACCTGTTCTTGATTCCCATCCCTACTCTCGCTAACATATAATGCTCCTGGTGTATTGGTTTAATTTGTGACCATGCTAACTCTTAACTTTCCACCAGTTGTGTTCATAGATGTGATCATTACAAAAGACAGAAGGAGTTCCCGGGAATTACCCTTTGTTTAAATTTTTTGTAATGCAAAAATATCCTCTTCACATTATTTACAGAAAAAATAAAACAACACAAACAGCCATGGGCACCATCTTGCACTGCCACTTTTTGAACTGAAACACCAATCTTATTTTCACTTTGTTTGACAGACACGTTTATCCCTTTGCAGTAAGGGACATGACACACTATTAATATGCATGAATATTTGATATGAAGTGTTAAATGCACGTTTAAGTAATGGCTAATAAGACGAGCTATATGTAAGCAGTGATAATTAGTTCATGAGGATTCAAGTTGAATCTTTTCACAATGGGCCTGCAGTCTTTGAGTTTTAAGGTCTTTTGTATGAATAAAAGACAGAAATTCTAGGCAGAAAATTCTGTTATCAAAGTTTGAAAAGTAACGCAAAATCTTGTCTAGTCTTGTCTCATGAGCAGAGTATCTTGACACACCCCTACTGTTTGGGTTTCACAGATGAATTCTAATGATGGAGAAAAGCTGTTAAAAGGAACATTTTTGATTTATGCTGTGAGTAATCAGTTTTAGGTCTTTTAATAATTCACTTTTTTCTACCTCCCTTCTACTTCCATCACACGCTGGATCAAGCCCTTTGAAAGCAACAATGACACACAGGGGAGCAGAGATAACGTAGAGAAAGAGCAGGAACTTCAGAAGTTAACTTGTGGCTTGCAACTGTACTTCTAAAATGCTATCAACCGTTTCTAATGATGTAAAAAGTAAAGTTTATTCTGCACCATCAGCTCCATGACTGTAAATACTTATTAAGGAAAAGTTCACCATGTTGAGCTCAGTGTGTCTCATACTCACTTCACAGTGTGTGCTGCCTGTCTAGCATCTGAAAGTAAACAATTAGTGGTAAATAATTTCAGTTAATAGTCTGTATATGTGGCCATAGTGTCAACACTGAAAAATTGTGTATCATCTAAAATCTTGATCAGCAGGTCAGACCAAGAAACAGTTGGAAATAGCCAATTGAATTAAAATTGGTGCATCTCTAATTAAAGTAAATTGAATTAAAGTAAAAAACATTTTTTACATAGATTTAGCCTCTTAATTTTGCTCTCAAAGTGCATGATATTGATGTTATTAACTTTAAAATGTACAAATCTTTCTCCTGGGGGCCCACAGCCCCCCACTTGCACTGCCCTAATAGACAAACAACATTGCTTGTCAAAAAAAAAAGAAAAAAGATGTTACTTGAGCCATCTCAAGGGACAATTTAACATGTAGTATATATAAATTATATGTGTGTGCATGATAGGAATGGTACCACATCTGCCTCTGTTTCAGCTGGAAAAATCCCTGATTTGTTTACAGCCTCAGGTGCAGGATGAGTAATTAATATTATTTTTCAGGGTAAGATACTCAAAAAAACATCAAAAATACCCACAAAATAACTTTCTCATTCTTATTGGTGCAGAACTGGTGTTTTGGAGATGATCAGTGCAAGAGGTTTGTGATTTAAAAAAACTTGAATTTAATTATGTAATATTTAATGCCTGATTAACCCTGCTAAACAACACTCAGTGACTCTAAATGATGTTACGGACAGCCTCTAAAGATGACTGACTTTATGTACCACAGGCTAGCAGGAGTAATCAGTGTTGATTCAGTGTTTACAACATTGCAAGACAAATAATGTTCCAGTAAAAAGTTGTTTTTAATAATTGCCTGGCAGTGCTCTGTGGAAAGGATTTGGTCTTATGTAACAAGTTCAGAATCCCACAGCCCCTGGAAGTAAATTTTCTATCAGCACTTGAATATTTTGCTGCCTTTTTTCCTGTAAGTTGACAGCCTGAAATAGGTATATGATTGGGAAACTTTGCAGTGAGGGGTAGGGCCGTATACTCACAAAATTAATTTCTCACTGAATTTGGTTGGATCTGTATTTTTCCATCTACGTAGCCCTATCTCTGACTACCTGTATTGACTTTGCCGATACGCATCAGTTAATCGTTACATCCCTAGATAAAGCTCCAGATTTAAGGCGGCAAAGACTCAACAGAGCAGCACAAACTCTTTTCAACCCCAATCAGACACTCCAGACACGTTGAGCTGCCAAGCTTTGCACGTGTGGCTACATCTCTGCTCTGTTTGTGTGTTCGCCTGAGCAGGTGTGTCAGTGTTTGTATACCTGTATCATCTTACACTGACTCATTCTCTGCTAGAGGCCTCTCAGAGCAAAATTACTCCTCTCCTTCAATCTCTCTCCAAAGAAAGATGGACAGGATTGTTGGATTCGTGACTGTGTTGTTTTTTTGTTTCTGTGTGTGTGTGTTTTGGAGAAAGCGACTGTGTGTGTGTCTCTGCTATGCTGCTTTCCGATCAACAGGTGCCACTGTGGAGCTGCACTTGCAGGACAGATGATGGCAGGGAGTGTGACCAATATGAGTGAGAAAAAGATATAGAAAGAGAGTAATGGAGCACACGTAGCAGAGCTGGCCTCACATAAAACCTTGGCTGAACCCCAACCCTCCTATTTCCTACGTCCTTGCATACTCTGTCCTTGTATCATTTTCCCAGTGTATAGGGGGAGATGTATAGAAGTGCAGGCTGTTATTCTGTAGGCTTTTTGTGAAATGGAGGCACGCAAGTAGCATTTTAATAATGTGCTTTGGTCCTTTTCTTTTGTTGTGATGGCAGTGATAATACAAAGAAGAGGTTTCCTGGCCCAGAGAGATTAGTCTCAATGGCGGCATATGGGAAATTTACATCAGGCTTGTATTGTGGAGAATTTCATTTTACTTTCCACAGAAACATGCTCAAAAAACACAATATCCACTTAGGCTTGTCGCAGTACCAGAATCTTAAATATTGATGTGCTGCTAGTAAAAATCCAACAATGCTGATGCTTTTTCCACACCATGGGGCAAAAAGCCCTAGGCTCATAATAATGGAAACTTTCTTGTTTTAAATTGCCAAAATTGGAGGCAAAATTCTGAAAACTGTCTAAATTGTTAACTAACATTGGCAACGTTTGCTTGTGTCTGAAGTTTTTAAACCATGAATACTTAAATATCCTATAAAATATTAAAATAAGAGATATTATTGTTATGACCTTCCTTAAAAGGCGATCCTAAAAGCTGAGGATGCCCTGATTATAAAAATCAGAACTGGTGCTTAAATCTACAGTTTTTTTCATTACTTGTTTGTCCAACAGGTCGCATCTTCAGCTCAATAATTACCTCCGCCAAGGAGGTTATGTGATCAGCAGGGTTTGTTAGTTTGTTTGTTAGCTACATAACTCAAAAAGTTATGGATGGATTTTGATGAAATTTTCAGGAAATGTCACAAATCGCATAAGGAAGAACTGATTAGATATTGGGAGTGATTCAGATCACCGTCTGGATCCAGGAATTTTTTTAAAGGATTCTTTATTATTGTGAGATAAGGCTAATGGTGGAGGTCTGCGCTCTGAGTGCTTTGCTAGTTGATCTTTTTTTCTCTGAATCAGCCATTACTGTTAACAATTAACAATACCGTTTTGTTAAATTTGTGTTTTGCTTTGTTTAGCCATGCTAAATGTTACCATTCTAAACCAGAAGTCAGTTCTTCTTTGCTGCCAGAAAACACTGCACGCACAAGCTACCATTTTCAGAGCAGCAAAGAAGAACCAAAGAACCCACTGCGGCAGCAAAGTTCGGAGTCTGCATGAGAATTATTCTCTGTATGTGTTTGTTAAAAAAACTTCCAGAC